>NW_026991711.1:53013557-54255640 GCF_029215605.1 Mirounga angustirostris
CCGGCTAACATCTTGTGTTAGTTTGGTATGTTTGTTATCATTAACAAACCAGTATTGCTTGATACATTATTTTATTTATTTTTTTTAAAGGAATTTTTGTTTGTTTTTTTTATTTATTCATTTGAGACAGAGAGATACAGAGAGAGAGAGAGCAGGAACAGTGGGGAGAGGCAGAGGAAGAGGGAGAAGCAGACTCCTTGCCGAGCAGGGAGCCCGACGTGGGGCTCGATCCCAGGACCTGGAGATCATGACCTGAGCCGAAGGCAGACGCTTAACCATCTGAGCCACCTAGGCACCCCTGCTTGATACATTATTAACCAAAGTCCATACTTCTTTCAGATTCTTCAGATTGTTCAGTTTTTACATACTGTCCTTTTAATGTTCCAGGATCCCATCCAGGATACCACATTACACTGAGTTTTCGTGTCTCTTTTGTCTCCTGTTGGCTGTGACAGTTTCTCAGACTCACCTTGTTTTTGATGACCCTGACAGATTTGAGGAATGCTGGTCAGATATTTTGCAGAGTGCGCCTCCCCTGGAATTTGTCCGTATAAAAGGACATGCTATAAACATGATCTCTCACTATATAGGTTAACCTTGATCTAATCTGATGAAGTAGTATTTGTCTGGTTTCTCCACTGTAAAGTTAATTTTTCCCCTTTCTATACTGTACTTTTTGAAAGGAAGTCACTATGTGTGGCCCACATTTAAGGAGTGGGGAGTTACGCTTCCCCTCCGTGAGGGTGGAGTTCTTTATGAAATTATTTGGAATTTTTCTGCACAGGAGATCTGTCTCTTCTCCCCCATTTATTTATTTTCTCAATCATTTATTTATATCGGTCAGGATTTGTGGATATTTACACTTTGGGTTATAACCCAGTATTGTTCATCTTGTTGCTCAAATTGTTCCACCTTTGGCTTTGGTATCTCTTTCAGTTGGCTCCTATACACCTTTGACATACCCCATTGCTGTAGGGTTTTTTTGAACACTTCCTTACTTTTGGCACTATAAGGTGCTCTAGGCTCATTTTGTATGTTTTTTGTCCCTGTCCTAGAATCAACCATTTCTCTAAGAAGCCTTGTGTGTATAACATTTTATCTTAGGGGAAACTTCATTCTGGGTCACAACTCTGGATCCTAATAGTTTCATTTTTATCCTCTTACCCAACTTGTCCCCATTTTCCTTATCTTCCCCTTGTATAGCTGATGAAGTATGGTAGTAAAAGATTTCCTTGTCTTGGGGTGAGTGGCTGCACTTTTAGTCCACCAGAAAATGTAGCATTTCTCCTACAGCTTCAGCCATGCTCTTTTTTGTTTTGTTGGTTTGGCTTTATTTTTATTTTTCAATATCTGCTATTAGGGACTGCTAATAGAGGATGCCAGGGGACTGTGAAATCAAAGAGAGAGACGGAGAGAGAGACTCATCAGTCTTTCTGTATTTATCATTATATTTCAGGTTTGTTACAGAATCTTACTAAGTCAGTGCACAGAAGTGCCTATCTCCAGGTATAACGTAAAATATTGCATATTCCTCTAAATGATTTATTATGATCTTCCAAGGAATAATTTCCACTTGGCATACCTGGAATTTAACAACAACCATCACTACCACCACAACTGAAAAAATAATTTTGTATAGCAGATATGTAGAACTGAAGGGTTAAGAACTAAAACAGCCTTGAGATCAGTTACAGATGGTGCTATAAACAGCACTTTTTCCCTTATTTTCTTTCTGCAGTGATGTTAAAGTTTTACTCACCAAGAACTTCATAACTATATAATACTTAATAGCATTTCCAAGTATATTATATGGCTTTTGTGAAGAGTTTTAAATAGAAGTTTTAAGAAGTGCCATGGATTGATACCTAATTTGTATATTTCCTTTAAGTGATTTGGGGTAACCCATTTCAGCCTTTCCTTCCATTCTAGAAAACTTGTGCTATTTTACTATTTAAAAGCAGAATATCATGTAGTTTAGAACAGTTAGAATATCATGTAGGACTATCATGATTCATTCATTCTCATTTCTAAGTATCAACAGATCTGTTTCTGACACTAATGTTATTGTCTGCGTTGGTATCCTAGGGCTTTTTGACTCTGAGATTTTGTAGAGTATCGCTTTAGGTCCTTGTACTATAAATTCACCTTTGGCCAGTACAAGTTTTTTCCAAGTTTGTTTGCCCCAAAACACTGCTTCTTAATCTTTTCAAATGTTATTTTATAAAGTGAAAAATTTCATACCTGTCTACTGCTTCCATAATATTAGTAATATTTTCTATTTTTATTTGTTGAATATATAAAAATAAAACAATGATAGGCATGAATGTACTGAGTTCATGATGTGCATGCAGATAATTGAGGAAGTAAACTAGCACTTAGTCAATGTCTGCTAATTACCAGATGCTGTGATTACATTTTCCCATTTCTCATAATAACTCTGAAAAGTTAGATATTACTTTTCACCATTTCACATATAAGAAAACTGAGGACTTGGGGCACCTGGGTGGCTCAGTTGGTTAAGCGACTGCCTTTGGCTCAGGTCATGATCCTGGAGTCCCCGGATCGAGTCCCACATCGGGCTCCCTGCTCAGCAGGGAGTCTGCTTCTCCCTCTGACCCTCCTCCCTCTCATGCTCTCTGTCTCTCATTGTCTCTCTCGCAAATAAATAAATAAAATCTTAAAAAAAAAAGAAAACTGAGGACCAAAGTGGTCAAGGTCATATAGCTAGTAAGTGGCAGGTCTAAGATATGAAACCAATTTTGACTTGAAAAGTCCTTGACTTTTTACTGAATGATATTGCTGCTCCATCATTTAGATATCGGAAATTGATGAAATCCAACTCCGAGAAATGATTTATAGTCCTGGTATTTGTGCTAATTTTCAGAGTCTTTAGATACTTTAAGATATGTTTAAAAATTCTTAAACCTTGAAGCAGAGTTAATTTTATTTCACCTTAACTCAGAAAGGAAGAAAAGAATACTGTGTAATGAAATTTGAGCTGTAAGCATTACCACTCTAAGGAATTGTTGCCTAAAGTGAAATAGGTTATTGTAAGGGAGTAAAAGTAGTTTTCAGAAAATGGCATGATTTCCCAAGCAAGAAGAATAAGCAAAGCTACAGTGTTGTTGCAGGTAAGGTATACATCAGATGTAAGCCAAAAGAGTTTAGGGAGTACTTGCCAGGGACTCTAAAGTCAGTGTAATAAAAGCTTGTAGGAGTAGGTGATAGAGAAGAGGCTAGCTAGAGATGCAGCAAGATCATTTTTATGATCAGGGTGCAAAATTAAGTGTAGCGATAAAAAGGGAGATGCCAGAGATCAGTGCATTTGTTTTTATTGAAGAGTGCCAGGAGGAATTTGTGATAGGGTCAGAGGGTTTCTGGCTTAAGAAATTAAGTTTTTAAGCCCCTCTGACCAAGTAGGATTTTTGCAAGATTTTTCTTTCTTAATAACCTTTATTTTTTCCTCTGACTTTGAAAGAAACAACTGTGTAATAATGTGATATAGTAATTGTAATAGCTACCATTTATTGAATGTTTATCACATCTAAAATACTAAGTGATGTATGTAAATTTTCTAATTTATAAAAATTCATACCGACCTATAAGTATTATCCTTATTTTACAGATGAGGAGGTTAAGTAGTTTGTCAGAGGTCATGGAGCTGACAAGTAGAGATCCGAAAGTCAAACCATATTTCTTTGATTTTAAAATCTATGATTCTAGGACTTTGTTTAAATGATAAAATTTAGGTACTAAGAATATATAACTACAGTTAAATTTTGGTTTATCTCATTCTGTTCCCTTTTTCTTCTGTGTATATGCTGTACATTCTGGTTTATAATCATTTATTATATCATCTATAACCATTCCTCAGTATATTA
Source organism: Mirounga angustirostris (assembly GCF_029215605.1). Classification (NCBI taxonomy): domain Eukaryota; kingdom Metazoa; phylum Chordata; class Mammalia; order Carnivora; family Phocidae; genus Mirounga; species Mirounga angustirostris. Next base: position 53,017,439 of record NW_026991711.1, read on the forward strand.
TTTGTCAATACATATTTCAGATATGCCCTAATTTATTTAATTATCCCCCTATTGCTGGGTATTCAAAGTGTTTCCAGTTTTTTATATTATGAGTAGTGCAGTGATGAATATTCTCATATGTAAGTTTTTATGCACCTCTCTGATTATTTTCTTAGGATAATTTTTTTAAATTATACTTACTGAGCCTAATGACTTGAATATATTTAAGGCTGTTGATTCCAATGATGAAATTACCCTCAAGATAGATTGTCCCAATTTGAATTCTCAGCATCAGTTCATGAGATTGTTCACTGAATCACTCCCTCAACAACTTGTAAGACTTGGAGTTGCTGGCTAAAATGTATGCTCTCATTAGTAATGGCCTTCATACTTGAAGACTGACAAGATTGCCACATGTCCCTATCCCCAGAAGAAAAGTTGAAGGAAATATGAGTAATTCCACTTACATACTTACTAAAATGGTCAATTTAATCTACTTCTATACTTAACAAACTGAATGATTTTATATTAAATGTAGGAATATTGAAAATACAACTTCTTGGGGATGGGTGGGGGAAGATAAAATTTTGTGAAAAAGGGAATTATAAGGAGCAAGGGCATCAAGGGCTGGTGCTAGGATCTAGTTTGGCATTAGATAATTAAATGATATTATGTTTTCTAGGTAATTAAAAAACAAATAGGATAAGACATGATAAGGCTTTTGTGAATGGGCATTAAAGTCAGATAGGGATGTTTCATTGAATATGAGCTCACACTGGAAAGATTGACAGCTTTTTATAATTTGAAGAGTGGGAATAATTTTAAATTGTTGCTTGAAGACATAGGGTCCAGTCTGGAATTAAAATACCTGTATTTTAGTTCAAGTGCAGACACTGATAACCACTGCTATAACTTGGACAAGGAATGTCACTTTTCAGGACTTCAGTGCCTTCCTCTGTAAAATGTGGGTTTTTCTATGCTAGTTGTTTTCTGTCATTTCTTTCACCTCTATGATTGTGACTTTGACTTACTGTATTGCAGTCAGAAATGCCAACAAAACATTGGACATTTTAAGGAAGCTGTTGAAAATAAAACAGAAATATATCTTTTTGTGTAAAAGGATAGTGTCTCTGTATCTAGAATAATGTGTGTATTTCTGCTTACATCTTTTAAAACAGTCAATAGAAATTTTCCAGAAAGAGACAACAAATAAATATATTGAGGGGAGAAGTAGGTATGAAGTGTGGAGGTGCAGGGAGGGGAAAGCTCATTTGAAGAAAGGCTAAAAGTTTAGAACTTAATTCAGGGATAGTTTAGAATTCTTAATTCAGGAAGTCACTGGACAAAGAAATAATTTAATAAAAGTATAATAATAAAATGGTAAAGGATATCCATTGGGTAAAAAAGTCCCTTTCTTCCAAATTTTAGAAACAGAACTAAGGATACTCTTTAAACTTGAAAGAGAGAAATTTAGGGCAGTGATGAAAGTTAAAGAAACTAACTCTTAGACCTAAATGAACCTTGAAGTGCCTAAAAGAGCCAGATTTTTTTTTTTTGGGTGAAAAAATTTATATTTAGATTTAGCCAGCTGGACTCAGTTTAGATGATTCCAATTTTGTTGGCAACATCCAAAGCATCATAGTCAGGAGCCAGTCGAACATATGCCTTCTTCTCTCCATCAGGCCTGATCAAGGTGTTGACCTTGGCCACGTCAGTGTCGTAGAGCTTCTTCACAGCCTGTTTGATCTGGTGCTTATTGGCCTTGACATCCACAATGAACACAAGTGTGTTGTTGTCTTCTGTTTTCTTCATGGCTGACTCAGTAGTCAGGGGGAACTTGATGATGGCCTAGTGATCAAGCTTGTTTCTCCTGGGGCCGCTCTTTAGAGGATATTTGGGCTGCCTCTGCAGACGCAGTGTCTTGGGTTGTGGGAATGTAGGTGATGTGCTTTCAGCACCGCTTTCTTGGCCTTCAAAGCCTTTGCTTTGGCTTCGGCTTTGGGAGGGGCAGGGGCTTCCTTCTTAGCCTTCGGCGCCATCTTCGTAAAAGGGATTTCCCTAAAAGAGCCAGCTTTTGAGAGCAGGTGTATCTGAAGCTTCAGACCAAAGAACAAGTCTCAGAAGTTACATTTATAGATTTGACATATTTAGCATTGGAAAACACAAAGCAAAATGCAGAGCCCACACTAGTTCTTACTTCCTAACAAATATTTTCCAAATGCGATAGTTGTTTTTCAGTATCATTCTGAGTTAATTTTCTGATTAGAAATTTGCTTTGAAGGTCTTGCCTGTTTCTGGTCTGGTTGCTTGATCTTGAGATGATTCCATATTGTTAAATAGATGGAAGTTGACTTTATATAAGTTGTCTGGTTGAATCTGTTTAAAATATTCCACAGGTAACTAGTCTAATCTATATTTAACATAGTCTATAGATGATCCCTGTCCTCCTATTCACTTGTGGTGACCTAAGGTCACAGTGAATTAAGGGCAAAACCTTAATCAGAATTCAGGTTTCCCATCTTCTAACCTTTATTTTGTCCCAGTACCGTCCCATTTTGCTCCTTGACCTAACCTTGACTCTGTCCTTCAGCTTTATCTGGACTTTTCTCAGAAGCCATCTATTGCCCAGAAGCAGAGTACTTAGCCAGCTGGCCATCTGTCTGTCTAACCATCTATCCCCATATGCATCTATCCTGTCAATTAACCACTAACTTTTATTTAGCCCATACTATATTTTGGGACTACAAAGATGAATAAAGCCTACTTCTTGCTCTCTAGAGGCTCACAGTTGAGTAGGGGAGACAAATTTTGAAGCTGTAGTCTGGGATCACAGCAGTGAAATAAACTGGGAGGTGGAGAGGTGGTGATACTGGAATAGGAGAGATTCCAATGGCGTTGATTTCTTTCATATTTGGGAGTTTACTTGATCTTGCTGCCTGTCTAGAGTAGTTCCATTTTTCTTCTTTGCTGTTTAGTAGCTGAAAAGCCATGTATCAAACACCCTTCTGTGTTGGGGGTAGGGATTGATCATGTCTTTTCATGAAGGGTGGTGGAAACAGAAGGGCAGGGACTAATAGAGTCAGTGAGGGTTGTGGGGATATGACTCAGGTACCTCTGCTCCCTTCCTCACAGCCAGAAGCTTCAGAGGAGGGAGAGTTTATTTTGAGAGAAAATGCCATGGTCCAGATATAGGGTTGGGACCAGCTCCCCGGGAAAATGTGTAAGAGTAGGTACAGGTGTCTTATTGACGGCCCCTGGTCAAATATCTGCTGAAGTCATCTTTCAGCCTCTCAATTCCACTGCTCCCTACCACATTGACTAAATTGTAATAAAGATATAAAAATGAAGTCTTCCCCTCTCAAGCGAAAGTGAAAGTTTTTACAAATTTTTAAATAATTCCAATTACTATGTTATTATAATTTTATATACTTAGAGTTTTTAGTTAGTGCATCCTTGTTCCAGAATTGACTGGTGAACCATCTTAACACTAGCAAAGTCTGTGCACTAGGTTATTCTCTGCACACTGTTATCTCAGTATAATTGTATAAAGCAGTGGATCTTAACTTCAATGTTCTTGCATATTAATATAGCAAGATGAGAAAAGGATGGCATTTACAACTATGTGCCTTTGCAAATAACCTAGAGTATGTTTTATCTGGTTTAAAATCTGAAGCCTAAGAATGGAAATGTCCTATGTGTCAACTTTTGAGAATCATTGACAAATAGTATTAGCATACTTTTATTATTCCAAGAAGTATTTCTAGCTGAAAATCTACTAAGTTCTCAAAGGAATTAGATACAGTTATAGATAATCTAAAATAATTAAAGCAAGCTAGCAAAATTTGAAGACATACATGTTTTGTTCTAAGATTTTGAATCCATTTATAACCTTTGTGAGGTCATCTTACTGATCTATTTCTTTACCCCTAGTGCAGTGCCTGGTCTGTAGTAGGCACCCGGATTAAACGTTTAAATGTTGAATTAATTAGTGAGTAATGAGTGAATCAAGGGGATATGACTAAAGGCTTTATTTTCTGGTACTGAAACACAGCAGAAGTCTATATCAGTCAGGGTTTTTCAGAAAACCAGAACCAAGTAGTATGTATTATTTATGCATTTATTTTGCTGATTTGGCTTACATAATTATGTAGACTGGCAAGTCTAAAATTTGTAGGGCAGCGGTACCTGGGTGGCTCAGTCGGTTAAGCACCTGCCTTTGGCTCAGGTCATGATCCCAGGGTTCTGGGATTGAGCCCCACATCCCATCCAGCTCCCTGCTCACCAGGAAGTCTGCTTCTCCCTCTCCCTCTGCCCTCCCTTCCATGCTTATCCTCTCTCTCTTTCTCTCTCAAATAAATAAAATCTTAAAAATAAAATTGTAGGGCAAACCTGAAGGCTGGAAACTTTTAGACAGTAGCTTATTCTTGAGGTTGAATTTCTGCTTCCTCAGGGAAACCTCAATTTTGTTTGTAGGGCCTTTCAACTGATTATATGAGGCCCACGATATTATCAAAGATAAACTCCTTTAAAAGCAACTGATAGTAGACACTAACCACATGTACAAAATAATCCACACAACAACACCTCGATCAGTGTTTCACTGACCTAACCAAATGGACATAGAAAATGAACCATCACAGTATCTTTGGGTTTAAGGACTTGGACCCAAATGTACGGCCTGGTTTGGCAAAGCTATGATGAACCCAGGAGCATCCAGGGCTAAGTTGATATGGAGGTAGGACTTTGACCAGCCACATTTAATGTGAACAAAGAAAGCTGCTTATTTTATTAGGAGAAAATGGAGACAAGGTTTACATCAGTGGGTCACTGAAGAAATGCAAAACAGTACTTAAAAGAAATTTTTAAGAAATCATTATGTAGGGGCGCCTGGGTGACTCAGTCTGTTAAGCATCTGCCTTCAGCTCTGGTCATGGTCCCAGGGTCCTAGGATTGAGCCCTGCATCGGGCTCCCCACTTGGTGGGGAGTCTGCTTCTCCCTCTCTCCCTGACCTTGCCCCCCTGCCCCCCCGGCTTGTGCCCTCTCTCTCTCAAATGACTAAATTTAAAAAAAGAAAAAAAGAAATAACTATATAGCAAGGATTTAAGTTTGGGGGATTTTGTTAATTATTTATTAGAAGTTAGAGAAATATTCAATTGGGCTAAGCCTAAGAGTTTCGTTTTTTATTATGTTTGGCTTTTGGTTTTATTCTTTTGCTTTGTTTTTGTTTTGCCCTTTTATTTACTATCTAGTCTTGCTGTAGAAATTAATGCTTGCCTGCAGTTAAGAATAAATCAAGTGACTTTAAAGTGGAGCAAATACAGATGTAGTTAGCTTTGCCTTTCCTTTTTACTTAATTTAAGGTTTTCAGGGGAATTAGTGTTTTGAGAGAGTTTCAAATGTATTTGTTTTTGGCAATGGATGGTAAAGGCCAGGTAGATTAATGCGGATTAGTCCAATTTAGGTATGAAAATCTGTGAAATTCCTGCCAGCTTGAAGATTTTAGGGAAGGATAATTGTAAAAATTGTCTTCCTGATGTCATTTTATCATGTCTGACACTTTTTCTTAAATATAAATTCTCTTCCCCTCTTTCTTTTGATCTGAATGTGCATTACCTTTCTTTCCCAAATTCTGCTGATTTGCCAACAGTCTTTCTTATTTCTTCTTTTTTCTTTTCCACTTACGTTGTTTAAATTCAAAGAGCTTTCTTTGTAGAAATTGAACCAAAAAATAAGGCAGCATAAAACACTGAGTTCAGCAGAAAGTGATTTGCTTGTGATTAACCCTTGAGAATTGAGTCACTGCAAGATAACAAAGAAAGAAGGTTTTTTGAGACAACCTGCCCATTCTTCTTTTCCATTCTTTTTTTTTTTTTTAAGATTTTATTTATTTGAGAGAGAGAGAATGAGAGACAGAGAGCATGAGAGGGAAGAGGGCAGAGAGAGAAGCAGACCCCCTGCTGAGCAGGGAGCCCGATGCGGGACTCGATCCCAGGACTCCAGGATCATGACCTGAGCCAAAGGCAGTCGCTTAACCAACTGAGCCACCCAGGCACCCCTTCTTTTCCATTCTTAGATGAGACCTTTTTTCTCCCCAGGTGTTACAAATTCACGTACTTCTTTGCTTGGGCTTTATTTATCATTTTCATGATGGCATGTTTTTAGAAAAACAAGTCCAGAAGAGAGCTGATGACCTCCCTTTCTTCTGACCCCAGTCCTCTCACAGATTTTTCTCTTAGGCAACACCATTCTTCCAGCTGTGTAAGGCAATAACCTTGACATCCCTTTTTATACCCCAGCTTTACTGAGTTATTGACAAATAAAAATTGTATATATTGAAGGTATACAATGTAACTTGATATACATATACATTGTGAAATGATTACCACAATCAAGCTAATTAACACATCCATCACCTCGTGTGTGTGTGTGTGTGTGTGTGTGTGTGTGTTGAGAACACTTAAGACATACTTTTAGCAAATTCAAGTGTAAAACTTATTCATCTTATACTACATGTTTGACCAACATCACCCCATTTCTCCTACCCCCAGCCCTGGCAACCACCTTTCTACTCTCTGCTTCAATGAGTTCAGCTTTTTTAGATTCCACATAAATGTGAGATCCTATATAGTATTTGTCTTGCTGTGTCTGGCTTATTTCACTTTGCATAACGTGCTCCAGGTTCATCCATGTTGTCACAAATGCCAGAATTTGCTTCATTTTTATGGGTGAATAGTATTCCAGTGTATATATACATAACATTTTCTTTATCCATTCATCTGTCAGTGGACTCTGTTTCTTCTTTCTCTCATACTTCACTTCCAATCTCTCAACAAATCTTAATGTTTTTATCTTCAGAATGTATCCAGAAGCAGACTACTTTTCCCCATCTTCATCACCAATCCCTTTGGTCCAAGCTACTATTATTTCTTGGATTGTTTTAATAGACTCCTAAGTCATCTCCATGCCTCTGGCTTTGACATGTCTATTATTTTTTTAAATTTTATTTATTTATTTGACAGAGAGCACAAGCAGGGGGCAGGGCAGAGGCAGAGGGAGAGGCAGACTCCCCACCGAGCAGGGAGCCCAATGCAGGACTCGATCCCAGGACCCTGGGATCATGACCTGAGCTGAAGGCAGACGCTTAACTGACTGGGCCACCCAGGCGTCCCGACATGTCTGTTCTTAACATGACATCTAGTGATCATTTTAGAATTCTAAATAAGATAATGTTAGGCTTCTTCTCAAAACAATCATGTCTCATATCAAAGTTTAAGTCCTTATGTTGACCCCTAAGGCTTGACATGATCTGTTCCCATGTTACCTTCTGACCTCATTCCATATTCCTTTCCCACTCTCTCACTTTCTGCTCTGTGCACACTGGCATTCTGGGTATTCCTTAAACACACTAGGCATACCCCTGCCTCGGGGCCTTCATACTTAATTTGCCTGCCACATTTCCTTAGACATTGGCATGGCTTCTCCACTTTCTTCAGTTTTTTTTTCCCCCAAAAGTCACCTTTTCAGTGAAGCTTTCCCTGCTTACTCTATCTAAATTTGACGCTCTTGGTATACAAATACACACCCACTTCTTTACCTGCTTAATATTCTCCACAGCACATAACATTTTCTATTGTATATTTTCCTGATTTATATTGTTTAATGTCTGTTTCTTGTGCTAAAATGTAGCTTCAGAAGGATAAGGATTTTGTCTGATAAATCATCAGAACTTAGAATTGTGACTGGCATATAATATAGTAGGCGCTCACTGAGTATTTATTGAAATCAGTCAACCAGTCAAAGATGAGAGAGCCTCCAAATAGCTACTTGAAAAATACCTAACTCTTTTATTGGAAGTTTCTTTATTTTTCTTCTTATAACAATTCAATCTTTTCTTCATGTTTTCTTACATGGACTTGTGGATTATCTTCATTTTTGTGATGAAGTTTACCTGACACACGGCTCTTTATTTCATTTTCTTGGTCATCTGTGAGATTCTTGGATATATTTGCCTGGTCTAGGATGTTTAGAGACATGATTATGTGTTAGTGTCTTAGTTAAATTTGATGACCACTGTCCGTTACATTTTCCCATTTCAAATATAATTTCATTCACTAGCAACACACAGTACAATACATAAGTCATACAAACTCTAAAAGCTATCTGGATAGTGGGGAAGCTTCTTAAGGTCATTTTCATCTCATACAAATTTTTGAAAAGCTACTATGTACTGGGTACTTTGTTAGATTTTGGAAATCCAAAGAGATAAACAGTCCCTACTTCCAGAAAACTCACATTTTAGAAGTTTGAAATAGGTAAAACCATTATTAAATTATGTACCATGTATTATAATAGATCTGTTAAATACTGTGGGGGCACTAAAGAAGTTTGCTTGGGTGAGGAGATGGATGGGGAAAGCTTCACTGGGAGATGACCTTGAAGCTATTTGTTGAAGAATAAGTAGGAATTTTCCAGGAGGACTGAGCAGAGAGGAATAGAAAGGAGTAAGAGTAAAGACGTGGGAGTAAAGAAGGACTCGCAGAGATCTGCCATGTTTACACAGTGTGCTGGTCATTTTTCATAACCTTGTCTGATAAATCATTTTGAGCGTCCTATAACATAGGTGTTCACATTTCCATTTTATAGATGAAGAAATGGGCCCAGACAAATCAGCTTAGGGTAACAGAACTGGTAAATGTTGATTTGGATACTCAGGGTGGAAGATTGAGGGAGTTCATGCTTGCCACATGGATGAAAAACATGAAGTTTTATAAAAAAAAAAAAAAGTACAAATTTAGAATACTAAAGGCAAAGAGGAGTGGGGAATGGTATGAATTAAGGATGAGGAGGAGGATGCTTTGAGCAGATTTGAAGGCCAGCAGACATCAGAAGCCATAATCTTCTTCTGATGCCATTTAGTGTGGACATAAGACTTTTCTTCAGCCAGACTTAGCAGTGTAAGAAAAGGAATCTCTGTGGTAACTCTCCAACCATTTTGAAGCCAATCAATTTCATTGAGATTTTATCATTCATTGGTTTCTGCAGTGCTGTTATGCATATGCATGGGTATTTTAATATCTAAAATATTCATGCTTTGTGTATGGTCAAAGGTAATACAGTGAAAACTATATTTTTTTGGCATTTTTCACAGATAAAATCTAAAATTGTCATGAATTTTTTTTCCATTTTTTTTTATTCTTATGTTAATCCCCATACATTACATCATTAGTTTTAGATGAAGTGTTCCATGATTCATTGTTTGTGCATAACACCCAGTGCTCCATGCAGAATGTGCCTTCCTCAATACCCACCACCAGGCTAACCCATCCTCCCACCCCCCTCCCCTCTAGAGCCCTCAGTTTGTTTTTCAGAGTCCATTGTCTCTCATGGTTCGTCTCCCCCTCCGATTTCCCCCCTTCATTCTTCCCCTCCCGCTACCTTCTTCTTCTTCTTTTTTTCTTAACATATATTGCATTATTTGTTTCAGAGGTACAGATCTGAGATTCAACAGTCTTGCACAATTCACAGCGCTTACCAGAGCACATACCCTCCCCAGTGTCTATCACCCAGTTAAAATTGTCATGAATTTTTAAGAATTAAATACCATTGGCCAATATCACATAAATTTGTTATGTGTATACATATTGTCTTTGTTTTTCATGGTGACCATAATGAAATTGTTAAAAACTGAATTTCCAAATTTAGGGCAAATAGAATGTTTTCTGTTTTCCTTATATAGACCACTGTTCCCAAACACCAGTCTGGACTAGTTTTTAAAGAATTAGTTGGTAGAATTTCTAACTGATGTGTAACTGATTTAGTTCTTAGCGCTCTCTCTCTCTCTCTCTCTCTCTCTCTATATGCACATTTTTTCCCAAGTTTTTATTATAATCAATTAATTCCAGTTAACATATAGTGTAATATTACATTGAGGTGTAGAATGTAGTGATTCATCACTTAACATACAACACCAGGTGCTCATCACAAGTGCCCTCCTGAATCCCCATCACCTATTTCACCCATCCCCCCACCCCCACCCCTCCGGTAACCATCAGTTTGTTCTCTGTAGTTAAGAGTCTGTTTCTTTTTTTCCCCCATATTCATTTGTTTTGTTTCTTAAATTCCTCACATGAGTAAAATCATATGGTATTTGTCATTCTTATATGTGTACATTTTTATAGAAAGATCAGCTCGTTTAAGTATGTGCTAGCCTAATGTTGTACAGAGAAGAAAAATGTATCTAAGAATTTATTTAGATCTTCTGCAGGCCTAGATAATGTTAGCTACTTTCCAAACCCATATACATCTGAGTCTTCAAAGAAAATGTTTCAAAACTAAAACTCGCCGAAGGCAGCTTTGTGGATATTTTTAAGAACAACAATAACAAAAACCCTTGTATGGCATCCGCATTTACCATCTTCTCTTTCCTCTGTGTGTATGACACCTATGGTAATTTTAGCTAGGCCAGAGTACAGGTATATACACATCTTTCTTTTTAAATACCACTGCCTGATTACTTTTATTTTCAGCACATATTGTAGTTTTCCTAAGTCAAAGAAATAACATTTCTCTAGTTTCTCTAAAATCACAGATGTACCATGGTGCTAATCCAGTCGCATGAGCAATTTTAGACATTTAACCTGGTTATTGCCTCATTGTTAGAAAATGACTTTCCGGGGCGCCTGGGTGGCTCAGTTGGTTAAGCGACTGCCTTCAGCTCAGGTCATGATCCTGGAGTCCTGGGATCGAGTCCCACATCAGGCTCCCTGCTTAGCAGGGAGTCTGCTTCTCCCTCTGACCCTCCTCCCTCTCATGCTCTCTGTCTCTCATTCTCTCTCTCTCACAAATAAATAAAATCTTAAAAAAAAAAAAAAGAAAATGACTTTCCTTGTGGTACTAACACTATGCCTGATTCACCATTTTGCTTTTAAATTGTGTTTTCAGTGTCATTTTTGTTGTTCTGTTACTGGCAATTTAGTTTTAAAGAATCGTTATTTAAAAAACATTCAAAATAAAAATTGAAGTATACCATGTGCTTGACACTGGATTAGATACGATGTTGCATATATAAAAGAAATAAATTAGATCTGGTTAGCCTGAGGATATAATACTGAAGTTTAAGTAAATGTGAAATAGCATAGTAATAAAGCATATGTGAAATTTTTTTCAACAGTGGTAAATGAGAGAAGATGTTGATGGAGTTCTCTGATATTTACACAGTTATGCTAAATGAACCATGGACAATTTAAAAGCCCCAGTATGTTTTAGAAGTTATTTTACTTTTAAAAATTAAAGCCAAATAAAGGTATGGTTAAGAGTTTTGTGTGAATGACTTGCTGAGATTTCAGATTCGCTCTCCTGTACTTCCTGTTTTCTATATTTGCAATTAGATAGTTTCTTTTCCCTGTTGGGGTCATTCACATATGTGGAGGGCTGGGGGAATTTATTGTTGTTTTAGACCTCTTTCAATTTGTGTCTGAAAGAAAAATACCAATGAATTTTTAGTGAATAGAAAACTGTTAGGTAGTAGATAAATATGTTTTTCTGGGAAATTGATCATATTCTTATTCTGGACCAGTTAAGGTTAAAGTTTTAAAACTTAATTGCTTATATCTAATAGTTTTAGTATTTCCATTGAAAACTTTATGAGAAAGACCTTTGTTCTTATTTCATGGGACAAAATCTGATTGTGTAAGATACATGGTATTTTTTGAAAATCTCAAGTTGGGTTCAGCTCCCAAATAATATATTTTTGTTTGTTATCAATTGTCTATGCTTAAAAAGTATAAATTATTTTAATATCAAATTAATTGCAAATACCACTGAAGAGGTAAATAAGATAGAACTCCTTCCAGTAAGGAATTTTAATTCCAATAAGGAAAATGAGTTTTTGATGAGCTGTGCTATACTTTGTCCATTCACTGTGGATAAATAAGATTTGATTGCACAGTTTTTGGTCATATATTGAATATTTTTATTTGCTCCAGTGATCTACCTAATTTGGGTTTGCTTTTGTTGTTGTTTTTAAAGGTTGCAAGGCCTTTAGTGTTTATCTTTTGTAAAGTTAGTCTTTAGAAATAGAGGTTAACTCTAAATCAACATTACTTTTCTCGTATTATTATTATTTTGTTATGTTATTAATATTTTTCTTGTTAAATGAATGAAAAATGAAATACATATGGCAGGTTTCTGATGTGCTCTAGGAGCACAAAGGTAACTGATACACCCTTTTTTAGTTTAGTGAGCTTCTTTCTTTCTTTATTTTTTTACAGAGATTCTCATGTTGGGACTCATAAACTGAAGGGCTTCAGAGAAACCCTTGGATCCCTTCAAACTATATAAAAATTTTGCTGTGTATTTATATTTATGGTTTTCTGGGGTGATCCATAGATTTCATTAGATTTTTTTTTTTTTAAGATTTTATTTATTTATTTGACAGAGAGAGATAGCGAGAGCAGGAATACAAGCGGGGGGAGTGGGAGAGGGAGAAGTAGGCTTCCCACCGAGTGGGGAACCTGACGTGGGGCTCGATCCCAGGACCCTGGGATCATGACCCGAGCCGAAGGCAGACGCTTAACGACTAAGCCACCCAGGCGCCCTGATTTCATTAGATTTTTAAAAGACACTTGGTATCTAGAAAAGCTAAAGGAGACACAACACATTTAACTATAACTTAGTGTAATAAATGTTGTAATAAGGATAAAAATAAAGGTCTTTGGGAGATTAATGTAAACATTGGAGGCCCACCATGTTCAGTGTCCTACATAGGACTCATTTGATATAGGTCTTTGCCCTGTGCATAGGGTAGTGACTGGTGTATGTAATGTTTGTATTAGTGAGGGTCAGGTAGTAATGGGTGGTGTTTTTTTTGAAGATAGTTTAATGAAGGGATTATTGGCAGAGGTGGGCATGCTTTAAGGTAACCAGAAATGAAGGATAAATCACCCAGGGCCTGGCAGTGGTTGGAAATTTATCCACCCAGGGAAAGGGGCAAGAGGATGGGAATTATGTTCCAGAACCCAGTAAGAGTTGTAGGCATGGAAGAGGAGCCCTTTAACAGGAGCTGTGGCCAAAAAGGAAACATAGCGGGGAGTAAATTGTACCATTACTTCTATCTCTTTCCACCTTTTGCTTTTCTGCTGATGCTTCCTGTTGGGAAGGACTGTTTCTTATGCACAGTATTTCAGTCCCACTTGGCCACATAAAAGTGGGCCTTGGGCTCAGAATACTTCCCTACCAAGAGAAGAGGAGCTCACATAGCCTGTGCTGGGTTTACCACCTTTGTGGCATTATCTTTCCTGGTTTCGTGCTTATTGAGTGTTTCTTTGTTCTGCTTAAGCATAGTCAATGGCTCTTACATATGCCCTCAGATATATCAGTATTTCAGACTCCAGGGACAGTGTGGGGTAGAGAGGGGGGAGGTCCTTCTATTGCACCACCAGAAGGGTGGGTGCTTGAAGGCCCATTTCCTTTAGTCAGCTAGCTGCTGGGGGCACCCACTAGCCATAAGGGACTGATGCATACAACTGGAACTGATCTGTATCTTCTCTAATGTAAGTAAAGCATTATCCAGTGCTTGACTTTTACAGTGTTTTCCTTGGCAACTTTGATACGAAGATGCAACAGGCAGAAGTGTCTGGAGTCCTCACCTGTGATTGGTAACCTATGCTTGGTGTTCTTTTTGACACTTCCTCTCCTTGGCAAAACCCACCGAGAAACTAAAGGGCAAGTGAGGACTTGGATAATGTGGTCGTTAGAGATAAGGGAAGGCAGAAGTACAGAGCAAGTCCTAAGGGTGAAGAATGAATCTGGAGGGACAAATGGAGAATAATCAGCAGAGTGCTTAATACTTATTTGTTGAATTAAATTGAATTTTTATTGTTAAACATAGTTTAGGTTTATGTATTAAAGTGAAAAATGATCAAATGCCTAATGCTTTAATGTTTCTGATATAAATACCTTAAATTAAAATCTCTTTGGAATTATAGAGGCAGCTATTTGTATTTTGAGTAGTTGAAGTAGTAAAAAGACACAATAATTATTAATCTATAAAAATGTGAACTTTTATATAGACTAACTCAATTTTTCAAGACTTTACATTTTTTAAATATGCATTTTTCGAAATGTGAAAATTTGGATTATTTAATCTCGAGAAGACCAATTCATTTTCTAGGGCCTACCTCAAAAATTACTTATATGAATCTTCCTTTAGACAAATTTCAGGGTTTACAGAACACTGTTCATACTTCTGTCATACCACTTATATTCAATAATAGCTAGTTATTTTTATTGATAATATTAAAAGCAGTTCACATTTACTGACTGTTAACTATGTGCCAAGCCACTATATTAAGTCCTTTATATACATTATTATATTTTATCCTCACAATAACCCTAGGAAGTACAGATACTATTGCTTGGTGCTTGGGATGCCTCAATGGACAGAACAAGTTCCGCAAAGGCTAGAGATCTTTATATGCTGGTATTAATATTTCTGCACCATTTTGTTGTTGTTGTTAGTATCCCCTACTTACTCTTTTCGTTGAGTACTTGTTATGTGTATTAACCATTTAGATTTTTTTCTATGAAGCCTGTGACCTTTTGCCCATTTTTCTTTCTTTCTTCTTTTTTAAAGATTTTATTTATTTATTAGAGAGAGAGAGGGAACACAAGCAGGGGGAGTGGGAGAGGGAGAAGCAGGCTTCCCACTGAGCAGGGAGCCCGATGCGGGGCTGGATCCCAGGACCCTGGGATCATGACCCGAGCTGAAGGCAGACGCTTAACGACTGAACCACCCAGGCACCTCATTGCCCATTTTTCTATTGAATTGTCCCTCGTCTTATTATTGATGTGAGGGAATCCTATATGTGTCTCTGGATATGTGCTCATTGTCTGTTACGTGTTGCTAATGACTTCTTCCATTCTGTGGCAGATTTAGGCTGAAGAGTTAAGAACAACTATCTGGGTAGGCAAAGGCAAATATTTCTAGTCAGATGAAAGAATAAACAAGGTTATAAGGAAGGGAAATAAATTCACACATGAAACAGTTGAGTAGTTTGTTTGGACTGAGGTTCATTAAAGTGAACCAGTGGAAGATAAGACTGGAAATTTCAAACTATATAGTCTCAGGGAAGCTCTAGAAAATGGCAAAAATATACCTCAACAGAATATCTTCTTTTAAATCAGTACTCACTTCCCTTCTGTTCAGGACAACCTGTCTACACAACCTGAAAGGAACTTGGGAAACTATTTTGCCTCTCTGGATAGCTAGCTCTAGGCTTCCTCTCCTCTGCCAGGGAAAGAATCTTCTTTCCTAAAGTGCACTAGTGTTACTGCCTGGTGAAAAGGTCTATCTTAGAACTAGAACTGAGAACTATAGATAAACTTCATCTTGTCCATGAAGAGCTCTAGATTTCTAAGAGAAAGCTAACTGGATATTAAAGTTAAAGCACCTCATACGGGTGCTCTTTGTTTCCTGGTGTTTCTCATGATAGAGTCTTCCCTTGAAGATTTGGGGCTTTGATTTCCTAAGACTTGTATTCTCTTATGGAACTTGTAGACTGATGTCTGTAGGGCTTTTTGGTTTTATCATCGCTCTAGTCTCAGCCTCCATCTAACTACTTCTGCACCAATGTGAAATGAATCCATTCTGTTTCCTACTGAGATTATTCTAGATTTTTTTTTTTTAATGGTCTTTCCTGGATCTAGTGGATTTACCTCTCTCACCACTAATCAGACAAAAACATTTCTGTGATGTCTCTCCTTAATTTCTGTATCCATCAAAATTTGACTTGGTTGCAAGTGCCTGGAAATTACAGTGGCTTATGAAGATAGAATTCTATTTTTATCTCATATAAATAAAGGCAGTCCAGGGGTTCTATGGCAGCTCCATAATCATCAAGGACACAGTCTCCTTTCATCCCATTGTTTTTCCTTCTTTATCCAAAATGGCTGCTCTAGGTAGAATGTCTACATTTCCAGCAAGCGGGAATGGAAAAGGAGAAGGACATTTCCTCCATCCCCAAAGGACTTCTCAGAAGTTGCACATACCACCACCCTGCTTATTATCTTAAAAGCCAAGACTTAGTTAACATAGCCATAGTCTAAGGGAGGCTTGGAAATATGTCTGGTTAAAAATAGGAACTCTTGATCCTAGAGAAGAAAGGGAGAATGGATGTTGGGGGGAAACCATTGATCTCTGCTACATAAACCTTTTCTGTTGTGACTTAAATATTTTTCTGAGATGGTAAAGGAGAAAAGCATAGAATAATATGTAGTACATAACCAATTTAAAATAGATTTTTATCAGAATGAGCTCATAATTTTAGATTCTGAATTCTTGGCTCTTACTTAAAAATTTTTACATTAGTCTAGAAAGGTAGAAGTAAATTAACTTTTAAATTATTCATAATTTTTACTAATTTTTGGCAGTTTGACTTCTTTACTAAACATAGATCTAATGTTTTATCAAAATGTTAAGTATAGCAAATGCCATTGAGCTTTGTAAATATAAAGGGAATATGTGCTTTTTATCTTTGTAGAAGATAAGTATATTTAAGCCACTATTAAGAATAATTTACAGGGGCGCCTGGATGGCTCAGTCATTTGAGCATCCTACTCTTGGTTTCCGCTCAGGTCATGATCTTGGGGTCGTGGGATCGGGTCCCATGTTGTGTTCCGCACTCAGTGTGGAGTCTACTTGTCACTCTCCCTCTGTTCCCGCACCCCCAAAATAAATAAATAAAATCTTAAAAAAAAAAAAAAAGAATAATCTACAGAAGATATTTTAGTAATAGGTAACATACAAGTTCTTGGGTAGAATGAATTCAAATATATGGAAATTAAGTGATACCTAGGATAATTTTGGTTTACTGAAAATTAGCTGATATAGTACGCAATAGGTAGAATCCCGTAGACACTGCAGATGAAAGAAAAAAATTCTATTCTTCACAGCAGAGCTTGAGGAAAATGTATTTAACGTAATTATTTTCATTATTTAAAATGGTTTACTTTAAAAAAGCTAGTGTGTAAGACTGTGTAAGTGATAATCATTTTTTCCTTCATAGGCAAGAAGTTTGATAGCTGTAGGACTGGGTGTTGCAGCTCTTGCGTTTGCAGGTGAGATAAATAAAGGATACTTATCAATAAATGTTGCAGAAGAAATATTTTCAAATAGTTTCTATAGTGATTCATGAGGAGACCCTCCGTATTCTGAGGTTTGGGTTTTAAGACATACATTCTCATTTTTTCCTCCCATTTATAGTCACTGAACATTTGTCAATGTAGCAAAAACTAGATGAACTGTGTAGTGAAGAAAATTTACAATGTATGAAGCTACTGGGGTGCCTGGGTAGCTCAGTCATTAAGTGTCTGCCTTCAGCTCAGGTCATGGTCCCAGGGTCCTGGGATCGAGCCCCACATCAGGCTCCCTGCTCGGCAGGAAGCCTGCTTCTCCCTCTCCCATTCCCCCAGCTTGTATTTCCTCTCTCGTTGTGTCTCTCTCTGTCAAATAAATAAATAAAAATCTTAAAAAAACAAAACAAAACAAAAAAAACAATGTATGAAGCTAGGAAAACTAGCCCCAATAATAGTTGACCTTCCTGGCATTTTTTTAGTTTGAGCGATATAGTATACTTTAAAAAAATTCTTTAATATGAAGCAATGTAAGTGATATGGGGTTCCTTTATTCCACCATGTTGGATTTTTTTCTTGCAGGATTAGATTACACATTTCCTGAGCTGTCGCTTTTTCTGATGAGCATAGTTGTTCCCTGTAATGTATTAGTTACTTCATTTTTAACACATTGGTGTAATTTTTTTGATAAACTCAGGAGAATTTCTTTTACTGCCCAAATCACCAAAGAATAGTTATAAAAATTTAAAGCAAAATTTCTCTCTTCCAGTCATTAATTTATAGTTTTAAATTACATGGCTATTTCCTAATCATATGTTAATCTGGGAGCATCTCCTTGTTGATAAAGCTTTACATTTTTTGTTTTAGCATTTGTATCTCAAGTTCCATGGGTTTGATTTTGTTTCTTGGATCTTCTTTTTAAGTGAAGCTACATTCCATTGTGGTTATATGGAGTTAGTAAAATCCAGTAAAAAAATGAGACATAAAATTTTTTGTTTTGTTTTATAAGTATGGTACTTAATTTCACACAACTCTCTTTTAAAGCACCTTAACAATAAATACTTTAAAATCAAGAAGATCAGTGGTTCAGATTCTCTTGGTCTTTGTGCCATCAGGGTCTTGTATCTTGACATTATAACTATACTGAGGTTTCATGAGGAGACTATCATGTCCAAAAAGGAATTCTGACAAACTGGCCTATAAACATGAAACAATTTTAGTGTTAACTGTTACAGTATTAACTATTATTGGCATAGTTATTTTAAAATTCAAATGTAAGATTTTTATTTGCAATTAAAGAAAGATGCTGTAGTTTTTTGCCAGGTTCTTTCTAAAATGAGAAGAATTGGCATGTGTATTGTGTATATACCATGCTGTTGCCAAGTTCTTTTTTTTTTTTTTTTTTAAGATTTTATTTATTTTTTGACAGACAGCGAGAGAGAGAGAACACACAAGCTAGGGGAGTGGGAGAGGGAGAAGAAGGCTTCCCGCTGAGCAGGGAGCTTGATGTGGGGCTCGATCCCAGGACCCTGGGATCATGACCTGAGCTGAAGGCAGACGCTTAACGACTGAGCCACCCAGGCGCCCCGCCAAGTTCTTATTACTAACTATAATATTAAATAGCAGGAACATTTCTTCCAAAGCCAAATATAACTGAATAATAGAATTTAGGAGAAAGTATACTTACACTTGTTGGAACTAGGTCTTCTGGTTTATGATTCAAGTAAACCTCCAGAGGTCACTTGTTGAAGGCTTTGCTTGCTGTTTTCATTGAGACTGCCTGATTATATGTGCTTTTAAAGGAATTTTGCGGTAATTTAAAAGCTATACTTTGTACCATTGTAGAATCAGATGGACGTGACATCTCTAGGATAAGAGATTTGGATGAATTAGGCTTTCACTTACTTAATTTCACTTATTTAATTTATTTAATTTCCCTTTATTTAATGTTCTCCTTGATCTCAAGAATTTTTTGTCTTCTACTTGGATTGACTACTTCCCATTTTCCATTTCTAGCATTCTATTTCTCACTTTCACATGTTGTTTGCACAGGAATAACAGTATGTTTAGATAGTAACTTTTTCTAAAAGATGTTTGTAATTGAACTTCCCCAGTGGAAATCTTCATTTGCGAAGAAGGTTATGGCTGGAAATTGAATAAAGTCCAGAGTGTCATAATGGGTTTTCTAGCAAGACTTTTTGGGAAGAAAGACACTACTATTAGTAGATACATGTGCTGATTAGGGTACAAAAGGTAAATTGGCCAGGTAATATTTTATTCTTGTTCCATACCCTCGAAACAATTTGGAACCTGTTTTGCTATTGAAGACAGAGGAGTTTTAATTAGTAGGATACCTAAGAAAAGAAAGCACCAAAATAAAATATGTTTTTAGGAGAATAGTCATCCTCAGTGAGAAATTGACAGTAAATATCTTTGGTGAATATTTCTTACATAACTGCTTTTTTACTTTAGAGGTAACTCCATTAAAATTATTCCTGTGTTGTACAGATCATAAGTAGTTTTTGTTTTCTATATATTTCAAAGTGATTATCACTGAAAAAACAGTACAAATAACCAGATATGTGAATATACATACGTGAGAGGACTTTATCTCTGGTTTGTGGTGGAAGGAGTACTAGGATATTATTTTTTTTGTTACCTAGCATATTGTATAAATGTAAGATACATAAACATTGACATTTTCTAATTTTATAATCATGAATTAGAACTTGATAAATTTAGTAACTCTTTTAATGATGTTAAAATGAAATGCTTCCTCTATTTAATAAACTAGAAATTTGAAAAAATAGGACTTTCTGGTAAATTTTGAAATGGTTGTTGAAATAACATATATACAAGAAGCTATCAGTAAATATTGTGGTTAGTACCTTGTGGGTATTGTATTTGATTATAGAAAATATATTTGCTTTTATTCCTGTTATTATTTAGGTCGCTATGCATTTCAAATCTGGAAGCCTCTAGAACAAGTAATCACAGAAACGGCAAAGAAGATTTCCACTCCTGTGAGTTAAAGATGGCTTTAGTAAGAAGGCTCATTTTGACTTTTGTTTATATGCCGTATTTGATAGTAATTCAGAAAATGTCTTGGATTTCCAACATTTATGGTTTACTTTCTTGATTATATCCTTGGACGGTTTGTTTAATTTATTGATTTGTTTTAGTTTCTTGGCCACATTATTTTTATTTCTAACCTTATTCCTGCTTTTGACATCTAATTACTATATATATATATATATATATATTTTTTTTTTTTTTTTAAGATTTTTAATTTATTTATTACAGAGTGAGAAAGAGAGAGCATGAGACGGGAGAAGGTCAGAGGGAGAAGCAGGCTCCCCGCTGAGCAGGGAGCTTATGCGGGACTCGATCCTGGGACTCCAAGATTATGACCTGATCCAAAGGCAGACGCTTAACGACTGAGCCACCCAGGCGCCCCCTAATTACTATATTCTTTTTAGTAGTATCACACCAACTTTGAGGTAATTTGTCTTTTTTGTTTAATTAATATTATTTATTCTTGCAGTGATTTTCTATACTAATCCCTGTGGTAGAAGCTGGGTATAGTTGATGAACAAAATAGACATGGTCCCTACCCTGATGGAGCTTACCCAAGAATTTATTTCATCCTAAAATTTGAGACTGGTCCCCTTGTACCAGCACCTGGTCATCTCAAACATAAAATGATAAGATTCCAATCCTGAAATCTGTAGGGCTTATACATTCATCTACAGGCATTGTAGTTACTCTCCTGAGCTGAATATAAGTGAAGAATGAATGATAGTAGGTATCTAAAAAACTGCAGTGTAGTGAACTGCTTTGTAACACTGGACACAATGCAGAGAAAACTCACTGAAGCCTTATAGCATAAACATTGACTTCTGGGAAATAGAAACAGATGTGGGATAGATCAACTTGGCTTGCAGCAATTTGAGAATGAATGGCTTGTTTTAGCAAAGGCATTATAGGCTTGTGAGGCTTAGTTAGTCATGAACAATGACCACACTTTCAAAGGATGACATACTGACAAATAATTAAACTCAGGTTCAAAAGAAGTGCAAGTGATATTGCAGACCTATAAATGTATGTCTGTGTGGGGGCGCCTGGGTGGCTCAGTCGTTAAGCGTCTGCCTTCGGCTCAGGTCATGATCTCAGGGTCCTGGGATCGAGCCCCGCATCGGGCTCCCTGCTGCGCGGGAAGCCTGCTTCTCCCTCTCCCCCCTGCTTGTGTTCCCTCTCTCGCTGTCTCTCTCTCTCTCTCTCTCTCTCAAATAAATAAATAAAATCTTTAAAAAAAAAAAAGTATGTCTGTGTGATTAGAGGGAACATTTTTGGGGGGGGTATTTTTTCCTTCTGTTTTCCTACTTATATTTTATTTGGCTGCAGTATTAATAGGTATTTAGCATTCATTCAGTAAGTATTCATTAAACTCCTACTACATGCCAGACGTTACTGTGGGGAGTGGGCTGTGGTCAGGGAACCATAAAAAGACATTGCCCTTAGGAGCATACATTTTAGTGGACACAGGCAATTAACAAGTAAGTAAAATACATAATATGTAGAAGTGTTGACTGCTTTCAAGAAAACTAAATCAGTGTAAGAGGTTAAAGAATAAAAGCAATGAGGAATCTATATTAGATGGGTCAGGGAAGTCCTCTCTGAGATGAGGGAGAAGGCCAGGTGAATCTCTGAAGAGAGAGCTTTCCAGGCAGTGAGGACAATGCAAAGGTCCTGAGGTGGAAATGAGCTTTGCAGCGAGAATAACTCCAGAGGAGTATGCAAAGAGAATAGTGGTAGAGTAGGGCCTAGATCATTTCAAGCCCAATAGACTGCAAATTTTACTTTCAGTGTAATGGAAAGCTTTCGGAAGGTTTTTGAGCATGGGGGCGATGTGATTTGCATTTTAGGTTATCACTCTGCCCACTGCATGGAATGTCGACAGGAATGAACCAGAGTAAAAGCTTATCAATCCAGTTAAGAGGGTATTGAGATAGTGCAGGTAATGGATAATAGTGGCTTGAAATATAGGAATGGAAATAGTGACGTAGTTCTTTAATGGATTGTTATTTATGTCTTTCCATATGTTTATAAATAACGAATGGAGCAAATTTCAGAAATTATTTCTCTTCTGTTAAGGTGATCTTCAGTAGATATATTTATATTGTAAACAAAAGACAAGTTTTGTAGAACTACATTATTTAACATTGTAAAGGAAGAGAGAGCAAGAAAATGAGAAAATTTTCACTGCTCTGTGGAGGCTCACGGATAAGGTAGAATAATTTAAGAGATTGTCACGGGTATACTGAACTTGGCACCTGCATTTCTTAAGGAGAGAAATGATGTATCCCTCTTTCCTTCTCCTTTGTGGGCCTGAGGTAAGGAACACTTTTATATAAATCTGGCCCCTTTTTCCCCAACAAAGTGCTACTGCAATTTGCAGTGAAAATATTTCTTAGAATACCTTTATCATCATCATCGTCATCATAATTATACCTCTCTGAAGATAAGAGTGTCTTAAACAATTCTTTAAATATTAGTAATTCTAGGGAAACTGAGAAATAAATATATACATACTTTCTCTTGGCAAACTAATGATTTCAAAGTGTCAATCTTCACAAAACAACGGCATTTACAGTGTTTTGATGTTGTAAATATGATTCATTATGAAACTAAATAGAGTTGGTAAAAAATGGGAATTGTAATCGTGTGCCACTAAATCTCTGTGACTCAAAAGAAGGCCTGCAAGGTTCAAGTTCCTGTGGGTTCTTTTTAAGTTTTTTCTTGAAGTTTGCTTTCTCTGTGCTTTAACATCATCTTGTTCTTAAATCTCATCTTTGTTTTTTCATACCTTTTTTCCCTCCATTTTTCTGGAATACTGCCTGGAGTAATTTTTTCATATGGAATGCATGGATGGTAAATGTCTTAAGTTCTTCTCTGCCAACAGTTTGTTTCTTTTGCTCTCACTGTTAATCATCAGTTAGCTGCTGGCTCTTTGGAATCTGGTGGAGCCAGTATGAGAGGAGGACAGAAATCTCTGCTCAGGGGGCTCCTGGCTGGCTCATTCAGTGGAGCCTGCTGCAGCTCTTGATCTTGGCATCATGAATTCAAGCCCCATGATGGGGGTAGAGATTACTTTAAAAAAAAAAAAATCTGGTCAGACTGAATGAACCTCAGTGGCCACATACATGCTTTCTTGCATATTCTTAGCCACATTTTCTGGTACACTAAGACTCTCAGCCAGAATTTCTGATGTTTCTCATTTCTGATTGTTCTGATTGTTCCTTTGTAAGCAGCCTGTTTTGGTTTTCTTTTGTTGTTTCTGTCTAAAACACAAACTTCAGTTTTTTGGTGATTTTTGTTTGTTTTTTAACTCTGGAAGTTTTGGGGGTTTTCTCTTTATTATTGATGTTCTGAAATTTCACAGGTATTCTTAGTGAGACTTAAGTGAAAATTGTCTATCTTTTGTTTTAGAAGATTCTCTTATGCTGTTCTTTAATTATTTTTTCCTTCCACTGTCTCTCTTCTCTGTTCC
Source organism: Mirounga angustirostris (assembly GCF_029215605.1). Taxonomy (NCBI): domain Eukaryota; kingdom Metazoa; phylum Chordata; class Mammalia; order Carnivora; family Phocidae; genus Mirounga; species Mirounga angustirostris. The sequence goes on from NW_026991711.1 coordinate 53,041,099, forward strand.
TGGAACTCTTATTAGAGACACATTGGACCTCTAAGTGTATCTTTCTTATTTTCCATCTTATCTTTTTGTTTTACATTCCACAGTATTTCCACAGCTTATTTTCCAGATCACCAGGTTGGTTTTTAGCAGTGGACATTCTGTTATTTAGTCCATCTGCTAAATTTTTTACATCAGTAATATTTTAAAGATTTTATTTATTTATTTGAGAGAGAGAATGAGAGAGAGAGAGCGTGAGAAGGGGGAGGGTCAGAGGGAGAAGCAGACTCCCTGCTGAGCAGGGAGCCCGATGCGGGACTCGATCCAGGGACTCCAGGATCATGACTTGAGCCGAAGGCAGTGGCTTAACCAACTGAGCCACCCAGGCACCCCATCAGTAATATTTTAATATCTGAAAATTTTCTTCTTTTTCATAGCAACTTACCCTTTATGGCTCTAAGATACTAATTCAAATTTTGTTAAATCCTCTTCTGTTTCCTGATTTATCTCCTTCCTCCAAAAGCCAGTTGTTCTTTGTTCATCTTTGTTCTGCTTTTCCCCCATTATACTGGATTTGTTCAAATGTCTGATAATCCTTGGTTATTGGTTTCTGTTTGTGGGAACTAAGTTGATTAATATAAGTGGCCTTCCTCAGCAGTTTGGTAGACTCACTTCAGTAATTTAATTAAATGAGAGGGTTGATAGTGGTCTGTGAATACATAGATGGGTTATGTCAACAGCATGTCTTCCAAAGCAAGGAGCCCAGAGGCAGGCTTGGGACCTCCAGAGGGAGATTGAGGAGAGATTGAGTACCATGTATATTTTATTCCTTGGCATAACTGTGTCCCTCCCCGGCCTTCTGGGTTCTGAAATGTGATCTGCTAGTACTCTCCTTGGCTTCTCTTGGGACCTACCCCCAACAATGAGATACATCCCAGGCATGCAGTTGTCTTTCTTAGCCTGAGGGCAAAATGACAGGCGGTAGGCCCCTTATGCTCTGTATTACTGGAGTTAGAAATGGTCATCTCTGCTGTTCTGGTTTAATTAATTATCCTGATGTTGTTATTGTATTTGTTGACTCGAAAGGTAGGGTTTTCTTCTTAATTTCCTGAGAAGGGTTTTCTTTTTTCCTCTGGTGTTTGAGGCTGCAGTTATTTTTCTGTATGTGCAGTCTTACCTGTTTTCAACCTTACAGAATTTCTTTAAAGTTACTTGTATGTATCATCTCTTGTTTTCTAGGCCTGTAATGGACTTTTCCTTTTAAAAACATCTCTCTTCTCATTTCAAAGGCACTTTAGAAAGCAAAAGACCTTTTGTATGCAATCTTCTGTTTTGAGCCAGTACTTTTTTGCTTGATTTTTAATATATTAACATGTTATTAACTCAGCTAATGTTTACCCCTTATTTTTTTCCTGGGGGAAAAAACCCAAGTCGTTCATCTTCTTTTAAGGCTTTTATTTTTCTATTTGTGAAAATGTCCTTTTATTTGAATATAATTTTTAAAAATTGGACTTCTGGGGCACATGGGTGGCTCAGTCGTTAAGCGTCTGCCTTCAGCTCAGGTCATGATCCCAGGGTTCTGGGATTGAGCCCTGCATCAGGCTCCCTGCTCAGCAGGAAGCCTGCTTCTTCCTCTCCCACGCCCCCTGCTTGTGTTCCCTCTCTCTCTGTGTCTCTCTCTGTCAAATAAATAAATAAAATCTTTAAAAAATAAAAAAATAAAAATAAAAATTGGATTTCCTTTGTCTTATGGTTAAGTGAAATTCATGGAAACAGCACAAATTAATATCATCCCTCTGTGGCTCTCTAAATGAAATAGATTATTGTAAATAATAGGAATTTATAGTTTATGGTAAGTGTATTTCTTAAGATTATGGAATGACACAGTTCTTCTTTGGTTGTCTGGAGGGCTTTTGTATTTCCACCTCTTGGTTGAGTAAATTTTCTTTTTTTTTTTTTTTTTAAAGATTTTATTTATTTATTTGAGAGAGAGAGAATGAGACAGAGCGAGTACATGAGAGGGGGGAGGGTCAGAGGGAGAAGCAGACTCCCTGCCGAGCAGGGAGCCCGATGCGGGACTTGATCCAGGGACTCCAGGATCATGACCTGAGCCGAAGGCAGTCGCTTAACCAACTGAGCCACCCAGGCACCCTTGAGTAAATTTTCTAATGAAGATTTTGTTTAACTTGGTTAATTTCATATTTCCTTTGATAATATATGACACTATAGCATTTAATGCTAATTTTTAATTTTTTTATTTATTTATTTATAAAAGATTTTTATTTATTTGAGAGAGAGAGCAAGCGAGAGAGCAAGAGAGCATGAGCCAGAGGAGGGGTAGAAGCAGAGGGAGAAAAAGACTCCCTGCTGAGCAGGGATCCCGATGTGGGACTTGATCCCAGGACCCTGAGATCATGACCTGAGCTGAAGGCAGACGCTTAACCAACTGAGCCACCCAGGCACCCTTAATGCTAATTTTAGATGGAAAATGATTTTGAGGTATGTTGTTTATATATATACTTTATGAATAGAATAATACAAAATAATAATTTGTAAGGTTCAGGGTATATTTCAAATAGCAGCATAAAAGTAGTGGAATCATACTGTTTCTGTTCTTAGAAATTCTATTAGAAAAGTATAACCAAAAAAAAAAAAGTTTATCTGCTCTATTTGATGTAGTTGTTCTATAGTTGTTCCTTACAGATACGCACAGATTCACTTACTCATAAGCAGGTCAGTGTTTTAGGGTGTGAGCCTCATCCAAATGCTAGATTTTAAGTTCTGGGTCTCCTTTTCCATCTGGGCAAAACTAAAAGTAAACAATTGCTCAGATACAATACCTGCCATTAGGGTTAATGAGCTTTGTGACTAGTGGGAGTGACACTTCATGAAACATCAATTTATCATGTTTATTATGTTGACATTTTGGAGCTCTCTAAGGTAAATAAATACTTACAGAAATGTCAGGGAGAAAGGTACGCATCCAGTAAAAATTTTAGTCTGCTGAGAGAAAACTTAAAACCAGCTGTTATTCCTCTGTTAGATCCCCTAGTCTTTTATATATTCCCCTCCGTGTGTGTGTGTGTGTGTATACATGTACGTGTGTGTGTGTATACATGTACGTGTGTGCGTGTGTATAATTTGTCCAGGTTACTATGTGTACTTAAATAATTTGATTCTCTTCCTCCACTCAGACCTTGGAGAAGGGTATTATTTTTAGTTTTCTTTCTAGATTGTTAATTACTTGAAACTTGAAATCATCTATCATATTCCTCACAACACTGGTACATTGATAGGTTAGCATCTGTGTGATGAAGGACAAAACTTGACCTGTCTCATTTGAAATGTTCCTGGCATGTACTAGGTGCTGAAGTGCTTGTTTAAATGAATTAATTGCCAGGGAATTATTACCAAGTAGAAATTTTTAACAAGCTGTTCAAAGACAACAGCTTATATAAATGACCAGATCTGGTTCATTTTTTAAGTTCTAATAATTTCCTTGGTCTTTTATTTAGTTCTCTTTTTTAAAAATTGTACAGGTAGCCTGTGTTCATTGTTGAAAATTTAGAAAGTAAAAATAAACATAAAGAAAAAAAAATTACTCATGATGTCACCAACCAAAAATAACATTTTAGTGTATATACTTTCTGGTGTTGTTTTATGTAAACATACACTTACTTATTTTTCCTTACAAAAATAGGGGTTCATGTTTTAAAAACTTATAAGCAGTACAATCATTGATGTATTTTTTCCTTTTCAAAGTTGAGTTCATGCATCCTGTTTCTCCGTTAAGAACTCCTAAAGCATTGTCTGTACTTGATGTCTCCCATTCCTTCCCTCCTGTTCTCTCTTAAACCCACTCTAATCAGACTCTCACTCCCACTCCCTGCAGCTCTAAAAAAGAGCTTTTTTTGTTAAAGATTTTATTTATTTATTTGGCAGAGACACAGTGAGAGAAGGAGCACAAGCAGGGGGAGTGGGACAGGGAGAAGCAGGCTTCCCATTGCTCAGGGAGCCCGATGTGGGGGCTCAAACCCAGGACCCTGGGATCATGACCTGAGCGGAAGGCAGCCAGCCGCTTAATGACTGAGCCACCCAGGCGCCCCTCCCTGCAGCTCTTGTCAACGACTTTGACCTCTTTGATAAATCCAGCAGTCAGGTCTCAGCTCACATCTAACTTAACCTATCAGAAGTGTTTGAAACTGTTTTTCCCTTACTTTTGGTGTCTGCTTTTCCTTCTGCCTCACTGCTGGGCCTCCTGTCTGCTTACTGATTCATCTCCATTTCTCTGCCCCTCAGACTTGCAATCTCTAGGGTTCAGTCTTTGGACTTCTTCTCTTCTCTCACTCCTTAGGTGATCTCATTCAGTCTCATGGCTTTACATACTGTATATATACTCATGACTCCCCAATGTTACCTCCAAGTCACACTTCTCCATTTAGATATGGATATCTCCATTTAACCCAAAAGACCACCAGCATGTGAATAATAACCCAGTAGGTAGACGGGTGTGTGATCAAAGCCCTGATTGGCATGCCTTAGCAGCCAATCCACAGGGGGCCCACACTTAGGATCCTTAAGATAGTTCCACAAAAGAGCTCATAAGAACCCCTGGATTTAAATGTCAAAATGGCAACCCTCTTGGGTCTCCTCCCTCTCTGGGAGTTTTGTACTGTCGCTCAATAAACTTTGCCTTGCTGTCTACCACTCTTCGTCTGGTCTCCCTCTTCATTCTTCGAAGCAGTATGACCACGAACCGTGGGCACTAAAGGAATAGAAATCGTACAACAGTAGTTCATTAGGGAGTGCTCGTATGATCGACAGTTCCAGAAGGGAAGAGAAGGAAGAAGGACAAAGGGACAATTTAGGCTGCAGTACAGTCGTAACAAAGGCCTCAGCCAACCCCATGCCAAGCTCTGAAGCCCAGATGGCTCATGGTGGTTGTCCCAGATTGGGGCAAGGAGCCATGAGACTAAATGATATCACCTGATAAGTGAATTATAGATATGAAGTCTAAGGACTGAGCTCTAGAGAACTACAGTGTTTATACCCCCATATCAACCAGTCATTAAATAGAGACTGCTCTGGGAAGGGGACCTGAACTTGACTTTCTTCAGCCAAGGCAATTCCTGAAGAGTCTGACGGCTCACTGCCATCTGCCAGCAACAGCCCCAGCACCCAAAGTGTAAGTCCTTCACTTCTGAAGGAGAAGCTGCGCAGTGTATGGTAGTGTTTACTACATCATCTTTGATCCCTCTCTCATAGTGTTGCTTTCAGAATACATTTAGAATCTGATCACTTTTAAACTAGCTCTGCTATTACCACACTGGCCCATACCACCATCATCTCTTGCCTAGATTATTGTTATGTCCTCTTAACGGGTCTCCTGCTTCCCTCTTGCACCACTCTTTCTATTCTCCACATAGCATTTAGAGTAATCCTTTCAAAAGAAAGTCAAATGACATTACTCCAGTGCTCTGAGAATAGAATCCTAAATTATTTCTATTGCTTATGGCCTGTCCCCACCCCCCGGCCAGTCTGGCCCAATAGCCTCTCTAATACTACTCTCTTCCTGGCTCCTGCCTTTCCAGTCACCTTTCAGGGACCTTGCAGTTGTTTTCTGGTCTCTCTTGGCCTGCCTGTCTGCTATCCTGATGTCCTCCCCACTTTGTCAGTTCCTCCTCTTCCTTCTCTATCAGCCAGTCCTGGAGGTAAAAAAGATGTGTGTCATACTAACATTAATAACTTATCAAGGTTATCCAATGAGAAAATTACTGCAGAGTTTAGGAAAAGTTCAAGCCTTTTGCTTCTACTGATTTCTTTTTTTCTGGTATATCTTAGTGTAGAAAAATTAATGTATTTGAAAGTGAAATATTAAGTTCATCTTGGTCATGGTTTCTTGTAAAGGATCATTGCTTAGTGCTCGCCCCTTCACAGTTTCGAGTTGACTTCTAGTAAAATGCATTGCTCTTACTGCAGCTATGATGGGATTGAGGTCATGCCACCTCATACGTGGAACTAATTATATCATGCTCTTTCTTTCCTGTACAGAGCCTTTCATCCTACTATAAAGGAGGATTTGAACAGAAAATGAGTAGGCGAGAAGCTAGTCTTATTTTGGGTATAAGGTACGTGTGCTGAATAAGTATTATTTTGTTTGTGGCCAAGCTTGTTTTGGAAAAAGGAGAAAATGTTACAGTAAAGTTATCCTTATATTTTAAGTTATGAATAGGAGGCAGAGGAAGAAAATACAAAATTTTTACATTTTAAAACTTCACATCTAAGAGAATATCCTACTCCCCCTAAAAATATCAGGCATGATGTGCTGTGTCTTTATTCCTTAACAAGGAACTCTTAATACTAGTTTCACAGCAATTATCAAAATATCCCTTATTGTGACACTGAATTGTTTCTGGATTTAGTTTTATAATTTGCTATCTAATCATTTTTCTGTTATAACATGGGATCTGTTTCACAATTCTTTTCTATTTCCATAATTTGATCTAGCATATTTTATTATAATTGTTTCACCTTAGTATCTATTGTGTGACTTTGGACAGCATAGGAGAAAGTTAATGTTGTTGTGTGATTGCTCTGTGATATCTTCCTAACTTTAGTGTTAAGTGATGTACCCTGCTATAGATTTGCTAGTTGATATATTCATTTGTTTACTTTATGTTCCTTTAGAACTCACTCAAATTTTTGTGGGGGTTGGTTATAGTATGTCATCCACAACAGATCTTCTGATGATTTAATCAACACAAGCAATATAGGTCATAAAGCCCTATGTTGATATAGTCTTTTAAATCTCTTGTAGATTAGCAGATTTTTAAGGCCAAAACATTTAATTACTTCTTTTGCCTTAGCAAGAAAAACAAAGGGGTGAACAAGCAAGGGAAACAGCTCAGTTCAGCTTGGTGCTTTATTAAATAAAAGATGAAATCTCTCACTGAGAATAGGTTTCAGGTAGGGGAACCAAATTAGGAAGTTGGCTATATTGCTGATTATTATTTGCTTTAATATTATTCAGGATGGCATTGTTATTTTTCTTGAAGTTTTATTGGGTCCCCACACCATCCCATTCATAGTCTTGAAATAGGAATATACAAAGGTTCTTGAGAATATCATTTAACATCATCCAAGGCACTCCTGTTATTGAGACAGATAATTAGAACTTAAGATTTATGGTTATAAAGGTTTATCCTGTTGAACTAGAAACTGTAGAAAATTTCACAAGGATAATTTGCTGTTAAGAGTATATCCTCTAATTACAGGTGAGTCTGAGTATGAATACCGGTTTTACCATTTACCAGCTGTGTGACCTCAATGTCATCATTTGTAAAATAAACATAATATCAGTTTCTATTGCCTAGGACTGTTGTGAAGACTAATACATAGATAATTCTTAATATAAACATGGCACTTAGTAACTACTCAACAAATACCAGCTGAGCAAAACAGATCCTTGTCCCGGTTCTATCACTAAAGCACCACATTGTACGAGTCTGGTCAAGTTATTTTATTTATTTATTTTTTTTAAGATTTTATTTATTTGACAGAGAGAGCACAAGCAGAGGGAGTGGCAGGCAGAGGGAGAAGGAGAAGCAGGCTTCTGTTGAGCAGGGAGCCCGATGCGGGACTTGATCCCAGGACCCTGGGATCGTGACCTGAGCTGAAGGCAGATGCTTAACCGACTGAGCCACCCAGGTGCCCCCCGGTCAACTTATTTTTAGTTCTTCTGCCCTTCAGTTTCTTCAGTTTTGAATAGAATTAATACTATTTAGCCTTGTTGAAATAATGTAAAATGATAGGAGGATACCTTTTTATAAAAGTACCTACCAAATAACAGGTGCTAAATAAATGTTGGCTCCTCTTTCTTCCTATCTGTATCACAAATGCAGAAGCTAAATATTTGCTCTTAACACATTAAATAGAAGGGTAAGCCTTATTTGCTTTCCTCTAGCCCTTTCTTTCAATCAGGTAGTGTTGATTTTGAGAAGATTCTTTAAGATGTGAATACATTGCCGTGGCTCCATTCTCTATGATCAATGAATCTAAGCTATATAGACTATATAACAAATAGGTAAAGGCAAAATGGAGCTGACTGTATGGATAACCTATTAAAAAATACTCTATGTGCTACTAGATGATCCTGTACATTCTTACATATTCATGAAACCTAATATATTTTACCGAGCTGCCCAGAAAAACTATTACTATACCTGTTACTCTCTGAAGTGATGCACATGTGTGATTCTCATACTTTTTGAAAACTTCTGTGGAACTGTGTTAAGCTAAATGTTACTCAAAAGACCAATAGTAAAAATGATGAAACCAAAACTACTCCATTTGCCCCAGGATTAGAGAACACCACTCAGTTCCATGCACCCCAATTCCCAGTCCCAGTCAAAGTGGGTACACATTCCAGGGAACACTGTGTATTCCTTGATCTAGGAAATGTGATATTTAAAGTTATACTTTCAATTTCATGGTGAAATTGTTTGTACTGGAGATCCATTGCTCTTTATTTAATTTTTATACTATGTTTAAGAACTACGATTCTCCCATCTTGTTTAATCTTTAGAACAACAAATAAATTTATTAAAATGTACTAAGTTCCTAGAGACTTAATATAGCAATAAGGAAAAGGGAATAAACTCTGTAGGCACACAAGAATACTTCCCTCATTCCCAAAGTTCATCACTATGAGTCTGATAATTATTACCTTTTTTTTTTTAAAGATTTTATTTATTTATTGGAGAGAGAGAGAGAGAATGGGAGAGAGAGAGAGAACATGAGAAGGAGGAGGGTCAGAGGGAGAAGCAGACCCCTGCTGAGCAGGGAGCCCAATGCGGGGCTCGATCCCAGGACGCTGGGATCAAGACCTGAGCCAAAGGCAGATGCTTAACGACTGAGCCACCCAGGTGCCCCTTTATAGCCATTTTCTTTTGGAGGGCTGTATAAAATGCATTAAGCATCTATTGCATATTTAATACTAGATGCTATTTTAAGATACAAAACATAGCTTCTGTTCTTTAGTATCTACCTAAGGAGACATGTCAAATATCTACAGAAGAGCTAGGAAACATAACTAATAAAGGAAAGAGAATGATAAATATAGACTTACTACAGGAAACTAAACATATTGGAATTAAAAAAAAAATAATGTGTTTTTCATTTCTTAATAATTAGGCAGTTAAAGTGTTCATAGCCCTGGTGCAGTGTTTAATGACTTCTTTTTCAAAACTTAGTAGTCTTTAGAATCAGACAGTGTCTTGATTGGCTATCTGGGAAGTATCTACAAAACAAAAAGTAAGTTTGAAATGGTCCCCCAGAGGACTTTCAAAAAACAGTGAAAAGGAATACCCTAATAGTCCTTACACTAAAAGACTTTTTTTTTAAATTTTTTTTAATTTTAAAAATTCTCCTTTAGTTTTATTGAGATATAATTGACAAAAAACATTGTATATGTAGGATGTAAAACATATTGATTTGCTATATGTATAATACATATAGATTGCAAAGTTTACATTTCCATGAACAGTTCCCTTTGCATCTTTCTAACATTTGTTTATTTCTTGTCTTTTTGATGACAGTCATTCTACAAGCTGTGAGGTGATATCTCATTGTGGTTTTGATTTGCATTTCCCCGGTGATTAGTGATGCTGATCACCTCATGTACCTGTTTGCCATTTTATGTTTTTGGAAAAAGGTCTAGTCAGATCCTCCACTCATTTTGAAATCAGATCCACCTATCTATCTAGCTATGCTATATTATTGAATTGTATGAGTTCTTTATTTTGGAAATAACCTCCTACTAGATATATGATTCACAAATATTTTCTCCCTATTCCATAGGTGACTTCTTTCATCTTGTTGATGGTTTTCCTTACTGTGTAGAAACTTTTTAAAGTTTGATGTAGTCCCACTTGTTTAATTTTGTTTTGTTGCCTTTGCTTTTGATTTCAAATTTTAAAAATTACTGCAAAGACTGATGTCAAGGAGCTTACCCCCTGTATTTCCTTCTAGGAGCTTTATGGTTTCAGGTCTTTAGTTCAAGGCTTTAATCCATTTTGAGTTGATTTTCATGTGTGGTGTGATAAGGGTCCGGTTTCATTCCTTTGCATGTGGCTGTCCAGATTTCCCAATACCATTTATTGAGGAAACTATCGTTTATTTGTTTTCTGTTTTTGGCTCCTTTGTCATAATTGACCATATATATATGGGTTTATTTCTGGGTTCTCTATTCTGTTCCATTGATGTATGTGTCTGTTTTTAACCTAATACCATACTGTTTTGATTATTATAGGTCTGTAATATAGTTTGAATTTAGGAAGTGTGATGCCTCCACCTTTGTTCTTTCCCAAGATTGCTTTGGCTATTTGGAGTCTTTGTGGTTCCATACAAATTTTAGGATTGTTCCATTTTTGTGAAAAATGCCTTAGGAATTTTGATAGGGATTTCATTGTATCTGTAGATTGCTTTGAATAGTCTGGACATTTTAACAAAATGAATTCTTCCAATCCGTGAGTGTGGGATATCCTTCTATTTATTGGTGTTTTTAATTTCTTTCACCAATGTCTTATAGTTTTCAGTGTATAGGTCTTTAACCTCCTTGGTTAAATTTATTTCTAGGTATTTTATTCTTTTTGATGCAATTGTAAATGGGATTTTCTTACTTTCTCTTTCTGATAGTTTGTTTTTAGTGTATTAGAGGGGCAACAGATTTTTGTATATTGATTTTGTATCCTCCAACTTTACCTAATTGATTGGTTAGTTCTAACAGTTTCAGGGTTTTCTTTATGTAATATCATGTCATCTGCAGTTTTACTTCTTTGTTTCCGATTTGGATGCTCTTCATTTCTTCTTCTTGCCTAATTCCTCTGGCCATGACTTCCAGTACTATGTTGGATAAAAGTGGTGAGAGCAGACAACCTGTGTTGTATCTAATCTCAGAGGAAAAACTCTGAGCTTTTCACCATTGAGTATGATAGTTGCTATGCATTTGTCATATGGCCTTTATCATGTTGAGGTATATTCCCTCTATACTAACTTTGTTGAGAGTTTTTGTCATGAATGGGTGTTGAATTTTGTCAAATGTTTTTCTACATCTTTGGAAATGTCATGATTTTTATCCTTTATTTTGTTTCACATTTATGGTGTTTCACATTGATTGATCTGTGGATATTGCACCATCCTTTCATCCCTGGAATAAATCCTACTTGTTCATGATGTATGATCCTTTTAATGTTTTGTTGAATTTGGTTTGCTTATATTTTGCTGATGAGTTTGGCATCAATGTTCATCGGGCATATTGGCCTGTAATTTTCTTTTCTTCTAGTGTCCTTGTCTGCTTGTGGTATCAGGATAATGCTTGCCTCATAAAATGAGTTTGGAAGGCGTTTCCTCTTCTATTTTTTGGAAAAGTTTGAGGAGAATTGGTATTCTTTAGATGTTTGGTAGATTTCAGTGAAGGTGTCTCATCCTGGGGTTTTCTCTGTTGGGAGGTTTTTGATTAGTGATTCAATCCATTGTTAATAATTGGTCTGTTCAGATTTTCTATTTCTTCCTCATTCAGTCTTGGTAGTTTATATGTTTGTAGTATTTGTCTCTTCTACATTGTCCATTTTGTTGGTGTATAATGGTTGATAATAGTTATGATCCTTTGTATTTTTGTGGTATCAGTTGTAATGTCTTCTCTTTCATTTCTGATTTTATTTGAGTTCTCTCTGCTTTTTTCTTGAGAGTCTAGCTAATGGTTTGCCTATTTTGTTTATCTTTTCAAAAACACAGCCCTTCATTTCATTAAGACAATAAAAGACAACTTTTTATTGTCTTTTTAATCTTTGTTTCATTTATTTTTACTCTGGATCTTTGTTATTTCCTTCCTTCAACTAACTTTGGCCTTAGTTTATCCTTCTTTTTTCTACTTCCCTGAGGCATAAATAAAGTTGTTTATTTGAGCTCTTTCTTTTTTCTTAATATAGGCATTTATTACTATAAACTGACTGTAAACTTCCATCTTAGAACTGCTTTTGCTGCATCCCATAAATTTGTTGTTATATTTCCATTTTCATTTGCATTTGTCTCGATGTTTTTTTTCTCTTTTGATTTTGTCTTTGACTCAAGACATTTTTTTATTCATAGAAGAATATTTTATATTCAGCAGTTGATAGTGTGTTTTAACATGCTTGGTGATCTGTTACTTAACCTCAAAAGATTAGAAGTATAAGTAACTGTCAAGGAATAGCTAGACTGGAACAATGGCAGAATCAAGGGTTCACAGCTGATATCACGGGAGGCAGTGCTAAAAACAGACAGAAGAACTTAAATGGAAAGCATTCGAGGACTCTTTTAAGACAAGGGTGAACAGGGGCACTTGGGTGGCTCGGTTGTTAAGCGTCTGCCTTTGGCTCAGGTCATGGTCCCAGGGTCCTGGGATCGAGCCCCGCATTGGGCTCCCCGCTCCGCGGGAAGCCTGCTTCTCCCTCTCCCACTCCCCCTGCTTGTGTTCCCTCTCTCGCTGTATCTCTCTCTGTCAAATAAATAAAATCTTTAAAAAAAAAAAAAAAAAAGACAAGGGTGAACAAAAATATCTGCAGATCTTAAGAATTTCTTTGCACTTAATTTATACTCAGGTTAATACTTTTGAGTCATTCAAGAAATAAATTAGGTTACTTATACTACATTTTTAAAGGTTTTTTTTTTTTTTTTTTAAAGATTTTATTTATTTATTTGAGAGAGAGAATGAGAGAGAGCACAGGAGAGAGGGGAGGGTCAGAGGGAGAAGCAGACTCCCCGCCGAGCAGGAAGCCCGATTCGGGACTCGATCCAGGGACTCCAGGATCATGACCTGAGCCGAAGGCAGTCGCTTAACCAACTGAGCCACCCAGGCGCCTCTTATACTACATTTTTAAAAGTGGGAAATATGTAATATATTTTCATAAGCATGCTTTATCTTTATAATAATAACTAAAGGCTAGTTATTTTTGAACACTAACTCTATGCTAGGTTATGCTGATCCTTTTACTTGCATTATCTAATTTATTCTTAAAATAATCCTGGGAGGTAGTTTATTTTATTTATTTATTTATTTTAATTTTATTTGTTTATTTGACAGAGAGAGACACAGCGAGAGAGGGAACATAAGCAGGGGAAGTGGGAGAGGGAGAAGCAGGCTTCCCGCAGAGCAGGGAGGGGCTCGATCCCAGGACCCTGGGATCATGACCTGAGCCGAAGGCAGATGCTTAATGACTGAGCCACCCAAGCGCCCTGTGGGAGATAGTTTAGTATGTCCATTTTACTTAGGAGAGAATTTTCACTCAGAGAGTTTAAGTGAGCAAGACAGAGTTTTGCAGCTAATGAATGGTGGAATCAGAATGTTGAACCTATGTTTGAATATCTCTAAAAGTACCTGCTTTTATCCAGTACAGTGTGGTTCATCCATACAAATTAAATTACTTTGAGCTTTACAACAACCACTCTGTACTTTAAGTCAGCTGCCATTGTCCCAATTTGAGACCCAGGAAAGTTAAATAACTTAGATAAGATAGTATAGCTATTAATTAGCAATACCAGAATTTTGTTGTTGTTAACTGTTAATTTTGTTTCCTTGCTTGGAAAATGTGCTAGTCAGAAACTTTTCCAATACTGGATAAATTAGTTTTTACTGAAATAATTTTAAGTTCATTTAACGTTCTCAATTTTTGTTACAGCTTTTCCCATAGGTTTCTCACAAGTTAAATAAATTATGAGCTATGAAGAGTTTTGAGATGCTCTGTTGAAACATAATAATAATAATGAAAGCTAACTATTCTGAAGCACTTGCTACATGCCAGGCACTGCTCTAGCACTTTGTCGGCTTTAACTCATTTAATCCCTACAGTCGCTCTATGAGGAATATGTTGTTCTTAGCCCTGTTTTACAATGAGGAATCTGAAGTACAGAGAGGTTAAAACTTTTGACTGCGTTTACCCCATCCGAAATAGCAATGGAAATGAAATCTGGCAGTCTAGTAGCTCTGGAGTCCAGATACCTGTCTGTTACATTATGTAAACTGCCTTCCCCCCAAATAACTTGAGGCATATGTTTTCAAACTCAGTATAGTCTATAGACTATGACTCTCCTACCCTGTATGTTGTGTTTTATTTTATTCATTTATTTTTTAAAGATGTATTTATTTTAAAGAGAGAGAGCATGAACGGGAGGGCCAGAGGGAGAGGGAGAGAGAATCTCAAGCAGATTTCACGATGAGCCTGGAGACCAACTCGGGGCTTGATCTCACCACCCTGAGATCACAACCTGAGCTGAAACCAAGAGTGGGTTGCTTAACTGACTGTGCCACCCAGGCGCTCCTATTGTGTTCTTTTTTTTTAATTGATTGAAAATAGAGACTGGCATTACAAAGGAAGAAAAATACATGCAATATTGAATGAACAGTTTATTTTGATGGTTAGTAGACTTCAGTGACAAGCTGTAATTTCATATTTAGCCACAAGATGGTGAAATTCTCATTAGTTTTTAATTCCTTGAAAGCCATATAAACTGTCAATTTATAATCTGCATTCGACACTATTTATTATAAGCACTTTAATTTCTTTTTACAGCCCATCTGCTGGCAAGGCCAAGATTAGAACAGCTCATAGGAGAATCATGATTTTGAATCACCCAGATAAAGGTAGGTAAAATTCCTATTTTTCATAATATGTGGATCTGAATCTGTTCTGAATTCCTTTCAGTTTACTTAAACTCATTATAAGTGATATATGTAAGTGATATTTATATATATATTGTTGAAATAGAAGTTTATGTGCCACATGTATTGTGATTTTTCTTACAAATAAATAAGCTTTTGGATTGGAGTTCAGTAACCCACAGAGGTGGTGGATTCATATTATCAGCTTTCAAGAACTTAGTTACTGATTTTTATATATGTGTACCTAGCCCCTGTTTGAGGCTCCTAGCATTTTGACTGGGAAAGAGAAAACATGAGTTGTGGACTCTGTGTGAATTGATATGGGCGTCATGAATTATGTTTGTTTAACCTTAAACATAAAAGCATAAGATTTAGAGGGTATCTTCTAAATCTCTGTACTATGTCATAGATAATTCTGAATTTCTTAATTTTATTCTGGAAGGCTCTGAGGCTGAGCCATTTGTTTTTAACTTAATAACATTAAGGTTATTAATGTAAATTTATCTTACAGAAAGACAATTATTATTACTTTAACTACACTACAGCTGCTTGAGAGAGAAAGCCCATATGTTCATTACTGTTTCTTCTCTAAAATAACAGATGGTAGAAAGTTGCACTGTATTTCAGAAGTCAAGGGTGCAGTGGGGGAGGAAAATGAAGGGTTTTTTGGATTCTTATTTACAGACTTCCAGTTTTCCAATTTTTTTGAAAAAAATTAAAAACAAATTTTGGATTTCTACACATCCTGACACCAAAGTAGGGCATTCTTTTTCAGTTTCCTCACTTAATTATGTACTATAAAAATTCTTTTCACTAAACATCATCTTTGGCTTTTTTATTTGCTCTTCTTTAGTATGAATAAATAAGAGAATAAACTTTGAAAAGAGATTTTGCTTAAAATTTCTAAATAGCTTCAACAGTTACTAAAAGATCCACTTAACTAATTTACTTCGCATTGTGGGCTTTCAGAGTAATTGGCTCAGAAAGAAATGTGTTTAAAGTGCCTCCTTGAAGCCCTCTGTCTCCTACTAAACATCCTTTGTCCCTTCCAGGTCAAGTGTATGCCCTTCTCTGATTGATTGCAGTAGGATCAGGCACTCATGTCTTTCAGATGATTGACAAGTTGTTGATTGTGCCTACTGGCAAGGGAAGCAAGTTCTAAAATGTATCTAAGAGAACATGTATTTTTAGATACATTTAGTAAAAAAAGAAAATGTATTTCCTATGAGCCAGTGGTGTTTACAGAATTACTTGATTTACTCCGAGGTCATATATTTATCAGAGGTGGGATTGTTGACTGCTTGTAGTATGCTTACTGATATCCTGTCTGGCCCCGCGTAGTAGCAGGATGTGAGGGAATGGACCTGGAAGCCGGAGGCTGGTGTTTTTCTCTGGCTTCTGCCTTCTAACTAGCAGTATGACCTTGAACACTCCCTTTACCTCTCAAAATGTCAATTTTATCTTCTATAAAATGAAGGGATTTCTTTCTTTCTTTTTTTTTTTTTTAAAGATTTTATTTTTATTTTTGACAGAGAGAGAGAGTGTACAAGCAGGGGAAGCAGCAGGCAGAGGGAGAGTGAGAAGCAGGCTCCCTGCTCAGCAGGGAGCCCAACGTGGGGCTCGATCCCAGGACCGTGGGATCATGACCCGAGCCGAAGGCAGACGCTTAACTGTCTGAGCCACCCAGGCGCCCCTGAGGGGATTTATTTCTAAAGTCCTTTTTGTTAAGTGATATAATATCTTTATATGCCTATTCAATTAATGAAGAACCTGTACTGTATATTTCTATTCAGATCACATTTTTCACTCAAGAAAGATGCTTTTAATCATTTTGGATTATTGTACCCTCTAAGAATGTATTGACAACTGTGGACATTTTGTTCATATAATTGCTCATTCACCCACAATTTTAAAAACATTTGGAGTTTCAGAGAGTTCATAGATTTCCCAACACCCATGTGTATGCTCACAGTTAAGAACTGCTCTAATAAAAGTAGGGTGAATTAAGGAATATTGCCATCACTGGAGGGAAAGTATTCATGGATGATGGAGTCGGGAGATGATAACTCATAAATCCTGAAATGGTCTCTTGAGAAGGAAGGTCGTTTTGTTTTCTTTTTAATGAGAGGAAGGTAACAGATTTTCAACAAAAATGTCTCATTGTTTTCGGA
This sequence comes from Mirounga angustirostris, assembly GCF_029215605.1. Classification (NCBI taxonomy): domain Eukaryota; kingdom Metazoa; phylum Chordata; class Mammalia; order Carnivora; family Phocidae; genus Mirounga; species Mirounga angustirostris. Next base: position 53,057,941 of record NW_026991711.1, read on the forward strand.
GAGAGAAAGCTAGAAGTATTTGGGGAAATATGAGAATGGGGAACTCTTAATTTTGTCTCTTCTTTTTTTTTTTTTTTTTTTTTTTTTTTTTTTTTTTTAGTATTTTACTTATTTTGACAGAGAGAGAACACAAGCAGGGGGAGTGGGGGAGCAGGTAGCCTGATGCGGGGCTCGATCCCAGGACTCTGAGATCATGATCCGAGCCGAAGGCAGACGCTTAACGACAACTGAGCCACCCAGGTGCCCCAGTTTTGTTTCCTCTTTTTCTAATTCCTTATCATATTTGCTTTGACCAGGTCAGCACTGACTGAGTGTTATATAGGTAGTTGCAAAACTTAAATCCTCTACTCCATGCTTCTGAAATTCATGAATATACCCCCACTTCATCCCCAAGTCACATTTCTGCTGGTTTTGCTGCCAGCCAGTAAAACAAAGTTGGAACTTCAAATGTGTGATCAACTATAATTTGTCACACATTTCATTATCAACTTGTGCAAAGAAAGTGACACAAAAAAATTAGGTGTGGGGATGGCTGAAAATAAATTTTTTGTAACCAGTTTTAAATGAGCATTCGGATGTGTTTTGGTAAAAAGTAAAGTTTGCTATTCAATTTAATGAGATAAAATCTCAGTTAATCTAATGCTTTCAGATTAATATCTTTTAGATTATGCTTTTTTAAATTGCTGAAGAGAGGTTAGTTGTTAGGAAATAAGCAGTTGATATTATGCTTAATGAATATAAAAAGGAAGACAGACTAGGTAAATTTGAAAAGCTATAGAACCTCAGCAATCTCTTAAAAACTCTCTAATTCAGTGCTACTCAAAAGTATAGTTTGCTTGTTCATGTGGGCCAGTTTGTTACCTGTATGCAATGAATTAAGAACAGAAATCAAAAGTAAGCATTTAGAAACCCTTAGAGCACTTTGACATTGTGGTAACATCCAAATGTGTGATTACAAAATTACTTTTGTAATTTGTAAATGTATTGGTCCACTACAAGCTGGAAATTTTTTTAGAAGTGCTTCTTCACCATAGTGAAGACACTGATCTGATCAATGCTGCCTGCTAAATCAAGACTGTTTCTGCTCTATCCTGGGGAAAATGTCCTGTTGGCTCTCCTTAAAGATTTTTTTTTTACTGATGGAGAGCTTCCTGCTTGACAAGAAGCCCACTTGTAGGCAGCTCTAACTACTAGAAAGTTCTTCCTTATATTTAACTGAAATCTGCCTGCCTGCAGCAGAGATTCTCATTCTTTTTTCGTTTATGCCCCCTTTCGATAAACATTCAGTACTCTCACTCTTTTTTTTTTTTTTTTTTTTTTAAGATTTTATTTATTTATTTGACAGAGAGAGACACAGCAAGAGAGGGAACACAAACGGGGAGTGGGAGAGGGAGAAGCAGACTCCCCGCCAAGCAGGGAGCCCGATGCGGGACTCGATCCCGGGACTCCAGGATCATGACCTGAGCCGAAGGCAGTCGCTTAACCAACTGAGCCACCCAGGCGCCCAACTCTCACTCTTTTTAAATAGTATTTAAGTAGGGGGGCGCCTGGGTGGCTCAGTTGGTTAAGCGACTGCCTTCGGCTCAGGTCATGATCCTGGAGTCCCTGGATCGAGTCCCGCATCGGGCTCCCTGCTTGGCGGGGAGTCTGCTTCTCCCTCTGACCCTCCCCCCTCTCATGTGCTTGCTCTCTCTCATTCTCTCTCTCTCAAATAAATAAATAAAATCTTTAAAAAAAAAAAAAGGCTTAAAAAAATAGTATTTAAGTAGGGCGCCTGGGTGGCTCAGTCAGTTAAGTGTCTGCCTTTGGCTCAGGTCATGATCCCAGGGGTCCTGGGATCAAGTCCCACATTGGGCTCTCTGCCCAGTGGGGAGTCTGCTTCTCCCTCCCCCCTGCTTATGTTCTTGCTCTCTGTCTCTCAAGTAAATACATAAAATCTTTAAAAAATAGTATTTAAATAAAAAATACTGGGACTAAAAACAAACCAAAGTATACCATTGAATGGATTTTCCCTAATTGCTCTCATTGTAAAAGAAGCTACATTGTCCTGGTAATAATATATTACAATTTATTATGATATATTACACTTCAAAGATGTATTGTAAACATTTACAAAAAGAAAGACATGACCACCGAGAGCCAAAATGAATTCACTAAGAAAAAGTTATGCCTAATTAGGTTGATTTCCTTTTTTGATAGATGTAACTACACTATTACTTGTTTCAAAGGTCTCATCTTTTCTTCCCCTTATTTCAACATTTTAATTAGATTTAAGGCTTTGTATTTGAGTTAATAACTTTTTTGGTAAAAGTATAATTTAGTTTTATCCACATTGATTTTCCTTGATAAATGGTGTGATCTTTAAAAGGTAAAGAACTTGGTCTTTATAATCTCTATGGCTGACGTTTAAACTCTTAATTTTTTTTCATGAGTGAATGAATAAGCAAATGGATAAAACGAAGGCATACAAATAAAATGTACAGGTAAAATAGAATTGGGATTGATAACTAATACATAATGATCATATGAAAAATTTTAAAGATTCATTACGCTGATATGAAACTACCTGTAACTGTTCTTTCATTCATTCAGAAAGTATTTTTTCAGATTCTCTTAAGGTGCCAGATGTTGTGGTAAATCTTGGGGCTTTAACTATAAAACAGGGCAACTAGAGCCTTGTCTTCATAGAGCATGTATGCTGATGGAAGGACAGACAAAAAATTAAGTAAACCTGTTTCACGTCATAGTAAGTGTAGAAAAGGGTGCAGCAGGCAGAGATACAGAACATGAAAAAGAGGCAGCTTTACATAAAGTGACTGGGAAGACGTCTGTGAGGAGAAACCCAAAGGATGGAAAGAAGGTATTTGTGTGAAGAATGGTTTGAAGGTCGGGGAACTAGCGTATGCAAAGGCTCTAAGGGAGGACAGAATATAATGTGCTTAAGGACTTGAAAGAAAACTAGCTTGATAGGGTGTGATATGCAAGGGGAGAGATACCCTGAAATGAGGTGGTGTTCAGTTTGAAAACTGCAGGTATGCTTTCTGATAATGAAATGCTATATGTGCTATGTAATACTTGAACTTGATTCTAAAGACTGTGGGAAGTTTTTGTCAGCTTTTAAGCAGTAGAGTGATATAATTTAATTTACTTTTAAGAAACCACTTTTCTCCTCAATCTCTCCTTATTCTTTTTATTTTTAAATATACTTCGTATTAAGTATACAGGCAGAAAAGTGGACAAATCATTAAGTATATATCTACATAAATTTTTACAAACACCCATGTAACCAGCCTCCAGGTCAAGAACTAGAACATCATCACACCTCTGAATCCCCTTCATGAGCCCTCCAAGTCTACTTCATCCCTAAAAGGAACCACTATCTTGATTTATAATATCATAAGTTAGTTTTGCCTCTTTTGAATGTGTGTAGTCATTTGCATCTGGTTGCTTTCAGTCCATATTTATCCTTGTGAGAATCATCCATATTGTAATGTGGAGCAATAGTGTGTTCATTCTCATGGATATATAGCAGCCTTAGCAAAGTGATCCCAATATTTTGATTGACCCAGTATGTGATCTATTCTGTTCCATGTGCACTTGAGAAGAATGTGTATTCTGTTGCTTTAGGGTGGAATGTTCTGAATATATCTGTGAAGTCCATCTGGTCCAGTGTGTCGTTCATAGCCCTTATTTCCTTGTTGATCTTCTGCTTAGATGATTTGGCCATTGCAGTGAGAGGGGTGTTAAAGTCCCCTACTATTATTGTATTGTTGTCGATGTTTTTCTTTGATTTTGTTATTGATTGGCTTATATAATTAGCTGCTCCCATGCTGGGGGCATAAATATTTACAATTGTTAGATCTTCTTGTTGGATAGACCCTTTAAGTAGGGTATAGTGTCCTTCCTCCTTTCTTATTATAGTCTTTGGTTTAAAATCTAATTTGTCTGATATAAGGATTGCCACCCCAGCTTTCTTTTGGTGTCCATTAGCATAATAAATGGTTTTCCACCCGCTCACTTTAAATCTGGGGGAGTCCTTGGGTCTAAAATGAGCCTCTTGCAGACAGCATACTGATGGGTCTTATTTTTTTATCCAGTCTGATACCTTGTGTCTTTTGATTAGGGCATTTAGCCCATTTACATTCAGAGTAACTATTGAGAGAAAGGAATTTAGTGCCATTGTATTACATGTAAAGTGACTATTACTGTATATTGTCTCTGTTCCTTTCTGGTCTATGTTACTGTTGGGCTCTCTCTTTGCTTAGAGGATCCCTTTTAATATTTCTTGTAGGGCTGGTTTGGTGATTACAGATTCTTTTAGTTTCTGTTTGTCCTGGAAGATTTTTTAATCACTCCTATTTTGAATGTCATCCTAGCTGGATAAAGTATTCTTGGCTGCATATTTTTCTCATTTAGCACCCTGAATATGTCATGCCAGTCCTTGCTGGCCTGCCAGGTCTCTGTAGATAGGTCTGCTACCAGTCTAATGTTTCTACTGTTGTAGGTTACAGCTTGTCCCGAGCTGCTCTCAGGATTTTCTCTTTGCCTCTGAGATGTGTAAGTTTTATTATTAGAGGTCAGGGTGTTGAGCTATTTTTGGTGATTTTGAGGGGGGTTCTTTGTGCTTCCTGGATTTTGATGCCAGTTTCCTTCCCCAGATTAGGGAAATTCTCTGTTAATTTTCTCCAATATACCTTCTGCTCCTCCTTTCCTCTTCTTCTGGGATCTCAGTTATTCTAATATTGTTTCTCTTATCTCTTGAATTCTCCCCTTGTGATCCAGTAGTTGTTTATCCCTCTTTTTCTCAGCTTTTTTATTCTCCATCATTTGGTCTTCTATATCACTAATCCCTTTTCTGCCTAATTTATCCTAGCAGTTAAGAGTCTCCATTTTTGATTGCATCTCAGTAATAGCCTTTTTGATTTCAACTTGGTTAGATTTTAGTTCTTTTATTTCTCCAGAGAGGGATTCTCTAGTGTCTTCTATGCTTTTTTTCAAGCCCAGTTCATCTTTATAATCGTTGTTCTGACATCTTACTTATGTCCATACTGATCAGGCCCCTGGCAGTCAGTACTGCCTCTTGTTCTCTTTTTTGAGGTGAGTTTTTCCATCTTGTCATCATTCTGTCCAGAGAAGAATAGATGAACAAAAGAACAAAATACTAAAATGGCAACAACGACCCCAGAGAAATATACACAAAACAAATCAGAAGAGACTGAAAAATGGGGCGGGGGGGTGGGGGGGGAGAAAAAGAGAATATAATCAGACAGGTGAGCAGAATAGAGGAGTACGCTGGATTCTTTGTGTAGGTTGGTCTGTTTTTTAGAAAATTAGATCTCAAAATTGTAAAGAAAGAAAAATTTATATATGTACAAAAGTAAAATTAAATACAAGGAAAGGATAGAATGTAACTGTAAAAATGGAAATTAAAAGATAAGAAAAAACAAAAGAGAAAAAAAACCTCAACAACAACAAAGGAAGGACTATAAATATACAGGTGAACAGAACAGAGCAATACACTATCTCCTGAGTGTATATTGGTCAGTTTGTTAGAAGAAACTACTCTCAAAATTGTAAAGAAAGAAAAATTTATATATACAAAGATTAAATATATCAAAAGGATAGAATGGAACTATAAAGATGAAATTTTTTAAAAAAGATTTTATGTATTTATTTGTCAGAGAGAGAGAGAGAAAGAGCACAAGTAGGTGGAGTGGCAGGCAGAGGGAGAAGCCGGCTCCCTGCTGAGCAAAGAGCCCAATGCAGGACTTGATCCTGGGACCCTGTGATCATGACCTGAACCGAAGGCGAACACTTAACTGACTGAGCCACCCAGATGTCCCTAAAGGTGAAAAATTAAAAAGGCTTTAACAAAACAAAAGGAGAAAAAAAACTCCACAAAAACAACAAAAAAGAGAATATGATCAGACAGGTGAATAGAACAGTGCCATACACTAGATTTTGGATATATTTTGGTCTGTTAGAATAAACTGCATCCCAAAAAGGTAAAAAAAGAAAAACTGACACATATATATTATATATATACACACAAAAATAAGATTAAATACAGTGAAGGGATAGAGTGTAACTGTAAAAATGGAAGTTAAAGAAGACTTAGAAAAGGAGTTGATAAAATAAATTGGTTGAAAAGGGAAAGAAAAAAATTAAAAAAAAAATTAAAGTTGATAGATTAAAGAATCATGGGGGGAAAGCCATGGATTTTATGTGTTGTATTCCCCTAGAGCTCGAGTTTTGCAGTTCTCATTGATCAGTAAACTTGGTATTGGATGGATGTTCTTGCTGATCTTTGGGGGGAGGAGCCTGTTGCAGTGATTCTCAAGTGTGTTTGCCCCAGACAGAATTGTACCACCCTTGCCAGGAGGCCAGGCTAAGTAATCTCCTGTTTGCTCTATTTGGCTTTTGTTCCCTGAAGGCTTTCTGCACAGCTTTAGAGGATGAGAATGAAAATGGCGGCCTCCCGGTCTCCACCCTGGAGCTGAGAGCTCAGGTTGCCACTCCTCAGTGAGCCCTCAGAGAAAAGCAGTCAATCACGCCTGCCTCCCTCGTCTCTGGTGGCACTCCATGCTCACCCGGCCTGTGACTGAGCATTTCTATCTTAGGCACATGACCCTGTTTCGAGCCTCCACACCCTGCAGACTCCCAGGGGAGGAAAGGGGGGGGTCTCGCCAGTTCTGTTGCTTATTGGGCCCTGCTCAGGAGCAGTTGCTCGATTGATTGTGCTGCAGTTTGACCAAGAATCAGTTGCTCAACTGACTGAGCCATCCAGGTGCCCCTGGGTTTTATTTTTTTAATGAAGTCTGACAGTTTTTGACTTTTAATACAACTGTTTACTTCTTTTACTTTTAATGTACTTAATGATATTTGAATATATTTATACCATGTTACTGTTTGTTTTCTGTTTGACTCACCTATTTTATGTTCCTTCTTTTTTACTTCTTTTGGCTCATTCAAATGTCTTTTTCTTTAGTGACTTCATAGGTACACTTAAAAATAAAAACCTATTTTTCAAGTGATTACCCAAAGAATACAACATACCTACTTGACTTATTATAGTTTAAAGTAAGATATTGCTGCAGTCACTCCTCAGATAATGTTAGGACCATAGAATGCTTTTAAGATTTTTCCATCTTTGATTTTCAGCAATTCTACTATGATGTGAGTTGGTATAGGTTTCTGTGCATATATCCTGCTCGTGGTTTATAGAAATTCTTGGATCTGTGGGATAAAATCTTTCATTAGTTTTAGAAGATTTTACAATATTGCCTCTTCTCTTTATTCTCTCCTTTTCTTCTGAAATTCCAATTATGTGCATTTTTGGCTCCCACTTTTTTCACTCTCATTTGTCTTTTATACTCTCTTCTATATTTCCCTCCTTTTTTGTAGATATTTGTTAATAATTTCTTCCAGTTTATTGTTACTCTGCCCTGTCTAATTTGCTTTTAAGCCTTTTCTTAGTTTAATTAATTAATTAATTATTTTTAAGATTTTATTTATTTATTTGACAGAGAGATAGAGAGCACAAGTAGGCGGAGAGGCAGGGAGAGGGAGAAGCAGGCTCCCCGCTGAGCAGGGAGCCTGATGTGGGACTCGATCCCAGGACCTTGGGATCATGACCTGAGCCGAAGGCAGCCGCTTAACTGACTGAGCCACCTAGGCGCCCTTAGTTTAATTTTTTTAATTTCCAATTGTTTTTTGATGGAATCCCAATCACTTTGAAATTCTCTGTGTCTTTATTTACCTTCTCCATCTTTATTTTCTTAAATATATGACTCAACGTTATTTTAAGATCCTTGTGCTAATCCTTCCAGTGTCCACTTCACCTCTGTTTCTTTTTCTGTTGTATTTCCCCCTTTTGGTTTTCAGGTCTTCTTTGGGGTGCAAAGTAATTTTTTTCTTGAATGCCATATGTTTTATATGAAAGTAACAGTTTTCAAACTTTTGGTCTCAGATCCAAAAAGTCTTTGTATGAGTAAAACTGAGAAAGTTTTAAAGATAGATATAGATATATAGATATATATATATATATATATATAATATATCTATTTTTTATCTTTTTTATATCTACATATAAAGATATATATATTAATTCATTATAAAATATTAAACATAAAATATATTATATTATATAAAATTTTTATATAAAAATATAAATAGCATAATCTTTATAAAAATTTGCATTTACCAAAACAATTAAAAAAATGAGTAGAGTGGAGAGAATGGTGACATAGAAGCTAAAAAGAGGAATATATTTCAGGAAACCAGTGATCAGCTGTGCTGAATATTGCTGTGAGAACAATTAAGATGAGGATAGAGAAGAGGATCCATAGTATTTTTACAACTTTGGAAGACTTTGATGACCTTAAAAAACAGTTTAGTTGGTGGTGGGTTGAGGAGTGAAAGGAAGATGAGGAAGTTAAGTTAGCTTACAACTTTCTTTAGAAGTTTTGTAAGGAAGAGGAGGAGAGAAATGGAGTAGTAGCTGGAAGACAGGGATGTGGCATTAAGGGAAAGAATTTCGTTTTCTTTGTTTTTTACTTTTAAAATATACTTTTTGGAAGCTTGTTGAGCAGTTTTGAGCAAGTTTTTTTGTCAGTGGAAATGATCAGCTAGAGAGATCAATGATTTAGAAGAGATTAAATTTAAATTCAACAGGGATAGAGGTAATGTTCTTTTAGGTCCCCTAAATCAATTGTGTAAATACAGGACAGAGACTTGGCAGTGTTTCAGATGTAAAGGAGCCATGGGGGTATATTTGATCTCAAAGCCTATAAGATTGAACAATGTAAAAGCCACTAAAAAATATGTCAGGGGGTTCTTAAGCTGCCTTAAAGGACACACAGTATCAGTGTTATAAGGCTGAATGTGACTACGGTCTTCTGTACTTATTCATTCACCTGATATTTATTTTCCAGCTATACTGAGCCTAGGCAGTTAGACCTTGTATAAAATTTTGTATCCCTTTCTAGAGCCCAAATTTTGAAGGATACTGACAAACTAAGTATTCAGAGGAAAGCAAACAGGATGGTAAAGAACTGGAAGCAATGTCATATGAATGGTCATTCATTCATTCAACACACATTTGTTGAGTATCTAATGCAAGCCAGACAGTATACTAGACACTGAACAAGAGAGCCAGTCTTGCCTTCACAGATCTTATATTCCCCTGGGAGAGACAGTAGATAGGTAATCTGGTAGGTTAAAATTGTCTACAAATTCTTTACAGCACCTTACATCAAGAGATGGTCTTTTTCCTTACCCTTTATATTTAGGCCAGCCTTGTGACTTGATTTGACCAATAGGGTATAGTAGAAGTACAAGTGTAAATTCTGAGCTGAAGAAGTATTGCAGCTTCAGCTGTTACCCTCTTAGAACCTGGAGACCACCATATGAAGAAAACCAGGCTCACCTCCTCAAGGATGAAAGACTAAGAGAGAGAGAGTGGCCTAGCTGTTCCAGCCAAGGTCCCAGTGGGGCCATCGTGGACCATCCAGCCCTAGTGGACCTGACCCAACTCAGAAGAACCACCCAGCTTAATCTATATAATAGCAAGAATAAAAAAACCATTGTTTTTAGCCACTAAGTTTTGACATGGTTTGTTGCAGAAAAGGCTAATACAGAAAATGTCCCATGATGTAAGTGCTTTCAAGAAAAATAAAGTAGGGGGAATAGAGATTGGCAGTTTGGAGAGCGGCAACTGCCTCCTGTAACTGCAGTATTACTTATAGCATCTTAGAAATTCTCTGTAATGAGATAATATTTGAGCAGAGACCTGAGGGAGTAAGTTATACAAAAATCTGAAGAAAGAGTATTTCAGGCAGAAAGAACATCAAGTACAAAGGTCTTGAAAAAAGAGCATACTATATGTTTATGGGATTATAAGGAGATTGGCGAGAGTATAATGAGCAAAGGGAAGAATGATAGGAAGTATGATTGGATAGGACACCCAGGGCCAAATGATGGAGTAGCTTGCAAGCTATACTAAGAATTTTGGCTTTTATTTTCAAGTGTGCTAGGAATGGTGTTACTTGATTTATAATAATTAGACTACTTTGGCAGGTATGGAGAAAATAGGGAGTCAAGAGTGGAAGCAAGGAAGTTAGTAGAGAATATTGTAACCCAAGAAAGAATGATAACTGGTTTAGACTGGGGTTTTTGTAATGAAAGAGGTAAAGAGTGGTCTGCTCAAGGATATATTTTGAAAGTGAAGCCAACAAGTTGGTGGATTGGGGGTAAGAAAAAAGTGAGGAAGAATGACTTAGGTTTTTGGCCAAAGCGGTAAAGAACAAGAAACCTTGCTATAATGAGAAACTTAGAGGGCTTCTATGCAATATATAATATTTAGAATGTTGCACATATATGTGAAGTCCGTCTTCTATGCCTTTGTGAGGGCAGAAGTATGTTTACTGAGAAAAAACCATGAGCAGTTTGAATATTGGAGCTCTATGTGGAAGATTCTTCTTATAGATGGAGTTATCTTAGTTCCCCTTCACAAGTTATCAGTCAGCTAGTAATTACGGAGTACCTTCTGGGAGCTAGGCCCTGTTCTAGGCACTGCAGCTGCCTCAGTGGAAGAAGTGATGTTCAGGCAGAGCAGTGAAGGTAACTTGAGATTGAGAACTGCTGGAGGACAATTTGTTAGGGATGTCATAGGAAGTGTTCATTTATTGGGTAATTAGGTAGAACCCTTTAAGACTCTTCCAACTCTATGTTTCTGTTGTATTTCTATCTGATTTGCTTTTTGTTTTCTATGTCTCATGTCTTTTTTACTCTATTAATCCTTCTTTACTACTTTCTTTTACATTGAGTGAATATTTTCTAAGTAGCTTTTTAATTTCATTAATTAGTTTTTCATGGTTTTTGAGGTTTTTTTTTTTTTAAGATTTTATTTATTTATTTGAGAGAATGAGAGAGAGCACATGAGAGGGGGGAGGGGAAGAGGGAGAAGCAGACTCCCTGCCGAGCAGGGAGCCCGATGCGGGACTCGATCGCGGGACTCCAGGATCATGACCTGAGCCGAAGGCAGTCGCCCAACCACCTGAGCCACCCAGGCGCCCTTTTTTTTTTTTTTTTTAAAGATTTTATTCATTTATTTGACAGAGAGAGACACAGTGAGAGAGGGAACACAAACAGGGGGAGTGGGAGAGGGAGAAGCAGGCTCCCCGCAGAGCAGGGAGCCCGATGCGGGACTCGATCCCAGGACCCTGGGATTATGACCTGAGCCGAAGGCAGAAGCTTAACAACTGAGCCACCCAGGTGCCCCTGAGGTTTTTTTAAAAGTGATTAGGGTGCCTGAGTGTCTCAGTTGGTTAAATGTCCGCCTTCGGCTCAGGTCATGATCCCAGGGTCCTGGGATTGAGCCCCGCATTGGGTTCCCTGCTCAGTAGGGAGTCTGCTTCTCCCTCTCCCTCTGCCCCCCACCCCTGCTTGTGCTCTCTCATGCACTTTCTCTCTCTCTCAAATAAATAAATAAATAAATAAAAATCTTTTAAAAAAGTGATTGCTCTAGTATTTATCATATATATCTTCATTTATCAGACTCAGCTTCATATTTATACTAGATTCCAGTAATACATAGAAACAGTCTTATATAGCTCTATTTCCATTTCACCCTTTTTGTGGTATTGTTATACATATTATATCTACTAATGTTATAAACCCAACAGTACATTGTTAGAATTATTACTTTACCATCTGCTGTTATTTCCTTAGTCCATTACAGCTTTGTTCCCACACACCTCCTTTGTACTGTTATTACCAAATATATTACGCATATATTTCTAAATGTTTTAGGTCCAGCAATAATTCTGTACATATTATTTTATATAATTGCCTTTCTAATCAATTAAGAGAAAAAAGAAAAATATGTGTTTATATTGTCTTTTGTAATTACAGTTATCTTTACCGGTGCTCTTTGTGTGTATGAATTCAGATTACCATCTGTGATCATTTGCTTTTAGCCTAAAGAACCTCCTTTAGTATTTCTCCTAAAGTGGGTCTGCTAACCACAAATTCTTTCAGTTTTGTTTATCTGGGATAGTGTTTGTATTGCCCTCATTTCTGAAGGAAGGCTTTGCTGAAATCAGTATTCTTGGTCTACCATTTTTCTTTGAGGATTTTGATTACATTATCCCACTGCCTTCTGGCCTCCCTTGTTTCTGCTAAGTCAACTATTAATCTTATTGGAGGGTCTAGTTACAAGTGACATTTTTTTTTCTTGCTACTTTTAAAAGATAAACTGAGGCATATTAAAAATTTTAAGACTTTGGGGGACCTGGGTGACTCAGTCGGTTAAACATCTGCCTTCAGCTCAGGTCATGATCCCAGGATCCTGGGATCGAGCCCTGAGTCAGACTCCCTACTCAGTGGGGAGTCTGCTTCACCCTCTCCCTCTGCCCCTACCCTGCCTCTTGTGTGTTGTCTCTCTCTGTCTCAAATAAATAAAATCTTTAAAAAAAATTTTTTAAGAGTTTATTTGAGCAAAAAATCTATTTGAATTGGGTATCGCCAAACTGAAATTGGTTAAGAGCACTCCACTGACAGGAGCTAGGGGAAATATTTTTGTAGAGAAGAGGCAGAAGCCAAACAAAGAAATTTGAGTGGCTACAGCTTAAGCATTTGCTTTATTTGGAAAAGCCTCATTGACTATGATTAGTTGTCCTCAGGTTTCAATTTCTTTCTTTCTTTCTTTCTTTCTTTTTTTTTTTTTGAAGATTTTATTTATTTATTTAACAGAGAGAGACACAGTGAGAGAGGGAACACAAGCGGGGGAGTGGGAGAGGGAGAAGCAGGCTTCCTGCTGAGCGGGAAGCCCAACGCGGGGCTCGATCCCAGAACCCTGGGACCACAACCTGAGCCAAAGGCAGACGCTTAACGACTGAGCCACCCAGGCGCCCCAGGTTTCAATTTCTTAATGTTAAGAGATTTACAGCCTTAGGTTTTGATTTGGTTATATACGCTACTAAAGCATTAAAGCCACTTCAGTCTAATGGCCTCCTTTATTTAATTAATTTAATACTACTTTCTACATTTTCTCCTTGTCTTTGACTTTTTGCATTTTTACTATGATTTATCTGTTTTTAGATCTTTTTATTTATCCTGCTTGGGGTGTGTTGAGCTCATTAGATGTGTAGGTTTTTGTTTTTCAATAAACTGGAAGTTTTTAACTATTATTTCTTCAAAGGTTTTTTTCATTTTCTTTCCTCTTCTTCTGGTACTCCCATTACAGTTATATTTGTGAGTTTAATGATGTCCCACATTTCTCTGAGGCTCTGTTCTTTTTTCTTATTTTTTCTTTTAGATCTTTGGCTTGCATAATTTCAATTGCTCTATCTTCAAGTTCACTAATTCTTTCTTATGCCAGTTCAGATCTACTCTTGAGCACCTCTAGTGATTTTTAAATTTTGTTCTGTAGATGTATAATGGCTACTTTGGAATATTTTCCCATAAATGCAACAACTGATCACTGTCACAGGTAGTTTCTGTTGCTGCTTTTTTCATTATGGATGAATCAGTCATACTGTCATACTTTCCTCTTTCTTTGCATGCCTTGCAGTATTTTGTTGGAAGCTGAACATTTTAGATTATGTGTTGTATCAGCTCTGGGTACTTGTCCACTCCAGGGAGGGCTTATTATTTTTATTTGTTTAGGAACTGTCTGTATTACTTTAGTGAAGTCAACACCCCCAGCCCGCAATGTTCAGCTTCTTACACTGCTCCCCAAGGAGGCATAGCATTGGGTATGCCATCATTCACCATGGGATGACAGTGGTAATGGTAGGGCATTCTTCCTCTCTTTTCTTGATCACACCAAACTGTAAGCGCCCCTAATTCCTGACCCGTTACTCAGTCATTCTCAACAGTGTCCTGAGATATGAGAAATTTATATATTTCTCTACAAACTAATGCTATCAAATAGTTGCTCCTTTGATGGAATAGTTTCTGGGGTTAGTGTTTTATATTTGTTCTGACCCCAGGAGGGCTCCTCTCTGCTGTTTGTTCCCTGGTTCTGTCCTGTGAACTGGCCTACAGTCTAAGCTGTATGTTCACTAGATTTATGAATCTCCTCCCAGTTGTTCTTCAGAAACTCTGCTGTCCCTGTACTGTCCTTGAGAGCACCTTCTATGTTCTGTTGCAACTGAAGTCAGTTCCTTTGGAAAGAAATTAGGGGCTCTCTGTTTTATGGCCTGTTTACTTCACAGAATCTCTGCCAGGACTCTGGGGCTTAGAGTGGAAACTATGGCAGTCTCCTCTCCAAGTGAAACCCCCACTGTAGGAGCTAAGCATGCAATGCATGGAGCAGTAGTCTTCTTGGCTTGCCTCTCCTGTGTGGAACTACCTTGCCTTATGGAGTGGGAAAAGGGCTCTTGAGGCCCAGTATTCTAAGGGAGCCACAATTAAGGTAGAACTTCTATATCACTTGCTTAGGACTTAGCATCAGCATCAGGCAACTGGGGCAGGAAGAGAAATATGGAGATCCTGCTCCTCCCAGAAAGAAAGCCCTTTGTCCAGGAGCTGGGGAGAGAGAGAGCCCTGTGTTTTTGACTGCAGCTGAGTCTGCCTGGCTGAGCTGGGAGGAGAAGAGGAGGAAGCTGTTTTGGTTCAAATACCACAGTTTCCTGCCTTTCTTACTGAATTTTTCATTGATTTTCTTGAATAGATGTTTCTTTTTCATTTTTGCTTTTAAGACCATTTTCAGGCTTTAAGTGGTTGGTTGGTTTGTTTTGTTTTGTTTACATAGTTTTTACCAGTTCCAGTGGGGAGCAGATCAGTGGAACTCCTCATGCCAGAAGTCAGTCTGTCTGCCTCCACATGATTTTTAACATCTTTCTTTTAAGAAATGTGGGTGGCCTTTAAGAACCCTTCAGATCAGCAGATGATAATACTTTTTACTTCTGTCTTACAGATTTGGGATGTAGATATTCATAAGTTTTAATGAAAATTAAAGAATATATAAAAATCCATGAAAATATCTAAGAAAGACCCAAGGATATAAAGCAACTTGTATCTTCTTATTCCTCAGATTGGTATGCTAATTACAAAACTCACATTAGTAACAATTACTTATTTAGTTAGATATAGTTATCATAGATTTACAATTAATATTATTAGTTATATGTAATTATTAATAATTCTGCCTAACTTTGAAACACTTGTTAATTATAGAATATTTGCTTATTTTCTTTTTTGTTAGTTAGGATTTTTTACTCAGATGTTTTACAGAATTTATTTATTTATTTATTTGTTTGTTTATTTTTAATTAACTTATTTTTTTATTATGTTAACATTAGTCACCATACAGTACATTTTTGTAGTAGTGTTCCATGATTCATTGCTTGCATATAACATCCAGTGCTCCATGCAATACATGCCCTCCTTAATACCCATCACTGGGCTATCCCATCCCCTCACCCCCCTCCCCTCTAAAACCCTCAGTTTGTTTCTCGGAGTCCATAGTCTCTCATGGTTCGTCTCCCCCTCCGATTCCCCGCCTTCATTTTTCCCTTCCTTCTCCTAATGTCCTCCATGCTATTCCTTATGTTCCACAAATAAGTGAAACCATATGATAATTGACTTTCTCTGCTTGACTTATTTCACTTAGCATAATCTCCTCCAGTCCCATCCATGTTGATGTAAAAGTTGAGTACTCATCCTTTCTGATGGCTGAGTAATATTCCATTTTATGTATGGACCACATCTTCTTTATCTATTCATCTGTTGAAGGGCATCTCGGCCCTTTCCACAGTTTGGCTATTGTGGACATTGCTGCTATGAACATTGGGGTGCATGTGGTCCTTTTTTCCTCTACATCTGTGTCTTTGGGGTAAATACCCAGTAGTGCAATTGCTGGGTCATAGGGTAGCTCTATTTTTAATTTTTTGAGGAACCTCCACACTGTTTTCCAAAGTGGCTGTACCAACTTGCATTCCCACCAACAGTGTAAGAGGGTTCCCCTTTCTCCACAACCTCTCCAACATTTGTTGTTTCTTGCCTTGTCCATTTTTGCCATTCTAACTGGTGTAAGGTGGTATCTCAGTGTGGTTTTGATTTGAATTTCCCTGATGGCTAATGATGATGAACATTTTTTCATGTGTCTGTTAGCCATTTGTATGTCTTCTTTTGAGAAGTGTCTGTTCATGTCTTCTGCCCATTTTTTGACTTGATTATTTGTTTTTTGGGTGTTGAGTCTGAGAAGTTCTTTATAGATCTTGGATACTAGCCCTTTATCTGTAGTGTCATTTGCAAATATCTTCTCGCATTCTATGGGTTGCCTCTTTGTTTTGTTGACTGTTTCTGTTGATGTGCAGAAGCTTTTTATCTTGATGAAGTCCCAAAAGTTCATTTTCGCTTTTGTTTCCCTTTGTTTCCCTTCCCTTGAAGTTGCTGTGGCTGATGTCAAAGAGGTTACTGCCTGTGTTCACCTCTAGGATTTTGATGGATTCCTGTCTCACATTGAGGTCTTTCACCCATTTTGAGTTTATCTTTGTGTATGGTGTTAGAGAATGGTTGAGTATCATTCTTCTGTATATAGCTGTCCAATTTTCCCAGCACCTTTTATTGAAGAGCCTGTCTTTTTTCCATTGCATATTTTTTCCTGCTTTTCAAAGATTATTTGACCATAGAGTTGAGGGTCCATATCTGGGCTCTCTATTCTGTTGCATTGGTCTGTGTGTCTGTTTTTGTGCCAGTACCATGCTGTCTTGGTGATCACTGCTTTGTAATATAGCTTGAAATCCAGCAATGTGATGCCCCCAGCTTTGTTTTTCTTTTTCAACATTTCCTTGGCGATTCAGGGTCTTTTCTGATTCCATACAAATTTTAGGGTAATTTGTTCCAGCACTTTGAAAAATGCCATTGGTATTTTGATTGGGATGGCGTTGAAGGTATAGATTGCTATGGGTAGCATAGACATTTTAACAATGTTTATTTTTCCGATCCATGAGCATAGAATGTTTTTACATCTTTTTGTGTCTTCTTCAATTTCTTTCATGAGTGTTCTGTAGTTCCTAGAGTATAGATCCTTTACCTCTTTGGTTAGGTTTATTCCAAGGTATCTTATGGTTTTTGGTGCTATTGTAAGTGGAATCGATTCTCTAATTTCTTTCTACAGTTACATTGTTAGTGTATAAGGAGGCAGCTGATTTCTGTGCATTGATTTTGTATCCTGCCACATTACTGAGTTGCTGGATGAGTTCTAATAATTTGGGGGTGGAGTCTTTTGGGTTTTCCACATAAAGTATCATGTCATCTGCGAAGAGAGAGAGAGTTTGACGTCTTCTTTGCCAGTTTGAATACCTTTTGTTTCTTTTTATTGTCTGATTGCTGTTGCCAGGACTTCTAGTACTGTGTTGAACAATAGTGGCAAGAGTGGGCATCCTTGACGTGTTCCTAATCTTAAGGGAAAGGCTCTCAGCTTTTCCCCATTGAGGATGATATTCACTGTGAATTTGTCATAGATTGATTTTATGAGCTTGAGGAATGTTCCCTCTATCCCTATACTCTGAAGAGTTTTAATCAGGAAAGGGTGCTGTATTTTGTCAAATGCTTTTTCTGCATCAATTGAGAGGACCATATGGTCCTTCTCTTTACTCTTATTAATGTGTTCTGTCACATTGATTGATTTGCGAATATTGAACCACCCTTGCATCCCAGGGATAAATCCCACTTGGTTGTGGATAATCCTTTTAATGTACTGTTAGATCCTGTTAGCTAGGATTTTGTTGAGAATTTTGGCATCCATATTCATTAGGGGTATTGGTCTGAAATCCTCTTTTTGATGGGTCTTTGCCTGGTTTGGGGATCAAGGTAACTGGCCTAATAGAATGAGTTTGGAAGCTTTACTTCTGTTTCTGTTTTTTGAAACAGCTTCAGTAGAATAGGTATTATTTCTTCTTTGAATGTTTGGTAGAATTCCCAGGGAATCCATCAGGCCCTAAACTCTTGTTTTTTGGGGAAGGTTTTTGATCACTGTTTCAATCTCGTTACAGGTTATTGGTCTATTCAGGTTGTCAATTTCTTCCTGATTCAGTCTTGGCAGTTTATAGGTTTCTAGGAAGGCATCCATTTCTTCCAGGTTGCTTAATTTATTGGCATATATTTGTTGATAATAATTTCTAATAATTATTTCTATTTCCTTGGTGTTAGTTGTGATCTCTCCCCTTTCATTCATAATTTTATTAGTTTGGGTTCTTTCTCTTCTTTTGGATAAGTCTGGCCAGTGGCTTATCAATCTTATTAATTCTTTCAAAGAACCAGCTTCTAGTTTCGTTGATCTGATCTACTGTGTTTCTGGTTTCTAATTCATTGATCTCTGCTCTAATCTTAACTATTTCTCTTCTAATGCATGGCTTAGGCATCGTTTGTTGCTTTTTCTCTAGTTCTTTAAGATGTAGAGTTAGGGGCGCCTGGGTGGCTCAGTTGGTTAAGCGACTGCCTTCGGCTCAGGTCATGATCCTGGAGTCCCTGGATCGAGTCCCGCATCGGGCTCCCTGCTCGGTGGGGAGCCTGCTTCTCCCTCTCCCACTCCCCCCTGCTTGTGTTCCCTCTCTCGCTGTGTCTTTCTCTGTCAAATAAATAAATAAAATCTTTAAAAAAAAAAAAAAGATGTAGAGTTAGTTGGTGAAGTCGGGATTTTTCTATTTTTTTGAGTGAGGCTTGGATAGCTTTGTATTTTCCCTTAGGACCCCTTTTGCAGTATCCCATAGGTTTTGGACCGAATGTTTTCATTCTCATTGGTTTCCATAAATTGTTTTAAGTTTTTTGATTTCCTGGTTGATCCAAACATTATTGAGCAGAGTGGTCTTTAGCTTCCAAGTGTTTGAATTTCTTCTAAATTTTTTCTTGTGATTGAGTTCCAGTTTTAAAGCATTATGGTCTGAGAATATGCAGGGAATAATCCCAGTCTTTTGGTATCAGTTAAGACCTGATTTGTGATGCAGTATGTGGTCTATTCTGGAGAAAGTTCCATGTGCGCTCGAGAAGAATGAGTATTCTGTTGTTTTAGGGTGGAATGTTCTGTATATATCTGTGAGGTCCATTTGGTCCAGTGTGTCATTCAAAGCTCTTGTTTCTTTGTTGATTTTCTGCTTAGATAATCTGTCTCTTGCTGAGAGTGGAGTGTTGGGGGTCTCCTACAATTAACATATTATTATCAATATGTCTCTTTATTTTGGTTAACAGTTGGCTTATGTAGTTGGCTGCTCCCATGTTGGGGGCATAGATATTTACAATTGTTAGATCTTCTTGTTGGATAGACCCTTTAAGAATGATAGAGTGTCCTTCTGTGTCTCTAACTACAGTCTTTAGCTTAAAATCTAATTTGTCTGATATGAGAATTGCTACCCCAGCTCTCTTTTGATGTCCGTTGGCAGGAAAGATGGTTCTTCATCCTTTCACTTTCAGTCTGGATGTATCTTTAGGTTCAAAATGAGTCTCTTGTAGACAGCATATGGATGGGTTCTGTCTTTTTATCCAGTCTGCAACCCTGTGCCATTTTATGGGAGCATTTAGGCTGTTCACGTTGAGAGTGATTATTGAAAGATATGATTTTATTGTCATCATGTTGCCTGTGAAGACCTTGTGTCTATAGATTGTCTCTGTAGATTTCTATTCTATATCACTCTTGGGGTCTTTCTCCTTTTATAGAACCCCCCCTTAATATTTCTTCCAGGGTTGGCTTAGTGGTCACATATTCTTTCAGTTTCTCCCAGTCCTGGGACCTCTGTATCTCTCCATCCATTCTTAATGACAGCCTTGCTGGATAAAGTATTCTTGGCTGCATGTTCTTCTATTTAATACACTGAATATGTCTTGCCAGGCCTTTCTGGTTTGCCAGGTCTCTGTGGATAGGTCTGATGTTATTCTGATATTCCTCCCTCTGTACATAAGGAATCTCTTCCCCCTAATTGCCCTTAAGATGGTTTCCTTGTTTCTAAGATTTGCGAGTTTTACTCTTACATGCCGGGGCGTTGGTCTGTTCTCCTTGATCTTGGGGTGGGGGGGTCCTCTCTTCCTCTAGGACACGAATGCTTGTTTCATTCCCCAGATTAGGGAAGTTCTCAGCTAAAATTTGCTCAAGTATATCTTCTAGTCCTCTCTCTCGCCACCCCTCAGGGATCCCAATAATTCTGACATTGGAACGTTTCATGGCATTACTTATTTCTCTAATTCTGTTTTCATGGATTTTAAGCTGTTTGTTCCAGGCCTCCTCCTGTTCCTTCTTTTCTATCAGTTTGTCTTCTAGGTCACTAATTCGTTCTTCTGCTTTGTTTACCCTAGCTGTTAGAGTATCTAGATTAGATTGGATCTCATTGATAGCATTTTTAAGTTCTGCCAGAACAGCTCTCATTTCTGCCCTTAGAGACTCTTATGTTGCCATTAATTGATTTCTGCATTCTAGCTGTTGTCTTCACAATTGCTACCCTGAATTCCATCTCCGATGTCTTGGTTATATCTCTATCCATTTGTAAATCTGTGCCATAAGTCACAGTCTCTGAGTCTTTCCTATTTTAGGGGTTCCTCCTCCTAGTCATTCTGTTGAGGGGTGGTCGAGGGAATATACAGAGTCCAAATTATTGACCACAACCCAAGCAAGATGCACCTGTTTTCTAGGGACCTTAGGGTTGTTGGCCTCTTGTTCTCTCATCCTGTCTTCTGGGGGAGGGGCCTGCCGTGCTGTTACTCAGGCAACCCTATTTGGGCAGAGTTGCCCTGCCCCCTGTGGGAGGGGATTGGCTCAGTGAAAACCAGTTTTTTGGGGCTTTTGTTCTCTGGGGGCTTTCCCTGGTGGCTTTCTGCATCTCTTCAGAGAGTCAGAGAAGTGACCGTTTCCAAACCTCTGCCTCAAAGCAGAGAGATCACAGTCTGTTCTTCAGTGAGTCTTCAGGCCATACTGTCTCTGTTTCTGTCTCTGCGGCTAAAACTACAGTGACCTGGGTTGTTCGCCCCTCAGCAGTGCTCCCAGTCCTGGCCTCCAGGTTGGGGCACGTTTCTGCCCTTTGTGCTTCTAAAACCACCAGCCGCCCCCAGTTCACATGTGCGCCCCTGCAGCTCCAGGTTTCAGTCCGGGGGGTGCCCTAAAGTCCTTTCCCCATTGCTACCAGTCTGCGAGTCTGTGCCCAATCCCCAGTGCAGGAGGCTTTCATGCTCTGGTGGTGCAGGATCCCAAAGGCTCCCTCCCCCTTCCGTTTATCTTCCCACATCTGCCTACAGAATCACAGCTCCCCGCTTCATACTTCGAAACCAACCGCCAGGGATATTCTGTTTGTAGAAATCCAGATATATCTTCTTACATATCAGGCTGATTTCATGGGTGTTCAGAGTGGTCTGGTAGATATCCAGCTCAATTCAGGGGACCGGTTGAAATAAGGTCCTCTACTCCTCCGCCATCTTTGCCCCCCTCCAAATTTATTTTTTAAAGCACCTACTTGTAACACTCTTGTTTACCTGTTTTCTGTGTCTTTGGAGTGGTTTTACTTCTGGGAATTTACAAGAAAACAATGGAATAGTGACTCGTCACTTTTCCTACTCCTCCAAAAGAGTATCTCAAGCCCCATCTGTATACTCAGAGGTGTGTTGATAATACATAGATATCTAAGGCAAGATTGCTCTTCAAGTATTTATTATCTAATGGGTAAATAGACATATTTATATGACAAATCACAGCCATGATTTCAATCTCCAGAAGGAAGGAGACCTGGGATGAGATTATGGGCTTGAAGAAAGTAGAAAAGTAGAATAATGCCTAGTCACTGTCCTCATCATTATGGTCTTGATCATAGGTGTATTGAGCCCTAGTGATTTTTGGACGGTATGAATTTATAGTGTTATATTTTTATTAAAAAATAAAATTTTTAATTTTAATATAGCAGGAGGTCAACATATTTCAGTAAGTTTTTCAATAAACTTTTAAAAATTCAAATATACATTCATGAAAGTACATAGATCATAAGTGTACAACTCAATGAATTGTTATAAAGTGAACCCATTTGTGTAGCTATTATCCAGATTAAGAAAACCATACAAAACCTCTCCTCAGGCATGTTTCCTGTCACTCCCCATTCCCCAAAAGTGATCACTGTCCTGGCTTTTATTGCCATAGATCAACTTTGCCTGTTTTTTGAACTTCATGTAAGTAGAATCATATAGCGTGCAGTCTTCTCTATTTGTCTTCTTTCATTTATTATTTTTGTGAGATTTATTTATGTAGCAGTGAATGCTGTAGTAATGATTCCATCATTTTTATTGCTGTATAGTATTCCATGGTATGAATATCCTGCTTTTATTCACTTTTTTTCTATTGTGTTGTCGCCTTATTGACTTTTGAGAACATCGTATATTTTGGTATTCTAGACGTGAGTCTTTGTGTTGTAGGTATCTTCTCTCTGTGACTTGCTTTTGCTTCTTAATGGTGTCCATTCATTGTACAGAAATTTTTAATTTTAATATAGCCCAGTTTATCCAGTTTTTCCTTTATACTTAGTGCATTTTGTTTTTTCTAGGAAATTTTTGCCTGTCTGAAGGTCATGAAGATAATTTCTGAAACCTTTATTTTAATCTTACATAATTATATTTATAATAAACTGGAATCAATTTTTGTATATCATGTGAGATAAGGGTAAAGTTTCAATTTTTTTAATACAGATATCCAAGTGGTCCAGCATTATTAACTGAAAAGGACATTCTTTCCCCTGGGGAACTATAGTATTACCTTGTTATAAATCAAGTAACTAGATATTCATGGAGACCTTTCTGTGTTTTCTCTCTTTCTTCTGGTGGTTAATTTCTTTGTGTTTGTGCCAATACCACACTGTTTTAATTTGTGTAGCTTCATAACAGATCTTTATTTTTGGTAGTGTAAATCCTTCAAATTTTTGTTATTTAAGATTTTTTTACTGTGTTTGGCCCTTTGCCGTTTAATATAAATTAGGAATTATCACATCAATTTGCATGTGAATAGGTGCAAGTGCACAGATACACATTCACACAGAAACCTTTTGGGATTATGAGTGGGATTGCCATGAATCTGTGGATCTATTTCAGGAGAATTGACGTCTTTACAATATTGAATTTTCCAAGCCAGGAACAAGACATATCATTCCATTTATTTAGGTGATCTTTAATTGGTTTTAATAAGGCTTTTCAGTGTTTGGGTTGTAGTCATATACTTAATTTGTTAAATTTATCCCTAGGTATCAACTTCTTAAATGCTATTATAAATTGTGTTGTTTCAAAAGTTTATATTGTATAGTTATTTTTTCTAGGATATAACAATTGAGCTTGTATATATTGCTGTTGTGTATCCAGCAACTTGTTAAATTCATTTAATTCTATAATTTTGTCTTTAGATCCTTTAGTATTTTCTACAGAGTCATGTCATATGTGAAGAATGACCATTTCTTTCTAATCGTTATTTATTTTTTTGTGGGGAGGATGACGGGAGCATTTATTAAAATGGCTAGACCCTTGAATATAGTGTTAAATAGATATTATAATGGTAGGTATCCTTTTCTTGTTCCTCATCTCAGAGCCAAAGGTCTCAATATTTTACTGCTAAGTATGTTTGCTATATTTTTTGGTAACTTCTGTTACATAAAAGAAGTTCCCTTTTGTTCCTAGTTTACTAAAAGTTGTTGTTATGAATGTGCATTGAGTTTTCTATATCTATTGAGATGATTATAGGATATTTATTCTTTATTCTACTAATGTGATGAATTACATTAATTAATTTTCTAATGTTAAAGCCAGTCCTGGATTCTTGGTCATGATATTTAGCCTGATTTGATAAGCTAATATTTTGTTTGTTTTTGCATCTATGTTCATCTTGTGATTCTTCCACCAGGGTTTATCAAAGATATGCTAGCCTCATAAAAAGAGTTGAAATGTGTTTTTTTTTCCTTCTAAAGGTTTTTGGAGAAATTCACTGATAAAACCATCCTGACCAGGCTTTTTTTTTGTGGGAAGATTGTAATTATAGATTCAGTTTCTCAAAAAGATAGAATTCTTTTGGTATCCCATTTCTTCTTGTATCAGTTTTATACATTACATTTTTCCTGGAGTTTATTTCATTTAAATTTCAAATGCTTCAGTATGAAGTTGATCAGTTTTTTTCAGAGAACTAATCTTTGACTCTGTTAATTCTCTTGAATGCTAATTTCTGTTATGATATTTTCCTTGATGCATGGGTTACTTACAAATATAGTGATTAATTTCCAAGCATTAGGATCCCCTAGGTGTGTTTATTATTGATTGCCAGCTTAATTCCACTAAAGTGAGCATACTTCATATAGTACTTTTCAACCTATCTGTGATAGAGGACTTGTTTCTTTCCCCCAATCTCTGTTGGATTAGCAACTTTTAAAAAATATAATAAAAATGAATTTATTAGAAAATTGAAGTAAAAAGATATTTAAGAGCAAAGCCCCAGGGTTTTTTATTATTATTATTATTATTATTAGATTCTACAGATACACACTACTATATCAAATGGCTATATTTTCTAAACACTTATTCTCAATATCTAAACCTATCTAGTTGTGGTCCATTAACACCTGTGAAACAGCACTAGTGCATGGAACACACTTCCAAGTTGCACTGCTTGTTGCGATTTGAGTCTTCAAAGTTTGTTGAGACTTGCTTTATAACCTAGCACGTGGTCAACTTCAGTAAATGTTCCTCATGCAGTTTAAAAGAAGGCATATTCTATACTTGCAGCGTGGAGTGTTTTATGTATGTCACTTAGATTGTTTGTTCATCATGTTTTTTAACTATATTGAGATAGAATTTACATGCAATAAAATGTCTATTGATATGCACTGTTTGATGGATTTTGACAAATGTATACACCCATGTAACTGCTAATACAATTAAGACAGAACACTTTAAAACTCAAAAGGTTCCTTGGTGCCCCTTGCCATTGCCAGTTCCTAACCCCAACTGGGGCAATCATCATTCTACTTTCTGCCACTGTGGATCAGATTAGGTATGTCTTTTTTTTTTTTTTTTTTTGAGGGGGAAGGAGTCCCCGAGGGAGAGACAGAATCTTTTTTTTTTTTTTTAAGATTTATTTATTTATTTGACAGAGAGAGACACAGCGAGAGAGGGAACACAAGCAGGGGGAGTGGGAGAGGGAGAAGCAGGCTTCCTGTGGAGCAGGGAGCTCGATGCAGAGCTCGATCCCAGGACCCTGGGATCATGACCTGAGCTGAAGGCAGATGCTTAACTACTGAGCCACCCAGGCACCCCAGATGTGTTTGTATTTTATTTAGCTCTTCTGGTTAGTGTCAGTGGGATGGTTGATCTAAAACAATAGTTCATGGTAGCCAAAGGCAGAAGAGCTCTGGCAGTGTTTAGTTAAGGTACAGTGGTATAGCGATCAAGTGTGAGGGTGCGTGTTCTAACCAAATGGAATTCAGATGACTCTCCCAAGAAATTTGAGCAGGATTGAAAGATCCAAAAGTAAATTGTGTCCATTAAATATAGGATATGTATCCTACATTGTTATTATATCAGTCAAGATTCAGTACCAGAAACTGGATGTTCTAAACAGGAGAGCATTGAGTATAATGAATTAGTGGTTACAGATTGTTGGAAGGTCTGATGGAGTAAATTCTAGACTTGGCCTACAAAAATGACTCCCCAAATAATGATAGAGCTGCTCTGTCAGGGAGCTACTACCTCGTAGACTGTCACTAGAACTGTACAACTTCCAACAAGAAAGTCTTTCTATCACTTGAGCCTTCCAGATCTCACAAGATGGTGCCCTTCATGGTTAGATCCTAATTTTAATCAAACACTACTTGAAGAGAATATAGCAGTTGTAGTTTTCCAAGTTTTAGGAAGACAAAATGCGGGTAGAATGAGAGCCAGACCAAAGTTTCTACCATGCACATAAATCGGAAGTCCAGTGTTCCTCTAACTTAAAGAGGGTGAGTGGTAATTCAACAGTATTCTAAATAAATTGTCAGTTCTTTTTCTCTAGCTTTGCCATCAATAAATGTAATATTTAATGCAACTTTTAATCTTAAGTGCCTTTGTTTTTTTTCTATCTGCTAAATGATCATATTGTGGCCTATGATTTAAATACCCAGAGTGCATATAATCAATTACAGGTTATATTTGAGTTCAATTAATATTTTAATATTTGTTGAGGACTTAGAAAATGCCTCACATTACCTTGGTAGCTCTAAACATTCAAACATCTTACCAAGATTGACATTAACTAATTCTAAGATCATTTTCAAAGATAATCATGAAATCAATTTATTTCATAACCAAGGGCATATGGAAACTTTCATCCATTTCATTTGTAATTCCTACTGTATATTCAAGGTCACTCCATGATACATTCCATAAGTGGTTATAGCAATTCAGATCTTGATATGGAAATGTCAGTAGTATCCTCAAGGGCAAAAAGCAAAAAGCTAAATATAGCTTCCTCCAGCATTCCCCTTTCTACTACAACACCATGTTTGTTGATCTGTTTTCCCTGCTTTCTTCCTCTTATATAAAGTGAGTGGTATGATATTAATAAAAGGCTTGGATATTGTCTGGACAATTTACACACCAATGCTATCTAGATGTGTTTTGGTTTGTTGTAAGCTACTGAGGTCTTAGGAGGTTTTCAAAAGCCATAGATGGTTTGTACTCATGGGGAGAATAAAAAAATAAAAACAAACACAAAGAGACTGGTGAACCGTAGTTTGATTGTTAGCTCAAGTGTTAAGCAGTGAAAGTGTTCAGGACTAGAAGTTAGAAGGCATATAATGCTTAAATAGCTTTAATGTGACTGTTTGGGGCTAGTATTTTTGTATGTCAGATTCTGTTTGTGATTTATAATGATTCTGAATTTGAAATTCAGCTCCATTTCTTTCTCACTTGCTGTTTGCATTAGAAAGAATTCATTGCACAGAATTCTAAAAAAAGAACTGATGTAATTTTATTTTAGGGCACAGTGAGTCTAAGACTACTACTTAAGTATTCTAATTAGGATCATTTCAGAGAACAGGGAGCATTTCCTTTAATATTATTTTTATTATCATTTATTAGTTCATTCACGTATATTAATAAATATGATTTTTGTAACTGAATAGTACATAGTTGCATTTTCTAACATTTTTGTGCGTGTGTGTTTGGAAATGTAAGGTTTGATAGGACTCTGAAAGGTCCCTTGGACTGCTTTACCTCCTTCAGAAGGATACCCTCCTTCATAGTTGAATATTCTTCCCTTTACAGAAAAAAAAGTCTTGGAGTGAGATCATTATTTTATTTACCTAACCATCCACTTAATTTCAAAAAATTATCTGATCAAATATTTGAATGGCAATGTCTGACCAGTGAAATGTTTGAGTGTTTTTCAAATTATTCCTGATCATAGCTTTCTTTCATTATTTTTATCAGAGGTTATCTTTGATTGTTGGGTATCTGTAGTGCTTCACTAAAATTTAATTTATGCTGTTGTGATTTCTACTTAGCTTATATAATAATTTGTCAAGAGGATGAATGTGTGGGAAAATATCAGAGAATTCTAATTAAGAGTGTTTTTCTTTATTTGAGACTTTTAAAAATGTCAATAATGAAGTGTGTTTTAATCCATTTATTTTTTCTTTGTCCTCTCAGGTGGATCTCCTTACTTAGCAACCAAAATAAATGAAGCAAAAGACTTGCTAGAAGCAACCACGAAACATTGACTGATGCTTAAGAATCATTCTGAAGGAAAAAAAGGGGGAATATAAAACAAAAAAGTCCTGCAAAGTAGTCTAAACCACGGTGTTCATAATTTTCATACATGTACTGACCATAATCATTTATTCCACTATTAAGGTATATAATAATAAAAGATTAACAATCTATCTTTTATTATCCTTTTTTTTTTTTTTTAAGATTTTATTTATTAGAGAGAGAGCACAAGCAGGAGGAGCCCGGCAGAGGAAGAGGGAGAAGCAGGCTCCCCACTGAGCAGGGCGCCTGATGCGGGGCTCGATCCCAGGACCCTGAGATCCTGACCTGAGCTGAAGGCAGATGCTTAACCAACTGAGACACCCAGACGCCCCTATCTTTTTATTATCTTTAAAGGAACACCTTAAAATTCTATAACTGATCTTCTTTCTTTATTTTCTTTCTTTCTCTGTGATAGTCATACATTTTAAGTTTTTGTTCCATTAGTCCTAAGTTCCCCCAGCTCCCTGCCCTCACTCAAGTATCATCATCAGTAATGTGGGAATTATGAGCAATAAGTAGAAATTTTCTTACTGCTGATACTTATATTCACATTGTCCCTTGTTTCCTTAGAGGACTTAAGTACTCTGCCTTTGTAAGGTTTTGAGATCAAACACTGCCATCCCATAAGAAAGTGATCGGAAACGCAATCAAAATTACTAAATGGTGTTTTGTAAAATAGTGGTTAGGACTTGTTCAAGAACTGTGTTCTGTCTGAGACCCTATAACTGAAGCATGAGAACTTGGAGAGCTACTAAAATGATTAAAGATTTGCAAAATGAACCCTGTGAGGAAAGGCTGAAAAAGAGGTAGAAGAAGTCTGAGGAATTTGTCTTTAATTATAGCCTTCCAGTACTGTATATTTATTCAATTATTCATTCTGCAAATATTTATTGACTACCTCTAATGTATAAGGCGCTGTAGTGGGTCCTCTGAGAGTTACAGGTGTGAACCAACCATGGATCATGACCCCAAAGAAGTTACATTTAGAGGAAAGGTAAATCACACTATTAGAGAAGTACAGGTGATATGTTAAAGAAGTTCAAAGAAGAAAAGAATATTTTAAACTGAGAGCATAAAGGAGGCGGTTCATAGAATAAGTGGCATGAGAGCTGGGCTTTAAATACAATTAATAAGAGATATACCACCATGATTGGTGAGTCAGTGTTGTTTCCCCTGCGATCAGTCACAATTAGCAGAAATAGGATTTATTAGTGTGATTAGAGTACGGGGTTTTTCAAAAGAAATGTACGGACACGTGATCTTGAAGGACCAGCCCTTTAATTTACACTGCATATCATCTCCCCAATCGCCTCCAGTCATCATCACGTTACTATCCCAAAGCTGAGAAACCAGATTCAGATACAGGGTACCAGCATAATTTTCCAGTACTCCTTTACAAATCCTGGGTCATCCCAGGTAAACTGAACCACTGTATTTTGTCTATCTTAAAATACTTTTTAAATACTGTGAAGAAGCCACTGCATGTGGCTGGCCAGTCAGTCCTGGCTTTGGCTGGGAGGTTCACCAGGGCGGTCAGCCAGGAGCCTCAGTTGCTCTCCACATAGGCTTCTCCACAGGGCTGTGGGGAGAAGCATCATCACACTATGGCAGCTGTGTTACAAGAGGAAGTGAAGAGACAGGAAGTGGAAGCTGCAAACTCAAGCTGGGTCTTGGCAGTGGTTCTGATAGGCATTGAGCCTGCCTAGACTCAAAGGGAGAGGATACAGAGGATCGTGAAAAAATTGGTGGCCATTTTTAATACGTAGCAGGGCAGAGTTTAGATTTCTGCCCCCCTTACTCAAATCAGTTAAGGTATTGCTTTAAAAGTTTTGTCAGGAGTGTAGAACTCAAGTAAACTAGAGTAGTTTCAGATGACTCAAGTACTACTCTAGGTAGATATTAATTCAGTAGTCATTCTATAAAAGGCGTTGTACTTATGAAATTGGGTTTTAAAAACTACCCACCCTCAACTCCTTATTATCTGTAAAAAGCTTATTTGAATGGTTACTTATCCTCAGTAAAGATGGCTCTTACATATTTGCTGTCATTGCATATTCTTAAGTTCTTTGTTGATATTGCAGTTTCTGTTTATTCTTACAACTTAGATGCAATCTGAGAAAGCAGGAAAGACCTTTTAAAAATAAAACAATTACTTCCCAGATTCCAGAGAAAGTGTAAGTCAAATGGACAGTTAATTAAAGGGAGCACACAATGCCATTTAGACCATATTTGATGGTGCCAATCTCCAGCATAAAGTCAAAAGTGGAGAAAAGTTCAGTAAGGAAAAAACTATGGTGTTTGTGGAAGACATTGTTTTATTTAGTCTTCAAGCCATTCCCTTTATTTGGTTTGAAATGCATTGTAGTAAGTCAGCTAATATTAAATACTATGTCAGGCAGTAGATATAAAATAAGTACATTCTTAAAATGTGTAATATGCTCAAACTAAATAGAAAAAAACCAGATTCTTAAATATAGAGAACTTTTTTTTTCTCCTGATACTTTTGAATTAAGAAATACTGAATTTTATTACTAGGCATGCTTGTGATTACCCAGCTTGGTTATTAGAAATAAGGTATTTTATCCAAGAACAGAAATCCTTTGGTTGTCATGGAGAATCTTGAATACAAAAAGAGCCTTTAATGACGTATCTTCAACACATTTGGCAATTAGCTTAAGGTAGTTTACTGACATTTGTGGGAGGAGATGAATCAGCTAGGCCCTTAATGCCAAAAATACTGAAGTTGCTCTGACTCAACTCACTTAAGATGAGCTACAGAGGCTGCAGTGCAAAGTTAAATATCCAAGTAGGGCAGCTCATTTTGCACAATGGGAACCATACCATCCACAGGCACTCAGCTCCTCACCCACAGTCACCTCCTTAAAGGCCTCTGGCTCCAAGGAGGATTTGATGGCAGTGAGGGAATGTGTCAGCAGTGTACCTCCCTCCTAACAGAAAGGCAACCCAAAGAGCATATCCCATTAACACTAGATCAGCATCATCTACTTGTCAAAAGCATTCCATGAATTATGGGCCGAATTTTATTTATGGTAGAGTTAGACACCTTAGAAAATTAGAATTTTAATTTATTAGCTGGAAAAGTTGAGAAGTTCTCTGGACTCATTTTTTAGGTAGAATCTAAGTGATCTGGATCATTGCCCACCAGTGAAATTGCTGGGCATGGTAGACAAAGAAGATGTTCCTTCTAATGATTTTTATGAGCTGAGTAGCTATTGTTCCCAGCTGAGTGCTCTTTTCCTTTTTTTATTGTTGCTGAGCAAAAGACTTTATAAAAAGCTTTTTTTTTTTTTATTAAAAACCCTGCTCAATTGAAATGCAAGTTCATTAAGTACTATTCATTTCTCTTCCTGCCATAATAACCCTTTCCCCCTCTGCTCAATTCAATAGTGCCTAGCAGCACTGGTCAACATTTTAAGTCTGAACAGACTATAATAGAGATATGCAGTCTCCAACATCAAGAGAGTTTTATTTCACATGGGCATAATATGATCATTCACCCTAGATGTCAGCTGTAAATTTCACATAAGTACCTCAGCTTAGAGGGGGAAGATGCCCCTGGAAAGTTAAATCAACAGTGGGAAACTTAATTCAGTTTTGACAAGATGAAAATCACAATGAAATAATAGTTCAATATTGACATCTAAGCTGTAGTGCTAAAGACTAAGAAATTGGAATCAGCTTGTTATCAGAAGTCCAAGAGATTTTATTAATAATAGCTAATACTTGAGCACCTTGTGCCAAGCACCCTACCTACATTATCTTTTAATTTTCACAGTACCCCTAAGAGATAGGTACTATTTATATCCCCATTTTACAGATGAAGAAAGAAAGGTAATGTCTGAGGAGTTTAGGGACTTTGCCAAAATTATGTAATTAATAAGTAGTGGGACTAGGATCCAAATCCAGTTTGGCTTGACTCTGAAGCACATACTGTTTACCTTTACATTATACTGCACTAATTCTAGACATGTGGGAATCATTGTAAAACGAAGGGGTTTGCCTGGCCCGGTACTCATTCTTTGATAACACTGAACGTCGGGTTATAGATTGTAAAATGTTTATGGAAGGGTCATGTCATTTGGCACTATGAACAAGGACTGCCTAATGGCTTGAATTCTGCCCTAGAAGCTTATAATGCCCATCCAGCTGTACATAGCGAAAGTTCACTTGTAGAGTTTAGCAGCGTTGGTTTCTCTGCCTTGAGTGGGGATTGATAAAACTTGGAAGAGATTTTATTTGAAACTTTCATGGGCAAAAACTTCCTAGGAAAAGATCTAGAGCAAAGTTCAGAAGACGGCTCGTGAAACTGAAGCAGCAGACCTTGGGAGAGAAATGAAGCAATTGCTCAGTATAATAAAGATGAGAATAAGAAGGCTGAATTTATTGAAAGGAACAGAGAGGTAGTGAAAAAATTAAGGGTAACAAGAGAGACAGCTGAACCAAGAAGAGATCATGTACAGCATTTGAAAGAGAACTGCCAGTGCTCAGTAGAATTTTTCAAAATCACTTTCCAATATTCCCAACTGTGGACTGGGTTATTTGTTCATGCCATGCTTTTATGCCAGATTCCAGAATTACATTTTGCACAGTTAAAGCTTGTCTAGTAGAACCCATAGATCTTTAGTCGCCCATCTAAGAATGTGTCTTAAGATTATCACTTGATTTTCTGGAGTCCATCAAAATCCTAAAGGAGAACACTGGCAGCAACCTCTTCGACCTCAGCCGCAGCAAGTTCTTCCTAGAAACATCACCAAAGGAAAGGGAAGCAAGGGCATAAATGAACTATTGGGACTTCATCAAGATAAAAGCTTTTGCACAGCAAAAGAAACAGTCAACAAAACCAAAAGACAACCGACAAAATGGGAGAAGATATTTGCAAATGACATACCAGATAAAGGGCTAGTATCCAAAATCTATAAAGAACTTATCAAACTCAACACCCAAAGGACAAAGAATCCAATCAAGAAATGGGCAGAAGACATGAACAGACATTTTTCCAAAGAAGACATCCAAATGGCCAAGAGACACATGAAAAAGTGCTCAACATCGCTCAGCATCAGGGAAATCCAAATCAAAACCTCAATGAGATACCACCTCACACCAGTCAGAATGGCTAAAATTAACAAGTCAGGAAACGACAGATGTTGGCGGGGATGTGGAGAAAGGGGAACCCTCCTACACTGTTGGTGAGAATGCAAGCTGGTGCAGCCACTCTGGAAAACAGTATGGAGGTTCCTCAAAAATTTGAAAATAGAGCTACCATACGATCCAGCAATTGCACTACTGGGTATTTACCCCAAAGATACAAATGTAGGGATCCAAAGGGGTACGTGCACCCTGATGTTTATAGCAGCAATGTCCGCAATAGCCAAACTGTGGAAAGAGCCAAGATGTCCATCGACAGATGAATGGATAAAGAAGAAGTGGTATATACATACAATGGAATATTATGCAGCCATCAAAAGGAATGAGATCTTGGGGCGCCTGGGTGGCTCGGTTGGTTAAGCGACTGCCTTCGGCTCAGGTCATGATCCTGGAGTCCCAGGATCGAGTCCCGCATCGGGCTCCCTGCTCGGCAGGGAGTCTGCTTCTCCCTCTGACCCTCTTCCCTCTCATGCTCTCTGTCTCTCATTCTCTCTCTCTCAAATAAATAAATCTTCAAAAAAAAAAAAAGGAATGAGATCTTGCCATTTGCAACGATGTGGATGGAACTGGAGGGTGTTATGCTGAGCGAAATTGGTCAATCAGAGAAAGACATGTATCATGACCTCACTGATATGAGGAATTCTTAATCTCAGGAAACAAACTGAGGGTTGCTGGAGTGGGGGGTGGGGTGGGAGGGATGGGGTGGCTGGGTGATAGACATTGGGGAGGGTATGTGCTATGGGGAGCGCTGTGAATTGTGCAAGACTGTTGAATCACAGATCTGTACCTCTGAAACAAATAATACAATATATGTTAAAAAAAAGAAGAAGAAGATAGCAGGAGGGGAAGAATGAAGGGGGGGAAATTGGAGGGGGAGACGAGCCATGAGAGATGGTGGACTCTGAAAAACAAACTGAGGGTTCTAGAGGGGAGGGGGGTGGGAGGATGGGTTAGCCTGGTGGTGGGTATTAAAGAGGGCACGTTCTGCATGGAGCACTGGGTGTTATGCACAAACAATGAATCATGAAACACTATATCAAAAACTAATGATGTAATGTATGGTGATTAACATAACAGTAAAAAAGAATTTTAGGGACGCCTGGGTGGCTCAGTCGGTTAAGCGACTGTCTCCAGCTCAGGTCATGATCCCAGGGTCCTGGGATCGAGTCCCGCATCGGGCTCCTTGCTCAGCAGGGAGCCTGCTTCTCCCTCTGCCTGCAGCTCCCCCTGCTTGTACTCTTGCTCACTCTTTCTCGCCTATGCTCTCTCTCTCTCTAGCAAATCAATCAATCAATCAATCAATCTTAAAAAAAATTTTTTTTTCTTTTTTTTTTTATGATTTTATTTATTTGCGAGAGAGAGAATGAGAGACAGAGAGCATGAAAGGGAGGAGGGTCAGAGGGAGAAGCAGACTCCCTGCTGAGCAGGGAGCCTGATGTGGGACTCGGTCCCGGGACTCCAGGATCATGACCTGAGCCGAAGGCAGTCGCCTAACCAACTGAGCCACCCAGGCACCCCCCAAAAAAATTTTTTAAATGATATATTTTACAAAAAAAAAGATTATCACTTAATTTTCTATGCTCTCAGCTGCTCTAATCAAACGGTGAAAAGGTTTCTAACTGCCAGAGATTTATAACTCTGCATAACTATAATATTCATAGCTGATTTGTGAGTTTCTTGAATGTTAGATACACCTATATTCACAAATAAGTGCATTCCAAAGCCAGCTCCATGATCTTTCCATCTATCTACTCTTAGATTACCAGGGCCTTTGCTCTTTCCTTCTGTAAATGTGGATAATCAAGAGTTGACTTTAGAAGTGTTTACATCTTGGCTTCTATGCCTCTGGAGTGGGATGAAATTATCTAATAATGTTTGTCCTGTGGTGGTGAGATGTCAGACATCTGCATTGTCAGCATCTCTGAGGCTGTCCTGGAACGTTGCAGAGCGCGGTGTGGGGGAGAGAGCAGCCTGCACAAGGAAATGCGGCCCTCCCTAATTAGCCCCACTCAGATCTGATTGTATGTTTGTTCCTCAGCTTCTTGGTACTTAAGTATTCAGTCTGCGTTTTATTCTACTCTGTTTTACACTCAGATACTATATACTTGTTTGGGCATTTTTTTCCCCCTTGCAAACAGGTTTTTTTTAAACCAATATGTAAAAATTATATACATACACACATAGATACATATATACTATTGTGTTTGTTTTGCTTTAAAATTGTAAAAGATAAACTAAGGGTACTTTTGTCTGTCTCGTTTAACCAACACAGTTAAAATTAAATCTGAATTGCTAAAATTGAATTTACACTAAATTTTTTCTGTCATACAACTCGAAGACACTAATCTTATGTCTTACGTAACTTCATTTTCACCGTGAGCTCTCATGCAGGCACCGCTTTTATTTCTTTTGTACCTCTATTTCAGGAGATGCTTGACCCAGTTGCCCCTCAGGACACAGTATTGATTGGTTCACTTCTAAGGGCAGCCATCAGAAACCAAAATTGTAGACATGTGGATTTTCTTAGAAGCCACGGGTGAAACTTGGATTTTTACTCTTCATACCAAAATAAGCAAGGGAAAAAATAGAAATCAGCCCCAAATTGATTTTTAAAATTTTAAAATTGATTTTTGTATTTATCTTGTAATGGAAATACCAAAGAAAGTGCCTATTTCCTTGGTTTACTTCTTCCTTGCCTCAGGTGTATCCATAGCAGCTTTTGGCCTGAAGCGCTTTTGACTGCATAAAGAACTCTAAACATAGGCATTGGTAATCGGAATGCTGACACAAACAAACTGTTATCCCTGGAATGTATTCCTGGATATGTCTGCACAAATGCCTGGTGTCCAACCTCTAGCAGGAGGGGAGTACAGATAGGCGTGCCCTGTTTCTCCTCTCTCACCCTTCATCACCTGGCCGGCCCCACACAGACACCATGCCCCCTAAAGTGGTCATGTGGTAATTCTCTCCCAAGGCCAGTTGGACAGTGGGGACAGCGCACACCGCAGTCACTTACCTGGCCTGGGAGGGTCTCATGTCATGAGACACCATCCTGTGATCTGTTTGCAGACCGCTAGCGGAAGGAGGACTGACAGCATTGGCCTAACATAACATAAAGTGTGTGTCTGTCATAAAATACGAGCTTAGTTTTGTTTTGTCAGGGGAGGAATGTTTTCCATAGCAGTCTGGTGAATTAAGAAAATATGCAGAGTCCTATGGTGAACGTGTTATATTTGACTCTGTTGATAGGATTTGTGTATGGAACATCAATTTTCTGTACAGACATAATTGAGTACATATTACCGTGATATGAAAACTGCAAGAATACATACGGTTGTGTAGGATGTTAAATTTTAAGAAATGTAATGAAGAGGAAAATCAGACAAACCTGAAAACAACGCAACTGATGAAATTATTAACTTGAAGTTTTTGCTCAAGATATATGTGAAGTACATATATTCCATGTAGAAATACAAAGACAAATAAATTAGTTTAATGTGTTACCATCTTCCTTTTTGGACTCAAGTTTTTTAACAGAGCACGAATGCCTAACGGGCAGTTCCTCGGGTCTGGTGGATGGCTCAGTGACTCCGATGGTCCACAGCTTCTGCCCTCAGGGCTCCGAGTAGAGTGTCTGGTGTCAGGAGGTCTGAGGGCCTCTTGTCCTTAATAACAAGGAAATTGTGTGCTTTTCCCCCAAAGCCGGGCTGAAAGTTACTCCTGGGGACAGAAGAAGAACTTGGCTGACCGATCTGTCATCAGTCTGAAAGAACTATGTAGGAACCACCCACGTGTACTTGGTGGAGATCAGCAGGAGGTTAGGCATTGTTCAGAGCCTCCTTCACGGCTGGTAGTGGAATTACCATGGTATAATGTGACCTTAGGGGACAATTTGATCAACCAAAAGAGGTTTAAAGATTTTTAGTGTTGGGGTTACAGAAAGGGTTCCAACTTTCTGGATCCAATGAGGAAATGCATAGCAGTTGACTACTTAACTTTAGGTTTTGTGTCCCCCCAACAGCAGGAATCTCTTGTTTGTTCGGTGGCCTAGCCTGAGGCCGAGCTTTTGGTGTTTTGCTCTCTGGGAGTTAGAAGTCCATGATGTGGCAGTTGGAGTTTTTCTTTTTCCTAGTAAGCACATCTGCCTTTGTCCTCTCCTACTCTTGGCCACACCTGCATCAGGCTGGGAGACTCCACAGCATCAGGGTGCTGGGGTGTGCGTGATTTCTGCTGGGCCATCGGTGAGCTCTGGGCCCATAGCCCAGCACCCCAACCCATCTTACCGTGTTTGCTCCTGGGAATACCATCCACCTACCTGCCCACAGAGTGAGACGGTGAGACTAATGAGAAAGGAGTGGGAAATAATGAGAACCACACCAAGTGTTCTGGACACCTTGAAGAGGTGTTTGTTCAAGGCATTATTAATATTTTTGCAAGGAATGGCAACATCGATTTTTTTCATCTGAGAACCATTCTTCATGTGTACAGAGTTGGAATGTTGAACCTTCCTCTTGTAAATGGGCAAAATGCCTCACCCACAGCCTAATAGCACAGACTTTGAAGTTGGTATTTCTTATTTCCACCTCCACGCATGAATCTCTGCTCCATTTTATAGGTGGTTGGGAGATAATACTGCATTATTTTAAATTTTCTACCTGGAGCTCGGTGTATGCGTTAGCCAATGTTGAGCACATGCTCCATCGTGCAGAGGATGCTCTGTATAGGCTCTTTGTGCAGACTTAGCACATCGATGGATTTGGAATTTTCCTTTGCAACCCAGCCAATAAGGTGTCCGACTATACCTTGGAGCCAATTAGTATTTTTCACAGAGCCAGGTGCAAAGCTGCCAGGTAACATCTGTAAGTGACTTGCGTTACTCTAATGGGATCTGCATATGTTTAGCCCTATATGAAGATGTTTTTCACTTGACACAGAGTCATCTTTGGTCTTGTTCTCCATCCACTCCATTAAGCAGACACACCTACACATGTTACCGATTTGATTTGCTTTCAGAGGAGGATGGTGCCTAGAGTTTCTCTTCCTGATGCTAATATTTATGCAGATGCCTCTTGGAAAACTACCCATCCAAAGTGCTTTCACAGGGGAGGGGACAACAAATCTTTATGTTATTGTCAAGGCATTTCCTGATAATCCTGCATGTCTAACCTAAATTATCCAATAAGGATTTATTTGAGGATCTTGTGTTTTCTTTTTTTTTTTTTTTTTAAGATTTTATTTATTTATTTGACAGAGAAAGACACAGCGAGAGAGGGAACACAAATGGGGAGTGGGAGAGGGAGAAGCAGACTCCCTGCCGAGCAGGGAGCCCGATGCGGGACTTGATCCCGGGACTCCAGGATCATGACCTGAGCCGAAGGCAGTCGCTTAACCGAGCCACCCAGGCGCCCGTGTTTTCTTTTTTAACAATATGTTTAAAGATGACACTTTTCCTCAAAGGAAGAACACACCCGAGTTCCTGTAACTTTGGGGATTGAACACTTGGGTTTAAATCCCCTGGCTGTGCAGCTAGTAAGCTGTGTGACTCTGGGCAGGACACAGCCTTTTCTGAGCCACTTGAACTAGCTGCTTTCTAAGAGGGAAGCAATCTGTTGAAGCACCTGTTCCCAAGTCACACAGACCTAAGTTCAAATGTCTGATCCGCCTTTAATTAGCAGAGTGATCTTGTGGAAGTTTGTATCCTCTTTGGGTTTCCTGACCCCTAAAATGGGTATAATAATATGTACCTCAGAGGCTTATTTCAGGTGTTTAATGATTTCATAGATAGGGATGTGCCTGCTTATCAGTGCCTGTGCCTGGTATTGCTTCTCCACAAATGTTCGTTTTTACTGTTGTCTCTTTGGCTTTACTGGGTTGTTTTTTTTTTTTCAAGTACTGCACAAATATAACAACAATTAAAGGATTTTTAAAAGAATGAATAACAAATTACCAGTAATTCCAACATCCTAACATCAACCATTTTCTTTTTTCTGGGGCCCCTTCCTGTGCATCTTAATAGAGATCTTGGGAATTTATCTTACAGAAAATGCCTGTGGACAAATACGCAGATGTCTAGATTGGTAATCAAACTATAATATTTTACAATGATGTAATAAAATTAGAATGTTTTTACTAAAATGAAAAACTGATTATCAATATTAGTGACTAAATAAGAATATTTGTTCTTATTCATTTAACAGCTGAAAAATCGATCAAAGAGAATTTAGAGAAAGAACAGTCCTTTGGCCAGCTATACGGCAAAGCAAGGTATGACAACTGTCAATTATCAAGTGCCTGATATTTGTGCCAGACATTCTTTATATACACGATGTCTTTACTCCTCAAAACAACCCAGTTAGCTAGGTATTTTTATGCCCATTTCATCCACAAAGAGGGGGGTTCAAGAGCTTAAACACCTTGCTCAGAATCCCAATTAGGAAAGAGTGGAGTTGGATCTGCTCCCAGGTCCACTAACCCCAATGTCTGCCCTCTTTCCCTTATCTGGCTGCCTCCCAGGGAGTGTTCTCAGCCAAGTACCTGAAAACTTCACTCCTGGCTTAGAGTGGATGCTGGGGATTTTATTAAGTCTCCTCAGGGTGGTCATTCATTCCAGCATGATCACAGTCCAAGGACCTCCCTACCTCTGAAGACATTTATCACTTGCCATGTTGCATTCAGGATGCCAGAGGAGGCATCCAGCGAATGAACGGAGGCCCTTTTGTGACAAATAGACTTACGAAGCTCGAGTTGGAGCTGGAAAAGACCTTGCAGATCTGCAGGCCTCCTTCAGGCACTGTCTGATGGATTTCCAGATCCATGGCATTTTCTAAGCATTTGATCACAGCAAAGAGGATAAACACTTCGAGTTAAAAGGAATAACATCAGGCCTGGGGGCAAAAGAGAATGTTACCTCTTTTATGTCCCCTCCATTGGGAAACATCAGGCTTCCAAGAACTCAGGCTTTGGAGACAGACTAATGTGGGTTTAAATTCTGGCTCATACACTTGCTTGCTGTGTGGCTTTAGACAAGTTACTTAACACTTTTTTTTTTTTAAGATGTGGGTCTATATTATTTTTAAGGAATTATTTCTTTGTAAAGTAAAAATGGGTAACAAATTACTGCTTTGCTAGATACAGTTATCATTCTATCAGTCTTGTTTATTGACTGGTTCTTATTTACTTATTTAAAAAATTTTAATTCCAGTATAATTAACATACAGTGTTATATTAGTTTCAGGTGTACAATATATAGTGATTCAACAATTCTGTACATTACTCAGTGCTCATTGTGATAAGAAGTTACTTAATTTCTATGAGCCCTCAGTTTCCTTATCTGTAAAATGGGGATGTATCACCACTTCACAGAATTGCTGATGAAAAAAAATGATATGAATCAAATATTGGACATAGTGCCTGGCGCGTAGCCAACATTCCCTAACTATGTATGTGATTGATTTCCTTTCATGAAGCCACGGCTTCTCTACTTTGGTTATTTCTTGGAATCACCTGTGTAGCTTTTACAACTCTTAATGTCCAGGCAGCGTCCCAGACCATCAGCTTCTGAGGTGGGAGCCAGGCAGGTTTTTCTCAAAATCCCTCTGGTATATCCATGTCTAGTCAAGGTTGGACATCCTGGGACTGGATACAGTGTGAGTAACCCAGCAGGTGCACAGGGCTGAGCCTGTCTGCATGGGCTCTGCGGGAGCACAGCTGGACCAGGCACTGGGGACTGAGGGCCACAGGGCCGTGTGGGAGGGACTCTCAGCTCTCCCTGGGAGCTGTGGGCAGAGCTGTTCCCAGGGCCTGGCCGAGGTTAATCACCCGGGGGCCGCTCCTTCCCCTGTAGCATTGTTATCCAAGTGAAACCAGCTTAAAATGGAATTTGAGGGCATCTTGGGGAAAGAACCATGGCCAAAACAAACTGCTTAAGGGGAAATGGCATGCAAAGTGGGAGAAGAGGCAGCAGAAGGAGATGGTGAGAGCGAGCCTGTACCTGCAGGTCCTGACCACGAAGGCACTCTGACTTTCAGTGCAAGGTGCCCAGAGTTGCCCTCTCTCTCCCTCCGGCGTCAAGGACCGATGGACTTATTACTTGGAATGAGGTCTCCCCAAATCATATCGGGAAGTGCAGTGTGGTCGGTTCCAGGACCAGCAGTATCACTGAGGAGCCAGTGAGAAATGCAGAATCTCAGACCCCACCCCTCTGCAAACCTCCTGAAGCAGAATCCCTAGGGATGGGGCCTAGGACTATGCAAGTAACAAGGTTCCCAAGTGAGTCTGATGCTCATTAAAGATTGAGAGGCACTACTATAGTGAAAATAAAACAAGTTTTAGAGGTGAGCAGTGCTTCTGAGTTTGAACCCTGGCTCTTTCACTTACTGTATGATCTTGGAAAAGTTAACTTCTCCGAACTCTGGTTCCCTCTTCTGAAAATTGGGGATAAAAACATTTACCTTAATAACAGACTGCCAAGGGAATTGTGGATGGAATCAAGGAGGGGGAGGGTCTACAGACTTGGATGGGAATGAAAGCATTTTCATTCTCACTAATCTCTAAATGAAACTTAGCATGCTGTTTAATTATGAATGTCAGCAACAAATCACAGTAGTTTGAGCAACCTACTTTGTCAGTAGTAGAAGTCACAGAAATTTGCATATCATGTTACAGTTGTTGCAGATCTCTACATACATTTGTATTCATCTACTTCAAAATTACAGTTTTAGACTTGCTACTAGATTGCAATATTTAATGTATAAATAATGAGGCACTTACATTACTCCATCATAAATGCTTTAATCTTTATGAAAGTTGTGTTGTAAACTAATTGGTTTTCTTTGTAATTTTATTTATCTTTTAATGTACGCATTTGAAAACTTTATTCTGAAAAGGGGTTCAATGGCTCAGGGCACAAAAAAGTTTAAGAAGCCCTTCTCCTGCTTACAAGTTGTGATAATTAAACAAGGGAATCCAATGTGTCTAACACTTAGCAGAGATGCAAATAACAGCACCCTGACTTCTATCCTCAACATCATCATGCTTTGTCCTACACCTGACCATAGGATCCTCCAGTCTTTTCCACATGCACTGTGTCTAGTCAACATTCCCTGTAGGCATCTTTCTGATTAATTCTGGTTTTATGGAATGAAAGTTATTCCTTATTGAGTGTCTGCTCTGTGCCGGTGAAGTAAGCTGTCTAGAATCACACTAGCTAGTGATGGGAAAGAAGGCATTCAACCTTCACATTGCCATGTATACTCCTACATCTAGGTGTAGGGGGATAGATTAAGGGCTCCTGCATCCTCCTGGTTCAAGAAGGCAACAGAGGTGATATCAGCTGGCTCACTGAACACCTACAATCTCTTAGTTCTTGTACATGCAACAAACATTTATAGAAGAACACACATGGAGAGAGTTCCTTGACATTGGTCTTGGTGATGACTTTTTGGATTTGATACCAAAAGCAAAGGCAACAAAAGCAAAAATAAACAAGTGGGACTACATAAACTAAAGAGCTTTTGCACAACAAAGGAAACCATTAACAAAATGAAAAGGCAACCTACCAAATGAGAAAATCTTTGCAAAGCATATATCTGATAAGAGGTTAATGTCCCAAATATATAAAGAACTCGTATAACTCAATAGCAAAAACCAAACAATTTGATTAAAAAATGGGCAGAGGATCTGAATAGAGATTCTTCCAAAAAAGACATACAGATGGCCAAGAGGTTCATCAAGGAAATGCAAATCACATCACATCAAACCCATAAAGACCACAAGATATCACCTCACACCTGTTATAGAAAGGCTATCCTCAAGGGGCGCCTGGGTGGCTCAGTCGTTAAGCGTCTGCATTCGGTTCAGGTCATGATCCCAGGGTCCTGGGGTCAAGCCCCGCATCGGGCTCCCTGCTCCACAGGAAGCCTGCTTCTCCCTCTCCCACTCCCCCTGCTTGTGTTCCCTCTCTCGCTGTGTCTCTCTGTCAAATAAATAAATAAAATCTTTATTTAAAAAAAAAAAAGGCTATCCTCAAAAGATAAGAGATAGCAAGTATTGATGAGGATGTGGAAAAAAAGGAAATCCTTGTGCACTGTTGGTGGGAGTGTAAATATAACAATGAAGGATACAATGTGGAGTCTCCTCAAAAGATTGAAAACAGAACTACCATATAATCCAGCAATCCCATTTCTGGATATATATCCAAAGGAAATTAAATCAGGATATTGAAGAAATATCTGCACTCCTGTGTTTGGGGCAGCATTATTCACAATAACCAAGATATAGAAACAACCTTAGTGTCTACAACAGATGAATGATTAAGAAGATGTGATATATATATAAAATAGAATATAATTCAACTACGAGGAAGAAGGAAATCCTGCCATTTACAACAGCACAGATGGACCTTGAGTCATTATGCTAAGTGAACTAAGGCAGAGAAAACAAATACTGTATGATCTTACTTATATGTGGAATCTGAAAAAACCAAACTCATAGAAATAGAGAGTAGAATGGATGCCATGGGCTGGGGCATGGGGTAAATGGGGAGATGTTGGTCAAAGTGCATAAACTTTCAGTTATAAGATGCATAAGTTTTGGGGATCCAATGCGCTGCGGTGATCATAGTTAACAATACCATATTATACACATGAAAGTTGCTGAGAGAGTAGATCTTAAATGTTCTTACCACAAAAAAAGAAAATGGTAATCATATGAGGTAATAGAAGTGTTAACTAAGCCTATTGCAATTATTTTGCAATGGTTATATATAAGAGACCAAATTATCAGCTTGTATATCTTAAATGTATATGTTATATGTCAATTATATTTCAATAAAGCTGGAACAAAAATAAAATTTAAAGAAATAACAACACCAAAAAACCCCCACTAAGTCCAATTGGTTCTATCCATTTGTGATTATGTACCCATGTGCTTTACTTTTTGCTTGGTTACGTTTCATTACAGGGCTCCTGGCCTGGGGTTCTGGGGTTCTGGGCCCCTGAGAGATTTTTATTTCATTACAGACCCTTTTGCAACAATGGTATATCTAGGCTCA
This sequence comes from Mirounga angustirostris, assembly GCF_029215605.1. Taxonomy (NCBI): domain Eukaryota; kingdom Metazoa; phylum Chordata; class Mammalia; order Carnivora; family Phocidae; genus Mirounga; species Mirounga angustirostris. Next base: position 53,101,892 of record NW_026991711.1, read on the forward strand.
TGTAAATTGGGCTGTTTTACTGGACACAGACCATTTAGGGAGCAGTGAGAAGCCTGGGGTTAGGAGGGAAAGGAAACAACATTTATTCAGTGCTTGGCACTGTGCACTTTACATTCATTTTAATCTCTAATTATTAGAGCACAAAAAGGTAATTACCAAAAAGAATTCTGCCCATTTCACAGACAAGCAAACTAAAGTCTAGAGAGGGCAAATGACTTTCCTGCATCACCCAGCTGGCAGGAAGGATCAGAGTTGGCATCCAAATTTAGTGTGTCTGCCTGACACCCGAGACAATCAAGGCCAGGCTCTTTAAAACACAGTGTTGCTTCCCGCAGAAGGCGCTTCCTCCCACCACTGGGCCCCGGCAGCCACACCAACCCCTCGTGTGAGCGATTACTCTGTACTCTGCTTGAAGCGCACCAAGAAGGGAGCCCTCGAGTCTCGGCAGAGTCTTTGAAACATCCCACTTTGATGTTGGTGCAGAGCTTGGGCTCACCCTAGATCTCGGGGCCTCAGGTATGTTGGTCATCAAGCTCCACTTGACCCTGCTCCGTATTTTGCTCTACTGCGTCTCTGCCATTTCCCTCTGCTGATGAGAAGGGTACACGGGGCAGAGCTGAAAGCTCCCTTGCCGCCCTAGGAGATTGCATCTATTTCTGCTTCCTTATCTGTATGTTCTTTCATTCAATCGGACAAGGAAATTAAATAGGTCTGGCACCATTTGCTCTCCAGAAAGCTACTTTGGCTACTAAATCTACTAAAAAGGGTGGATTTATTTGGGTGTTCCTTTCCGAAGTGAGTGAACAGGTCTTTTCAGAGCTGCCCACAATTAGCCAAAAGGCCTGAGCTGGCCGTGCCAGGCCCACCTGTCAAAAGGATGGTAGCCAAATGGGGCAGGTGGGATCGGAGCAAGGCCAACAGACAGCCTCTTAATTTAGCCTCAGAGTCCTTTCCCACTCTCTTCTGCGTGCCCCCGGAAATAGGAAATCCGTGGAAGGCAAGAACATGAGTCAGAGAAAACCATCCAGGAGCCTGTGCATTAAAAACTCACCTCCAGGGGTGCCTGGGTGGCTCAGTCGTTAAGCGCTTGCCTTCGGCTCAGGTCATGATCCCAGCGTCCTGGGATCGAGCCCTGCATCGGGCTCCCTGCTCGGCAGGAAGCCTGCTTCTCCCTCTTTCACTCCCCCTGCTTGTGTTCCTCTCTCGCTGTGTCTCTCTCTCTGTCAAATAAATAAATAAAATCTTAAAAAAAACCAAAAAACAAAAAACAAACCTCACCTCCAAACTACAACAGTAATTCTTTAGGGGCAGGGGGAAGCTGAAAATCAAAATTAAAATTGGTTTTGCTCATGCTGCCTGGAAGGCTCTCCCTTGTCTTGTCCGCTCTGTGAATAAATGTCTACCTCTCCATCCTTCAAAGGTCACCCCACCTCGGGAGATTTCCCCGGCACTGCCTCCTCTCCCCACCTCCCCAGGCAGAGCCAGCTGGTGCTTCTTTGTGCAGCCTTAGCATATTGAAATGACCTCTTGGCATAGTTGGGGGTTCATATTATTATATATTTTTAATTTTGACATGCTCCAAGAGGGAGGTAAGGTGGATTGCAAATATACAATTAAAATGTTAAATAAGCCACATACTTTAAAGTAGGTGACAAAATCGGGGCACAGGGAAATAAAGGTTAAAAACGTAAGAAATAACAGAGAATGAGGTTTATGCATAGAATCCACATTTTGGGGTCTTCTACTCAGGCTTCAGCCCTAAGCTTTACAGCGGCCAACCCAACCCTTTGAGGGGTCGTGAACAATGTCCTAGGCAGCATCCTCAGAATGGACATAATACATTTCATGGGGCTGTGTTAGGAAACGTACTTTACTGTCCACCTATGGCATCACATCTAAGTGCCCTCCAGGGTAAGCCATTCTGCTCAGTGGCCCATTCAAGGAGATCTGGCTACACAGTCTTCGGTTGGCCTGGCTAGATTCACAGGCTTTACTGAATCAGAGGAACTGCAGGTCTTGCTGGCCTCAGTGGAGATTTGGAGAAGGGTTATGCAGTGGTCATGAAGGATATTCACTCTCTTCATTACTGAGCATCGGAGCCCCTTCCTAGCCTTGTGGAATTCCCCGAGCTAATATAGATCCTCCCTACCATTGTAGAAGCTGAAAGTGGTAGCTACTTGCTCCGCAAGCCTCCTTTGCAACTGGGAGATGGGCAGGTGACCCAAGCACCACCAACTTGCCCCAGAGTTATGATGAAAACATAGGTGCTGGCAGGAGCTGCAGAAGGATGACCTTTTGAGGGTAGCCCTGGCACCCACCGTGACTGGTGGCACTCAGTGACTGATGTTAGTGGAGACTGTGACCTCCCCACTTGACCCAAGCCACTGTCCTATCCGCAGGACCCTGAACCTGGTTCCCCTGCCCTCCTGGTGACTCTGTGCACCTCTCAGTATCCTTGTAATGAGTTTATTTTCCGCTAAAATCAGCCTGAGTTAGTTCCAGTCGCTTGCAAGAAAGAGCCTGTCTGATTCATGCAGCTCTTCTACTCTGCCTCCTGCTACTTGCACACAGAGCAAGGGAAAGTCAAACGACTATAAAAATCAGGGCTGTGTAAGAACATAAGGACACAATCCAGGTCTGCCCACAGTAAGTCCCTAGAAGCATGGATAGAAGAATTGAACAGATGAGGGGAGACTATTCCAGCACTGACCCACCTGGAATCTCAAAGCCTAGAATTGTGATGTCCAATATGGTAGCCAGGGGCCGCATGTCGCTGTTAAAATATGAATTTAATTAAAATTAGATACAATTAGAAATTTATTTTCTCAGGTGCACTAGGCACATATCAAGTATTCAACAGCCCCCTGCACCTAGTAGCTACCATTTTGCACAGCAAAGATACGGGATAGTTTCATCATTGCAGAAAGTTCCATTGGACCGTGCTGGCCTAGGACCTAGATTCCAGGTTGAGTGGCAGGATTACTGCCTTGTTTGGTCACTCCATCTTCTGGTGGTTGATGAGGCTAGGAGTACAAAGGCAGTTGGCCAACAGTTCTGTGCTTCAATCCCAGGGGACCTCAAATCCATACCAGCTGGCAGGACCAGGAAACACTGGGTGTGCTCTGTGAGAAGTGGCGGAGATGTGGGGAACCCCGATTACCCTCCTGTATCTCTGTCTTGTTTATGTGCCGTATACTGCTTGTTGTTGGCTGCCTCAGAGGGAAACAAAAGCAAAGGCAACTTTGAATCTTGTCTCCCTATCATTCTCCTGGTTCTAGGACCTGGACTGTGCTCTGCAACCCAGGCAGGGACAGAGGCTGCCTCATGCAGAGACATGTGCTGGCGGTGGGGGCTTGGTGTTTACCCAGGACCTGGCCCAGTGCTTGGCATATTGGCAGTACCCAGCAAGCATTCATTGGGTTGACAAATATCAAATGCAGACCCCCAGGGACCTGATGTAGGACAGTCAGATAATTTTCATGCCAAATTCTTTCATTCAGGGGATGAGGGAGACAGTATAATAATGATGACATGATGGTGTATGAAAAAAATGGGAGTTAGGGTGTGGGTTTATTATAATTGGAATTATGGAAAAAATAGTTTGCATGTGTGAAGATGTTTGGAGTTATGGGATTTGTTTTTCTTTTAAAATTCCTTAGATATGATATATATCAGAATGGTTAAGAATATGTTCAGACAGATGTGATCCCTTCTGTGAAATGAGAGCAGTAATAGTGAATACTCATTGTATGAGGAATAAATGAGATAATGCATGAAAAACATTTAGGACAGTCCTTGGCACAGGATAAATGCTAAGTACAAGATGGCAATTACTGTTATTTTGCTCTAGAAATCTGCAGGATAATAAAAGATCAAGGATGTTTGGCATCCCTATCATGTTATGGCTTTGGTCCCCTTTCCGGTGGGACAGGGCTGGGAAGGGGCTGAGCCTGGAGTTGGCTTCTGGATCCCGTGAGCCCCAGCCCTCTGCCCACAGAGCAGCTCTGCTAAGTCTCCATTGCCTGCTTCCTCCATGAGAATGCTGCCAACCTTCTCACACCGTTTTGCACTTCTTGGTTTAAGCCATGGAGGTTTGGAGGGATTTTTTTTTTTTTTTTTTTTAATTACAAGTCTGTCATTTTTGCAAATGATTTTGCCCTTTACAGCAGTTCCACCCCAAACAAACACACTCTCCGGTTTTCTTTCCGTTGCCCTATCTCCTCCCTTCTGTTCACATCCTGGGGCTATTAATGAGGGTTCAGTCAGCAACCTGGGAGGACCCAAAGAGGCGCCTCCTCCCTCCCTCCCTCTTTCTGTCTCTGTGCGTATTTGTGCCTTTTTCTGTGCATCTGCTTCTGTCCCTCCTCCCTTGCCTGTCACTCTTCTGCTCTTTGTGTCCCTCGAATCTTCAAAGCCCCTCTGGGGGCTGTGGTTTGGAATGCAGGTACTACTAATAAAAACTGTGCCCCCCTCAAGCTCCACCACACCCTCAGTAGACATCTGTTGGGAGGAGCAGGAAGGGGGCTGCCCATCAGAAAATGGCTTCCTCTTTCCTACGCAGGAGATCAAAATGCACCCCCCCACCCCACCCCCACCTTACAGCCCTCTCTCCGAAAGAGAAATTACTGTACACGGGTTCCTGACTGGAAAAACTTCTGATTGAGGAAGTCCTGTCGAAAAACAAACTTTTAAATATCAAATGTATTGAAACAAAATTTTTGTGGCTGTTTAACTGGTTTAGTCTACTTGTAGGCATGCAGAATACCAAAAAATAAAATGTTTATAATTATAGCATTGTGATGTATCTTAGCCCTTTCATAATCTATCTTTTTTTTTTTAAAGATTTTATTTATTTATTTGAGACAGAGAGAATGAGAGAGACAGAGAGCACATGAGAGGGAGGAGGGTCAGAGGGAGAAGCAGACTCCCTGCCGAGCAGGGAGTCCGATGCGGGACTCGATCCCGGGACTCCAGGATCATGACCTGAGCCGAAGGCAGTCGCTTAACCAACTGAGCCACCCAGGCGCCCCATAATCTATCTTTTGATATATTATCTCACTCTTTGTTTCTCAGGATAGCCTTTTTATAGTAGGGGAGGTGCTATTTTTTTTTAAGATTTATTTACATATTTTTGAGAGAGAGTGTAGGGAGGGGCAGAGGGGGAGGGAGAGAGAGATTTTGCCCAACACGGGGCTCAATCCCACGACCCTGATATCATGACCTGAGCTGAAACCAAGAGTCAGTTGCTTAACCAACTAAGCCACCCAGGCGCCCTGAGGTGGTATTATTATTATTGTCTCCATTTTTAAGAGTGGGAACTGAGGTTCAGAGAGACATAATGATTTGCCCATTGTCACAAAGTTTCATTGTCCCAGGGTCCTCGTCCGCTGAGGACCTTGAGGCCCTCATTCCCCTCCATGCCCCCAGCTCTCGGACTCTATGGTTCCCACCAGACATTCCAAGCAACTCAGACCAAACTTGCCCCAAAGAGTCTGTGTGGCTTCGATGCACATGGTGTCCTCTATAAATCCTGGTCTAGGGCCGCAGGAGCTGGTTGGGGCTCCAGGCTGAGTGCTGTTCAGAGACCTAATCACGTTCTCGGTTTTAGTCACCGCAGTGAATCTTACAGCGGAGCTGTGAGAGCCAAAGCAGAAACCCTGGTGACAGAAGGAGCTCTCAGAGGGTTTGGTGGAATAAATTACTCCAACACTTGGGTTTCTCTAAAAGCGATGAAACTTAATTTCTGGTATGATATTGGGATAAACAAAATGTAATCTACAGCATTGTCCTAGCTCATCCAAATCGTATCTTCTTTTTCCATGTACATAATTGGAAAAAAAAAAATTGCAGAGACCTTCTGGAGCATTATCTTATTTGGATCCGATTTTAACCAGAACACCAAATATTTCATACTGAAGGCAAGTGCACAGTCGCTGTCAATGCAAAGCAAACTCCAAGGTGAAGTAGCTCCCCGGTATGATGGCAAATGCAACTGTTTAAAGCTACTCCACAGTTTTCCCCTTGCAGCTGCCCATTTTATCTCTTGCAAAACTAGTAATGATACAAGCAGTTGATTATGGTTTACAATAGCAATAAACCCCTCACAATTGGTTGTTTCCACAATAAATAGCCATTCTGTTAAATGTTAAATAACAAGTCATAAACTGCTGAAAACAACCAATTTCTTGCGGATTATTGCCTGAATAAATTTCAGCAGGAACGGCAGATCATTAAGCTGTGAACACCACAGATCAAAACCATTGAAATTAAAAAAAAAAATCAATCAACCAATCCATGAAGAAGAACTCCCATTTTACAAACCACATCACACCACATATTGTAACATATTCTTTGGATCTTTTCCTTTGTTGGTCACGGTTAGCTCTATTCTTGCCCAAATCCTTACACACTCTGTCAGAGATGGAAGAATATCTAGCCTGGGTTAAATTGGCCCACTCTGAGAGCATGCAGGTTCACGCAGCCACATTCTATAGGCACCACGTGTAAAGTCTACAGTATTCCAATTGATAAAACACAGACCTGTCCACTAAGTTACACATTTGAGTCAAAGCTCAGTGGCAAATATATTCAAACTGCAGCTCTAATAGAAGCTGTTCTCGCAAGAGGAGCTAACTTCATCGGGGTGATTGACAGAAGATTCCTTGCCATAGCAACCGGGGTTATCTCTCTGGAATAACAACATTAACCTCCTTCATAACCAGTTTTTCATCCTTAAGCATAAAAGGCAGTTGCATGCATCTTGCATGATCCTTTATTTTTATTTTTGAGTGAACAGTTAGCACTTAGATAAAAATAGGACAAGATGCAGGGAAACCAAATTCAAATTTCTCCTGGAAAAAGCATGACAACAGGTTTTGTGGACAGAACGGTTAAAGGGCAGGAAGGGCCCCTGTCTCTTCTGAGCACAGGACGATGGCAGAGAGATTTCTATTCAACCACTGCCTCTAAAATAGCCTACTGCATTGCATTAATTTGCTTTGTGCTGTCATGGGGCTAGGCTGGAGACTTTTTTCAGATTTTATTCCTGCCTCATTCTTTAGCCCCATGACCCCTAATAATGTGTACATGCACACACACACACGCCCCTACCTTAGCTGTGTTCAAGTACAAAATAATAAATGGTCTGTCGAGGGGCGCCTGGGTGGCTCAGTTGGTTAAGCGACTGCCTTTGGCTCAGGTCATGATCCTGGAGTCCCGGGATCGAGTCCCGCATCAGGCTCCCTGCTCGGCGGGGAGTCTGCTTCTCCCTCTGACCCTCCCCCCTCTCATGTGCTCTCTCTCTCTCATTCTCTCTCTCAAATAAATAAATAAAATCTTAAAAAATAAATAAATAAATAAATAAATGGTCTGTCGAAAATGGCGGAAAATGCATATTCTATCTGGGAAAATACGCATATTCTATCACCTTTTTGGAAGAAATTGCTAAATGGATCCAAACCACTTCTTGTCTTACATCTTGGGCTCTGTGAAAGCCTTAGACGTCAGTGTATTAAAATGTCACTGCAGCGTCTCAACAGCACCTCGCGTAGATGCTGTGCCACTGCTCGGGGCCTTACTTCTAACACCAGTCTCTGCGAGTGAAAAGTGAGGCACTCAAGCCTCAAGGAACACTTGGACAGTGATGAGGAGAGACAGACCATAAACCTGGATGGGCTGCCTCTGAGTCTCGTTCTCCCCATCTCATATCCCAGCTCAGAATCATTTCCCATGGGAGTCAACTTAATTGCAACTGCTACCTTGACAGGTTGAGCAATCTTTCCTGAGGCTTGTGTATCATTCAAAGTCACCATCTTGCAACCTAAGTCCCCAGTGGTAATCTCGGAGAATTTCAGTCCTCTGCTGAGGAAGGGGTCTACATGGGAAAGAAAAAAGGCATCACCTGGGCTAACGCAAGAGGAATCTGGGAATGTGGTGTTGAAAAAGAGCAGAACAACGTGGGCCTAAGAGGGGGAAGGTAGCAGAATCCTTCCAGGCAAAGTTCTGACCTGATTTGGATTTAAGCAAACCAATGAGCCAAAAGGAATGACAATGGATTTCAAAAAATGTTCTGTGAAGCAACTTTGTACTAAGTTTGGAAGTAGGAAGAACTTTTTGAGATCCCCATTGTATTGGAATCTCCTCAGATTCCCTTCATGACCACCTTACTTCCGAAGATGCTGCCCATCCCCACATCCCCACCAACAGTGTTGTTGCCTTTGCCAGTCTCTGGAGTTACCCGAATGCCAAGCAGAGGCCCTAAGCCTCATAGCCTCACTGCTGAGCACATTCATTCCAAGTTGCTCTCCACCCCGGGAGTTAGATGGAATGTCACAGCCACGGACATGGGACCTGGTTTCCTGAGTGGCTGCTGAGGGGCCAGATGACACCCAGAAGAGCAGAATGTTGCCTCCCTGGCAGTGAACCTGGGCTCAGGTAACTGGAGGTGGAGAGCCTATTCTGTCTCTACCCTGGGGTATGGCTTCTGCTGGCAAACCTACAACGGTTCCTTGACCTGAGGGACCCACCGCAGAGCAGCCTGTGTCTTTGGCCACCCAGCAAGAAGCAGTGCCTGGGGCAGCACTATCACATCACATAGCTTCTTGTCTTCCTGCTGTTCTTCCTCGGTTCTTCTCACCTTCCCTGCTCTGGGGTTTTACTCCCAAGTAAAGCAGCTGTACTATATCCTTGCCTCAGGCTCTGCAAGCAGGATGTGGCTGAGAAAATCACCTCTAAGAGTCCTACTCAAGCCTGTGGCAATGTTCTCTAAACAGCTTTCAGGCAAATAAATGGGCAGTGAAAAGCATAGCCCTTCTCTCTGAGTGAGTCCAAAGACCCTCCCTTTCATTTGTTAAATGATTCGTGACTCACAGCCACCTCTGGAAGCTGCAAGTTTCCTAAAGACTGAGGCGTTAGAAAGAATTGGTTATTTGCTTTTAAGAAATAGTGTATTCATCCTTTCTGATGGCTGAGTAATATTCCATCGTATATATGGACCACATCTTTATCCATTTGTTTGTTGAAGGGCATAACGCTGGGCGTTATACGCAAGCAGTGAATCATGGAACACTACATCAAAAACTAATGATGTAATGAATGGTGACTAACATAACATAATAATAAAAAAAGAATTAGCATAATGGGCCTTTCTTATTCATCAACAAATGTATTGAACTGGGAGAAAATTAAGCCTCTTTACGTCCAAGGTGTTTGCAATTAGTTTCTTTTAAAACAGAAAAGAAATTTATTTTAATAATCCAAAGAACGACAGCAACATCAGCAAAACCCCATCACAAATTGCTGGTGTAAGCAAACTGAGGAGACTTAGGCCTACTTTGAAAATGCACAGAGGTGGCACTGCCTTTCCTGGTTGAGAGGAAAGAACACCGATGCTCCTGCTTTCCCACTCAATGCTCTCCTCACGAAGTCTTGCTAAACCCTGTGGCTCGTGTAAATATTTCATTATTTACAGTGTGTTGGTTTATTCATGTGCCTGCCCCAGCCATCCTGTGATCTCTCTGTTTTGCCGAGTCTGTGTGTGACTGGTGGGTGGCAGCTGGTGCTAATGAGGCCACAGTCTGGATTCAGTCCCCCCGGGGCCAGTTAACTTCCTCTGCTCTGCTGCCAGAGGCTGCGCCCAGCCACTGTGGCTGGAGCCTGTGTGTGTGACGCTGGGCAAAGGGCACGCCGACAGAAAGGAGGGGGTGACAGGAGATAGATGGTTCCACACGCCGTCTCCACCTCTCCTGGAGAAATGGCGATGCCCCATAGTGCCTTTACTCTCTGCAAAGGTCAACACTGGTTTTTCTCTAGGATTACCTGTTAGATCCTGGGAGGTGACATTTGGGAGGTGACATCCTTTCGAAGGGGATTGTGCCTGTGTTTTTGGAGTGTTCACTTTTCATTTAATCAGCAAGTATTTGCCAATTACCTGCCACACATTAAGGACTGTTACGCACCTCTTTTGCCTCAATTCCCTGGCATGTTTGTTGTTCACTTACTAGAGTATACTAAAGGCTCTGGTGGGGGAGGCGGGGGGTACAATCTCTGGACATCAGAAAATAAACTAGATGGAGTTACAGGATTTGTAACGGGTTTTGGGACTAGAGCTACAGCAGTTACACTGTGGGGGTTGATAATAAATAGGAAAAGCTAGTAAAAAGTCTGTGTGTTACCTGATGATAAGTGCTAAGGAGAAAATTATAGCAGGAACAGGAATGGAGGTTGCTGGGAAGGATTAGGCAATTATAAAGATGGTGGTCAGCACCGACCTCGCTGAGGAGTGACATTACAGCAAGGACCTGACAAGGGAGAGATAGCTGTGTGAATAAGAGACGGGAGAACATTCCAGGCAAAGGGAACAGCAAAGGTAGAGACCCTGAGGAGGAAGCATGCACAGCATGTTTGAAGAAGAGCAAAGAGGCCAGTGTGGCTGGAGCAGAGTGAGCAAAGGGGAAGCAATGGGAGATGCAGCAAGAAGGAAGGGAGGACGAAGTATCAGAGAGGGTCTACAGGCACTTGTAAGGGTGTTGGCTTCTTTCTGAAGAAATCAGAAAATGCTTCATCAGAGATGTTACTTTGTATCTCAAAGGCTGAGTCATGTTAACACATTCTCCCATGGACAGAGGTGTTGCCAGATCTACCATGTAACTGGGGAGGTTCCATTTGTGTGTACCAGGGTGAGTTTTCAGACCTGAAGACTGACTGGAGTTAGCGTCTACTCCCTGCCCTAATCCTCACCCACCCTGTCCCTAAACCCATACATGCCACAAGCCTGGGCATCACGTGTGGTCCTATGGCGGGAACCTACACAGTCACTGGGATGAATTTTCCCGCCACCTGGGCAAGTGGGGGCTCAGAACAGATGTAGAAGAATAAAGGGATGAGTCATTTCCTGCCCTGTAGATTTAGAGTCATCAGTTCATACCTGACCAAGAAACATGAAAACTACCTCACAAGGCAACTCAAGGTCAACCGAGGAGCAGACGCTCCCAAGTTCCCAGCAAGAGAGGGTGACCTCAGGGTGCCTGGGGGGGTGTTGATAAGGGGTTATTGTGGTACACATAGAGGAGGGGCAGATTTGAGTAGGTCGTGAAGCGTGGCTGAGATGTGGATCCATGAACAGGAGTGAGAACACTACAAATGTATGTCCCTGTGTGATGGACAGAAGGCTATTTGGAACATGTTCAGGGCTGAGGAAGACTGCCCAGGCTAGAACGGAATGGCTGTACTGGGAAAGCAAAGAAAACAGCTGACAAAGAGTTGGGCAGATAGTGGAAATCCTCGCAAGAAGTTTGGACTTGTCCTAAGGGCGATTCTCTGCTTTGGATGGCAGGGTTATAGCAGATAGAACCATGTCTGTTTCCTTTATGCATGTATATATGTACGTTGTAGCCATGCCAGATATAAAGTACAGGAGACCCAGTGAAGTTTGGAGTTCAGATAAACAACAGATCATTTTTCAGCAGAAGTATGTCCCATAAAATATTTGGGACGTAAATACAGGACACCCAGGTAAATTTGTATTTCAGATAAACAATGGCCAATTTTTTTTTTTTTTTTTTTTTACTATAAGTAGGTATCTGGGACCTACTTATACTGAAAAAATATCCAGGGTTTATAAGAAGTTCAAAGTTAACTGGACATTGGGTATTTTTATGTGCTAAGTTTGGCAAGTATGTGGTGCTGAAAAGTGCTGCTTTTTGACACTGTGGACTCCAGGGCAGAATCCCCTTCTGTTACTCTAACTGGCCTGGAGATCTCTGCCCCCAGGGAGCTCATTTCTCAGCCACCCTGGATGCTGGCCCAGCTCTCTGATGACTCCAGTCTGTGAATTACCATGAGAACTGCTGGACACCCAGCTGTCTCCCCAAGGGTCAGCTGCAGCTCCCCAAATCTACCTCTCTGGAGTTCCGCGTAGCAATCCTGACTTATGCCCACAGAGCAGTAAGAGCACAGAGAATTGATAGGCACCCCGACATGTGGAGTGAGCTGGAATACAACCGGCTACCCTGAGCCGGTATTGACTGTGCAGGCAGGCTGTCTATAAACCAAGCGGGCGTGCTGAAATGGGCTGCTGTCAGCAGCCTTGACTTTCATGGGTATGACTCTTCAGATATCCCTCAAGGTCTGACAGGCTGGAAGGGAGAACCAGCAACTTCTTTCTAGTCTCTAATGCAATGCCTGGGGGAGCTGCATTATATTCTCTTCCCCCACTCCCGCTACTTTTTTAAGTACAAAGTTGAGGGGAAAAAACCCATAACGGTCTTCTCTCCTTCAGGACTCTGTCTCTTAAATGTGGTCCCTCAATCAGTGTAGGCGCCAGAGCAAAAAATAGAAAAACGAATAGAGTTTGCTTTGAAAGTCTAGAATGTGCTGAGCACTGTCGTGAGCATTTTGTATGTATTATGATGTTTTATCCCCATGGGAAATCTAGGAGATAGATAGTAATTGCTCTCCCCATTTCACAGATTCAGAAATAAAGATTCAGCAAGGCTATGTGACCTGCTCAGGGCATCCTGCTAGTAGGTCAGAGCCTGGGTTCGAACTCGGGTCAATTTGACTTACCCCTGCTGCCTGCTCACAGACCCAGCTATGCTGCATATACACCACTGGTTTGTTAGGCTAGTTTGTCTTTGACTATTCCTCCATGATCAAAAAAAAAAAATTCCTCTGAGAAACTATTCCTGGTTGCTTTGAAAAAGGTCAGGTACCTCTCTGCTCTACGGTGATTTCCTTCCTACCTGTGTCGTTAACCGCCCCCCGCCGCCCGCCCCATTGTGCTACGAAGACATTCACCTTTCTGCGTCCCCATTTATCCCTGAGGTCCTCAAGGTCACCCTCAGTCTTTTTCTATCAAGTGTGTCCCTTTCTACCTGCAGGGTCTAGAATCTTGCTTGGCACACAGTAGACTCTCAATAAATATCTGCTATTGGATACTATTATTTCTAATTCTCTTTTCCCATGTGTGTAGGGATCTCCAAGGATGCTGTTGTGTTGATGTGTTTCATTTGTGACTGCTGGTCTTCTGCATTCTTATCTATTTTTTTTTTTCTTACAGTGAGTTTTATATTTGCCTGTCCTCACTGAGGACTCAACTGACTGGTCAGTACCAATACTGATAGAAGGTTCATCCGTGGCTGAATGATTGAACAAACATGGTTGCCAAATGGCTATATTTGCAAAAGCCCAAACTAGTCTCCTCGGTTGTTCTTTTCTGCCATTTGGTTGGGGGATTTGGAAAGAAGCAAACCCAACGGGAAACCTAACTTCCTGGACTTAGGATCTTAAGGCCAATGTACATTTAGTCACAGTGATGTAAGAATGGAGTATCAAGAGAAGGGGATAGAAGACACCAAGGAAAGAGGGTGACAGATTAGTTCTGATCCTTCCTCTTCCCCAAAGCTCCATAGGAAAAGTCACCCTAGTTTTGAAAAGAGGACATGTTCCCACAAAACCTTCCAGGAAGTAGATGGACAAATTTTCTCATGGTTCTGCTTCCAGAAGGAAATATGGGTATAAAAGGAAGAACGTGATCCCATGTGTAGGATGGCCCTTCGGGGATGAACAGGCTGTGGGGCTGGTAGTTGATTTTCACGGACAGGCTGTGGCTGAGGGGGTGGCATAGATCTCGAGCCTAGCCACCGGACGATCAAGCACTAAGGAGGTCTATAAATGGAGATTGTGGCATTTAAACGTTTTCCATCTTTGTGATCTTCTGCAGGTCTGAGGTCCTTCAAGGGGTTTTATGACTCACAGTGATTACCCTGTCACATTAATTCATTTCACATCAGCTGGTTTTTTATAGATCCTATCTGGGGCGAAGATAACTGTGACAGAAATCTGGACTTGTTCTTGCTGACAGAGTTAAATTTGGTCTGTGTTTCTTCTGCACAAGAAGAAAACCTGAATTGCACTGAACAACTGTCTTGAGGGCATGTCCAGAGCTGAGTTTGTCTCGCTCATCTTCAACCTTTTATTGTTTTCATTACTGTACATATTTCAGTGATGTTAGGATTTTTTTAAGGCTCCACGTTGGGAGGAGCTCAAGAAATGGTCCGTGTTAACTTTGGTGAGGCTAAGACAGTTTTATGCATATGAGCCTGGCTGTTTATTGATCCCATGGAGTAAGAAACCATTTGGAATACCCTGGCTGTGAGAAATATACCCTTGACCAGCCAAAGCTATTTGTCTGCCTTCCCTGTCGAGGCAAGCACATTTAAAATTCCTCACCTGGGAGGAACTTCTTGGAAAGAATATCTCATGCAAAACGAATACACTTCTTAGACCTGAATTGCAATTTGGATAAGAAAAAATGAGCTCGTTATGTCTGGGCATACATTTTGTCAGAGGCCATTTTGAGAGCGAGAGCATAGATTATTCAAGGGGTGTTTGTGTATCATCTATCTTAGAGTAGATTTTGGATATATTTTGCTCCCCATCCTGTGTGAGGGGTTCGAGGCTGGGACTTCGGATACTGTTGATTTAATGCTCTTTGTTGCTAGGGAGGAGGCCCCAACAAAGTTCAGGATTTTAAAATAAAGTGCTAAAATATGCTGGGAGGAAATGGAGAACATTTCTCAATTCCTATCTTGAGGGCTTTATGGATATTTACTGAGAAAAAAAAAACCTCCAAAAATTAGTCAGATTTATATTTTGTACACATTTTGAATTTGGGAGAATGTTACATTGCCCTCCAGAGGTTCTGTTTTGTTTTTTAAACGAGTCACTCTGTGAAATGCATTCTCTGATGAATGTTGAAGAAACGTCCAATCAATATGTTCAGTTTCTACTGCTTTGGGGGCATCAACCGTGCCCAGAACTTTCTTCCTTACAACCTGCCACTTCCAAATTACCGAGCTCGGAAGGCAGCTGACTGAGTGGTATTTGAATACTTTACTAGAGAATGGATTTCAATAGCCTGTTGTGAGGTCATACGGGCTGTGGGCCCTGCGAGGGCCTTGGTTACACATCTGTTGCAGCCATGGGCTTTGCCAAAGATGGATGAGGGCTTATGACTGCAGAAACCTTAGATATTTCAATTAAAAAGATATATATACACACGTATATATGTACACACACCCATATACACACGCACAGCAGCGGCAGCCTCATCATTATCACATGGATTTTGAGAAGTTGCTCTTCAGAGAATGACCCAGAGGGGCAAGACTGTTTTGAATGCACAGGCTCACATTCAGCATATAGGATGTAGGAAGTGGTGTCTGGCCTAGGGCTCCTCCCCTAATGTCATGGACATCATCCGGGGTATGTGTTAAAACCAGATCTCAGCACCTTTTTGATTTTTGCTTCTCAAATGCTAATTTGCATATGAATCCCAAAGGAGCTTATTAAAATGCAGATTTTGGTTCAGTAGGTTTAGGTGAGACCCAAGATTCTTCCTTCCCAGCAAGCTCCCAGGTGGTACTCAAGCTGCACATCAAGGATCCACCTTCTCCCTCACGCTTAGAAAGAGAAACACGTTTCTTTCTGGTGTCAACAGGACTGAGATGGGCATCTCCTTTAGGGTCTGGCTGAAACTTGGCTACTCAAGTTTGCAACACAAGGCAAGAAACCAAGGAGTTGAAACTGGTTTGGAGTTTTTTGAGGTAGAATGGGGGAGGGGTGGACACTGGGGAGCTAGAAAGAGGGAACTGTGTAGGGACAACAGGGAGAGTGAGGAGCGGGAGAGAGGAAGGAAGGCCAGGTGGAGGGCATCCATGGGAAGTGCCCCCAGCACCAGCACCTTTGACAGGCTCAAGTCAAGTCATTCCTTCCATGATAAGTCAGTGCTCAAATGAAATCCACGAAGAACCTCTGTTTCTCCTTCATGGTAATTCCGTGAACTATATCTGACCCTTCAATAAAGACCTTTTTACTAGTTCGGGGCACGTGGGTGGCTCAGTCGGTTACACGTCCCATTCTTGATCTCAGCTCGAGCCTTGATCTCAGAGGCATGAGTTCAAGCCCCCCACTGGGCTCCACACTAGGCATGGAGTCTACTTAAAAAAAAAAAAAAAAAGACCTTTTTACTAGTTCCATCATAATCCTCTTACTACCATACATGTTTCAGCTGCACACAGTGGGGTACCTCTTAATTTTTTCTTACCATTCTCTTTCAATCTCTCTCTTCCCTGCCCTTGGACAATACCTAGGGCAGAGTGCACAGTGCTTCTGGTTATTTCCAGGTGATAATGTTCATTCTTATTAGCAGACATTAAAAACTCGAACACAATCTGATATCAAAACTGTTATCTCTCATCTTACTTAAGCTGCTCTCCTCCCTCTAGCTCAAGCCAGATTCAGAAACCTGCAGGGAAGGAAGATGTAAACAATTTCCTCCCTTCCCTCCTGCTCTGTTGCTTTGGGTTCCAGCAGGACTGGGGTTGGGGAGAGGAGCAGCAAAGGGAGGTAAAGATCTTTTCCACCTGAGCCCTTGGAATCTGCCTTTAGGACCCTCTGCGTGGCCTGGGCCTAACTGAGCTGTTCCCTGACGGTAATTTCAACAGGAGCACTTACTCAGAAATAATGACGGCCCTGTTTTTGATGCTGTGGGAAATGAAAATCATCGAAATAACCCACTGTTGTTGTTCAGAGTTTGCAAAGTGCTTTTCTCCTTTTTGATCTCATAAGCTGTTCTCCCTCAAGGAAAGCTCTAGTTTCAAGTCTAAAAGTGGGCCTCACTTAGGAGACTAGTAGGCAGGGCTGAGGCGTTTCCCTGGGTGACCATGTCCAGATGGCCCTTCAATTCACACGAAAGTTCTTTGTCTTGCAGTCACCTAACCAAGAAGTCTGCTCAGAACAGGCTTCTCCACACACTTTTCCTCAAAATACATAGACAATTGGCAGTGATTGGAATTGAAAAGTTTCAAGCCCCCCTGGTAAGAATTGGTCGGATAATGTCTAAAAAGTATATTCTAGGATTCAGAATAAGATGCCATGGGAAGAGAAAAAAAGGGAAGAGGGAGAAGAGGGGGCCTATGAGGAAATAGGGTCATTACAGATATAATCAGTTCAGCTGAGGTCATATTGGAATAGGGTGGGCCCCTAACCCGATATGATTGGGGTCCTTATAAGAAGAAGGCTATGTATACACAAAAACACTCAGGGAGAACACCCTATGTCCACAAAGGTAGACGTGGGACTGATGCACCTTACAAACGAGGAGTCCCAAAGCTTGCTGACAACAAAGAGAAGCTAGGAAGAGAAAAAGAAGGATTCTCTCCTGGAGTCTTCAGAGAAAGCCGGGTCCCTACCGACACCTTGATTTCAGACTTCTAGCCTCCGGAAGTGTAAGAGAAAAAAATTTCTGTTGCTGTAAGCCAGTTTGTAGTAGTTTGTTGTTGCAGCCCTAGCAAACCAGCACAATCTCCTACTGTCCTTAGAGCGGGACAGTAATCCCATTGACTTGTGACCTCACTGAGCAGACTAGAAGCTCCTAAGGGTCCCTCCCGCCCACTTCCTAACATAGATCACAGTGCCTGCTAGTAAATATTGGCTGAATGAACACATATTAGCAGTTTAGATCTTAATGGTATATTTAATACAACTAAAGTATAAGAATTAACAAGGGAGCGATGCCTGCCTCCATTGGATTGGTGTGTATATTTTATTCATAACAGCGTTACATAATCTCACTTATGATTTGCACAAGGGAATTATTTTGCTGAAATTTGAAACCCTCATCAGTGGCTTCTCCCTGCCACGTGAATGAAACAAAACAGAAGTCTTCATCTCCCTTCTGGGTGTTAAAGATGACTGTTGTGTTAGTCAAATGACAGACCCTGGTCTTTACCCCTCTTAACTTCTCAGCATCTTTTTCAGTTTCTCACTGGAGCGAGAATGGCTGCTGGGGGACTCTTCCTGCCTATGAGATTTACATTATTGGAGATTTAAAGCAAACACTATTTCAGAACTAGCAGTAACTTCAGTAATTGACTGAAGTTAATGCCCCAAGGCAGAATCTCAGATCATCAATTTAACTTACCTTGTTCTTAATTGCTAGGAAATAGCTGGTGTCTGGATGATTGCTGTGTACCTAGGAGGCCATGATAGGAGGGACCCGTGCCTTGGAGGAGATTTGTGAGGTTTGTCTCATTGGGTCTTTATTTCTTCGTGGAGTCCTTTTCTCAATAGTAACTTAGCAGATACTCAGTTGACTGGGACAATGGCACACGTGTGTGTGTGTGTGTGTGTTTTCATGCATGAACCGGAGCCAGCAGAGGTAAAGGACCGGGGGACCCACACTGCAATCTTACAGAGAATGTGGAAGAATATACAGAAGGCAAGAGAAAGAAAAATTGAACTAATCAGAGAGGTTCTCAATTCCTTTAATGATTTTGTTTCTCTTTTCACAACTGCTTGTTCTTTGTATTTAAAGATTCTACTTCCATTTGGTGGTGTCATTTACTTCTTGTTGAAATGAGATGAGCAGTGATGGTTTGGGGGACTTCCTGTTTTGATCCTGACAGAGCCCGCCCATGCCTTCCAACCTCATCCTTAAATTTATCACCCAGAGGCATATTTTCTTCAATCTGGCTTTAATTCAGTCCAGTAAGTATGGGTGATTGCCGACCTTATGCCACATTCAAGGCTTGACAGTTGACTACAAAGATAAGTAACACATAGCTGTAGATTATGAGGGGGTTATAATTTAGAGGGGGGATTAGATGCATTGCATGGGTATTGTAGGGTCCCTTCATTTTCTGTTCATAAAGCTGATTTTTACCAATCCTTGGAGGACCATCAAGAGGTTAGTCATATTGCCTCCCAAATCTGGAGTCTTATCTAGCATCTCCTGGGTCATAAGTCTCTCCTCCACAGCTGGATTTCTAGTTTATCCCAGAAGGAACACACCCAAAGGGATGGACTGGGTCTATCTCTCCCTGGGCTACCCTATGCTTCAGCCTCTACCAGGTCTAATACTTCAGACTATAATGTAGGTACGTGAAATCCTTTACTGAATGCTTATTGGCTTGGAGGTTCTACCTAATCCAGAAATAGTACAAGTTGCCACCTTGGGAGTTAAAAGGTTGGATCCACTTTACTGTGGGCCCAGCAAGTGCTAACTGACCTTGAGAATATAGGTCTTCTGGGCAAATCTGGAACTATGGCATTGTGGGGCACGAAGGGTCAAATTGTACTTTCTTACTCCCTTCCCCAGTTGAATTATAAGGCCTTCAGTGAAGGCTGGCTGACTTCCCCATTGAGTCACAGGTGAAGGAAAAGGAACTAAGGGGCACACACCTGGCCCGGCTTCCCAACAGCAGGCCCGTCTGGTTTGTGACCTCCTCCCCATGCAGCCTGGGAATACAAGGGACCCCTCAGCCTGAGCACAGATGGGCCAGGAGAGCAAGAGCAGGGCCAACCCTGTTCCCCACCTTTAAGGTTAAGTACCTCTACCCACTGGTATAGGGGATGTGATCCCAGGACTTTGTTCCTCTGTCAACTCGTCAATCAGACCAATTCCTCCTCCTTTGGGAAGAGTGAAGAGAGGGTGAGAAAGAGGACCAAAATATGCATTCCAATACTTCTTTCTGATCTTGGGGTAGAAATCCCTTTCCTCCATGAAAATGTGTATGTGCATTGGGTGGAAGAGGTGGAATGTTCCCAGCAATGAGACAAGATGAAAAACTGCCAGGCAAAATCTCTGAAGAGTACTTGCAAATAAGTAGGGAGAATTAGAATTGAAATTGGTCTTAGATTTCTTCCCTCTGATCATCTACCCTACAGTTACCTCCCCAGATGTCAGTGCAGGGACCCCCCACCTGCACTGGGAAAATGCTATGCCTTTCTAAAGGGTTCCTTCAAGAATCTTCTAACCTAGAGCTTTGCCTCCATGTGCCATGATGTTTCCCGCTCCGTCATCATAGCTGCCAGACAGGGTGGGCTGAGGACTGCTGACTGGCCCAGGGGAATCTGTGGGTGGGCTGACTGCCTTACTGGGTCATCCGTGACGTTGCACCTCGCAAGACTAGCACAGATTTTCCTTAGAGACCACACAGCCTAATCCCAGAATCTACATGGAGAAAGGGGCATGTTTCCAATTTGCTAGCTTTTGGTCTTGTCTCTTAGGAACAGTGGGTGCCTCCCTGCCCCACCCCCCTGGGCCCTGGGCCTTCCTGAGGCCATCAGGAGGGGCTCATTGGTGCAGAGGGACCCGGGACCCCAGGCTGTGTGCACTGCCTCGGATGAAATTGTCTTGATCCAGGTCTTCTTCTGATAAAGGCAGGCTGGAAGCAGGGTCTCTAGTTCACCCCCAAACAGACATGTAGATAAATGAGCTTACTCAGAGAAGAGAGGGCAAGGACTCCATGGGAAATGCTGAGAAACTTCTTAAGGTTTCAAAGATTAAAAAGCTTAAATGCAGGCAGGCAGCAGAGGATGCACCCTGGAGGCCACTCGGGGAGGGAAGTGCAAGCAGAGGAAACTGTGAGAGTGGAGGCCTGGAGGGGAGGAAACAGGTCCACCATGTGTTCAGGAAAAATGAGGCTTACCGCTGCGGTGGGGCAAATTAAGTAGGGAGGTGGGAAGATGGGCAGGTGCAGTGGGCTGAAAGCCAGGCTGTGGAGTTCAGACTTCATACTAGAGGCTTCTGCAGCTATTGAAGGCATCTGAAGAGAGTGATCGGATCAGAGCAGGCTTCAGGAAGTGACTCCCCTGGTGGTGTCGTCGGGGCCCGGGGAGAGAGAGGGCCAAGAAGGAGGAGCAGCTAGGATGGTCAGGATGAGAACGAGGATGGTGATGAGGAGGAGGAAGATGATGATGGCAGGTAAGCCTTATAATGGCATTCATTGCTTCAAGCACTTTTCATCGCTCACGCCATCCCCACAACACCACTGTGAGGGAGGCTACTGTTTTCACCATTTCACAGATAACCAAACGAAGGGACAGGGAGGTTAAGTCACTTGTCCAGGATCACCCAGCTCAAAGGTGAAAGACCCAGGGTACAGCCAGGTGCACTAATCTGTTTATTCAGGCAAAACACAATGAGGGCCTGAGCAAAAGTGGGGGGCGGTGGAGGCAGGCTGTGATTATCATGGAATCAGAGGCCACCTGGTCATGTGTGATGGCAGGAGGGGGTGGGGTGTGGGCTTGGGAGAAGAAAAAGTGAAACGGATCGCCCAACTTCTTGCCACAGGTCTCCGGGAAATAGCGGTACCATCATGGGAATGGGGCACCCCGAGGAGAAGCTGGTTTGCAGAGCAAGACGGAGCAATGGTGCCAGGCACCAGCATATCTGTTCTGAGCTGCCGAAACCCTGCAGTAGCCTTTTGAATACTTCCCTCCTTTCTCCTGTCCTACAACCCCTCTTTACACAGTGAGCTCTACCTAATGTAAAGCGGATCGCATCATGCCCTGGTGAAACCCTGCAGTGGCTTCTCGGCTCACAGATAGAAAGTCCAGGTTCCTGACTCTGGCCGACAAGCTCTCCCCGTCGTGGCTCCAGCTGGTCTGTCTGACACCATCTCGCAGCCGCCCCCCCCCCCCCCCACACACACAGAGCCCTCCTGCCCCGCCTGCCCACCGCCCAGCGCCGGCTCTTCTGGCCCTGCCTGGCTCCAGGCCCCCGGCTCCCGCAGACGTGCTCGCGGGCTGAGAGGCCCGCCTGGGCCGTGTCACCCGAGGTGGCGCCTCTAGTCACCATCTGTCGCATCCCCAGGCTTATCAATCCCCAGCAGTGTCCTCGTGTTAACCTGTGCATGTATGTAGCAGTTCCCTGTGGCTGTGGAAACCGATCACCACACAGCTGCTGGCTCAAAACTACAGAAGTGTATCCTCCCACAGTTATGCAGGCCGGAAGTCTGAAATCAGCATCCCGGGGCCAAAATCAAGGTGTCGGTCAGCAGGGCCACTCTCCCTCCGGAGGCTCTAGAGGAGAATCCGTTCTTGCCTCTTCCAGCAGCATTCCTTGGCTTGTGGCTGCGATACTCCAGCCTCCAAGGCTGGCATCTTCTCTCAGCTCGGTGTTCACGTCACCTTCTCTGTACGTCTGTGTCAAAACCTCCCTCTGCTTCCCTCTTAGAAGAATACATGTCATTGCCCTGGAGGCCCGCTCTGATCATCAAGGATCATCTCCCATACCAAGACCCTTCCCTTAATCATATCTACAAAGCACCTCTTTCCATGCAAGGTGGCATTTCCATGCAAGGTGGCATTTACAGGTTTCAGGATTAGGGCCTGATGTCTTTGGGGGGCCATTATCCTGTCTCCCACAATGTCTATCTCCCTCGATGGCTCAGTGGAGGAAACCTGCCACACCCCAGGCACCTAGAACTGTGCCCACAACAGAGCAGATGCTCCGCTGCTATTTACCAGGTGACTACATAAATTAATATAGCCAAGTGTATTTTATTCTAGAAAGTATTTTTCATTATATGTTCATAATTTAATAACAATGCTCCATACTGTTCTAACTTCTATAACAATAAAATAGCTTTGATATGACAGTCATCTTACATAAATGAAAACATGATTTAATGAAATGGCATTTTATGAGCTTTAGGCAAAACAAATGTTTGAATTATCTTGTTTAAATTAAATGGCTCTTTTGTGTTCAGTAGTAAGCATCACTAAGTGTATCTATCTTGCTAATACAGTGGCATCATTATATTCTAAATTATACAATTTAATTACATGTAACTTGAAATTTAAACTAAAGTATTGTTGAGGTACAAGCATGACCTTTTACATCCACTCCTTATTTTTTTTTTTTCAAATGACATGACACTCAGAAAAAGTTAACAAAATCTGATGTTTTCAATCAGCTAAATAAGCTGTAAGAAATGGACAAACCCAATTCTAACGCTTGCTTTGCCACTTATTGGCTGTGTCGCCCCAGGCAGGATATTTGAGTACTCTAGGACTCACAGCAACCCCACTCCATAAAATGGACTTCTCGAGAGGAGCAAGATGAGTTCAGATAAGCATCTAACGCGTGCCTCTCGGAGGTCAGCCCATATTCGCTCCCCCCTTCATCCTTCTTTTCTCACAAACAAGCCAGTGGGGCGGGGGGGGTGGGGGCGGGGGGAAGAATCCATTTTAGATCTGTTAACTCCACAAACCCACACATACTATACATAAACACACTGGCATAAAATCTACGGCACCAAGCACTAGCCCTTCTGGTGGGAGCCCTGCTTGTTTCTTTCCTGTTGCTCAGCGCAGTGAGAAACCACCCCAGCTGCATGCGGATTGATGCCTCAGCCAGAGGGATGAGGAACGAGGCATGGGAAGGACTGAAGTTGAGCCCTTTGCAGAGAGGATGCCCTCCTGTGGGCACCTGGTGGTTAACAGAAGCTTCCCATCACGGTCCAGGCCGTGCTGGCTGGTGGAGGGAAAGAAGGGTTGTCATCAGAACTATCTGAGGAAAGAGAGAGAAGCGGACTAAAGCATGGTGATCCCTAGGCTTCCTTCAAGGGGAAACAGACCCCTATGGGGTGAGTTTTTTGGGAACATGAAACAAGGGCCAGGTTACCAATCTCAGGCTGAGCAGGGAGCCGTGCCAGAAATCACAGAAGATATGTCAAAGCAGAGTGGGGTGTTTCCTCTTTTTTTCCCTCTGTACTTCCTTTTATGATGGGCTCACTGTTTGTTTTATAGACTTTGAGATTCAGAGGAGTCTTAAGAGATAATTTGATTCAACCTCCTTCCCCATGCAGAAATCTTCTTTATGACATTTTCAGCAGATGGCCATCCTTTGTGGTGTTGCTTTTGTTATAATTTTCTTTAGTAATTGGTTTTATAGAACATCGTTAAAGAGTTTATTTTTCAAGTTTCCATTGGAATGGCTGTCTATTTACTGTGTGTGTGTGTGTGTGTGTGTGTCTCATATCAGATTAGACCCTGGGACTTTCTGCTCCCTGGTGGCTCTAACTATTAGTAGGTGTAGTAAAGGGGACAGGAGGTCTCAACGTGTCAGGCAAGACTCCTGGGTAGGATTCAAGCCAGGGAATAAGAAGAGAAGGTCAGGGATAATAATAATAATAAAAAAAAAATCCCTAGTTTGAGACAGGTTTTTCTGACCTTCACTGCCATTGTTGTTGTTTCAAATAATGCCAACTGGGATTTTCTCCTTATACAAATAACCATCCAAAGAAAAATTTTAGAGATACATAAAAAGCACACAAAAATAATAAACATTTGAGGATCTTACGATTCTATGGTTTCTGCCAGTTACATATTCTTCTCTTTTCATATTATATTGTGGAATTTCCCATGTTGTTCTATGTTCTTCTGCAATGTAATTCCTAATTATGCAGCATATCCTATTGTATGGCGGTGGAATTATTGACTTAACCAGCCCTAGCTCCTTTCACCTCTTGCCTCTTCCTGCTGGTCAGGGAAGCTGCTTCTGGCATAAGCGCTTCTTAATCTGCCTTGACTTTCATCCAGACACAAAATGCTTGTCCCAGTGTATTTGGAAGGGATGATACAATTACAGTGTGTTTCCTGGGAGTAATCACGGTGGTGCTATGGAGTCCATCTTTGGGCTTTGTGTAGATGATGTGTTAATTATATTCTGTCAAGCCACAAACTTCTATTCCCCAAGCCTTGCTCTGTAAGCACAATCATTTGTGTTTCACGCCGCAAGTGAGAATCAGTCTAAATGGTACCTTTAAATCAGCCTTGGCTGCTAAGCGTGACTCCATTGACTTGTCTACCGTCAAGGCTCAGGCAGTCTCGGCCTGTATTGGACCACAATGGGCTGCAGCAGAACTACCAGCCTCACATCCTGTGGCCACCGACCCAGGCCCCAGGTCGTGTCAGGGCTCCCACTCCAGGAGCAGGCGGTGCTGCTCATAAATCTCTACTTCCACCCCATCCGGCTCTCTGCTGTCCCTAATCCAAATGGGGCATTGCACTGCGCTGTGGTTACTAAGGAGAGGAGGCAATGGGCCCTGAAAGCAGAAGGCGAACCCTTGCAATGGGAATCCAGGTGAGCCTCCATGACCTGACGACCTGATGTTTGGAGAAAGACATAGGCAGGGGTGCTAATGTTACTGAATCTTGGACCTGTCTAGGACAACTGGTTTTTTCACTTGGGTTATTTGGCCCTGTAAGGATGGATACACAAACACATGCACACACACACTCACATGCACACACACACCTTTCAAAAAACCCCCGGGCCAGTAAGTCTCCACCTGCTGGTTTGATCTCTGAGTTCTCAAATCTCTATCTCATTTGGTGCTCGCTGAACAGATGTCCAGAAAGCCAGCCCTGGGACACTGATCTTGATTCTAAAACTTTCACCTCCTCTTCTTGTAGATTCACACCCTGGATATTGTCACCATCTTACTTCATCTTACTGCCTCCCTCCTATGCTAGATATAATTGCTGATTTTACTGGGGGATCTTGGGTATCAGACTATGAGTTTTCACATGAAAGAATGTCCTTCTTCTCTTCTTGCTGACGCAGCTTGTTATTTGGGCCTTAAATAGGGTTGCTTGTGTTCTGGGTCTCATGATGGCATTGGCAGTGATGAGGTCTTACCATGAGGCTTCAGAAGCAGTAGACACAGACATGCAGGAATGGATGACAAAGGAAGATACATATCTAGTGGCCTGGGGTAGCCTTTGATTTTGTCTGACACTCTCTTCCTCCTGGTAACAGTCTTTGTCCCCTAGCTGCAGAAATGGGCAAGTGACCTGGGCCTCACTAATCATCGCCTCCATTTTCCTGGACACAGTGATGAGTCCAGGCAAGGGCATGAGAAGCATACAGGGTTCATCAGAGTCTGTCCCTGGGATTGATTCACTTCAATGTCATGGTCTATGCCATGTGGGTAAGGACAGAAAATGAAGCCAATACATAAAGAAGAGCAAAGACAGCAGAAATGAGAAACAGGAGAAAAGAGAAGTATTGTGGAGCCACCAAGCACTGGTTCTGGTCCCAGGGCCCTGGTCCCCTCCATTGCTACTTCAATTACATGAAAATCTTCAGCCTTTTTCTTAACAATGGGAGCCAATTATCCTCTCGTCTTGCATAAACTAGTTTGTGATGGCCTCGGACACAAATGGCAAAATGGCCCTGACCAATGCACTTTCTGATGCCAGCAGGTGCCAGTTTGATTTGTGAATACAGATGAGACATCCCTCTAAGGACTTCTGGAAATAACATGAAGACACTTTGAGGAAGACTTGTTTCCTGCAGGCAAGCAGGATGAGGTCTCCTGCCATAATAATTTGGATTATAAAACGGAAGTATGACCTTGTTTTGTAATCATAGGCCGGCGAAGCCAGGAAATATGTAGGTTATACTCTCATAAATTCACGCAAATCTCTTACCCAAACTGACTCCTGGCTGGATCTCCCCCACCTGCCCAGTGCCCAAATGCCAACTAAATGCCCAATGCAATGCTCAAATGCATCAGAAAAGCTCAGACCTGTGTCTAAAACCTAGCCCTGGAGATCACTTGGACTCTGGCTGGACACACCATCTATATTTCATAGAGAGAAGTTTCTAAGGGAGAATTGTGAGGTTTCAATGGTCAGATAAATGTAGAAGGAGGAGGAAGAGGAGAAGGAGGGAAAATAATCAAGGGTAACATCAAGATTTAAGGTTGAGGAGGCAGGTGTTTGGTGATGCCACTAGCCTAGATGAAAAATTATTGAAGGGAGAGCAGGCATGTAAAAGATACATTCAGAGTTGGACTTACTGCATAGACAGTACACGAAAGGCATGGGGGTCCACTGTTCCTGCTGTTGTAGCAGATCTTAGAAACACAGATCTAGAACTTAGGAAAGAGCTAGAGGTCACAGGCATGTAGATGGAACTGAGACCATGAAGACTGAATAAAATATTTAAGTATTAGTTTCCTAGGGCTGCTGGAACAAATTATCACAAGCAGGCATAAAGCAGCAGAAATGTGTTCTCTTCTTACAGTTCAGGAAGCTAGATGCCTGCAATCAGGTTGTCACCAGGGCCACGCCTTCCCTGAAGGCTCGAGAGAAGAATCCTTCCTTGCCTCTTCCTACCTTCTGAGAGCACCTGGCAATTGTTGGTGTTCCTTGGCTTCCAACTGCATCAATCCAATCTCTGCCTCTGTTGTCACGTGGCCTTCCTCTGCATCTGTCTCTCTTTGTGGGTTCTGTTCTTTTCTTATAAGGACATCAGTCATGCTGGATTTAGGACGCAGCCTAATCTGGTATGACCTCAACTTAGCTAACTGCATCTGCCAAGACCCTAGTTCCAAATAAGCTCACATTCTGAAGTTCTGAGTGAACATGAATTTGAGGGGGTCACTATTCAATGCAGTACAAAGGTGAAGAAAAAAGGAAAGAAATCTAAGGGCAGAATCTTGAGAGGCACTAGCATTCTGGAGGTTAGAAGGGAAGTGTCAGCAGAGAAATGGGAGGAGAGATAGAGGAAGTAAAAGTGAGAGAGGGAGGAGGCAAGGAAGCCAGGGGAATAAAGAGTCTTCTCAAAGCACAAGGATGAACCCACATCCACAGCTATTGAGAGGTCAAGTGTGAGGGGTGCAAACAGGTCACTTCATGTGTCCATTGCAGAGTACTGGGAACCTCAGTAGGGTGACCCATCACCCCCGGTTGCCCATGGCTGCGGGGGCTGGGGGCTGCCTTAGATGCAGGGCATTCAGCACAGTACCAGGCCCTGATGGTCGCTCTCCCTCCCTCAGCATAAGTGGTTACTTGGCACTGAGGATGCAGAGAAGACAGGGATGAAGTTTAACAGGTTGGGGAGTGAGTGGGAGTTAAGAAATGTATTTGCCAGGGGTATGATTGTGGCTCTCATGGTTGTGTTTTTCTGACAATTTCACTCCTTTGGGAATTTCATTGGTTAGGATGTGGACTTAGGTTTTTAGTCCAAAGTGAAGTCTTCGGGTAAGTTCAGCTCAGTCTCTAACCACCTGACATCGTGGAATGACCAAATTACTGGAGATCAGAATGTCCCTCCAAAGCAGTGAAAGCTACTCTGACCTTTCTTGTCTGGCAGGATCCTCCAGGGCATGCTATTTAAATGAACCCCATTTTGAAAGTTCGCCCATCTCTCCTGAATATGATAGCTATCTTGCTCTGCCTTCAGAGCATTTATCTTTAAAGCATTCAACACTAGACAAAAATCCTGATTTTTTCCTTAAAAAGAAATCATCAGGATGTCTGACTCCATCCAGACCTTTGGATATATGATTTCATTATTCATGGCTAGCTCTCCTCTTCTGGCTTTTGATCTGTAGTTTACAGAATATGTGCATAAGGAGGCTCTCTTTTCCATAAACTGATCTCTTTACCCTCTCAGCCCAGAATAACTTTCCATTTATTCCTCTGATAAAGCGTTGATGCCGTGAGCCAGCATATATTAAATCTATCATTATACAAACACAGCACTAGACTTTCCTCCAGCCCAGATCAGCAACCAGATCACTATCAGTGCTCCTCAAGTGTTTGCTGATGATGAACAGCAAAGGGGACCTGAGGTTTTTCACAACCATCAAATCTGGAGAAGGAATCTTGTCTGAGAACAGTTTGCAAAGTCTATCACCAGTATCCCAGTGCTATTGCTAGCCTGCCAAGGTAGTGAAATAATCTCAGCCTTAACTCACCAATATGCATTTAAAAATACACATCAAAACACCACTTAATTAAAATTCTTCAATGGCTTTCTGCTTCTCTTCTGATGAAGATCAATCATTAACATGGCTTGCGAGGACCCTGCCTTCTCTTGGGAACTCATAAATACACATATTATCTTCTATGGTTCTATACAGCTCTTGTAACACAATGATTTGTTAGGTATAGACATCAATGTCTTATCCATATTTCTAGATTAAAAACACTTTGAGATTAGGAAGACATTATATCCTTTTCACCCTTGAGTACCCCACAATGCCCAATCATGCACTTACAGATAGTAGGTGCTCTATTAAGTTTATTGAATTAAGTCATATTCAAATGATTTTTGAAAGCATTTTCTTTTCTCCCGTATTTCTGAGAAATGTAAGACTCTTCATCTTCTCCCATCAACAATATTTTTAGTAAACTTAATTTCCAATGTCTGTGTTAATAATGTAATTCAAAAGCAAAGAAATTTATCTAAATATGTATGTCTGTGCTACTTTTGACCTCATAAAGAATCGATTCCATTCTTTCTGTTCAATTGAGTTAAGTGTTAATTAAGGGCCTATGATGTCCAAGGCTCATGGTGTGGGAGTACAATGTTTCATTTCAGCAGGATTATTTGTGATAAAAAAAAGTATCTCAGAACAATTTTGGGCTCCCAAGTCTGACTTGAGCAGTCACGCATGAAGCCATTCTCCCATGTTTACATTGTAGCCCTTCTCCCTCCCTCCCCTCCTTCCTTCCTTCCATAAGACTTTTCTTGAACATCTATTAGATAAGGTCATAACAGCTCTGGATTAGATATTTCAGAAGGAGTGAGACAAAAGAAGAGATCATGCTTGTCCTTGCCCATTTGGAAAGAAAAGTTCAGTAGATAAGGCACCTGAGAGAGAGCAAGAGACCTGGGGTTAATTCCAACCCCTGTGCTGTCACTAAGAAGCAAAGGGAACTGGGAAAACATCTCAAGGCTTGGCATACTATCTTAAATCTAATGCATAAGACTGGAAATTTATTTTATTGGCATTTTCAACTGAACCAGGGATTTGGAGTTGGGTGAGAGTGATGATATATTTCTTAACTAGTAATTATGAAGCTTTAAGGAAATAAAGCTCACAATCTTATAAATTTTATTTACTTTCTAATATTTTATATAATCTATATGAAGGTATAGATTTAATTTTTTTTTTTTAATTTTAGAGGGATGAACATAGATACCAAACCACTAGAGACACTGGAGATGCTTCTTTCAAAGAATTCTGAGAGTAGATCAGTTACACACAGTTCCAGGTAACTGAAAACCCAATGACTGAAATCATGAGAACATTGTTGTTTACCCAACAAGATGTCTGAAGGTGGGTGATTCCAGGTGTCAGGGCCTGGATTTCTATCTGTGCCATTTTCTTGCTTTCTTGGTTGTAAAATGGCCACCATAGCTCCAGATATCAACTCCCCCCATGACTGTAACCACAAGAAGGAAGCAAGGAAGCAGAATAGACCATGCCCTGTGTACCTCTCTCCATTTATTAGAAAGAAAATCACCTTCCCAGAAGCCTTCCCTGCAGACTTCCCTTTTATTTCAGCAGGAAAGGAAGCTGACAAAGAAAATATCCATTGCTGTTTTTCAGCTTCTACTTTGGAAGGTATACAAGTGAAAGGAAGATTGGGCATGTTGGTGGATGGCCTGCCACAGTGTTTACCAGAATCCATCTCCTTGGCCACTCACCATCTCTAGACATCATTCCTCCCCAGTAGCCACTGTGGGTGGAATGCTGTTACCCATTTTCGGTGGGAGAACAAATGTGCTGAATCACCCAGTTATTTTAGCTAGCACCAAATCTCGAATCTTGGGGTGGTTGGTAATCTTTTCCATCATGTCTCAATGTAGATTCTTAAAGTGCAACAGCCTATAACTAAAAGACAATGTAGCCACTTCAAACACAATGACGTAGAAGGAAGAAGATGCCTTCAGTAAAATCTTGAATTTGGAAAAGGCTGTAATGGGAAACATACAGTAGTCCCTGGTTTTTAGCACATACCCAGTCTTGTTGATCTTTAATGTTTAAGAATGAGAGAGGATTCAGTTTCCCGTTAGCCTATCTGTGCCATTTTCTTGGCACAGCAGCCTATGATACAGAGCAGGGAGATACGACATGAGGCGAGGAAAATAAGATGCAAGGCAAGGGAGGCCTATGTTGTAGATCTAACACCTGTGAGAGAAAATGGTGAAGTAGGATTGGGCAGGAAAAGCCTTTGACTTTGCTACAGATCTGAGAAAGCCTTTGCTAACTCAATAGAGAGCTTCAGAGCAAAGAAATAGCCAGCCTTGTTTACTCCTCCTATACTTAGTCATTGACTAGAGGCTTCTCAGAGCGCGGCTTCCAATGTAAAGCTGAGCAGGAGCCCAAGGGGGCTAACAGCTGGAGGCTATCAGCTAACTAACTTGAAGCTTGAAGCTAAGTTCAAGAAAGTGAAGGTAGGCCCAAGTGGGGCACCTCCGCAGCAGGCCCAGCCAAGGATATGGTTGGCCGGCTCTGTGCCCTCTCTTTATTAGTTTAATGGTGGCTGCTGTGAAGCAGTTCAAAACAAGAGGGTTGGTTGGGGTGGCTTCGTTTTTATCAGACCTTTGCTGGCAGGGGTGTCCTCTTTGCCTGAGAAAGAAAACGGAATGGGAGGAGTTTGAAAGGTTGGGCTCTAATTTTGCCCGTCTTATCTCTTGCTGTCTACACTTCCCTGCTTCTGACTCGAGCTAGCAAGTCTCTGAATTGTGGAATTCTCAGTCAATTTAGATTACTGGTTACCAGCAGAGAGCATTCCAGAAGAGATCTTTTTCTTCCCTCGCTAACGACAGATCTTCTCTAACCTATGTTTATCTTCTTGTAGGACCTTGCCAAAAGCTGCAAGAAGTAGCCAACATAACCCAATATATTCAGTGTTTCTCACCATTTCCCTTCACACTGTAGCCTCACTAGGCATGTGCTTATGTTGCAGGCTGGCTGGGTCCGAGGACCCAGAGGCGGTCCTGCGGGACCAGCCAAGAGGATCCTTGGCTTCACGCAGGATGGAAATCAAACAAGAGCAGAGAGAAAGTGAGAGCAGAGTTTATTGAGGACATGGAAAGAGAGTATAGATACAGACAGAGCATCTGAGACACTTGGAAAGGAAAGTGACTCTCATCTTTGCTCAGAGGCTGGGGTTTTTATTGAAGATGGTGGTCTGGTGTATATGTCCTCTCAGGCATTCAGGAACAAGTCAAGTGTTGCGGTGTTTTCCATAAGTCACTTATGCCCTGGAGCCAGGGGTCTTGATGAGTCAGTTGTCTTGAAAAATGTTCATGGTGACCCTGCCCGGTCACTCCTTAGGTGTTATCTACTGTGACGGAAGACTCCAAATAAATCGTTAATTCCTTGACCTTTACAAGGAGGACCTACTTTATCTGTTTTATAAGGTGTGTGTAAGGTGGGGTGTAGGTCCTAAGCAAGAATGGAATCAGAAAAAGGAGGGCATAGGGGTCCCTTCAGTTTCCCTGTTGCAGTTTGAATCTCAAGGCGTGAAAATCAAGAGCCTGAACTAAATGTCTTGTCACCACCTAGTAAGTGTTACCAAAATCCCAGCCTCTAATAGAAGGCCCCACCGCCCCCTTGACTCCATCATTCTGTATTTTCAGATATATTATTTGTGCTGCTCTGTTTATTTCAACTAAATTTAAAAAGAATGTGTTTGGCTACAAGTAACAGAAAAACCTGAAATGCGGGGCCTTAAACAATAAATATGGTTTTTTTTCCTTAACGAGAAGTCTGGAGGTAGGTGGTTGCTGGGTAAGTTTAGCATTTCTATGACATCAAGACACCAGATTGTCATCTCATTCGGTTTTTGGCCCCCTCCTCATGCTCACAAGATGGTTGCCACAGCTCCAGGCACTATATCTTCACCTAACCATGTCCAAAAGGCAGAAAGGAGGGTCACATAAAAGTGTTCTCCTCGTGTGCCTCCCACCTTCTGTCAGGGAGGAAAATTCCTTCCAGAGTCCTCCCAGCGTAATTCTGTTAGCACTACTTCAGTGGCAAAGGAGGTTTAGAACATGAGTCTCTGGCATTTTCACTCTTTAGAGTGGGAGAAGGGCAAAAGGGAAGGGGGATTTGGAGGATAGCCAAACAGCAGTGTTTGCCATGGGATCATGCCTATTGATCTTAGTCCTTCAACCTCCAGTTTGAAAATAGAGATGAACCATCTGTTTTCCCTTCCTGGGGAGTAGCAAGTTATGAATAAATTATGCGGCCAGAGCCCCAGAGAGTCCTTAAAACAAAGTACTGTCAATCTAAGGCCCTCATTTCATTAAACCCATATTAGTTGCTATTGCTCATTTGATGGCATCTGATTGTTCCCTAGGATAAGAAGTATTGGCAATATAGGAGAAAGGAGAAAATTACCTCAAATCTACTCTACCACCTCCACACCTCTCCCCAATGCAGAATAGTCATGGGACCCCCACATGCTGCCATTGTTTCTGTGCAACCAGCAAGCTAAGGCTACAAATTCAGGGCAGGGGATTGACATGTTCCAGAAATCTCTGTGCTAGAGTCCTGAGAAGGCCATTGGAGAGGGCTACCTTATCGATGGAGTGAATTTAGCCACCAGTGATGCAGGTGGGTTATTAGGGAGCACTGTGCCATTACATATCCCAGAAATGACGCCTTTGTAAAGCTGCCCATCCTCCTTCCTGCCCACAACACTAGTCTCAGCTCACTCAAATTTCATCTTCCCAGTTTTCTTAATCTTTGGTTGTTGCTTTTTTTTTTTAATCTCAGGATTCTTAAAGGGTTTGAAAGCAGTTCTCTGGCTTTCTTGAATGAAAATAGCTAAATGTATTTATTTATAGTTTAAAATATCTTTGTGTTGTTTCCTTATCAAAGTGATTTCAGTGTTACGTATTTAATTTGTGGTTTGTTTTGTCTTGCCTTGTAATCTTTTACTTAGAGAACTGGCTCTTCTTATCTGGGGCACAGTCTCTAGCCATCATGATGGCTCTTCCCGGGCCAATCCAAATCTTTTTTATTTCAGGAGAGCAGTGGAGGGCCCAAAGCCAGATGCCCCTCCACTTCCTTCCTGTTCTCAGCTCGGTTAAGAAAAAATAAAGGTAAATCCTTCAAAAAAAAAAAAAATCCTTTCTTTTTCAGAAGACACTTCCTTTGGCAGTAGGCCTGGCTGATGGCTGATTATGGACCCACAAGGCTAAACTAGAAAGCTTGAACATGCAAGAGGCCTTCAGAGGCACCCTGAAGAATCAAATGTCGTCATGTAATCATTACTGTCACTTCTGACTTGAGTCCTTGCAGTTTGCCCAGATTGCCTATGCCAAAGGGTTGGGACCGTGCAGACAAGAGCTTGCACTTCTGCACCCCTGCTCTTCTCTCTCTCGTGGCCCACCTACCACTCTTGTTTTCCCCTTTCCTTCTCAGGTCGTCATGGCTTTGTTGACCTAGCTCAACTATATCTCTCTGACACAGTGTGTTTCTTGCTCCCTGGTGCTTGGGGGGTGGGGGGTGGGCACACACAGGGTCCCCCACCAAGTGACCACTCTAGGCTCCTAGGGACCCATACTGCTCTCGTTGGCCTATCAGCTTCCCCAAGTCCATCACTCCAACCCAAAAAAATGGAGCTTAGTTGTGAACACTTCCTGGATCTCGGAACTTGAACTGGCTTCCTCAGGAGTTTATTGGATTTGGTCTACATCTTTCCTGAACCATGGTCAGTTCCTCTGCTCCCCACTCATACCCTAGCCGGTGCTATTCTGGGTCCCAGAAATAGAAATGCCGATGCCCTTCATGCCAAGGCCATCCCAGTGGGCTCTTACCTCCATGGGCTGCCAAGGCTTGCTTGTGAGCCCTGATTTGATAACTGGTTTCCAAGAGAGCCAATAGACTCACAATACCATCAAAATGGCACAGCCCTGAATCCATTAGTTTGAAAGGTGAAATACAAGGAATTTGCTGCCCAGGTGTCAGCTAGGATCCTTGTGCCTTTGAGATTCAAATAACACTGGCTTTAAAGCACAGTGAAAAAAATATGGGCTCTAAAACCCATCTGCCCAGATCCTACAACTGGGTACTCTTTTTACTTACTGTGTGATCTTGTGCAGAGGACGTAACCTCTCTATCTTTTTTGTCTGTACAATAGGCATAATAATACCTTTATAAATGTGGGGTGACAATCGATAACTATTGCAAGTAAATCGTTAAGGAGAGAGCCAGGCACACAGTGTTACTGTTAGCTCTGCCTCATGAGAAGGAAAGACCTTGTGGGTGAGGTTACATTTCTTCTAGTAACTATGGCTCCAGATTTCTGCCGTAGCTACAAGAGGCCACTTCCAGGGACTGTCTGGTCATCTCATGCTCTCTGGTTTTCTTCTACACTGCCACGCCTATGCTCCATGCCACCCGGGTTTCTTTTGTGCCCAATAACCTCTGATCTATAAGGCTGTGTATGCAGAGGACTTCCTGAAGTCTTAGGGCAGAGAGGGGGATTTATAATGCAGTGCCACACAACCTACATGTAAATATCAGACAGCCGGTTCTGAGAAGTTCTTTTTTTTTTTTTTTTTAAAGATTTTATTTATTTATTTATTTGACAGAGAGAGACACAGCGAGTGAGGGAACACAAGCAGGGGGAGTGGGAGAGGGAGACGCAGGCTTCCCGCGGAGCAGGGAGCCTGGTGCGGGGCTCTATCCCAGGACCCTGGGATCATGACCTGAGCCAAAGGCAGACGCTTAACGACTGAGCCACCCAGGCACCCCTCTGAGAAGTTCTTTCAACTCCACAGTCCCCAGCCTCCAGCCCTCTCCCCATCTCTTTACTGAGTGCCTCTTTTCTTCACTTTGTTTCTCTGTGTGCCTAGGGCAAAGTCCTTGGGTCTTACCTTCTGCACCCATAATTCCCAGTATTTTCTTGAACAAAGATAGTTCTGTTGTCCTAAGGGGAACTCAAGTTGTAGCTTTTTAAAATATCAAAAATTCCCCTCTTTATATGTTGATGATGATAACTAGTTGTGACAAGTAAAGATTTAAATGGGCACTAATAACAAAATGGCAACTAACAACTATCATTAGCATGTGTTTTACAGTTTACAAAGCACTTTCGAATTCTTTATTGTCTCATTTGAATAAATTTCCTATTCTGTTTATGCCTGGAGGGTTTACGTGAATAAGGGCTTCATACCAGAGAACAACACACACAAGTACCCATAAACACATGCATCCATGCACATGTGGACTCTGTGATGCTCACATAAAGCCCCATGAGGGACAAGGCCCTGATCAATAGATAGACAAAGTCACTGGTGCAGTGTCTATTGATCCCAAGTCCGAGGCTGGAACCCCCCGACACCGTGGGCCACCACAAAAGCTATTACAACTCTGCTCTATTAGTGGATGCGCGTATTGAGTTTCTGAAAATTCAGAGAACGGATAGGCTCATCTTCCTCTGAGATTATTGGGTCATTTCTCAGCATGTCTGCAGCCTGAACAAGAGTGAGGCTCTGATGAATCACACTCAGCGTCTACAGCTCAAGCAGGAGAAATCTGAAGTTTGAACAAAGATTTAAGTACTTCCAAGTACACAGCCTTTCATCTTTAAGGACTAATTCACAGTGTGCATTTTACACATCTTTATAGGGTTATGTTGCCATTCCTGGACCCTTATTTCTTAGCAAATGGGGGATGGAGTGACACTTACAAGTGAATGCGTTCAGTGGAGGAGCTTGCCTGGATGTGTATTTCATTGGGAGAGGCCATAAATATTTTCCGCACATGTGTCTGTATCTGCGTGATACTTCATTCTGGAAAACAACAATAACAACTGCATCATTAAGCAACAGAGAGGCTAATGTTTTAGCTGGCCTAGTGGGAAAGACAAACAAGGATCATCTTGTCAAGTCGTAAAATGGACTGTGCTTTGGCACATGCTGTCTGCTGTTTCTCTGTTCCACAGTTCAAGGACTTGAATTTAACCTGGCTGTAACACAAGGTATCACCGTGACCTCGGGCAGCTTACCAGCTTCCTTCTGCCCTCAAGGGCCCCTGCCATGGCTGGGGTGGGAAGTTGCTGGAAGTCTGCAAAGTCATTGCCCAGGACTTTTCAAAGTGTCCCGAATGGAAATGGAGCACAATGTTTCGTCAGTTGTGTCCCTCAGGTCTTTGCCACCATCAAAGCTTTTATTCTTTTTTTTTTTTTTCAAATGCTTTATTTATTTATTCATGAGATTCAGAGAGAGAGAGAGAGAGAGAGAGAGGCAGAGGGAGAAGCAGGCTCCCTGCCCAGCAGGGAGCCTGATGTGGGACTAGATCCCAGGACCCTGGGATCATGACCTGAGCCGAAGGCAGACGCTTAAACATCTGAGCCACCCAGGCGCCCCCATCAAAGCTTTTAAATATTGTAATTGCTGAGCGCCTCTCAGTCTCCATCATTAGATCAAAAACTCCAAGCAGAGACTGCCCTATTTATCTCCATATATCCAGCATCTAACACAAGCCTGGTATGTAGTAATTAACTAATAGGTTTCTTGATTGAATAGATGAATGGCCCAGTGCCAACAGGACAAAGGAAGTACTTTTCGTCTGAACTAATGATTCTCTTATGACAACGCTCAACTCCCCGAATTTCCTTTGAGTCACTTCATGGCTCTTGTGTTGCATGTAGATAATGAGTATTGAGAACATTTATACTTGATTTACTCTCTCCTGCAACCGGGAGACGATGAATAATCCTACCATAAAATCAAATAAAAGGTCAAAGAGAGGTATGGTGGGTTGGGAGCGCGGGAGAAGGGATGCCTAAGCTTGTCCTGAGGACAGGTTAGATGGAGATGTCTAAGCATCTTTAGCTGAGGGTGGGTCTCAGAGTTAGTGGCCCTTAATGGGTGGGGTCAAGAGTGCTGAATATCCTCTAACACTTGGGTCAGTCCCTCTGATGAATAATATTCTGCTCAAATGCTATTAATGCCCAAGATGGGAGTCATCTTTTATATTGTAAGTTAATTTAATTTCTGGATATGATGTTTCTTTTTTTTTTTTTTTAAAGATTTTATTTATTTGACAGAGAGAGAGATAGTGAGAGCAGGAACACAAGCAGGGGGAGTGGGAGAGGGAGAAGCAGGCTTCCCGCTGAGCAGGGAGCCCGACGCGGGGCCTGATCCCAGGACCCTGGGATCATGACCTGAGCCGAAGGCAGACACTTAACGACTGAGCCATCCAGGCGCCCCTGGATATGATGTTTCTTTCCTTCCTCTACCCTTTCCTTCCCTCCCTCCTGTCTTCCCTTCCTCCTTCCAATACTTACTGAACATCTACTACAGGAAATGTATGGTGAGCATTATGAGGATGAATCATCCATGGACTTGGCCTCAGGGAGCTCAGTCATGCAAGAGAAGACATGACATGTGCTCGAAAAAACAAGAGAACTAGGCAGAAAACCATAACCGGAGAGCAAGTAAAGGGAAAGGGTTATAGGAGATTGGAAGAGGTGTGCCTGATGTTTTCAATTAAATGTGTCTTCTAAATCAAGATCTGGTCGTGTTGTATAAAGCTTTACGGTTACAAAGGTCACTCCTATATATTTTCTGGTTTTATTAATCCTCACAATAACCCTATAAAGGTACTTAGTTTGCCCTCAGACTTATTCCTCATTGGTTCTCTGCTCTGCTCTGTACTGCCAGGGCCCTGACCCTACAGGCCATGCCCTCTCCCTTGTTAGCAGGTTCCAATGGGGGGTTGGCTAATGGGAAGCCCTGGTGGGAGGTGGGGGCTTCTCCATTTAAGCAGTGAGTGGCTGTTCCTACTCTGGGGCTCCACCTCCCACCAGACATGCCTTCTGTGTCTGGACTTGAGAATTCTGTGTCCTTGCCCTTTTCTCTTCCTTCTGTTGCAAATCTGTGGTTTACCTTACATGGTAACATCACTTGGGTCTCAGAGCCTCTAGCACCTAAGTAAGCAATTCTTCACATTAAAATCCCTTGGTTGTAAATATTTGAGGGGGATTGTGTTTTCCTAATTAGATTCTAATTAGAAGGAAAACATTATTTTTTAATCTTTAGAGATAAGGAGAGAAGAATTAGATGACTTTCCCAAGGTCAACTAGGTACACGAGGCAAAGCCCAGGCCTGTCTCCTGACTCTAAATCCACTGCCTGTGCTGCCTCCCATAAAGATAATAGCAAAGAAAAGGTTATATAGAGTTTTCCAAGGTCATATGAAAGCCATATCTGATTGGTTTTTACTGTGTGCTTTTAAATTTGGAAGAGCTTTAAGCTTGTATGATATGGCCTTTGTTTTCATTTGTTCTTGAAAAAGTTAACATACTGGCCAGATTAGGGGAATGCCACACAAGTGCTCGTGGACATTAGCCTGACATTTGACAAAGTTGTTCATGATAGCCTGGTGGAATAACGCATGTTGGTATAGTCACATGGATTAGTAAAATGACGCAAGATAAAAACCAGTCCTCAGAGGACTTTATGCTATAATACTGTTATGATTATCATGATTATCTCACCTCAAAAGAAGAAAAAAAGTAAAAGTCATATTGAAAAATGCTCTGGCTTTAGAAAAGCTTTTATACACCTATGAATCAGACATGTTACTATACCCTGGCTATAAGAATGTTTTAATTCTCTTGTCACTAAATTAATGACTAAATGTGGAGCACCTGGGTGGCTCAGTCGGTTAAGCGTCTGCCTTGGGCTCAGGTCATGATCCCAGGGTCCTGGGATCAAGCCCCTCGTTGAGCTCCTTGCTCAGCAGAGAGCCTGTTTCTCCTTCTCTCTTTGTCCCTCTCCTCTTACTCATGTTCTCATCTGCTCTGCTCTCTCTCAAATAAATAAATTAAAAAATCTTTTAAAAATTAATTACTAAATGTTACAATCACTTAATCAATTGATTTAATAATAATGAAGTCCTGTTCTCTGAAAAGGCCTATGAGGAAGGGCCCCAATCTGCAGTACGGGCCTTAAGGGAAATGGGCCAGTGGCAAGCTGGCCCTAGAGAGATGGACAGGAAGGGGGGCTCTGTAAGAAGACTCAGTTTGGGGGTGCTGCTGATTCAGAAGGCTCTTTTGGGGTGGGGGCTGTTTGTTCAGGTGATGCCATGACTCGACTCCTTTTATTTCTCCTATAGAATAAGCAACTGAAAATAGGAATCCAGAAGCATCATATCACAGTTCAAGAATGGTCACTTACACCACATCCATCAGCCGGCAAATCTATTTTGTCTTGAAGACAGAGGGGGAGGAGTAGGAGAAAGGCATTTG
Source organism: Mirounga angustirostris (assembly GCF_029215605.1). Lineage (NCBI taxonomy): Eukaryota > Metazoa > Chordata > Mammalia > Carnivora > Phocidae > Mirounga > Mirounga angustirostris. The sequence goes on from NW_026991711.1 coordinate 53,141,764, forward strand.
ATGGTGCTGTTTCCTTCTTTGCACATGAAACAAAATAAATAGCCTCTTTTCCTTTTTCAAATGCATGGTATTGAAGGCTAAAGTATCCATGTCTTTCAAATACTGTGTGATCTCACTTATATGTGGACTCCAAAAACAAATCCCAGCAAACTCATAGAAAAAGAGATCAGATCTGTGCTTACCAGAATCAGGAAGCTGGGGAGGGCTTACCAGAATCGAAGGAAGGTGGTTGAAAGGTACAAACTTCCAGTTGTTCGGTAAATAAGTACTAGGGATGTAATGTACACCATGACAACTATAGCTAACACTGCTGTATGATATATAGAGAAGCTGCTAAGAGAGTAGATCCTAAGCGTTCTCGTCACAAGGATATTTTTGTTTTCTTTTCTTTTTATGGGATCTATATGAGATGCTGGATGTTAACAAACCTTCCTGTGGTAATCATTTCACAAGATATGTAAATCCAACCATCATGCTGTATACCTGAAGTGTATATAGTGATGTATATCAATTATTTCTCAAAAACACTGGGGGAAAATGTATCCACTTCTTTGAAGGGTTGGATTTGGGTAAATTTACATATAAATCGCAGTGATTCTCAGTTGTGGATCCTCAGACACATACAACAATCGTGGAATCATTTTTGTTAGACTCAGTGGCTGGAGTTGTTTGGGGTGCATGTCATGTTGGTTGTTAGGACAGTTCCACACAACAAAGAATTGTCCTAGAATCATCCCACCTGCCCCGAAGTGGAATATGTGGTCATCTTATGATTGTCCTGTTAAGACCATACAGGTGAGACTACATTCCTTGTGAAGCTGGGATTGGGATGTTCCCCTAAAAGAGAAGGGCCTCCCAGATACCAATTTTTTGGAGATGAGGTGATTTATCAGGCAATATTCTCATAGTTCTTCAGGGCAAGACATCCAGGAGTGTTTCTGTTTAGAACAGATGTGGGACCACCTGCAAGAAAGAGTCAATGTGGGATCATATTGTTTTGTTGCCTGGAGGGGCCAAGAATCCACAGCAGAGAGAACTTGTGAATTGGTGGAGTCATCACCAAATTCCTTTGGACCGTGGAAGGAACAAGCTGGCCTATTGCATCTAACTCAACTGATGAAAGCATCTCTTCCACGTTATTAGGGTTGGTGGAAAGTGAGTCTCTCTTCGGTGGACATATTTTGGGGTTTCAGCAGCCCCTGACATCTTGGTGGTGATGGCAGTAATGCAAATGAAAGAGCTCCAAAGGAAGAGAGATCCTAAGGAGAGAAGAGTAAGGCTGAAAGGGTCATTCACCCTTTCCCACTCAGGAAGTCCCTTGTTATTGCCATCTTTGAAAGAGGGAGGTTTTATTATATTAAAGAAATTATGGTTAGATGCTCATCAGTACTATTTCCTCTTCCTGGGCACATGGAAAGACTATGTTTCCCAGCAGTTAGTTGGAGGCCATGTAACTGATACAGCCCATAGGATGTGGGCAGAAGTAATATAGGCCACTTTCAAACCTGGCTCGTAAAATCTCCTGTGAGAATCTTGGCTCACTTTCTCTGTGCCCTATCTACCACATGCATGGTTTAGAGATGGAAACCAGCCCAGTTCCCTGGGTAGTGCATAGAGGCAAACTGCCTAGGAGAGTTGTTCAACCTATGCTGGACCGAGACATGAATAAGAATTACATTTCTGCTAAGTCACTGATATTTGAGGGTTTGTAACAACAGCATATCCTAGTTTATGTACAAAAATGTTGAAAGAGCACTAGTCAATGAACTGTTGCCTATTATCTGGAGAAAGGGGTACGGTGGTATATGACATGGCTTGGGCTTTGCTCTCTACCTGTTAATGATCTGGATGAGGTGGCGCCTGGCTGGCTCAGGCAGTAGAACATGCGGCTCTTGACCTCGGGGTCATGAGTTTGAGTCCTACACTGGGCATGGAGCCTACCTTAAAAAAAAAAAAAAGAAGATCTGGATGAGGACACTGGTAGTATGTTGACGAAATTAGAAACTGATAGGCAACAGGAAGGGATACCTTGTGTACCTGATGGTAACATAGGAATCTAAAAAATAACTAAAAAATGTAGAATAATGGGCCAAAATAATGTTTTATATGGCCAAATGGAAACTCCTACACTTATATCCAAAAAGTCAATCTTACAAGTATAGAATGGACATCTAAAAAATAACTTCAAGTTTTAACATGACAGTAAGGTCACTATGAGTTAACATAATAAAAGTATACAACATAATCTTCAGCTATCTTAAAAGGAATACAGAGTCTGAAACTGTAGATATAAGTCCCATTCTATTTTATACTGATCAGATCAATACTACACTCTTTAGTTGCCTCAGATTAAATTTTAGGAGTATCCCCAAAGAAAAACAGTAACCATTATGTAGAAGTTTGAATTAATGGTATGAGGAATGATTGACAGGACTGGACATGTTTACTCTGGAGAAAACTTACAGAGACCTTGATAACCATCTAAAAAATATACATTTTTGAGATATAATTTATGTATCATAAAACTCACTTTTTAAAACTGTATAATTTAGTGATTTTTTAGTATATTTATAATATTTTGAAAATATCACTACTATCTAATTTCAGAATATTTGCATCACCCCAAAAGAAAACTCCATATCCATTAGCAGTCACTCCCTATTTCCTTCCCGCCATTGTCACTAGCAATCATTAATCTATGCTTCTGTGTATTTGACTATTTTGCACATTTTATATAAGTGGAGTAATATAATTTGTCGTATGATGTGTCTAGCTTCTATCACTTAGTAAAATTTTTTCAAAATTCATCCACTGTGTAGGATTTACCAATATTCACTGCTTTTTATGGCTGAATAATATTCCATTATACGGATATACATTTGCTTATCCATTCATTAGTTGATATACATTTAGATTGTGCTCACCTTTCGGCTATTGGAAATAATGCTTCAGTGAACATTGACCCACAATTTTTTTATTATATATGTTTTCAGTTCTTTTGGGTATATACTTAGGAATGGAAATGCTGGGTCATATGGCAATTCTGTTTAATGTTTTAAGGAACTGCTACACTGTTTTCCAAAGAAGCTGCACTGTTTTACATTCTTACTAGCAATGATGATGGCTCGAACTTCTCCACAAACTGACTTATCATTGTCCATTGTAAAAATTATAGCCATTTAATGGGTATGTAGTATCTCACTCCGACTTGATTGCTGTTGCCTAATGATTAATGATACTGAAAATCTTTTCGTGTGCTTATTAGCCGCTTGTACATCTTCTTTGGAGAAATGTCTATTCAGATGCTTTCCTATTTTAAATTGGGTTGTCTTTTTATTGTTGACTCACAATGGTTCTTTCTATATTCTGGACATTAGGCTCTGATCAGACACACAGTTTGCCAGTATTCTGTCCCATCTTGTGAGTTATCTTTGCAATTTCTTGATAGTGTCCTTTTAGAAGTTTTCAATTTTGATGGAGTCCTATGTATTTTTTTTCTTTGATTGCTTGTGAATAGCAGTAGTGAGATTGGACATCCTTCTCTTGTTCCTAATTATAGGGGGAAAGCGCCTTCACTGCTATGTATGAGGTTAGCTGTGGGGGGTTTCCCCCTTAGCTTTATTGTAGTATAATTGACAAATAAAAATCGTGTATATTTAAGGTATAAAATGTGATGCTTTCATATATATATACATAGTGAAATGATTACCACAATCAAGCTAATTAACATATCCATCACCTAACACAGGTGAGAACACAAGATCTACTCTCTGAGCAAAGTTTAAGTATGCAATACAGTACTCTTAACTATAATCACCATGCTGTATATTAGATCTCCAGAACTTATTCATCTTGCACAACTGAGCTTTGTACCATTTGACTAACATCTCGGCCATCACCCCCATCTCCCAGATCCTGGCAACCACCATTTTACTCTGCTTTTATCAGTGCAACTTACAAAAATTTCACATACAAATGAGATCATGCAGTGTTTGTCTTTCTGTGTCTGGCTTATTTCACTTAGCATAATGTCCTTCAGATTTATTCATGTTCTCATAAATGGCAGGATTTCCTGCTTTTTAATGGCTGAATGGTATTCCATAGCAAACAAACAAACCAAACATTTATTACACACACACACCCACACATCCACCCACATGTTCTTTATCCATGTGTCTATTGACATTAGGTAAGTTTCTCGAACTTGGTTACTGTGAATAATGCTGCAATAAACTTGGGAGTGTATACATGTCACTTCAAGGTAGTGATTTCATTTCCTTTGGACATATACCAAAAAGTGGGATTGCTGGGTCATATGGGGGTTCTATTCTTAAGTTCTGAGGAACCTCCATACTGTTTTCCATAGTGGCTGTACCAACTTACATTTCTACCACCAGTGTACAAGTTTCCCTTTCCTCTACATCCTCACCAACACTTACCTTTTACTTTTTTTGTTGTTTGTTTTATTTTTTCTTTTACTTTTTTGATAATAGCAATTCTAACAGGTGTGAGGAGATATTGCATTGTGGTTTTGATTTGTATTTCCCTGACGATTAGCACCTTATCATATACTTGATGGCCATTTATATATCTTCTTTTGAGAAATGTCTATTTATGTCTTTTGCCAATTTTTAAATTGGTTTATTTGGTTGTTTTGCTATTGAGTTGTTTGAATTCTTTAAATATTTTGGATATTAATCCCTTATCTGATACAGGATTTGCTAATAATTTCTCCTGTCCTTTAGGTTGTCTTTTCACTCTGTTGATTGATTTCCTCACTGTGCAAAAGTTTTTTAGATTGAAGCAATCCCACTTGTCCATTTTTGCTTTTGGGGTAATATCCAAAAAAAAAAAAAAAAAATCATTACCCAGACCATTGTCATGAAGATTTTTCCCTCTGTTTTCTTTTAGTGCTTTTATAGTTTCAGGTCTTACATTTAAGTCTTTATTTTTAATTGATTTTTGTACATAGTATGAGAAAAGGATTCAATTTCATTCTTCTGCATGTGGATATCCAGTTTTTCCAACACCATTAATTGAAAGGACTATCGTTTCCCTATTGTGTGTTTTTGGCACCCTTATTGAAGATCAATGACCATAAAGAGTAAATTTATTTCTGGGCTCTGTGTTGTGTTCCATTGGTCTCTATGTCTATTCTTTTTTTTTTTTTTTTTAAAGATTTTTATTTATTTATTCATGAGAGACAGAGAGTGAGAGAGGCAGAGGGAGAAGCAGGCTCCCAAGGAGCAGAGAGCCCGATGCGGGACTCGATCCCAGGACCCTGGGATCATGACCTGAGCCGAAGGCAGACGCTTAACCATCTGAGCCACCCAGGCGCCCCTCTATGTCTATTCTTATATCAGTACCATACTGTTTTGGTTTCTATAGCTTTTATAAGTAATGTATTTTGAAATCAGGAAGTGTGATGCCTCTAGCTGTATTCTTCTTGCCTCAAGATTACTTTGGTTACTCAGGGTCTTTAGTTCCATATGACTTCTAGAATTTTTTGTGAAAAATGCTATTGGAATTTTGATAGAGATTTTATTAAATCTGTAGATCACTTTGGGTGGTATGGACATTTTAACAATATTAAATCTTCCAATCCATGAACAGGGGTTATCTTTCCATTTGTTTGTTTCTTCTTTAATTTCTTCTATCAGTGTTTTGTAGTTTTCAGTGCATAGATATTTCATCTCCTGGGTTAAATTTATTTCTCAAGTATTTTATTCTTTTTGATATTACTGTGACTGTGTTTTCTTTCTTTTTTTAGCTAGTTTGTTGTTGATATATAGAAATGCAACTGATTTTTGTATGTTGTATGTTTGTATGTTGATTTAGAATCAAGCCACTTAATTAAATTCATTCATTAGTTCTAAGTGTTTTGGTGGTGTATTCAGGGTTTCCTATATATAAGATGATGTTATCTGCGAAGAGAGACAATTTTACTTTTTCCTTTCTTACTTGGATGCCTTTTTTTCTTTCTGTTGTTTTTTTTTTTTTTTTTTTTTAAGATTTTATTTATTTGACAGAGAGAGACAGCGAGAGCAGGAACACAAGCAGGGGCAGTAGGAGAGGGAGAAGCAGCCTTCCCACCAAGCTAGGAGCCCGATGCGGGGCTCGATCCCAGGACCCTGTGATCATGACCTGAGCCCAAGGCAGACACTTAACGACTGAGCCACCCAGGTGCCCCTATTTATTTTTTCCTTGCCTAATTACTCTGGCTAGTACTTCCAGAACTATGTTGAACAGAAGTGGTAAGAGTGGACACCCTTGTCTTATTCTTGATTTTAGAGGAAAAGTTTTTAGCTTTTCACTGTTGAGTATGATATTAACTGTGGGCTTATCATATATGACTTTTATTATGTTGAGCTACATTCATTCTATATCTAAGTTTTTATAGTTTTTATCATGAATAGATGTTGAATTTTGTCCAATGTTTCTTCTGCATTTATTGAGATGATCATATAATTTTTATCCTTCATTTTGTTAATGTATCACACAGATTGATTTATGGATGTTGAATCATCTTTATACCCCTGAAATAAATCCCACTTGATCACACTATATATGATGTTTTGTTGAATTTGGTTTGCTAGTCTTTTGCTGAGGATTTCTAGCATCTATCTTCATCAGGAATATTGACCTGTAATTTTCTTTTCTTATGATGTCCTTGTCTGGTTTTGAATGCATATGTTGGAAGAGAAGAAAGATCTAAAATCAATCATCTAACATTCCCCCTTAGGAAACCAGAAAATGAGGAGAGAATTAAATCCAAAGCAAGCAGAAGAAAAGAAATAAGCATTAGAGCAGAAATTATTGAAATTAAAAACAGGAAATCAATAGAGAAAATCAAGGACACCAAAAGCTGGTTCTTTGAAAAGAACAATAAAATCCATAAGCTCTTGCTAAGAAAAAAAGAGATGGGGCACAAATGACTAATATAAAAAATGAAATAGAGGATAGGACTACAGATATCATGGAAATTAAAAGGATAATAAGGGAATAGTGTGAACAACTCTGTGTTCACAGATTTATAGCCTAGAGGAAATGGACCAATTCCTTGAAAGACACAATCTGCTAAAACTTACACAAGAAGAAATAGACAATCTGAATAGGCCTGTATCTATTTAAAAAATTGAATCAATAACTAACCTTTCAAAACAGAAAGCACCAGGCCAAGATGAGTTCACTGGTAAATTCTACCAAACATTTAAGGAAGCATCATACTAATTCTCTATAATCTCTGTCAGGGGATAGAAACAGAGGGAATACTTCTTAATTCACTCCATGAGGCCAGAATTACCTTAAGGCCAAAACTAGACAAAGACATTACAAGAAAACTACAGACCAATCTCGCTTATGAACTTAGACCCTTCTGCTTTTGGGTTTCCTATTATGCATATATTGATGTGCTTGATGTGGCCCACATTTCTCTGAGTCTCTATTCATTTCTTTTTAAAAAGATTTTATTCATTGACTTGAGAAAGAGAGACAGAAAGAGTACAAGCAGGGGGAGAGACAGAGGGAGAGGGAGATGCAGACTCCCTGCTGAGCTGAGAGCCCGACATGGGGCTCGATTCCAGGACCTGGAGATCATGACCTGAGCTGAAGGCAGACACTCAACCATCTGAGCCACCCAGGTGCCCCCTGGGTGAGGGTACATTTTTTTCTATTCTTTTTTCTTTCTATTACTCACACTGGATAATCTTCATTGACTTATCTTCAAGTGTGCTGATTCTTACTCTGCCTATTCAAATCAGCTGCTTAGCCCTGTACTGAAATCTCATTTTAGTTTTTCTGTTTTTCAACTCTAGAATTTTGTTCTTTCTGTAATTTTTGTCCTTATTGATATTCTCTGTTTGGTGAGACATCATCCTTATTCTTTCCTTTAATTCTTTAGACATGGTTTCCTTTAGCTCTTTGGACACATTTAAAATACCTAATTGTAAAGTTTTTTTTTTTTTTTTTCTAATTAAGTGCAACATCTGGGCTTCCTCAGGGACACTTCTTATTGCTCTCTCTTTTCCCCGTTTATGGGTCATGCTTCCTTATTTCTGTGCATATCTCATAATTATTTGTTGAAAATTGGATGTTTTAAATAAAATGATGTGGCAACTCTGAAAATCAATTTCTCCCTCCTACTTGGGATTTAGTTTGTTCTTGTTGCTATTTATTACTTTTTAAGATTCATTTATTTTAGAGGGGAGAGCGGCAGAGAGAAAGGGAGAGATAATCCTCAAGCAGACTCCCTGCTGACTGTGGAGCCCAATGTGGGGCTTGATCTCAGGACCCTGAGATCATGACCTGAGCTGAAACCGAGAGTCGGATGCTTAACTGACTGTGCCATCCAGGTGCCCCCTGCTACTTGTTATTGATGTTACTTGTGTATATGTTACCTGACTTCTGAACTAATTTTGTAAAGACTATATTTTTTTATTATGTGTGGCCAAGAAGTCTGTTCAGTTAGCTTAGTAGTGAGTTAAATGGTGCTGGGGAAGTAGGAGGTACATGTAGAAAATAAAACTTGACTCTTACTCACACCTCTCCCAACCCCCCCCCTCCACACAAATCAATTCCCAATGGATCATAGATCTAAGTGTTAAAAAGATAACATAAAGATTCTAGAACATTGGATAACATCTACATGATCTTAGACAAAGATTCTTAGAATAGTAAAGAAAGGTACAAACCTACAAAAGTTCATGTCAACTTATTTTACCATATTCAAGAAGAAAAGAAAAATATAATTATCTCAACAGATGTAGAAATTCAACACTTTTTCAATGAAAAAACAAAAAACTCTTTGCTAACAGAATAGAAATGAGTAGCACCAAAGATCAAGTATACTTATATATGTAGGTCATCTCTAGACTCCCTATTCTATTTCATTGGTTTGCTTATCCTAGCCCCAATACCACACTCTTAATATTTAATATTCAATATCCAGTTGAGTAGGCACTTTAATATTTTTGCTGTTCAAGACTGATTTTTGATCTTTTGTATTTCCATGTAATATTTAGAATTACCTTGTCAATTTACACAATAAGAATGGTTGGGATTTTGTTTTAGATTGCACAGAATTACTAAATCAGTTTAGGGAAATTGACATCTTGACAATATTGAGTCTCTTAGTATCTGTATGTGGTATATATCTCTCCATTTATTTAGATATTCCTCAGTTTCCCTTCAGTAATAATTTCATAGTTTTCTATGTAGAGGTCTTGCATATCTTTTGTTAGATTATTTTCATAGATATTTTATGCTTTTGGATGTTATTGCAAGAGGAATCCCTTTTAAATTTTATTTTCCTTTTTCTGGGGGTGGGGCTGGTGTAAAGAAGTATGATTAATTGGTCTATTAGTTAGAGTTCTTCAAAGAAACAGAACCAATGGGATATATATATAGATACATATGAGGAGATAAATTTTAGGAATTTGCTCATGCTGTTAATGGAGGCCAAGAAGTCCTTTCATCTGCTGTCTGCAAGCTGGAGAACAAAGAAAATGGGTGTTGTAATCAGTCTGAATCTGAAAGCCTGAGAATAGGGGGGCCAAAGGTGTAAGTCCCAGTGTGAGTACAAAAACTGGAAAACCAGAAGCATTGATGTCTAAGGGTAGGAGAACATGGATGTCTCAGTTCAGAGAGAACAAATCTGCCTTTCCTCCACCTTTTTTGTGTGATTCAGGCCTTGAAAGGATTGAATGATGCCTGTCCTATTTGGTAAAGGAGATCCTTAAGCAATCTGATTCAAATGCTAATCTCTTCTGGAAACACCTTCACAGACACACCCAGAAATAATGTTTTACAAGCTATTTTGACATCCCTTAGCCCAGTCAAGTTGACAGGTAAAGTTAACTATGACAATTGGCATACTTGCCACGAAAATTGCACCTTATAAATGTGATTTTAATTTTTAATAGAATGCATTTGTACTTTGAACTTTCTACACATATAATCTTGCCTTCTGAAAAAAAAAAAGAAAGGAAAAAATGTGAGAAAAAGTTTATTTCTTCCTTTCTAAAACTCACATATTTCTTTTTCTGGCTTCATTGTACTAGCTAGAATGTGTCTTAAAATATGAATTTAAGGGCGCCTGGGTGGCTCAGTTGGTTAAGCGACTGCCTTCAGCTCAGGTCATGATCCTGGAGTCCCTGGATCGAGTCCCGCATCGGGCTCCCTGCTCGGCAGGGAGTCTGCTTCTCCCTCTGACCCTCCCGCCTCTCATGTGCTCTCTCTCTCTCAAATAAATAAATAAATAATCTTTAAAAAAAAATATGAATTTAAGTGGTAATAGCAAGCATCTTTGATTCATTTCAAATCTCAAAGCCAAATCTTTTTAAAAAAGTAACCATTAACTGTGATAATAACTGTTGGTTTGGATAGATAGTCCTTAATAGATAAAGGATATTCTCTTCTATTCTTTGTTGACCAAAGAGTTTTTTTTTTTTCCTCCAGGAAAGAATGTTAAATTTCTGCATCTGTTGAGATGATCACATTTTGTCTTGTTTTGTTTTGTTTTGTTCTCCCCTCCAGGTCTCAGATATTTATTTCCATAACCCCTTGTGAAAAACAGTAACGAAGCCTGTTATATCTTTATAAGAGAGAAGGGTATACCATACTTTAAGCATACCTGCCTAAAGAACTGCAAAAAGTTACAGTATATGATGATATCCTAATTTTGAAGTTGACCATTAAACTACTAGCCTTTTATAATAAGAGTCTGTACCAGAGGTTGCAAACTGGTGACCTACAGAGAAAATGTAGCCTGCAGTGGTTTTGTCTGGCCCACGGTAGTTTTAACCCGCCCCCATCCCACAACACACACAGCTTGTTACTAGAGATACAGAGATTTTACATTTACATCCGTGGTTTCCGCCTTCATATATATATATATATCTGACAATAACGGGCCTGCATGTAACAATCAGCTGGAGAGTACCCCTTTCTGACAAAGGAAAAGCATTTGTTCTTTAGTTTGCCACTGATGTATAATGACATACCAAATTTCTACTTCTAATTTTTTGTACATATTACATCCTTGGCAGACTACTGGCCATTTCATGAAAATGTTGTTTAGTAAGTAAACAACATAAAAACATCTACATTTTATACTGCTCTAAAATGCTGGAATAGATGATACCAAAATGGAAAAGGTAAATTAAAGGGGGTGGGGGGCTGGAACTTGGAACTTGGACTTTTAAGATTCTAAAGCAAGCCAAACCATAGAAAATGTTATATGTAGTTTGGAAAATGTTATATGTGTACAACACAAGGTGGACCCTGAAGCTAACTTGAATATCAGCAGTTTGTAAGGGAAAATAAATATAATATTTGAAATAATATGAAACAATATGAGGTAATTCACATCTTTCTCAGGTGAGACTACATTAGCCACCTCAGTATTGCAGATGTTTTGTTGGTTTCAGCCGCCCAGTCCATGAGGCCCTTACAACATCCTGAACTGTTAGAGGCCCACTCTTGGGTTGCTATTAAAAGGGGAAGGGGAAGGGGAAGGGGAAGGGGAAGGGGAAGGGGGGAAGAAAGGAGGGAGGGAGGGAGGAAGGGAGGAAGGAAGGAAGGAAGGAAGGAAGGAAGGAAGGAAGGAAGGAAGGAAGGAAGGAAAAGATTACAGTATGTTTACGTTTTTTGGGGAAGTCATCACCCAGTTTCCAAATCACATAAATGGGGAGAGCCACCACTTCCCTTCCTGGATTACGTCTTCCAGGAGTTTCCAGCTTTTTGCATCCCTCCATTTCAACATTCCAAGAATTTCAAAGGGCTGGGTAGGGCATGAAATAAACAACAGATGGCCACCTCCACTTGAGGCCTGACATCCAGCAACAGGTGGGGTGCCCAGAATCCCGAAGTCGCTTACTGCGGGTGCGGAAGCCGGCTCCTCCGAGCTCAGCAACTGCAGGGAGGACACTTGTCGGTGGTTCAGGAGCCACAGAAGACTGTCTGGTCCTTCAGATTAGTCACATTGGGCCACTCCTCGAAAGCTGTCCAGTTGGGTCTGTGTTTCTGCAGCTGAATACTGCAGAAATGCCTCTGAAGGCATCCATCAGACTGGCCCTGTGAGGGCCCACACAGCAGTGATCTTCGGCACTTCCGGCGTCTGCAGGCAGCCCAGCCCCCAAGTTACGACACCGAACACCCCATCATCCATGCAGTTGGTCACTGTCTCCGCTGGAGAAGTTGGGAGAGACGCAGAGACAGCCAGACCGGCTGGTCGGCTATGATTTAGACCTGGAAGTGCCGGGCACTGGCCAACGTGGGAGGCCAGCTCTGGTCGGCACCTGTGTGTTATTAACCAGCCGGCAAGGGAGCACTCTGTCCGCAGGTGCTAGAGATGGAGTAGGTCTGCAGCTGCAATGGGGTCAGGGCCTGCGCACGGCGCACGCACTCCAGGCCGATGTAACGCAGCCCTTGTAGGGCCCGGTTGCTCCCCCCCATCAACTGGTAGTCGGCCAGGCAAAGGCGGCCCAAGCCAAGTTGCCAGGGCCTGCGGCAGCGGGTGGCCCAGCTCACCGCGGCCCACCACCACACGGCGGTCGCCTGCGTGAACGTCCGCGCATGCCCAGCGCAGGCAGCGCTAGCTGGGGGCCTAGCTCAGGCTCAGTGTGAAGGAAGGCCTTGCGGGGCGGCTGCAAACCGGAAGCAGATGGCTTCGGCGTTGGTTCGGCCTCCGGCTCAGGCTGCGGCTCTTTTAAGAGACCGTACGGGAGCCTCTGCCTCGGGGAGTTCAGTTCCTCCTCAAGGGCCGGGCGACTTCAGCCTGCAAGGTGAGTACCTCCTCCGTGGTAGCCATGACCGTCTTTTCTGGAAGCTGTCAATACACTGATTTTTTTGAATTACGCAGATGAACTCATACGCTGTTACCAGATTACATCACTTTTCAGAGTTGGAGTAACATGACCTTGAAAACTAGTAAATGGCTTGACAAAGCAAGAGTACATTAAGTCCTACCTACATATTTTTGTTTTTTAGTGAGTCCACATCTCGTGTCTTAGGTGTAACATTAGAAAATTTATGAAAATTAGAAACTTAGGATGCTTGGCCCACCATATCCTAGTTCGGAGTACACTCTGTCTTCAAAAGTGACATATTCAACAGCATTTTAAGTCGAAAGAGTTTGATGAGGTTTGAAAACAAGCATATATTGAACCAAGTGTTTTAAGACAAAATATGTCGATTGTTCACAGCTTTGGTGTGAGAAGGAAGGTACAAATTCAAGGTACATTTTTCCTCTACCTTTAATGTATGTTTCTACTTGAAGAGTGCAAAAAAGTTTTTTAAACTTTTAAAGAGCAAAATCAGCAGCCTTAATGTATTAAAATATTAAGTGTACAAAAAACATAATGGAGAAAGAATACTGTAAAAAGATACTGATTTTAAGAATAGAAGAATATGGAGAGCTTCTATAACATTCTGCACAGCCAGTTTCTTCCACAAATTTTCAGTACCCATAAAGATAAACATAGGATACTCATATCCAAATGCCCCCTGACCACAGCTCTCCAGTAAGAACTAGCATACTGGATGGAACGCAAAATTATTGTCTAAGAATATTCATATCCAGTTCGCTAAGCAAGTCCCAAGATGTGGAGATTCTAAGAGGGACAGAAGACTGAAAAAACATACAGCAATGGGAAATGTAAGGAACAGCAATCTAGAAGGATAGAGTAAATGATTCGGCTTTGAGCACATTTCAGGTGTGCCTGACAGATCCAGCTTTGACTATGGGAAAGAGGACCCATTTTCGTTAAAATCCTTTCCCCTGTGGGCCCTCATGATGAGCTTGTTAATCAAAGCTGTAAGTTCTTTAAATGACCAATAGTTCCTTAAGCCATGAGCACGTCACCTGGAAATAGCTGAGCTGCTGATCATGCACCTGGAGCAAGGTTGTTTTTATTCAAATTGGTTATTTTATACTTTATTAATGCATTGATTTTTGAGTGTTAAAACATTATTATCTGTCTTAAAATTAAATTGTTCACGTGTTATCCTTTCTCTATATTGCTAAGTGTTATCCTTTCTCTATATTGCTAGGTTTGATTTGCTAAAATTTTGTGGAAGATTTTTGCTTTTATGTAAATGTGAGAGATAGACCTCTAATTTTCCTTTATTGTAATATCCTTGACAACTTTTGGTTTCAGTATTATGCTTTCCTCATAAAATGAGTTGGAAAGTATTCCCTTTTAATGCTCTACAGAATTTGTCAGATAGAATTTATTCCTTAAATATTTGATGGAAGTGACTGGTGAATTCTTTTGGATCTAGGATTTTCACTGAGGGAAGGCAGTTGATTATGGATTTATTCCTTTAATGGATAAGGAACTATTTGTAGTTTCTATTTGGTTTTAGTAAGTTGAGCTTCCCTTAGGGTCTATATCATCTAAAATTTTAAATTAATTAGCCTACAGTTATTCATAGTAAGCTATTATGACTTACGATTTTTCTAATGTAGGACTTATAATGAGGTCTCCTTTATAATTTCTAATTTTTGTTGTTTGTGTTTCTCTCTCTCACACACACACCCACACACACACACACACACACACCATACATGTCTTGCTCTGGGCTCACCTTTAACAGGCTGGCCAACTACAGCTTTGGGCCAAATCTAACTGTGTGCCTGTTTTGTACATAAAGTTTTATTGTGACACAACCATACCTATTCGCTTATTATCTATGGCTGCTTTCCCACCACAGTGCCAGATAAAAAGATGAACAGAGATCATAAGGCTTGCAAAGACTGAGAAAAGAATCATCTGGCCCTTTACAGAAAAGGTTTTCTTACTCCCGTTCTATGCTATTAGTCTACTGAAAGAACTAACTTTTGTCTTTGTTTCTCCTTTGTATATATGTTTATTTCAATAATTTATCTTCTTTTATTACTTTCCTTCATTTGCCTTTTTTTAATAAGTTCTTGAGTGTTTGCTCAGATACATTGATTTTCAGTCTTTCTTTACTATTAAGTGACAAATTTCACTCTACACAAAGCTTTAACTGCAATCCACAAACTTTGATATGTTTCCAATACCATTTAGTTCAAAATATTTTCTAATTTCCATTGTAATTTCTTTTTTGATCAATGGGCTATTTAGAATTGGATTTTCTAATTCCCAAACATATTTTCCAGTTATTTTTTGTTAAGCATTTCTAGATTAGTTTCACAGTGGTCTGGCAATATAGTCTGTATGGTTTTATTTCTTTGAAATTTTTGAGACCCTTTCTATGGCCCAGCAGATCGTTAGTTTTGGTAAATAATATGTGTGTACTTGAAGACAATGTGCATTTTGAAATTGTTATGTGCAATGTTCTAAACATGTCAGTTGGGCCAAATTTTGTAATCCTCTTGTTTATATCTCTACCCTTACTGATTTATTGTCTACTTGTTCTTCAATTATTGAGAAAGGTATTTTGCAATCTCTCATTATGACTGTGAATTTTTCTTAAAGATTTTTTTATTTTTTTATTTTTAAGTAATCTCTACACCCACCATGGGGCTTGAACTCACAACTCTTGAGATCAAGAGTTGCATGCTCTATCAACTGAGCCAGCCAGGCACCCCTGTGACTGTGAATTTTCTACCTGTCCTTTTATTTCTGTCATTTTTGCTTTATATATAATTTGCCTACAAATACAGATTAGGTACATAAATTTTTGGGATTTTGTATTGTCCTGGTGAATTGACCATTTTATCTTAGAAACATCCTTGTTTGGGCGCCTGGGTGGCTCAGTCGTTAAGCGTCTGCCTTCGGCTCAGGTCATGATCCCAGGGTCCTGGGATCAAGTCCCACATCGGGCTCCCTGCTCCGCGGGAAGCCTGCTTCTCCCTCTCCCACTCCCCCTGCTTGTGTTCCTGCTCTCGCTATGTCTCTCTCTCTGTCAAAAAAAATAAATAAAATCTTTAAAAAAAAAAAAAAAAAGAAACATCCTTGTTTGTTTCCAGTGATGCCTCTTGCCTCGATGTTTACCGGTCTGATGTGCAGCAAGCTATAACTGCTTTCTTTGCTTAGCGTTCAAATGGTCTGTCTTTTCTATTCTTTACTTTCAATATTTAAATGGTCTTATAGTTGATAATTGCTTTTTATAAGCGGTATATGGCTGGGTTTGATATTCATTCTATAGAGTTTTGTGTTTTAATTATTTAGTATAGATGTACTGTATTTACTGGTGTGTCTCAATGAAAGCTATTTTCTCACCTATTTCTTTTTCTAACTTTTATTGACACCTTTGAATTATTTCTGATAATTCAAATTTTCCATAATATTTACATATTCTACTGTTCTTTTAGTGATTGTATGTATGATATTAAAAAGTAAAATAAATTAATGCCTTTACCCCTCCTCAGATAATATAAGGACTTTAACATACTTTAAAGGCCCTTAGCCTCTCTACTAACTTATATGATATTGTTGTTATGTATTTTGATTCTATATAAATTTGAAATCCTAAAAGGTATTATTTCATAGAATCTATATTCTTTTACATTTACCCATATATTCACTAGTTTTTATTACTTACACTAGTCATTGTTACTTTTGGCATCTCTGCTTCATTGAGCCTAAGAACACTTCAGTATATCCTGTAGAGTGAATCTGCTGTGATGAATTCTCTTAATTTTGTTTGATTAAAAATGTCTTTATCTTTTTTTTTTAATAAGGAGAATTTCTACTTTTATAATTTCCTCTTTGATTTTAGTTTCAGAAGTTTTAGTGTGGTATATCTAGGTATGGCTTCCTTCATCTTTCTGTGGTTAATGGAACTTCTTGAATGTGTTGGGGATCAAGAATTCTGTCCCCTCAATGGTCCTTCTAGCTGGACTAAGAATCAAATTGACATGAGACAGATAAGAGAAGATCAAATTTAATAGCATACCTATGGGGATTCCACACAAACATGGAAATTCCAAAGAGAGTCAGGCAAAATGAGGTATATATGTCATTCTGAACTAAGGAGAAGGGAGTAGGGGTCTGGGACTTCGGAGGAAAGGAATGTAATTCACAGGTGATAAAAAGAGCAGATGTTTGGCAACTAGCTGTTTGTCCTGCCTTGTAGATGGGTCACTCAGATAAAAATTTATCTTTGTGATAACGCTTATTCTGAAAAGAGCCTTCACTTTTGATTCTTCTATGTAGTTAAGGGAGAAGCAGAAGTTTCTCTTGAGCCCACAGGGTCTCAGTTGCCTTTAGCTTAAAATAATATGCATGCCAAAGTGGCACATTTTGGGAAGACCTGTCCAAATCCCTTCAAATTTGTGGCATAATACTTGTCTTTTTGTCTGTTTTGAATGAACATTCATGGTAATTATTTTTCAATTTTGAACATTCAGGGTCATTATTTCTTTATATTGTTATTTTTGCTCTATTTTCTCCCTCTGAAACTCCAATTATAGGTATGTGAGACTTTTCACCAAATTCCATATAATGCTTTAGATATCTTTCTGTATTCTCTCTGTTTTTACCCCTTTTTGTTCAGTCAATACATTTTATTATATTTGTTTCATATTATTTTATTTCTCACCATGCTAAATGAAATCTTTAATCCCATCCCGTATTTCCCCCACCTCTCCACCCCCCAACCCCCCCTCTGGTAATCATCAGTTTGCTCTCTGTAGTTAAGAGTCTGGTTGTGGTTTGCCGCGCTCTCTCTCTTTCTTCCCTTGCTCATTTGTTTTGTTTCTTAAATTCCACATGTGAGTGAGAGAATATGTTATTTTTCTTTCTCTGACTGGCTTATTTCACTTAGCATTATACTTTCTAGCTCTATTCATGTTGTTGCAACTGGAATGATTTCATTCTATTTCATGGCTGAATAATATTCCATTGTGTATATATACACACCATTTTTTTTATCCATTCATCAATTGATGGACACTTGGGCTGCTTCCATAATTTGGCTATTGTAAATAATATTGCTATAAACATAGGGGTGCATGTATCCTTTTGAAATGTTTCTTTGTATTTTGGGGGTAAATACAAGTGGTGTGATTCCTGGAACATAGGGCAGTTCTGTTTTTAATTTTTTTGAGGACCCTCCATACTGTTTTCCACAACGGCTGCCCAATTTGCGTTTCCACCAACAGTACTAGAGGATTCCTTTTTCTCCACATCTTTACCAGTACTTGTTTCTTTTTTTTATTTATCTTGTTATTTGTTTTAGTCTTGTTTTTGATTTTAGCCATTCTGACAGGTGTGAGTTGATAGCTCAGTGTAGATTTGATTTGCATTTCCCTGATGATCAGTGATGTTGAGCATCTTTTCATATCTGTTGGCCATCTGGCTATCTCCCTGGAAAAATATCTGTTCATGTCTTCTGCCCATTTTTTAATTGGATTATTTCTTTTTGGGGATAGAGTTGTATCAGTTCTTTATACATTTTAGATACTAACCCTTTATCAGATGTAATTTGAAAATATCTTCTTCCATTAAGTACATTGTCTTTTAGTTTTCTTGATTGTTTTCTTGCTGTGCAAAAGCTTCTCATTTTTAATCCCAGTGGTTTATTGTTGCTTTTATTTCCCTTGCCTCAGGAGATCTATCTAGGAAGAAGTTACTATAGCTGATGTTGGAGAAATTACTGCCTGTGCTCTCTTCTAGGATTTTTATAGTTTCAGGTCTCACATTTAGGTCCTTAATCCATTTTGAATGGATTGTAATGGATTTTAATGGTGTATGATGGAAGCTAGGGGTCCAGGTTCATTCTTTTGCATGGAGCTGTCCAGTTCTCCCAGCACCGTTTGTTGAAAAGGTTGTCTTTTTTCCATTGCATTTCCGTTCCTCCTAAACATAGGCTTATTTGTGAACTTTCTATTCTATTCCGTTGATCTGTGTGCCTGTTTTTGTGCCCATACCAGACTGTTTTGATTACTGCAGCTTTGTAGTACAACCTGAAATCTGGAATTGTGATACATCCAGCTTTGTTTTTCTTTTTCAAGATTGTTTGGGCTATTTGGGGTCTTCTGTGATTCCATATAAATTTTAGGATTGTTTGTTGTAGTTCTTTGAAAAATGTTGTTGGTATTTTGATAGGGATTGCATTAAATCTGTAGATTGCTTTAGGTGGTATGGACATTTTAACAATATTTGTTCTTCCAACCCATGAGCATGGAATGTGTTTCCATTTCCTTGTAACATTTTGAATTTCTTTTTTCAGTGTTTTATAGTTTTCAGAGTACAGGTCTTTCACCTCTTTGGTTAAGTTTATTCCTAGATACTTTATTCTTTTTGGTGCAGTTGTATATGGGGTTGTTTTCTTAATTTCACTTCTGTTTCATTATTAGTGTACAAGAAATCAACAGATTTCTGAACACTGATCTTGTATCCTGTGACTATACTGAATTCATTTATCAATTCTAGTAGTTTTGGGGCGGAGTCTTTAAGGTTTTCTATATATAGTATCATGTCATCTGCAAATAGAGTTTTATTTCTTCCTTACCAATTTGGATGCATTTTACTTCTTGTCTCATTGCTATGTCTAGGACTTCCACTACTATGTTGAATAATAGTGGTGAGAGTGAACATCCTTGTCTTGTTCCTGATCTCAGGGGAGAAGCTCTAAGTTTTTGCCCATTGAGTATGATGTTAAGTGGATTTTTCATGTAAGGCCTTTATTATGTTGAGATATGTTTTCTCTAGACCTACTTTGCAGAGGGTTTTTATCATGAATGGATGTTGTACTTTGTCAAATGCTTATTCAACATCTGTTGAAATGATCTTATGGCTTTTATCCTTTTTTTTTTTTTTTTTTTGATGTGAGGTATCATGTTGTTTGGTGAATATTGAACCACCCTTGCATGCAGGGAATAAATCCCACTTGATCATGGTGAATGATTTTTTAAATTTATTTTTGTATTTGGTTTGCTATTATTTTGTCAAGGATTTTTGCATCTATATTCATGAGCGAGATTGGCCTGTAGTTCTCTCTCTCTCTCTTTTTTTTTAAAGATTTTATTTATTTATTTGAGAGAGAGAGAGAAAATGAGAGACAGAGAGCATGAGAGGGAGGAGGGTCAGAGGGAGAAGCAGACTCCCTGCCAAGCAGGGAGCCCGATGCGGGACTCGATCCCGGGAATCCAGGATCATGACCTGAGCCGAAGGCAGTCGCTTAACCAACTGAGCCACCCAGGCGCCCATCTCTCTCTCTCTTAAAAAAAATTTTTTTTTTTATTGTGGTGGCTTTCTCTGGTTTTGGAATCAGGATGATACTGGCTTCATAGAATGAATTTGGAAGTCTTCCTTTCCCTTATATATTTTTTGGAATAGTTTGAGGAGAAAAGGTATTAACTCTTCTTTAAGTGTTTGATAGAATTAGCCTGTGAAGCTCTCTCTGGTCCTCGACTTTTGTTTTTTGGGGGTTTTTTGATTACTGATTCAGTTTCATTACTAGTGATTGATCTGTTCAAATTTTTTATTTTTTCTTGCTTTAGTTTTGATAGGTTATATGTTTCTAGGAATTTATCCATTTCTTTGTTGTCCAGTTTGTTGGCACAGAGGTTTTCATAATATTCTGTTATAATTGTTTGTATTTCTGTGGTGTTGTTATTTCTGCTATTAGTAATTTTGTTTATTTGGATCCTTTTTTTTAGTGAGTCTTGCTAGAGGTTTATTAATTTTGTTGACCTTTTCAAATAACCATCTCCTAGTTTCATTGATCTGTTCTATTGTGTGTGTGTGTGTGTGTGTTAAAGGTTTTATTTATTATTTGAGAGAGAGAGAGAGCACAAGCAGGGGGAGCGGGAGAGGGAGAAGCAGGGAGCCTGACTCGGGACATGATCCCAGAAGGGATCATGATCTGAGCCGAAGCGGCAGATGCTTAACCGACTGAGCCACCCAGGCACCCCAGAGATTTTTCTTGCTTCTTGAGATAGTCCTGTATTGTTATAAACTTTTCTCTTAGAATAGCTTTTGCTGTATTCCAAAGGTCTTGGACCATTGTATTTTCATCTGTGTCCATGTATTTTTTTTTTAAAGATTTGTTTATTTTAGAGTGAGAGTACACATGGTGGGGAGGGGCAGAGGGGAGAGGACAGAGAGAATCACAAGCAGACTCTAAGCTGAGCATGGAGCTCGACTTGGGGCTTGATCCCACGACCCTGAGCTGAAACTAAGAGTTGGACATTTAACAAACCACATCACCCAGGTGCCTCTCCATGTATTTTTTGATTTCCTCTTTCATTCTTTGGTTGACCATTCATTGTTTAGTAGCATATTATTTAACTTCCATGTATTTGTGTTCTTCCCAGATTTTTTTCTTGTGGTTGATTTCTAGTTTCATGGCATATGGTCTGAAAAGATGCCTAGTATGACTTCAGTCTTTTTGAATTTGTCAAGACTTGTTTTGTGGCCTAATATGTGATCTTCTGGAAAATGTTTCATGTGCACTTGAAAAAATTGTGTATTCTGTTGCTTTAGGATAGAATGTCTTGAATATGTCAGATCCATCTGGTTCAATATTTCATTCAAAACTACTCTTTCCTTGTAGATTTTCTGTTTGGATGATCTGTCTACTGATGTAAGTGTGGTGTTAAAGTCCCCTACTATTATTGTATTACTATTGATTACTTCCTTTATGTTGTTATTGGCTGCTTAATATATTTGGGTGCTCCCTTGTTGGGTGCATAAATATTTATAATTGTTACGTCTTCTCATTGGACTCTTCCTTTTATGATTATATAGTGTCCTTCTTTGTCTCTTGTTATAGTCTGTTTTAAAGTCTATTTTTTTCCTATATAAGTATCACTACTATATTTGCATGATAAATGCTTTTGCACCCCTTCACTTTCAATCTTCATGTGTGTTTAGGTCTGAAATGAAGCTCTTGTAGGCAGCAAGCATATAGATAGGTCTTGTCTTTTTATCCATTCTGGTACCTAGTGTCTTTTGATTCAAGTGTTTAGTCATTAATATTCAAAATAATTATTGGTAGGTATGTACTTACTGACATTCTGTTGCTTGTTTTATGGTTGTAGTTCTTCTCTTTTCCTTTCTTTCTTGCTCTCACCTCTCATGCTTTGCTTGTTTCCTTTGGTGATGTACTTGGATTCCTTTATTTTTTGCATATATATTACTGGTTTTTTATTTATTGTTACCATTAGGTTTGTATATAACATCTTATGTATATAGCATATATAGTATAGTATATATTAAGTAGGTCATTTAAGTTTGAACCCATTCTTTACTCCTTCCCTCCCCACCCCCATGTTTTAGGTATGTGGTGTCATACTTTAACATCCTTTTATTTTGTGAATTCCTTGACTAATTTTTACAGAAATATTTATTTTTACTGTTCTTGTGCTTCCTAACTTTTCTTACTCCTATCTTACTCCTACCTTCTTCCCACTCAAAAAGTCTGCTTTAATAGTTCTTGTAGGGCTGGTTTAATGGTCATGAATTCCTTTAAGTTTTGTTTGTCTGGGAAACTTATCTCTCCTTCTATTCTGAAAGATAGCCTTGCTGGATAGAGTATTCCTGACTGCAGAGTTTTTCCTTTCAGCACTTTGAATATATCCTGCCTCTTTTTTCTGACCTGCTGAAAAATTAGCTAATAGGCTTATGGGATTTTCCTTGTATAAAACTGCTTTCTTTTGCAGCTTTTAAAAGTCGCTACTACTTTTTGACATTTTAATTACTATATGTCTTGGTTGTGTACCTCCTTGGGTTGATTTTGTTGGGGGCTCTTTGTGGCTCCTTGATCTGGATTTCTGTTTCCTTCCCCAGATTTGGGAAATTTTCTGTTCTTTCTTTATTTCTTTTTTTTAAGATTTTATTTTATTATTTAAGAGAGAGCATGAGCAGGGGGAGGGGTAGAGGAGAGGGAGAAGCAGTCTCCCCACTGAGCAGGGAGCCCGATGTGGAGCTCGATCGCAGGACCCTGTGATAATGACCTAAGCCAAAGGCAGACACTTAACCAGCTGAGCCACTCAGGTGCCCCATCTGTTATTATTTCTTCAAATAAATTTTCTGCTCCTTTTTCTCTATTTTCTCATACTGGGATCCCTATAGTATGAATGTTGTTACACTTGATGGTGTCACAGGGTACTTTAAGTCTGTTTTCATTTTTTTTTATTATTTTTCTCTCTCCTGTTCAGCTTGTTTTTCATTACTCTGTCCTCCAGGTCACTGACCCATTCTTCTGCTTTCTCTAATCTGTTTATTCCATTTAGTGTATTTTTAATTTCAGCTACTGAGTTCTTCATCTCTGTTTTCTTTTTTTTAAGATTTTATTTATTTATTTGACAGAGAGAGAGTACAAGTAGGGGGAGCGGGAGGGAGAGGGAGAAGCAGGCTCCTGCTGAGTAGAGAGCCCAACATGACCCTGGGATCATGATCTGAGCCAAAGGCAGATGTTTAACTGACTGAGCCACCCAGGCACCCCTTATTATGTTTTCTATAAAACATGGTAAGGATCTCACTGAGGTCGTCCACTCTTTTCTCAAGTCCATTGAGCATATTTATGACCATTACTTTAAATTCTCTATGAGGTATATCACTTACCTGTTTTGCTTATGACTGTTGCATGATTTTGTCCTCTTCTTTCATTTGGCACATATTCTTCAGTCTTCTCATCTTGTCTAACTCTCAGTGTCTGCTTCTGTGTAATAGGAAAGTCAGCTAAGTCTCCTGCTCTTGAAAGTAGTGACCTTATAAAGAAGAGGCCCTGTAGTGCAATGTTCCCTGTTCACTAGAACCTGGTGCTTCAGGAGTGTCTCCTGTATGTGTTGTCTGACCTTACTGTTGTGGCTGAGCCATGTTCTGTCTTTAGTCCAGTTGTCTGTAATGGTTCTCTTTGCCTGTTGTGGGCAGGGTTAGATCCCTGTGTTGTTAATGGGCCAGTCTGGGGCTGCCTTGGGCTTTAGTTGAGTCAGACCAGGCATTTGCCAGAGATGCAGTAGTTGGAGTTTCAGGGCACTTTCCCTGTGTTGTCCCCTGAGAAACTTTCATTGGTGAGTGGGGTCTCAATTACACCAAGTGTCTGCCCTCAGCCTACTGCTGGGTCCACTGTTGGACTGGTGTGTGTGGTTATCTTCTCTCCCGGGGGCAGGAGTCACTGTGGAGTGGTACTTGCCTCTTTTAGGGCTGCTTACACAGTATCAGGCTTGTGCTGCCACTTTGGATGGGCTCTGGCCAAGGCCATATTAGAGGGGGCAGGTCTCTAGGCAAATGTGGGGGCATGCGGTGTTAGCAAGGTTTGTGCAGGTCTACTGTGAGAGGGGACCCTGAGCTGCTTTAGAAAACTGCTGCTGCATGCAAGGCTGGAGTGGGCAGATCCACAGAACAGTGCAGGTGTGGGGCATACTGTGTTGACAAGTTTTGCTGGGTCTGTTGTAGGAGGAGATCTGGAGCTGAGGCCTGGGTAGAGGAGCTGTGTCTGCAGAACGCAGGGGCAGGGTGTGCCGTTACTCATTTAATTTAGGTGGAGGGTGTTGGTGCTGTGCTGGGTGCTGCAGTGTCTAGTTATACAGGCTAGGGGGTGGGGGAGGGAAATGGAGCCTGCCAGCTTTTTTGCTTTTGGATAAGTCTCCCAATGATCCCTGCCCCTCCAGAACATGCTTTGAGATTCATAAATAATACCACAATCATTTTTAGGTCACTTTTATAACCCCCCAAGAAACCCTGTGCTCCCTAGCTGTCATCTGATAATCTCCCATCTTGCCTACCCCCAGGCAACCACTAGTCTACTTTCTGCCTCTATAGATTTGCCTGTTCTGGACTTCTCATATAAATGGAATTTAACAACAATATGCACTCTTTTGTGGCTGACTTATTTCACTTAGCAAAATTTTTCAAGATTCATCTATGTTATTCCATGTATCAGTACTTCTTTTTATTTCTGAATAATACATTATATAAATGTACCACATTTTATTTATCATGCATCTGTTGATAGATATTTGGGTTGTCTTAGGTTGTTCATTTATTGAGTTTCAAATTTCACTTATTATATTTTTCAATTCTATTTGATTCCTTTTTAATATTGTCTAGTTTTAACTTTTATCTTGTTTCATGAACATATCAATCTATGATATCTACATTTCTGGATTTTTTTGTTGCTCTGTTTTTATGGTCTATCTCTCATTTTTTCCTCTCTAGTCTTCTTATATACTTAGACATATTTTTATTAAGTGTCAGACATTTTGTATGAAAAATGGTAGAGATGATTTGTGGCTCTGGATTATGCTGTCTTCCTTCAGAGAGGATTTATTTTGCTTCTATAAGGCATTTAGGCTAGGGAACTGATCACCTTAATCCAGTCAAGCTGGTTTTAAGTGTTTGTGAGGTATGGTGTATTTCTGGTTCACCCTTAAACCTTGGGCCTTTTAGGCTTCCAATCCTATAAGCCTAGGATGTTTACCGGAGTCCCTCCTCCTTAGTCATTTCCAAGTTTTGACCCCTCAGCTTGAGACTGCTGAAGCTCTACTTTGTTACTCAGGCTCTTAGCTGACACTTTCACTTTCAATGTCAGTAATACCCATAACTATAAAAGTGACCCTAACTTTACATTTTAGAATTTTTCTTCTCTTCCATATCTTTTCCCTGCAAGTTTCATTTTCTTGGTAGGTCTCATGTCTTTTTTTTTTTTCCCCTGAAAAATTTATTTATTTTTTATTTATTTGAGAGATACAGAGAAAGAGCAGGGGGAGGGGCAAACGGAGAGGGAGTCAAGCAGACTCCCTGCTGAGCCCGACATGGAGCTGGATCCTAGGACCCTGAGATCATGACCTGAGCTGAAATCAAGAGCTGGACGCTCAACAAACTGAGCCACCCAGATGCCCCAGGTCTCATGTCTTTAAAAATATTTCTTTTAATATATTTTATCTAGCTTTTCTGATTATTCACAGGTAGGAGGTTTTTATAATCTAGTCAGCCAATTGTGGAAGCAGAAGTCTACCCACAAATTTGTTAATCTGTTCTCTCAAGGATCTGGTAGAGCAAGCATTCCTACACAAGGCTGATTAGAATATAATTTAGTATATCTTTCTAAAAAGTAGTGTGTCAGTTAATCATGGTCTTAAATTATACTGTTTCACCCAGCAATTTCAATTTTGTGAACAAATCAGAAATTATTAGAGATGTAGAAAAAAGATTTGTATATAAGGATGTTCAGTACAACATTTAATAGATAAAATTGGTTGTAAACTATGCAGTGATAAGAACAGTAATTAAATTATGATACATCTATAAGGTAGAATATGTGATGATTCAAAATCATGTTTTGAAAAGTATTTACTGATATGGGAAAATAAAAGGTAAATAAAGGAGAAAACAATATTTTACTTTTCAAATGGCACGATTTTAATTTTTCAAAAAGGCATGTCTTCAGAGATAAAATTCTAGAAAGATGAAAAACAGTTTTTAATGTGCTTAACTCAATGGGAAGATTAAGGTTTTTTTTTTTTTTAAATATTTATTTATTTGAGAGAGAGAGAGAGAAACAGAGAGCAAGCACAAGCAGGGGGAGGGGCAGAGGGAGAAGCAGAATCCCTGCTGAGCAGGGAGCCCGATATGGGACTCAATCCCTGGACCCAGGATCATGACTTGAGCCGAAGGCAGCCTCTTAACCGACTAAACCACCCAGGCGTCCCAGGGTTTTTTGTTTTTTGTTTTTTTTTAATGGATTTTTTCCCATGTTTACTGAAATATAATTGACATAGAGCACTGTGTAAATTTAAGGTGTTTCTTTTTTTTTTTTTTTTTTTAAGATTTTATTCATTTGACAGAGAGAGAGATAGCGAGAGCAGGAACACAAGCAGGGGGAGTGGGAGAGGAAGAAGCAGGCTTCCCGCGGAGCAGGGAGCCCGATGCGGGGCTCGATCCCAGGACTCTGGGATCATGACCTGAGCCGAAGGCAGACGCTTAAGGTGTTTCAGCATAGTGATGACTTGACTTTTATATATTGTCAGTTGGTTACCACAGTAAATGTAGTTAATATCCATTATCTCATATAGATATAAAAAAAAAGAAAAAAAACGGTTTTTTCCTGTGATAATAACTTTTATTTATTTATTTATTTTTTAAGATTTTTTATTTATTTGACACAGAGGGAGTGACAGCTAGAGAGGGAACACAAGCAGGAGGAGTGGAAGAGGGAGAAGCAGGCTTCCCGCATAACAGGGAGCCTGATGCGGGGCTCGATCCCAGGACCCTGGCATCACGACCTGAGCTGGAGGCAAAAGCCCAACGACTGAGCCACCCAGGCGCCCCTGTGATTATAACTTTTATCATCTAGTCTCTTAACTTTCAAATATACCACATAGCACTGTTAACTATAGTCATCATGTACATTACATCTGAAGGGTTGTTTTTTATATTTTCTTTATATGTTTTTGTGTTTTCAAAATTTTTTTATGCTGAGTTTGTACTATTTTTTTATAATCCAGAAAAAGAATCACAAAAAAATAATCCTAAAGCTCATCTTTAGTAGATTATCTAAACTGTTTCTTTATCACAAAGTGTTTAGCAAGCTAGAGATTCTTTACAGTTTAGAGATTTACTTCCTATATTTCACACTATGAATTTAAGACAGAGACACTTGGAGGCATCCACCTAGGAGGTCATTGGAGAGGTGACACTGAGCATCTTAATGATGTTCTAGAGAACAGTCTGCTTCCTGGCTCTAGTTGTCTTTTCAGTAGTTGGTAGCAGTTTGTAGCCCTTACAGCTTTGGTGGTCCTCAGAGTTCTAGTGACTGAATCAGTTCTTTATCTACAGAAGTAGAATAGATTTTTTATTTTTATTTTATTGTTTATTTTTTTTGTTTTATTTTGTTTTTTAAGATTTTATTTATTTGAGAGAGCGAGCGAGCGAGCAAGAGAGAACACAAGCGGGGTGAAGGGCAGAGGGAAAAGCAGACACGCTGCAGAGCAGGGAGCCTGATGCGGGACTCCATCCCAAGACTCTGGGATCATGACCTGAGCCGAAGGCAGATGCTTAACTGAGCCACCCAGGTGCCCAGAATAGATTTTTTAAAAGTCTTTTTCATTATGGAAGGAATGTATCCAACCAGATTCTATTAGTTAAAATTTTTGTTTTAAAAGTATCTGATGGGGGTGCCTGGGTGGCTCAGTCGTTAAGCGTCTGCCTTCAGCTCAGGTCATGATCCCAGGGTCCTGGGATCGAGCCCCGCATTGGGCTCCCTGCTCCGCGGGAAGCCTGCTTCTTCCTCTCCCACTCCCCCTGCTTGTGTTCCCTCTCTAGCTGTCTCTCTCTCTGTCAAATAAATAAATAAAATCTTTAAAAAAAAAGAAAGAAAAAATATATCTGATGGCACTCAAGAATGCAAAAGTATATTTAAAAAAATAAAAGCATCTGAGTATTATTAGGGGGAATTCTCTTCTTGAGAGCTCTCATAAAAAAACAGTTTTTTCCCCGTTATTTATAGAGTAGGTCATTTGTGGAGGGATCTTATCTTCAGAGAGGAAGGCTGAAGAGGGACGATTTCATTACTTGATGATTGTACAGCATCTCCATATGGGATGTTATATTTCACATTCTTGAATTATCTGATGCCTTAGTCTATTTGGGCTGCTATAAAAAAGATACCATAGACTAGGTGGCTTGAACAAGAAACATTTATTTCTCACAGTTCTGGAGGCTGGAAAGTCTAAGATCAAGGTGCTGGCAGATACCGTGTCTGGTGAGAACTCACTTCTTGGTTCATAGATGGCTGTCTTCTTCCTATAACCTCAGGAGGCGGAAGGAACAAGAGAACTGTCGCGGGTCGCTTTCATAAGGGCATTAACCCCATTCATGAGGCCTCCACCTTCCAAAGGCCTTACCTTCAAGCTGGGTTTTAGGATTTCAACATGGGAATTTGTGGTCAGGGGCACAAGCATTCAGTCAGGAGCATCTGGCTTCTGTTATATTTCAAACGTTGACGAACTACCCCATCACCCCTCTTTTTTCTCTAGTTTCAGAAAACTGCAGAACCTATTTTGTTCATTGCTTCAGGTATAGATGGCTTGGGAACTTTCCCAAGTTTATCAGTGATCATCTTGGCTAAAAATTTTCCTGATATCCCCAGGACCCTGAATTCTGCCCTCATTAATGAAATGGCCTGTTTTCGTATTTAAATTTGGCTTGTAAGGGTAAGGCCTTTTTGATGCAGCTAGGGGGTCTACTACCCTGAACTGTCACTCAGAAGCCTATTTCAGTTTTATTTGAAAGCTTTTTTTTACGTGTAATTCCCCCAAAGCACCTTAGCTGAAAATCACATTTTGGTTTAGAGCTTTATACAGACCAATGTCTCTTTCTTGTTCCTATATTCCAATAAAATTGTGTATTTCATTTTAACCTCAATCTGCCTGTGTTTAAAATATAAAGCTAAGGTTAAGGGCTTTCACTGCTGGCAACCCTACCTGGACATCTCACTTTCTAGATAAAATCTTTTACAGAGACTTTTTATTGGTTCCACAGCTCAATCCTACCATATATGCCAGTTTATCCTATTAATCCTTAGCTGCAAAAATACCAGAATCATTTATGAACTAAAGTTTGCTTTAGCTCTTTAGTTTTTTATGAGCCTTTTTCATGTTATTTCCATCAGCTTGGTTGCTGGGACTGCCCTTTCTCTCTTCCCTCTCCCACCACCTTTGTCTCTGGATGGGGGAAGAGAGTGTCAGACTATAAGAGGCCTATGGGACTGGCTACCTGTTGCAGCCCCTTGGTATCTCTTGGTATCTCTTGGTGAAAAGGAGAGTGAGGCCTGCGAGGAAGGAGAGTGCCTCCTGGCCATTTCTGGTGGGCCTCCAGTGATCCTCTTTTGTTGTCAGAGGGTCTCCTGTCTTTTCTAGGGAGGAATATCCTGGGAGGCCTTCTCTTGCTAGGTTGGAGATTAGGGGTTCTGTGTTTGGGTAGCCTTCCTCTTTTGGGTTGGGAAGATGCGAGATGCCTCACCACTGTGTTGTTCCTCAGGCCCTGGGTTCTCAAATCAGCTGGGCTCCTTACCACATTTTGCTCTCCTTGGTGCGTCTTGCACCATTTTCAGGATTTATATTTGTGCTTAGTAGGGAGGTGTCAGGAGAATGGGTATACACCATCTTGTCTGAACTTTTTTTTTTTTGAAGATTTATTTTAGAGAGAGAGCAAGGGGAGAGACAGAAGGAGAGAAACCTGAAGCAGACTCCCTGCTGAGCGTGAAGCCTGACATGGGGCTCGATCCCAGGACCCTGAGATCAGGACCTGAGCCAACGTCAAGAGTTAGCTGTTTAACCGACTGACCACGCAGGCGCCCCTGAACTGACTGTTTTTAGCTGTATAAAAGATTTTCTTTTATTCATACTTCTTATTTATAAAATGGCGCCCTACACACAGAGACATTATGTGATTTTCATGTCAGGAGAGCTCCAGGACTTGTTCTCTGCTCATATACAATAGCAGTGATTGGGTTGAAATGCTACAGAACCCAGGAAATAATTGCTTGGACCAGGTCTTTAACTGGGACTTACGATGTCTTAGAACTAGGTTCCCGATTTCGTATTCATATGGAGATTTAACATCATACTCATGAGCTGGGCAAAAATGCTTAAGTCATTTGGAATTAGGGGCTGGGGAACTGATGCCATACTTTCTGCCCTTTCATGTTAAACAAGGATACATGCAAGCTGGTTGCTAGGTCAGGGGTCTTTATTGCTTGAAAGATTTTGCCTCTCTTGGGTTTTCGCCTCCCAACACAAAGGTGGCTGTGTCCAGGATTTTATTTCCCAAAGCAGGGATCTCAAGTTAAGCCTGGGCATCACAGCCACTGGGCTTCCAGAATGTGCGGTGGCACCTGGAGGACTGATGGAACAGAACTGATAGCAGGAGGCGTCTCCTGGGAAAGAACTTAAGCCAGAGCCACTGCTGGGGTTCAGGTAGAGGCATGTATTTTTCTTGACTTTTCTCTTTCCTTCACATTCCATATCTAACTCATCCACAAATTTTGTCAACACCACCTTCTAATATATCCCAAATCTATCAGCTTCTCAGTGTCTCCATCGCTGTCTCCCCAGCAAACGCCCCTCACCTCTCAGTTTACTGGCCCACTAAGTGCTCTCCTCTGCCCCAGAAATGCAAGTCAGATGGTGACCCCTCTGTTTAAATCCCTCCAACGTCTTCCGTCTCATTCAGGGCAAAATTCAAAGTTCTTCAGTGGTCTCTAGGGCCCTCCACGATCTAGCTCTTGATACTTCACTGACCTCATTTCTTTTTTCTTTGATCCCTGCTCATTCCTCTCCAGCAATGTCAGTCCTTAGGCTTACCAAGCACTCTCCCACCTCAGCACCTGCACACCTAGAATCCCCTCTGCCTGCAGCGCTCTTCCCCCACATATCTGGGTGGCTCCCTCTGTAACTGCTCAAATGGTTCCCCTGTTGGGTCATTGCTGCCACTGTGTATAAAATGCTTTCTCCACTCCGGGGTTGCTCTTAATCTGTACTCTCCTCTATTTTTCTTCGTAGCACTTGTCGTCGCTTGACATAGATATGTATTTGTCTCTTTACTCCTTCTGAAAATGTAAGCTCTGTGAGATATAGGACTTTGATGCATTTCTTCTGTATCGCAAGAGCCTAGAACAGAGCTTGGCAGGTGATAGACATTCACGGTTTAATGAATAAATGAATGAGTGAATGAGTAGAAATGACCTGTACATCTCTTCAACGTGGAATTGGGAAGCCTCCTACAAGAACTTGTTATAAAGCAATAGAACCTGTAGAGTTTGGGGTGCCTGGGTGGCTCAGTTGGATAAGCATCTGCCTTTGGCTCAGGTCATGATCCCAGGGTCCTGGGATCAAGCCCTAAGTTGGGTTCCCTGCTCAGCAGGCACTCTGCTTCTCCCTCTCCCTTTGCCCCTTCCCCCAACTTGTGCTCGCTTGCTCTCTCTCTCTGTGTCTCTCTTTCAAATAAATAAATAAAATCTTAAAAAAAAAAAAAAAAAAACCTGCAGAGTTTTAACCAGTACCTGAGAAGGGTAATTCTGAAGACTGAGTAATGATTATCTTTAGACCCAATAGCTATTAGATACATGTCTGATTCTTGGAAATCTGAAAGATCCATTTCCTGAACTGTAAATTATGGATGCCAAAGAACACTGCTGTGGGGCCATTGAATAGAGAGAACTGTTTCTTCCCTTTTGCCATGTACTAGTTTCATATTTCTTTGTAATATACTACTAAAATTTAGCAGCTTGAAACAACACTCACTTATAATCTCAGAGTTCTGTAGGTCAGACGTCCAGGCAGGCATGGCTGGGTTCTATGCTTAGGGTCTCACAAGGCTGGTGTCTGGCTAGTCTGGATACATACAGGTTGGTTGCTAGGTCAGGGGTCTTTATTGCTTGAAAGATTTTGCCTCTCCAGCAATGTCAGTCCTTAGGCTTACCAAGCACTCTCCCCCACCTCAGGACTCTGGGGAAGAGTCTGTTTCCAAGTTCATTCATGTTTTGACAGAATTCAGTTCCTTGTGGTTGAAGGTCTGAAGTCCTTGTTATCTGTCTCGCTGTTAGCAAGGGGCCACTTTTAGTTTTTAGAGGGCACCTGCATTTCTCGCCCTGTTGCCCCTCCATCTTCAAGGCAGCAACAATATATCAAATCCTTCTTGTGTTTCATCTCTCTCTGACTTCTCCCTGTGCTATGAGCTGGAGAAAACTGTCTGCTTTTAAACGGTTCAGTAGGTAAATTAGGCCCATCTGGATAATCTTTCCTTTGCCATATAAGGTAACAATCACAGGAGTGACATCTCATCATGTCTGCAGATTCCACACACACTCAAAAGGGAAGGGACGCAAAGGTGACAGTCATGGTGGGTCATTCTTAAAATTCTATCTAATATGCTCATTTCACTGCACATCTCAGCATAGCTTAGTACTGAGAAGTGTTACGTGACAGAGGAGCAATGGTACCCAATGAACTTCTAAGACAATAGTGGGACTGGTGGGGACCATTTAGCCTTGGCAAATTCTGGAGGGAAATGGGATACTTCTGGGAATGGCAGTATCGCTTAAACCTGGCAGACCAGTGACACTAGCAGGAACAGGCCCTACCCTGTAGAGACCTAGGGAAAGACTTGAGATGTGAAGAACTTCTAACGGGCAATTGATCCTGCAGCAGCAGATGGGAGCCACAGACTAACCAAATATGGGTTATTACTGTTTGGGTGACTGTGTTTGTGTGCATAGGATAGTGAGGATTGGGAAAATTTTCCTCTGGTCAGAGCAGATGGTAGTAACTTAATCTGGTGAGGTCTTGAAGATCTAATGTTTGACCTTCCATGGCCTTCTTTTAATTTCAAGATTGTAACCTGGTAAGTAGCTAAGCCAGAATTCAACTATAGGCTGTCAAACTCAAAAGCCAATGAATTCTCTTAAGCCCTCTGCCAGGGATGGGAAATGTGTGGCACATTTGCTGTGACTCACTACTCCCATGTCCTGTCATGGGCTGACCACACAGACCTGCCTGCTGAGACCTGTGCAGTTTCAGAATCATCAAGGGCAGCAAGGGTCTGCTCTCAATCACCACTGCCAATTAAACAGAATTTAAATCCAGGACAGAACTCATCTCCCCTCTCTGGACTCCACTGTACCTGAAATTCCAGCAATCTTAGAAACAGAAAGACTTCTGCCTATTTCTTATGCTGGCTACAAAATTGCGTATTGTAAATGTTAGAGGAACACCTCATCTCCCTCTATTGTGTGCCCTTAGCTGACTCTGACTAGAGAAATGGAAGTGAAAAGAATTGAAATCCTTTTTTTTTTTTTTTTTTGTAAGGCTATTACTCAAACTTGTATGAACTCTGGGATTCTCCTCTCCTAGCATTCCTCTCTTCTAATGTATGGGAAAGGAATTAAAATGATTAAATGGCAGGAGTATAGACCCAAAAAGGATATAATGAAGCCATTTGTGCTATTTAACCTTCTTAGAAGGAATGGACGATGTTAACATCAAGAGGCTGTGTTCTGTTCCCACAGAGAAGCGGGGCGGCCTTGGGAGAGCTGTCAGGAAGCTCAGGCTAATGGGAGACTGGGAGCTACGTAATCTGTTGCCAAGAGAAGCAGAGGGGTCTCTTGGGTAGTGCAGCAGCTCTATTTGGAGCTGGGAAGTAGAGAGGGCTACTGGAGGCTTGTGTCGTCCTGTGATTTGGAACTCGAGAGTTTACTTCTTTATATTGGCATCTCTAGAATGGACCTACACATTGCACAACTCACACACTAGAGATCAAGTATTTCTTTCCAGTATTTCTATATTTAGACAACTGAGACAAAGAAAAACCATGACTCAGTCTAAAAGAGTAAATAGAGGTTACCCTTAAGTTGACCTTCCAGAACCCAATGACTTAACCCCTACGTCTTCCCCAGTACTTCTCATGATCTGGGTGGGAGCCAGCTGGCTACAAGGCTTTCTGCGTGGTTGTTCTCTCTTCCTGGTCTGCTGTCTCCTAGTTCTTTGTCTGGCTAACTCCTTTTCCGTTTTCCTATCTCAAATACCCCAGTTACACTAAGCCTGCCTAGAGCCCTGTACTTGGGCTCGTTACACTTGTGGTTACTATGTAATACTGCTTACTAAATCATTAGTTAATTGTGTCATTTTTTGTGTAATGGGACTGTAAATTCCTGGAGGGCAGGATTTACCTCTTTCTCCATCACTGCAATATCTGCAGAGTCTGACTTAGTCTTTAATACTCAGGCTGGGACTTAGTAAATATGTGTTGAATAAATGCTTGAAAGAGCCAAAAAATGAGGACATGGCCGTTGGGGCACTAGCTGTGATGAAAGCATGCAGCAGGTGGGTTTTATTTTTAGCACACCTCCCTTTCAGTGTCTCTCTTCCTGACAAACATCTATAGATTCTGGGCTCATGTGCATAGGACTTAGCTCTCAGTAGGCTGTTACGTATTTTCTCAGTTGAGGAACTGAACTGACAGTGACCAGGTCTATTTTAGGGTGTTTTTGGAGAATCTTAAAAAACGTTTCTAAGTTCCAGTTGCTTGGAAGATTCTAAATTGGTAATTGAGGTGCTGATCTAGGAAATGTCATGTGCTATAAGGAGATTCTCCCCAGACTACTGAAGAATCTCCCAAATCAGGCCACATGGCAGATGGGGGTAGGTGAGAGAGAATTTTTTTTGTGGTGGTGGTGGTAGTGGAGGGGGTTGGATCAGATCAACTGTTTCCCATTTTTCACAGAAAACTATGATACTCAAAAATGCCTGATGAGACCTCTGGCATTTTAATGAAGTCTCCAGCAACTCAATAATATGTGCCTTACAAGCAAGGGTTGATGATGGGTGTGTGGGTGGGTGGTTTGCTGGTTTTCTTCTGGTCAAATGCTCAACTTTTCAGTTGCCTAACAAAGTCATGAGACTTCCATTACTTTGCCTGAAATGGGTCTTTCTGGTCAGAATTAATCATGTGTGCCTTGGTGCTCTCAGAGCGGTTGGTAGACATTTTCTTTTATTCTGTGCTCTCTGCAGCCGGCAGTAGGCCACTTCAGACAGGAAGCTGGTCACCCAGATTTGTTTCCAAGCCTCAACCACATGTTTTCAGTCCTTAAGACAGGCTTGTCGATTTAAACTGAATTGAATGTTTTGAAGTAGTTACCTGGCCTGGTTTCTCCATCGCTACCAAGCCTTGACTGGCCATGGAGAAACAAGTGTAAAACATTTGGCCCCCTTTGTCTGTCTCTCTCTCTCTCTCACTCTTTCTTGAGAGCGTCCCTTCATCTTCCTTCCCTCCTTTCTCTGCTTTTCCTTCTCTTAACTTCTTTTTTCATCCGTCCCTCTCGATTTCATTCTCTGTCTCTAAGCTTGTTTCTCTCTGCACGACTCTCTTAACCCTCTTTGTCTCTTTCTCTGCTTCCTCCCTTCTCTCTGCCATGTAAAGGTTTGTAGGTTGGTAACTGCACAAGAACACCTTGCCAAGAGGAGAAATGAAGGTGGAAATGCATCCTATACTATGCTTGCTTGGGCATAAGCGCTGGCATGGGGCTTTGTCATGGGACACATCTTGTTCTAATTTACACAAAAGCATTTTTGGGGGGCTAACAGCAGCTCTTTCCTCCCTTAGAATATTCCCAGGGGAAAACAGTCATATATATATATATATATATATATGTATATATATATACATATATATATATATTTTTTTTTTTTGTATTTTTCTTTTGACCCAGGCTTCCTCTGCATCTCAGTAGGAACCTACATTGCCCTCCTCCTCCCGCCTGCTGACCAAACCTGGGCAGATTGGAATTGCATTTGTATCACAAACATACCATTAAAAAGTGTTCCTGCACTATTTTAGTGTTTTCATCTTTTTTTCTGCTGATCCTTTTTGTTGGAATGCGAGTCCAAGAGCTGACCTTTCAATCATTTGCTTTAGATGTTTAGCTCTCATTTTCTCTTCTCAGCTGTCTTTATGCTCACTGGCAGTGGTGGTGTTTCTTTAACAGTGGAGTTCGTCCCATAATCTCCGACCAGAGACATGAGGATGGGATACCTTTGATTATGCAAGCTGCCAAACAATCAGAAAACCATGAACTTAGTTCAAGTTCTGTGAATGCTCTTGAGATTGAGGTCCATTTCTAATTTTCCTTTGTATCTTAGTGCCTGGCACATTGCTTGGCACATAATAGGCATTCAAGACTCCTGAATGCCTGAATAAAGAAGTGCATGAGTAAATCTTCCTCTAAGTACAGGCCATCTAGGAGATTCACCCTGGCACTAAAGATAGCTATTATAAATCCACATCAAGGCGGGTACATTGACCCTCACATTTAGTTGACCCGGGCTACAGTGAGATAATACCTGTGGTAGGATGCAAGCAACAAGAACCTACTGAGGTTAAGTCAGTTAAGAAATAGCAAATACACAGGAAAAGGCAGGGAGACTGGAAACCAGCTCATTGGCCATGGAGCAGGGCCTCATGCCAGGTCACTCAGGAGAGCAGGAGAGATTTTTCTTTGATCTGCTTCATCACTGTGGTGACAGCAAGTTTGGCCTGCCTCTGTTGTCCCATTGACTGACTTCTTGCTCTCCTCCAATTTCACAGCTTCTGCTTGGTGCCTGGTCTTGGGATATCTCTCAGCTTCTGGAGTCCTTCCTTTCTGATGGCTTTCTTTGTGGATCCCACTGTCCAGCTTTTCAAGAAGGGCTCTAACTGGATTGGCTGGCCACATCCAGCAGAGGCCCCAGCATAGTGTGCAGAGAGCTTGTACTAGGCCACATCAGGGACAGTGCCCCATATATGGCGAGCCCCCCAGACAGGGACTGTGGGGGGTAGGTATTCAAGGCTTGCCAGAAGGGGTCAGACTGCATGGCCTACATGCTTCACGGGGATTGCTGTTGTCTCTTGAGTGTCAAACCAGAATGTTTTTTAAGGTTACAGTCATAAACTATTCAACACTGGCCCATGTAGTGCAGCTTATCCAGGAATACTTTTATGGTACCATATACAAATCCAGTATGGTCCTGAACCTTGTGTGTAGTCAGTAAAAGGACAGTGGAACAGGTCAGCCAGTAGAGGGAACATCGTGGATGCTCTCAGCCAGTTGGCACTCGTAGGACCTAGCTTTCCTTGTTATAGTCACTTCTGATGGGATGTGATTTTTCTTTATGTCACTGACTCACAGTGCCTGACAAAAGGTGCTAGAGGTGCCTCAAAAGTGCCAAGGGGCAGAGTACCATACTGGAGTGTTTTACTGAAATCTGAGCCTCCTTCAAGAAAAGAGCTCAGAAAACAGAATGGGGTCATTTGGGATTGGCAGAAATCCTTTGATGTGATGAAAGGAGGACATCATAAAACTCACTGAAGCCTGGGAGGACTAACTAAAGAATATATAGAATTGGAAGAAATGGTGGTTGGAAGACTTGTCAAACCTCGGGAGATTTGATGAGAAGAGTCACCAGCTCTTTAAGCATTATGCTGTAATGCCTGTGTACATCACGGATTCAGTTGGTGCTTCTATTTGGGGGAAGGCATTATCTCAACCCCTGCCCCATGCTATGTCCCAAGAAATGCACACAAGATAGTCACCAGGAGAAGAGCCCCGATCCTCTCCCATCCTCACACAACTGGCGCTCACTGGCATTTTCTCTGTCAATGTGAAGAATACACAGAGCTGCATCTGTTCTCTTGTTCCACAGTGAGTGTCGCCATGAGTCCAAATACTGTTTCCCTTTTGGGGACTTGGCAGCTCGCCCAAGCCTCCTGCCTGGGATTGGGTAGGGGGGAGATTATAGAGAGGCTGCCCAGGTCATTGTCCTTGTCCCCTTCGATCTCTCTTTTTAAGTGGCAGACTCAGTTACTGACGCCATCATTCTAGCACATTTCATAAACAATAAATTCATTTTAAAAACCTGCCACTGAGCAGCCATCTGTCTCCATTTTTGTCAGTCTGCTATTATAACAATGCTACTGTACTGTGAAGTTGTCTTTCACTAAAGACTCGTTGATCTGAAGGCAAACATGTTAAACATGGAGACAAGAGCTATGGGCCAACTGACAGCATTTCCACCCACTAGCCTTTCATCATTAGAGCCTGGAATTTAAATCCTGCTTTTGACCTAAGGTGATGATATTGATGGTTTCTATATTTTGCTGTGCTTGATTTATATTCTTTAAGATTACAAAGTGTTCCAGCAACCTGATTTATTACTTATTAGGTAGAAGGCAGACAAATGTTATTATGGTTGAATATTGCTGGTGGATAAACTGAGGCATAGAGTAGTTAAGTGCCCAAAGTCAGATAGCAAAGGAAGAGAAATGGGAATATATTTTGGAACTATAATCTCTCTCTTGAACAACTGAGTCATCTCCTTTTCTGTTTTTTTTTTTTTTTTCTTGTACCACTTAAGCATTTCACAAAACCACTACACATGGACATTTTGCTCTCCAGAGGCCAGTCTGAACATAGAAAAGAGAATTGGAACTAGCTCTGAGCTGAGTTGTAAGAAGAAGCTGACACCTGGATCCCAAGCCAGTTTTTAATACATAACATCCTACAGTGTATTTTTCCAGCACTCAGGACCTCTCTCCAGTAATCATTTTTATTAGGGAGAAAACATATTAAACAAAACCAAAAAAACCTCAACATAAAATCTCTGAAACCAAGCCAGGGATGCAGACAGCACTAGAAGGGATTGTAGGCAATGGAAATCCTTCTTGCAAAGGAAGCTTGTTAACTTGTGCTCAGTCCCCACATGCCTGTCTCTAGATGGAACATTTGCAAGAGCTCAGCGTGTATTTTCATGTGCTTACCATCAGTGAACACCCTTAAAAGCCATTTGGGATCATAGAAGAGTTTTAGGTGGGAAGAAGGTTTTCAGAGCTCTTTAAAACCACATTATTTCCATGACTGTGCCACACCTTATCTGTTAACATGGAGACTAACCTAAAATAAGTGGGATCTAATTTGCAAGCATGGATTTCAAGGAAGGAAGCCATACTGTTTTGCTCATTCCTGCATCATGGGCTGTCACTGCCCGGGGCATCATTCTCCTCTGCTTTCCTTTTCTGAATGTGCTTGGCTTTCAACACCTTCCTTCTAGTCTTTGTGCTAATCCTCTTTGTGCCTTTCAGGCTACTTTGTTCTTGTCTTTGATGCATTGAGCACAGCGCCTCCTTCCTGCTGGAATTGAAAGGGCTAGCTTCCCTTTGAGCATTCAGTGGATGCTAAGAACAACACTGCTGCCTTATTCTTGTTTCATGGGGTGATGACAGTTAATTTTAAGTGTCAACTTGAATAGGTTGTTGTGCCCTGTCTAGACTAGTGCGCTAGAGTTTGGGGAAACACTAGTGTGGGTATTGCTGTGAAGGTATTATTTAGATGTATTAATGTTTAAATCGGATTTTCAGTAAAAGCAGATTATTCTCTATCCAATCTGAAGGCCACAAGGGCAAAGATAGGTTTCCCAAAGAAAAAGAAATTTGCGTCAAGACTTCCAACATAGAAATTCTGCCTGAGTTTCCAGCCTGCTGGCCTGTCCTGCAGTTTTTCAGTGGCAAGACTGCAAACAACATCATCCTGAATTTCCAGCCCATTGACATGCCCTACAGATTTTGAATTTGCTAGCCTTCGTAATTGCATGGACCATAACTTAAACCAAATCTGCTCCCCTCTTCCTCTATTCCTCTCTCTCCATATATATATCTCCTATTGGTTCTGTTACTTTGGACAACTCTGGACCACTATACTTGGTTAATACCAAACCCTCTCATTTCTTTCTGTCCAAAGGACTAGCAAGTAATTAAAGCATTCTGGAACTTGTCCGGTCCTGCTTCATAGTACTGTGTGATCTTGGTCAAGTCACAAACATCTCTGTGCTTCCATTTACTCAACCTTTAAATAGGAATAAAGAGCCTTTCTGCATTACCCCCAGAGCAGGGTCCATACAGAGTTGTTCTGAGTTTTCATCGTGACTTATTTGGAGCCCTTGATGTCCTACAAGTCAAGGAGGGGATCTCCTTAAATTTCTTACGGCAGGAATCCACTTAGACGGCACCAACCTTGACTTCCAAACGGATCGGTACATGCACAAAAGGAAAATGGCGTCTCCACCATACATCTGAAGACAGCCTGGGAGAAGCTCTGCTGGCAGCTCGCGCCCGTGTTGCCACTGAAAACCCGGTGCGGTCATGTCACATCCCCCGGGAATACTGGCCCGCGGGCTGCGCGGACGTTCGCTGCTGCCGCTGGAGCCGCTCCCGCTGCGGGCTGCTTCGTTGCTGGAACCTTGCGTCCATAGCCGGGTCCAGGCAGCCTTCCAGAGCCGAGACTCTGGTGGTGCCTGCTCCCAGGGCTCACCCAACCTCTCCAGAGGCATCGCGGGTTCACCGGCCTGCCCTCGCTCTGTGTGACAGGCGCTCCTCCACCGACGTGGCCGTGGCCATCCTGCGCAACCACCGGGGGCGACCTCGGTGGGCCTGAGGAGGCGGACGCCGGCTGGGAAGTTCTGCGCACGGGCGGTCCCGGTTCCCGTGAGCTCTCCCGGGAAGTCACACCAGCTCTCTGCTTCCACGGAGATCCCCAAGAGACTGAAGGAAGCGCAGGCTGCTGCGGGAAAGGCTGTGAGCAAGGAGGAATTTCAGGCCGAATGCACGGCCCCAGCTCCAGAGTTCGCTGCTACTCAGCCCGAGGTGGTGGTGGGGTCTGCAGGTGCATCGGGGCCCTCCGGGCGCTACGGGCCCTTGGTTCCCTGCGGAGGCCTGGTCTGCAGCTCCCACTGCTCAGGCCTGAGTGTGGGGACGACCACTGACCAGTCTGAAGCTCTTCTACTGACTCTAAACAGAAAGTGGAAATAAGGTTGATGGAAAA
Source organism: Mirounga angustirostris (assembly GCF_029215605.1). Taxonomy (NCBI): domain Eukaryota; kingdom Metazoa; phylum Chordata; class Mammalia; order Carnivora; family Phocidae; genus Mirounga; species Mirounga angustirostris. The sequence continues at coordinate 53,183,047 of NW_026991711.1, forward strand.
TAAACAGCTTCTGAAAGCTGCTAATTAAAAGGAAAGAGTATTTGCTGTTAGGTTATTGTAAGGATTAAATGAGGGTGTACTTGCCACATGGCAAGCATTGTATGTTTTTAGATGAAAATCACCGTCTGTTGATCTGGTGTGTAAGCATACGATCATGTCTGTGTGTGTACTATTGTGGGAGGAGGGGTGGGGGAAAATGTGGAATGCCCTTCATGGTGTTCCCAATTCTTTCTGTTTTTCCTGAAGGAATGCATTTGTGTGGTGGTGAAGGAAAGAGCATGAGCATTTGGAGGTAGATAAACCCACCTTCACATCCTGGCTCTCCCATCTGCTAGCTTTATGATTTAAAACAAAAGATACACCTTTTTGAGACTCCAGACTTAAGACTCTTAGTTTGACCCTAGCTCAGTGGGAGTGGAGGTCTTGAAGTGGGCTCAGGTGAGTCCATAGAGAATCCTCCCTGAAGGAGGAGGAACTGGAGGATGCATGTTTCGATACATCTCCCTGGCTCACCATCCTGGGAAGCAAGACTTTTGAATGTGATGCCATGATATGCCATGGGAGTCTTCCCCAGTTTTGCCACTAAATGTGTCCCAAATTGCTCAAGATTTGTCATTAAAACCCGGAGAATGGACTTCCTATTGGAAGCCTGATAAAGAGCTCAAAAGCGTGGTGTGTAGAGCGGCAGAAGATGTTAGGGGGTGGAGGACAAGTGGAAAAGATACAGAACAGCTGCCAGATTAGGGTCTTTGATGTGAATAACTGGGGGAAGTTCCAACTGCACACAAGGGCTTAGAGGGAAGCTCAGGATGTTACTTAGAGGGAAGCTCAGTGGTATCCATTTTTCACACACACAAAAATTAGGATTCCCCCCCTCCCCCATACTTTAGAGCAGTGGTTCTTATCCAGTAGAGATTTTGCCCCCCGGGGGACATTTGGCAATGTCTGAAGTCCTTTTTTATTTTCACATCAGGGGTGGGGGTTGTCATTATCATCCAGTGGGCATCTAGAGCTGCTAAACCTCCTACAATGCACAGGACCACCTCACAACAAAGTATCCAGCTCAAAATGCCAAAAGTGCCCGGGTGGAGAAATCCAGCTCTGGAGGCCCTCCCTCCCTAAAGGAAGGAGAAGCAACCCTAGCATATACTGTTAGACTGGTGGCAATAAAAGGATAGTAACCATATTGCTTTCTCAGGAGAGCAGGAGAGTCAAGTCTATTTTGGATATTTCCTGCAAGCCAGAGTATTTCACTGAATGCCTGGTGCGGTGCTGCGAGTGCTGCTGGTCCAAACCAGACATTAGATCATAGAGTTGGAAATGATTTTGAGACCAGTTCACCTCATTGCCTCAGCACAATGGTGAGGTAAAGCCAAGATGGATCCCATAACCGTAAAATAGCTTCCCCGACAGAGTGACCTTGTTTCTCCCGTTCAGTTGGTACCTTCTGTGTGGTCTCCTGTTGCCCCAAATGTTATCTCCCCAGTTAGAGGGCGAGCTCAGCGCATCCAAGGGCTCTGGATTCTCCCTTTGTTGGGCCTCCTGCCATTCCTAACAAAGGGCAAGCCCTCAGGAAAGAAATGTTTAATAAAGGAAAGTCACCGCCTAGATTAATGTAGTCCAACAGGCTGACAACCTGAAAAAAAAAAATGAGGACAGGAAGAAGAAAACCGTCCTCAGTGATGAATGTTCTAAAATTAGTGTCTGCAGTACAGGTATTGTGTCTCCTCAGAATATTAATGTGCCCTCAGTGGAATACATCGTCGAGATTTCACTGGAAAATTAGAAAGGGCAAGGGAAGAGTTTCAGGCTAGAAGGATATTTTGAATCTCTCAAGTGATTGAAATAAAAAAAATTAACTTGTTATGTTCAGGATCAGATGAATGATAAGGCAGTAAGTTTTAGGTCATCTTTATGGTAGCTGATGGGAACGCCTGAGGATTCTTGTGTCCCAGAGAACTGTTCATCAGAATATTTTCCAGATTCTTTGAGTTACAAGGGAGCAAAAATTAAAAAAAAAAAAAGGTATTTCCAATATACTCTGTTAAGATTGTGACCCACTCAAGATCACTTAATGGCAAAGCCAGTACTAAAACATGTTTTTTTCAAGTATTAGACTATCAACATATGCTGCTTCACCTGCCATTTGCCATGGTGTCTGACATTCCACCATTGACAGGTAGGGAGATAAAAAGATGATGGGTGTTTGGAGGCAGGCAGATATGGATACGCATCCCAGCTTTGGTGCTCTGCTCTCTTTCTGTGAAGCTTGCTTAACTTTTCTGATTTGGGTTTTCTCATCTAGGAATAGAGAAAATAATTACCATGACAGTTTATTTATCACTACCGTGAAACCTTCTGGGTCTCCTAAATCTCTCTATTGTAATGCAGTTATTACAAGGAGTTTTCATAACTTAGACTAGTGCTTCTCAGACTGATGCAGGGAATAGATGTTGTGTAAGCTGTGTTTGAGAGTTTTCTGTGATGTGTTTCATGACTAAATTAGTGGGGGAGAGAACAATTAAACCAGGGTGAACAGACATGGGAATTCTCGGAGTCTTTAATAACTTAATGAGGACTATGACTCCCCTAGAGGAAATAATAAGCAGCATTTCACAAATCTGTATGACCACAGAACTCTTTTTCGGTGGAACATCTTAAAACATCTGTGGGACACTGGTTTCCAGAGAAGATAGTTTAGGAATTATGGTAGGTTGATTATATTGGTGGTCCCATCCCTTGTTTCTGGGCTCAGTCATTAACTTATTTTGGCCAGTCATTTGTTGGCAAGAGTGACGCACGCAGAGCATTGAAAAATACATTGAGGCTTGCTCTCTTGCTGCTCTTCATAATCATGATCTTAATCATACTCTCTTCTTTCACCATCAGAGTCACGACCTTATGCTAAGTCTAGTCTCCTGAAAGGATGAGAAAAACTTGTGTAGGGGAGATTTGTCATGGCTGAGGTCACTTGAGACATGCTTGCTCCAAGCCAGCCACCACTGGAAGCATGATCCCAGCTGACCTAGAAAATATGCAAGTGAGCCCAACCAAGATCAGGAGAAATTCCCAACTTAAATCACAAACCCACAAATCTGTGAGCTAAATAAATGTTGTTTCAAGCCATTCAGGTTTGGGTATTCTGTTATGTAGTGTTATGTGTGGCAATAGAACACTGATACAGAAATTGGAATGGAAACTGATACAGAAGTGAAATATCCACACTTTGGTCTCAACTACTCATTTTATTCCTACATGCAAAATATACTTGCTTCTTCCTCCCAAGATCCCTAAAGATCCCATCAATCACAACATCATGCTCAAGGTCCAGGATCTCAACAGTATTATATTAACAGACCCAAATGTGGCTCTTTGGATGCAGTTCCTTTGAGTTGAAGATCTATGAATGAAAAAAAACCAAGCTATTTGTCCCCAAACCTATAAATTGAGGTAAGAAAGAACAGGATAATTGTAGTACACTATTATCCCATTTAAAAAGAGGAAGAATGGAATACACTTACAAGGCACTAGTTTATAGCAACTCTGAAGTCTAGCCTTGCAAATGCTGCCGGACTGCCAATTCAGAGGAATGGAATGCTCCTTGATCAGGCCTCATTTCTCCCTGAGAGTGACTTTCCAGTCCATTGTTTTGTGTAGCTCTGTGCTCTAACATCTGGGATATCTTTACTTTTCTACCATGCTTAGCCATCTCTGTGTGCTTTGGACAGTATTCTCAGTCTGCTTTCTGCTTGTGGAAATGGAGAGCCTGGAGGTTTTAACAATTTTGACAGTCTCCATTTCTTTTAGTATAAATTGGGGAGACTTTTGGCAATACAGTACCCTCAAACTTTTTGTGGGTTTCTTATAAATCGATGAGCCAAAAGCAACACCTACAATACTTTTAGAGCTAGATCTCAAAACTTAATCACATATTTGGGCAAGTCAGATTGCTGTGGGACAATGCTCTTAAGATTTCTAGTAGCCCTTTTGTCTAGCATAAAGGATCTGCTAGGTTCTTCTTTATTTCTTTCAGAGGTCATAATAAAAAGTCTTAAAAATACTTGATTGGATACTTACCCCAGGATGTATTTTACTTTGAGAATTTTTTGCTAACTGGAGGACTTGAGATGAGAAACAATTTTATTTTCTAGCCATGAAGTCCTGGTCCCATTATAGTCCCTCTAAATTTGCTTACACACTGGTCAGTTACTTCTCTAAACCTTCTCTTTGTTGTAGAACCTTATTGATATGCAGGTGGTAAGAGCCACTGACACTGTGAATGTTCTGCCTGGAAATGTTACTGCTTGAATCCCAAACTTCATTAGTACATTTTCTATCTTCTGAATGATCACATGAGGTAGTTTTACCATTGTTTTCTCTGCTGCCACATAAACCATGTCATTTTTTACATCTTTCTAGAGTAGTTTTCTTACTGTTTTTCTAGCCTCTGTCCAATGCCTGGTCTCGAAGCCAATGCCACATTTTTTAGTTTGGGTTGTTACAGTACCCTGATTCTAAATAATTTCTGTGTCAGTTATCTGTTGCCACAAATAATGCTATATAACAAGTCACCCCCACATTCAGTGGCTTAACACAGGCATTGATTTAACTCACAAGTCTATAATCAACAGTTGAGGATGAATTGTACTTCCTGTCTTTAAGATGTTCTCTTGAAAGATCAACTGGCTTTCAGCTGATGTAGGATGACCTTGGCTTGGGCCACTTGCCTCAACTGCATAGACTGTTCATTTTCTGATGGGCTACTCCAGTGTGTTCTCATAGTGGTGTCACAGTGCAAGAGTGTCCAAACCCAGTCATGCAAGAGGGCATGCAGAAGCTTGCATGCTCCTGTCAAACTTCTTCCAACATCTCTTTGGCCAAGGCAGGGCAAATGACCAAGTCCAGAGCTGGAGTGGGAGGAGATTACATAGTTATAGAGAAAGCTGTATGAGTACAGATTGGCCATTAAATGGGGCCTGTTAATAATCTCCATCTACTATAGGAATTATTTCTGTGGAAGTATTAGAATCTCTTGAGTTACAACCTTGCTCCAGTGCCTTCCTGGAACAGGGCTCACTAATGTCCTCAGTGGTTAGCTGTCTCAGGTTCTTTGCCTTTTCTGGCTCTTTCATAAATTTGTTTGGAATATTTTCAAATCCACCTACATCTTTTTGCCAGTATTTTCAAAGTAAGTGACATATGTTTATTACCTACAGGGTTGAGTGGCACCTTTTCTTATTTGTCATAAGTTTATCATTCTCCTTGGAAGAGTATATAGCTGATAAAAAAAAAAAAAAAGAGGAGAGGGAAGAACCTGAGGGGAAGAAATGATTTCCAAAAGCAGAGGGGTTTGAGTGTCAATGAAGTGAATGTGTATAAATGTGGCTACATGTGTGTGTACATTTGCATTGTGTGTACACAAATATCTGTTAATGTGCATGTGTATAAATACATAATATCTATACATCTGTGCATTAGTGCCTGTATATATGCACGGGGTAGGTGTTCCTTTCCAGTCTACTAAAAATACCCCTGCATTTGATCTGATAAATCAGTGAGACAGATGAGTACTCATGGGGCAAAGCCCAATGGGAAAAAAAGGAAATATGAAATAGGAATCAAAAGGGTTATAAGAACAAAGCAGGAGTTGGGGGCTCCTGCACCCCACCCTACACTTTCAGGTTTGAGAAATTGCAGACGGCAGTTATGAGCAGTTTCTCACCCCTTCTCCGCTTCTGTCCTTCCTTAAACCTGGGTGCTAGGGAAATATGGGCAATACATCTGTGTTGTTGCCCTCTTGTAAAGTAATGTGAAACAGAGTAGCACTAGATAGATTTTCTCTCTCTGATTTTCCCATCAAGATGTCCCATCATTATTGGAGATAGACGACTAAGGAACAAGATATCTAGTCCTTTCTCTGTCTCAAGAGTGGGATATTCTATTTCCTCTGAAATATTTTATATTTGAGAAAACACCAGTTTTGTCTTCGCCAAGACTCTCTTCCAAGAGGCCTGGTTTGAGTTAGGAACTTTACTGGTTATTCATTCATTTCACGAGTCCCTTGAACTTCCCAGTGAGGCCACAGGAATCTGGAGTTCTCTGGAAGCCTGAGTTCTAGTTCTGCACAGTGCACTGGACTCTTGGGACCACGGGAGATTTCCTGTTATAATGTATTAAGATATTTGTTTTTCCAGGGAGGACTCAGGAAGGTGGTTCTATTTGATATGTTAGTGGTAACCTCTGAGGGAAATACTTTTCAGTTGGCAGTGGCCTGTGTGAGGCTATGAGATTGAAAACTTGCTAGAAGCATTTGTAATCTTAGATAACCTAGTAAAACCTAGTCAGTGGATGAAATTACAGACTATGAGATAGGTATTACTACTATCCCTATTTCAGAGAGTAAGTCATATGATTACTCACTTGGGAAGAGTAAAATGCTCTTGAATACCTCACTATAGTGTCTCTACGACCAGGTGATCTACCCCTTCCATGACCAAAAGTCTGGAAGCTTCATTTACCAGCCCCTAGTAATAAGCAGCAATGCAAAATACTTGACTGTAGACTGGCAAGTCTAGATTTCTCTGTCTCGCCTTTGCTACCAGGCCCAGTTACCAGGCCCAGCACCACAAAGCCTATTCTTTGGCATGCCTTGAACCAAAGTTACTTTTATCTGCTCAAGGAACAGATAATGAGGTGCAGAACCTTATTTGGTCACTGCTCAGCTTAGAAAGTGACAAATATCCTAAGAATTCATAGCACTTCCTATGTGAAACTTGATTTACTGTGATTTTAAGTCATAAAAATGATGCATGATATGTTGATTTGATGTAACAATGTCTATTTAATAAATGGCCCACAATGGTTTTCATACGTTATCTCCACCTAAAGACAATGTTTGATTTTTTCTAGCCCATACTTCACATTCTAGCTCAAAACATACTATAGAAACAAATCCTCACTTATGCATAAACATGTTCAAAGGCAAAAGATTTATTTATTGATGAGAGCTTCAAATTGACCAATTTTTAGCTTTTTCTTCTGAAAAGAAGAAAGCGTTCCAAAAAGAGATTGCTACCAGATGTAGTGGATTACACAGCACTTGCTTAGATAGAAAAGCGGATGAAATGGAATATTCTGGTTTCTGATTCAGCCCAATTCTTATCTATGCATAGCTCTTCTTAAGTGAACTTGACAGTGTTGTGGGCTGATATTAAGATAGACGACTTTAGTAAACAAGAAAAAGGGTTTCACTCCCTACAGTAGCAAATGGGCTTTATAATAGAAATTTCTTTGTGCAGGGGAAGATATTACAGTTTTCAACACACAATAAATATATCTGCTAGACAAAAAAATGCATTTCATTACATGCAATGCACTTTCTATTGTACATTAACCACTTTTTTGCTTTGTGTAGAAAAGTACCATTTTCTACTGTAAAATGTCTGCAATTTATTTTTATGAGTCTGTTTTTCCTATGAGGTAAGAACATTCCATTACATAGCCTTGTACTGATAAATGTACATTATATAAGAGGTGAAATGTGCAGTATAAACGTCTAAGCTTTTAATGTTTGGGTGTCTGTATAGTTCTGAGGGCAGGCAGAGTTAAAATTTTGGACCAGAGGAGCTAATTTTATTAACAACCAGTCTGTAATTACTACGTTTACTGGAGTCATTTACTTTGATACTCACAGCAACCATAAAGGATGTGTATGTTCTCTAAAATACTATTGCATGCTTCAGGTACACCCATAATTTTTCCTGATAATCTCTCTGCTGGGTTAAAGAAACATAATTAATACTTTATTTAATCCTTGCATACTCTATACCTAGTTGACCATCATTCAAAGTGGCACTTGCCCAGAGCCATAGTTTCTTCACAGTTGAAGGTATTTGACCCTGATTACTGTTTACTGGAAATATACCAAATAAGTAAAAAAGGAGCTGTAACAAAGAATTCCTGCTCTGCATTTTCTCTGTGCTGAGGGTCACAGTGACTGTGACTGCCCAGTGGCCTATAAGAGTTACAGAAGTCTTTGCAGGTTAGAGAATTACTATTTTGCTTATGTCTTATACTTGCACATATAAGATGGACTATTTGTGGGGACGATACTTGCCTTAAACTTACTTTATTCTTACATTTAGAAACCTAAACATTGTTTACCCCTAAGGACGGGGTAGCAGGGGAAAGGGCTTGCCTTCTTTGCTTGGTTGGGATGGTGTATCTAAAGTACAATTTTTGAAGGAATCAGTGTCTTCAGTTGGCCTGGCTCTATGTTAGGTGCTGTATGCATACGATCTTACTTACTCATCACAACAATCCTATGAAATAGGCTTTCACAGTACCATATCATGAATCGGGGACTAGCGCCTCACCAGGCACTAAGTTCCATGCCTTTGTCACAAGCCCAGTGAATGTTGGGTCTGGGACTCGACTGCAACACAGCCTGGATATTCTCCTATGCGGTATGAGCAATTTCTCAATGTTCGAAACCCAGAAATGAAAAAGAAAATCCACCTGAAAGCCAAAGAAGAAATTTTGAGATGGTGGAACAAAGACACAGTATTTCTAGTGATCTAATATATAATTCACTATAATTTGTTTAACTCTGAAATGTTCGTGTTTGGTGTGCTACACTTAGAATAAGTACAGGCCTATCTTGGAGATACTGTGGGTTCAGTGCCAGACCATGGTAATAAAGTGAATACAGTGAGTCAGGTGAATTTTTTGGTTTCCCAGTGCTTATGAAAGTTATGTATACACTATACTGTAGTCTCTTAAGTGTGCAGTGGCATTATGTTTTAAAAGAAATGTACATACCTTAATTAAAAATACTTTATTGCTGAAACAGGCTAACCATCACCTGAGCTTTCAGCAAGTCCTAATCTTTTTGCTGGCAGAGGACCTCTTGCCTCCATATCGATGGCTGCTGACTCATCAGGGTGGTTGTTGCCCATGGTAGGGGTGGCTGTGGCAATTTCTTAAACTAAGACAATGAAGTTTACCGCATCCATTGACTCTTCCTTTCGTGAATGATTTCTCTGTAGCAGGTAATGCTGTTTGATTCTAGGACTTCTATAGGACTTCTTTCAAAATTGGAGTCCGTCCCCTCACACTCTCCCACAGCTTTATCAACTAAGTTTATGTAATATTCTAAATCCTTCATTGTTGGGGCCCCTGGGGGGCTCAGTTGGTTAAGCGACTGCCTTCAGCTCAGGTCATGATCCTGGGGTCCTGGGATCGAGCCCCGCATCGGGCTCCCTGCTCAGCCAGAAGCCTGCTTCTCCCTCTCCCACTCCCCCTACTTGTGTTCCTCCTCATGCTGTCTCTCTCTCTCTCTCTCTGTCAATTAAATAAATAAATAAAATCTTTAAAAAAAAAATAAATCCTTCATTGTCATTTCAACAATATCCACAGCATCATCACCAGGAGTAGGTTCCACCTTAAGCAACCATTTTCTTTGTTCGTCCATAAGAAGCAACTCTTTCTTCATTTGCTCTTTTCATCATGAGATTGCAGCAATGCAATGACATCTTCAGGCTCCACTTCTAACACTAGTTTCTTGGGCTCTTGCCACCACATCTGCAGTTACTTTGTCCGCTGAAGTCTTGAACCCCTTTAAAGATGTCCATGAAGGGTGGAATCAGCTTCCTCCAAACCCTTGTTAATGTTGGTATTTTGACCTCTTACCCTGAATCACAAATATTCTTAATGACGTCTAGCATAGTGAAGCTTTTCCAGGAGGTTTTCAATTTACTTTGCCCAGATCCAACAGAGGAATCACTGTTTATGGCAGCTATTGCCTTATGGAGTGTATTTCTATTTTTGTAGATTAATTTAAAACATTTTAATTCTGGTATAGTTAACATACAGTGTTATATTAGTTTCAGGTGTACAATATAGTGATTCAACAGTTCTATACATTACTCAGTGCTCATCAATGTGTGCTCTTAATCCCCTTCACCTGTATCACCCATCCCCCCCCACTCACCTCCCCTCTGGCAACTATCAGTTTGTTCTCTATAGTTAAGAGTCTATTTCTTGGTTTGTCTCTCTCTTTTTTGTTTTTCTTTGCTCATTTGTTTCTGAAATTCCACATATGAGTGAAGTCATACGATGTTTCTTTCTCTGGCTTATTTTGCTTGGCATTATACTTTCTGGCTCCATTCACGTTGTTGCAACTGGCACGATTTCATTCTATTTTATGGCTGAATAATATTCCATTATATATATACCACATCTTCTTTATCTGTTCATCAGTCGATGGACACTTGGGCTGCTTCCATAGTTTGGCCATTATAAATAATTCTGCAATAAACAGAGGGGTGCATGTATCCCTTTGAATTAGTGTTTTTGTATTTTGGGGTTAAATACACAGTAGTGCAATTACTGGATCATAGGATAGTTCTATTTTTAACTTTTTGAGGAAGCTCCATAATGTTTTCCAGAGTGGCTGCATCAGTTTACATTCCCACCAACAGTGCCTAAGAGTTCTTATTTCTCCACATCCTCTCCAACACTTGCTATTTCTCTTTTTTGTTTTTAGCCATTCTAACAGGTGTGAGGTGATATCTCAGTGTAGTTTTGATTTGCATTTCCCTGATGATCATTGATGTTGAGCATCTTTTCATGTGTCTGTTGGCCATCTGTATTTCTTCTTTGGAAAAATGTCTGTTCATGTCTTTTACCCATTTTTAAATTGCATTATTTGTTTTTTGGGTGTTGAGTTGTATCAGTTCTTTATATATTTTGGATACTAACCTTTATCAGAGATGTTATTTGCAAATATCTTCTCCCCACTTAGTAGGTTGTTTTTTACTTTTCTTGATTGTTTTCTTTGCTGTGCAGAAGCTTTTTATTTTGACGTAGTTCCACTAGTTTATTTTTGCTTTTATTTCCCTTGCCTCAGGAGATATATCTAGAAAGAAGTTGCTATGGCTGATACTGGAGAAATTACTGCCTGTGCTCTCTTCTAGGATTTTTATAGTTTCAGGTCTCACATTTAGGTCCTTAATCCATTTTGAACTTATCTTTGTGTATGGTGTAAGCTGGGAGTCAGATTTCATCCTTTTGCATATAGCTGTCCCATCCTCCCAGCACCATTTGTTGAAAAGGCTGTCTTTTTCCCATTGCATTTTCTTTCTCCTTTGTCAAAGATAGACCATATAAACATAGGTTTATTTGTGGGCTTTCCTATTCTAGTCCACTGATCTGTGTGCCTTGTTTTCTGCTAGTACTGTACTGTTTTGATTACTATAGCTTTGTAGTATAACTTGAAATCTGGAATTGTGATACCTCCAGCTTTGCTTTTCTTTTTCAAGATGGTTTTTGCTATTTGAGGTCTTCTGCGGTTCCATATAAATTTAAGGATTGTTTGTTCTAGTTCTGTGAAAAATGTTGTTGGTATTTTGATAGGGATTGCATTAAATCTGTAGATTGCTTTGGGTAGTATGGACATTTTAGCAATATTTGTTCTCCCAACCCATACACATGGAATGACTTTCCATTGTTTTGTGTTGTCTTCAACTTCTTTCAGTGTTTTATAGCTTTCAGAGTACAGATCTTTTAAACTCCTTGGTTAAGTTTATATTCCTAGGTATCTTATTTTTGGTGCAGTTGTAAATGGGATTGTTTTTTTAGTTTCTCTTTCTGCTGCTTCATTGTTAGTGTATAGAAATGCAATAGATTTCTACACATTGATTTTGTATTCTGCAAATTTACTGAATTCATTTATCAGTTCTAGTAGTTTTTTGGTGGAGTCTTTATGGTTTTCTATATATAGAGAGAGTATCATGTCATCTGTAAATAGTAAGTTTTACTTCTTCCTTACCAATTTGGGTGCCTTTTATTTCTTTTTGTTGTCTGATTGCTACGGCTAGGACTTCCAGTACTATGTTAAGTAATAGTGGTGAGAGTGGATATCCCTGTCTTGTTCTTGACCTTAGGGAATACACTTTCAGTTTTTCCCCTTTGAATATGATGTAAGCTTTGAGATTTTCATATATGGCCTTTATTACGTTGAGGTATGTTCCATCTAAACCTACTTTGTTCAGGATTTTTATCATGAATGGATGTTGTACTTTGTCAAATGATTTTTCTGCCTCTACTGAAATGATCATAAGGTTTTTATCCCTTTTTTTGTTGGTGTGAATATCACATTGATTGATTTGGGAATATTGAACCACCCTTGCATCCCAGGGATAAGTCCTACTTGATCATGGTGAATAATCTTTTTAAATGTATCATTGGATTCAGTTTGCTAATATTTTGTTGAGAATTTTTGCATTTGGTTCATCAGAAATGCTGGCCTGTTCTTCTCTTTTTTTGTAGTGTCTTTGGTTTTGGTATCAGAGTAATGCTGGCTTCATAGAATGAATTTGGAAGCTTTTCTTCCTCTTCCAATTTTTGGAATAGTTTGAGAAGAATAGGTATCAACTTTTCTTTGAATACTTGGTAGAATTCACCTGTGAAGCCGTCTGGCCCTGGATTTTTGTTTACTGGGAGTGTTTTTGTTTGGTTTTGATTACTGATTCAGTTTCAGTGCTGGTAATCAGTCTTTTCAAATTTTGTTTTTTTCCTGATTTAGTTTTGGGAGGTTATATGTTTCTAGGAATTTATCCATTTCTTCTAGGTTGTCCAATTTGTTGGCATATAATTTTTCATAATATTCCCTCACAGTCTTTTCTATTTCTGTGTTATTTCTCCCTTTTCATTCCTGATTCTATTTGAGTCCTCTTTTCCTTTCTTTTCTTTTTTTTATGAGTGGCTAAAGGCTTATTGATTTTGTTGATCTTTCCAAACAACCAGCCCCTGGTTTCATTGATCTGTTCTATTGTTTTTTTTTTTTAATTTCTATTTTATTTCTGCTCTAATCCTTATTATTTCCACAAAGTATATTTCTTTTTTTTTTTTTTCCATTTCACAGCAAACATTTATTGAAACTAATGTATTTCAGGGACTTTAATCATTCTTCACAAAGTATATTTCTTAATAAACCTTGAAAGTCAAAATTATACCTTGATCCATGGGCTGAAGAATAGATATTGTGTTAGTAGGCATAAAAATAACATTATTCTTGTTGTACATCTTCATCAGAGCTTTTGGGTGATCAGGTGCATTGTCAATGAGTAGTCAATATCTTGAAATGAATCTTCTGAGCAGTAGGTCTTTTTTTTTTTTTTTTAAAGATTTTTTATTTATTTATCTGAGAGAGAGAATGGGAGACAGAGAGCATGAGAGGGGGAGGATCAGAGGGAGAAGCAGACTCTCTGCTGAGCAGGGAGTCCGATGCGGGACTTGATCCTGGGAGTCCAGGATCATGACCTGAGCCGAAGGCAGTTGCTTAACCAACTGAGCCACCCAGGCGCCCCAGCAGTAGGTCTTGACAGAGAGGTTAGAATATTTAGTAAACCATGTTGTGAACAGAGGTGTTGTCATCTAGGCTTTGTTCTTCCATTTATAGAGCATAGGCAGAGTAGATTTAGCATAATTCTTAAGGGTGCTAGGATTTTCAGAATGGTAAATGAGCATTGGCTTCAACTTCAAGTCACCAAATTCACTAGCCCTAACAAGAGTCAGTCTGTCTTTGAAGCTTTGAAACCAGGCATTGACTTCTCTCTTTCTCTTATGAAAGTCCTAGATGGCATCATCTTCCGATAGACAGCTGTTTTGTCTACATTGAAAATATGTTGTTCAGTGTAGCTACCTTCATTAATTGTCTTAGCCAAATCTTCCAGATAACTTGCCGCAGCTTCTACATCAGCACTGCTGCTTCACTTTATAGTTTTATGTTATGGAGATGGCTTCTTTCCTTAAACCTCATGAACCAACCCCTGCCAGCTTCAGACTAATTCTGTAGCTTCCTTACCTCTCTCAGCCTTCCTAGAATTGAAGAGAGTTAAGGTCTCACTCTAGATTAGGCTTTGGCTTAAGGGAATGTTGTGGATGGCTTGATCCTCTATCCAGACCACTCAAACTTTCTCCATATCAGCAATAAAACTGTTTGGCTTTACCATTCATGTGTCCACTGGGTTTTAATTTTCTTCAGGAATTTTTCTTTTGCAATCACAACTTAGCTATTAGGCACAAAAGACCTAGCTTTTGGCTTGTTTTGGCTTTGACACGCCTTCCTCACTAAGTGTAATCCTTTCTGGCTTTTGATTTAAAGTGAGAGACATGCAACTCTTCCTTTCACTTGAACACTTAGAGGCCATTGTAGCATTATTATTTGGTCAAATTTCAATATTCTTGCATCTCAGGGAATAGGGAGGGAGATGGGGGGATGGACAGTTGGTGAAGTAGTCAGAACACACATAACATTTATCCTTTAAGTTTGCCATCTTATATGGATACAGTTTGTGATGCCCCCAAACAATTACAATAGTAACATCAAAGATTACTGATAACAAACATAATAATAATGAAAAGTCTGAAATATCGTGAGAATTACCAAAATGTGACACAGAGACATGAATGAGCAAATGCTGTTGGAAGAATGGTGCCAACAGACTTGCTTGACACAGGGTTGCCGTAAACCTTCAATTTGTAAAACATACAGTATCTGCGAAGCACAATACAATGAAACACAATAAAGTGAGGTGTGCCTGTATGGTTTATTCAGATACTAATTGAATATTTGTGTTAACCTTTTACCATTTTGATATAAAGTGAACCAAGCTGTAAAATTTTAGGCATCTCTAACATCTCTGTTTTCTCAGTTTATGAGAAGAAACTGAGTTATGGTAAAATAGTTCTTATGTTCTCAGGATAAAACATCTTTTATTGAGTGCAACAAACAGAGCAGCCATTTTTAGTAAAAGGATTTAAAAATCTCCAAGTAAAACATCCCCAACCCTTACCAAGAAAAAAACAACTTGTTGCATATCACATTTGTCGCATGGATATTTTTTAAACAGTCTTGTTTTTTACACAATTACTACCAGCTTTTTCTACTTTTGTCATTTCATTTTCATCACCCTTGATGAAAATGAGCTTATCCAGATGGAAACAAGCTTCTCTATACTTTCAAATGTTGGTTTTGATGTGGTATTTAATAAAAGTATTTAAGTATTTTTAAACATAGACAACTTTTCCTTGCTGCAATAGGTAAAGGATACCTAAGCTAGCAAGAAGAGTTCTCACACAGTGGCATATTATTTAGCCTCAAAAAAGGAATGAAGTGGGGTGCCTGGATGGCTCAGTCATTAAGTGCCTGCCTTCAGCTCAGGTCATGATCCCAGGGTCCTGGGATCGAGCCCCACGTCGGGCTCTCTGCTCAGCGGGAAGCCTGCTTCTCTCTCTCTCCCACACCTCCTGCTTGTGTTCCCTCTCTCGCTGTCTCTCTCTCTCTCTCTCTCTCTGTCAAAATAAATAAATAGAATCTTAAAAAAAAAAAAGGAATGAAACTCCATACATGCTACAACGTGGGTGAGCACCAAAGAAATCATGCTGTGAAAGAGGTGAGACACAGGAGGACAAATACCGTGTGTTTCCATCTCTATTCTAGAGAGCTGGAATAGGCAAATTCAAAGAGACACAAAGTAGAATTGAGATTACCAGGGGCTGGAAGAAAGGGTGAGGGGAGTTATTTTGTTAATGAGTACCTTAAAGTTTTTTAGTAGGGATGATGATGAAAAATTATAGTGGTGATTGGCAGCATAACTTTGTAAATTTAATGTCGCTGAATTGTACAATTATAAATGGTTTAAATGATAAATATTATGTATAGTTTGCAACAGTGAAAAACATTTTGAAAAAGAAGGTAAGAATTCTGGCACGATCTTACAACTGAGGACCAGAAAGTTCTAGCCTCTATTACTGGACCTGATGCCTGAATATGTTCTGGTTCAACAAATTCAGAAAGTTCCTGTGTGGGCTCCTTCTTTCATTCATTTGGTTCATTCCATTGATAAATATTTATTTAAAAATAAAAAGTCACAATATGTCATATTAGATTGAGGACTGGAAAGGTGAGTAAGGGAGCCTACAGGACATGGGAGAAGACAGCCATATTCACATATGATTAAAATACAGTAGAAAGGCTGCAGTAGAAATGCAATGAATGTGGTGGGAACACCAGAGAAGAAGTTCCTGAGGGGATCAGGGTGCATAGAAGAGTCAATAATTTATCTGGGCTTGAACTTTGTTGAAGGAATTGGTTGCTTTTTGTATTTGGTAATATGCAGTACACGATCACTCACATTTTTATGCCTTGGGATCTTGAATCTAAGATATTTGCAGGCTTTTCGAATATTTTGTGATTTTTTTTTTCCCCTAAGGGTTCCAGCAAACTGGTTCCTGGAGGCATGAAGACATGTTGGTTTGTTCTCTGTTCTGTTTTCTAAAAATTATAAGCAAAACAACTTTGAGAAATAATTTAAAGTGAATGAGATACGTTCAGATCTCTCAAAGAGCTTGTAATCTAATAGGGAGATAAGGTAAAGACAGCTGGGTGGTAAGTGTCTTAAGAAACAGTCAATGTGGCAATAATACAATAATAGGAGGGGACTTTAACACCTCCTTCACTGAAATGGACAGATCGTCTAAGCAAAAGATCAACAGGTAAATAAAGCCTTTAAATGACACACTGGACCAGATGGACTTCACAGATATATTCAGAACATTCCATCCCAAAGCAACAGAACACACATTCTTCTCTAGTGCACATGGAACGTTCTCCAGAATAGATCACATCCTAGGTCACAAATCAGGTCTCAACCAGTACCAAAAGACTGGGATCATTCCCTGCATATTTTCAGACCACAGTGCTTTGAAATTAAAACTCAATCTCAAGAGGAAAGTCGGAAAGAACTCAAATACATGGAGGCTAAAGAGCATCCTACTAAAGAATGAATGGGTCAACCAGGAAATTAAAGATAATTCTTCTTTAAAAAATTCATGGAAACAAATGAAAATGAAAACACATCTGTTCGAAATCTTTGGGATACAGTGAAGGCGGTTCTAAGAGGAAAGTATATAGCAATACAAACCTTCCTCAAGAAACAAGAAAGGTCTCAAATACACAACCTAACCCTACACCTAAGGGAGCTGGAGAAAGAAGAGCAAATAAAGCCTAAATCCAGCAGGAGAAGAGAAATAATAAAGATCAGAGCAGAAATCAATGAAATAGAAACCAAAAGAACAGTAGAACAGATCAATGAAACTAGGAGCTGGTTCTTTGAAAGAATTAATAAGATTGATAAACCTCTGGCCAGACTTAGCAAAAAGAAGAGAGAAATGACCCAAATAAATAAAATCATGAATGAAAGAGGAGAGATCACAACCAACACCAAAGAAATACAATCAATTATAAGAACATATTATGAGTAACTATATGCCAGCAAATTAGATAATCTGGAAGAAATGGATGCATTCCTAGAGACGTATAAACTACCAAAACTGAACCAGGAAGAAATAGAAAACCTGAACAGACCCATAACCAGTAAGGAAATTGAAGCAGTCATCAGGAAACTCCCAACAAACAAGGGCCCAGGGCCAGATGGCTTCCCAGGGAAATTCTACCAAACATTTAAAGAAGAATTAATACCTATTCTTCTGAAACTCTTCAAAAAAATAGAAATGGAAGGAAAAGTTCCAAACTCATTTTATGAGGCCACCATTACCTTGATCACAAAACCAAAGACCCCATCAAAAAGGAGAATTACAGACCAATATCCCTGATGAACATGGATGCAAAAATTCTCACCAAAATACTAGCCAATAGGATCCAATACTACACTAAAAGGATTATTCACCATGACCAAGTGGGAGTTATTCCGGGGCTGCAAGGTTGGTTCAACATCCACAAACCAATCAATGTGATACAATACATTAATAAAAGAAAGAACAAGAAGCATATGACCCTCTCAATAGATGCAGCAAAAGCATTTGACAAAGCACAGCATCCTTTCTTGATTAAAACTCTTCACAGTGTAGGGATAGAGGGTACATACCTCAATATCATAAAAGCCATCTATGAAAAACCCACAGTGAATATCATTCTCAATGGGGAAAAATGGAGAGCTTTTCCCCTAAGGTCAGGAACATGGCAAGGATGCCCACCATCACCACTGCTATTCAACATAGTACTAGAAGTCCTAGCCTTAGCAATCAGACAACAAAAATAAAAGACATCCGAATTGGCAAAGAAGAAGTCAAACTCTCACTCTTTGCAGATGATATGATACTCTGTGTGGAAAACCGAAAAGACTCCACCCCAAAACTGCTAGAGCTCATAAGAGGAATTCAGTAAAGTGGCAGGATATAAAATCAATGCACAGATATCAGTTGCATTTCTATACACCAACAAGACAGAAGAAAGAGAAATGAAGGAGTTGATCCCATTTACAATTGCACCCAAAACCATAAAATACCTGGGACTAAATCTAACCAAAGAGGCAAAGGATCTGTACTCAGAAAACTATAGAATACTCATGAAAGAAATTGAGGAAGACACAAAGAAATGGAAAAACATTCCATGCTCATGGATTGGAAGAACAAATATTGTGAAAATGTCTATGCTACCTAGAGCAGTCTACACATTTAATGCAATCCCTATCAAAATACCAACCACTTTTTCCAAAGAAATGGAACAAATAATCCTAAAATTTGTATGGAACCAGAAAAGACCCCTAATAGCCAGAGGAATGTTGAAAAAGAAAAGCAAAACTGGTGGCATCACAATTCTGGACTTCAAGCTCTATTACAAAGCTGTCATCATTAAGACAGTATGGTACTGGCACAAAAACAGACACATAGATCAGTGGAACAGAATAGAGAGCCCAGAAATGGACCCTCAACTCTATGGTCAACTAATCTTTGACAAAGCAGGAAAGAATGTCCAATGGAAAAAAGACCGTCTCTTCAACAAATAGTGGTGGGAAAATTGGACAGTCACATGCAGAAAAATGAACCTAGACCATTTCCTTACACCACACATAAAAATAGACTCAAAATTGATGAAAGACCTAATTGTGAGATAGGAATCCATCAAAATCTTTGAGGAGAACTAAGGTGCAACCTCTTTGACCTCAGCTGCAGCAACGTCTTCCTAGAAACATCGCCAAAGGCAAGGGAAACAAGGGCAAAAAATGAACTATTGGGACTTCATCAAGATAAAAAGCTTTTGCACAGCAAAGGAAACAGTCAACAAAACCAAAAGACAACTGACAGAATGGGAGAAGATATTTGCAAATGACATATCAGATAAAGGGCTAGTATCCAAAATCTATAAAGAACTTATCAAACTCAACACCCAAAGAACAAGTAATCCAATCAAGAAATGGGCAGAAGACATGAACAGACATTTCTGCAAAGAAGACATCCAAATGGCCCACAGACATGAAAAAGTGCTCAACATCACTCGGCATCATGGAAATCCAAATCAAAACCTCAATGAGATACCACCTCACACCAGTCAGAATGGCTAAAATTAACAAGTCAGGAAACGACAGATGTTGGCGAGGATGCGGAGAAAGGGGAATCCTCTTACGCTGTTGGTGGGACTGCAAGCTGGTGCAGCCACTCTGGAAAACAGTATGGAGGTTCCTCAAAAAGTTGAAAATAAAGCTACCCTATGACCCAGCAATTGCACTACTGGTATTTACCCCAAAGATACAAATGTAGGGATCCAAACGGGTACGTGCATCCCGATGTTTATAGCAGCAATGTCCACAATAGCCAAACTATGGAAAGAGCCAAGATGTCCATCGACAGATGAATGGATAAAGAAGATGTGGTACATATATACAATGGAATATTACACAGCCATCAAAAAATGAAATCTTGCCATTTGCAACAACGTGGATGGAACTAGAGGGTATTATGCTAAGCAAAAAAGTCAATCAGAGATAGATAAGTATCACATGATCTCACTGATATGAGGAATTTGAGAAACAAGACAGAGGATCATAGGGGAGGGGAGGGAAAAATGAAACAAGATGAAATCAGAGAGGGAGACAAACCATGAGAGACTCCATCTCAGGAAACAAACTGAGGGTTGCTGGAGTGGTGGGGGGTGGGAGGGATGGGGTGGCTGGGTGATGGACATTGGAGAAGGTATGTGCTATGGTGAGCACTGTGAATTGTGTAAGACTGATGAACCACAGACCTGTACCCCTGAAACAAATAATACATTATATGTTAATTAAAAAAACTAAAAAAAACCAAAAACAAAACAAAAACAACAGTGTGGGATTGCTGTGCGGAGGCTGGAGAAGTGACTTTGGGGGCGATGGAGCAAAGCTTTTTTGGAGGGGTGTGTTTGCACTTTTCCCTTAAGGCTCTGTAGAATTGTGGTAAGTAGATATGAGTAAGGTCATTTTATTTGGATAGAAAGGTATGAGCAAAAGCAGAAAGGCAGCAAATACTTAGTCCTATTCAGGGAGGCAGCGAAAAAGCAAGCCCGAAAGGCCCACTGGGGCCAGGTTATGAGGATCTCCAAACTTTCAATGTTCTGCTTATTCTAAGAGTCCATGATTTGTTACTGGTAGATTTGGAAGAGAAAGGCTAGAGTCTTCACACCCATACTCGTACATGGGATAGCGGAGAAAAAGAGCAATAGCAGTGATCCAGAAGCACTGGATGGGCACTGGGCTCCTGGGAGGGGTGGGAATACATTGAACTAGAAACATGACATAGTGAGAAGAACATGTTTGGAGTCAGTCAGCCATGGGTTAAAATCCTGTAATCAACATTTACTGTGTAGACTTGGCCAACTTAGAACTGCTGAGCCTCATTCTCCTTGTGTGACAAATGGGGATAATAGTGTCTTTATGTAGGATTGTCCTGAGGATTCAAGAGAATGGGGTGACACACATACGTAGACTCCAGATGGCCCTAGGTGATCCCTAGGGTACCTTCTGAATCTGAATGTCTGTAAAATAATTTAAAAGTTTTTTCCTGCAAATATAAGTTATTCACGTAATTGAAGTTAAAATATATAAATCATGTATTTCTAGGCAATTAATATAATGAATTTCAAGTATCAGTGAAAACACCACAGCCAAAATAGATTCTCCTGGTGCAGAAACTTATCTCTGGGAATTACTCAAATATTTTGGAAGCTGTGTTAACCATTTCAGTCCTGTATGTTGCCATTCCGGGCTCAAAACCATGTGTTTAGGAAATGGTGTTTTCTCGTCAGATCTAATCTAAGGTCCGTCTAATTCCTTTTCCTGATGGGAGCTCTGAGTTAGGGTTTTACTCTGTGAAGTGTATTCTGCTAAGGTGGCTACGGGCAATACTTGAAAGTGTGAATGTACTTTGAAAACCTCTCCCATGCTTTCCATTAGAAATAGTCTAGATTGTGGTACCTTGTGTCCCTACTAGACTTTCTGTCTTTAGCCAGTTTACGGAAATCTTTTTCTTCTAATTATTCTTCAGGCGAACCTCTTAGGTTTTCTGTTTGATGATGACATTATTTGTAAATGAGGTCATCTCCTTTCTGATGGTTGTATCCTTATTTGTGTCTCCTGACCTAGAGATAAGTATGTCAGGATGATGATGGTGGTAGGAATTGATAAGATGGTGTTGGAGAGGCCTCTAGTGCTTCAGTATCTAGTATGATATTCACATTTAGTTTGAATTCCATAGCACCCTTGTTCTATCTTTCCTGTCCCTTGGTTCACATTATATAGAAACTTGGGGGAAAATGTCTTTTACCTATTGAACTCTGAGCCCATTAAGGACAGCGTCTTTTCTTATTCATCTCCATGTTTGCAGGATTAGCACTGAGCCTGAACAAAACATGCAGATATTTATGGGAGGCATGAATAAGTACCTTAATTTATCAGGGCTCAATAAAAAGATCCTGAAGACAATAATTTCCTATTACATAGGAAATTATAAACATCTTTTCAGAATTTTGAAGAAGATTCACTGTTCAGCAGTCATCCTAAAAAATGTTTCATTTAAATTTAATATCTTGAATACTTGTCTTTTTTGTGATTCTTATATAAGAAAGCAGGAAGGAGATACAGTTCAAAGTTCTATCCTACTTGTAATTAAAAGAAATAGTGAAAGCCCAAATTCTGACTAAATTGTTGGCTCAAGTGTGAATTCTTTAATTCCTTTTCTAACTTGTATGTTTTCCAGCATACATACAAATAAATAAATCCAGGAATTAATATAACTAATGGACTATTTTGTACTTGCCTATGCAGACAAAAAACAAAGGTAATATTTATGTTGATTGTATTTGGATTGAGGTGTTGGTATTTTATTTATTTTATTTATTTTTATTTTTAAAAGATTTTATTTATTTATTCATGAGAGAGAGAGAGAGAGAGAGAGAGAGGCAGAGGCAGAGGCAGAGGGAGAAGCAGGCTCCCCGCAGAGCAGGGAGCCTGATGCGGGACTCAATCCCAGGACCCTGGGATCATGACCTGAGCTGAAGGCAGACGCTTAACCGACTGAGCCACCCAGGCATCCCAAGGTGTTGGTATTTTAAAATGATATATACCCTAGTGCTGTATAATCCCCTTTTCTTGGTACTTCCCACTTTAGTTTTTATAGATTTCTGTTTGAAATAATATTTTGTCTCAATGTCATTCATGTAGACAATCATTTGAAAATGGTGGGATATGGGATGGGACTGAATAATGTGAAGAATACTTCTTAAAGGTGAAGTAAGGTATATCAAAGAATAATTTGCAAAACCTTTATGGCAGAAGTCATATTTATTGAAAAAAATTAATATCTTTGCTATAAAATTTATAACAGGAGTATTTACTGAATGTTTATTTTGATGCATAAACCTGAATATTACATACCAAGTACAAGACAGTAGCACTAGCTTTGCCTTTATTTACATTTTATGAAAATCGTTATGCAGTCCATGTTAAAAGAACTTATGATGGAGAATTGTTACATTAGAAAAATAATATTCTTGATAAAGCATTCTCAAGGAGTCCAAGGAGTCCAATCTTTTCTGCCTCTTCAATAAGGCAAAAAGTCCCTGGAATAGCATATAACTTAATTTACAAAATACAATAAATGTTCAGACACATATTCAAGTTTTCTTTTGGTATGATTTTTCCTCACTCTAAAATTACTTTTTATTTTTGTTTTTATTTATTTTTTTACTAAAACAGAAGGGCTTTCAGGAAAATGTCATTGATTGATTTCAGCTATACATTACATATACAACTCCGTAGCCTAGCGACGACCATTGCTACACCGTCATGAACTGTAAATATTTTGCTGGGTGAGCTATTCTCAAATGTAGCATATTTTAAAATTTTGCCATCATTATGACTGTGGAATCGTTGGTGTTCATAGGAAACAGACCTGTCACAGTATGAAGCTTTGTTTTAGGGAACTGGTACACAATCACATTTCCACTCACAGGAGAACACCACAGATGTAACTGAAGTCAGGCCCCGATGGCTCCACAGGGGCCCCAGGCCGGACCAACCCCAGCTTCCAGTGCTCACGCTGCACAGCCCTGGCCCACTCAGGTGGTTTCGTCTCCAGAGACTTGCTGGCTCTTCACAGTTAAGTCGTTTTAATTCCTTCAAAGGCACACAGCTTCCACCTTTTTTCCAACGTTGCTCCCACGCCTGTGAATTCCTGTTTAAACATGCGTGGCAGCCTCATCAGAAGCATTTCGATTTCGTTTGCAGATATCTGTTAGAAAGGAAGAAAAGTCACTTTTGGGAACAAGACTCGTCTGCAAGGAGGCAAGGGGTTGGGCAAGGATGCACTTTTCCAGGGAGATAAATGACACTACTTGGCTGTCAAGTAACGTGCTGAGGAGAGGAGCGCTGGTCAAGCACTGGAAGTGACTGTCCTGGTCTCGAGCAGCCGGTGGGGCTGGGCAGGTAGGAGACAGAGGGGCGCGAATCCCAGGCTCACCTTCCTTTGGATGGCTGGCTTACTGGGTAGTGCCTTGTGTGAACAGCCCTCCCCACCTTGATATAAAAGGAGATGAGAATGGGATTTAAGAGGGCTGAGTGCAAGTTCATCACCACTCCGGGTGCCCTCATCCTCTTCGACTAAGGGCAGTGCTTGTATCTCACTCAGTGAGGGCCAAAGGGCATATGGGTAGATTTCCGGCCACCCTAACTTCTCTTTCTTTAATTTTCACAGAGACCAGAAGACCATAAAGGTTTAGAATGAAATGAAAACCCAGAACCAACAACCATGAAAATCTCAACATCCATTCTTAAAATCCAGGTAGTTTTTTTTTTCTTTTTTAAGTTTTATTTGTTTAAGTAATCTCTACACCACATATAGGGCTCGAACTCAGGACCCTGAGATCAAGATTTGCATGCTTTTCCGATTGAGCCAGCCAGGCACCCTTCCAGGTAGTTTTTTCTTTTTCTAAATTAAAAAAAACTTTTAAAAAAGATTTTATCTACTTATTGGAGAGAGAGGGACAGACACAGATAGCAAGAGAGAGCACTGAGCCGGGAACAGAGGGAGAAGCAGGCTCTCCACTGAGCAGGGAGCTCAACATGGGACTCAATCCCAGCACCCTGGGGTCATGACCCCAGCCAAAGGCAGATGCTTAACTGACTGAGCCACCCAGGCACCCCCCCCCCAGGTAGATTTTTAATGTAGTTTTTTTTTCTTCTACCTATTTTTCTCTATTACATACATTTTTATGCCAATAATTCATTTTACCTTAAATAAAGGACAAATCAACCATAATCCTTCTGCTCTAACACAGCCATTGTTCTCATTTTCCTGTCTTTGTTTCCCAGCCCATGTGCTTGCATAGGGATCTCCTATAGCAAGGTGGCTAAGACCCTGGAACCAGAGGGCTAACATTTTTGTTTGAATCCTGTATCTACTATTGCTATGAGCTAAATGACTCCAACCAAGATAATTAGTCTCTCTAATCCTCAGCAAATGGGAATAACAAAGTGTAATAAGGATGTATAAAGACTACTGGCTTAGCATAGATTTGGCACATAGAAAGGTTTAATGAATCAGACCTATTACTATTTTTCATGGTACAATCACTGGATAGATATCATTTTAGAGTCTGCACTTTCCATTTAACATTTAAATGTTAAACTTATTTAACATTTATTTTAAAGAGAGACCAAAAGACCAAGAAGTCAAATCAGCTTTTCATGTAACGTTCACATGGAAAAGATTTCACGTGATATATTCAATATCCATTCACATGATATATTCAATATTTCAAAAAAAAAAAAAAAAACCCTTTCGAGGCAGTTGAAATAAATTGCATTCTAAAATTTTTGTGTGAATTATTTTGAAATCTGAATGCATTTTCCTACAAAGCCATGTTAAAAGGATTATTAGATTGCCAGGTCAGCCCACAAAAGCCTATTAAACAGATGCTTTAAAGGTTCATGTGATTTTGAAACATTTCATTTCAGTGAGCACTGTGCAGAATGCCTTCACCAGCATCCTAATTCCATTGTCACAACACTCCTATTAGATACATGTGTCAAAAATGTTAAGATGTATCTTCGTTTTATAGCTAAGAAAACAGAGTGAACTACAGAGAGTTAAGTGCCTTTTCAAAGACAGAACTGGGAAAGAACCCACTGCTTGTGCCTGGGAACTAGGCATTGGTGTGTTTTACGTGCTCCGCATGATTTCAGCAAGCCGTGGGTGAAGAACCAGGAATGTAGTGCTTACTTTCAAAATATCAATCACCTGGGGTTCCTGTTAAAAAAACTCAGATTCCCTAGCCTCTTCTCTGGAGACTGATTCAGCTGATCTGGGGTGTAGCTCATATACTCTATTTTTGATAATCACCCCAGGTAATTCTTAAGATCAGGCATATTTGGGTTAACAATGGGATTTTAAATCAGACAGGCTTGGATTTTAATCTGGGTAGGGCCAATCTGTGTAACCATGGGCAGGTCATTTAACAGCTGTAACTCAGTTTCTTCATGTGTATAACAGATGTTGTAATCTCTCAGCCTAATCATGAGGATTATACATAAAGTGTAACATGGTGCCTGGAACGAGATGCTTTCTCTCTGTATACACACTAGGCAATGCTGACAGAATACGACACTCTGTTACCAAACTTTTTGTGATAGGTGAGTCCAGCTCTGCGCTCCTAAGCCAAAGCAAACAAATACAGAAAAGTGTGTGGTCAAACCCAGTTTTCACTTGGTCCAGAAGGCAGTTTTCTGAAGCCAAGTTATCCTCCTCACCTCCTTTCCTTCCTTTGGAGAAAGACAGCACAGGCTGTCTATGGTGGGCTCCAGTCTGCAGTCAATTCAGGTGAGACTCCTGAGATGAGCCACCCTTGCCCCTGATCAGGCAGAGCCACAGAGAAGCTGCCAGACCCCCAGGTTAACAGCCGGCCCATCCCAGGCTTGTTTACAGGATAACCGTCAGCTCCCTTGGCAAAGTAGGGAAAGGAGCTTTGTAGTGCTCTTTAGGAAGGAGAGAGAGAAGCTAAATTCTTGAGGGTAAAACAAAGGTCTGGTGTGAAGGTGACACCTATCTATGCAGGAGACCAGCTGGGGTCAGGACAGGCGGTGCTGCCCAGCAGCCCCGAAGTGAAGAAGTGCGACAGCTCGGGAGTTCTGGAAAACCTTGTCCTCTCCAGACTTTCGCAAACACTTATGTTAGTTCTCACTACACTCTCATAAGACAGGGAGTAGTTTACAAATGAGGAAACTGAGGTCCAGACAGATTAGGTAACCCAGGCACTAAGTGTGGAGCTGGGCTGCAGATCCAGACTCCTTGGCCTTATTTTTGAGCACTGACGCCAAATGCCACAGGGGGCCGGGGACTGTGGACTGAGCACCGGAAGTAGTCCTCTTGGTCACTGTCTCCCTGTTGGGGGCCGGGGCCTGTGTACTAGAGGGCAGGTCTGTGATGACTAAGACTTTAGAGCGATATCAACATCAGTAACAAACAGAGTTCCCAACTCGACCAGCTCATACACATCCCAGTGCCAATGCCTGGGTGCCCCTACAGCAACTCTTCACCAAAACAGCAAGCAAATCATGGGGAATCTTGTTTTCTGTGATGTCTTTTGACCCGAGGCTAGGCTTGAACCACAGAGGAAGCTGGAGTAGCATGCTGGAGGAGAGAGGGAGCCACTCCTTCCTGAGTCCTCATGGCACTTTAAAGCACAAAACGGGGGCGCCTGGGGGGCTCAGTTGTTAGGCGTCTGCCTTCGGCTCAGGTCATGATCCCAGGGTCCTGGGATCGAGCCCCGCATCGGGCTCCCTGCTCAGCGGGAAGCCTGCTTCTCCCTCTCCCACTCCCCCTGCTTGTGTTCCCTCTCTCGCTGTCTCCCTCTCTGTCAAATAAAGTCTTAAAAAAAAAAAAAAACTCTTAATAAAATAAAGCACAAAACAAATGGCAACCAACACTCAGTAGCACTTGCTGTGTGCCAGATACTGTTGTGAGTACTGTTCATATAGTAAGTCATTTTAATACACAACATAATCCATAAAAACCCATGTTACAGGGGGTAAAACTGAGGCACAAAGATGTTAAATATGTCACCCAAGGTTCCACAAGTAAGTAGTGAGACTGGGATTTGAAATTTTTATGGTTACTTAGTTTGGATGACCAATTGCCATTCCTCGGATTTTGACAGAACCAGAAATTAGTACAATGGCAAGGAATGTCCTCAAAAGTAGTTAACGCTAGTAAGCTGCCGTTGGCTTCAAGCTTCAAGGTCACCGCCTGAATGTGGACAGGGGTGGGGCACGATTATAGAACAGACCGCCTCAAATGAAGTCCTGTCTGAAATCTCCCTTTAATAAGGCTCTGAGATGAATTCTAGAGCATTTCCTTGAAGATGTTTTGTATCTCATGCCGGAAGAAAGATCAAGGAGAAGTTGCTTTCAAGTTAGTTTGATGGTTTTTAGAACTTTCTCTATATACCCTGACAAAATAACTTTGATGATATATCACATTTTGGGATTTTCAAAACAAAGAGAGAATTTAATTTATCCTTTTTTTTTTTGTTTTACCCTATGGCCAAAGAGTTTTTACTTGACAAATATTTTCATTTACTTTAATTCTGTTTTCTCCTCCTCCTAAATAATTTGTCAGCTCTTGTAATTTTGCCTTGGCAATATCCTTTATCTTCCTACTGATCATTTCTTGGTTTTGAGAACTGAAAGAATCCTGGAGTGCTCACAAAACAAAGCAGCCGGACCTTACTGGCCGAGCTCAGAGTGAGACGTACCCATTCTGTCATCAGCTGTGCAGGGTTCCCTTCCCCAAATCCATCCTGAGGTCAGGGCTTCTCTCTAAGCGCCTGTCTGTCCTCGATGGAAGCCACTGGGGGACAGGGAAGGGTGTGCTCGCCCAGCGGGTGAGTGGAGGGGCTAGAACTCGGTGCAGGGCTTTCGATGCCAAATCCAGCCCTGCCTTCACAGCACACGGGTGCTGTGAGCAGAATCTAAGAGATGTAGTTGAGAGACTTCTGTGCAGCATTGCCGTCTAGGTTAGAGACATGCACTGTGCCTGTAAAATCTCATTTACCGTACACCACGTATTTGATGCTCTAGAAAGTGGGGAAGATTGTCATAGATGTGATGCTTTTATTACCTGCTTACTCAGCTGGCTGTTGTTTCAAGAAATGGGTGGTCTGTGTATTTTCAATCTTTGATGTTGTCCGTGGATCCCTGGCCACCCCTGTTTTGTTTAACATTTTCTAAGTCTGACATCTATTCTTTTAGAAAGGATTGATTTGTTCTAATTAAGAAAAAAAAAAAAAGATGAGAAGGAATAAAGGCTCCACGTAACCAAGGAGCTTGTGTGCTGGTAACACTGCAGAGAATAAATCAAGCAGATCTTATAAATTACCTCTGATTTGCTGACTCCAGCCCAAGCCCACTGCCTCCTTGCCGGGCCTCTAAGCATGGATATAAATTGACACAGCAGATATAAATCAATTTTATTACGGGGATGGTTGGCTCCATGTCCCATACAGCCAGGCAAGAGAAGCCAAGTGATGAGGGTTCTTGTTTGAGGCACTGAAAAGACCTGGCATAGGCTTTGTCAAGGCTGGAGAGTCCGAGAAGCCAATTGCAAAACCAAATTTCCTTCCATAGGATAAACTGACTGTTGGCTTTTAGTGCACATTTAAATCTTGTTCATTCTTCGTCTCCCTGGGCACCACATAGCATCAGCACACAGACACCTTACAGTAAACTTTTGCAGAGTGAAATGCGGAATATGGATGGGGAAAGAAGGGAAGGGAGGGAGGGAGGAATAAGGAAAGAAGCTAGATGTCAGTGGAGGAATTACGAAGACCACAGGAAAGAACTAGAAAGAAGAGGAACAGGGAGGGAGGGACGGAGGAAAAGAAAGGGGGAAGAAGATAAACAGAAGGAAAGAATTAGAAGGAGAAAAAGAAGGATCTGGATGGAAAATGAGAGAAGGAGAGAAGGGAGGGGAGAAGGGGGAGGTTGGCGACAGTGCCCCAGGGGGGGTGTGAGGGTGAGCACACAGAGATACCTCCTGGTAAACATGGGCTCACGTGAACGTCGCCCTTTTCCAACTTCTGTCCCACTAAAGATCTGCCTGCCTGGAATAGCGCTTCATTAGTTCATGTCTGATTATCCAGTTATTTCATAAATATTCTGGCATTTCCTGAATTAGACTACAAACCTTTTGAGAGCGGTGTTCTTTCTTAGATTTCTTTTGTGCTCTGGCCATCCCCTGTTCTTCCCTGGTCCCTAGGACAGTGCTGGGTTCATGAAAAGCAGTGAATTATCCCAGTGTTCACTGGGTCCCTGGTAACCTTGTCAGTTTCTCTTGCTGTGTGTGAGCAACTTCCTTTTTATTCTTTATGTAGCCAAATGGAAGTATTGTTACCTCCAATGCTTCATTTATCATGTGCTTTCCAGAGGTATTGTCATATCTAAAAAACACACTCATTATAGCCTAAGCAACAGAAAACTCACTCATTAACATATTATGATGGGTGGCGATTTAGGAGAACACTGGAATATACATAATAATGAAGATTTTTCGGAGGGGGGGGAACCTTACAAACACCACTGAGAACATTTCATCTACCCTTACTGCCTAACTATAGTCTAGGCAAGAATGCTCTCCAGTTATGGCCAATTTGAATCTCCTTGGAACTGACCAGGTATTTTAATTTTGTGTTTCCCGTGGTATGCTTTTAGTACAGACATGCAAATGGCCTGCCCTTCTGGTGGGAGATGTACACATGCCTATGAGCACCCAAGCCCGTCAGTGAACAGTGGTGGTATGTCAAAATGGCAGGTCTTTGTAAATCCTCCAGTATCAGCGGCCGTATTATGTTGAGTCTGGTTTTCAGAATCAAATCTACTTGGTGGGCCTTGGGAGGAGGCTATACATATGTAGAGGGGGCAGCCAGACACGCTTGGGAGAACTTAAGTCCTAAAGAATACATAAATTGGGGGAAGAGCAGAAGAATCTCTCCTCTTGACTGTAGGACAGGAAATACTCATCTGCTAATGCTCAACTCAATGTGACTTTCTTGCTGCTTAGGGTCAGGGTCAGGCTTGAAGGGCTCTGGGCTGACCTGGGGGAGTTCTCTGTATTGATTGGAAACCATTTCAGGATAGTGCTGCCTGTCTTGAAGAGCTTACCTGCCTGCACCCAGGGCACAGTTTTTGACTCGGCAAAGTTTTAGGAAGCCATCTCCCCCCACCACCCTTCTCCTGCCTTCCTCTGAGTGAATCTTTGTGATGTGGTCATATAATCACATTCTGCTACAAGAGGGCTAAGTGAACGAGAGGTGGTGGTTTAGAAGAGGCTGAGAAGAGAAAAATATGCAAATATCATTATCAAGAGCAGGAATAATATTTAACTGGAAAATGGCCTATTACTGGGCTATACAGTTTTAGGAGCCATGTGCAATTCACATGCCCAGCATAATTTAAATTAATTCCTGGCTCTCCTTCCATTTCTAATCATTCTTATACTCATATGTGGCCTTTGGGGAAATCCTAATAAAATCAGCTTCATTACAGGCTGAATTGATTGAGCCTGCTTTCCTTGCTCTCATCAGCACTGGGGTAGGCAGAATCTAAATGTTATTTTACAATTGTCGTAATGGTGATGTTGTCTGATGTCAAACTGTGCTGTTCTAACTGGAATTTTAAAAAACCCATCCTACTAGAATCAGCGAAACCTCCGTGTCGTGGAGGCTAAACTGAATCCATAGCCTTTGTGCAACATTAACCAAAACTTGGTGGGGGTCCTGGTGACACCCACCTCCTTCTGATTAACCAGAGGCAGGCGCACCAGGAGAGCCTTAGCGTCAGTGGGCTGCTGGTGGCTCCAGGATTCGGAGCCTTCTGGCAGCTGATACAAGGACAAGGCCCTGGTGGGTACTTAAAGGGCAAACCTCTCATTACTTTGTTTTCTAAGCTGCTTAAAGCCCTGGCGATATGGAATTCCAGTACAGAGCAATAATTTGGTCTCTGGATTAAAAAGTCTAAATATCCTTTCAGCCTCACTGGGATAGAAAGAATACTTGGTCTAATTGCTGGCACCTAGGAGTTTTAGAGCACTTTTTCTATATAATTTTTACTTCAGGGATGAGGAAACAATTTGACAGCTCTACTGAGCATTTCATTCAGGAGATAGAGGGCTGTCTGGGGAAGACCCTGTGTATTTCCTCTGTGAAGGAAATGCTTTCTTCATTATCTTCTAAAATAAAAGTACCAGTCTGAGATAAAATGGAATTCCCTTTAACTGAATCCCTTCCAGAAAGGCCGATCATCTATGGCCAGGGACCAGGTGTGTGAATTCTCTCCTCAGAGACTACTGAGGGAGACCACACAATTTTGCCTGAACAAATGGATGATGGACACTCTGTCCTGAGGTTAAGAATAGAACAAGATAATTCATTATCTATCACCCCCACCAGGTGATTTTACACCCCCCCCCAACACACACACACACACACACACACACAAACTCACGTATATACTAAAACAATTGCTTCCCAACAAAAGCTTCCCACTTGGGATTTCTAGGAGGGGAAGGAAAGCAATGTCAACAATACAAGGGAAGGATAATAGCAACGATAGGAATAATTTCTTGAGGACTCATTCTATGCCACGCCACACTGGTGAAAGCAGTATTTCATCTTTCAGGCAAAGGTAGGGTTGATATTAATGAAATTGGTGAGGGTAAAAGACAAAGAAGCCCTTTAAGAAAGCTTAATTTCAACAAAGTAACATTGAATAGCTCATCCTTCTCATTTTATCTGAGTTAACATAAGCATTTTCTATCCCTCCCTGTCCATGTGAGGGGAGGCCACAAAGAAGACACGAGCGTGAACTTCCAGAATCTTATAATCTCCTCATCTCCTCTTCACTCTGTTTTGGCCTACCCTATTACCAGCTGCAAGAGAAGAAAAGGGCATGAATCTCTGTGACTGAAAAATACTTTTTTGTTCCAGATGATTCTCTCAGAGGGGAAGTATAAGACCCATTAGAAAGGTTAAGCAGTTGTGGGATCATGAATTGGTAAGATCATTTGACTCAAACTGAGAGCACAGTGTAGTCATTTAATTGATACTGGCCATTGAAGATTTAGAATGGTTTGTAGGTGTGTAGTCAGGGTCACAGAACTGTGGGCCGGGGCCTGGTCCTACACATTCCAGGTACTTTGCTGCACTCTATGCAAGAGCTTATTTCCATTTTCCCTCCCAGCAGGACATTTAACAAGCTACTCAGTGGTAGGCTTCAGTTCTCTGCTTCTGTGTCCATCCCCTTCCAAGGTTTCCCCCAGCAATGCTGCTTAATGACATGACTTTATTTCAAGAAGGGCCCCTCTCATTGTTCACCGGATTTTGATACATAAATTGATACACACATTGAGCTCTTTTTGTCCTTTCTCTTTTAGAATACAAATACTGCAATGGGTTAGGAGCATAGCTAATTTGCAGACAAGGCAAACTGAGCCTCAGAGAAATGAAGAGTGATGTCCTGACTCTGGGTGTCTCCCTTGGGGGGCACCGCTGAGAATAACTTTGCAGTCATTTTTTCCATTTAGAGAATAATGCTGAAAAACAACCATTAATATGTTTTCTTGAGAGTCGTATCAGATCTTTATGTTATTTGAGGTGATTTTCCCTCTATCAGGTGGAGTCCTTACCATAGAATCCTGTGAGAATATGGTCTCAGGATAATGCCCCATTAGCCACCCTGACCTGATTTCTCCCTCTTTGGGGAACTTTCAGGCCAACCTGTAATTTTCAGTCCCTCATATGCTTTTCAGAGTAATTTGGCATCTGCTGAAAGTCACTGTCATTTTAGATAACTGCTCTTATTTCTATAAAGAAAAAAGCAAGTGAAAAGAAGACAGCTATCTGCCCAAAACGGAGGTCCTTGTGAAGTACTGATAAATCTTCAAACGCCATTATATCCCCGATGCAGCTCACGCGGGGTCCACCTACAGCCGGAAAACAACATGCTAAATTTTAGCAATGCAAGTCCCCTGGAGAAAAAGAGTGTACCTTGGAGTCCAGCTGCTGCATGTATGACCAGAGATACTCTATGTTGGCTCCAAAAGGATGGACGTGAAGAAACGTTGATATAATCCCTGAATTAAAGAGACAAACATTGGACATTACTGAAAGGCAAATAAAAGTCTGAGTCAAATAATGTCATTTAACCCCAGTAATGGTTTCATCAGGCTGAGTTATGGTCTCACCATTTTTAACAGCACTCAACAAGCACTCGGTAACAGTCCGTTCTGAAGACAGTCCTAGTAAGGTGGCAAACAACACTCTAGCTTCTGGTATGATAGTGGTTAGAAAAGCTAGACTCTGAGATAATATATAGATGAATAAAAGTATTTCTAAACAAAGACTCTTGGAAGCATTTCAACTACCAATTTTATGCTTGATTTACCAATATAAAATTGTAGTTTTGGGGAGGATAAATTCTTCTTTCCCTCAGTGGACCTTGCAGCATGAAAATGGCTCATACAGCTGTGTCAGAGATCACACGGCCTCTGATTTCCCTGATAATTACAGCTGCTAGTTATAAAAAGTATTTAATCCATATTTCTCCTAACTGCCATTGAAGGAAGCCCAGATGCTTTCTAAAAGCTTTATTTCCTCCTGGTTGTTGCTGTTATTTAAACAGAGCCAGCTCACTCTCTCCTCCTCGCTGCTGTAATTTACAAGCTCGTTTTAAAAGGCCTAGGAATGGATGGTTTGGCTGGAGTCTGATTATAAATCGGAAGTCTTTTCCATTGTGAAATCAACTGTCAACATTGTACTGACAAATGAAAAGCTGGGCGTTGGTGTCAGGGCTGAAGTGAAGGGCTTTCTATCCTCCCTGCTCCTATATCCAAAAGCAAGGCTCCATAGATTGTATGCAGCTGTTTGTTAGGAAACTGTGTTCAGACTGACTTTTTAGTTCTAAGTAGGCTTCGAGATGAATTAAATCTGAGGATAAGCCCTCACATTGTTTATTGGGCAACTTTGATGCTTGACAGCCAAAGGTCAAAAGAAAGACCTACACTTGTCCGAAATGCAAGGGTGAACCCTCAAGGAGCACATTGTTCTTGCACAAGGTCATTCTGGGAATTGCAGGGTGACCTTGGATTGATCTGGGACAGGGTCTCGTGGCCTCCTGAGCTCCTGTGTGATGCTTGGGATGCTCTGGGATGAGTGTCAGTGTTTCAAGGAAAGTTCCCAGTTGAGCCTTCGTCTGAGGACAGAGAACCAAAGGGTCCAGTCCGCGCTAAGACCTGTCCTCAGAACGCTGCTTGTATGAGGTTTATACTGGTTAACAGAGAGATGAGGAAGGTGCAAGTAATTCATTATTTCTCCATAATGCCAAAACCTTAGTTTTCAGAGACTGACCGTGTTTTTCTTGAGATATAAAGAAGTACCATTTCATTCTGAGATTGTTCTTCCTTTTTTGCTAAAATGCCCTTTGATGAAATAATGGCCATGGTAAAAGGTACTAATGGTACTTTAAATATTTTTAAGCGGCGAACAGCTATTTTAATATACTTAAGTGGAACTGTTTTGTCCCCCTCACCACTTTGTTAATTTATATTTTAATTTTACAGACCTGGCAACTACTTCCCTGTGTCTTTGAAATTCTCAAATCTGGTGAGGTGGCACCGTAAGTGATTCTGTTACTAATGAGTTAAAACATAGAAGCTCATGAAGGACTCACTTTAAAAATAAGAAGTATTTAAACAATAACACATATTTGCATTTATTACGTGGGAGAGAGGGGGCAGAATTCTTAAGGGGAAAGTCCTATTGCAGGATGGTGAATGGGGTTCTCCCTGCTGTCCCCAGCTGAGGACAAGTGATGCTATGTCCACTAGTTTCCACAGGGAGCCTCCGACAAATGGTAGGCAGACCCTCCCCCCATTAGAGAACAAGGGGGAAGAATGAGTAGTCACCCCTGGCTTTGTGAGAAAGCCAGGCTGTTCCTTTCTTCTGGCACACAGGTTCTCCCAGGCAGGGAGGGGGCGCTCCTAGAGAATGGCTCCTAGAGCCAGGAGGGGTGCTGCAAGACAGGGACAGTAGTCCCTTCCTCGGTTGGACGTCGGCTTAGGCAGCAGACTGACTGATCAGCCTTCATGGTGACAAGGATGTGTGTGTTTCCCATGGGGCGTGGGGGCATCTTAGAAGGCAGAGAGGTCCGAGCAGTCTTAGGAGTAAACTACCCAAGGGCACCAGCAAATTAAAATCTCTACTGCACAGAGACTCCTCACCATCTCCTAGATAACCCACAGCCTCTCCTAAAACACCCATGGGAGTGTGACGTGAAGTTAAATGTCTTCGGTAGAATAAATAGAATGAGTCAGAAGAGGATTGGGGTGGGGGGTTTGGGGAAGAGGTTGATAACTTTTGGCCTAGGAGATGAAGTGCTGAAAGAGGAAGTTTAGGGATACCGGTAATGGGAGGACCCGGAGTGGCCGCTCTTATTGCCTCTGTGAGGTTGGCAGCCCTCCGTGTAAATGCCCCCTCACTGGCTACTCTCCGAGCCTCAGGCCCAGCGTTGGGTCTGCGCCCCCAGGGAATTCTGCCCTGACAGTCTGTGCGTGTTCTGGTTCAGTATTGGGAATAGAGTTTACGTTTACAATAAATGTGTATTGAATGAATTTATCCTCTAGAAATAAGACTAGCCAGTATCCTTGCTTAAAAATTTCTACTGTTCTATTAATAAATGGGGATAAATAAGAACCTTAAAAATTGCACAGTACTAACCAATGATGTGTAGTAGTCTTTCAAAAATCAGGTAACTTTGAGGCATTATTCACTGGTAATTCCTGCCCTTAACTCATCCACTTTATGGATTCAGGACAGAGCAACCTGAATGTTTTGGGCATGGACACTTTTTATTGAAACTCTTTTGCTCATAAAAGTAAAAAGAAAATGCTTATATGATTCCTATATATCTTTCTAAAATCAGATTAGAAATCCTGACCCAGACAGTATCTTCCCTTGGGTAGGAGAGTATTCAAAACCATCACTGTGGTAGCTGATATTAATAAGCCATTAGCTTTTCTTTAAGAAAATTGAGCAATTGCCCCTAGATCCATTTGGGGCCAAAGTATATAGTTAAAGGTTTTTTTGTTTTTTTTTTTTAATTTATTTGACAGAGAACACAAGCACAAGCGGGGGGGGGGGGGGGTGCGGGCGGCGTGGCAGAGGCAGAAGCAGGGAGCAGGGAACCTGGTGCGCGGCTCCATCCCAGGACTCTGGGATCGTGACCTGAGCCGAAGGCAGATACTTAATCGACTGAGCCACCCAGGTGCCCCCAAAGTAGGTAGTTAAATAAAGGCTTCCGAAGCTTTCCCTATGTATGGCAACTAAGCTATTCAGTATTGCTAGAGATACAGCAGAAATGGGAAACAATAGTCACAGTCTCCCAAATACTGCACCCTTCCTCTTCCCTCCTCCCACCCTACCGCTGCCCATCACAGTGTCCTCACAGAAGCATTAGTCATGGCAGCTGAGAAAATGTAGTTTCTAAGCCCTGGTTTTGGGTTGGATTCATGGGTGGGGTGAGGTGGGCTTCCTGAATAATCAACTAAAGCCTCTTTGTAGCTCCTTAAAAAGAACAGGACTAGTTCCTGAGAATGGAAAAAAGGACAGGTGTAACTCATAATCTAATGAGCAATGCTACAAACCCAGAAACTGGAGACTATTTTATGGTCCTCTGGGAGGACCTAAAAGCTTGGTTAAAAACACACCAGCAGCTGAGGGTGGAGAACTTAGCCATAACTGGACTGGTGGCTCTCCAAAGGGATTGACTCAATCATTGGTGGCTGTTTCCATGGAGAAGCAGAAGTCTCCATATTTAAGGATGGGTTTCCCAACCAGGAAAATACAAGGGTAAGTAGCTAATTTAAGAAAATAAAAAGAGGAATAGAGGAGGCTGTCCATACTCTTGAGCTTTAAAGCTGCATATTTCAGGGCCTTAAAAAGTGCTTTAGAAAGACATACATATATATATAGACAGACCAGCTCTGTGCAACCTGTGGCAAGCCCCTCATTAGAAAGGCCCATTTAAACAGGCATGTAAAAAAGCATTTTGAGCTTTTTCCATCAAAATCACTGAGTGTATTCCCCTTTTTAGTCCTAAGACCAAGGAAGCAGCAGCATTTAAAGTAGCCAAATAGTGCTAGATTTTTACGGCTTCATTCACTCTTCTTTAAGCATTTCCTTAGCAGCAGTTAGGTGCCAGGGTGCTAGGGGCACAGCACTGCACAAGACAGACGAAGTTCCTGCTCTGGGGGAATTTATATTCTAGGTAAGTTACAGAGGTAAACACAAAGATTAAAAATAAAGGAAATATTTTCAGGTAGTAGTAAACATAGTGAAGAAAACGCAACAGGCTCAAACTTGGTGGAGTGCTATTTTACACTGGAAAGTGGAGTGAAGGTAGATTTTCCTGTGTCAGATGGGAAGGAGCCAGCCACAGACAGCCTGGGGAAAGATTATTCCAGGTACAGTCAACAGAATGTGCAAAAGACCTGAGGTGGAAATGAGCTGGCAAGAACAAACGGCTGGAGAGTGGTACAGCATGCATTTGGAGGCAGGTAGGGAGCCAGATCACTTAGGGCCCTGTATGACAGATTAAGGGGCATGGATTAAATTCTGAAAACAGCAGGGAGCCAACATTAGAGTTCTAAGTAGGGGCATGATATGATCTGAATTATGTTTTAAAAATTTCATTCAAGCTGCTGTTTGGTGAATAGATGAAAAGGAAACTGGGAGGCCATTCAGAAGTGTCTGCACAAGACCTGAAGTGGTAAGGAGTGATCTGGACCAAAGAGCAGTGGGCATTGAAGGTGGAGCTGGTGGAACGCATGTGAGTGGTGAAAGGCTTGGGAGGAGGAGTCCTGGGTATTTGGCTTGAGCAACTGGGTGGTAGCATTTTCTCAGCTGGGAATACTAGGGGAGGAGCATATTAGGGCAGAGAAAAGGGGGAATCAAGCATTCTGTTTTGGCTTTTAAAATTTGAGATGTCCATTAGCATCTAAATGGAGATACCAAATGGCAGTTGGAGATGGTATAAATTTGGGAGTCAGTGGCCACCAAAAGGGACTCGACGCCAAAGTGTTCATTGAGATTATGCAGGTAGAGAAGAGTCCTCAAGACTGAACCCCAAAGAAGCCCAAAATTTAGAGGTTAAGCTGAGGAAAACTCATCAAAGGAATCTGAGCAGGAGTGATCAATAAAAAAGAATGGTGTCATGATAGCTAAGAGAAGAAGGTATTTCTGCCCAGAAGATGTGAGGAGTCCACTGTATGAAGTGCAGATGACAAATGGAGGGAGTTGAGAAACTGGCAACATGACGTTCTCTGGTCACGTTGACAGAACGGCTTCAGTGTGAGGGTGCCAGCCATCCTGGAGTGGCCGGGGAGGGAGTGGAGGCTGTGAGTATAGACAGTGCTTTGGAGAATTATGCTTGGATGGGGAGCAGGGAAGTGGGCTGCTGGAGTCAAGACAGGTTTTCCTTTTCTTTTGTTTTCAAGGTATGGGACAGTAGAGCTCATGTTCATATGCTGAGGGTATGAGCATCTGCTTCCTTCTAACATCACTGCCTAGGGGGCGGTGCAGCTTTCCTGATAGTGCTCGTAGATTATACAGAGTAGTGAGGTGAAGAAGACCATCCAGTCAGACCTCCTAACTTTATTCAGTATGAGGAATTAGATCCACAGTGGATCAGTGATTTGCGCGGTGAATCCAGTGCCTCCATCTGCCAGTACTCAGAATGGGCCTCCCTTGCTGAGGGCTGTTCAGAGATTATCAGGTACTGGGGTTTGTCATGGGCCAATCCGCCCCACTCCCATCTTTTTCTCTGACGGACTCCTATTTTAAAAAGTTTACTGGTTACCTGTTGAGAACAAAATATCAGTTTATATATTCATTTTGGTCAGATAGAATCCTGCCAGAATAGACTCCCCTTCCTCAGGCTGCTTGGGGTTTCACTCCAAACTCTGTGTCAGCTTGTAAAGTCCTGGCTGAAATTAGCTTTCCCTACATCCACTCTGGCTGATGGTCTCCTGGGAACTTCAGAAAACCCTGAGGCCTGGCAGCTTGCTGGGGGAGAGGGCTTCCCAGGGAGTTCTAGGAACCTCAGCTCTGCAGAGGAACAGCTGTGTCTCTCGATGGTTCTATCTTGCTGACAGCCAACAGAGGCCTGACCAGAAGCCAGCCTGAAATGTTCTTGCCTCTTGTTGCAGCCTACAAGGCTTCATGGACACTGAACCCGAGAGGCAGCCAGGAGGATGCCCTGTGAAATCTGGGTTTCCCACTAAGCCACGAGCCTACAGTTTCCTGTGAACAGCTGCTGAGCACTAGACTGTTTATGGGAACTAGGGAGAGGCGAGGCTGTGAGCGAGTGCTAGAAGGCAGACCCAACACTGTGACTGCTCTCGTGCTTCTCAGTGCGCTGGGATTCTAAGTTTGTTCCACTTATCTGGTGAGTACCATACTTGATCTTGTACAGTTTTTTTTTTTTTTTTTTAATTTAAAGAAAAAATTTAAAATGTCTGTCAGTCTTATTTTAACTAACCCCCTGAGACTGTATCAGGTCCCTTCAGTACTTCGTTCCTTATGTCTGAAATGGCCTTGACAACTCCCTTATCTCTTTGGAGAAACTATTCTTCCTTTAGGACTCATTTGACCATCCTTTCTTCTAACAAGGCATCTGTAGTGTAAGTAGCCCTTTCTCGGGGTTTCTGATTTAGTACAAACCATATTTTGTCGTCATTAACTGCTTCCTTTCTCACTAGTCTATGAACTTCTTGAGGGAAGAGATCACCTGATGACTACCATCGGGGACCACAGGTTCGGGCATAGGACAGGCGAGTAGTTCTCAGAACATGGTCCCGTT
The DNA here is from genome assembly GCF_029215605.1 of Mirounga angustirostris. Lineage (NCBI taxonomy): Eukaryota > Metazoa > Chordata > Mammalia > Carnivora > Phocidae > Mirounga > Mirounga angustirostris. The sequence goes on from NW_026991711.1 coordinate 53,223,345, forward strand.
AGTGCCTGTTTGAATATCACCTTGGATGTCAGTTCTAGAATAAACACAATCTGTGTGTGGGGGGGTGGGGGGCAGAGAGTCTACCTTTTTAACAAGCTGCCCAGATGATTCCTTTCCACAATGAAGGCTGGTAATTTTTATAGTAGGCTCTTGACAAATGTTTGTTGATTTATTGATACGGACATTTGTGTCTTGGAAACAAGATTTAGGTCAATGACTCATTCTTTACGGTCAGTAGCTTTCAGAGACGCACGTACTTCCCAGATTACTTTTTTTAGGTGCAGCCTAAATATAGCCTCGACTCCATTCACTGAAAACACCAAAACGTCACCATTTAACCTTTTTAAAAAGTGTATTTCTCTATAGTCATCTGCTTCCTAACACCCATATATTAGGGGGAACGTTTCTGTTCAGATAGAGACTGGTTGTGCACAGATGCGTGAACCGGTGGTAGTGATGGAGATGGGGCACGGCGGGGGGGGCGTTGATGGGAAGCAGCGTCCTGGTTCCCTGTAATATGTATGTCCTGATCCACAGACGGGTCAGAGTCAGGGTGATCTGTAAAGAAGTTTGTCTTATCATTAAGAATTTGCAGAGGGTTTTCAGGGGTCTGGGGAAGTTCTGAAGCACAGATACTTTATAAACAGTTGAGAAGGTTTTGACTATATCTGGATGGGATTTAGAGTGATGACTAGCATTGACAGGGTGCCAATCAGGGCTGTGAAGATTGGAAATCTATTAGAATCACTTAAAAAGAAAAGGTGGAGTGATCAGACCCAGAGTAATACTGCTGGCATCTCTTCTGAGCTATTTGCCTATCAATAAAAATGCTTTTGATCCATTCTTCATAACAATAGCTAGTGGTTTCCAAAGCTTTGGTACTAAATCAAAAGTACTGTCTCATTCTATCCCATATAAGGTCAGTACATGCCAAATCCAATGTGTAGGCCAAATGTGAAGAGGACTAGGAGTTCGGGCTTAGATGCTAGGCAACATCAGGCTGACCTAATGTGTAGCTACCATGGAGTTGTGAGCTATAAAATAGTCCCCTGTATTGCCCTCCATAATCATGTAATTCTTTTAGGTCTAATTAAATGTTAACCTGTCTTTACAAGGATTGGTTATAAAATAATCCAGAAATCACAATAATAAAGTCCTTTCTAAGGTACCATCTTTTTAGCTGAGTTGGAATACAGCACTTGATCCCCATTAACTGTCAAGCAGAAAATTAAGCAGAATGGTTGAACTCTTCAAGGGACTCAGAATCCAAATCTGCAAAACTCCAAATAATACCAATGAAATCCCACTGATCTTCTGTTATGTATCTACCTTATGTCTTAAAGACTCCAGTTTTATAAAAAGGACATGAGAATGTGTAGGAAGAATACATACTTTTGCCCAGCTAGATTAGTGTCACAAATAATCACAAATAATTAGCATTACTTGTTGTTTAGGAAGTTCTAGCCTCAGTTTTATGGTCTCTATATATGGAATCTATTTGAATAGCTTATTTCACTCCTTGCTTCTCTTCCAGGAAATCAAGATTTATGCCACTGTGCATTTTTATGTAACATTTGTGTGTCCCAAGAGGGTGTTATCTGAATATATTTGCATATAGCATATACTAGAGGTACCCAGATGTGATAAAGATTTTGCTAATAAGTATTTCCAATTCAAGGGAGATTTTTGCTATGCTCCTGGCCTTCTTAGGCTGACTTGGAGCAGGCCCACTATACCCTGTATCTGTATGGGTTTAATTATTCCAAGGGAAGATTCTGGGGAGATTGCAAAGAGTATTCCTAACCTCTCCAGATTCAGAAGTCCAGGGGACTCCCAGAATCATTCTACCTACAAGTGTTCTTCAGAAAAGAGTATCCCCAGCACCAGAAACTTCTTTCTCTGTGTAGCCTGATCCAAAGCAGTTTGGAATCCACATTCTGTCCCTGTCACAACATTTAACTAAATTCCAGAAGCTGCAGGAGAAGTCTTTTTGGTCTCAGCATTCAGGTTTCTACAAAATATGGATGGCCAAACTCACTTAGCAGAGAAGCACACTTACTGGCAGGATCCATTTTGCCAGTCTTAGAAACTCTTTTCTACCTTGTCATTCCACTGGATGATTACTCTCTCTCTCTGACGACAGAAGTATAAGTACCTCAATATTTGGGGGGAGGGTGTGGGTGGGGAGCACATCTGTTTTAAAATTTCCATTAAGGTAGATTAAAATATCAAGGTAGAGAGGTAATGGAAAAATGAAGGGAAAAATACCTCCCAAGTTTATTTTAATCAAAAACTTGAGTCTCTAGCCTCCCTTCTCATATATTGATCAAAAGAAGTGTCAAATGCTAATATAGGTAAACCAGTTCAAAAGCCCAAAAGTGAGGGGAAAAATCTTGGAAAACTTAAGAGTTGGTTGTGCCTGCTTCTTATTGAAGATTCCGACTAAATTTTTTCTAATACACTTTTGAATTTTCTAATACTAAAGACCTCAGCAGAGCTAACTTGTTATAAATTATCTACTCCTATTAACCTGTGTTGTGTAAAGCAGATCATTTCTTAAATTTTGAGGTAGCTGACTGAAAAAAATGTGTGTGTGTAGTAACTACTTAGGAGACATTGTAAGTGAACAGTGTTCTCCAAGTAGAACATACAAGGAGAAGCAATCTTTATGAGAGGCATGAAATTTAAAAAATGGGGACTCATTCCCATTTTTTTAAGCTTCAAGTGGTCTGTATTATTCATACTTAGAGAAGGAACATTTACTGCTGATCATCATGTGCTTTTTGTTCATGCCCCAAAATCATGGGGGAGATCACAACTTTGTCACACTTAGCAAAAGAGAAATAGTTGTCAGTGTTTGACACATTTTCCAATAGAAGAAAAATCCAGTTGCCAACTACATACAGGTTCATTTTGGGTTCCTGGAACTGATAACACATCAGCATGTCTTATGAAACCTGTGCATGGCACGTTATTACAGCTGTATATCATCAGAGAGAAAAAAAATAATTGGTTTTCCTTGGAGTATCTCTAAGTTGATGTCATATTCAATAACCCTGTAGTTGAAAAATCTATATATGATGGATGAAGTTTGGACTATCTTGAATTTAATTCCTCCTCTGCCAGCTTCTACAGGCCCTGGTGTACCTGTCATTTTGAGGTGAGTGCATGCATTATTTAGAAAATGTAACCAGGTATTACTTCTGCCAGAATACCAACTATAGAAGAACAGTTTGTCTCACATGTACAACAGCCTCATTCTTCACTCTTAACTGTGCCAAGGAGGAACCATTTTAAACTTGGAACCCCACACCAGGGTCAGTGCCAAGGCGTAGCTTGAATGAATGCTGTGCATCACAGAGTGAGGACTTTGGAGACAGCCCTTAAACATACCAGCTTTTAAAGTGGAGTCCCAGGCACATCACCAACATAACCTCAAGAACTCTTCCTTGTGAGAATAAGTACTACTTCTGGATCTGCTGATGAGGACTCTCAAAAAGAGACCAGTTAGAGCTTTGACTCTGGTCCAGACCACTCCCCCCACCCAAAAAAAACCAAAATGCCAACCTAGTTGTATTTTGTGGGGCAAATAAATTTTTCCTTCCTTTCCCCTTCCTTAGTCGCCAGCTTGTTTTATTTATGTTGGTTAAATGGATCCAAATTTGGGCAGGGAAGCCTGGATTAGTCTAGCAGTGGTAGTCCAGATGTCCCTATATCATCAGCATTACAGGGATGACCTCAGGATGCATCCTCTCTTGAATCTGGGGATCTGGCTTGATTTGGAACTTTCAGGCAGGACGCAACCTGGCCTTCAGTTGGAAGCTATGTGTCCAAATTTTGGAATTCAGATTTGCAACATGTGAGATGCAAATTAATCTGTCGTCTTATAATCAGTTTTATGTTGTACAGCCAACTAATACACATGGTTACAGAAGAGCAAAACCCCTTAGTTTGTATGTCCCTAATTTGAAATGTAAGTAAGTATAATATAATCTTGACGAAGTTAATCTCACTTCTGACCAGAAAGCAAAGCTGTTTCAATTGTTAACAGGTTGGAGGTGAATTACTTTAATATTATTTAAGACAAAGGATGAGGAAAACAATTTCCTTACCGATTAGCAGAGCTTCTTTCTCTGATTTTAAGCCTTGGCTTCTTTTTTCAATATTGTTCTCTCGGTCTTGGTTGACCAATGCGACTGTCAACACATTGATTTCCTGAGGTTAAAAAACAAAAACCATATAGGCATGCATGTAGATTTTGTGCATTTCAATAAAAGCCACCAGGTCTTTTCATCTCTATTAAAAAAAGGTCATCACTTCCATTTGTAACTGAACATCAGCTTTTATAAGTAATTGATCTATGTGCCCAACAATAGAAAAGTAATAACTAAAACTTAGGTTCCTAGCTACTACTCCCAGCAAACCATGTAACTATGCAAAAGTGGCAAATTTGGCATAAATTATCTTAGGTTTTTATCCATGTTTTGATTAAACTCTGTTAGCAAAAACAATTTGATTGTAGCTACTTTAACATGTTTTTATTTCAAATATAAAAAACTTCCCCCCAAAGCATGTACAAACTGATTTATATAACTATGCTAGTAACTTGTATGAGTATGTGGGGAAATAGGATTGTTATTAAAAGTGTTTACAGTGAATGAGTATATGTCCTTATACACAACTGCGGAAGGTAGATAAAGCAAAGGGTGAGAAATTCTTTTCTTTGGAAACTAAAAATGAAGAATTGTACAACAAACGTTGAACTATTCTTAGTTCCTTCTGTGGTCTATTTTATTTAGAAACAGAGAAAAACATTTAACTCATTCTCCCAGACTTGTATTAGGACTCAGAATGGAGAATGATTTAATAGAAAATCAAATGTAATGATCAGAGACGTATATATATGGGTTAGAATCATTAGGGTAGTTGGGTTTTGGAGAAAAATTTCTCCCTGAAAGATAGGTCTCAAAGAAGGATGAGCATATTGAGCAAAGAGTTAAGGATACTCCATTAGATGATGCTACAAGTCTAGAGGTTAGTAGGGAGGGACAAAGGAGAACTGAGAAGGTCTGGGCAAAAGATTTGGCAGGTGTTACCAGGACTGGAACTGGTTATAGATATTGATCTAGTTAATACAAATAAGTAAAATTGGCCAGATAAAAGAATATAGGAAATTGTTGGGAACATGTTGAGCATGTAAAGAGCACAAAGCCCGTCTGAAGTCATTCAAATAAAAGAAAAAAAAAAAAATCAGTGTACGTCAATCACAAAAGTTCTACAAGCTGAATTTAAACTACGAGCTGCTACTTTGTAAATCAGGGGTAATTAGAAATTGCCAGGAAAGAAGGCTCTGCTAAGAAATTGCAATTGGTAATATTTGGTGAGTGTTTTGGAGGTTCCTCTAAAGGTCAGTCTTACCTGCTGAATACAGAGTAAGAGGTGTAGATGGGTATAAGGTAAGGAATTAAGGGAATCACAGTGATGTGATAATAGATCAGAGGAAGATGCTGGTTGGCTAAGAGGGTACCAGTGAGGTCTGAGGCTCATAGCAGTAGTGTGCCCATGAGGACAGGGGTCAGAAAGGGCTTAAGGAATGGTCCATAGAAAGGCTAGAGCCGGCTGGATATAAAAGACTGTTAGAAATGAAAGATGCTCTTATACTTCCAAAAAGGAATGTTGGGAACCAGCCCCAGGAGAAACACAATCCAGAATTTTAAAACCAAATAAACCCAATGATTTATGTAGATGAACTCAGAAGTTACAGGAAAGGTATAGGAATTCCCTCTGTGATGAAATACCAAATGGATGTATTTTAAGGGCTAGCAGAGGTCTAGGAAGAAAGGGATGGAAAGATAGATAGTACCTAGGATGATGATGGTATCATTTAAGAAATAATGAACCCAAGAAAAGGTGATCTGGGGTGGAGAGGAGCAAGATGGCAGAGGAGTAGGAGACCTAAATTTCATCTGGTTCCAGGAATTCGGCTAGATAGGTAACAAACCATTCTGAACACCTATGAACTCAACAGGAGATCGAAGAAAAGAATAGCAGCAACTCTCTGAGCAGAAAAGGGACCACTTTCTGGAAGGTAGGACATGCGGAGAAGTGAATCCGAGGCGATATTCGGGAGGATAGATGGTGGGGGAGGGGGCCTCCATCAGCCGCTACTGGCAAGTGAGAAAGAGCAGAGCACAACATCGGAACTTTTAGAAGTCTGCTCCGCTGAGGGACGTCGCTCCAGTGGCTAAGCAGGGCGTGGAACCCTTGCGGGACAGTGTGGTCTCAGGACCCTCGGGGTCACAGAAAGACCGGGGGTGCCTGAGTGCGGCAGAGACGGAGCCGAGGAACGGGCTCTCAGCTCAGGATTGCCATAATCTGTGATCCACGGCACAGTTGGGCCACTGCTCTTCCAGCAGGGACCCAACAAGTGACAGATCTGGGGAGACTCCACACCGAGTCGGATGCCAGAGATAGAAACGCTTGCTCACAGTCTGGGTGAGCACAGAGTGCAGCCAGAGACCAGGGAGACAGGAGTGATTGACTGCTTTTCTCTGGGGGCACACTGAGTGGGGCCCCGAGTTCTTGGCTCCTCCGGGGTGGAGATTGGGAGGCCGCCATTTTCACTCTCAGCCTCCAAAGCTGTACGGAAAGCTTGTAGGGAACAAAAGCTCCCGAGACCAAACCTGAGCAGATTACTTAGCCCGACCCGGCAAGGGTGGGGCAATTACGCCTCCAGCAAAGACATCTGGGAACCATGGCAACAGGCCCCTCCCCCAGAAGATCAGCGAGAACAGCCAGCCAAGACCAAGTTTACCGATCAATGAGAACGGCAGAACTCTAGCAGTAGGGAAATACAGGACATAGAATTCATGGCTTTTTTCCCCCATGATTCTTTAGTTTTTCAAAGTTAATTTTTTAAATTTTCTATTTTTATTGAATTTTTTTTTCTAAAATCTTTAATTTTCATTTTTAGAGTGATATTTTATCGCTTCATTGTAGTTAACATTTTATAATAAGATTATTATATATATTATACACACACTTTAAAATTTGGGGATACGGTTTCTTCTAAAAGACCAAAATATACCCTAAATCTCTAGTGTATGGCTTTGTTCTAGTTTCCTGCTTGATCATTTTTTTTTCCAACCAACTTCTTATCAATTCCTTTTTAAAAATCTTTTTTACTTTTCATCTTTAGTCATATTCCATATCTTCATTGTATTTACCCTTATTTTTGTATATATATGTCTTTAAAAATTTGGGAGGCAGTTTCTTCGAACAGACCAAAATACACCCAAAATCTAGTGTGTGGCTCTGTTCTATTCACCAGCCTGATGATATTCTTTTTTACTTTTTTCCCCTTCTTTCCCCCCCATTCATCCATTTTTCTCTGGACAAAATGACAAGATGGAAAAAACTCACCTCAAGAAAAAGAACAACAGGCAGTACAGACTGCCAGGGACCTAGTCAATATGGACATTAGTAAGATGTTAGAACTAGAGTTCAGAATGACGATTATAAAGATAGTAGCTGGGCTTGAAAAAAGCATAGAAGATACTAGAGAATCCCTTTCTGGAGAAACAAAAGAACTAAAATCTAACCAAGTCAAAATCAAAAAGGCTATTAATGAGGTGCAATCAAAAGTGGAGGCTCTAACTGCTAGGATAAATGAGGTAGAAGAGAGAATTAGTGATACAGAAGACCAAATGATGGACAATAAAGCTGCTGAGAAAGAAACAACTACCGGGGGCGCCTGGGTGGCTCAGTCGGTTGAGCGGCTGCCTTTGGCTCGGGTCGTGATCATGGAGTCCTGGGATCGAGCCCCGCGTCGGGCTCCCTGCTCAGTGGGGAGTCTGCTTCTCCCTCTCCCTCTGCCTGCCTCTCTGCCTACTTGTGCTCTCTGTCAAATAAATAAATAAAATCTTAAAAAAAAAACCAAAAAACAACTACTGGATCACGAGGGCAGAATTCGAGAGAACTGATACCATAAAGCGAAATATTAGAATAATTGGGATCCCAGAAGAAGAAGAAAGAGAGAAGGAGGGGCAGATGGTATATTGGAGCAAATTATAGCAGAGAACTTCTTAATTTGGGGAAGGAAACAGGCATCAAAATCCAGGAGGCACAGAGAACCCCCCTCAAAATCAATAAAAATAGGTCAACACCCTGACATCTAATAGTAAAACTTACAAGTCTCAGAGACAAAGAGAAAATCCTGAAAGAAGCTCGGTGAAAAGAGGTCTGTAACCTATAATGGTAGAAACATTAGATTGGCAGCAGACCTATTCACAGAGACCTAGCAGGATAGCAAGGACTGGCATGATATATTTAGAACACTAAATGAGAAAAATATGCAGCCAACAATACTATATCCAGCTAGGATATCACTGAAAATAGAAGGAGAGATAAAAAGCTTCCAGGACAAACAAAAACGAAAAGAATTTGCAAACACCAAACCAGCCCTACAAGAAATATTGAAAGGGTTTCTCTAAGCAAAGAGAGAGCCTAAAAGTAACATAGACCAGAAAGGAACAGAGACAATATACAGTAACAGTCACTTTATAGGCAATACAATGGCACTATATTCATATCTTTCAATAGTTACCCTGAATGTAAATGGGCTAAATGCCCCAATCAAAAGACACAGGGTATCAGACTGGATAAAAAAAACAAGACCCATCGATATGCTGTCTGCAAGAGACTCATAGAGCCAAAGACACCTCCAGATTTAAAGTGAGGAGGTGAAAAATCATTTACCATGCTAATGGACATCAAAAGAAAGCTGGGGTGGCAATCCTTATATCAGACAAATCAGATTTTAAGCCAAAGGCTATATAATAAGAGATGACAAAGGACACTATATCCTACTTAAAGGGTCTATCCAACAAGATCTAACAATTTTAAATATCCATGCCCTTAACATGGGAGCAGCCAATTATATAAACCAATTAATAACATCAAAGAAACAAATTGACAATAATACAGTGATATTAGGGGACTTTAACACCCCCCTCACTGAAATGGACAGATCATGTAAGCAAAACATCAAGGAAATAAAGGCTTTAAATGACACACTGGACCAGATGGACTTCACAGATATATTCAGAACATTCCATCCCAAAAAACAGAACACACATTTTTCTCTAGTGCATTCTCCAGAATAGATCACATCCTAGGTCACAAATCAGGTCTCAACCAGTACCAAAAGATTGGGATCATTCCCTGCATATTTTCAGACCATAATGCTTTGAAACTAAAACTCAATCACAAGAGGAAAGTCGGAAAGAACTCAAATACATGGAGGCTAAAGAGCATCCTACTAAAGAATGAATGGGTCAACCAGGAAATTAAAGATAATTCTTCTTTAAAAAATTCATGGAAACAAATGAAAATGAAAACACATCTGTTCAAAATCTTTGGGATGCAGAAAGGCAGTCCTAAGAGGAAAGTATATAGCAATACAAGCCTTTCTCAAGAAACAAGAAAGGTCTCAAATACACAACCTAACCCTACACCTAAGGGAGCTGGAGAAAGAAGAGCAAATAAAGCCTAAATCCAGCAGGAGAAGAGAAATAATAAAGATCACAGCAGAAATTAATGAAATAGAAACCAAAAGAACAGTAGAACAGATCAATGAAACTAGGAGCTGGTTCTTTGAAAGAATTAATAAGATTGATAAATCTCTGGCCAGACTTAGCAAAAAGAAGAGAGAAATGACCCAAATCAATAAAATCATGAACGAAAGAAAGAGGAGAGATCACAACCAACACCAAAGAAATACAATCAGTTATAAGAACATATTATGAGTAACTCTATGCTAGCAAATTAGATAATCTGGAAGAAATGGATGCCTTCCTAGAGACGTATAAACTACCAAAACTGAACCAGGAAGAAATAGAAAACCTGAACAGACCCATAACCAGTAAGGAAATTGAAGCAGTCATCAAAAATCTCCCAACAAACAAGAGCCCAGGGCCAGATGGCTTCCCAGGGGAATTCTACCAAACATTTAAAGAAGAATTAATACCTATTCTTCTGAAACTCTTCAAAAAAATAGAAATGGAAGGAAAAGTTCCAAACTCATTTTTTGAGGCCACCATTACCTTGATCCCAAACCCAAAGACCCCATCAAAAAGAATTACAGACCAATATCCCTGATGAACATGGATGCAAAAATTCTCACCAAAATACTAGCCAGTAGGATCCAACACTACAACAAAAGGATTATTCACCATGACCAAGTGGGAGTTATTCCGGGGCTGCAAGGTTGGTTCAACATCCACAAACCAATCAATGTGATACAATACATTAATAAAAGAAAGAACAAGAAGCATATGACCCTCTGAATAGATGCAGCAAAAGCATTTGACAAAGCACAGCATCCTTTCTTGACTAAAACTCTTCACAGTGTAGGGATAGAGGGTACATACCTCAATATCATAAAAGCCATCTAGGAAAAACCCACAGCGAATATCATTCTCAATGGGGAAAAATGGAGAGCTTTTCCCCTAAGGTCAGGAACATGGCAAGGATGCCCACCATCACCACTGCTATTCAACATAGTACTAGAAGTCCTAGCCTTAGCAATCAGACAACAAAAAGAAATAAAAGACATCCGAATTAGCAAAGAAGAAGTCAAACTCTCACTCTTTGCAGATGATATGATACTCTGTGTGGAAAACCGAAAAGACTCCACCCCAAAACTGCTAGAGCTCATAAGAGGAATTCAGTAAAGTGGCAGGATATAAAATCAATGCACAGATATCAGTTGCATTTCTATACACCAACAAGACAGAAGAAAGAGAAATGAAGGAGTCGATCCCATTTACAACTGCACCCAAAAGCATAAAATACCTGGGACTAAATCTAACCAAAGAGGCAAAGGATCTGTACTCAGAAAACTATAGAATACTCATGAAAGGAATTGAGGAAGACACAAAGAAATGGAAAAACATTCCATGCTCATGGATTGGAAAAACAAATATTGTGAAATGTCTATGCTACCTAGAGCAGTCTACACATTTAATGCAATCCCTATCAAAATACCACCCACTTTTTTCAAAGAAATGGAACAAATAATCCTAAAATTTGTATGGAACCAGAAAAGACCCCTAATAGCCAGAGGAATGTTGAAAAAGAAAAGCAAAACTGGTGGCATCACAATTCTGGACTTGAAGCTCTTTTACAAAGCTGTCATCATCAAGACAGTATGGTACTGGCACAAAAACAGACACACGGATCAATGGAACAGAACAGAGAGCCCAGAAATGGACCCTCAACTCTATGGTCAACTCATCTTTGACAAAGCAGGAAAGAATGTCCAATGGAAAAAGGACAGTCTCTTCAACAAATGGTGTTGGGAAAATTGGAGAGCCACATGCAGAAGAATGAACCTAGACCATTTCCTTACACCACACACAAAAATAGACCCAAAATTGATGAAAGACCTAATTGTGAGATAGGAATCCATCAAAATCCTTGAGGAGAACACAGGCAGCAACCTCTTTGACCTCAGCCACAGCAACTTCTTCCTAAAAACATCGCCAAAGGCAAGAGAAGCAAGGGCAAAAATGAACTATTGGGACTTCATCAAGATTAAAAGCTTTTCCACAGCAAAGGAAACAGTCAAGAAAACCAAAAGACAACAGACAGAATGGGAAGAAGATATCTGCAAATGACATATCAGATAAAGGGCTAGTATCAAAAATCTAACTGAAAGAATATGTGACCATTAAGCCAGCCCTGAAAGAAATATTAAGGGGGGGGGTTCTATAAAAGAAAGACCCCAAGAGTGATATAGAACAGAAATTTACAGAGACAATCTATAGAAACAAGGTCTTCACAGGCAACATGATGACAATAAATTCGTATCTTTCAATAATCACTCTCAACATGAATGGCCTAAATGTTCCCATAAAACGGCACAGGGTTGCAGATTGGATAAAAAGACAGGACCCATCCATATGCTGTCTACAAGAGACTCATTTTGAACCTAAAGATACATCCAGACTGAAAGTGAAGGGATGGAGATCCATCTTCCATGCCAACGGACCTCAAAAGAAAGCTGGGGTAGCAATTCTTATATCAGACAAATTAGACTTTAAGCTAAAGACTGTAGTTAGAGACACAGAAGGACACTCTATCATTCTTAAAGGGTCTATCCAACAAGAAGATCTAACAATTGTAAATATCTACGCCCCCAGCATGGGAGAAGCCATCTACATAAGCCAACTGTTAACCAAAATGGAATCATACTGATAACAATACATTAATTGTAGGAGACCTCAATACTCCACTCTCAGCAATGGACAGATCATCTAAGCAGAAAATCAACAAGGAAACAAGAGCTTTGAATGATACATTGGACCAGATGGACCTCATAGATATTTATAGAACATTCCACCCTAAAACAACAGAATACTCGAGTGCACATGGAACTTTCTCCAGAATAGACCACATACTGGGTCACAAATCAGGTCTCAACCAATACCAAAAGATTGAGATTATTCCCTGCATATTCTCAGACCACAGTGCTCTAAAACTGAAACTCAATCACAAGAAAAAATTTGGCAGAAATTCAAACACTTGGAAGCTAAAGACCACTCTGCTCAAGAATGTTTGGGTCAACCAGGAAATCAAAGAAGAACTTAAACAATTCATGGAAATCAATGAGAATGAAAACATCGGTCCAAAACCTATGGGATACTGCAAAGGCGGTCCTAAGGGCGAAATACATAGCCACCCAAGCCTCACTCAAAAAAACAGAAAAATCCCAAATTCACTAACTTTACACCTTAAAGAACTAGAGAAAAAGCAACAAACGATGCCTAAGCCATGCATTAGAAGAGATAGTTAAGATTAGAGCAGAGATCAATGAATTAGAAACCAGAAATACAGTATATCAGATCAACGAAACTAGAAGCTGGTTCTTTGAAAGAATTAATAAGATTGATAAGCCACTGGCCAGACTTATCCAAAAGAAGAGAAAAGACCCAAACTAATAAAATTATGAATGAAAGGGGAGAGATCACAACTAACACCAAGGAAATAGAAATAATTATTAGAAATTATTATCAACAAGTATATGCCAATAAATTAAGCAACCTGGAAGAAATGGATGCCTTCCTAGAAACCTATAAACTGCCAAGACTGAATCAGGAAGAAATTGACAACCTGAATAGACCAATAACCAGTAACGAGATTGAAACAGTGATCAAAAACCTCCCCCCAAAAACAAGAGTTTAGGGCCTGATGGATTCCCTGGGAATTCTACCAAATATTCAAAGAAGAAATAATACCTATCTCCTGAAGCTATTTCAAAAAATAGAAACAGAAGGAAAGCTTTCAGACTCATTCTATGAGGCCAGCATTACCTTAATCAAGAAACCAGGCAAAGACCCCATCAAAAAGGAGAATTTCAGAGTGATATCCCTGATAAATATGGATTTCAAAATTCTCAACAAAATCCTAACATTAAAAGGATCATCCACCAAGACCAAGTGGGATTTATCCCCAGAATGCAAGGGTGGTTCAACATTCGCAAATCAGTCAATGTGATAAGACACATTAATAAGAGGAGAGAAAAGAACCATATGGTCTTCTCAATTGATGCAGAAAAAGCATTTGACAAAATACAGCATCCTTTCCTGATTAAAACTCTTCAGAGTATAGGATAGAGAGAACATTCCTCAAGTTCATAAAATCCATCTATGAAAAACCCACAGCAAATATCATCCTCAAAGGGGAAAAGATGAGAGCCTTTCCCTTAAGATCAGGAACATGTCAAAGATGCCCACTCTCACCACTAATGTTCAACATAGTACTAGAAGTCCTGGCAACAGCAATCAGACAACAAAAAGAAATAACATGTATTCAAATTGGCAAAGAAGTCAAACTCTCTTCGCAGGTGACATGATACTTTATGTGGAAAACCCAAAAGATTCCACCCCCAAATTACTAGAACTCATCCAGCAATTCAGTAAAGTGGCAGGATACAAAATCAATGCACAGAAATCAGTTGCTTTCTTACACACTAACAATGCAACTGTAGAAAGAGAAATTAGAGAAATGATTCCATTTTCAATAGCACCAAAAACTGTAAGATACCTCAGAATAAACCTAACCAAAGAGTTACTAAAGGATCTATACTCTAGGAACTACAAAACACTCATGAAAGAAACCGAAGACACAAAAAGTTGGAAAAACATTCCATGCTCACGGATCGGAAGAATAAACATTGTTAAAATGTCTATGCTACCCATAGCAATCTATACCTTCAGTGCCATCCCAATCAAAGTTCCAATGACATTTTTCGAAGTGCTGGAAAAAACAATCCTAAAATTTGTATGGAATCAGAAAAGACCCTGAATCGCCAAGGAAATGTTGAAAAAGAAAAACAAAGCTGGGGGCATCACGTTGCCTGATTTCAAGCTCTATTACAAAGCAATGATCACCAAGACAGCATGGTACTGGCATAAAAACAGACGTATAGACCAGCGAGAACAGTGAGCCCAGATATGGACCCTCAACTCTATCATCAAATAATCTTCGACAAAGCAGGAAAAAATATGCAATGGAAAAAAGACAGTCTCTTCAATAAATGGTGCTGTGAAAACTAGACAGCTATATACAGAAGAATGAAACTTGACCATTCTCTAACACCATACATAAAGATAAACTCAAAATGGGTGAAAGACCTCAGTGTGAGACAGGAATCCATCAAAATCCTAGAGGAGAACATAGGCAGTAACCTCTTCGACATCAACCACAGCAGCTTCTTTCAAGATAAATCTCCAAAGGCTAGTGAAACAAAAGCAAAAATGAACTTTTGGGACTTCATCAAGATAAAAAGCTTCTGCACAGCAAAGGAAAACAGTCAACAAAACAAAGAGGTAACCCATAGAATGGGAGAAGATATTTGCAAATGACACTACAGATAAAGGGCTGGTATCCAAGATCTATAAAGAACGTCTCAAACCCAACACCCAAAAAACAAATAATCAAGTCAAAAAATGGGCAGAAGACATGAACAGACACTTCTCAAAAGAAGACATACAAATGGCTAACAGACACATGAAAAAAATGTTCATCATCATTAGCCATCAGGGAAATTCAAATCAAAATCACATTGAGATACCACCTTACACCAGTCAGAATGGCAAGAATTGAAAAGGCAAGAACAACAAATGTTGCAGAGATTGTGGAGAAAGGGGAACCCTCTTACACTGTTGGTGGGAATGCAAGTTGGGACAGCCACTTTGGAGAACAGTGTGGAGGTTCCTCAAAAAATTAAGAATAGAGCTACCCTATGACCCAACAATTGCACCACTGGGTATTTACCCCAAAGACACAGATGTAGTGAAAAGAAGGGCCATATGCACCCCAATGTTCATAGCTGCAATGTCTGCAATAGCCCAACTGTGGAAAAAGCCAAGATACCCTTCAACAGATGAATGGATAAAGAAGATGTGGTCCATATATACAATGGAATATTACTCAGCCATCAGAAAGGATGAATACCCAACTTCTACATCAACATGGATGGGACTGGAGGAGATTATGCTAAGTGAAATAAGTCAAGCAGAGAAAGTCAATTATTATATGGTTTCACTTATTTGTGGAACATAAGGAATAGCATGGAGGACATTAGGAGAAGGAAGGGAAAAATGAAGGGGAGGGGAATAGGAGGGGGAGACGAACCATGAGAGACTATGGACTCTGAGAAACTGAGGGTTTTAGAGGGGAGGGGGACGGGGGATGGGGTAGCCCAGTGATGGGTATTAAGGAGGGCACGTACTTCATGGAGCACTGGGTGTTAAACGAAAACAATGAATCGTGGATCACTACATCAAAAACTAATGATGTATTGTATGGTGACTAACATAATAAATAAAATAAAAAAAAAAAACTTATCAAACTCAACACCCAAAGAACAACTAATCAATCAAGAAATGGGCAGAAAACATGAGTAGACATTTCTGCAAAGAAGACATCCAAATGGCCAACAGACACATGAAAAAGTGCTCACCATCACTCGGCATCAGGGAAATCCAAATCAAAACCTCAATGAGATACCACCTCACACCAGTCAGAATGGCTAAAATTAACAAGTCAGGAAATGACATGTTGGTGAGGATGCAGAGAAAGGGGAACCCTCTTACACTGTTGGTAGGAATGCAAGCTGGTACAGCTACTCTGGAAAACAGTATGGAGTTTCCTCAAAAAGTTGAAAATAGAGCTACCCTATAACCCAGCAATTGCACTACTGGGTATTTACCCCAAAGATACAAATGTAGTGATCCGAAGGGGCACATGCACCCCAGTGTTTATAGCAGCAATGTCCACAATAGCCAAACTATGGAAAGAGCCTAGATATCCATCAACAGATGGATGATAAGGAAGATGTGGTTATACACACACACACACACACACACACAGTGGAATATTATGCAGCTATCAAAAAAATGAAATCTTGCCATTTGCAACGACATGGATGGAACTAGAGGATATTATGCTAAGCGAAATAAGTCCATCAGAGAAAGATAAGTATCATATGATCTCACTGATACAAGGATTTTGAGAAACAAGACAGAGGATCATAGCGGAAGGGAGGGAAAAATGAAACAAGATGAAACCAGAGAGGGAGACAAACCATAAAAGACTCTTAATCTCAGGAAACAAACTGAGGGTTGCTGGAGTGGTGGGGGGTGGGAAGGATGGGGGCTAGGTGATGGACATTGGGGAGGGTATGTGCTATGGTGAGCACTGAATTGTGTAAGACTGATGAGTCACAGAACTGTACCCCTGAAAAAAATAATACATTATATGTTAATTAAAAAAAAAAAAAAAGAATGATCTGTTCACAGCCTGGATGCTAACTGGAGCCAAATGAATTTACTGAGAAGAGTTTAGCAGACAACAGGCCCACATTAACTGACAAAACTGAGTGGTGTCCTGGAGCCGTCAGAGTTGAGGATCCAGGTTTAGATGGACCACAGAGGACAGGCGGAACATAAGGAACCAGCAAGAAATGGCAAGGACAGAGCAGCCGGAGACCATTCAAAGGTGTTATTGGGCACTTGTCTCATATTCAGAGCTGGAGGGGGGTGTTGAGCAGGTCCCAGCAAATTCTACAAGGAGCCAGATAGAGCCTACCACTGACTGTTACTCTGATGATGATTTAGGCTTGGGTAAATGAGAATGGAAAGAGATGAGTCCTAGGAAATATCTTTGAGACTGAATATTGCAGCATGTGTTTTGCTGACCATAAATGGTGTTCTCCTACATGGTCACTCTCAGTGACTCTGGAGTGGACACACCTCTCTGCAAGGCTTCAACGACAGTCCACGAAGCCTGGGCTTGATGGAGACCACAGCCTTGGCCATGCTTCCACCTTCGGGTACCACTGTAGGTTCTGCCCAGGGTAGATATGCTGCTGCTGTTCTGACTCTTTCCCCAGGGAAAACTGGGAAGTGGTACAGGACCTACTGAAGCTGATCAGGCAGTCTCCAGGTAGTGCTTGCAGCTGTAATAAGCTGGTGTCAAGAATCTGCAAAAGGGGAGCTGTCATTTCTGTTCTAGTGCAAGGGGTATCCAGGCAAACTGAGAGACCTGGGTCTACAATGTCGTCACTGGAGTGGACCAGCCTGTGACCACTCCAGAGCATTACTACTGATCAAGTGCCCTGGAGCCTAAGCCTGTCACAGGCATGGTACGAAAGCTCAGACTTGGAGGTTCTTGTCCAAGATGACAACAAAGAAAGACTCTGAATGCCCCTCCTCCAGGAACACACCAAGTTACACCTATTTATAGAACAGTTCCTCCTGAAGAAGAACTAGGCGCTGACTGAACAGCTGCTGCATAACAAAAGAGATCAGTAAGAGATAGGTAAGAAAGGGGGCCCCAATTCCCCATGCTGTGAATGGCAGTGGGGAGGGAAAGTACTGAAGCGCCTGGAACAGATTCTTCACAAACTGGGCACAGAAAAAAGCCATGGTTTAAAAGAGTGACTGGCATATAAAAGAGCCAGCCCTTGAACTCCGCCAAGTGGTCAAAAAGCTGTGGGAACACTCTCTGGGTCAAAGAGACTGGAGAACAACACAGTTTATGCTCCCCCTCCACCTAAAAAGCACAGACCAGATCAGGGTCCTGTCTCCATAGCTGGCTTGGCCACCTCAGCAATCCCCAGGTCCCCTAGGCAAACACCAGCCTCAGATGCTGGGGTACAGAAAAAAAAAAAAGCCATGGTTTAAAAGAACAACTGGCCTATTAAAAAGCCAGGTCTAGAACTCTGCCAAATGGTAGGGATACTGCTGGAGTGCTCTGCAGGTGGGAGGGGCTGATAAACACAGGCTACGCTCACTACCCCTCCCACACACCTTGACAGCACAGAATGATGCACAGTCCTGGTGGCCTATTGGCCTGCTGCCTTGGTGAGCCCCATGCCTGCTACATGGAAAGCACTGGAACCCACAGCCCATGCCAGCCATAGCTCACACCAACCAGCAAAGGTCGCCAAGTACACACAGTCTACCCAGAGGATGACCATATACAAGATGATTCCTTCAAGTTTAGGAGAAGTAACTGTTCCACCTAATCCATAGAAACAAACACAGAAAGTTAAGCAAAATAGAGAAATGGAAGAATATGCTCCAAAATAAAGAACAGGACAAAACCTCAGAAAAAGAACTAAGTATAAAGATTTTAAAGTAATGAACATAAAAATGCTCACTGGGCTGGAGGGAAGAGGAGAAGAATTCAGTGAGGCCTTCAATAAAGAGAAAGGAAATATAAAAAAGGATCAGAATTGAATACAATCACTAAAAAAAACAAAGTAGAGGGAATCAACAGATTATTGGATGCAGAAGAATGTATCAGTGAGCTGGAAGACAGGGTAATGGAAAGCAAACAAACTGAACAGCAAAAGAGAAAAGAATAAAAAAAAAAAAAAGAAACCAGTAGGTTAAGGGATCTCAACATCAAGCAAACAAACATTTGCATTATAAGAGTCCCTGCAGAAGAAGGGAGAGAAAAAGGGGTAGAAAACTTAAGAAATAATAGCTGAAAACTTCCCTAACATCTAGGGAAGGAAATAGACATCTAGGTCCAAGATGAACTCAAGGAGGTCCATCCACACCATGACACATAATTAAAATGTCAAAAGTAAAGATAAAGAGAATTTTAAAAGCAGCAAGAGAGAAGCAAAGTTACCTACAGGAAGACCTGTAAGACTATAAGCTAAGTTTTTCAGCAGACATTTTGCAGGCCAGAATAGAGTGGCATGATATATTCAAAGTGCTGAAAGGAAAAAACCTGTAACCAAAAATACTCTACCTGGCAAGGTTATGATTCAGATTTGAAGGAGAGAGAGAGTTTCCCAGACAAAAGATAAAGGAGTTTAGCACACTAAGTAAGCCTCATAAGAAATGTTAAAGGGACTTCTTTTTTTAAAATTAATTATTTTATTATATTATGTTAGTCACCATACAGTACTTCATTAGTTTTTGATGTAGTGTTTCATGATTCATTGTTTGCTTATAACACTCAGTGCTCATTGCAATATGTGCCCTCCTTAATATCCATCGCCGGGCCAACCCATTCCCCCCATGCCCCTCCCCTGTGAAACTAAAGGGACTTCTTTAAGTGGAAAAGAGATGATCAGATGAGATGTAATAAAATATGAATAAAAAGATGTATAACAGGATATACATAAAATATGGAGAAGGGAGTAAAAAGGGAAGAGAAGGGGCAAAAAAAAAAGGTTTTTTTTTTTTAAGAATGTGTTTGAACTTAAATGACCATCAGATTAATATAGACTGCTATTTACTTAGGATGTTATATATTAACCTCTTGGTAACCACAAATCCAAAACCTGTAATAGATACACAAAAAAATAGAGAGAAGCCAAACATAACACTAGAAACTCATCAATCACGAGGAAAGAGAACAAGAAATGAAGAGCTACAAAAACCAGAAAACAAATAACAAAGTGGCAGTAAGTACATACCTGTCAGTTACTTTAAATGTAAATGGCTTAAATGCTCCAATAAAAAGGCACTGTGTGGCACAATGGATAAAAAATCAAGACCATCCATATGCCGCCTACAAGACACTCTCCTCAGACCTAAAGACATACAGAGTGAAAGTGAAAGGGATGGAAAAACATTTACCATGCAAATCAAAGCAAAAAAAAAAAAAAGGCAAAAAACCCAAAAAACTGGGGCAGCAATACTTAAAATAGACTTTAAAACAAAGATTTTAACAAGGGACAAGGGCATTCCATAATGATAAAGGGATCCATGCAAAAAGAGGATATAACAATTGTAAATATCTATACCCCCAACACTGGAGCACTTAAATACATAAAGCAAATGTTAACATAAAGAGAGAAATTCACAGTAATACAATAATAGTAGGGGATTTTAACACTCCACTCACATCAATGGATAGATTATCCAGGCAGAAAAATCAATAAAGACAAGTGTCTTTGAATGACACTTCAAACCAGATGAACATAACAGTTATATACAGAATATCCATCCCAGAACAAGAGAATACATGTTCTTTTCTTTTTTAAAAAATTTATTTGAGAGAGAGGGAGAAAGCGTGCATAAGCATGCACAAGTGGGGGGAGGGGCAGAGGGAAAGGGAGAAGCAGACTCCCCACTAAGCAGGGAGCCCGATGCGGGGCTTGATCCCAGGACCCTGAGATCATGACCTGAGTCAAAGACAGATGTTTAACCAACTGAACCACCCAGGTGCCCCATATGCATTCAAGTACACATGCAACATTCTCCAAAACAGATCACATGTTAGGTCACAAAACAAGTCTCAACAAATTTAAGATTAAAATCATACTATGTATCTTTTCTGACCACAATGGTATGAAACTGGGAATAAATCCAAAGAAAAACACTGGAAAAAACAAACACATGGAAGCCAAAAAACAATGGGTCAGTGAAGCAATCAAAACATGGAGACAAATGAAAATGAAAACATAGTCCAAAATCTTTGGGATTTAGTGAAAACAGTTCTAAGAGGGAAACATAGTGTACCAGGCTGGCCTCAAGAAACAAGAAAAAGGCTAAATAAACAATCTAACCTTACATCTAAAGAAATTAGAAAAAAGAAGAACAAAGCCCAAGGTGAGTAGAGGTATGGAAATAATAAAGATCAGGGCAGAAATAAATAACATAGAGACTAAAATGAATGAATGAAACCAAGAGCTGGGTTTTTTTGAAAAGATAAAGGTGATAAACCCTTAGTCAAACTCATCAAGAAAAAAAAAAGAAGGACCCAAATGAAGGAAATCTGGTGAGAGAGAAGAAAGACAACACCACAGAGAAAAAAGGCGATTAAGAGAATACTATGGAAAATTATATGCCAACAAATTGGACAACCTAGAAAAAATGGGTAATTCCTAGAAACAAAATAATCTTTCAAGACTAAATCAAGAAGAAATAGAAAATGTGAACAGATTGATTACTAGTAACAAAAACTGAATTGGGAATCAAGAAACTACCATAAAATAGAGGTCTAGGAGTGGAGGGATTCACAGACGAATTCTACCAAACATTTAAATAAGAGTTATATTCTCCTCAAACTATTCCACAAAAATAAAAGAGAAAGGAAAGCTTCCAAATGTATTCTATGAGGCCAGCATTGCCTTGTATCCAAACTAGACAAAGACACCACAAAAAAGGATAGCTACAGGCCAGTATCCTTGATGGACATAGATAAAAATCCCCAACAGAGTATTAGCAAAACACATTCAACAATACATTAAAAGAAGCATTCATAAAAATCAAGTGGGTTTACTTTGGGGATGCAAGAATGGTTCAATATTCACAAATCAACCACATCAACAAAACAAAGGATAAAAATTATAGGATCATTTTAATAGAAGCAAAAAAGCATCTGACAAAATTCAACATCCATTCATGATAAAAATTAGGGAACATACCTCAACATAATAAAGGGCATATATGAAAAACCCACAGCTGGGGCATCTGGGTGGCTCAGTTGGTTAAACATTTGACTTTTGATTCTGGCTCAGGTCATGATCTCAGGATCATGAGATTGAGCTTTGAATCAGGCTCTGTGCTCAGGCTCTCTGCTTGAGACTCTCCCTCTCCCTCTGTCCCTCCCCTGCTCTTTCTCTCTCAAAATAAGTAAATCTTAAAAAACAAACAAACAAACCCATAGCTAACATCATACTCAACGGGGGAAAACGGAGTTTTTCCTCTAAGATCAGGAGCAAGAAAAGGATGTCCACTTTTCCCACTTTTATTCAACATAGTCCTAGGCACAGCAGTCAGTGAAGAAAAAGAAATGGGCATCCATATTGGTAAAGAAGTCGAACTGGCACTCTTTGCAGATGACATACTACTATACATAGAAAATCCTAAAGACCCTATCAAACACTACCAACAGTAATAAATGAATTCAGTAAAGTGGGAGGATACAAAAGTAATATAACCAGAAATCAGTAGCATTTCTATACACTAATAACAAAGTAGCAGAAGAAGAAATTAAGAAAACAACTCCATTTATAATGGTGCCAAAAAGAATAAAATACCTAGGAATAAACTTAATCAAGGAGGTGAAAGACCTATACTCTGAAAACTATAAAACACTGATGAAAGAAACTGAAGATGACACAAATAGAAATATATTCCATGCTCATGATTTAGAAGAATATTTTTTAAATGTCCATACTACCCAGTGCACTCTACAGATTCAGTGCAACTCCCATCAAAATACCAACAGCATTTTTCACAAAACTAGAACAAATACTCATAAAATGTGTGTGGAACCAGAGAAGACCTTGAATAGCCAAAGCAGTCTTGAGAAAGAAAAAGCTAGAAGTTTTATAATCCCAGATTTCAGGGTATACAACAAACCTATAGTTTTCAAAATAGTACTGGCACAAAAACAGACATATAGATCAAGGGAACAGAATAGAGAGCCTTCAAATAAACCCACACTTATATGGTAAGTTAATCTATGACAAAGGAGGCATGAATATACAGTGAAGAAAACCGTCTCTTCAATAAACAGTGTTGGGAAAATTGGACCACTTTCTAACACCATACACAAAAATAAACTCACCAGTGAATTAAAGACCTAAATGTGAGACCCGAAACCTAAAATGTAAAAATCCTAGAAGAAAACACAGGCAGTAATTTCTCACATATCGGCCTTAACAACATTTTTATAGATAGGTCTCCTATGGCAAGTGAAACAAAAGCAAAAATAAACTATTGGGACTACATCAAAATAAAAAGCTTTTGTAGAGTGAAAGAAACCATTAACAAAACAAAAAGGCAACCTACTGTGTGGGAGAAAATACTTGCAAATGATATATCCAGTAAAGGCTTAATATTCCAAATATATAAAGAACTTCTACAACTCAACACCAGAAACCCTCTAAACGGTCCTATTTAAAAATGAGCAGAGGGCTGGAGGCTGGGGACTGTGGAGTTGAAAGAACTTCTCAGAGGGGCGTCTGGGTGGCTCAGTGGTTAAGCGTCTGCCTTCGGCTCAGGTCATAATCCCAGGGTCCTGGGATCGAGCCCCGCATCGGGCTCCCTGCTCCGCGGGAAGCCTGCTTCTCCCTCTCCCACTCCCCCTGCTTGTGTTCCCTCTCTTGCTGTGTCTCTCTCTGTCAAATAAATAAATAAAATCTTTAAAAAAAATAAAAATAAAAATAAAAAAATAAATAAAAATGAGCAGAGGACCTGAATAATCACCTTTCCAAAGAAGACCTACAAATGGCAAATACACACATGAAAAGATGTTCAATATCACTAATCGTCAGGGAAATGGAAATCAAAACCACAATGAGATATCACCTCACACCCGTGAGAATGGCTAAAATCAAAAACACAAGAAGCAACAAGTGTTGGTAAGGATGTGGAGAAAAAGGAACCCTCATGCACCATTGGTAGGAATGTAAATTGCTGCAGTCACTGTGGAAAACAGTATGGAGATTCCTCAAAAAATTAAAAATAGAGGGACCTCCGGGGAAGATGGTGGAGTAGGAGAATCCTAAGCTCACCTTGTCCCACTGAACAACTAGATAATACCCACATCAGTATAAATAACCTGAAAGATGACTTGAAGTTTGGCAGAACAGACACTCCACAGCTAAATGCGGAGAGGGTGCCACATTGAAGAGGCTAGGAAAGACAGACTTTGGGAACTAAACAGACCCATGATACTGTATGCAGGAGGGATGGAGGGACACTGTGGGTGTGGAGAGGTAGAGAAAAAGACTATTACACTAGGCACCCCAGGCACAGGGAACTTGCACAAGAAAGAAGAATGCCCACAACATGGCTTTGGAAACCAGAGGGGCATAATTTCATAAGTTCTTACAATCAGAAGGACTTAACACCTGGAACTTTAAAAGTCAGCGGGCTCCTCTCTGGGAGAGCCAGAAAGGTGAGAGGAAACTGAGTCCATGCCCTAAAAGAGACAGCACAAAAACAGCCCCGCAGGGATAGAGCACACAAGCAGCAGTTTGAAAAGTGCCTGGGGTATATGAGGGAGATTTGTTTACTAATCTCAGAGCATGTGCTGGAGGGGCAGGGATCACTGGGAGACTTCTCCAGGAATAAAGGAACTGGAAAGTACTATTGCCTCCCCCCCACCCCAGCCCCCGACCCACAGACACCTGTGAAAACCAGCAGCATGCCAAACTCTCCACCTAACTTGCTAACAGTGCACCCCACCCCTTGTTCTCTTGAGGACATGCCCCCTCCAGCCAGGCCTCTGCTCTAGGTCTCCTTCCACAAGCATACCTGGGCCATACCCAGTTAATACTGCTTTGTCCTGCCCCTGCTGTTTTCTGCCAATCAGGTCTCAGCCCTGCAGCAGGGGTTTTATAAAGCAGGTCTAGGTCCCCTGCCACAGTAGACCCATGCATTTGTTAACACCACATGCCCCTTACAATACACCCTTGGTCAGAGCCCATTCAAAGCCATGCCACAAGCCTGGCAGCGTGTAAGCACTCCCAACAGGGGTCCGCACCACTCCAAAGTGACTCCTGCCCAGGGGAGAGTGGAATATAACTACACACAGCAGTCCAGCTACAGCCCCAGCAGTGGGCTGGGGCAGACATCTGGTATGATTGCAGGTCCCACCCACCAATGAAAGCTGCTCAGGGAAAGCACCCGTAGTTTGGCGCTACTGCCTCTCTAGCAAATGCCTGGTCTGACTCAAGTCCAGGACAGGTTCAGACTGGCCCACTAACAACATAGGGACCAAACCCTGTTCACAACAGGCAAAGACAGCCATTGCAGGTGACTGGACTGAAGGCATAATGCAGCTCAGGCACAACAGCAGAGTGCACACAACACACATAGGAGACAACCCTGAAGCTCCAGGTTCTGGTGAAGAAGGGACACTGCACTTCAAGGCACTAAAGGACATCTTCATAAGGCCACTACTTTCAAGAGTAATAGATGTAGCTGACATTCCTAACACAGAAAGTCAGACAAAATGAGGAGACAGAGGAATATGTCCCAAATGAAAGAACAAAACCATAGCAAGAGAGCTAAATGAAACAGAGATAAGTAACATGCCCCATAGAGAATTTAAAGTAATGGTCATAAATACATTCATTGGACTGGAGAAAAGAGTGGAGGACCTCAATGAGACCCTTAAGAAAGAGACAAAAACATAAAGAACCAAACAGAGATGAAGAACTCAGTAACTGAAATTAAAAATACACTAGATGGGGAGTGCCTCAGTCAGTTAAGCATCTGAATCTTGATTTCAGCTCAGGTCATGATCTTAGGGTTGTGAGATTGAGCCCCATGTTGGGCTCCATGCTGGGTGTGGAGCCTGCTTAAGATTCTTATTCCTTCTCCCTCGGCCCACCCCCCACTGCTCGCCCTCCCTCCCTCCTTTCCTCCCTCTCTCTCTAAAAAACAAAACAAAACAAAAAAACCCCCCACTAGATGGAATAAATAGTACACTAGAAGAAGCAGAAGAATGGATCAGCAATCTGGAGGACAGAGTAACAAAAAGCAATCAAGTTGAACAGGAGAGAGAAAAAAATAATAAAAAATGAAAATGGACTTAGGGAACCCAGCGACACCACCAAGCATAATAATATTTGCATAGAGATCCCAGAAGGAGAAAAGAAAGAAAAGGGGCAGAAAAGTTATTTGAAGAAATAATAGCTGAAAACTTCTCAAATCTGGAGAAAGAAACAAATCCAGATTCAGGAGGCACAGAGACAAAAGTCTAGGACCAGACAGCTTCTCAGGTGAATTCTACCAAATATTTAAAGAGTTAATACCTATTCTTATCATACTATTTCAAAAAAACAGAGGAGGATGGAGAGCTTCCAAATCCATTCCAGGAGGACAGAATTACCCTGATACCAAAACCAGATAAAGACACTACAAAAAGAACTACAGGCCAGTATCCCTGATGAATATAGATGCAAAAATCCTCAACAAAATATTAGCAAAGCAAATCCAACAATAAATTAAAAAAACCATTTCCCACGGGAGAAAAAAAAAGCATTCACCATGATCAAGTGGATTTATTCCTGGGATGCAAGTGTGGTTCAATATTCATAAATCAATCAATGTGATAAATTGATCAGAGAAAGGATAAAAATCATATTAGCATTTTCAATAGAGGCAGAAAAAAACTTGACAAAGCACATCCATTCATGATAAAAGCCTTCAACATAGTAGGTTCAGAGGGAACATACCTTAATGTAATAAAGGCCATATATGAAAAACCCACAGCTACCATTATACTCAATGGTGAAAAACTGGGAGCTTTTCCCCTAAGATCAGGAACAAGAAAAGAATGCCCACTCTCACTACTTTTATTAAACATAGTACTGGGAAGTCCTAGCCACAGTGGTCACATAAGAAAGAGAAATAAAAGGCATCCAAATGGGTAAGGAAGAAGTAAAACATACTCTTTGCAGATAACATAGTACTGTATATAGGAAATCCTAAAAACTTAAAAAAACAAAACAAACAAAAAAACCTACCAGAAGTGATAAATGAAGTAAGTAAAATTGCAAGATATAAAATCACTATACAGAAATACCTTGCACTTCTATACACTAATAATGAAGCAGAAAGAGAAATTAAGAAAACAGTCCCATTTGCAGTTGTTCCAAAAAGAATAAAATACCTAGGAATAAATTTAACCAAGGAGGTGAAAGACCTGTAATCTGAAAAGTATAAAACACTGATGAAAATAATTGAAGATGATACAAATGGAAACACATTCCATGCTCATGGGTTGGAATAACACATATTGTTAAAATGTCCATACAACACAAAGCAATCTACAGATTTAATTCAATCTCTATAAAGTAGCAATAGCATTTTTGACATAAGTAGAGCAAAGAATCTTAAAATTTGTATGGAATCACAAAAGATTCTGAATAGTGATAGCAACTTGAAAAAAAAAAAAAAAGAACAAAACTAGAGGATAGTATCAATCCCAGATTTTAACATACACCGCAAAGTTGTAGTAATCAAAGCAGTATGGTACTGGCACAAAACCAGACACATAGATCAATGAATAGAATAGAGAGCCCAGAAATAAACCCACAGTTATATGGTCAATTAATCTTTGACAACACAGGAAAGAATATCCAATGGGAAAAAGACAGTCTCTTCAACAAATCGTGTTGGGAAAACTGAACAGCTACATGCAAAAGAATGAAACTGGACCACTTTCTTAAACCACACACAAAAATAAACTCAAAATGAATTGAAGACCTAACTGAGATCTGATACTATAAAAATCCCAGAAGAGAGCACAGGAAGTAATTGCTCTGACATCAGCTATAACAACATTTTTCTAAATAGGTCTCCTGAGGCAAGGGAAACAAAAGGAAAAATAAACTACTGGAACTACATCAAAATAAAAAGCTTCTGCATAGCAAAGGAAACAACAAAACTAAAAGGCAACCTACTGAATGGGAGAAGATATTTGCAAATAACATACTGATAAAGGGTTAGTATCCAAAATATATAAGGAACTGATACAATCAACACCAAATAAACAAATAATCCAATTAAAAATGGGCAGAAGCAATAAACAGATATTTCTCCAAAGAAGACCTCAAGACGGCCAACAGACACATGAAAAGTTGCTCAACATCCCTAATAATGGTGGAAGTGCAAATAAAAACTACACTGAGATACCACCTCACACCTGTCAGAATGGCTAAAATCAAAAACACAAGAAACAAGTGTTGCTTAGGATGTGGAGAAAAAGGAGCTCTCTTGCACTGCCAGTCTAAATGCAAACTGGTGTGGGCACTGTGGAAAACAGTATGGAGGTTTCTCCAAAGTTAAAAAGGAACTACCCTATGATCCAGTAATTGTGCTCCTGGGTATTTACCCCAAAAAAACAGAAAAACACTAATTCAAAGGGATACATGAAGGCCTATGTTTACTGCAGCATTATTTATATTAGCCAAGATATGGAAGCTGCCCAGCTGTCCATCAATAGATGAATGGATAAAGAAAAACTGGCATGTGTGTGTGTGTATACATACATACATATGTATATATATATACACACATACACATACATATTTACACACATATGTATACAAATATATAATGGAATATTATTCAGCCATAAAAAATGAAATCTTGCCATTTGCAGCAACATGGATGAAGCTAGAGAGTATAATACTAAGCAAAATAAGTCAAAGACAACAACATATGATTTCACTCATATGTGGAATTCAAGAAGCAAAACAAATAAGCAAAGGAAAAGAGAGACAGACCAACCAAGAAACAGACTCTTAACTATAGAGAACAAAGTGGTGGTTAACAGAGGAGAGTGGTGGTGGGAGGGGAACTAGGTGATGGGGATTAAGGAGTACACTTGTGATGAGCACTGGGTGATGTATGGAAGTGTTGAATCACTATATTGTACACCTGAAACTGATCTAACACTGGAATTAAAATTTTGAAAAGTGAGATAAAATGTTAATTAATTAAAACAACCAAAGTAGTATATATGCAACATCAATTCCCTCTTTCCACGTTTTCACTTAGTGCCTACAAATTGAAATTATCATCCAATATTTGTCACAAGAGCTCCATCATCATGACTGGTTAAGGTAAAGGGAATACAGAGAGAATGTGGAACTAAATGATTTCCCAAGCCAAACTTTTGTTGCATTTCAGCTAAGCCTGTTTTTCTTTTCAGCCATCTGATAAATATTTATGCTATATACATATATTACATGCCTACTGTATGCCAAGTAATGCTAACTTGTTAAGGATACAGAGTCCAGAGTGGCAAAGGTGTGTGCTTACCCTGGGGTCAACGAGCAATTCTTTTATGAAAGGTCTGTAAGAAAACTCATAAGAAATGTTAGTAGATGAAGCTGGAGAAGTAGGTAGATCATGATAGGGAGTTTGGATTTTACCTGGAAAGCTTAAGTAGTGAAGAGTGTTCAGCACAGGAGTTACATGAGTGATTCCTCATGGTAGGAGGCAAATGAAATTTGAGGCAAGGATGCCAGGTTGGAGTCTACTGCAAATAGTCTGTTTATTATTTTTCATGGTAAGGGTTCAAAACCAAGTCAGTGGTGTGCAGAGTGCAAAATGTAAGAGATATTTAAGTGGCAGAACTAAAAAAACATCTGGTGAGCTGGTGGATGAGGTCAGTGTTGAGGATGAGTAAGTGCCTTGGCGTATAGGAAAATAGAGAAAGAGGCAAGGATGGGAGATGATGCATCCAGTTTTGGAAATGCTGAACTTAAGTTTTCTATGACATCTTGTCAAGATATTTTGGAGAAAGTAGGATATAGAGGCTTTTGAACTTAGAAACAAGGTCCTGCCAGCTCTTTTTATGGGCTGTTTTTCAGGTTTGTGTTTACGGCCAGCAACCTTGATGTCTCCTTCTGGAACAAAGAAAAGGCTTGCTTACTATTTGATATAAAAGAGGTGCATTTCCCAAGCTCACTGTTCCTCTCCTGTCACATAACCCATTGCATGTGCTTCCATCTGGGTGCCTCTGTCAGGGGGTGATCAGCTTGTAAGATCCATGAGGCTAAATCTGGTGAAGCTGGGATGGCTGTTTGGTACACACAATAAAACCTCAAATGGGCCCTGGCCAAAATCTTCTCCGAGAACAACCTATTACATTAGGGACAAACTGACCATAATATTAAACACCAAGAGAGCACATTTCAAAAAAATGATTTCAAGTATATCAGGATATAACCAGTGTATGCTTCATCTCTTAACTCTGGAGAAAACATGAAGTCTATCTCTTTGCTTATGAACTGCATATTCTCTACCCAGGATGTTCCAACTTGTCTATTTAGTAATCAGGGCCACTTTTTTACTGAGCCACTGGATCATAAGTTAGACATGCTCTGCCCCTTTCTTAAAAACATCACTGCCCTTTAGTCCTTCTCCTCCCAAATCTCTGGAAAATGGAAGGAACTTTATCAGAATGGGAAAGTTTCATCATTAAAAACGTAAAATTCTGAAGACTCTTTATCTTTTATTACATAAAATCCTTTACCCTGATGATGTAATAAGCCCTGAAGAATTGTGTGCCTACTAGAAATTCTGGAGAAGGTGTTTTAGTTGCCTGGAGATTGCAAACTGGATGTGGATAAGAGGAGATGGGATTGCGAGGAAGTTATTAAGGACAAACTGTTAATGGTGTATCAGGTGTGCAGAAGGAAGGAACATTAGGATGGGGATCAAAAGTCTCTTCACAGTGAGATCAACAGGATTATGAAATAGTATTCCAAGGGAAGTGGTGGGAACACCATTCACTTGACCCAGTAAAAAGCACTCCAGACTAGAAAATGCTTGATAGGTAACAATTCTGCACTTGGCAAAGATTATCTAACAAATCTTTTCTCAGTCCACCTTTTAACTCTAATTTCTGTGATACTTAGAAGGAATCATTAAAGAGCTGGAAGAGATTTTCAATAACTGGAAACTAGGTATCACAGACTTTTTCAAAGACTTCTTAAAGAGTCAGCTACTTGAAGGCAGAAATTTCCCCTCTAAGAGTCCTTATCAGTTACTTTGAGAAATGACAAAACTGATTTATCCATTTAGAAAAGCTTTCTCAAAAATTTACTGACCTAGAATCGTCTTTGTTTTCGTTGTTTTGTTTTTGTTCCCGTCCTTCCACCAAGCCCCTAAGAACCAAGAACATGGCTTCCCCAGCTTCATCGACTCCTTCCATTATTCCTTTCACTTCATTATTCCCGTAACCTCCTAAGCTTTAGTGCTATTTCCTTTCTACTACAAAGCTGCATGAATAGGTGGTATATACTCACTGTGTCTACTGCCTTCCTATCTGAAAGCTCAACTTTCTCATCAATCACCCCATTAACTGTCCTTTGAAAGATTTTCAGGGACTGTGTTTTCTCAGTCTCTTGCATGTGATATTTGACATCATTGACGTCAGCCCCTCTTAAATCATCTGTCTCACTTGCTCCTGTTACATAAAAGGTCCTGGTCTTTTTCCTCCTAAATTTTGTTTAGTTTTTACTGGCTTTTTAATTCCCTCGGCTGGTCCAGGACACAAGGAGAAAAAGGTTACTTTGTTCTTCCTCTTATACTCTAACTTTGGTACTTGCCAGAATTCACTCACCATTCTTTCTTCTCTAGTTAGTCCCTTTTACCAGAGATCTTTCATTCTCATGGGTTCAACTATCATCACTCTTAGCTCTTTGCCTTCTGTTCCTTATCATCAGCTGACCACTGGGCTTGTCTACTTGAATTTACCACTGCCCAGTTTGAGTTCAGAGTGAGAGGTGACTATGAGGTGGCGCAAGACACACCCCATACTTGAGTTTTAGCCTTGACTCTTCAACTGCCAACTGCTTGACCTTGGGCAAGTTACTCAACCTCTTCAAGTGTTAGCTCACTTGTCTACAGAGGAGGTTGCTGGCTGGAGCCAGTCATCTCTGGATAATGCTCCATGGAGCCCCATCAGCTCTACAGAGGTGATGCAGAAGGTTCGAAAAGCAGATCTCTAGAATTCCCACTCCTTGACTGCTTTCTTCTGTTTTAGATACAGGACTTCTGTGGAAAGCTTCATTTAAGGAAATTTCCTAATCCAAAAAAAAAAAAAAAAAGTCTGAACCTAGGTCCTGCCTAATGTGGTTCTTCTAAAATTCTCTAAACTCCAATTCATCTCACCTGTCAGCCTATTGCCTCTTCTAACTTTCCCATTTCTGTTAGTAGCACCATCTTTCTTCCACTTGGGGCTGGAAATACTCATCTTATTTTGATGTATTCTCTCCTACTCCCTGAGGGATTCTAAGACTTCTCTAGATCTGAATCCTGTCAGGTCTCTGTGAAATGTCTCCCATGGCCCTTCCCCATTTCCACCACTGGCACTCCGCTACAGTTCTGCTAGTTTCTTGCTTTGATCGCTGCAAGAACCTCCTACTTGGTCTCCTTCTCTGGTCTCTTCCTCTTCTAATCTACCTTACATGAGATTACCAGACCTGTTTTCTAAAATGCCACTTTCATCTTGTCAATCTCCAATTTAAAACTTGGATGCTTTCTGATAACCTGTGGGAAAATGCCAGATCAAGCCTGGCATTTCCAGCTCAATCCTACCAAAATAGCCTATCCCCTGTATATATTATGTTCAGGTATGTTCTCAGACAGCCTCCTCCCTTTTACCACATCCGGCTCACATTATACACACATTCTATCCAAGTCCCATATCTCTCAGAGGCCTTTCTTGCAAGCTATTTGCAAGTTTTTCTTATCTTCACACATTTCCTATGTCACTTATGGGGCAGTTGATCATTTACACAGTTGGACAGAACTGACTCATCTGTGTTTGGTTCTTCAGTAAAACTGCTAACTCCTTTAAGGAAGTCACCATTGCCAAGCCAGTGAGGCAGTGTGGCCGAAGGAACCTATGTTCTAATTCTGTCACTATTATTTATGTTAACTTTAGACTCAACTCAGCTTCCTCTTATGTAAAACTTGGATAAGAAGCCAAGGTTGCTGTGAAGGCCAAATGTCCTATGTGAGACCATGCTTTTGAAAACTGTGAACTTTGAGGAAGATATTGTGGCATCATTTTTTTTTAAAGGTTTTATTTATTCATTTGACAGAGAGAGACACAGAGAGAGAGGAAACACAAGCAGGGGGAGTGGGAGAGGGAAAAGCAGGCTTCCCGCTGAGCAGGGAACCCGATGGCGGGGCTCAATCCCAGGACCCTGGGATCATGATCTGAGCCGAAGGCAGACGCTTAACGACTGAGCCACCCAGGCACCCCTGTGGCATCATTTTTATCATCATGATTTCCTTGTATTATTCTCAGGGCTGACTGGATACAGATCAGGTGCATAATGCATACCTGGGGTACTGAATCCCTGCAACAATTCTGTACAAGACCTTGAGTGCAATTCTAGGAAAACATGTATGCAGAAGTGATAACTGTGACAGTGTTTAAATTGTGCATATTTTCTATTTTCTAAATGTTTGTGGCTGTGTTAGTCTGCTGCTATCCTTATAATTTAAAAGAAAGAAAAATAAGCCAGTGACATGCAGATGACATTTGGAAGAGCTATATGCAAGCACAGCCAGTGGCTGACTACTTCACTGAATACCACCCTGAGTAGACATCCCCACCCCACACCAAATAGGGAGACCTCCACCGTGTGACTCCTCTGTGGCACTCTGAGGGCTGATGGCCTCTCTGGCTACTAGTCCAAGGTGAGGGGGACTGTCATCAAGATCCGCACGGTACGGATTCCCCATGTCATCTCCCACTCTGCCGGCACCACACCATAAGGCCCCCCATTCCTTCCCTGCTTTCCTTGTTCCACGGCCTTGTTTTGCTGTTTGCTCTATTAAACTTCACACTGTGTGAAATCAGGGGCTCGGTAGACCTTAGTCAAGATGCTAATCAGCTACTTCAATAGCCTTTACTCACGTTTTTTTTTTAAGTACCAAAAGCAATCCATCAAATGACATGACAGTCTCCCATAACTGTCAAGCTATTCCTTATAAGATTGCAACTGTGGTCAGGGGAGGAAAGAGAATGGAGATGCCTTTTACACTTTCCTTGATGAGCCAGTGACTAACCCATAGCAGGTGCCCAGTGGCTGACAGATGAAGGAATGACCCTAAATGATGGCCTGGAATAGTAGGAAAAATGATGGGTCTGAACAGAAGACTGGTTCTAATTGCTACTGACTTGCTGTGTATCCTTGTTTCATTATTTCTGTTCGTAAAAAGCGAGATTTGAGGCCCATGATCTCTTCAGTGTCGTCTTGCTCCAAAATTCCATGCCTGCTCTGTGCCCTTTTCCCTGACTTGGAACTTCCCTTCCGAATAAGGCAGCCGGCTCAGTACAGAGGCTGTGTACTTACCCTGGATCTCGATGGTAATAAGAATTAGAAAGGAAAGAGGAAGCAGAGGGAGAAACACAGTGAAAAAGCAAATGGATGAGAAAAGTATTGATGAGAATGAGTAACTAAATAAGCTTCCAATTCTCTTATGGTTCAAAGGAAAGTAAGAATGCATCAGTCTCCAAGAGTGAGCAGGATCTCAGGAATTTTCTGTGGGTAAGAAGCCGCAAGGCCTCACTAATCTTACCAGCTGCTGAAGCTTGGTACCATCAGTCCCAAGGGTCACGGGCTCCCGCGGCCCTGTGCCCTTTTTTCAGAAGCCTCTGGTGTTCAGGGTCTGCATGAGGGGAGCGTCAGAGAGACCACATGAGCATGGACATGTCGGGCTCCTGCCCTCAGTCGCATCACACATGGTGCAACCCCATTTTATGTGCTGAGATGTTCTACCTCATTGGGGTTCAACTGCTGGACCCAGAGTACATGTATTATGTCCTGAGACAACTCCAAGAACTGTGTTTTCTAGGATTTCCAATTGCAAAGATGAAGATAGGTGAGAAATGGTTACAGGTTATAAAAGCGACCTTTTTAAGAAAGACAGGTGAAAGCTCAGTGTGGTTTAGGTGCCGGAGGCATCAAGATACAGGATTTCTCCTGGTAGTCTTCTTTTCAGGTCATTCTTGGTTATATTTATTTAATAAATACTTAGATAGTGCTTACTGTGTGCAGGTAGTATTATAAGATCTTTATGAATACGAACTCATTTAAACCTTATAACAGCCCAATGGGGTATTACTGCATTCCCATTTTACAAATGAGGAAAGTGAGGAATACAGAGGCTAATGACTTGCCTAAGATCACACAACTAGTAAGCAGCAGATACCATATTTGAACCAATGCTGTCTCACTCCACAGTCTTAACTACAGTGCAAGGCTGCCTCTCTTAAATGCCCTCCTGGCACCTATTACAATCCCTGTCAGTTGAAAAATGCCTGCTGAACACCGGGATCAAATCCTCTTCTGAGAGCTGCCTACAGTGTTCGCCCACTCGGAGCCAGCACAGGCCCTTGCACAGTCATGAAAGCAAAGGGGAGCAAGGCAGAAAGCCAGCAGGGGCCTGGCCGAGAAGGAGTGTTAGCAGGCGGCCCGCTATTGTTAGATGGGGACAGATTTCCTTTGGACAAGTGTGCCTTATAACCATGGCCTGTGTAACAGATAGGAATTCCAAAGGCAGAGTGCTGGGGCTGGAAGAAGAAGAAGATGCAGCACACATGCTCTCCTAGTTTGGAAGATGTAGGGGGAAGAGGGCCGAGGTCAAAGCAGCACTCCAGACCAAGTGTAGGCCGCATGCAGGACTAACCAACAGGGGAAGAGGCTCAGGCAGGGGGACCCAGGATGGAGCTCCAGCCACACCCCAGTACATGATCATAAGGCCGAACCACTGAGGTGGCAGGAAAAGTGAGAAAAGGGGGCAGACACAGAAGCCATTCTAAAGAAAGAATGGACATTCTGTGTGCGAAAGAAAGCAAAGAGGAGAATTTAAAAATTTTTTAAACAAGTCTGGATGACTAGCAGAATAATTCTACTAGAATCAGCACAAAGTGTGAGAAGTTCAGGCTCCAATAATTTAGAAATTCCGGATGTGAGGTCTTGGAAAGGCAGCTGGAAATCTGGCGCATGAGCTCAGGAGAGCGGTTGGGCCGGGAATGACCTTCCAGCCCATTTTCCATCTCTCTCCCTCCTGCACAGTCCCACAGCACCCCTGTTGTCCCAGTGCTCCCTGTAACTTCAAGAGTTGCCTGGACTTCGTGGGACTGCGGGACAATGTCCTTGGTACCTGGCGGAGTCCCTTGCACATAGCGCATCTGCAACCAGTAGTTTTGAAAGAGT
Organism: Mirounga angustirostris; assembly: GCF_029215605.1. NCBI lineage: Eukaryota > Metazoa > Chordata > Mammalia > Carnivora > Phocidae > Mirounga > Mirounga angustirostris. The sequence goes on from NW_026991711.1 coordinate 53,259,595, forward strand.
AAGTAGTAGACTCTCAGTAATGTTTGTTGAATTAAATCCATCGAATGGGTCCGTTACTACACAGAGAGGACAATCATAGGTGAGACTGAGTGCCAGTGATGGGATTCGGTCAGGACCCCTCACAAGCAGACTGTGAGGAGCGTATACAGTGGACAGTGAAAAGACCAGCACAGTCGCTTCGGCTGTTTTGCATTCTTTCGGTTCTTAAGTGCATTTGCTGAAGCATCATTTTCAAATAAAATCATTTCTTTACTATCTTAGGTTGAAGAAGGTAAAAAAGTTAATTTTTAGTTTATATCCATTATTAATGCTTCCAATATGTTTTTATTTTAAATATTAACTTTTTCTGGAGACCATTATAAGCTTATAACTTTGTTCTTTTCCTTTCCTTTCCAAAATTTAAGACCGTCCTCCAGTTCACTTTAATTCTTAGTAATAACCTTTCTTGGTTTTCTCATTATAAATTTAATATATATTTTTTTCAGTGTAGAAAAATCATAAACTATAAAAAGAAAATAGAAATTAACTGAAACTTGCCTATCCAGATATAAGCACTCTTAACGTTCAGATACTTACCTTTTATGTTTTATATATATAACCCTCCCCCCCACAAATATAGAACATGATATACGTATATATTGTTATTGTTTGGTTCTTAATGAAAAATAGGAATTCTTCCACATGCACTTTTAAAAGAGAACAGAGACTTTGACAGGAAAGACTAATTTCAATTTTGTAATGTTTCCCATTAAATAGTAAGAGCATCACTGCTGTCTGGATCATAACTTAATTATGGCTATGACAGTTCACACCATGCTTAAACTGCGCTCTCAAGCTGGCAAATGAATGACTTTCTTTTGGCATAGTCTTGCAACAGTCTTATTAAAAACACGTGATCTAAAGATGAGAAAAAAATTCCTTTGTATTCCAGTAACTCCATTCATTATTTAAAGTGTATGTTGTGGTATTTTGAGTTTTCCTATGTGCCATTTCTAGATGTTCCCAAATACACTTGATCTCAAACACAGCCCTGTGTTTCTCTTCAGTATGTAAAAAATGTAACCCACACTGCGATACCTACGCAAGTACAAACCCTTCACAGCCTGTGGAAGTACGGACATGAAAAATCTCCTTAACCAATAAAAGCGGAGATGCAAACAGAAGAGACTAAAGTGAACTACTTTTAAATGTATGTACGTGCATCCAGAATTAGTTGGTTTGATTTATCTCGTATGATACTGACTCTATTGCTGGTAAAGATTAATTGTATTATGGTGCTCTTGGCATGTTATTTTCCCAGTCCGTTTCTCAGTATGACATTTCTTATTTTTCTCTGCTACAAAGCACCCACTATCATAATTTTCACCTGCTGAGTTTACATTACTAATGATAATATTAAAATTCAGAGGTTTTTTGACCTTTATAGCAGTAAATTAGGTCATAAGAATAGATGGGGTGCAATCATGAAGAAGACATTTAATTATTATTATAGTAAAATCAAATTTCACAAGGTTGGCCAGGCACACTATGAGAGCTCAGTAAACGTTAAATAGTCTCCCCTCCCCAACACACCAAAGTCCAGTTCTCTCCTCTGTGTTCTTGCAGACACAACACGAGAGATATTCCAAGAACTAAGTGTCTGGATTGCTGGTGCACGGTGGACGTGTCATACGAAGTCCTCTGAATAACAAATAATATAAATAATGGTCATGACGATAATACTAATATGTAGCCCTTGCTGAATGCTTGGTAGATGCCAGATGCTGGTACTATTATTATCCCTGTTTACAGATGAAACAATTGAGGCACAAATATGGTGAGTAGCTTCCTAAGTTCAGGGACCTGGAAAGTAGTGGGTCTCTACGACCGGGCCCCAGGCAGTCAGACTCTGGAGCTGTTAGTGTGCACTGCCTTCTCTCTGAGTCACCTCTCAGGGCATCACAGCTTCTCCACTTCGTTCAGGCCCCTCGTCCGCCCCAAGCCCTCTTCCTTACTGAGAGCCAGTCTTTGATGATTTCCCTTTTTTGTCAGATGGTGTCTCCTCAGTGGGCCATGTGCTCCTTGAGGACAGTGACGGGCTATGATGGCGTATGTTCCCCACACAGCATCTGTGTGCGGATGGACATGGCTGGTTGTGAGTCCGCTGTCTTTTGCGTACTCCAAATGGATGTGCTTTCTTATGAACCAGAGTCTGGCAATTACTAATTGTACAGTCTTTTCTTTTTGAGGGTTGGATGGCAGAAGGGTTCAACATTTGGACTAAATGAAGTCCCTAGACTCCTCGGTTCAGCACAGTTTGACTGGAATTTATTGGGCCTCCACCACACTTACATTCATCAAATATTTTTCAAGCATCGACTCTATGGTGGGCTTTGTGCTAGACAAGATTCACAGCTGACTGATAGTAGTTCCTGCCCTCAAAGAATGTAAGCGTCCAGAGGATGACAGGCATGCAGAAGATAGTGAAATACAGTGTGACCTAAGCTGTGACAAGGCTTGGCCTTGGGTGCTGTGGAAGCCCAGAGCAGCATGTGACCTGGGCGGGTGGAAAGCAGGTGGCAGTCATGCAGAGTGTGGTCTGGCATCATGTGGGAGCTTGTCAGAAATGCAGATTTGCAGGCCCTAGCCCAGATCTGCCCAATCTGAAACTCTAGTGTTTTAAGAAGCTCTCCATTAGATTCTGCTGCTTGCTAAAGTCTGAGAAATACTGCCTTCCAGAATGTAAGGCTCATAGGCACACAACAATTAGGCAAGAAAACACATACTAAATTAAAATCCATAAAATAAGAGTTAGGTGAGGTGATCCCTACCACCTCAGTTCTAACTTTCACAGTCTACAAGACTTCTGTACACATCTTTTCTTCAAATTTATGTATTTAGAGAGAGCACGTGAGCAGGGGTGAGGGGCAGAGGGAGAGAGAGCACCTCAAGAGGACTCCTCACTGAGCCTGGAGCCTGATGTGGGGCTCGATCTCACAAACCTGAGATCACGACCTGAGCTGAAATCAAGAGTCAGATGCTTAACTGACTGAGCCACCCAGACGCCGCTTCTGTACACATCTTAATGTGAAGTGGAATGGAATACGTTTACCTTCAAGATCACCTGCAGATAACATACACAAGGAAGTGTGTGCAGTTCTCACCTAAGGCCAAGCAGATTCACAGAGCTGTCCTAGGTTGCCACAAATTCTACATCAATTCTACCATCAGTTGGTAAGTATTTTAAATGTGCAACAACCCACCCACCTACGTAGGCTCATCGTTAACGGTAGGTTCTGTAAGGCACACACACGTCACCTGCTGTTAAGGCACTTATGCCTCAGTTGAGGCGACAGGCCCATCATGGCTTGTTCAGAATGTTCGGCATGCTGATAAATACCATGCGAATATGGACAAGATGCTAACTGATTTGGGCTGATCTTAGGATAAGGCCCCAAGAAATGGGAATTGAGCTGGGCTTAAACACAGGTGGAATTTGCATAGCAGGCAAACGTAGCTCATCAGCATACACTGAACAGTCTGGAAATGGTCCAGACAAAGAAAGGCACTCTATAATCTCATGGGGAAGCGGACATAACAATAAAAATGATGGTGATGCTGAGCATCATAAGCCACAAATCTCCCCTACAAGGGCAATTTCAGGGCTGGGAAGGCTGAGGTTTATAGGATTTTCTTGAAAAAAAAAAAAAAAATCAAATGAACAGAAATCTGAAAAAAACGATGAAATGTTCCAAGGCTGGTGAGTCTCTTCAGGGACACCTACAGAGTTTTTGGAGAACGGCTGCCATATACCTGACCAGGCGCGGCTTGCAAGTCTCTGGGGGATGGGGCATGTTCATAAGCAGGCCGCTGCCTAGGCGGGGGACGGCAGACACCTCCGTGCTCCCGCCAGAACTACTCCCTCATTTCTTCAGCAAAAGTCCCCCAGGCTTTCTATAATGAATCTAACCCACGATGGCCTCTTCCTGTGAGCACCAGCTTGCCTCCCCAGTTCAGCTTGTGCTCTGCCTGAGTTAGGAGCACATGGAGGGAATTCACACTGAGGTTTGGTTTGCTGAAATTCTGAAATTCTGTGGTACCCTAAGTTAGATTTAAAGCCAGAGTGTGAGTTTTGCAACCTGCCTGGAGGTGTGAATACGAAGCTTAGTTACCAGTGGCTACCAACAGGACCTCTGGCGCCTGGGAGAGCTGCTGGGCTGGGTGTCCCTCTGGGCACATGTGGGGGCTGGGACGGGGAGGGGAGCCACACTTGGCCGCAGCGGACTCGCAGCGCAGTGGATTGCCACCTATTAGGCCCTAGAGAGGGAGGGAATGGAGAGAGGGTCTCCATCAAGGCTGGGAAGAGTTTTGAGGTTGAAGGATTAGAACACATTTCACCTGATTGTGGGTAGGTTGAACACAATTCTTTCCAAGTCCAACCTTTGTAGTTACCCCCAGGAAGCCCACCGATATTTTATTTTCAGATTAACATCTGAGCTTTTCGCTTCCAATTCAAGAACCTATTTTTGGATAAGGTTTTCATGAAGTGTGTGTAGTCGTGCAGGCAGAGTTGGCTAGCAGAGCCGGCACGGGGTGTGGGCCGGTGAAGGGCACCGCTCTGCTGCCTGCCGGGCCTGATTCAGAGGGGGTGGCCGGCAGCAAAAGGGGGGGATGGAACAGGAAAGTGTCCTGTCGCAGCCTTTCCCGCCCCTCTCCCCTTTTTGCTTCTTCCCATCTCTCCACCTGCTTTTCTTGTCATCTTCCTACACATTTCCTCAGAGATGCCACAGTCCAGTGAGTTATGTGGCAGTATGATGGACGAGGTCTGGAGACAAGCAGTGTGTATGGAAATGGGGAAGGCCCGCCTGGCGCCGTGTCACAGCATCCCGGGGAGAGCCCAGTGTTGCAGATGGGGCGCTGACCACCGCTGGCCCCCAGGCTGGCTGCTGGGTTTCTCACCTCTCCCCTTCCTGCTCTCCTGCGCCGTTTGCACGAACTAGGAGTGAGGAAGTCCCGTAGAACATTTAATAGTCTAACAGTCTCGGGAGCCCGGTGGCTCCACAGGAAAATAGGACTCAGAACGGACCTTTCCGGACTCATGAATCCCTGCTCCTCGCTCTTGTCAGACCACTAATCTTGGTGCTGTGTCAGCAGGAACCGAAGTTGGTTGAGTAAAGGAGCCTCCCAAGACTCCCCCTTATGGTCTTTGTGAGGCACTAGAACAAACCTCGGTTTCTGTTCACCTTTTCGACTCCTGGCTTTTACCACAAATGTTCCCAAACTTTCTCCCTATTCATTTTTGATCAGCAGATCGGGGAGCACTAAGTTGTAGAGCTGTGATTAGGCCCTCTGGGTTTCTTTGACTTTAAAATGATGTTGCTTGCACTCAAGTTATGTCTGTGTGCTTATGCAGGCATCTCTTGTTGATGGTTTGGGGCTTACATGTATCTTCTTGGCCATATTAGAAATAAAAACTTAATTTTCTATTTGGGATTATAACTCATTTTGTTTTTAATTGATCACTCTTCTCAGTCTCATGCATTTTTCTCCAGAGGGTAGACAAGCCTCACTGGGGTAAGGGTGGCCTGGTTCTGTGAGCCTGTCATCTGGGGTCCCCCTGAGAGGACAGGCTCTGTGATCCTGAGACCACCAAGAAGTCTGACCTGCAGTTCACAGCACAAAACCCAAATAACATGTCTTGCTATTTTTCTTCTAAGTTATTCATGAAGTATATAGAGCTTGCCTTTCTCTTCAGAATGCAAATATTCTTGGGAGTTGTTTTTCCTCTCCTGTTGAGGACCTCAGTAGCCTCTCTATGTGGTAACATCCAGACGTTAGTACTGGCTGTGTATTTCACCACTTACCATGTCTGTGTTGAGCTCTAACAGTTTTAAAGAATCTATGCATCTCCCGCCATCCCTAAATCCCAATCAAATGGGAATCTTCCACATTTAAAAAGTGCTAAAACGGTAGGGTGAATTAACTAATACGTTGTTAATGTTCACTGCATGCTGTCCGTGACAGCAAGAGCAAATATTTTTAAGTCCCACGGCAGGAACTGATTAAAACTAGAGCATATCTGTGGCATGAAGTATTAGGTGGTCATTAAAAGTCATGTCAGAAAAATACTTAATAACATGGGGAAAGGCAGGGGCACCTGGGTGGCTCAGTTGGTTAAGCGACTGCCTTTGGCTCAGGTCATGATCCTGGAGTCCCTGGATCGAGTCCCGCATTGGGCTCCCTGCTCGGCGGGGAGTCTGCTTCTCCCTCTGACCCTCCCCCTCTCATGCTCTCTGTCTCAAAAAAAAAAAAAAAATCTTTAAATAACATGGGGAAAGGCTAATGATTTATAAAAGGGGAAGAGCATAGGCTGGAAAACTTCAAGTGAGGTAGAAATGTGTACGTGTGCACACAAAGATGAAGGAATTACAAACAAGTGGAAACATGAATTTCTCAGTGGTGAGACTGTAGGTCGTTTTCTTTTTCTTTATATTTTTCTGCATTTTCCAAATTTTCCATGAAAATAAATGGTGCTTTTAAGATAAGAAGCATTCATAGGTATGGATATTGGATCTATTTGTTACCATTCTTCCATTTTAAACAATCGCTTTTGCTTCTACATCAGGTAGGATCATTCAGCCTGTTAGGGAAAGTACATTTGGTCTCCAAAATCGAAAACTTTTGTTTCAGATCTTGGCTTTAGCTATTTAGGTAGCCATGTCTGTGTCAGGCCATTTTACATCGAGCTGAAACTTAGGTCTCTTTTGCCTATTCTTCTCTAACCTGGCCTGGTTGGAAAGAAGGCATTTCCACTTCTCTAAACCCAACCTGTCAGCTTTATTAGACATGTGCTTATCCCGTTACCTGCTCCAAATCCATTAAGCAGCTACTACTGAGTTGACGCCTATCCTGACAAAAAGGACAGACCCATAGCCCCCAGCTCCAGCTGGGGAAATACACTGTCGGTTGGGAGTGAGGAGCTTGCTAAGACAACTTCTCAAGTGTTTACTGGAAACAAAAGCACGGACCATGAAGCCAGCCTCAGCCTATTTTTGATGGCAGGTCCCTCTTGTCCTTCCCTGGGGCTCTGTGTGAGCCAGAAAGTGGTACAGGGCCTCTTCCAGGCATCGGTCCCTTTCAAGAGTGCAGGGTTGGGATGTGTTTGGGGTTGTTTTTAGACAGAATTATGGATTTCATGGTAATAGCAGGACATGTCGTTAATTCACAGCAGAAAACGTGGTAAGGCTGCTGGGGGGGCGGTGGGTAGGAGTGGTAGAGGATGGGGAAGGGGGCCAGCAGGAGAAAAGCAATGATGCTACAGGAGCTGTAATTTGAGGAGAAGACCAAGTTCTGGATGTCAGCATTTAGTATATGAGGAGAGTCATATATTACAGGGTAAAGGAAATTTTCATCCACGATAAGTCCACCTTCTTGATTTTTAAACATCTACCGAGCAAGGGTGACCTCAGGCACCTACATATGTGGGTCCATCTCTCCCTGAAGAAAGACAAAGTGGCCACTGGTTTTCTAGTTGAGCTTCTCAAGGGTCCTAAAGCTCCTTATATATCTATGTATCACATCCCATTCCTGTCAGAATCTCTTCTCCATGGAGCCAATCCTTCTGATAAAGGGCTCATCTCCAGAATTACTGGAAACGTGCAAATAAGTTACTTTACCAAGTCCATGATGCTCACAGTGATACTAACTTGATGGTGGAGAGTGAGCCCTGATAGAATGACACAGAGGACAAGCAAGTTTTGGTAAGGGTGGGGTGCGGGAGAGGTCAGCTTCACCTGGGCTAGAACCACATCGACATGACTCACCTATGGATCTCCAGAACCTGGCGCAGCACCTGGCCTGTGGAAGACCGGGGTAATAACAATACCTAACATGTACCAATGGTGTCCACACCGCTAAGCCATGCTCACGATAACCCTGTGAGGCAGGTGTGATTATTACCTTCATTTTAGAAATGAACAAAATGTTGGTGCAAGGTGGTAGTTATCACTCAAGGTCTCTTGGACAGTAAGGGGCAGAGCCAGGATTGAGGCCAGGCTGCTTGGTGCCCAGACCTGATCCAAACCCCTACACTCTGCCACCTCCCCACTCAATGACTACTTGATAAACAGAGTGAAAAGAGGATGGCAGGATAAAGTGGCAACTCCGTAAGGCTGAGGGTGGCAGGACATGGTGAGAAGAGAGATTCCCAGGGCTGGAGGAACTGTGATGTCTGTAGTCTCACTCCCCAGTCCCGCTAGGCTCATGCTCGCCAGGTCAGAGGCTCATGTTGCCTTCATAGAGCCTGTGGGATGAGGTTTGGGAAGAGTGAGTCCTTTCCTTGTCTGCCCCCCTCCAGTTCCAGGTCGGGAAGGCCCCCAAGAGCAGGTAGCAAGTTGTTACGGGAGGAAAGGATGGAGCCCAGTTATCTTTGCCGTTTGAGAATATGGGCCCATTTTCCCATGGGGCTTTTTTTTTTTCCTGCCTTGTTTACCACATCAGTGTATATTTTTACCTCTCCTGCTCGCCAGCCTCAAGGATGAAAGCCACGTTCTGAAACTGGGCAAAGGACCCAGCTCTTGCAGAAGTTCCGCCATAGACACCATTAAAATACATGGTTAAGAGTGGCTTTCCACCGCAGTGTGCTAAACTTGAAGAATGTTCTTCACACAGTATCTCTTCTCTACACTCCTAACATCTTTACTCCGACAGATTTAAAGACAACTCTGAGGATTTACTTTCTTACAGAGGCAACGTGAAAAACTGAAAAGTCTTTTCTCTTTTGTGTTTTTGTTTTATTGTTGGGTGGGAAGGGTGTTGTACTTGACAGTGGGAACCTTCAGTATCATGAATTAAGTCTCTTACAGGCTGCAAATGATTCCTCTGACCCCAGTGTGTGAGCCTGAACTGGGCAACCAGAAGATGTGGTGTCGCGGCTTTAGTACAGCAGACACAGCGTGGGAGCAGTGGAAATTCGTGGGAAACTTTTAGACCAAACTGTTCATATACTGCAGGCTTCAGCAGCCACTTTACTTGATTCTTCCAACTTCCTACATTTCTCGCATCCTCTCCCTTCCCCTCCACGTTCTCACCAAACATTCACATGTAAGGATCATAGGTACGGGGATAGCTCTGGGAGGAAGGTCATCAAAAAGAGATGCAAGATGAGCACAGATGATCTTTTTTTTTTTTTAGATTTGGGTATCTGTTATGCATAATTACCAGGGGCCAGCCTAGTTGTTTAGCAGTTCTGGGGATTAGGAGATGGCTCAGGGACAGAGATAAAAAGAAAATTCATAGTTTGCTTTTTAGGAAAGGAAATTGGGTCTGGCATAACTGAAATCTCTAAATGAACTGTGATCAAAGCTAGTGTTAAACTCAGCTACACTTAGAAGGCTGGACTGCCCAGCTGTCATTCATGTATCCAGTTCCAAACAGAAGGAAAAACCTATTTAAAATCAGAAAGTGCAGTTACTCTTGGAGAGCAAGGCCTTTGCAGGTGATCTCAGTTTCTGGCTCTGATGGTTTTAAATCAGACCTCAGAAAACTTTTCTCATGTGCATGAGCTTGCAGATCTTGTGATAGGGGATAAGGGTAGGTTTTGTAAGGTGCTTTGGTTTGGGGACCTCAGGTGGTGTTGGTCAGAGACTGGTTGCTCAATAAAATGTAAAAAGAGGAGAAAAATAATAGTAGCACACCAAATCTAGGTGTGGTTAACATCCCATCAGCCTGACAACTCTTGGTACTAAGGCAACAGAGTTAGTAAATTGCAAGACTAGACATATTTTTTATGGGTCCTTTCAGGACTACTAACGGATACCATAAGCGTGCATCTGCTACACCACATTCTAAATGCTAAACAATTCTGTAAATCTGACGCTCCCTGCTAGACTTGATGACACAGCTATTAATATACGGTATCCCCCAGAAACAAATATGAAAGATGCAGAACAAGATTTACGGGCATGTTAATTACAGCATTATTTATAACAGTAAAAAATGAGAAGTTAAATGCCTAACACATAGGTCTGTCGTTCAATTATTGCGTATCTACATTACACAGTCATTAAGAATCACGTCTTTGAGGAACATTTGGTGACAAGAAAAATACTTACGATATAATGAGAAATCAAAAAGGTACAAAACTGAAAACAATATGATAATATTTATTTATGGGTTTTTCCCTCTGGTCATATATATGCACATGACTGGAAAGGAGGAAAATAAAACATTAATGGTGGTTATCTCTGAGTAATGAGATACTAAGTGTTTTTTTAACCTCTGTATTTTTTTTCTGTAATTTTCCAGTTCCTTACGAACTACTACTTCTACAATAAAATGTATTGTTTTTAAAAAGCACTTGTCAACTCTCACAAGAATATCCAGCTAAGCCAGCACTGGTCCTATATAATTGTTATTAATAAATAATATATAAAATTTCTGCCCATGTGAATAATTATAGTGAAAAAAAAATCTGTATGTCTTTGTCAGTAACCTCTAGGCCAGAGGCTTTAAACCTCATGATCTGCATTAAAATTCATCCTGTCAAAATCCCGCCTTCCACATTAAATACTATTTATGTTGTTAAGTAAAGAGAGGGAACTGGTATGTGAGTACATAGTCTGAGCCAAGTGTTTATGCACATGGTTTCCCTGAGCACAATTATGGATGGGGAAGGTAAAGTTCAAAAAGGTTGAATAACTTGCCCTGCTCACATGGCTATTTGGGGGTCAAAATGGACACAAAACCTCTCAGTCTGGTTTGAAAGCCTTGATTTCTTCTACCACCGCAGAGCTGATAGAAACTTTAGATGAGACACAGACTTCATTGCAGACATTTAAAAATACCTCCACAAGATATTGCACAGTGCTTCTCATATGTGGCCAAAAAAACTAATTTTTGCTTCTTTTCATTCACATCACCCCAGTGAAGGTAGTAGGGAAATTGCCCAAAGGAGACAACACTACAGACAAAACAGAGAAAGACAAGTGAAGAGCCCACCTACTGGGAAACCTCTGAAACAACAGGCAGTGATTATGATGATTACCCTCACCTTCGGACCGGTGAGGCAGTGGCCACCAGTGGTGACCAGCAAGTGTGGCTGGGCTAGATCTTCCACAAATATCTCACTCACCTCTGGTTACAGTGCTGCTCCTCCCTCCTACTTGGCCTGAACCCCATCTCCCAATGGTCATTTCTTCTGCTGATTACAAAGCCCACATTCTGCATTCCAGAGAGGAGTTTTTCAAAGCTAAAAACTTTCCTTTAGGAAGGACAAAAGACCTCAAAGATGATCTTCCACTTTTTTCATTTAATAATGAATGGCTTTTGATATTTCTCAAAATGAGAGCCTAGCGACTAGATATTGTGGTAGGCTTATCTTCACAAGTATCGTCAATTTAACCAACAGATGAGCTCATAATCATAACTACATCCTGCTCAGAACCTCAGTTACAAAGTAATTCCATGTCCATTCTCTCATTTGCTTCTCACCATCAGTCTTATGGAAAGAAAGGCAGGTAACTCCATCCCCATTTACAGACCAGGAAACTGAGGCATACTGCCATTTTGGCTGGCTTGCTGGATTTGACAGAAGGCACAGAGGGACTGATTGAGGGGAGAAAATGTGAAGGTTCTCGTTGAGAATGTGGCAGCAGTGTGTCATTGGAGGACAGGACCCTGGAAAAAAGCTCTAGGGTAAGGATGGGGCTTATGAAATATTCGAGTGGGAAGAGAAACTACTTAGGTAGAAATATTGCCTGTGGAGAGCTCTGTATGAATGGCTTCCTCCTCTCCTTTTCTACTTTCTCAGTCCTCTCCATTCTTCAGAGCCAACCCAAATCTCACAGCTCTGGGAAGCCATTCTTTTTTTTTTTTTTTTTAAGATTTTATTTATTTATTTGATGCACACACAGAGAGAAAGAAAGAGAGAAAGCGCACAAGCAGGGGGGAGGGGCAGAAGGAGATAGAGAAGCAGACTCCCAGCTGAGCAGGGAGCCCGATGTCAGGCTCAATCTCAGGACCTTGGGATCACGACCTGAGCTGAAGGCAGACGTTTAACTGACTGAGCCACCCAGGCACCCCCCCGGAAAGCCATTCTTAATTATCCACCAGGAAGAAACCATAGTAATACCATCTTAAGGTTTTCACGTGCCTTAGCTCATTACAACATCATGACACATTTCTGAGGGTGGCTTTGCCATCTGTTTTACAAACAGGAATATGAAGCTCAGAAGGGCTCACCTGTCCCCTGCTGACACGGTTAATAAGCCGCAAAGTCCAGATTTCAAACTACATCACGTCACAGCTGCCTCACCTTCCTGTACACTTATCACATCTTGTATATCGCCCGAGTGTCCCCTCATTACTCGACTCAGTTATAAGTTCTTTTTTTTTTTTTTTTAATCTATTTGACAGAGAGAGACACAGTGAGAGAGAGAGCACAAGCAGGGGAAGTGGGAGAGGGAGAAGCAGGCCTCCCTCAGAGCAGGGAGCCCGATGCGGGGCTCGATCCCAGGACCCTGGGATCATGACCCGAGCTGAAGGCAGACGCTTAACGACTGAGCCACCCAGGCACCCCTCAGTTATACGTTCTTTGAAGGCAGACAGCAAGTCTTATGTTTCTTTGTAACCACCCCCACTGCCAGCATTTAGCAGAGGTCCATGTACACAGTAGGTTCTCAATAAACGTCAGACGTTAAGTATCTGTTTGGTAGGAACAGTAGTTATTAAGAGGGATTTTTTGGTGCTTTGTATGTCAGGCTTTCTGCGGTATATAATTAAAACAAGAGTGAACATGAAGTGTATAATTTCTCCTAACTCTAGCTTAATCAGGCATTCATTACCATGTCTGATTCTGTGTTATATGAAAAGAACTGCTTAGTAAGCATTTTCTGTGATGAGGATAACCAAACACATACAGATTATCAGAGAGATTTTCAAAAAGACAAAAGCGAAACCATCAAACACAGGGAGAGACAATGATCTGCAATGGCATAATATTTCACCTGGGACTAAGGACCTTCCAAGGCAAAGAGAGTACCTGACTAAGGTTGGGCAACTGGATACCAAGGAACACTGAGATAGGAAGTTGGGGTGCTAACTGGGATCCTGTGTCAAGAAGATGGATGCACCACCCTACTGTTCCGGGTCAGAAACAACAGAGGCAATGCTTTCAAGGGCTTTTCTGAGAGAAGGGGTTTGCTCTGAAACCTCTCCAGCATAACAATCATTTCATTACCATCTTCAGTGACAAGAAAACTTAATAAATGTACATGCAATATACAACTTATTACCTTGTTTGGTCCCATTCCATTTATCCTCCCAACCCATCATTAGTGTATAGCTTTGAAAATATAAAGGGCTCAAAGAAATTCGCTGAGATGAGAATTTTAACAATATAGATTGGCTCAAGTACCTTGAAATTGACGTTTGGTAATCTCAGCTAATAATAGCAGTGCCGGTCTACCATATTTTATTGCCAAACCATTCATAGTAATCTTAATAAGCCACTGACGGGCAGGGCTTCTGACTTCTTTGGTGTTATAAATAAAGTGCCACATACCTGTGGGCATTCAACCAACATCAAGAAACGAGAGCAAATACCAGATTAGCGGTACTTACATTTGTGTCCTCATGGCTGTGGCCATTGGTCTCGACCATTTCCTTGGTACCTTTTAACTGCAAAAGAAAAAACAAAAACAAATCAAAAATCTCAAATGAATAAGCAAGCATATCTGTTAAGTATGTATCATCCTGTTAACTCTGATTTATCTTGAGGTCACACTTTATAAAACCTTTCGAGGAAAAAAAAAAAACAGATGGAGCACATAATTCTAATGAGTCTTATTGAAACCAGTTTGAGACCAATATTTTATAAAACTTGATGGCTGGCAAAAAATAAATGGGTCTTGGTCATTATTTTTTAAATAATAAGATTAGAAAGCAGTTCCATAGGCATAAAATGTATAAAATTGGTTCTTAAGAATAATAAATGATTTCATTCCCTAGTTGTATTGCTATTAATTTCAACCCTGCAGTGTTTGCAAGTTGCCACCAGCTAAAGGATGTTATACAAACGATTACTCGTGAATGATGTATTTTCGGTTGTTCTAACATGCCGCAGTGCTACTCGACATGTCTTCCTTGAGAACATATTTGAATGACTGACATTGTTTCTGGAGGCCTAAAAAAAAAAAAGATGATTTTCTTCTTTTTGTAAAGGAAGAACTGGGAAGACATTTCCTTGGTCACTGAGGCATCAGAAGAAAAGCTATTTCTCATGAGATTTTTAACAGTGAACATTTGAAAACACTACTTTCTTTACTCTCTCTCAGAAGGCTTAGGAGAGATCACTTATCAGGAGATTTCTGGAAACCTTTAATTGGCATTTTATCCTCGCCTGGCTCAAAGCAGACATTTGGAAGCAGAGAGCAAGGGCAAAGGGTGAGCAGACCTTGCAGCGGTTCACCAGTATTTCTTCCTGGCTTATTAGTGCTCAGGAAGCAGCATCTTTGTCATCATCTTTTTTTATGCCGAAAATAAAGTATTCAGGGCAGGAAATAAATGCTTAAAGTTGGAAAGAAAAGAAGAAAATAAATGCAGCTATACTGACAATGTGTCTGATCCAGAAGATTGGTTCTTCCTGGTTATTTGTACATACTAAAATGAAAGCTGCTTTTTTTTTTTTTTTTTTTAAGACAATGTCCAGTTCTCAGCAAGAAAGCCACACGCTCTCCATGCCAAGAAAGGGGCTTTGCCAAAGGGGGGGTAACATGAAGAAACTGAGGCTGGGGCAGCTGACTATGGACCAGAGGCTCTTTGGCTCACTTCCATATGGCTCCCACTTGAGAAACAAGAATTCTGCCCACTGATTTTCAGGGCTCCCTCACTGATGTTTCTGCACACAACAACTACAATGTGTTGCAGACATGAAAAGTGAACGAGCCCCACAGTGACAGCAAGACCAGCCATTATCAGAGGGCACAGAAGGACCTAAAACCCTGTGTTCCTAGCGAAAGGTTTCCGTCTTGCAGGCGTTCCTCACATTTCTCCTCACCAACCCTCTCTGCTCCGCTTCCTTGACACAGCGGGGAAGGCTTTGCTATCTTGCCGCGGAAGTAAAGGATCATGTCGTGAAAGCCGGTTCCACCTGTACAAGTTTAACGACACAGACAAGCTCACTGCTCTGCTCCCTAGTAAACAGATTCCATCCTGCTACTCCATGTCATCCTGTCTGAATGCTCCCCTGGGCTCTCCTCGTACTCCCTGCCCACCCGTCCTGTTCCCTCCCCTGCTCTCTTCCGCCAGAGCCACCACAAGCCACCGCTCCCTCCCGCACCTGCAGGCTGGCCGCTGCTTTGCCCTCACTGGCCTCTGCCCGTCCTCTCCTCCAGCCGCTCCTCTCCTCCAGATGGAGCGGAGGAGTGTCCTGGCTGATGACACCTGGGCTTGTGAAGAAGCCCCAGATGTCGGAGGCTGACACCTTTGGAAAAGAGGTGAAGGGCAGGAGCCAGTGGGGCCTGAAGTGACCGAGAGAAGCCGCATCCTAGCAAACAAGGAAGGCTGGGAACCTTCTGGAGAGTCTAGGGAATAAGAGTCTCCCCTGATGGGGATGGGGCAGGGCCTAATGATGGTAAGTGTCTGCCCTCATGACCTATTCTTTCTTTTAGGATTCTCATCACATGGCATCACTCTGAATAGCAAAGTACCGGGTCTTCAGAAAAAGGTCTATCTTTTCCTCTGCGTGTGTGTGCGTGTTTGCGTGCGTGTGTGCGTGTGTGTGAATGATAGCAAGGCTCTAGGCGCATGCAGTCCTACGTTCCAAGAGTGCTGCTACTTGTTTAGGCCCTGTCTATGCAGGCACCGAAAAAGTGTTTACACATGTAGTTACCCTACATAAGTCCAAAGAAAGCCTCACGGGGCAATGCTCACAGAGGTGTAAAGGTGCGTTTGCAAGTGTGTGTCTGTGTGCGGGGGGCTGCCTGCAAGGCGATGGGAGGAATGTGTCCGCTGTGTGCTCCCAACTGCAAGGGTGACAGGGGCACCCGGCTAGGGGCTCCCGGGAAAACGGCCTGGGGGCGGCAATAGCACCCAAATGCATTTGCTTGCAGTGTGTCACTGGCCTTCTCAGACGGATGGACGTACTTTTGATGTCTTTGCTTGCAAAGAGCTATCCCATTCATTTTTTTTTTTTAATTTTTTATTGTTATGTTAGTCACCACACATTACATCATTAGTTCTTGATGTAGTGTTCCATGATTCATTGTTTGTGCATAACACCCAGTGCTCCATGCAGAATGTGCCCTCTTTAAAACCCATCACCGGGCTCACCCATCCCCCCACCCCCTCCCCTCTAAAACCCTCTGTTTGTTTCTCAGAGTCCATTGTCTCTGAAAGGGGGGAAATCGGAGGGGGAGAGCTATCCCATTTAAATGAGCAGAGCAGATCTAAAAACGATTCCTTCCCAGTCGTATTTTCTAGCTCTTTAATGATTTTAGTTGTTCTGGATCTTCTTCATGTTCCCCATTTTTTTTAAGTAATGGAGATGGAGGGCGCTGTCGCATTACAGCCCATCTGTGCACTTCCTGCTCTCTAAAAATGCGGGCCTAACAAGAAGACTCTGGTGCTTTCTGCAAACCTCAGAATCTCTTTCTGTGTTGGGGGCTTAGACCTCAAATCAAAATACAGGTATAGCTCAGAGGTATTGCGGGTTGGGTTCCAGACTGCAATAAGGCGAGTCAACTGAACTTCTGGGTTTTCCCGTGAATATAAAAGCTAAGTTTTTACTATCCTGTAGTGTGCAATAGCATCATGTTTAAAAAGACAATGTACAGAAAAGATCTGAGTCATCTGGAGAAAGGAGAAATCCACCCCTCCCCATCCCAGCAAATCGAGGAGGGGGGGGATGGCGGGGGGCGGGCGGGAAGGAGGGAGAGCACAGAACAGCAAAGCTCAGAGCTCTGGCTGATCAGGAGCAAATTTGGACCAAATCAGCGCTGCTCTTCTGGAAGTCTTTCAGTCATGCAGAGGAGGAAAGCCCAGCGAGTTGGGGGCTCCTAGCTAGCCGGCCACTGTGAATTCAGTCAGTAGTTTTCGTCCAATCGAACATCACCCAAAATCACACAGATTCAGCCTCAGTCTACATTACTCAATCTGTCCTAATCACATAATCACCAGTTTCATAAAGCATTCTCCTCCAAAGCTTATGAAGTATCTCCACTTTTCACTCACAAGTCACTTACTACTTCCAGGGGAAAGGAACGAAAACTCTATTTTCCTGCTCCCCAGCCACAAGAATCTAAAACCACTTGTAAAGTGACTGAGTCACAGCTGGCTATATTCTCCCGGGAACATATTTTCAGAAATATCACTTTTGAAGTTTTTTATATGGTGGGTGAAAAAAAAAGTAAAACAAGCTAAATTTGATTACCCCCAAAGGTTGGGGTTACTCTGTGTGATTTTTTTCCCCCTCCTCCCAATTACCATTCATTCCATCGTTGGCAGCATGGGAAGGCCAGAAATAGGAAAGCATTTCAAGAGCCCTCCCGTGTAGACACCGGGCTCAGATTTCACTCAGATTTCACCGTGCTGCTGAGCAATCCATCTTTCGCTGTTGTAAGACAATACTTCCAAATCCACTTATCAGTGTCAGGCCACACTTC
Source organism: Mirounga angustirostris (assembly GCF_029215605.1). Classification (NCBI taxonomy): domain Eukaryota; kingdom Metazoa; phylum Chordata; class Mammalia; order Carnivora; family Phocidae; genus Mirounga; species Mirounga angustirostris. Next base: position 53,277,234 of record NW_026991711.1, read on the forward strand.
CGTATCAAAGAAAGCCGGGGTGAAATGGTCAGATTTACAAACTTCATAGAAAAGGTCTGTTGCTCGCTGTGGTTATTAGATAAGTGCCTGATGCACGGGGATGATTTTTCTTTTTTTAACGTCCCTATGAATCAGTCATTCCTATTCATTTGTCTGCCTGAGTGCTGCAGGTGATGCTAAACGCATGTTCCTCGCTGTTACACTTAAGGGGAAACTAGCTGCTTGCTTTGACATACATCTGCATCTCTGATACTTTAAAACTTTATCAAAATTCATTTGTCTTTTGGAGTAAACTTTCACACGTTGCTGGCGGGCTCGGGTGGTCCCCATTGGGGCAGGAGGGAGAAAGCTTATGAATACCATGTAGTAATGCTGCCAGAAAGGTGTGATGGGGCCCGGGTGGACCAGACAGCAGACGGACTGCAGAAACATCTGGGTGCCTGTCGGGCAGCAGAGGTGCATGGGCCCGGGATGGAAATGGTGCCCGAATTGGAGCTGCTGCCTCAGCTTACCTGTTCCTGGAGGACTTTAAGTAATGCCTGCGTATGTGACTGTTCTTCCTTTGCTTGCTCCAGTTCTGACTTTTTGTTGTTTAACTCCTCCTGGATGGTCAGCAATTGCTGTCAACGTAAGAACATTTGAGATAAGTAGGATGGAAGGCCAGGTGACTGTAACATTCCAATGTGTGAGAAGATTTTCGCAAGTCTTAATAGCTTAATCCACACTTCAGTTAACTTTTGTGCCCCCACCCCCATCACTTAGTGTAACAATATTACAGGGGTTTTTTAAAAATATTTTATTTATTTGCTTGAGAGAGAGGGGGAGAGAGAACAAAGGGAGAGGGAGAAGCAGGCTCCCCACTGAGCAAGGAGCCCGATGCAGGACTCGATCCCAGGACTCCGGGATCATGACCTGGGCTGAAGGCAGACGCTTAACTGACTGAGCCACCCAGGCACCCCAGTATCACAGGTTCTGACATGTTATAAGGGTGTTGGGACCCTGCTGCACAATAAAACAAGTTTGTGCTAAGGATCTGTGAAGCCACCCTCAAAATCCTTGGGATAAAAGCGTATTTGTAAAAATATGTGGAATAGTGTTGATAGACAACAGGTTTTGATAGATGAAGAAATTAAATAATACAAAAAACTGGATGTGATACGTCAGCTTGCCCAAAGTCACTTCATTTGACGTCAGACAGGAGGGTTGGCCTTCCAGCAGTAGCCCTGTAGAGCTACTTCACCAAGTAGCTGGGACTGCAAAAGATCCTTTTCCTTTCTCTGTTGTGACGGTGATGTTTTATTAAATCAGCAGGACTGAAGTCCAAACTGCAATCAATGTATCAGCCAAGAAAACTGCTGATATAAGCTGTCAAAACTCTAAGCTATGGCCTACACTGCTATTTTTAAGCAGGGCCACTGAAGGGATCTTTGTAAGCCTTGCCTTGCGCTTCCCTGGCCCTATCAACTCTAACTCATGTTGGGGCTTATCCTTGTCTGCTGGAAGCACTGTGCTGCCTGGCACGAGTTCTCTGCACCGGGGTTATATGTGAATATACACATAGGCTGGGCCACGCATTCGAGAGGCTTCGCAACGGGCCGCAGAAACGGCTCTATTGACTCAGAAGATTCTTAACAACAAAGGGCTAGTTTGAGCAGACCGAAGAGCATCTCTTCCGCTGCCGTACGTAACTACCGCTGCGCAAATGACAGCAAGTGTTTGCGCATTCCTGCCACGGAGGTAGCGGTCTCCAGCACCACGCCTGCTTCTCTGGGGCCCGCCGCACAGCGGCCTGGCCGTTCGTCATACCAAGGCCGGAGTAAACCCTGGTGCTGGACTGCTGATGCTTAAACCCACCAACTGGAAGGATTAAGTTAAGTCTTCAAAACCTCGTTTTGGGGGATGTTGGGGAGTAGGCAGCACTCAGAAAAACACACTGTGCTTTCCCTTGGGCTCGCTTCTTCTGTTCCCTCCTTTGGCACTGGATATACATTTAGGAACCTACTTTGGTCCCCTCCCCTGCACCCAGCATAAACAGTGATTTCCTCGCCATTTCCTACAAACTCTGTGCCTCCGGTTTCACCACCTGCGCACGTGAGGCTCCCATGTGAGGTGATACACACACCCCGCACCAGCTCCCTTAGCACTGTATGTGATTTAATTGTGCATCAGTTGATTAAAGTAGAGAAACCAGGGAGCCCATATTGTCCTCTGGCACCGTGACAAGTACCTAAAATGACTGCTCCCAAAGTGTGGGGAGGGACTCTGCTCCTTTGCTCTCATTCACCACTGGCCCCCCGGAACCACTCCCCGGGAGAGGGGGGGGCTGGTGCTTGGACTTCGATGACGCCCAGGGAATTTTTACGTATCAGACAAGTTGCAAATCCAGTCCTTAAGCCTCCTTTAAACGGGAGCCAAACAAAGGGCAGGAAATCGTCTTCAAAGGTAGGTCACTTATGTCTGCTCACTGCAGCACTCGGGCCGCAGGATTCAGCTACAGCTAGCGTCCAGCAGAAGGGGATTGGCTCGGTCAGTGTCGGCCATCTGTACAGCGGGACTCCATGCAGCCGGGGAAAACCACAAACATCCCTGCACATGGAGGAAGCACACAGCACACTGTGCCCCCACGGAAACGGCAGGTTACAAAAAGGTCTCGCTGAATTTTGCAACACGTTCATAGACAAGGATCTGGATACTTGGTATGGGTGAGTGGGTTTAAGGATCTTTAGGTCAGTTTTGCTGGTAATTTTCTGGTATGTCTGTAAGGAGCATATGCTGCTTGAGTAATGTTATTGCCGGCACTGAATAAATAAGAGGGGAAGTGAGAATTCTATTGGAATCTGCTATTTCATCCACACATTTATAACACCGCTTTATTCTACTGAAACACACACACACACACACACACACTCCTTCCCTGGAACTCATTTCTCACTGAGGCTTCTGTCCTATTCCATTCTTCCTGGGAATCACACTTTTTTTTTTAATTGTACTTATTTTACTTTTTATTTTTTAAAAATTTTTCTTGGGCGCCTGGGTGGCTCAGTTGGTTAAGCGACTGCCTTCGGCTCAGGTCATGATCCTGGAGTCCCCGGATCGAGTCCCGCATCGGGCTCCCTGCTCGGCGGGGAGTCTGCTTCTCCCTCTGACCCTCCCCCCTCTCATGTACTCCCTCTCTCTCAAATAAAAAAAAAAAATTTTTTTTCTTATTTAAGTATAGTTGACACAGGATGGTATATTAGTTTCAGGTGCACAACATAGTGATGTGACAATTATATGCCTTGCTCCGTGCTCAGCACAGTAAGTGCGGTCACCATCTGTCATGATACGGTGTTGTTATGATATTACTGACTATATTCCCTATGCTGTGCTTTTCATCTCTGTGGAATCACACTTTTTAAAATAAAATGTCTTCTCTGTCATCCCCACTTCCTTCTCCTACGTAGGCAACTACTTCCAATGGTTTCTATCTTTTTTGAGTGTGTTTTTCTAAAATATATATTGTTTTCTGAGGATGCCTTTTTTGTGATTTTGTCATATTTCTTGTTACTTATGTTTTTACTAAGCACTATTTTTTAAAGACCCATCCATGTGAATATGTACACATCTAACCTGTTGCTTCCGAGGGCTGCATAATATCCTACGGAGTACGTCCACCCAGTTATACCTGATCCACTCTCCCAGAGAAAGCCACTCAGATGACCTGTAGTTCTCACCCTACTCAAGGTTGCAGTGGAACATGCTAGTGCACATTACCTTATGGACCCGCAGGGGGGCTTCCCTGGGATCCATACCCAGCGGTGAAACCGCTGCTCTGGAGGGTGTGCCTAAGATGTCAAGTTGCCCAACCTGCCCACCCACCGGGGTGTCTAAGAGTCCCTGTGTCCCACAGCCGCACGAACACTTAGCGTTACCCACCCAGCTTTCTAATATTTGTCAGAGTTCTCATATTTGTCTAATAATATAGAGATTCTTCATTAAACCTTCTTTTTGTACTTCTCTAACTCCTTGTGATTTTTAAATATCGCATCATATGCTTGCTAGCTGCTGAGGTTTATTTACACTTCTTAAAAGACTATTCAAGGGTAGTGGTTCTTAAATATGAGAATCTTTTTTGAAGATTTTATTTATTTATTTTAGAAAGAGAGAGAGAGCAAGCAGGGGGAGGGACAGAGAATCTTAAGCAGACTCGCCGCTGAGCCCCACATGGGATTTGATCTCACGACTCTGAGATCATGACCTGAGCGGAAACCAAGAGTCAGATGTTTAACCTGCTGAGCCACCCATGCCCCGCAAATATGGGGAACTTTTCAAAACAATACTGATTCCTGGGCCCTCGAGAAGACCAATTAACTCAGAACATCTAGGCAATGATACCTTGAAAAATAGCAACAACCACCTTAATAGATAATTCTAATGTGCAACTGGGATGGAAACCACTGCTTCCATGAATGCTCATTTAAACCTCATTCTACCCCAGCATGACTTCCACCCAGAGTGCCCTACTCACACTGTCCTCACTCACTGATGCTTTTCTCCTGGCTGGCCAGCCTGCCAGGTTCTTTTCTTCCTGCTCCATGCCTTCTCCAGGGGATCTGTTCACATCCATGTCTTCAAGGGCACATCCCACGTGCTTATGCTTTACAAGTGTGACTTTACAGCCTCTGCCTCATTCCTGCTACCCGCTAGACCCTTAACTTTCAGTGTTTCAAGGTCTGCCTACGATCATACCTCCCTTCCCGTACCTGAATCTGCTCCCCCGGAATCCAGAGTTAAAAGCTTGAAGTCCACCCCTTTGTAACCTCCCTGCCCATTCCTCTGCCTTTTCTCCCTCCCATCCTCACCGTCATAGTTAAGGCAACCCTTTCCTCCCCTCTGGATCTGCTTGTTCCCCCAGTCATTCACTCTACACTCCTGAGAGAACCGACCATCGGAAAATTCAAGTGCTCCCGTACTTAAAAAATATTACTGGTTCAGCATTTGTCACAGAACTAGAACAATGATACTAAAATTTGTATGGAACTACAAAAGGCCCCCAAGAGCCATAGCTCTCTTGAGAAAGAAGAACAAAGCTGGAGGTATCACAACCCCAGATTTCAAGACCCACTACAAAGCCATCGTAATCAAAACAGCATGGTACCAAAAATAGACACACAGATCAATGGAACAGAACAGAGAGCCCAGAAATAAACCCATGCATAAATGGTCAATTAATCTACAACAAAGGAGGCAAGACTATACACTGGGGAAAAGACAGTGTCTTCAGTAAATGGTGTTGGGAAAACTGGACAGCTATATGCAAAAGAATGAAACTGTATCACTTTCTTCGACCATACACAAAAATAAATTCAAAGTGAATTAAAGACCTAAATGTGAGACCCGAAACCATAAAACTCCTAGAAGAAAAGGTAGGCAGGAATTTCTCTGACGTCGGCCATAGCAACATTTTCCTAGATTTGTCTCCTCAGTCAAGAGAAACAAAAGCAAAAATAATCTATTGGGACTGTACCAACATAGAAAGCTTCTACACAGTGAAGAAAACCATCAACAAAACAAAAAGGCAACCTACTAGATGGGAGAAGGTATTTGCAAGTGATATAGCTGATAAGGTGTTTGTATCCGAAATATATGAAGAACTTACACAATTCAACACCAAAAAATGTGGTACGCCTGAAACTAATGGAACACTGTGTGTCAACGATACTGTAACAATAATGATTTAAATATACTTTTGGTTCCCCAACCTCTACTAGATAAAATACAAACCAATGATCTCATCCTTCCCTGGATGTGCCAGGTCCTTTCCTGACTCTGTGCCAAGCTCACTACCTAGAATTCTGCCTGGCAGATTCCAATTCCCTCTTCCACTTAAAGAATGCTTTCAGATGAGCACCACTCATATGATGACTTTATACAACAGAAAGCAGCCACATCCAATAGGGAGCCATGACTCCTCACCAGCGCACACAGTTAGGCAGTGAAGTGGGGGCTCGATTTAATTCCCACTCGCCCATTCGGCCTGGTGCCTTTGTCTATGGCAGCACCTGCACAACCACGTGCGGCATCCTTGGATTCTTCTGCAATAAAGACCTCCCTCCCTCAGTCACCCAAGCAAAGTTAATTGTCCTAACTTCTATGCTCCCAAAGCACTTAATATGCCATACTACCTTTCATGGGTATCTCCCCAACTAGACTATATCCACCAATGGTAGGGTCAATAATTAGGGCATCCCTAACACATAGTAGGTGCTGAATGAATGAATGAGTAAAGAAAGGAATAAATGCTTGCTCTGGTTTCCCCACTTCTATGGGACTAAGCCAAGATCTAGTAGAAAAAACAAAAAAAATACACACACATAGACAAAAACCAAAACAGCTACAATAACAAAAACTACCTGAGGGTCTGTCACTGGGCAGTTCATTATTGTAGACATCAGGACACATGGGGGACACATAGGGAGACATAGGGAGCTTTCAGAAAAGAATAGCAGTTCCATGGAAGACGTTTTCATTCATGACTCGGGCAGTCCCAGATCTCCTCCTTAATCTAATGGGGATTATTTCTTAAAAGGCTAAGGCAATCTACTCATTGAATGTGTAATTCTGTAATTTCCTCCCTGTGTTCCATCAAAAAAAGCAAACAAAAAAAACGCCACTAGAGGAAAAATAAAATCAACACCCGCTAGACTGTTTTCCAAATTCTTCCAGATTAATGTTTTCTTTTATTTACAAAGCCTAAACCCGTGAATCTAATATTTATGTATGCAAAACAGTGGTGGTGAGTCAAAACTGCTATTCTTCATTTGACTAGATGTCCCGTATAAACAACGAGCTAATCCGCCACTAGATAATTTAAGTCAGCCTTTCTGGTTCTTCTTCACTTGAAATGTATGAGACTGTATCATCTTCTTTCTAGTTTGAATGTTTAAGTGCTAAAATACCTCAATTACAGAAGTTCACAGGCAGCTAGAACTTAATCAGAAGAGTCTCTCGGTTGGATTGGCTGACTGCGGCATAATTTTAATTTAACACTGGAGAGTATGACATTAAGCAGATGCACTATTACATTTTTTGGTGGTTACAATGGAGTGTGTTCCACTTAGACAATTATCCATATGCCAATCAAGAGCGAACACTCTGGCAGACAATAACAGGTAAATAAATGCCGTACCTGACACATCTTGGTATTTCCAGGCCACTGATTTAATAGGATCATTTACAGTGCTCTTTGGGGATGTAGACTTCAGTGTGTAATGGGTCTTTCTCTCTGACAAATTCAAAGAGCATTACAAATGTTATCTGGAGCCCCGGAATAAGTGAGGCCACATTTCCATTTCTACAGATGGGCGAATCATGGGCACACAAAGGTTAAGTCATGTATCCAAGGCCACACTGTCTGGGAGAGACCTACCACTTGCACGTCTCAATTTTCCTGCTTCAGACCATGGTTCCCACCCTGACACATGGCACACCACACTGTCAGTTGAAAATGGAAATCAGGACATGCCAAACTCGAAATCCTCCTAGCAACAACTTCTACCTAGGCATTCACCGTTTCCACTTAAAAGCAAGGCTGGTGGAGACATGCTTTTGTGTATACTTCTGTGAACCCTGTGATGCATTTAACTTCGCTTTAAAAACTGCAAATCCCGTCCTTGTCTTTTTTCCTTAAATTTTATAATTTTGCTATCAAGGTGAAGTTTTGCTATAGCTAGCAGATTATATAAGGCTAGATTCCCTAAAAGTCACAGACACAGAGTAGATACTCTATATGTAAAGTATCCCAGCAGCATCCCTTGATGAGCTGACACTCAGAGAACTGTGGTAATAGGAATCTCTGGCAGGACTGGGGCGGCTGGGGGATAGAGGTGAGGGTTAGCATAAAATTGAGAGGACCCATAAATAGACTGATCTGAGGACAGCACAAGACACTCTAATAATGGCTATAACCAGTAGAGTTTCCCTAGGAGATTTTTGGGGATCAGATTAGATATTAGGAGAATATAGGCTCAGGGGGTCCATTTTGAATCAGAATTCATTCTATTTATTAGAAACAAGCCACTGAATATTCATGCATAAAAGTCTGGAAATATTTGAACCCACAGAAGGTCATCAATTTAAATCTAAATGTGTTTTTGCTCTTTTGATTCAGTTTTAATAAATGTTATTCCATCTCCATAACTTTGCTATAAATTAGATGCCCTACTCAGTGGGATATGCCTTTGAGGCCAGTAAAGTATCTCCTAAGGAAATGAGGTCCAGGGCCTTCCAAAGGCCGTGGTGGATGTGACTGTCTCTGGATCAACTGATCCCAGCAGGTGTCTTAATACCTAGGCTACATGGCAACACCTGCGAGCCTCCAGCATCACCCTGTCTGTGCACCTGGTCTCCAATCTGATTTTTCTATTTTAGCCTGCGATCTGAACCCCACCTCTGGCCAGCTCTGCCAGACCCTTGTCACCTTGTCCTGTGGTAAGGAGACAGGATGCATCCATTAATCTTTTCTCCCTTGGTGAGATCCTGATACCCAAACACAGCTTACTGCTTCCCCCACTCCGCCCCCAGCCCAGTACTCTCCACACCCTCCACCTCTCAATCCTGTTTTGGTTCTCACTGATTTCAGACCCACTCAGGAATGTCAGCCGTTAGTCCTGCTGAGGAAGTCACCTGTGCCTGCTTCTATCTATCACTGTGAATCCTGAGCCAATCCCTGATTGTGAGGGGAAGTTTGAGATGCGGAAAAATCAAGTGCCTATGATCATAACGGTAAGAGCAAGGCTGTGCCTGAAGGCAAACACATCTCACCGTATTCCTATCAGAAGAGAGAAAGCTGGCTCAGGGGAAGGACAGTCATTTACCACCTGGTAGCAACAACTTTCACTTTTCTCCTTGGGAAAAAAAAAAAGATGGAATTGAACTAGCCTGAATTTTCTTGTCACACAAGGTGGTAAGATGACTCAAGATCTATTCGGGTTTAAAATGTCATCTGCTTCCACCTGGGGATGAAACTGCACTTCAATTTACGGCAAGGTACGAGGGTAACCAAGCCTGTGGCCCGGTTTATCAATCGTGGTGCCTCCCTCTCTGCCTCCAGCACGGTGACCCCTGGTGGAGAAACATCTCTAGGAAAGAGCTCCACCGTTCAGATGACTGATAACAGGAACACTGGATTATAGAAATGAAATTGTGCTCCGAGCCTAATATCCTATTACACCAGGCTATACGTATTTAATTCCTTGGGTCTTTCCTCATAAATCAATTCCTTCAGGCCCTTAATCTCGTCAATATCTTTTCTGATATTGAATTTTAAATGCCATTCTCATTACTAGGCAGAAAGGCAATCTCATGCTCGTGATGGGATCAGGCTTCATCTACAGCCAAGAGACACCCGGAGTGCGGCCCTATTCCCTGACCCTGCTGTTAAGATCCTTATGTCGACCAGAGCCAAAAAGCCCAAGCACAGACCTGACTGGGCTTGCCCTCTCAGAGGTCAAGACCATGAACTGGGGTCATGACTATCAGTATCCTGGGAGCCGAGCCAGTTCTGAGAGACTGATGAGAAAGTGAGCGTTTTCAAGGGCTTGGGGGGTTGGGTGTTCAAGGGGGTGTCTGAGACCCTGAGGCATGAGGCACCCAGGCCACCCACCCAGGGCAGTGTGCTCTGGCAAGGATTCCTTTCTCTGAATGTAAGAGTAAGGGTCTGAGAGAAGGACACACACAGTGTGCCGACATCTGAGCAAGATCTCACAAGGCACGGGTGGAGGGCGGGCACAGGCTGTGGATTCTCTAGAGGAGAGGAAGTACATAACCCCAGAGATCAGGGGTGTTTCCAGGTTCCCAGGGGCTGGCCCATAATGCCGGGATTTCCCCTCCTGTAGAGAAAGGGGAAAAATCCACAGATTTGTGAGTCTTGCAAAATTTCCAAAGGGAAGAAGGAGTGATAAATAGAAGACTTCACAAGTGACTAAGAGACTGGGAAACACGGGGAAGCACTGAGATGCAGAATTGGGGGCCTACGTCTGCAGTCAGTGTGGGATATCAAGGGCCGAGTCCCAAGAGCTGTCTGCCTTAGGGCAGGAAATAAGCGGGGGCAACTGTTCGAAATTTAACAATAAAAAACTAAAGGATCCATTTATCCATTTATTTTCACTGTGTACCAGCAATTCTACACAAAGTCAGTGATAAAATACTCCTCTCTGACAAAAATCCTTTGTTGATCCAAAATTACTGCTGTTACTGTTAAGATCTAATATACGTGTAATCTTCAAATTAGCACATTTTCATTACTTACCCTTTAACAAACATACTCTGTGCGGAAACTAATTTGGAAAATGTCCAGTTTCTGCTCCCACTCCCAAGTCTCCCTGCCCCCCCCCCCCCCAATCTCACACACAGGACTCAGTTACACACGTTGGCTTCAGAATCCCTGGGGCTTGCTTTAGACAGTGTCTCCAATCCCATTAGCACTACGTGTATTCCTACATTTGCACAGTAGATTTGAAATAAACCAAGATAGCGCAATTATTGCAAAGACTAAGAACTATAGAACCCGAGCTACTTCAATTCATTCCACAGGACCCGTGAGTCTTTAGGATTTTAAACAACAGAACTTGGTGAGAACCATGAGTGGTATTATTTTTGGTAAGTGAAAACTTCAGCTTCTATGTTAAGTATTCTTACTGAATTACCATATTTTAAAAAATGGAAATGCATTCTTTTTAAATTGTGTGCTTTAAAACTAAAGGACAAATAAAGAAAATGTTACATCAGTGGTACAACTAATAGTTGGCCTCAACCGAAACTTTTTCATTTGGTTTTAATAAAATTCACTCATTTACTGGACAATTATTTACATCCTGTGTACTGTAATCAAAGGAAGAAAGTTCAAACTGTTATTTGGATTAAAAAAACTACCAAATAGACAGTTGCGATTTTTTTTTTCCCTTTCATTGTACCATTTTAGTTTTCCACATAATTATATGAGAAAATCAACAGGAAAATGTTAAAGTCTGCATTTCTTTCCTGGTTGTTATTATTCACTTTATTTCATGATTATTTCTGAAAATAATCATGTCATTTAGAGGAGGATGTTTTAAAAAAGATCCTTTCCGAGTTCAAATTACACTAGGCACCTAACTGGCCAGCAGCCCAGTATCTGGGCAGGAGAGGGAGATCATGACCTTGGCTTGCTGGGTGGAGGAGGGGAGGGCAGGTTTCATCAGACATCGTTTTTAGAGACCATTTCTTACACTTCAATATCCTTCTGGGAGGGACTTGTATTAAAAACAGATACTTTTTGGCATTTTATAATCCAGTGGAGTTACTGGTCATAATACCCTGTATTCTGATCAGGGAACATTATTATGAAAAAAAAATATATATATAGACAAGCATTGGTGAAAAGGCAAACAGTAAGTCACTGGTCAGCATTTCAAAGGCTAGCATGGTTAGTTCCCTCACTGTGTGACCTGCAGACTACTTTTCTCTCATCTCCTTTTCTCTCACAACTGTCTCCTGAAGAATAATTTATCATTTGAAAAGGAATACATCAATTAATTTCTTGAATACTGAACACATGAAAAGCAGATGCAAAAGTGGTTTGGAAGGCTCTAAAACCTATTTTCCTTTCTTCACATGATTTTTCTTTCTTTTTTTTAAAGATTTTTTTATCTATGTGAGAGAGAGAGAGAGAGCACGCCATCAACAGCAGGAACAGGGGGAGGGGGAGGGACAGAGGCAGAGGGAGAAGCAGACTTCCCACTGAGCAGGGAGCCCCATGTGAGGCTCGATTCCAGGACCCCGAGATCATGACCTAAGCCGAAGGCAGACACTTAACCAACTGAGCCACCCAGGTGCCCAAATTTTTCTTTTTTAATAGTGTGATTTGCAAGGTCATTTCGGCTTTCTGGTTTTCACTTTCTTCACATGTTAAATAAAGATAACAATACTCACCAGTAGGATACTATGAGACTAAAGAACATCCATTAAATATGTGAAGCTCCTTGAATGGCAAGGAGTACGAAGTGAAATCAAAGTGCTACTATTATCTTCTTTGCTGGAACAGAGAGACTAAGACTCGGCAAGGTCAAGTGACTTTTAACTTCCGGAGTGGGCAGTCCTGGGGATTAGTATTCAGAGAGAAAGGGCTGTAATTCAGCCCCACCCTAGCCATGGTGGTTGCCCTCCTTCAGCCAATTTTCAAAACACAGGGCAGCCAACTTGAATTAACACTATTCATGCAATTCACAAGGGAAAGGCGTCAAATGCTTTGCCGAAGTAGGAGTATATGTCAGTGATAATTCCCTCCTTTGCCTTTGCTGGCAATTCCACTGCAAGTGATAATCCAATTTGCTGGGACTTATTTATGCCTATCACTTTTTTTTGCAATTATATGAGGTGGTCATCACCCCGGCCTCCGGGCACATGTACAGCTGTTAATGTAGAAATTTAAAATATTAACATGCTTTCCAGCCAGGTTGGCCCATTTACTTCAAACAAGAACTTGATTGAACAGCTGGGTCTTGCACTGTGCCCCAAAGGCCAATAGAGATTTGTTCTTTCTTTGCAGGGTTTATAACCCAGTCATGATCAGAGCTTAGAGCTAGAAAACCCTTTATGGGTGACTTTTGACCGAAGTCCTGTGGCCATCTTTGGAGATGGCTTATACAAAACGATCTGGGCCTCATTCAGTTTAGCTCCTGGAGAGCCAAACCATGCTCCTTCTAGATTCATTAACATCAGATGTTACCACCATCACTGACCTCCTGGATTGCAGTTTTAGGAAAGCAGCTTTTGACTTAATGGTTATGGGATAAGAACATATGTTTGAGTCTTAAGAGTTTTTACTTGAATCCTCATGGTGAGAAGTTGTAATGATCTAACATGTTCTGCAGAAAAATGAAGTGAGAGAGTATAGCGATACGTTCTATCTCTGCATCAGTCACAGATGACTAAGGATGGAGAACTTTCTCTGCTGTGGGTCTAGAAGGCCTCTGCCACCTACATTACTTACCTGCTAGTCACCGCTGAACTTTAATGAAGCGAATTAATTCAATGATTACAATATTCCCACGTCTCCTTTGTTAACACAAGTTACCATTTCTTTACAACTAGGAGAGTAGGACATCTAGGGGCAGGATGAGGATGAAGAATAGCCCCTGAACTTACTAGCACTTTGAAACTTTAGGTGCCACTGGGACAAGCTCTGCAAATAAACGGGCACGTTCATCTATCACTGAAGCGGTGGGAGGCAAAGGAAGGCTGCTCGCTTCCCCAAAGTCTCCAAGTTATTTTAATACATTTAGCCTGGTCTGCAAGCCCACGTGTTAGGCCTCTCACTGTAACTAGCACCTTTGGAGATCTCCAAGTTTCCGCCATTCCCTACTCCAGGGCTGAGCCCTGGAGAGACAGGTGCAGCGCAATGAAGAAAATTTCCCGGAGGGGATTTAACCACCGCAGGTGGTCCCTGTGGCAAATCCTCAGACCTCAACTAGCTCAGGTTTTCTCTGTCTCTGAACCACCGGCTGTCTTTAAGGTAAAAGCAACAGCAACAACAGAAAGCCTCAACAAATCCTGTCACTGTGAAGTATGGCATATATTCTCAACACCTGGGGCTGAACTCTAGCTGGTAAAATAGAATACAGCACCACCCATCTTGCCTGGATCTCCAAAGTGCGGACAGAAAATTACCATTTTAAACCAATCTTCTCTGCTATGGAAACATTAAACATAGGGAGGATTAAAGAAGCGAGCTGAATTACTCAGACCCTTTACAGTGAATGGTGTGAGCATGGCCATGAATGGTAACAGCAAGAAAGGCTCCCAAGGTATACAAATGAACAGAAATTAGAGCTGTAGCTTTACACTTAATATCAGCCTACCCCTTGAAGTGTTCCTCCAGCCTCAGCAATTCCCTCACTCATGATCGGCGACTACACGCACTCTAACATTACTTGTGCAAGTCAGGCTACCCGTGTCCTTTTAACGAAAATTTCCATCACGGGTTTGCCGAGGTCAGCTCAAAGACCTCTCCTGACACTGATGGCACAGAAAATATCATCACCCACGATAAAAAGCTAGTTGAGTGAGCATCCTAGAAACACGGGATCATACCAAGGTTAGTGTTAATGACTTTGAATTTTTCAAAAGGAAAGAATAGGGAAACCACATTTTTAGGGTCTGCTGGTAGACTGGGCAGTAATCATTTTTCTGCTTCCAGATGACAATTTAAAAATGTAAATCGTGATACAAAGCGAGTCATACAAAGCAGTTACATTCCAGCCCAAGTAATTATATCAAGATTAAGAAAGATTATATCGGGATTACTCAGGAGGGTTAGAAAATAATCCCTTGTTTTGCCACTGAGTTCACTGTGGATAATCTTCAACCAGATAAGAAAGTTCTCTTTTAATCCAAGTTCTTAAATCTTCATTTTTTCCTTTGGTTGTGTTAGTTCTAAATCATGAATGGGTATTTTCTAGCTATTAAACTGATTATTCTGCTTCAATCCTGTTAATGGGATATATTACATTAATAGACTTTTGTAAGATTGAACTAACCTTGCCTTCCTGTGATAAATCCAATAGGGTGGTTTATAAAATACCAAATTAAATTAACTTTTTAAAAGGAATTTTAAATCTATGTTCCTAAGTGAGACTGACTTACAACCCCCCTGACCCTCCCCCCCCCCTTTTTTTTTTACTGTCCTTGCCCCTTTTTGGTATCAAGTATCCTAGCCTTATGGATTGGTGGGGACATGTTTCCTTCTTTTCTGTTCTCTGAATGAGTTCGTAAAAGATTGGCATAATCCTTGAATGTTTAGTAGAACTTGACTGTAAAGCCATTTTTGGTCTGTTGCTCTGATATTAAGATTTTAATAATTTTTTTAAAAATATATTTATTTATTTTAGAGAGGGAGCATGTGTGAGTGGAGGGAGGGTGGGGGGCAGGGGGAGAGGGAGAGAGAGAATCTCAAGCAGACTTCCCACTGAGCATGGAGCCCAACATGGGGCTCGACCCCAGGACCGTGAGATCATGACCTGAGCCGACATCAAGAGTCAGCCAGGTGCCCCCAAGATTTTAATGATTTTTAATTTTTCTAAGCAGCTCTGCTGCTCCCTCCCTCTTGCTGTTGCTGCCAATGTTTGCAGTCTGTGAAACATTTCCATACAACTCAGCCCCTATAAGCTTGATAGGTAGGACATAAATGGAAAACTGTACTTTTCAAATATACCTGGAACATTTACAAAAATTCATTTTATGCTACATCCTAAAGCACATCTCAACAAATTTCAGAGGAGTGCTATCATATTTTCTGACCACAACAAAACTGTTAGAAATCAGTGTCACTGAAGATAATAAGCCATAATGATACCGCTCAGGCTTTCAATTTCTTCCTGATTTAATTTTGATAAGGTATTTTTTTCCTATAGGAATTTACCCATGTCACGAAGTTTAAGAATTTGTCATAAAGCCATTTCTGATTTTCTCATATGTCTGTAGTTATACCTCATTTTAATTTTTAATATTGTTTATTTGGTCCTTCCATTTTTTTGTGATCGATATTACCAAAGATTTTCCATTTTATTAGTCTTTTCAAATAAACAGCATTTAGCTTTGTTGATCTTCTGTACTGCATGACTGCTTGCTCTTTTAGTCATTTCTGTCTTGTTTTTATCCTTCCTTCTTTGGGTTTATTATTTTTAGAAAGAGTTGGATGTTTACTCCTGTTTATGTTTTTCTTTTTTCCTAAAACATGCATTTAAAAATTTTAATTTTTCCTCTAGGTTGTTTCAGCTGCATCCCACAAGTTTTGCTATGTTGTATTTTAATTATCAATCACTTCTAAGTATTTTAAAATTGTATTTCTGATTTCTTTGGACTTGTGGGTCTAGATGTGTGCTTTTAAATTTCCAAATACATAGGATTTATCTTAGTTATCTTTATTGACACTGATTTCTAACAGTTTTGTAGTGGTCAGAAAATATGATAGCACTCCTCTGAAATTTGTTGAGATGTGCTTTAGGATGTAGCATAAAATGAATTTTTGTAAATGTTCCAGGTATATTTGAAAAGTACAGTTTTTCATTTATGTCCTACCTATCAAGCTTATAGGGGCTGAGTTGTATGGAAATGCTTCACAGATTGCATACATTGGCAGCAACAGCAAGAGGGAGGGAGCAGCAGAGCTGCTTAGAAAAATATTTCCTGACATATTTTAGGGTCTTTCACTAAAGAGTGGGGTGGGCATGTTCCCCATTGTCGTTCCAGTCTCAATTTGTCACATAATGTCATCTTCAACATTAGGAAGAAGTGTTAAACACTATACTGCCTGGTTTGGAGGCTTCTTCTCTATGGTTTCTCATCCCTAGTTCCTTAATAAGCATGGTACAAATAAAAGAGAAAGACATGTATCATATGATCTCACTGATATGAGGAATTCTTAATTGCAGGAAACAAACTGAGGGTTGCTGGAGTGGGGGGTGGGGTGGGAGGGAGTGGGTGACTGGGTGATAGACACTGGGGAGGGTAGGTGCTCTGGTAAGCGCTGTGAATTGTGCAAGACTGTTGAATCTCAGATCTGTACCTCTGAAACAAATAATGCAATATATGTTAAGAAAAAAAAAAAGAAGAAGGTAGCGGGAGGGGAAGAATGAAGCGGGGGAAATCGGAGGGGGAGATGAACCATGAGAGACGATGGACTCTGAAAAACAAACTGAGGGTTCTAGAGGGGAGGGGGGTGGGAGGATGGGTTAGCCTGGTGGTGGGTATTGAGGAGGGCACATTCTGCATAGAGCACTGGGTGTTATGCACAAACAATGAATCATGGAACACTTCATCTAAAACTAATGATGTAATGTATGGGGATTAACATAAGAATAAGAAAAATAAATGCAAATGTAGCAGAAAAAAACTAATGATGTAATGTATGGTGATTAACATAACATAATAAAATTTAAAAATATATATATCATCTCCTAGGACCCATTAAAGCTGTGAGAGCTTTTGGACTGTAGAAAGATGCTGTCTGCATGGAAATACTTGTGACTGCACACACAGCATGAGCGGAAACTCCGTGCTTACTGCCCGGGGTTGGAGCCATTCTCTGGGAGCCCGGAGCCTCACTGGCCACGTTGGAGAGGGTCAGGGACTAGCCAGCTCCCCGGGACATGCAGCGCCGGCAGAGAGCATTCATGACCTCTAAAGACAGAAGGACTTGATCAATCCTAATATGTCAACCAAGAATTCTCAGAAGGCCAGTTCTATTCAGTCAGTGAGATGAGATTATGACTTGTTTGGGCATGAGTTGGTTGAGAGTTTTCTGTTACACAATCAATTGTGTGCGGTGACTCTACAATGTGTTTTCTTCATTCATTTATTCAGATGGTGGTTGGGAGGAACTACTACATTAGCCCTACGAGACTGGTCTCTTAGGTGCTAGTATTAGTTTCAGCTGTGATGTCAGAAGAAAAAAGAAATGAATACTCATTTAACCTGTTGGGGGCAAAATACCCCCTGTGCCTCAACTCATTTTTCAGGGGCATGGGAGACAGATACAAATGAGTGTAAAAGAAAAAGGTTCTCAGAATGCAAGCAAGTAGGGGGAGGCAGAGTGAGGACCCGAGAACCAGAAACTGGGAGCCCTGGGCAGTGGAGCGGACAAGGTGGCCATGGGGCACTTAGCTCAGTGACTTAATCTCTCCATTTGATTACAACTAGGAAGTAATGCTCGATTGAGGGGGGCTCACTAATGCCCTTCCTGGTTTTAATATTCTGTATTTTGTGGTTCTCTTGCTGTAACGATAGTGGTAAAACTGAGCCCATATCCAGTCCAGATTTTGTATCTAAAACAAAATTCCCATTATCATCTTATTCTACCTTGCTTTTTTACCGTGAGTGGACCCCACAGCCAAAGCAAAGCATGGGTTTCACATGAGAAATGTCCAGAAAACTGTGGACTTAAAAGCAAGCCAGTCAGTCATCAGCTGGGCAGAAAAGCTGACTGGAAAGACCAGCCTAATGACCTAAGACCTGAGGGCCCGCAGGGCAAGGCTCGGACCTGGGAGTGCCCCTTCAATGACCTGGCGATTCTCTGAAATCAATCTGAGCTCGTATCATCAGATGCAGAGTAGCAAAATTACATTATACCCCCCCTTTTCCTTCTCCGCAAATGATAAATAGGAGGATCACTGGGGGGCGGGCAGCTGGGTGACTCAGCTGGTTAAGCGTCTGACTCTTGATTTCGGCTCAGGTCTCAGGGTTGTGAGATTGAGCCCCACGTTGGGCTCCACACTCAAAGCAGAGTCTGCTTAAGATTCTCTCTCCCTCTGCCCCTCCCGCCACTCATGTGCACACTCGCTCTCTCTAATAAATAAATAAAATTAAAAAAAAAAAAAAGAAATACAAACCACGGGGGAAGAAATAGTAGTCCAGGAGAAAAGAAGACAAGGTGCACAGAGAATTACTGAAGGACGAAATTGCAGGGTACCACTCTGTTTAAATGGTTGAAATATGTATAACGCACTGGCTCAGGGAAGGACTTACTCAAGATAAAATGTAAATCGTGGGTGAAAATACACACCTCTCACATGGCGAGTGAGAGTCCCCCTGTGCTCGCTAATGCAAGTCCTCAGACTGGAATACCTGAGCAATACCTGGTTTCAATGAATTAAGGTGGTGGTGGTGGCTGACAGAAGAGATGGAAGGTGTAGGCATGGGGGAGGACAGCAGAATAAATTAGGAGAACAAAAGGAAGAAGAAGAAAAGTGATAATACAGCTCTGAAAAGTCACTCTGTTCATCTTTCACTTACAAGCACTACTTGTAACACGCCTTCCTTGGAAACCTACAGCCCGGGTTCAAATATCCTCTCTCCTTTTCTAGCTTCCCACTACTGCCAGAAAATAATAGAGCTGTTGTGGCTGTTTACTAAGAGTGTGTGTGTGTGTGTGTGTGTGTGTGTGTGTGTGTGTGATAGAGAGGGAGGGAGGGAGGGAGAAAGGAGGCAGCACAGAGGCACACAGAAAGCACAAAAACAGGAGAGGTAACCACCACCCTGAGGACTCTGCATCAAGGTAAGAGCTGAGCAGGCAGGGTCTTTCCTGCGATCAACTGAATGAAGTGGGTGGTCTATCAAGTGAGGGCCAGATGGGGCACTAACTTTGCTTACGTTTCCCTTGATGACTATTCAGGGTGCTTTGTTAAACAGAGGAGAAAACACAGTCTTTAACTAACCGTCTAAGATCTCGGAGCTGAATTCCCAATCCCACACTTTGGTGACAATTCCAGAAATGTCAGCCGACCGAATGTGGCTATTGCGCTGGTCAGTGGGCATGATCTGGGGCATGCTTACCACTTGCTGTGTGAGAGTGCTTTAGAGAGGAAGCCTGAAAGGACAGCCATAAACGTTAACAACTGTTGTATCTGGGTGGTGACACTAGGAGCGATTTCTGTCTCCTTTATATGCTTCTTTTAGGTTTCCAAGTTTGCTGCATGGAGCGTATATTCTTTTGTGAAAAGGAAAATAAAACAAAAATTAAAATGACAAACCTAGACCCAGAAAAACTGCAACTCCCGCCCACGTTTGTCTTCCTCGCTTTTTATGCTCGCCTCAGATAAAAAGGATTTTTTTTTCCTCTGACTCATTCTTCTCCTTCCTTCTTTGTCTCCACGCTGTGTTGTCGTGTCCACCAGGGTTCTCCCCACGTTCTCTCCAGGGCGCTCCTTTCTGAGGAGGAGGAGGAGGAGGAGACTGGCTGGTCTTCCACCCGCCCTCCTGTTTCCTCTTCTCACCAGCTGCACGGAGAGAGCCCCGGGGCCCTGCTCCCTCCCCGCGCTGCTCAGTTGGAGAGGCGGATAATGACAGCAGTCTGGCTGGGAGCGTGGAAAGGGCTGTATAGAGGGGGCAGGGTGTGCTGGCCGGGTTCGGGGTGCCGCAGGCAGGGCAGGAGGCTGCCTCTGAGTGTTGGCAGACCGCAGAGAGAAGTCAAGGCCAGGACATGGGGATTCATTTTAGCATCTGTGGCTGGAGGGAGAGATGCTAGCGGGTCCGACGGATGGAAAGGCCAGTGCGTGTCTGCTGCTGAAGCCCGTTTTGATTTACTACATTTAAGAAAAGATCCATTTCACTATAAATCTGGTACTCTTGGTGTCCTAGGGCCTTGAAGTCAGGAGGCAATTTCCAAAGGAGGTGGTGGAAGGGAGGGTCGTTCAAAGGTCATCCAAGGGCTGCAGCTGACAGTGGTGGAAAAAGCAGAGTTGCTTTATCCTGGGGATGCTGCAAATCTACGGGAGATTCGCTAGTTCCCATGGCAGATGTCGGGGAAAGCAGTCAAAGGTAGAAGCCAAACGATTTTAAATGGTCTGCAGGGCAAAGTCATTATTTCTACCCCTGGCTCCTACATTGATTCGGCTGCTAGCCTCATTATTTTTCGAAGGGATGATTACTAATGAGGATGCATTTGATGATCGCATTAATTAATGGAAGAGCAGGGTAACTAATTATGAGATGAAGCCTCCCATAGTTAAATTTTATTAGGGCTTCTTCTTCCCTTCCCAGAAGTGATTTATTTTCCAAGTTCACATTTAATAAATAAAAGCCACATGTATGCTATTTTCTTTTTGCTAGCTCTTACTCTGCTAATGGGAAGACCCAATCCGGGGCTACGGCAGAGTCGGAAAACAGGCAGTGGGTTCTTGGCAGTAATATTTCTAGCAATCGACAAGCATAGGAAGGGCCGAGCTTTCTGCTCTTCTGACGACTACAGTTCTGGAGCACCACTTAGAGAGTTCCCTGTGGACAGTTTTAGAAGAACAGACAGAACGCAGGGGTTGTGACAGACAGACCTGGGTTGGCGTTCTGAGTCTGCCAGGAACATGCTGTACCCCGGGTGAGCCACTGGACATCTCTCGGTCTCCATTTCCTACCTGAGAAGCTGAGATAAGCACTCAGAGTTCAAGTGCTCCTGAGCTGTGAGCACTGGGGGCAGTGATGTGAATCAGCAGTGGGGACGGGCCTCGCGGGGCAACAGCGGGGGGGCCACCTGCTATCAGGAAACTCCCATTTGGATGTGTCCAGACTTGCTATGCAAATCCCGTATCTTCTCGTAAACCTTTCCATTTCTTCATATATTTTTTTAAAGATTTTATTTATTTATTTGAGACAGAGAGAATGAGAGAGAGAGAGGGAGCACATGAGAGGGGGGAGGGTCAGAGGGAGAAGCAGGCTCCCCGCCGAGCAGGGAGCCCAATGCGGGACTCGATCCCGGGACTCCAGGATCATGACCTGAGCCGAAGGCAGTCGCTTAACCAACTGAGCCACCCAGGCGCCCCATTTCTTCATATTTTTATGTAAAATGGGGCACTCACGCTTCATGTAATACCTGTCCAAACTGTTCATATACATGATGCCGTCTGATTGCAACAGCCCCTGACTGAGGGTGGTGCACCCGTCGTCCGCAGGAAGAGCCCGAGGTTCAGACGGGCTGACTGACACAAAGGTGTACAGAATACAGGCTAGAGCGACCTCTTCATTCTACTGGTTCAGGGTTTTCATTTCCTTGTGCAAAATCTTGGTGCCACTCAGCGGGCAGAGAGGCAGTTAGTGATCTCCTTCCTTATCTTATGGTCTCTGTCCAGTGAAAACGGCAAGATACCCCGTGGCCCATCCTCGTTTGAAACTGCTAAAAAAAAAAAAAAACTTAAGGAGGTTTCCCCTCCCTTATCATTGCTTCCCATTTTTGTATCTTGTCCAGAGTCAGATGGGAATGCGCTTTTAAAACTTCCCGACCCCCTGTGTAGATGTCAGCTATGATTATTTCAAACAGGTCGGGCTTTGTCATGGAAAGTGTTGGGCCAAGAATCAGAGAATCGGTTTCTTTTCTTTTCTTTTTTTAAAGATTTTATTTATTTTTCAGAGAGAGAGAGAGAGAGCACAAGCAGGGGAAGTAGCAGGGAGAGGAGAAGCAGACTCCCCGCTGAGAAGAGAACCCTATGTGAGGCTTGATCCCAGGACCCTGGGATCATGACCTGAGCCGAAGGCAGATGCTTAACCGACTGAGCCACCCAGGCTGCCCAGAGAATCGGTTTCTATTTCTGGTTCCAAATGTACCTAATGACCCTCCAAGAGTCTCACACCAAAGTGGGATGCACACACTCTTCAGATGTGCCAGGGATTGCAATCTGCAAGTGCTAGAAAATACACATGCTCCTGGTGGGAACTCTATACATGACTTTTAAGCAGCCTCATGAAAGGTGCCACTGAATTACAAATGAGGATTATCATCACTGTCTCATGGGCTGCTATCATAATGCATCACCCCAAGACACCTGGCTAAAGAATGGGTAGAGAATGAAAGTACACACTCGGGGGAAGTGAAGTACCAAAAAAAAAAAAAAGGTAAGACAATAGTGGACCCCAAATTTGGCTGTGGTGAACCTTGATGTCCATGCCTCAAAACTTATAAAAGCCACATCATCTGAGAGATATGTATGTTATATACGCTTTCTGGTTCTAGTAAAATGTCAAAGACTTTTAATATGAACGGGTAATGTTTTAGGAATTGTTTTCTATTCAGAAAGATAAAGATGTCAGTGAGGAAGTTGAAACAGAATCAAATCAACATAGGGTGTGTCTCTGTAGTTGTCCCTTGTCTAGATTCCAGATCTGTATGTGTGTGTTTCTGTACACACATATTTTTTGAACTTTATAAGATTAAAGGTTTTACTACTTACACACGAAAGTCTAAATAAAAGAAAGCCTCTTTCTCTACGCTGTAACAATGTGATTTTCTTTTTTTTGTTAATAATGTGATTTTTCTGGCCCTGTCCAGTGATACCGAATTATTTTCTGCACTGATGTTTTCATATATTAAAGATATTATGATAATGTTGTTATAGGCTTCTTCCTGAATGAGGAAACAACCAGATCATAATGTATGTGCTATTTCTTCCTTCTAACTGAACATTTTTGAGGTTCATAAACCCTACTGAAAAGGAATCCCCAGAATACATTGTAGCTGAAATTCCAAACTAATCAACCCTTAGTTTACTTGTTTAAATATTTCATAAAACCTCTTAAAATATAATTTATCATTATAAAAATGTTGAATTTCTTCTTTTGGAAAAATGTCTTTTTCCCTTTTTCTTGTTCTATGTTTATGTTTGTGTTATTTTCCTTATTTTTGACTACAGAACTGTTCTTCCCACTGTGTCTTCCGTGACCTCTCCATATCCTTCTCCTCCTTCACTCTAGAATAGCTTCTATTCCTCTACTCTGTGCACAGCCATTTGAGCTGATGCTTCCGCCCCCCCCACCCCATCAGGTCTTTTTTCTCAATTCCCTGTTTCTTTTACTCCTCTAGGACAAAAAAACCAAAACTGAGCGGATAAAAAGTTAACCATTTCTCTATCGTTATTCCAGATTTCAGCCTCTTTCTATTTGCCTCCCTTTTCCTTCAACCTAAAACCTTCCTAATTTGTGTATCTGCCCCCTTGTCCGGAAGCAGCTATCTTTACTCCTAAACATGCTGCTTTAAGTGTCCTCTGAGACATCTGTAAAATGTGCCCGCTGTTCTTGCTTTCCCTATAGATTTCTGACAGCCGGAATAATTTGCAATACCCTTCCCCTGTCTACCTCACGGGCCCACATCTTAAACAAAAATTCATCAGGGGCACCTGGGTAGCTCAGTTGGTGAAGTGTCTGCCTTCAGCTCAGGTCATGATCCCGGGGTCCTGGGATCGAGTCCCGCATTGGGCTCCCTGCTCAGCGGAGAGCCTGCTTCTCCCTCTCCCTCTGCCACTCCCCCGCTTGTGCTCTCTCTCTGTCAAATAAAGAAATAAAACCTTAAAAAAAAAAAAAAAAAGAAAAAGAATTCATCAGAGGACTAGATTAAAGTTCAAAGCCCCTGAAACAGGTTCTTGTTCAAGATGTCAGACACAGAACATGTGTGTCTGCTCTTTGGTTTTCCTTCCTCTGGAAACGCAATTAAGCTGGCTGTCAGTGAATACACCTAAAAGAGCAGAGAGAATGGGAAGGGACTTCCAGGGAGCTCTCACATAAGACAGATTCTGGCATTTGTGGGAACCCCAACTGTCCTGCAAGTGAAGCCTGGCAGTCAAGGCAACACTGCATGGGAGGAGGCGCCACGGCTTGGAGGGGTAGGGAGGAGGAGAGCGGGACCCAGCTGCGAGCACGGCCACCCCCACAGCTCCCTGGGGAAGTCATCCCGAGCTGCCAAATGGAAGCACACCAGCCAACGCCACCCCATGAGAAGAAACCTGCAGCAGCAAAGAGACAGACTGAGACACAAAACCAAAGACCCAATCCTGGAATAAATAGAAATGACTCAGGAACAAACAGAATTTTAAGCATTCTAATTAGTATTCTCAAAAAGATTTGAGAAGATACTGAAACCAAAAAACTAAGAGTGTACAAAGAGACAATAATAGAAGAAGAAGAAGAACACTTGGAAATAAAATAACATAATGATCAAATAGAAACTGCAGTGGAAAGGATAAAAGATACAGTTTAAACAGATAACAGGAGAAAAAAAAATGGTAACGAGCACGTAGCATCAGCTTCGTAAAGGTCCGTTATCTGACTGGTGGGCATTTCAGAAAGAAAATCAAAACGGAAAACAAAAGTGAAAAATTATTAAGGAAACAGAGACACTCCTGTTGCAAACTCCTGCTACATCTGTCTGTGTTCTTTACCTGCCGAACTTTTCCCAGGTTCTTCCCAGCACCACCTCTTGAGGCCGGCTGGGAGCAGCGGGCCTCCTGGGCTTCCTAGGATTTTTGTAATTTTTAAGGGACGTGCTTTTTATGTTTCAGAAAAAAATTTTGTTTTAAATCCTCTGAAATTTTCTTGGATGTGCTCATTTTACCTGTCTTTCCCTAAAATTTTCTAATGGTCAAAAACACCACCATCCCCACCACAGCAGCCTTCTGCCCCAGGGCCATCAACACCACCACCTACGGCACATTTCCTGCCGCCATGATCATCATCCTGGCTTTGACATGTTTGCGTAAGACTTTACTGCATTGGAACGTGGGAGAGGAAATGAGCACAAACCTTTCATTGTCTCTCTTATTTATTTATTTACGTACTTATGTATATTTAGATTTATTTATTTATTTTAGAGACAGAGAGCGAGCGAGCTGGGGGAGGGGCCGAGGGAGAGAGAATCCTCAAGCAGGTTCCCCCCTGAGCACAAAGTCTGACGTGGGGCTTCATCCCAGGACCCTGAGATTATGACCTGAGTCAAAATCAAGAGTTGGCCACCCAACCGACTGAGCTACTCAGGCGCCTCTCATTATCTCTTTTAAAAAATACTTACTAAGCAACTGAATAGTTTAGAGAGGATTTCAGACAAGATGATTTACTTATGTGGTCAGATACACTCACTGATGTCATTTCAACACACTTTCATTTATTTCTTAATATCTGTCCCAAAGATGAGTTCTTGAGCAACATTTGGCAAAACTAGCTGGGGTTACTATATATTTTAGGAAAATAATAGTATTATATGTCTCTGTCTCCTTCTGTAAAATTAGATTAGTGAGGTTTATAATACATAAACAGAAAAATCATACAGATATTCCTTTTCCAGCATAAGGAGAAAACACTTGTCAGTTAATTTCTAAAATGCTGTCAATTATAATAATCCTCTTTTCCCCAGTTTTGTTCTGATCTTGCTAAATAAAAGTTGTCAAGACAGCTGACTAGCCCTGGTCTTCAACTAATGTCAAGCCAAGAGTGTTAGAAATCCACTGCTCTATATGGGCCAATGGTTTACTGGCCTAAAGACAGCTGGTCTTCAGATGACATTTGCTAACACTATTAAAAAGCACTGGCTCAAAGTATTTATGAGGGACCCTTCTGACATAATCATCATCAGTCACACACAGTTTTATGATCAGCAGCTTACAATGGGATCCTGTTGTGATATGAATATTTACCAGTCTTGTCAATATGATTTACAAAAGGCTTCAAAAGGAATTGATTTTTAAATTGGTTATTTAAAAATATGATATATTGACCTATCCTCATGAATGAAAATACAAGTACTATTTAAATTTAGGTGTGGTTAAAACCATAATGAGATACCACTCTATACTTACTACAGTGGCTAAAAAAGATAAAACAAAACAAAACAGACCAACCTTACCAAGCGCTGACTGACAAGGAGACAGAACGACTGGAATTTTCCCATATCCCATGGGAATGCATGATGGTAAAGACACTTTGGGAAACAGTCCAGCCGTTTCTTAAAAAAGTTAAACTCACTTACCATATGACCCAGCAATTCTAGTCCTAGGTATTTACCCAAGTGAAATGAAAATTTATGTCCTAACAAAGTCTGTAGGTGAATGTTTGCAGCACATTTATTCATCTTAGCCCCAAAGAGGAAACCACCCATATGTCCATTAACTGGTGTCTAGATAAACAAATTATGGCTCTTCCTTACATTGGCATACTATTCAGCATAAAAAGGTATGAACTACTGATACACATGGCGAGGCGACGTGGGGGAATCTCAAAATCATTACGCTAGCTGAGAGAAGCCAGACTCGAAAGTTCATTCTCTATAATTCCACTTATATGACATTCTGGAAAAGGCAAAACCATAAAAGGTAGAAAACAAATCTGTGGTTGCTGGGAGTCAGGTTGACTACAAAAGGGGATAAGGGAATTTTTTTGGGGGGGTGATAGAACAATTTTATATATTGATTGTACGGTTTCATGAGGGTATCAGTTTGTCAAAATTCATAGAACGGCAGCCCTAAAAAGAATATTTTTATTATATGTACATTTTGCCTCAATAAATTCAGTGTGATAATTGGAAGATACATAAGAGTTTAAGATAGGTATATCCTTTCCTTTTATACTTAAAGATACAAATGAAAGCCAACAACCTCGCTCTCCTTATGGCAGAGAGAGGTTAACTTCATTGCCAGCTCAAGATCAGGTAAAGGCTCCGGTGTTACCATGGATACAAGCTATTATTTCCTTTTGTGTAAAATCTCTAATATTAAATGGTGACTCACATGGACTATAGGGGTAGACTCAGAAACAATCAAAGTCACCCAAGGGTTTTCAGCCCTAGGACCCCTGCCCATAACGTTTTCTTCATGAACATAAGAGAAACTATAATGTCAGTGAAGATATCTTTAAGGGATTAAAAGAAGAAAGGTTAAAAACTTTTTGGCTAAACTTGAGGGCAGTTCTAAAAACGGCACGCTAGCGTTAAGGCTGTGAAGACTATATTTTCTTTTGTTTGTTACAGAAATAATTTCCCATAGATCAGTTGCTAAAACAACATGTGGGAGGCTAACCTGTCCTCTAGCTGTTGACTTTCCTGTGAGATCATGGTTTTCTAATTAAGACAGTGGATAGTGGGCAGATAGAGAGTAAATTTAAAAATCAGCAGAATTCTTTGTGGTAGGGCTCAGATTAGCAAGGTGTGGTAATTTATTTAAAATGATATGAAGGTAGAAATTGACTCCTAAAGGGCACTTATTTTAGAACTCTACTTAAAATGTGTTGCCACAGAGACTGCCATGCATCCACCTAATAACCACTAAAAATTAAAATCCTAGCCGCTGCCACGGAGTGAGTGCTTCCCACGTTACTAGAGGGCTACACATACCTCTAGGATGTCGCCTTGCTATTTATGGTCCAAAAATCCGGGGCTCCCCCCAGGCTCCATGCTAGTCCTTGCCTCTGTGCTTCTGTCCATTATTCCGACATTTAACAAATATATTTACCTACCACGTATCTATTAGTGATTGAATTATGTCCCCTCAAAGTTTCCATGTGGAAATCCTAGCCCCCTGTGCCTCAGAAGGTGATGTTATTTGGACACAGAGTCCTCACAGGTCTGACTAGTTAAGATGAGGTCATCCTGGAACAGCATGGGCCCCTCAGTCCTCTACAAATCGTGTCCTTATAAAAAGCAGAAATGTGGACGCCGACAGGCACAGCGAGAGCGCTTGGGACAACGGAAGGCAGAAAGCGGGGTGATGTGTCTCCAAGCCAGAGAACACCGGAAGCTAGGCGACAGAACGGGGAGCAGAGTCCCCTCACAGCCCTCAGCAGAACCAACCCTGCCAACACCCTGATCTGGCACTTCTCACCTCCAGAACCAAGACAATACATTTCTGTTGTTCAAGCCAAACTCTACGGAAACCAAATCCCACAGAACAAAACAAAACTGAAGTACATTTCCTACTGACAAGAAGATTCTGCAAGGGCGCCTGGGTGGCTCAGTTGGTTGAGCAACTGCCTTCGGCTCAGGTCATGATCCTGGAGTCCCTGGATCGAGTCCCGCATCGGGCTCCCTGCTCGGCGGGGAGTCTGCTTCTCCCTCTGACCCTCCCCCACTCATGCTCTCTCTATCTCAGTCTCTCTCTCTCAAATAAATAAATAAAATCTTTAAAAAAAAAAAAAAAGAAGATTCTGCAAATGTCTCAGAGGCTGCCACAGCGCAACACCTCCTTCAAGGGGCTGGGGGTCGGTGGTGAGGTCCGGCATTGCTCCCGTGTGGGGCCCGCACGCTGCTCGCCACTCGCCGGCGCCGACCCCCTCGCACGCTCCTCCCTCACTGACGGGCTCACCCCTACCTCCTCAGACCACTCTCAGATTCGAACCTTGGAGCACCGTCCCAGTTTTATCAACTAGTAAAGCAACTGGGGCGATCGTTCCTAGAGGAAAAGAGGGCCCATTGCACGAGGCGTGAGATGGTAGCCGTGGTCTGGGGGAATCGACAGACAGACGCCGTGGTCTCTGGGGGAATCGAGAGACAGACTCTCCTCCTGGCAGGGGCGCCGAGGCACAGCCAGCGTCGGGGCATATGGACAACCCTGGCAGCCTCGCAAAGCAGCTGTTACACCCATTTCCAAGCGCGGGGACCTGAGCGGCGACTGTAATGACATTTTCCTGGCTGGCTCTGACCTCTGAGTCGCACTGATTTGTCTAACACACACTGTGAAACATCAACCAGTTCGGACTCAAAGCCAAGACTCAAAAATTGCTTTAAAATGGCAGGAGATGGTTAAGACATAATTTCTGTGACTTGATCATTAACTTGTTTATATCCCAGTCTGCACATCTTTTTTTTTTTTTTTTTTAATACCCTTTCCTCTCAATTATTTTTCCCTGCTTGGCTAATGTTTCTGTAGCAGTTACCTCTAATCATTAAGACACTTTTGCAGGCAATTCATGCTCCTGATCTTGGAGAGCAGTCAATATGGATGGGGGAATTAAAACAATATCCTACTCACTATATAGTTGAGTTGCCCATCATTCTATTTACATTTCCCTTGTTTAAGTAAAAACAGGGCTTTTTTTCCCCCAGGAAAGAGTGTTTAGGTTTGTACATTCCAAGGGGTAATACAAAATACCCACGTGTGATGATAACTTATGCTGTATTGTTTTACGGTAACTCGAAGGCTCAAACGCCGTAAGTCTATCACACGTCACTTGATGTTTTCAGACCTCAATCCCGCTATGAGTCTTTGATTCTATTCCCTGACTGCTGTGCTGGGGTCTCCCGTCCCCTCAACCCCTCACCCCTGCAGTCCGTGTTCCCTCTCCTTCCTCCAATGCCCTGCAGCTCCTGTCTCTTCCTAATGACTTCCACATACACATCTTTAGCTTCAGTGTGGGAGGCCGAAGTCTGGCGCCCCTTCACAAAAGCACAGACACCACCCTGTTTCCAAAGTTGCCCATTCTGCTGCTTCATCCATTCCACCAACAAACATGTCTTAACTATGCACGGTCGTGTGTTCGTGAAACCCGACTAGATCCTCAGTATAATCCAGAAGAAGTGAAAACAATGGAGTTTACCTTTACACGGAGCTTGGAAACGAAAGCCTGTCAGCATGCTTTTAACTTAGAAGTTTTCAGAGGGCAAAACACTCACGTCATGATCCGCAAGGATTTTCTGACCATTTGCCACGAGGCTAAATTCCATTCACAAACCTCTCCACCTCCTAGGTTCTCTTCCTTAGCTTCCTACCTCGAGGGTATATTTCTTCAACAGATTTCTTTGGCTTTGCTGTTTCTCCACATTCTGCCTTTCTGCACCCATTAGCACTTTCCTTTCCTTGCGACCCCACATCCGGTTGCCCGTTCTCCTCCTTCACCTTTCCCGGCAAATGGCTGCCATTTCACTTCCACTTAATACACAAGTCCCTTGCCCCCAGACAGAAGAGAAAGAAAAAAAAAATGGGGGCCCGGGTACCTGCTGCATGCCTTGCATGGTCTGCTGCAGGAACTGCAGCTGCTGGTCCTTGGTGACGGTTTCCTCTGCTCGAAAAAGCTGTTCCTTCTCTTGTTTCAGCAGCTCCACCTCATTCCTGTAGGCATCCAGCTGCCAACGGAGACTGTCGTTCTCCTCTTTGAGAGCGTAGGCCTGAGCGGCCAGGGCTGGAAGACAAACAGAACGAGCTCCAGTCAGTCACCTTCCTGCTTAGACGGAGGAGGGGGCCTTTCGTGGGAAGGGCAGTCTCTCGCCCCAGTTCCGAAACAAAACCCAAAGGCCTTGCCCCAGGGCTCTGCTCTTGCATTTGGCGGGCATCACTGCTTTCGGCAGTTGCATCTATTCTACTTATGGAGGAATGCTTGCTGGGGGCACAGGAGTCACTCCTTCCAAAGTCCTGTCTCTTGACCTCTCCCCCCAAACCCCCTCTCAGAAGTCGGCACGTGTGGCTAGGTGGTGACAGTGTCGACAACTCCAGGCAACAATCGCACCCACCCCGGTACTGTTTCTGCAGGCTGGCACGGCGGCTCTCGGGCCCACTTTCTTTCCAGTGATCAGCCGTCCCGCAGGTTGAGGCCTGCGGCCGCCTCCCAAACCAGGAAGGAACCGACAGTCCTGCCGTTCCTCCCTGCACGGCCGCTGGGACGCATCGCACAGCTTGTTTGCTCGCTCCTATCGGAAGGGTAACCTGGTTCCATCTGTTTCACTCACAGATTAAAACTCTGCTTCCCTACAAGGCTGAGTGTTTACTCGAACACTCCTTCCTGAAACCTAAAACTCTCTAGGTGCGGATCCGGACCCCACACACATCTCCATCTTACCGAGAGACAGAGACCGTTAACGCAGGGTCTTCCACATCTCAAAGTCCAGAAACAGCGGGAACTGAAGAGAAGAGAAGAGTGAATGGTACGGAACAACACTGAGGATGGTTTCCAGCTTATTGCTTTGCGGCCTCTCCAGGGATAAGATCAGTCGGTTGGATGCCCACCACGCGACGACGCCCACCACGTGACAGACACTGGGGCCAGAGCTTCGTATGGACTAAGTCACTGCATCCCCCATCAAGCCTGCTCTTAAAACCCCTCTTGACAGATGACAGAAGTGAGGCATAGAGAAGTTACAGAACTTCTCTCATCCCACAAAATAAGTAGCAAGAACAGCCTTGGGGTGTCTGGGTGGCTCAGTTGGTTAAATGTCCAACTTTTAGTTTCAGCTCAGGCCATGATCTTGTGGGTTGTGAGATCAATACCCGTGTCCGGCTCCTTGCTCAGTTGGGGAGTCTGCTTGAAAATTCTCTCCCTCTGCTCCTACCCCCACTCATTCTCTTTCTCTTTAAATTGAATAAATCAATCTTAAAAAAAAAAAAAGTAGCATGAACAGTCTTCAAACCCAGTCTTCAAGTCACTGGGCTGTTCTGCCAGTCCGGATGCATGTAGTTCTTACCATTTGAAACTACTCTCGAATTCTCTCCTCCACTCTCCTACCAGTGTCCCACACTTTCTCCCCCACCCGGAGCAAATTCACACTCTACTGTTGTAAGCAAGACAAAAGCAGAAGAGAAATTTTAAAACTTATCAGAAACTTCTTCAGAGAAGTGGCTTCCAGTTTGTAAGAGCAGGATACGAGGCCTATTGTACAGCAGGTTCTCAGTGTGTGCTCATTTCCACCTCCCACCCCCCAAAACCAATCAGAGAGCACTGGAGGTCAGCCCCCTGCATGTTCTACCTTCACATTACAGTACACTGACAATCGATCTTCACGGAAGTGCTCTGAGACCCCAGTGAATTCTCTCCTCAAATATCAAACATCAAATTATGTTAATAATAGTTTTATAGTTGAGTGGTTTATGGTATTCTGCTTTGCAAAATGATTATGTATAGTACACACGGAAAGACTAATCAAATAGAACATGCAATTAACCAGAAAATTCCCTACCTCAAACCATTAGGGATCAATTAGTCAACAAGCATTTACTGCATACGGACTCTGTGCCCAGGCCTGTCTGGGCATCTTGGATCACAAAAGGAGGAGCGAGAATATGTCTCTTCTCTCAAGCAGCTCAGAATAGCAGAGAAACTGACACATTTGTAAAGAAACTAACACATTCCAGGGAAGAGAGAACAGCCTGATGCCTGGCATATAGTAGGCACTTAGTGAATGTTGGCTGGATGAACAAATAAATGAGCAGCTCTGTGTCAAGGGAATACATCCTGTAGGAGCTCAGAGAAGAGAAAGGAAATCGCAGACCAGAATAATAAAAGAGGGCTTAGAAGGCTGGAAGCCCAAGGACTGGGGAAGGACATCTCCGTCCAGAGCAAGAGCATAAGCAAAAGCCCAGGGAAGAGAACGGGAGGGAGACTATTTGGGGCAGGAAGGAGAGAAGCTCGATCCAAAAGGCAAGTGTTGGGCTGGAGGCGATGAGAGAAGGGTGAGCCATGTCAGGTGATGAGAGGGGACAGATGCTCGAAAGTCAGGCTAGAGAGTTCGATTCTGTGTGGCAGCCAGCTGAGAACCATTCCAGGTGCCTGGGCACCGGAGGGACACGATGAAATTGGTGATTTAGTAAGATTAGTTTGGCAGTGGTGCATGGAATGAACTGGAGGCTGAAGAGAATGAATGAAGGAAATTGTATTCAGTGTCCACGTGTGTACAAAACCAAGGAGCAGCCACTTTTACAGTTTCCGGGGACTTGAAAATCAGAAAGGACCCACAGTATGGCCAGGAGCGTGAACTAGTGCTTATTAACATCACACAGCCCAACTTCAGATCTTGTCCACACCCCACGACACCAACTCCTGACAACTCAGTTTACCAATCCACGAGGAAATGGTTATGAGGCATCCTTTGAGAGGGATGCTGTACTAGGGCAAAATTACAGAAAATGCAAATGATGGAAAAAGTGTTGGCACCACATAAGCACATTACTACATTTAGTAGCATTCAAAGACACTTAAGCCATTTCCTTAGGAAGCTCTATTTGGCCCTTTTTCAATTTAGAGTGGCATTTTTATTATCATAACTGATAGCAGGTGTTTGTGAAGAAATCGATTAGTATGCAGGGATGGAAATTACATTTTCCAAATGAATTGCATAGTCTGCAAGATACGCTGAAATCTGTGTAGCAAAATGCAAGCAGCTATAAAGCATGTGCCAGCAACATTATTTAAATAAATTATCTGAACGTAAATACATATAGGAAAGTGCACCATCCATTATTTCATGGGCTCTCTTAGAAGCTTGTGGAATGGCACTTCTTGGCTGAGCCGAGGGACCACTGTTTCTGCCAAGGAAGAGACAATGCTGTTCGCGTTTGTGGACTAGGAATGTGATATCATTATACTAAAAAAAAAACAACAACCAGCAGTTGTTAACTCTGTAACTGCCCCCCCGCCCCGCCAAATCAATACCATAGCCAATCCCATCAATGTTTTTATAACTGAGGCATATAACTAATTTACATTCCTGATTAAATGATTTCAAGCTTGGTATTTGAAAAAAAAAAAGTTTGCTCATGTGAGAGCAAAGTGGTGATTTCTAAAGGGTGAAAAATTGTATATTGACTCCACTTAACTTCAGGCCACCTGTTTGTAAACATTATTCAGTGTCATGCCACAGCCCTGAATGCACCCTTCAGAGGAGGCTTCCTGGAACATTCTACATTGTTTCTAAAAGAAACAAAACCTTGATAATTCCTAACTTAGTATCATTTTTTTCAGTATATTAAAAACTCAGAAACTTGAAAGTTCCACTCTTTCATTTCTCTCTCTCTCTTTTTTACTCTTTAGTTCTGAGACACTGTATTAAAAAGTTTTGAAAAATGTGTAATCAAGCTTCCATGATAAAATTTACCCTTGAGAGACCGCATAACAAATTCACTATTCAAATAAGCGTAAGGATTAAAAATAAACTACAGTATGCATCTTTTTGTAAGAATCCCTGAGGAGTGCACTATGTTCCAATAAATGGAATATTGAGCTAAGAGCCACCACATGTGGATTACCAATTTTCAATAATAATAAAAAAATACAGTAAGACTTGAAATGTAAACTACTCTCCTGAATATAATTAAATCTTGCTTTGGTGATTACAAAGGTGCTCCTGAATCCAGTGGTGCCTCTGGGTTACCATTAGTTCATTCACCAACCATCAGATTATTGAGAAGCTCTGCACAAGAAACTGTGGCATGGGGCCCCTGGGTGGCTCAGCCGGTTAAGCATCTGACTCTTGATTTCCGCTCAGGTCATGATCTCAGGGTTGTGAAATTGAGCCCCTCATGGGGCTCTACACTCAGCAGGGAGTCTGCTTGAGATTCTCTCCCTTTCCCTCTGCCCTTCCCCCCTGCACACAGGTGCATGTGTGCTCTCTCGCTCTGTCAAATAAAAAAAATAAAATCTTAAAAAAAAAAAAAGCTGTAGCTACAAAAGGGGAAGGCCAGAGCAGTTGTCAGTTTATACTTGCTCAGACCTTAGAAAACCTGTTACTGGGGTTTTCTGATTGGATCGAAAATGAAATAACAGCATAAGAAAAACTCTGCTAACCAAGATTAAATTACATTTCAAAAATTAGCACAGGACTCCTAAAATTACCAAAGTGACATTAGTGTAGGAAAATTGATCCAAAGATTAAATTGCACTGCTGAAAGGAGAGGTTTAAAGGTATTACAGCAGCTTGCTGTACCCTTTACTGGATTCTATATAAACCATTATTCTTTATATTAATTATGGTCAAAGTGACCTCTTCGTGTCTCCTGTATTACTTACCGTGTTTCCATGGGAACAGACAGTGGCATGCTTAACTTCTTTAAGTAAATAATCTGGTGAAAGCCTGGAAATCTCTCCTACTAGCCTGAGCCAGCCTCAGAAAAATAATTAGCACTATATGAAGAATGTAAGTTATTTTGGGTTATGTCCCAGTAAGCTGACAATATGTTAATATCTTTTTCATGCTCAGGCAAGATGTAACTAAATAATAAAACACTTTAACATATTATTTCTAACAATATCTGGATTTCTCAAGAACTGTTCCTCTCAGGGTCTTTGGGGAGCTCTGTGTTTGGCATTCTCCCCCCGCTCTGCCAGGCGTCCTCCTGGAATGCCTGTGGGGTGTTGCTCAAGTGTCTGTTTCTTTCCCACACGCAGAGTCTCTTCCAAGGATTTCATCAGCCGCTGCCCAGCTAGGCAGTTGTGCTGAGAGGTCCAGATCACAGGATGATGTGGATGGATCCAAGACCTGAAGACATCCCCACCATATCTGTTGCCTACCAGCCCCTGTGGGCTGGTGACTTAGCCACTCCCCAGGCTCCACCTGCCCCTCTGCATGCCACCTCTTCTAGCAGGCTTCCCTGCCCAGCTGTGGGAAGAACCAGCTACCAGTGTGGACGTGGTGGCAGCCAGGCCAGGGGCTCTCCCTACCATAGGGTGTGGAAGGAGGCCCAAGGGAGAGGAGGCTTCTGGCTGGGAAGGGCTGCTGAGAGTGCCTCTTTCCTGAAGAAGCTGAGGCGGGGGCCTTCAGGTCAGGCTCACACTTTGCTAAGCTGAAGGGAAGCCTGAGTAGAGATGGCTTTCACAAAGGACCCAGCAGTCTCTAGGAGAAGGCACCCAGGCAGCCAGGGCAGGATCAGGGGGAGGGAGGGAAGAGGGGGCTGGGATGTCGGGGGCTTGCAGAGACAGCACTCTAGGTACCCAGACTCATGCTTTTCTCGGCTTAGTGCAGTACTGTTCCTGAGAGGTGACTGCCCCAGAGGCTGCCACGGAACTTGTTCTCACCAGTGGGGCACGAGGGAGTGAAGTGTGTCTTCTGAATAATCAGTCTCTTCCCGCTGCTGGAATGGGCCTGGGTCTCTGAATTACCCCCATGGAGGAAAGGGGCCCAGAGACCAACAATATCTGCTTTGAACTCTTCTGTGCTCAAGAATAAAATTTTTGTTGCTGTTAAGCCCCTGAAAATGTGGGACTTATTTATCAAACAGCTGGTGTTCCTCTAATCCCAGTAATGCCTTGCATCAGGATCCCCTGGTGGGCATGCTGAAGCCCAGACTTCTGGGCCCTACCTCCAGAGTTGGCAATTTGGTGTGTCCGGGATGAAGCCTGAGAATCTGCGTTCCTCCAGGTTCTCAGGTGGTGCCGATGCTGTGGGGGTGAGGAGCACATTTTGAGAACTGCTGCTCAGACCAGCACTCACTCTCTCACTTGGTTCCTGAATTGGGGCGATGATTGGCTTGTCATTCTGGTTTCATTTCTTGACCTTCGTCTGTGTGAGCCCCAGCTCCATGCTCTGCACTGGGGAGGGCTGTCCTCCCCCAGCCCCATCCCCATGCCCCAAGCACCTCCTTATGGAGGGAGGGCGAGAGTTCTCCTTTCCCCATTTCCCCCAAATAAAAGTAGCAACACCCCAGCAGCAGCAATGGTGGTGGTAATAGCTAATAACTCTGACATGCCAAGCCATGGGCTAAGCGTATTACCTGCACAACCTTTCAGCCTCACGAAAACATGATATAGTGAATACGATTATTGTTTCTATTTTACAGGTTGATGGAGCTGGGTTTGAGTGACACGGAGGCTTGTGCAGCTGGGCGGAGGTGCAGGGTTTACACTCAGCAAGTGTGACTCCAGAACCTCTAGTATTGGGCTGGGGTAGCTTAGGTGCAGTTCAGCGCTGGAGCTGGAGAGAGGGGGAAACCAAGGACACCACCATAGTGGCAAATTTGTTGCTAAAAGAGAAAAAGCATTCCATTTGTGGCACTGTTCGGGGAGTGTTCTGCTTGAACACATGCATCTTCTGCAGGAGAATCCCTATGGGATGACCCATCTGGCACCCTTCGGGCAGTCCTGAGGCCTGACTCAAACCACATAGGGATCTTCCTTCTGCTCTGTGTCTCCCTCCTCTGAGATGGCCATGCTGATAGTTGTTAACTGCTGAGCTCCTGAACCTCAGTCAGTTAATGAGGCTCCATTAAGAGAGCTGTGTGCAAACCACTCATGCTGATCGTGGGATTCCTCAAGGACCAAAGTTAGATACCTCCCCCATCCGTCTGACCTCACCTACGTGCGCCTTTAGTTAAGAGTACAGGTGGTGGGAAACCTCCCTTCCCACAGAGTCCTGTCCCCAAGATCTTCTCTGAATGGGCTGAGGAAGCCCCAAGACAAGGCCCAGGCCCACCCTCAGCGGACCAGGGGAAGGCCTGGGGTCCTCCAGTGTCCAGGCATGGAGCTGAAATGCACCGTGGCCGCCCGCCACACGGCCAGGCTCCTGCCAGACAGCCTCCCACGGTCCCGACAAACTGTAATCGATCTGTTTTTCAGTAATAACACCTGTATCACCGCGGAAGCAGCAATCTTCCTCAAATTGCTCACGGAAATTCCTTCTGCTACGTTTTTGCAGGATTATTATTACAACTTAGCATTGACATAACATTTTATATTTGCAGTGCACATTATAGTCTGCACATTAGCTCTTATTAGGGAGAGCTAAACAGAAGCACAATGCGGTGTCTATTTCCATCTTTGTGTGAGGCCAGTGGAATAAGAGTAATTTGGAGAGTGCAGGTAAGCTAGATCCTGTTATTATAATGGCTTAAATGTGAGTCTGGAGGCACAACCGGCAGCAGGTGACTCAGGAAAAAAAAAAATCCTCTGCTTCTCCCTGCACACAGCTCTTCCTAACGAAGGGGTCTGCAGCAGCAACAGCGGCCGTGAGGGGCCGCCAGGTGCAGAAACTACGGAGAATTCACATCATGCCTTCCTGCTTTGCCACCACCTTATTAGCCTCTGATACCGCCCCCAACTGTCCTCAGGGGGAAATAAGCGAAGGAAAGAGGCTTACCCACTTCTTTCAATGGCAGGCGAAGTCTGCCATTTAAAATACTGTTGAAGGATGCTCTGTGGGCTGAGGGATGCCTTTCGAGGCCTCAGGCAGGCACCTATCAGCGAACCCCCAAATTTTAGCAGAGCGCCTACTCTGGGCTAAGCACAGCCCTGCCTGACCTCAGTGGCTCCCTGCCCAGCTGTGGGAAGAACCAGCTACCAGTGTGGACGTGGTGGCAGCCAGGCCAGGGGCTCTCCCTACCATAGGGTGTGGAAGGAGGCCCAAGGGAGAGGAGGCTTCTGGCTGGGAAGGACTGCTGAGAGTGCCTCTTTCCTGAAGAAGCTGAGGCGGGGGCCTTCAGGTCAGGCTCACACTTTGCTAAGCTGAAGGGAAGCCTGAGTAGAGATGGCTTTCACAAAGGACCCAGCAGTCTCTAGGAGAAGGCACCCAGGTAGCCAGGGCAGGATCAGGGGGAGGGAGGGAAGAGGGGGCTGGGATGTCGGAACCCCAGATCCAGGCAGCAGGTGTATTGAGAGGGACATCGCCCCACCCCGACTCTACCTTTTCTTTTGATTAAACTTCAATTTTCTTTTTCACTTTCAATCCGTATGTTGATTTCTAAGACTCAGGGCCACCTTCCCCGCCCCTCTTAAAGGCTTTTATTATTATTTTTGTTAAGATTTTATTTATTTATTTGAGAGAGAGAGAGAGAGAGAAATAGCACGAGTGGGAGGGGCAGAGGGGGAGGGAGAGAGAATCTCAAGCAGATCCCATGCTGAGTGTGGAGCCTGACGTGGGGCTCAATCCCAGGACCCCGAGATCATGACCTGAGCCGAAACCAGGAGTCGGATGCTGAACTGATTGCACCACCTAAGAGACCCACCTTCTGAAGGCTTTAAAGATTCTTTTTCAGAGCAGTCAGACTCAGACCAAGATAAATCACACAACGACACAGGTGTTTGGGGGTAGCCACCCCTCCCTTGGCCGTGGCCGCCACCCTTTCAGACAGAGCTCCTCCCTTGGGGACAGTACTGTACCACTGGGTTTTGTTCTGTGCAACTTCACCCTAACTAGCAATCGGTCTTGTCCAAAGAGAGAAATTTTAAACAGCAACCCTTCCCTTGCAGCAATTACCGTGTGGGGACCGTCACCACTTTTTCTCCACCAACATGCGGATTCCTTTCCCTTTTAACAAATGGTCATTTCTAATTTTCTTCAAGAAACCTTCCTCTCGAGAAGCGATGATTTCCTGCTCCTACTAACAGCCTCTCCCCCAGACACACAAACACACACCCACATAAAACATACCCACACTCTGAAATGTGAAATGAAGGTCAGCCCGAACCTAAACAATGTTCTCAGATCTAGGCAACATCTTGGGCAAAGAATAGCAACTTTTCCCACAGAGTTTTTGTTTTCATAAAAATACTTGGGATAACAAAGATGAGTTGTAAAGAGACACTTTTTTCTCCCCTCAGTTTTTATGCCTTATATAAACTTTATCCGGTCTACTACGAGAGAACCAACACGTAGCTCTTAAGCTTGGGGGGAAGTGGAGGCTGGTGCTGGCACGTCCTCTCCACCATCCTGGTCACTAGCATTGAGATTCATTTATACCCACGTATTTGTGCCTGGTATTAGGACAGAAAGAATCCCATCCTCTCGAAATGTATCACCATGGCAGCATGACACTGCCTATGAATAACTAAGGCCAATATGCCTCAGAAGTTTGTTCCACACGCAGCCTTCCTTTGTCCCACTTTGGTAGCTCTTAAATGAGAATTCTTGGACCCATCCCAAACCCTCTGAATCTGAGCGTCTGGATGTGCACTTCAGCCACTTTCTAGGGTGGGTGCAGTGCCTACCAAAGTTTTAGAACCACCTCCCCTGCTTTTTAGGGACCAAATCCCCATTTCTTCATGCTTTCTTCTTAACTTTTTTCCAGTCTTATACTTTTCATTTTTTTTTGACCCCTGCCTTCTCTAACAGCTTTTCTGTTCTTAAAAGGACCTTCCCCTGTCTAGCTCTGACCATCCAACATGGCCGTCTAGGCCTCTCTGCCACCTGCCTTGCCTTCTCACATTTCATGAATCTATCTACCTGCTCCTCTCTGCTACTTACTGCCTCTCCCGTGATGATAGTGTGACTGAATGCTTTCATAAATCCTCCAGGCAGTGTCTCCAAAACACATTTTTCTGATCTACTGGATGTTGTTGTGTACTACTTTTCTTTGCAGCCATATTTCTGGAGAAAGTTCCAGCTGCAGCCGGTCTGTGGCTTGCACCCAGGAGAGGCCCAGCTCGACCTCTGTGCTCTGTGGGAACTAACGACCCCTGACCATGGCCCTCAGACCAGCTTCCCCCTGAGGAGAGGGGGCCCATCCTGTGTGCGTGCTCTCCCCAGACCCATCGCTGGATCCTCAGAGGCTTTTCTCTTTGGCACGGGGCCAGGCATCACTGCTTCCTTGTCTCACCCCTGATGGATGAGAAAACAGTCCCTGGCTATTCTCTTAGAGTCTGAGAAAAGCCAAGACTCTGTTCTTGGCCTTCATCACATTTTTCTGTATCAGACTACCTTCACTTTTTTTTCCTTCCTCCCAACTAGCCTTTTTCCCACTAGCCGAAGGATATGTCGCATGTTCGTCACACAGATGTGAGGAGGGGGTTGTCCGCCTGTGTCATGCACACCATACTTAAACTAATAATTGAGCTCCCATTCATTTCTTCTTTTTTCGGTCCTTTAGCATTGCCTATGTCAGTCACTTCCTTGCCAATAAACATTTTTATCTTTTACTTCATTTTTATTGTCTTTTCATATTTTATTACCCTACCTCAACCTGCTTTTTTCCCTTTCTTTCTTACGTATTATTAACAGACATCAATCCTCATGTTACATACCAAGCCTCTGTGAAGCAGAAATACCTGAGCAGTAATTTATAACTTACGTGAGTGGGACTGAACTCCCAGGCATTGCTAGGAAAGCTTCCCCGCTCTTT
Source organism: Mirounga angustirostris (assembly GCF_029215605.1). NCBI lineage: Eukaryota > Metazoa > Chordata > Mammalia > Carnivora > Phocidae > Mirounga > Mirounga angustirostris. Next base: position 53,318,291 of record NW_026991711.1, read on the forward strand.
GTCATGTGGAGGCAGGGCTGTGAACCACTCACTTACACCTTCTGTTATTGCTCACCAGTGTCCATTCTCCACATGGCCACGGTACCAGGTATTTGCAAAATGCCATGGAATCCCTTACTTGGTTATTTCTTACAACCTCAAGTGAACTCTCTTAGGATGAGCCTTATGTTACTACTGAGAAGGCTGAGGCTCAGAAGAGACCCATCGTTTGCCAAGCCACACCAGAAATAAAACTCAGATACCTCCAGGGGCCTCTAACCTCATCTGGTTCCAAGTTATTCTTTACTATATTCTGTGTCTCCAAACTTTACTATATTCAGTTTCTTCCAGGGACTCCAATTCTCACTCATGTATCCATTTCCTCAGAGCCTTTCTGGTGATTTTACCACCCAAATGACCCTCTCATCCAAAGAGCATCAAGGTGAGCTTGGCCTTCCTTAGGCCCAGGAAGTAAGAAGGAAATGTGGAAGGAGGCCTTCCAAAAATTTGTTTTCAGAACTCTTGATTTCTCATCCATTCAGATGGTTCCAGTTCACATTCTTCAACTGGACGCATCTTCTCATTACTTTTTTCATCCCCAGAGTTTGAGTGCTACAAAATCCTGTTTCGACAAACTTCGCATTCATCTTCCCCGAGTCCTTGGGCAGGGAAAAGTGCACATATTTTAAAAAATGCCTAGATGGCTAAATTATAGCAATTTTTCCCTGGGAGAGAGTTGTTCAGATATTAAAACCCTCTGTGTATTGAGTATGATAATTTTTCTTATATCCCCACGAAAAGCAGTTTTTGCTTTGCTCATTAAAATGATTTGTTTTTGGTTTTTGATCAGTGTAATTTTTCAGGTAGCAATGTTTTATTCTTACTAGCAACTCCTTAAAAACCCTCCACGAGTGCTGAAGCCCCAGTTAAGCACTATTAATCAAACACTAAATGCTTTTAAACAGCTCTACCCCTTTTTCTAATTGAGAAATAGAGCTGTTTGGGCAAGTTTATGAGGTGACCTTGATTGAATTAAAGAGGTCAGGGATGGAACAGACTTCAAACTCATATTCAATGATTTTAAAGAAATGACTTCCCTCCAATTAAACAGGAATTAGCATGAAATATTTTGTTTCTGAAAGGTTAAAAGAATTCCTCTGAGAAACTAGCTCTCGTTTGCTAGCTCTTTATTGAACATGAGAGAGAAGGCGCCATGGATAGTTTTATATAACGTGCTCTGTTAACATGGTACTGATGATCTGGCATCAATTATAACATTCCTAAGAGTCATAAATGTTGTATTGAAGGGGCAAAGAGTCCAATTTAAGTTTTAATTTCTATTTCAAAAGCCCAAAGACCCAACAATTTTCAATCACTAAAAAAAAAAATCAAGATACATTTTCCATCTGTGTTAATTTCAACCTAGTTCTAGGGGGAAAGGTTTCAAATATTACCTAATTTCTTTGCTATTCCTCCTTTTAGCTTCATCCCTCACCTTGCCATAGTCCCCCATCTTTTAATGACCTGAAAGGACATGTCATTCTTCCTGTTCTAAAAAGTAACACATAGAGTCTTTGTTGTAGAATTATGGAAGCAGGATTCTGCAGAGGAGGGAAAAGGGACCAACATGTGTGGTGGTTTGGGGACTCCAGGATATTCTTTTTTTTTTTTTTCTTAAGATTTTATTTATTTGACAGAGTAAGAGAGAGAGCACAAGCAGGGGGAGTGGCAGGCCAAGGCAGAGGCAGAGGGAGATGCAGGCTCCCTGCCGACCTAGGAGCCTGGGATCATGACCTGAGCTGAAGGCAGACGTTTGACTGAGCCACCCAGACGCCCCATCCAGGATACAGTTTCTGGGGAGCCAGTAGTCCTGAGAAGAACAATGGCCACATTCTTTTGTGTCCCTGCTCCTGTCAACTTCAGAGAGTCGTGCATAGATTATACACAGGAGGGAGGCAAAGGGGGTGGGACAGAGAGCAAGAAGGGACTTTAAAACCACATTCTTCTTACGAGATTTGGAGCAAGTTAGTAAACCTCCATTAGACCTCAGGGTCCTCATCTGAAAAACATGGTCAGTACTATGAGGATTAAATAGATACTAGTTGTGGGGTTTTTTTTGGGGGGGGGTGTCCTAAACTGAAAAAAAAAAAAAAGTCCTTTAACAGATTAGAAATTAGTTCTTCCTAGTTTGAATTTCCTGTCCCATCATTCCACACATTCTTGTTCACCTACTATGTACAATATCATATGCTGGCCATTCAGAAAGGAAAGGATCTCAAACTAGTCTTTAAGGAGCATATGAGGTGCAAGATCCTCCCATGTCATCATGTTTCCACTCTTATTTGCTTGAAACAAAACATAAACCAGGGATAAGACAGAATCAAGATGGACAGATTTATACAACCTCTTCTCAGATAATCTCTGCTCTCACAGTTCTTTATGTCAGAGAATATCTGTTCACTTAGGCTCTAACTGCCAAGGGTACTGGGAGCAGACATTGTATGGACCCATGACCCAGGCCTATTCCAGGAAAAGGAGAACTCTGATCATGTACTACGACGATTCTTCAGAGTAGATAAGCAACACTCTCAGATCAAAGACTGAGTCTCAATTAGTCTTAAAAAGGACTTTGCTAATTTTTCCCCTTAATCTGGCACTGCAAGACAAATACCATGATCCCAAATACATCATAAAAATTCAATGAATATTCATTTTATCACTGCTTTGTACTATGACATTGCTTGAGATAATTCACAGAGACAAAGAGCTAATAAAGATAGACAAATGGAAGGCTTTAGGATACTCAGATAATACAAACTATACTACAAAAGTCTGGTATGGCAGGTGGAGACAATTCTTTAAAAACTGATAAATCACTAAAAGAAGAATAAAATCTTATCCTACCTCCACAAGATTTGCCAAATTGTCACTTATGTTGTACCTGAAAACTTATAATGACAAAAACTACCCGATATAAACTTGCAGAATTTATTTGGTATTTCAACTAATTATTGTTGGGGGTTAAAAAAACCCCACATTTTTCTCATTAAATTAAAACATGGGATGGAGAGGGAGAGGACATATTACTTGTAAGATCTCTTCTGGATCAAAACGTCCCTGAGTCTGTGCATCTCATTAGGGTTGATACTATTGTAGATGCTGTCCCTCAGACTTTGAGATTTATTGAGCAGTACATCTCATAAAAAAAGAAAAAAAAAAAAAGCCCCAGGAACAAGGAAGCTGGGACAGCACTTCAGTAAGTCTGAAATTAGATAGTCAATAAACTGGCGATCTTCTCGTTGGCTCTTCCAGCCCCTGGGGATGCAAAGGAAATATGGGATGAGATGGGAAATAAAAGGGCTAATATTGTAGCTCAGATCATTCTAGATCAACGATCAAGTCTGTGCCTGTGTTTTGAGAATTACCTCGATTTTTCTCTTCACTTGTTTGGAGAGTTTGGGAATGGAAAACAGGAATTGGGACAGTATGTGTGGTTCACCAAAGGAAATGCATGACCGGGCACAGCTCCTTCCCCAACGTACTTCACCTCTTCAAAGCATTTCTTCTTCTTGCCTGAAGCCACAGAACAGATTGCTTTTGAGGAAATAAATATCACTCAACTAGAAAAGAGACGGTGCCAATTTCCTGAATATTTTTAAAAGCTGGCATTTCTGTTGGAATGGGTTTAAGAACAGTTTGCTGGATGCACTGCCTATGTTGAAGCCAATCTCTTTCTAGTTAGTAGAAAATACAGAAAATAATGGGAAGACTAAACATAAGCCCCAGTCAGCGTTGTCTGGAATAACATTTTAAGGTAATAAGCTCTCCAATCTACCTTTGCCTCCCAAATAGCATCATGGTGCCATGCACATCGCAGACATTGATTTTATTTGATAACTGACTCTTATGATGCCCCTTAAGGCATTTGAGGAGTTTTCTTTTTCCCATTAAACTTAGTGGTGGCATATGAAGGTCACCAACCTGGGAAAGAAGGAAACTAGCACTGAGTTCTAGACTTTCCATTGCTACCTTAAGGAAATAACGTAACTTCTCAACATGTGACTGCACATTCCTATCTGTAAAAAAAAAAGAAGGTGGTTGTACGAGATGATTTCTAAGGGCCTCTTCCACATCTGAAGAGACTCATCATTGCCACTCCCTGTGGGTGCAAATTCAACATGGCTGCCTGGTTTAGAACTTGAATTATTTCTTGACTCTTTATTTAATAGTTATGCAAATATGATCAGCCCTTGGAATAAGAAACTGTAAGACAATATGGTCTGGAGATTAAATGTGGAAATTTCCTCATGTAAAGCAAAAGAAGGCAATTCAATAAAGTTCCATCATCTGTTACTGGTTACTATTTGTTACTACTTTTCATTTTCCTGTATAGTTGGAAATGGTTAGGTATTCCCCAACCAATGTGAATTTCATCATAGTTTCTCTTAGGTAATTTTAAAATTAATATTTATTGTAGTTTAATTATTAAAATAATACAGGTATATTTTGTGGAAATTTTTGAGATGCACAGAGAAGAAAACAAAAATCACCTGTAGTTACACCATCTAGAAATAATCACTCTGAATATTCTGACCTATATCCTTACTTATTTTCCCCTAACATACAAATTGTGAATACAACATATATATAAACCACTTGGAATGATCCATACATTGATTTGTAACTGATTTTTATCACTTAGCAATATACTGAGAACCTCTCATGCCATGATATAGTCTGCCAGAGTAAGATTTTTCTCAAGGCTGCTTATGGATATGTAATTAATTAACCCATATCCCAGTGTTAGATATTGATGTGTTGCTAAAGTAATTCTGATAACTGAAAATTTAGATAACTGCATCAAGTGGCAATGATGCATGTCCCTCAAATGGAAAGCAAAGGCCTCTGGGACACAGCAGCTTTGGAAGCTATAGTGGGCTCATTAAAGAACCTCCAGCACCCTACCTGAAGCACCACAATGAATACACTCCATCTTGCAACGTCTGCTCCAGAGGTGTTTCTCCCTATTTCTCTGCTACTGCTGGGGAATCCAAAATAAAATTTCCTTTCTTAACCACTTCCCAGAAGGCTGCACACATTGTGTCCTGGAATTGGAGAGGAGTGGCTGAGCCCTTAGTCCCTCCCTGGTATCAAGGACATTCACCCAAGGAAAAGAGAAGAGTCTCTAAGCTATTTAGACATGGGAGAGCTTACTGTAATAATAATTTGAAAACTGCTATAAACTTCAAAGTCTAGGGGCTTCTAAGTATCATATCATGCAGGTGGAATTTCCAAGAAAGGGATGAGAGTAGTTACTTCTTTCAGTTACTTTTTTCATTAGCTATGAGGCCCTCAACTGTGTATGGCTTCCTGGAATTCTATAGGATGTCCTCTTGTCCTGGCTTGCTGTATTCATACAGTAGACCTAGCATCGTCAGGTCTTTGACTAACGAAGCTTGTGGGCAACAGTGTTAATGAGTCAAGGTATAATAACTATGTCACCAACTGTGTTTTGATGAACAAAGCAATATGAAAACATAGGAGAATTAGGACAAAGATGTTCATAAACAGTACATCAGTGCTAAGAAGTTGGTAACAGCATTATGTTTTAATATTGTCTGGTATTGATTCTTTTGGCCAATGTCCCACTTTAATAGTGTTATAGTCACACTTTAAGATTTTAGATGGAGAGGTACAGAAGAAAAATCAATAGATACTATCTTTCCACTACCAACCAGTCCCATATCTATAGCCTCTCTGCCACACTCACATTTAAGGGACCTAAAAGATGCTTTGGGGATGGCTGGCCCAGTTATCATGCTTTTAATAACCTCAAGTATCCACTCTGACCACCTCAAAGATTATAGCTTCGACTCACAAAGATTCATGCAAAGGAGCCTATGATCCAGAAAAGATACCCACTCATTTTCTCTATATTTTCTATTTCATTGACATAAAAAAAGGAAGCTTTAGGGCGCCTGGGTGGCTCAGTTGTTAAGCATCTGCCTTCGGCTCAGGTCATGATCCCAGGGTCCTGGGATCGAGTCCCATATCGGGCTCCCTGCTGGGCAGGAAGCCTGCTTCTCGCTCTCCCACTCCCCCTGCTTGTGTTCCTGCTCTCGCTATCTCTCTCTCTGTCAAATAAATAAATAAAATCTTAAAAAAAAAAAAAAAAAAAGGAAGCTTTAAAAAAAAATTCACTGTTACAGAAGGAGAGCTGTCTGAAAATAAAATCCATGTAGAATTATTGTTTCTGACACTTAAAAAATATATAGATAAGTACTTCTATAGTTAAGCTGTGCAGGAGAAAAAAAGATTAAAAAACGAAACCATCTTTTGTAGTATTATAACAGTTTTCTTCTTTCATTCTTCTTAATCATTAGATTTTCCAAAATGACCAAGTATAATTTTTAGATGAAAAACAGATTTTAGGGGCGTCTGGGTGGCTCAGTTGTTAAGCGTCTGCCTTCAGCTCAGGTCATGATCCCAGGGTCCTGGGATGGAACCCCGCATCGGGCTCCCTGCTCAGCCGGAAGCCTGCTTCTCCCTCTCCCACTCCACCTGCTTGTGTTCCCTCTCTCACGGTCTCTCTCTGTCAAATAATAAATAAATAAAAATTTTTAAAAAAATTTTAAAAAACCCAAAAAAACAGATTTTATTTCTAAAATGTTACATGCTGCTGGAGGGCAATGAGCTGATCTACTAAAAGTATTTTCTATAAGCACCAACTAGAATCAGTTGATTCTAAGGGACACTTGACAAATTGTCAGTGTTGAAAAGGATAATCCCCGTTTCACGATCAGAAATTCCTATTTATTATTTACAAACTAAAAAAGGAACAATTAGGAATAAATACTACTAAGGAATTCTTTCTTATGTTTAGAAAGAAAAAAAAAAAACTTACAAACTTACCCAGATTCTGTCATCTAAACTCCCTTGAAAATATTCTGATTTTTTCCAGAAGTTGTGCAAACCACACTTAAATTCCAACAACACTGTGTTAATTTTGCTCAAATGCAAGCTGAAAACATATTTTAACATCCTGTCAGGATGAGATACTAAGAGTGTCGATAAAATGACACTAAAATAAATGTAAATTTAGATTGCGGTTACAAGTGGCTGCCTGACTCTGGGAAGATGTTAGGTTGCTATAGTATTTTCCATAGCAACTTTGCATCTTATTACATAAATATTCCCTCATTGTCCTTACAGCCTACTCAGGAAACAGGATTAAATCTACTCTCCTATGGAATGATCCTGCGTCAGACCTTATCAGAATGAAATGCCCAGAAAACATAATAAACCGCAATCTAGACGGTGGTGCTTTGGCAGGTGAGAGGCGTCAGTGCCGCGGGCTGGGCCTGAGCGGCTGTGTGGTGACCTTGGGCTGCACGCTGGCTATTCGTCTACGCCCTGCCCAGGTCCCGGGCTCTGCAGTTCTCCCTGTGTGAGGATGGGCTGTGAACTTCCTCACTTTTCTCCTCTGCCTGCCAACTGCCCATCAGCCCAAGCCCTTCACCAGGCCCAGGGGCTTGAGTCACTAGGCAAAAAGCCAGAGCTTAACAGAGCCGCAGCCTGCTCCCCAAATGCAGCTAGACTCTGTGCGGGGCTGTCACACAGGAAACCATTAGGAGAACCACCCCCAGCTCCGAGCTAGCCTGCACCAGGTATAGACTCTTTGAGATCCTCAGCGAGGGTTCTACTGGGTTTTGCGGGCATGCAGCGCAGTTGCACGGTTAGAGTATCGGGCAAAATCTGTGGTCTCCAAGACACAACACAATTTCAGCAGAACAAATCAATTTTACACAAAACACGCGGTTAGGGAACATTTGTGCCTATGTGAGAGATGTCAGGAATATGACATTGCCAGGTACTACATACAAATCAGATTATAAGGGGGCTAAGCTTAAAGAGAGCTTAGGCTTCAAATGTGACTTTACAAAACACACATACAGTCTTGTTGGACAGGAGTGCTTCTATTACAAAGGAATCCTAGGCTTGAGGATCAATTTAATAGCATCTGTCTCTTGCATTTAAAAGGTAAGGCAATTTACAAAAAAATATATATATATTTCTACACTCTTCAAAATCATGTCCTTTATGAAAAGGAAACTATAACTGCACATGAAATCAGGGAACTGAAAAATCTATCTGAAATAAACATTTGTTTGATTTCCTTTGGTAAGATTAGCAAGATTTTAAAGGGAAGGGGGTTGGGGGTGGGCAGCCAAAGCCTAGGCATCTTGAGAATGAAGTTCTATTTCAAGAGTTCAAGAATGAAGCAGGCTGCTCAGCCCACATCATAAGATTTATTTCATCATCTTTCAGCCATATTAGTTTTAATTAATCACATTTCTTTTTTGGCACTTGGATTCCCAGAAGACATTCTGTTGTGGTTCAAAATAAAAGGCTCATCTTTAATACAGTGGTAGCTGATGGACACACGCCGCTGCTCTTTCTCTCCTTCAGGTTGTCATCACATGTGAAAACAGAAGTCTGCTAACAGATTATCCTTCCACGCTCCTCTCACCACTGGTGCCCCTGCCTTGGGGTCTGCTGGTGTGGGGAACTCAGCATGGCTATGGCCTCACCCAGTCATCTCACTTTTCACATCTGAGCACTCTTTTCCCTCTGCCGAGTTCCAAGCAACTCCAGAGTAAGCCTGCTTAGATCACATGCCATGTTTCCTAAAGGCTTCTACCAGCTGTGGGCGACATGGCCCCCTTGAGTGGGCCCCCATGAGTCGGCAGCAGGACCCGGCTCTGGTGTCCAATGGCTCCTTCCTTCTGTGCCCAGGCTGGTGCCTGGGGCAGCAGTAATCCTCTTCTCATGCTTGTGACAAATTGTAATCTGTTGGGCATCCTTTATGTCTTTCAAAAACACTCTTGTATAGGAAATAAACTAAAGCAGAAAAAACAATGGCAGTCCCAGTGTTCAAAGAGATCAAGGGGAGGTGAGCCTGAGTGGTTCAGTCGGTTGAGCTTCTGATTCTTGGTTTTGGCTCAGGTTAGATCTCAGTGGGGAGGCTGCTTCTCTCCCTCTCCCTCTGCCCATACCCCCCCCCTTTAAAATAAATAAATAAATAAATACTTTTTAAATTTTTCAAGATTCATTTGAGTGAGAGAGAGAGAGCCCGCGAGAGTGCACGAGCAGGGGGAGGGGCAAAGGGAGAGGCAGACTCCCCACTAAGCAGGGAGCCCTATGTGGGGCTGGATCCCAGGACTCTGAGATCATGACCTGAGCCAAATGCAGATACTTAACCGACAAAGCCACTCAGGTACCCCAATAAATAAATAAATCCTTAAAAAAAAAAACAAAGAGGGGCACCTGGGTGGCTCAGTTGTTAAGCGTCTGCCTTCAGCTCAGGTCATGATCCCAGGGTCCTGGGATCGAGCCCCGCATCGGGCTCCCTGCTCAGCGGGAAGCCTGCTTCTCCCTCTCCCACTCCCCCTGCTTGTGTTCCCTCTCTTGCTGTGTCTCTCTCTGTCAAATAAATTTAAAAAATCTTAAAAAAACCCCAAAAAACAGATCAAGGGGATAGTCAGAGAGAGCGTAATTATTATTACTATTAATTTTTTTTTAACCTCAAGCTTTTGGCTACATGTAGAATTATTCAGAAAACTGAACACTGCTAATTCCAACTGAACTTGATTGGAATCAGTTAGCTGAAAGATTTGGGAAATCCTTGCTGGACATCTTATTGAAATTAGAAAAATAAATCTGTACCTACATGTGGTAAGTTTCCATGGCAAATCAACAACCAAGAAAACACTTTTCATAATTAAAAGAGTATGTGCTCCTATAAAGAGCTCAGAGTTTAAATGAGGTGTAATCAAAATCCAAGAACATTTGTTTGTGCATTATGAAATGTTTTAAGGGTGGTCTATTATGAAAAGATATTTTAGTTTTACTCTTCTAAAATTTGCATTCAATGTACAATCTATACTCACCATATACTGGATAAGGTGCATACGCTGGATAGTGATATTCATTTTGGTTTATATTGAATTTAAAGCAATGGCTTTAGAACATATTTGGCATTAGGCTTTGAGGCATTTCGGCACTGTACTTTTATTGACTTAAAATGTATAGTTCTTCTCTTCAAAAAGTATCTCACACTCTTGAGGGCAGGACAGACTGTCTAGCCCTCTCCATATCTCCTGGGCTCACAGTGCCTTGAGCACAAGAAGGGCTTGACAAATGTTTGTTGATAATTAGAATGATGCTGAGCGTCAGCTCTCTGGGCCCTAGCCTATTCAGCACATGGCACTGGATTCTGAATGGGTAAGAGTTTTGCACATTTTGGAGAAATGGATCATCCTTGTTTGAACAAGCTTCTTAATGCTTGCCATTTAAATTTCGAGCAAATGTTCTCAGGGTTACACCCTTCCCATCAACTTATAGGACAAAGGCATCAAAAAGAAGAAGGGGAATATGCAATTGAAGTCAACAAAATTCACTTACTCAGTGAAAGGCCCAGGGCCAAGTGCTGGAGGGTGACTAAGGCAAGCAGAGTTCACAGTGACTGAGCACTTGCCATGACACTGTAAGTACAGCTGGGAGGTCTCTACCCGCATGGACTCCATAGTACACCTGATCGGGCTCCGCCCCCCACACGAGGCCTTACACTCTGGACAGACTTCCTCTTTTCCTCCCTTTTCCCCCTGTGCACTCCTGCCCACCCCCACTGCCAACCTGGAGGAGGGAGGGGTAGAAGGAGCAATAGATCTGGTTTTTAAAGTTGGGCTTAATTCCAGTGAGAGGCAGACTTTGCAGCAATAAATTTGAATTTTTATCAAAAATTATCTTCATAGGTTTTGGAGCAGGATGCCAATCTTCTTGAATGAATGCTTCGATAAATCTGTCTTGATTTTCAAATTTATTAACAAAACTCATTTTCATTTTTATCGGCATCTTAGTTTTGCTCCAGCAAACTCCGTTTCCCCTTTAAGAGTCAACTGATAAGGAACAGTGAGCTGCCTGCCCAGAATTAGATGGTAGTGAGGACAGTAGTGGGGAACTCTCTAGCCAAAGACACATTGCGGAGTTATTACGTGTGGTAAAAGGCAAAAGTACAATGAAATCTTCTTCATAACCAGAAAAGCAGAGATATCCTAAAAGACATGGATTTAAAAATAAATAAATAAATAAACCCAAGCTATCACATAAGTCCTCACAAAAAAATCCTGTCCTTTCTAGAAACCAAAGTCGACTCTCTCCGCCTCCCCCTCAGAAATAAAAGCCATGCAGGTTGGTCTCTGCTCTAGGAGGAAGTGAAGAGCAAGGGAGGCCGTGGTGGACCCGCCTCACTCATCCTGCAAGGAGGTGGCTTTGCCACAGTCCTCTAGGGCAGGAGGCTCCACGAAGGATGTTCTCCCCTGGAATTCCCAAGAAGTCTTGGGTCACCCACTGACCGGGAGGTTGGAGGCCAAAGCTCACTGTTTGAGCAGAAAGGAGGACGGCAAGGGATTCTTTAAAGAATAGAGGCATTTACTTCTAGGTCAGCCCTTGGCAATTGCCGCCAGTGAATCAGAGCACTAAGTTTTGAGATGTCTGCTCCTGGGTGATGGACAGATGCCAGTTTGCACCTAAAATGAATGCGGAGTCGCCTGATGATACCGCTGAAAGGTGTGTTTCCCTCAGGCTGCAGGGCCTCAATCCCTCCCCTTCCAGCAGCCGTTTGCAGGGATCCGGCGGAAGCTTGGTCAAAGCACCAGATGGGAATTCTTGTGGTCAGGTGATGTCCCTGAATATGTTGGGCTGAAAGAAAAACAGCTGCCAGCCTTTTGGCGGGATCTTCAGGGCCCAGAGGAATAAAAAAGGTTAGCTGCTTCCCCTCCCCTCTAATTGGTCCTGAGCTTTCCCCCATAAACCATACGTTGCGTTCTCTGGACCATCTCATTTTTGAAAAGCACGAAAAAGATTCTGAACTCCCAGGAACCTGGCATTTGAACTCCAGTTCTTCCATCTCTTCCCCGGCACTCGGTATAGAACATGCTCCGTGCTGTGTTCATTCATGCCGCTGACCAAGCAACAAGCCTGGAGAACTCAAAGTTCAGCTCCTGCTTAGGCTCTTACCAGATGCCTGAGGGGGAAACCAACAGAGATCTGGGAAGCAGGCTCTCAGTGAAGCTTCCAGAGAGGATCTCGTGTCTCTGCTGAGCAAACAGAACTTTGAGTTCTTCTGCAGCAGAGCTCAGGGGCTGATCCTGGGGGTCTGTGCTTGCTGCCATGGTCTGTAAGACTTCCCACTGGAGCTGACTGTTCTGAGTCATTCTTATTCTTGTCTTCTTCTGAGCAAACTATGAAACTTTACACATTCCTTACTTGGGAAATTGATAACTTGTTTAAAAAGAAATGTCACCCCCAAATTAAAAAAAAAGCCACGGGTTCAAATAAGAATTTCTGATGGATTCAGTTCTTTTCTTCTACACCTACCTTATAAGAATGTTAAAGATCCAAGTTTCATGTAAAGTTGCCCCTCATCTAGAAACTTCAGAAATGATGAAAGCTTTCTTGAGGGGAAAAAACAATTATTTATTTATCAGAAGATCTCATTAAACTTAAGATATTCACATTAAAACTCGCTCTTTTCTTTTGATAAATGAAGGTTTGCCGAACAGAGATTGCTGTCCTCAAATAAGCAAGTCTAAGTCCAATAATCAAGCGGCCCTGAGAAATCTCACAGCCACTTAATCAGAGACATACATTGACACATAAATGCTAGGTTCATTTCTCAGACAAAGGATGTATGGCTTCAACAAATAGAGCCATGGCGCCTGCTTTTATGCTAAGCTTCTAAAAGATTTAAATGAGTGGAATTTGAGGATGAAAGGGAAATTTTCTTTCTTTCTTTTTTTTTTTTTTTAAAGATTTTATTTATTTATTTGACAGAGAGAGACACAGCGAGAGAGGGAACACAAGCAGGGGGAGCGGGAGAGGGAGAAGCAGACCCCCCGCTGTGCAGGGAGCCCGATGCGGGACTCGATCCCGGGACTCCAGGATCATGACCTGAGCCGAAGGCAGTCGCTTAACCAACTGAGCCACCCAGGCGCCCTAAAGGGAAATTTTCTAAGGCACTGGTCCTGAAACTTTAACATGCATCAGAATTTCTGGAAGGATTTAAATCACAGATTGCTGAATCTCACACCCCCAACACCTCTGCCTCGCCTAGAGTTTCTGATTCCTTAGGTATTGAGTAGGACCCGAGGATTCACATTTCTAAGTTCCTAGGTGATGCTGATGTTGCCGGACTGGGGACCACACTTTTAAGAACCACTACTCTAATGAAATTAAAGTCCCTTCTGTATCTGCCTGATGCAGAGCATTTTCTTGTGATCCTCATTTACGCCCCTGGCCCTCACTAAACTCTGGAGAAACAGAGCGCTCTGACCACTTTGCAATCTTGCTGACCTGAGCATGTTGGGATCTTGATTTTGGCTTCTACAAACACATCAGCAAAGATCCTCTGTTCCTGTTCTTGATTTTGTTAAAGAGCCTGAGATGGGTATTTTAGTCATGGGTACATAAGAGGAGACAGGTCAAATCTACGCAATCCCTCTGATTTTCTTTTTTGGAAATGGTGGCAATTGTGGTCCTTCCCAGGCCCCTTAGACAACACTCCTCTCAGACAAGCAGTCTCCTTGGTGTCTCCCACATCTGAGTGAGCATTTATCTTGCCTCCAATACTGAGAGATTTACATCTAATTTGAGGAGAGAGATTTCAATCAGCCTCTCTGGTCAGGCAGAGCACATAAAGCAAGGTTCTCTCTCAGCTTCTCTCCTTTTTACAACTCAAGGAGTGATACTCCTTTCTTGGTACCAAACTGGGCCACCCCTTTGATTACGGTTTAGGTAACATTTATTGGAAAAATGTTCTAATTCTCCAGCACGTTGGCTCAGAGGCTAGAAAGCTTCTTCCAGGATTAAACAATTCCCACGTAAGAAGCACACTGACTGAAACCAAATTTTATGTGTATTTCAGCATCAGTGGTGGCTGCCACGCTCTGGAAAAGGATTTTTATGGGAATAGGCAAATATCCCTAAGAAAAGTACAACAGCCCCAGATCTACGGATGGAGAAACAACTGGAGCAATTTAAATCATCATGTTCCTAAAAAGGAGTTTAAAGTTCTATTAATAAAAGGCAGAGTCATTCAAAGATGAAAGTTTAGTGTAACTCAAATAAAAGTGAGTTACGTGGCCATTCCCAATACCTACACCCCATCTGAGATCTGGAAGAGCATGATGGTGCCTCACAGGGGTGCGCGTGTGGCGGTCATCAGCATTACCTGATTCATCGACTCGCATTTTTTTAGTAGGGCTGTCACAATTCTCATCATCTGACATTTCCATTTCTTCTTCGCGGCGGATGCCCATGAGCTGCTCACTTTGAGCATTCCGGAGCTCCTGAAAGCAGAAGATAGGAGGATGTCAGAGTCACAGACACACGTCAACATACCTTTTCCCAGTGGTCTTTCGGTGTATCGCGACCGACATATGAACGCTTAGAATCTGAATTGTTTCCCTCCCAGACACTGCCCTGCGTAATCTGGAATGAAGTTCTGAGGGGTGTAGGGAGTGGAAAGACCCAGGGATAAATCCCGGCTCACCAATGACTGACTAGTCAGGGGGTCTTCAGCAAACTATTTCATCTCTTGAGTCTCAATTTCCTCATTTGCCAAAAAAGGGGATAATAACATCACCTAGCAGGATTCCACAGAAATGCCTCCTGCCATGCCCGGCACAGAAGGAGGGACTCCCAGCTAATGATAAGAAATCTGCACGATGGCATTTATAAAAGGCCTTGTCGACCACTAACCCACTGTGTAAATTCAGGAATGTTTCTTCGTCTCTCTTAACCTTGATTTACTCATTGGAATACTGTGATAGTAATAGTTTTGAGGATCAAATAAGTTAATGCATGCAAAGCTCCTTAGCATTATGCTAGACACTTGGTTTGCTAAGTTGATAACATGGACCATAAGAATTCTTCATGCAAAAGAGTGCCCCTGCAGGGCGCCTGGGTGGCTCAGTCGGTTAAGGTTGAGCATCTGCCTTCAGCTCAGGTCATGATCCCATGGTCCTGGGATTGAGCCAGCATGGGCTCCCTGCTCAGTGGGGGGGTCTGCTTCTAACTCTCCCTCTGCCCCTCCCCCCACTCATGATTTCTCTCTAATAAATGAATAACATCTTAAAAAAAATAGTGCCCTTACATTGTATGTGTGCACCCATGCATGGTCATATACACACACCATTCAGACATCCAAATGGCAAATGCAAAAGATGCTGGAGGACAAAATAAAACCGATGCCTTCTTTTTGGCGTTTCACATCATCATGTAGTGTTTTTGTTGTGATGGCTGTTTTGACATCACTGAAAGATCGTAGGATCATATCTTACTTTGTCTACTTACTAGAGGAGTGACTGCAGTCAAAGAGTCTATGTGAAAACTCACTGTAAAAAGTAACGAGTCACAATAAATTTTTTACTCCCTTGCCTAAAAATCAGGACACTCTAATTATTCATGGTAAGTAATTATATTATTTTGTATTAAACTGAATATTGTGTGTGAATCCTTATCAAGTCTGTTCTCTCACATGTACTGTCCTCAACAAAACAAAGAGGGGAAGGACTACATTATTATTTTTCTCCCTACTGAAATTGAAGTCTCTAAATAAAAGCCGAAGAGTTAAAATAATTTTGCTTTATAATAAATCTCTGAATAACAATAAAACTAAATTATAACACCTAATGTATTAATGGCATGATTTTAAGCATAGTTCTAGTGCCCATTTGATGGATGTGCATATTTCATGGGTCTATAGGTTCTCTGAACTCTCCTCTCTCCTTAGCTCACAGATTTTAACTGTAGTGGGACCAAAAGAAAATTCTGTATTGCTAGCAGTATTTGCACAGTCAACTTTGAACCCTGGGAATGAGCACTGCAGAGGACAGGGAAAGGGGAGGGAGGGCAGAGGGTCAAGGTCCCTGGGAGAGAGGACACCCATCACAGGGAGTCTTGAGAGGCCACCGAGGTGATGGGCAACGCCTCCTCACTTGGCCACGCCAGCCAGTGGAAAGAGGTGCCGATTCCGCCGTAAGTAACACCAGTGGCTCTTGGAGGCGGATGTCACGTGTGATTAGTGGGGATGCTTTTAGCTTGTGTACAGCCAATTTTTCTCCTGACAAAGAACCCCGTTCCCAAAGAGGTGGCCTGAAAATACTAGAAACAAGGAAAAGTCAGGTGGAAAGAATAGAGGCTGAAAGGGTCTGTTGTTGAGTCCCCACAACGAATGACAAACTGTCATACTGTAACTATTCAGTGGAGAAGAGTGTTGGAAAGAAAAAAAAAATTGGAGGGGGAAAAAAAAAGCCGAGGGTGTTTCCACAGGGTGCCTCTGGTTCAGCAGTAAATCGCTCGTACACTCTCATAAATCTGTAAAGGTGTTGCAGATAATTAACAGATGCTGTACATGGGAACGCAGAAAAAAATCAAGCCAATTACCAAGCTTATACGCAACAGAGAAATCATCCACAATGTTAAATTACCAACTGGTATTTAATCAATTAAGTGACATGTAGGAGAGAAAATCAAAGGTAATTTAGAATTCTATTTCCTAGAATATCAAAAGAGGTGTTAGGAGTGGCAGAGAGGCACAAAGTCCCTTTGCAGGAGCACCTTTCAAGACCGCATGCATCCGTTTCTACTGCACCGTGTGTGCGCTGAGCAAAGCAAGCAGGCTTCCTTGGAACAAAGCAGGATGTTTGCATGCCCTGCTCAACAGCGGGGACCACAGCCCCCGTTCCTCCATTCCTTCGGGGGATGCAGGGCTAGGGGCAGGGGACCAGGCAGGTGGGAAGCGTGATTTAGATCAATAATGGATATTTTCTAACACTCACATACTAATGGCAGCCTTTTTATGCCCAGATCATTAGCATAATGCCACTTGCATTTCCCTTAACATTTCTTTTAATTATGTTTGGTGTTTATGTGAAGGGAAAAAAAAATTAGATAAACAATTCATAGACCCATCGTTCCCAAATCTGAATCACAGTTTATGGATTTCAATTTGTGTTTTCATAACCCTCGATTTGTATATTTCATCCTAAATGAGGACTCTCTCTCCTCCCAAAAATCAACCTGGACTCAGGGTCTCGATTCCGTGTCTGAGAGAGCAGCAGGTGAGCCCCCTTTGTTTTTCCGGGCCCTGAAAAATTAAAGAGAAATCTCACTTCCTCCTTACTCATAATCCTGAGCATAGCAACAGAACTACATCAGTCACCAGCCACCTTCTTAAGTATTTGTGAACAAAATAAAAAAATGTCCTTCTTAACAATAAATTGCACTAGCATTTTAAGTGTCCCATTATTGTGAAGTCATTCAGTATTCGCTATAGTGAGAGTGATAATAAAGAATTCGTTTGGTATTCATGTGGATGTTACATCTAGTTGCCACTGGTATTCAGCTGTAATTTAGCATTAGTTAATGGGCACTTAAAATGCTACCCAAGTGATTGATATTATAGTACTTTGTGGTTCCTCAAACTCCATATAAAACACTTATTTTACAAGTGTAAGCCCAAATCGTTAAATAACAAACCTTACCTTCTATAAATTTGGGGATTTTGAAAGAGGGGAATATCATTTAGAGAACTTTAATATTAACATGCTAGCGATGGAAAGGCATCCAAATGGAAAACATTCTCTCCTTTTAAAAAAAACAAACGAATAAGCAAACGAAGATAGTATACTTACTTTTAAATGACAGGTTCAAAGCGTACACTACACTGTGGAGTTAAAAGTAACAGCTGTATGACCAATGACTAATGACACATTCTGGTCTTTCCAGGTGGCAAGGAAGGTCAAGTTCTGGCCTCTTTCCTCGGGGGTGGATACTCACACTTCACACACGCATTGCTGCAGAAGGGTGGACCCTGGCTAGCCTGGACATTTGCCCCCCCGGGGAAAGACGCTCTGGAGAGAGCTGTTACCTACCCGGCTGGCTAGCACATGGGACTAAGGCATTGTTTACGATGGGAAGGCATAGAAGAAAGGCGTACTTGCCGTTTCTAGCCCAAAGAGCAAACCATCATCATCACGTTGCAGAACACTGAAAAAAAAAAACCCCTCCATATTTATTTAAAAAGCCAGTTTTCTATTTTACGTTACACTTTTCTTCAGAATAGGCAGGCAAAGTGTCTTGGCTTATTTCCGAGCTCTTTGCCATGAATGGGAGATGCTTTTCTCCCTTTGCAGGGGTAGAAAAGCACTCTGTTTTCTAAGTGTTAAGTCAGCTGCTCTTTTGGATAAGGCACAAATCTGAGCTGGATTTGGAGCTGACAGTGCGACAGGACAATGGCACAACAGCTGCCTGTTATAACAAAAACCCGAAACGTCTGCCGCCACACTATTCTCTGCCAATCCAGTTGTGTGATGGCGGTTAAAAAGTAATAATAAAGTCACCAACCTCAGAATGCTTTCGCCAAATGTCTATGTTCTTGCGCTGAGCTTTCGAGAAATGGTCCCAAGCTTTTTGTCTGGTAGAAGCGTTGAAAACGGCCACAATCTGCTCAACTTTGGTGAACAAGGAAGTCAAACAAGACAAGTAATTTATGTTGTGATCACTATAGGGAAGCAAAGCAAAGACACTAGGAGTCTATGGATGATGTCACAGTAGAAATAACATCATCAATATCCATCCAATTTGTGCCTTTTTGTACTTACATTTTAGCAAGGTTGGGGAGGTCTCCCTTCAAGTCTGTCTCCATAACTTTAGGTTAAAACAAATTCTAGATACAATTGGAAAGAGTTCATGGGCATCTGCTTCCAAGCATTCTGCAGCTCTTGTTTAAAAATGTGACTTGGTATGTCTATATACCTAGATCTATAGATATAGATCTGGTGTTGGCATACAGATCCAGATATATAGATAAAGTAATGCCTGGGTTGGGGGCTTACAGGTGAAGCCGGGGTGGAGTGGCTAAATGAGGAAGAGCCAAACACGTATCTTTTTCTTTTTTGGTCTCCATCTCAAGGATTCAATTGCGCCCTCCGAAGATATTACTATGTCCAAGTTCCAAGCTGGGGCAATGAGTAGTTGCTTCATACTGCCCCTCAATCTCAAGAGCCATTTTTACTCCTTGGCTCCTTTCTCCTTCCTGCCCCTCCCCCTCCCAGCCCCTGCACCCAGTGCAGTCAGCCCTCCAGCCTCCACTTCAAGACAGACCGAGGCTCACCCAACCAGCTGCACAGGCATGCAGATGGAATTTCAACACCACGTGGCGCCCTCTGTAGTTCATCACGACCACATACCATTCTGTTCTGCCATTTTCACTTTCATAAGGCTGCCCTCCCAAACCTTTTGAAGTCCTAACTCTCTCACTTTGACTTCATTTAATACTTTTGTACATTTAGTATATTTAGTACACTCCTAGGCAGAGTGCTACTGGAATGATAAAATGTTGTGGGGCTGTGAACAAAGCTATATAGAGAAAGGGATGAGCTCTTAGGAGTGGATATTATGGGTGGGGCCAACCAACTGCAGATTTAATCTTGCTTAATCAGTTATTGATCTAATAAGCATGGGATTAAGGAAATTATAGCACTGAATTAACCATATGATTAAACCTGAATTTTTGAATAGTTAGAAAGGCACAGTTAGAATTAGCTTCTCATGGGTGCTAATACTCTATCTAACATAAGTTCTTCTTAAGTGATTCCCAAGGCTCTATTATAAAAAAAGGGCATCAAAGCTCTTCCAAATCTTCCAGGTGTCCAAAGTATGGCAAAGAGTAACAGAATAATCCCCACAGAAGAACAACGCCTGGTGCCACAATTTTAAAAAGTAGCCCACAAAATAAACAAGTGTGTGATGGAGCAGAGGAGGAAAGTAGATGCTGTTCACTTACCATATCTTATAAGGCTAATGAGCAACCACTTCCCAATCAATGCATAATTTTCACAGAGGCTTTGATGTTTATTCTTTTCTACCTTGAGAGAATCCCAACTCCAAACCTCCTTATTTATCAAACTTTATCAGCAGGTCACATGATGAACTGGTTGCACTCAATTTGTAACAGAAGGACGTGCTATCACCTTCGCCCACACTCTCCATGCGTACATGTGGCTCTGTTCCCCGACCTCGTCTGGAGGAAGTCACACATTGTGCGGCTCTGAGTGCTGACGCTCACCTGACCACCAGCTCCCAGGCCTCTGCTGGGCTCCACGGCAGCATAGCGGGTGGAAGAGGGCTGGTTTGACCCCCCGCCCGGACTTCCAGTTGTTTCGTCTGCATGCAGGCTGGGGTCATGGAGGACTTTAAGCTACCTTCTGCATGGGCAACACAGAGCAGTCAGCCAGATATGCAGTGATGAAATCCACGGTCAGGTGAGATTATCTGGCAGGGGTGGTAATCATGAGACTGTTACAGAGTAACGGACTCCACTGCTTTAAGTGTAGAGCTTTTTAACAGACATCATTTAGAAGAGTGAGAACTGTGGTATCCACAGGGGAAGGGGCAGTAAAGATTGAGGCCGAGTATTTGGGTGGTGATAGTCAAAAGGCTGCCATCAATCAAGAAAGGCTGTTAATAAAGGGGATACACTAGAGAGAAAATTCCCTGTTCATATGTGTGTGTGGAGTAGGGGGAAGGTAAGAGAGGCCAGTAATACCTATGGAAGCATACAGAAGGGAAAGCACTTAGAAGAAAGACCCAATGGCCAAATACCACACAAGTTCAAGGGTAAACATAGATCCTCTAATATCTACTCAAGCCATGTACCACTGCAGATGTTTCCTGTCTGAGGCAAGGTGCCTCGTTATTTAGAACATGTTGTTACCAGATCCCAGGGCATACTTTCAATTCAACCACCCATCCATCCATCCATCCATCCTTTTATACAGCGAACATCTGAGATCCTCTAATTACCAAGCACTCGAATGACTGCTAGAAATATAATTAAGACAGTGCTTGTCCTTGATGAGATCACAGTCTCTAGGGAGAAAGAAAGCTAAGCAGTTAATTATCCTATGCAAAAGAAGTATGGATGAGGGTATGGGGACACAGTAACTAACTCAGTAGGTGGAGTCAGGAAACACCCCCCCAAAGAAGGCATCATTGTTGCTAGGTCTTAAATGACAAATCAGTGCTTGCTCCCCAGTTCAAAGGGTAGTATGGAGTCATGAAAGGACATTGTAGGGTTGGGGCAAATGCTGGGTGAGGATGAATCAGGAAGGACAGTGGATCCTAAGCCACTGGCGACCTTTATATTGTAGCCCTAGGACACACATCTGAGTAGGATTTGTTTGGGAGAAATGATGAAGGCTTGAGTTAAAACAGAGCACAGAAATAGAGGCAGGAGCAAGGAGTCACTTGACGGAGTGAGTTGAGAGTAAAAGTGGTTGACCTATTATGAGGAAGGAGAAGGGGAGGCAAGGATGGCTCAGGCTTGGGAAGTACATCAGAGACTGCGAGGACAAGCCCAGGCGGAGGTCTGAGAGAGAAGGTAAGGAATTTGCTTTTGAACATGCTGAACGTGACATGCCTGAAGGTCATCTAGAGAGAGTTGAAACACATACTGGGGGTTCAGAAAGAAGTCAAGACTCAAAAGAGACAGGCCTTCAATTTTCTGGACTATTCTCAATTTCAGGCAATTGTGTTCTTTTCAGTACGGTTATGAATTAAAAGCAAAACTAAAGGTGGCTAACTTTATACTTCTTAGTAAGTTTTATACTTTCTCCACACATATTAACAAATAATGAAGAACCCCCCAAACACCAAAAACTGTGGAACTCAGCTTAGGTTTAAAAAATACTCTCACAGTGTTTCCAAGGCCCAGAGTACTTCTCTCATGTCTGCACAGACTGCCCCCAACCAGCCATTTGTCTTGCAAATGAAAGTTCTTGGGCACATAAAAGGACTCAGAAAGAGTGCTTGGATCAGCAGGAATTCATCATCATTAGGGAAAAACCACCTCAAAGAGTATGCCTTAATGAATGTGATTCAAAGACAGCAGATTTTCAAAATCATAAATCAGGACAACTGCTGGTGGTGGTATCATGAATAAAGACCATTCACTTTTTTTTTTTTTTTTAATAAGATTTTAAAAGAGAGCGTGCGCATGAGTGGATGGGGCAGAGGGAGAGGGAGAGAATATCTGAAGCAGGCTCCAGACTCGGGGCTCAATCTCATGACCCTGAGATCAGGACCCTGAGATCAGGACCTGATCTGAAACCAAAAGTCGGAAGCTCAACTGACTGCACCAACCAGGGGCCCCAGCATACACTCTTCATTGTCTCCAGCAAGGAACACCAAAGAGCAAGTCCATGAATTTGACCACCACTCACTACTTCTGGTATATAATTCACACCACTTGTCCTATACACAATAAAACTACAAGTGGTTACTAGCTAAATTGAATGTTTAAAATTCTACCTAAGGGGCACCTGGGGTTAAGTGCCTTCGGCTCAGGTCATGATCCCAGGGTCCTGGGTCTGGCTCCGTGCTCAGCTCCATGCTCAGCGGGGAGTCTGCTTTTCCCTCTCCCTCTGGGCTCTCCCCCTCTCTCAAATGAATAAATGAAACCTTTAAAAAAATAAGTAAAATTCTACCTAAAAGCTCAGAGAAAAGAGAGTGAACAAGATGGCCTTGGCATTTGTTCAAAAAAGCAGCAATTCAGATCAACCCCAACCAGTGTTGGGAGCATCCCTAGTGGGCTAGAGACTACTAGCTCCGAGGCCCCACTGGAGCCTGGATCAGCTGTACACTTAAGTATTTTTGAAGTACTATCAATACAAAGAGATCAGTCAGAAAATTTAAATCTACCTTCACACACCTTGCAAATTTCCCCCAGCCCACTGCCAACTTCTACATTTTAAATGTTTTGCCTAAATTAGGTTATTTGAGAATCATGAAAAAATTAAAAGTGACTTTTCACCAGTATGTTCGAATGTCCGTCTTAGATGTCATACTAGAGTCACTAACATAGATCCAGCAGGTATAAGTGAACCTAAGGGAAGGATAATAGAGCTTTGATGAAATTGCTAATCACTCTTGGCAGCTACAAGCCCCCTGTTAAAAGATAAACTGAGGTCTGTTAAAAATTTGAAGAGTTTATTTGAGCAAAAATCGGTGGAATCAGGCAGTGCCTAACTGGAAGTAGTGAGGGGCGCTCCCCTGCCTGGCAGGAGCTAGAAACAGGTTTTTCTAGAGAAAAGGCAGAAGCAAAGCAAGGAAATCATGGATTGGTCACCGCTTCAAGTCTAGTTGGCTGCTTGTGATTGGTTGTCCTTAGGTTTTGATTTTGTAACTTTTAGGCATTCGTAGGCTTGGATTTGGTTTGCTTATGTACACCACCACCACATTAGGGCCACTCTGTCTGGGGTTTTCCTTGTTTAATTAACTGAACATCCTACTAGTGATTATTCATTCTCTTGTCCGTGTGTATGTAAAGAGACCCACATAATACACACGCATATATGTATACAGTCTTCAGAATTTTTTTTAAAGATTTTATTTATTTATTTGACAGAGAGAGATACAGCGAGAGAGGGAACACAAGCAGGGGGAGTGGGAGAGGGAGAAGCAGGCTTTCTATAGAGCAGGGAGCCCAATGCGGGGCTCAATCCCAGGACCCCGGGATCATGACTCGAGCCAAAGGCAGACGCTTAATGACTGAGCCACACAGGCGCCCCCAGAATTTTTTTAAAAAAATCCATAAGACTAAGTAATTTAATTTTTTTTTTTTTTTTTAGTACTTTCCTCCACCTCAAAATGTTTGGACATCTGCTGAGTTCAGAACATACTTCTCACTTGAGGGAAAACTTTATAAATTATCTTTAGAAGCACTTAATCTTCAGTCTAAGGAAAGGAAAGCTCAGAAGAGGACATCCATTTACCCGGAAAAAGACCACATTGAAACAAGCTCTCTGGAGGATGCCTGGGTGGCTCAGTCAGTTAAGCGTCTGCCTTCGGCTCAGGTCATGATCCCGGGGTCCTGGGATCGAGTAGCGCATCGGGCTCCCTGCTCAGTGGGGAGCCTGCTTCTCCCTCTGCTTGTCGCTCCCTCTACTTGTGCTCTCTCTCTCTCTGGCACATAAATAAATAAAATAAAAATAAATAAAATAAGCTCTCTAGGAAGGAGCAGAGCATCAAGCATAAAGCCTCAGATTTCGGGGCTGCACAAGGCTCCTGAACTCTGAGCTCTGGGCAGAAAAGCCTTGGAAGCAAGAGGAAGGTTGTGCTCCTCTGAAGAACACAAACCCAGACCTTTCTCTTCCTTGTCCTCCCATGTTCTTCCTCAGAGTCCCTGCACTTCCTGTATCTTGTGCTCCAGCTAAATAGCTGCAAAAGAGCCTTCAATCCCTTTAGTGGCGCAAATATCTGGAGAAACTAGGTCCTTACAGGCAGAAGGCTTAACTAAATAAAGCATCTCAAGCAAATCTTCTAAGCTCAATTTTTGTTTTTAATGTTATCTGGGCTCATCATAGAGCCTAGGTCTATAGGGTTCCGAGGAAATTTGGTTTTCCTTTAAGGGATAACATTTTTCCACATCCTCTATGAATAGCTCAGAAAAGATGTTCAAAGAAAGGCACATAACTAATGAAACAGTTGACCTCTCCTCCCTGGCTTGTTACTGTTGCTTTTAAATTCTAAAAGCTAGGGTAGAATTGATGAGTCTTGGCTCTGGACTGAAGAATTATAACGGAGGAAATGCAGTAAGTGATTCAGGCTCTCAGGACACCCGGAGGAGCAAGACAAAGCCAGAGGGAGGAGCAGTTAGTGTTGGGCACGGACAGGGGAAGCTGCGAGAAGAGATTCCCAGAGAGATCCCTGCCTACTCACTCTGGGTCCTGAGCACAGAGGAGCCTGCCAGTCGGCCTGGCAGGAAGCCCAGGACATAGAGAATTAACACGGTCAGACCCATACATTAGGGAGGCATGGACTGGAATTTCAAGTTGAAGAGGAAAAAGGGCACTCTGGGGTTTTCTCTGGAGATGAGTGAAAAAGACCATTGCTGCATGACGCTGTGAATCCATTACAGCCCCGTTAAACCTGAGGCCATGACACCATGGGCAGGCGTCACGTTTCTTAACTTCCTGGCTAGATGAGGCCAGATAGTTGCTTCTTTTATGGGGATGGGGATGGAGACAGGAAGAAAGAGAAACATGGTGATCAAATTATAAAAAGGAAAGAAATAGGATGTTTGTAGCCAATTTCGAGTAAGCAGGGAATGGTGATATGATTCAAATAAATGGTAAGATATTAGGCGGATAGTGACTTAAGCTTTGTATAAATCCTGATACATTTCAGGAGCTGTAGATCCCCTTATTAATGCATCTATTCAAACATTTTGAGAAGTATCAAAACAAAAATCTATGAGAATATTACAATTTTAATGGTTCCTTACAATATGCAGCTTTTATTAGGCTTTTAAAATCCAGTAAATCCCCCTGCCTAGATCATCCCTATTGACTAAATAAAAGTAATAGATGTATATAAGAAAAAAGGGATGAAACAAAATGTAAAAGGCTACCTTCCCATCCTGGCTCCCTCCCATCCAGTTTTTCTCTTTAAAGGTAACCACTTTTAACAGATTCTAGCATCTCCATCCAGAGAAAAACCTTATGCATAAAGTATAGACTGTGTCTATTTTTCTTTGTACATCCTTTCTTTCTTTACACACAAGTGCTGATATTATATACACTGTGCTCAAACTTGATCTTTTCCACTTAACATATCTTGGAAATCTACTGATCTGCGAAAGGCACACTTCATTTCATTGTGCTTCCCTTTATTATACTTCACAGATAATTGTGTTTTTTTTACAAATTGAAGGCTTGTGGCAACTCTGTGTCCAGCAAGTCTACCAACATCATTTTTCCAACAGCATTTGTTCACTGCATGTCTCTGTGCCGTATTTTGGTAATTCTTGCAGTATTTCAAACTTTTCATCACTATCGTATTTGTTATGATGATACTGATCAGGGAGCTTTAATGTTACTACTGTAATTGTTTTGGGGGGCTGCAAACCATTTCCACGTAAGATGGCAAACTTAATCAATAAATGTGTGTGTGCTGACTGCTTCACTGACTGGCTGTTCCCCCATCTCTCTCCCTCTCCTGGGGTCTCCCTAGTTCCTGAGACCCAACAACATTGAAATTAGGCCAGTTACTAACCCTACAATGGCCTCTAAGTGTTTATGTGAAAGAAAGAGTCAATCAATGTGTCAAACTTCATTGCTGTCTTATATTGGGAAACTGCCACAACCACCCCAGCCTTCAGCGAGAATCAACCTGATCAGCCAGCAGCCATCAACGAAGCAAGACCCTCCGTCAGCAAAAAGACTGTAACTCGCTGAAAACTCAGACGGTTAGCGTTTGTAGCCACAAAGTATATTTATTTTTATTTTATTGTTTTAGAGAGGGAGAGAGAGGAGCTTAAGCAGGCTCCTTGCCCATTGAAGAGCCCGACCACGGGCTCTTCAATCTCACGACCCTGAGATCATGACCTGAGCCAAAATCAAGAGTCAGACGCTGAACCGATTGAGCCACCCAGGTACCCCAGCCACAAAGTATTTTTTAATCAAGGAATGTACGTTGTTTTTTTAGACGTAATGCCGTTGCACACTTAATAGACTACAACAGTGTAAATATACCTTTTACATGCCCTGGGAAACCAAAAAATTCATTGGACTCACTTTATTGTGATACTCACTTTATGAGCTCGCGGTATCTTTGGGGTATTCCTGTATTAATAAGGCTGCAATGAACATCCTCAGACATATCTTTTGACATTTTTATATAAGTGTCTTTATAAGAAATTCTTAGCAGTGGAACAGATAAAAGAGTATCTGAATTTTAAATTTTTGAGAGCTATTGCCAAATTGGGCTCTAATTTCATGCCCACTAAGTATTTTTCAGATTAACTGGAAGTTGGTACCTTTTGATGCCCTTCCCACCCATTTCCTGTACCCCTACCCTCTGCCTCTGGCAACCACCAATCCAGTGGACTGTTTTAACAAGCTTTCCAGGTCATTCCAATGGTGAAGCTTGAGAACCTCTCATTTAAAACATTATCTCATTTAAATTTCCCAACAACCCTCTGGGGCTGGTGCTTCCATAATGCCCATTTCACAGATAAAGAAACAAATTCACAGAGAGGTAGAATTACTTGTCCAAGGTCATATACTTAGCAAGTGGTGAAATTGGGAATGGAATTGTATCCGCTCAACTTCAAATAACATATATCTGACCCTGGAACAATGCGAGGGTGAGGGACACTGACCCCCACCCCCACCCCCATCAAACATTGCATTCAGCTTTTGACTCCCCCAAAACTTAATAGCCTCCCATTTACAGCTTACAAAACAGCTGATTAACACATAGTTTGTATGTTATATGTATTACATACTCTATTCTTACAATAAAGGAGGCTAGAGAAAATGTTAAGAAAATCATAAAATACATTTACAGTACTACTATACTGTATTGAGAAAATCTGTGGACCAGCACAGTTCAAACCCATGTTGTTCAAGGGTCAACTGTATTTATAAACATTCGTATATGGATTTATACTATGGGCCAAAGTCTCATGAGCACTGCGGAATGTATCATGCCAGGCACTGTCCTAGGCGCTGGGGATAGGGTGATCCACAGATGCTGCTGATTCTTGCAGCCCTGGGGGGAGACAGCCACAGACAAGACTGAGTCACAGGAGGAGAAGCAGCCTGCAGAGAGCACCAAAGGAGGCAGGAAAGGCTTGAAGGACCCCTGGGCCAAAACTTTAAGACAAGTAGAATTTTCTAAAAGGAAGAAGCTAAATAGTTGAGATTGTTATGGGGCAGGAAGCTGACTGACCCCTCTCCAAAAGTATACCGAGGAATCTGAAAGGCAGTGAAGAAGAAACAGTGTCTGCAAAAGGGCCCCTACTTCTTGTGTGTCTACCAGACTGGAACTGGCTTCCCTCCGTGTGTGTGTGCCCTCAGCACACAGTCATCTAAAATCCACTCCGCCCTACTTTTGTTCATCACTGTTGTTGGATAATAAACCTCAGCAGGGGAAACCTGAGGAGGTGGGGCCCAGCTGAGGGAGTGCTTTTAGGAATTGACACTGTGGGGCTGCATGTGAGCATGAGCCAGGAAGGAGAGTGAGGAAGCCCTTGTTGTGGGTAAAGTCCTAGCTCCACCACCAAGCAACCGTGTGGCCTGAAGAAAGCCTCTATGTTTGAGGCCCAAAGGAAAGGGGGATGGACGAGCCATTTCTAAATATACACCCCAGCTCTGTGATCCTACAGAAGACGGGTCAGCAAGCTTTTTCCGCAAAGAAACAGGAAATATTTTTGGTTTTGCTGGTCATACAACTACCCTGCTAGAGAAAGTGTCTACAAACCTAAGCAGTTTATGTCCTTAAATAAAAGTGGCTACTTTTTCATGATCCTCCCTGGGCACAGTTTTCCTTTGCTTGAGCACAGACACCAACTTGTACTTCCTTTCTCGGTTGCACAGAAGAGTCCAGAATACATCATCTCTGCGTTAAAATAACTATACCGACACCTCACTTTTCCTCAGATCTAGTTTGAAAGTGACTTGGCTTTAAAAAGTTTTTGTGAAAAAAAAATGTTTGCACGCGGATTCTTTCCAAAGTAGCTCGGAGACGACTTCCTCATAGCCTGTCCCCTCCTTCTATATCCCCCCCCCCCACCTCCTCCTTACCACTTGGCGGTGGCTTCTATTGCAGTCCCTACAAGTGGGCTCATATGAAGATAGCAGGGTTTCATCTCTAGCTCCCAAAAGTTCTATCTTTTCTGAATTGCTGTGCTCTTCACTCAACACATACTATGTTAGCTCTTGAAATCTAGCCTTCTACAATTCCTTATTCCAGAGTGTAAGGCTTAATTTCTCTCTCTTATTTTGCTATCAGTAAAACATTTTTTTTCATGTTATTATTTTAATGGTATTATTTGGCTCAGTACATATATTTTCAGTGAGACTGAAGGAAGAGAGACCAAAAAAGGCTCAACTCACATCTGGCAGACTTCCAGTATCCTCTCGTATTGCTTTTGGTATTCTGTGAAATAGAAGGTTCTCTGCTCATTCTTGATTTGTAAGTTTTTATAAAAAATATTTTCTCTGGACATTTATTCCCTGAAAGCAAATAGGTATTTTTTTTTTTTAATGAAAATAATGCTTCCAGAACTTAAAACACTGGCAAATATAACCATCAGTATGATTTGGAGGAGAAACAGAAAACCTGCCGAGTTGCTAAAGCAGTTAAGGGGAATTTTTTTCCCATGGATGAACGATAGCAATGACGACCACAGACACGGAAAACATTTTAACACTTCATAAAATTCCTTTCCGACAGCAGGAACATAGAAGCCAAACTTCCCTTGGCAGAAAATTAAAAAAAAAAAAAAATGTTTAGCTGAGATGTTCTTAAGAAGTAAATGGTTTCAGAAAGAGCTTTTCAGACAGAAGAAATGTGGATGATGACACCCCATCTGCCTGAAAGGGGGGGTCACGGTCCACAGGAAGATCAGAGACCCCTCATCTGTCACTCCAGTGCTCTGCGCACTACTGGGTGCTTAACAGGGGCCCCATAAATATTTGTGGATGAATTTCATCATTTGTTCAAACACCTGAGGCTTTTACGATTTCAGTCAAGAAAACAGATGAGGACGTGACAGAGGAGACCGGTTAGGGAAGGCGCAGCCTCCCCAACAGGAACCCTGACCTGTCTACAGTGTGCAGCACCCCGGAAGGGTGCCGTGCACACACTCTCAGGGTTCAAATGTGGCTTGAAATTTGCAGTGCTGTCCTGCAGACACGACCTCCAGAGCGAGGCAGAAACGGGGAACACGCCTGGGAGGATACCAGCTCCACTGTTCTGTGATCAGCTAAGGAGCTCTCGGCATCCCAGCTGGGTCCCGGTAGAGAGGCTGGCTCTGTTTCACACACTCAGAAAAAAAAGGATCAGAGTCATTGACATGATAAGGACTGCAGAATTTTTGGAATGGCAATGGGCTTTAGGCGCGGGGGTGGGGTGGGGGGTGGCTGTCTGGTCAAACCCTTCCACTACTGAACAGATGGGGAAACTGAGACTCGGGGTGCTCAGCGGACTGTCCTAAAGTCACCTGGCTAACTAAAGTAACCTGGAGCCGGGATTAGAACCAGGATCTCTTCAGGCCCAGTCAACGGCCTCTCCTCTGTTTGCCGTTTTCAAGATCTAAGATGAGGGTGGCGCTGTTGCCTATCACAAACGTACAAAGCAAATTTGCATGGTAGTTCCAAGCTTTCCCATCTCCAGGTTAAAGTAATATTAGTAGGAGGCCTGGGATAGCACTACTGTAAGGTTCTCAGCTGAAGAATATTCTGCGTGTTCTACTTGAAGGAGGATGGCATGCTGGAACAAAGTCAGCTGAGATCATGGTTTATTCAAAAAGCCCAACATTTAGAGTATGTCTTGCAGTTTCTAGGCTCTAGCCCAATTTCCCATACCACCTTCATTTCCATCTATGATGTTGACCAACAGCCAAGAGTTGTACTGAGGTCTCTGATAGGCTGCCGGGAATTGTGCCAGACCTGGGCGGGGCGCAGGGAGGCGGGAAAGGGGACCAGTAAACGGCCTCTGTGTCTCTGTGTAGCCTCAAGTCTTGCTAGAAGAAAAAACGAAGACCCCACAACCTGATGCACATAAGATAATGAGGAAAGAATGAAATGCTCAAGGGGGTAGGGGCCGTGTTAATAAGCGTCGTAGAAGGGGGCGCCTGGGTGGCTCAGTCCGTTAAGCATCTGCCTTCGGCTCAGGTCATGATCCCGGGGCCCTGGGATCGAGCCCCGCATTGGGTTCCCTGCTCGGCGGGGAGCCTGCTTCTCCCTCTCCCACTTCCCCTGCTTGTGGTCCCTCTCTCGTTGTGTCTCTCTCTGTCAAATAAATAAATAAAATCTTAAAAAAGAAA
The DNA here is from genome assembly GCF_029215605.1 of Mirounga angustirostris. Taxonomy (NCBI): domain Eukaryota; kingdom Metazoa; phylum Chordata; class Mammalia; order Carnivora; family Phocidae; genus Mirounga; species Mirounga angustirostris. The sequence goes on from NW_026991711.1 coordinate 53,349,228, forward strand.
AAAAAAAGCGCCGTAGACGGCAGGAGAGGGGGCCAGGGCCACGAGCTGCACCAGGAGCACGCGTGACCGAGGCTGGGCTCCGGTTCCGGCCTGGGTCCGGGGAAGACGCTTGAGGCGAGGGAGGTAGCGTAGGCACGGCGTGGAGGGGGAGAGAGGGCAGTGCTGGAGGCAAAGGCTTCACTTCCTAACCAGACAGCAGCATTTGCATTCCGTGTGAAGCCAGTGCCGACTACCACCCAACACTCCCTCAGCTCCGCCCGTATGCCACAGATTTACAGCTATAATATCCTCCTCTGCTCATTTTCACTGCTCATAAACACACACATAGGCAAAGCGGTAGAGAGCTAACCGTTCAGGGGGCCAAGAGTCCTGGGTTCTGATCTGCCCGTTAACTGCTAAATGACCAAGGCCTGTCACGTCTGCTCTAGAACTTCTCTGTCTCCTCCTCTCGAAAATGAGAGGCTATGAAACAAAAGATCTCTGAGGTTCCCCTCCCGCCCTGACATTCTATAGTTTCTACTTTCCAGTCCTCCTCCTTGTATTTATGGCACGTGTTCTTAAAATTAATATTAATCAACCCTTCTCCACTGCTTTCCCAATTGCCTTTCCCCCATGTTACTCCCTTACTTCACTTCTCTCTTACTGGGAAGCGTGTTGGGGAAGTACCAAAGTGGGGATATCATGCAGTGTTGAAATGTTCATTAGATGAGTGTGTGTTGTAACAAGGCATGCACAATTGATCATCTTGGCATGCATATTAATAATTGAATGCTGTGGTACATGCTTCCTGAACTTTATAAACAGCTCCTCTCTGAGCTTTGAAATGACAAGCTTTGCTCGTAACTGAAAAACTGAAAGTGGGCGGGCCTACGGGGAGTGCCTATGAAGTATACATTTTTAAAAAGCAAAGAAGATCAAAACCCCAATGTCTCCTGGTCGGGAGAACTGGGGAAGTTTCCTGCCAAATGGACAGGTTAAGAAATGACATAAACATGAGTCAAGAAGGACCTAAGGATAAGATGACATAAGAGTGAGATGATTCACCTGTGCTGACATTTTTTTTTTTCTCTTTCTTCTATATCTAGCAGATGAGATCTGCCCAGCTGGCCGGAAAAGATGAGAAAGCCCCAGCTGCCACACCAGGATAGATGGCGTCCTCAACTAACATCTTTCATAACTGCACATCTGTGGTCAGAAGTAAAAAATGATCCCAAACAGAAGTGAATGGATGCTGAACTCCCCAAACTCTTGGTTGGGTCAGGTGCTGCCCCTTGATGCTTAAAGCCAAGGCTTAGCTTCGCTTAGCTCCGCTTAAGCTTAAAGAGCTTAAAGGTTCTGGGGTGAAGGCCAGAGATATGAGAAAGGTTAGAAATTAAACAAATATTAGCAGGACTGAACATTAACAAGGCTGGAAGGTAACTACCGGACCTTGACGTAAACCTTGAAATAAATCACAACTTTTTCTTTATGTTATTATTCATGGCTCTTGATTTCTGTTCCCCTGTGAACAAATGCTATCTGCTCAAATATGAAAGCAAGGACAAATATGACAAGCAAAGCAAGGATGGGTGCATCTTATCCAGTTTAATGGACTAACACTTAATGAAATTTCCCTTCTCCTATTTCCAATAATATCTATCTAGGGACCCAACTTACCATGCTGGGAGCTTTGCAAAAATGTGCCTGAACTTTTCTGGAAGTTGTCAAATGAACCCTCCCTTCAGGACACCGGGCCAGCTCCACCTGATGTAATAAGCCAGCTCATCAATATATTTGCTTTCAAATTGCCTCAGAACAATTTCCTGACCCTTGTGGCTTTCCAACGGAGACCACCATGGGATGTTACGGAGAAGGGTGCTGGCGCTGTGGACATCTTTTATGAGGGAGGGTGCACTCAGGGTTACTGCCAAACAACCAGATCTCCAGCCCCTTAGGAGAAAGAAAACAGATGCCATTCCTGAATTTTCGTGCTTAACAATCATGATCTAATTCTAAATGAGAAAGCCGAAATGTGATTCCTGCGGTGTTTTCCAGAAGTATTAATGCGGACGAATGGGGGTGTGGCTGGTTCTGCTTTTGGAAAATGTAGTGAGTGTGCCAATCACTGTGGACTTTGGCAGTCATTATGTTAGAAGCCGCCCCATGTACCGATGCCAAACTCACCCCGCCATACTAAAGGGAGCTGGGATAAGTGGAAAATGTGGTTGAGACAAACAGACATAACTGTATCAGACATGACAATAGATGTATTTAAAATTCAAAGGGTGATGAAATGTGCACACACATAGCAGCTTAGCCAGGTTACTGCTACCATTGTCATGACGAATGGTAGGCTTTCGTTCCCCTTTGCAGCCGGGGAGTAGTCATCTTTGTAAAAGCACTTAGGAAAGAATGGAAAATTCTGAGGTTGTTCAGTAAGACACGCAACCTTCCTGTTCTCCCTCTAAGGCTTAGTTCCAGGTCACACTCACATTTAAGGTCTCTCCCATCTTGAGGTTGTTCCGAAGGGCCTTAGCTACCAAGGCACACAATGACCCCTTAGGCCCTCTGTGGCTGGGATGGGCACAGCACTGTGGGCTGTCAACATCAGCTGGGACTTTTCACCTGCTCTGCTGGCTGCTGAAACACTTCCCCAGAAGCAAAGTACAGGGCTGAGGGGGGTCTCTCACACAGCAACAGGTAGATGGGAAATGTGGTTACAACTGAGAAACGCCAACACGAAGTTTTCCATTGACTCTTCCACGCTGACTCCCCTAACACCCCCTAGCCTGCTACCAGGGTCTGGTAGAGCACAGCAATTACCAACAAAGACACAGCTAGGGAGCCTTCAGACGTGCTGGATCACACAAGCAGAGCTGAAGGCCCGGGCCCCCCGGATTGTGCTGCCACCCACGCCAAACCGCTCTCAGAGGGCCCTGGGCACTTCGGAACGGTCTCAGGCTTCCTTCCTGCCGTCCTTCCTATTTACTCATGTGCTCACTCACTCATCATCCTGAGTCTACGTTCCAGACACTTGGTGTGCGTGCATGACTAATAATCAAGAGCAGACAAATCATGACATCATTGCATGTTTTGGTTAAGTACTCCGAAGGACCTCGAACTGGGTGAAACTACTGGGGAAGGCTGAAGTGGAAAGGTCTCCTGAAGGGTGGGCTTTCGGCCAAGACCACAAAGCATGGGGAGGATTCATGCACACAGGGTGGGGAGCAGCGCACATCAGACAGAAGGACAGAGGTGCAAAGGCTCAAGGGTGGGAGGCAGTTCTGACAGGCTCCGCAGCGGGGAGGCCAGTGGGGATGAGGCACGGCGTGTCAAGGGAAAACTGACGCTAAAGAGGCAGGTCTGGAGAGCTTGTAGTCTGGGGAGAGTGAATATTATTGTAAGTGCAATGGGAAGCTACTCGAGGGATTTAAGTGGGGAAGACATGATGTGAATTATATTAGACGATGTGTGAAAAATAGATTGAACAAGAATCAAAGTGGAAAGGGAGGGACTGTATACGGCAGAAACTGCACAATGCCTCCCGGCAGCCCTCCTCCCCTCCTTCCTTCCTATGAGAGCTCCAGCTTTATTCTGGGAGCAACGGGCCCACTCAAAAAAGGGTATTTCCTGCTTTCCTTGTAGCTAGGCATGGACACGTGTAATAATTCCGCACAACACGACGCAAACGGAAGTCTGTTGAGGATCTCTGGGCAAGTTTTGCTGTCTTGCCCTAACGGCACAAGCCCGCCCTCTGCTTTTTCCCTTACGTGATTCGAGCATGTAAAAAAACCAATGTGATGGCAGGACCAAGGGCAGTCGTTTTTGACCATCACCTAGGAAAAGCTAACAGCCTCGCGGACACCTCAGGCCTGACAGCCCTGCAGCCCTGAACCTGCGCCTATACGCATCTACAGCCGGGTTTTACAGGTATGAAAAGAAAAAAAACCTCTTTTTTTTTTTTTAATTTTATTTTTTTTTTTTTGAGAGAGAGAGGGAGAAGCAGGCTCCCTGCTGAGCAGGGAGCCCGATGCGGGGCTCGATCCCAGGACTCTGGGACCATGACCTGAGCCGAAGGCAGCCGCTTAACCGACTGAGCCACCCAGGCGCCCCAAAAACCTCACTTTTTTAAGACACAGTTGGGTAGGGTTTTCTGTTACTCACAGGTGGACACTAGGCCTCACGGACGCACCAGGCCACTGCCATAGTTCAGGCAGCCTGCACTTGAATGTTGGCAGTTAAAATGAAGAAAAGTGAGTGGTTTTTGAATGCTGACACAATGGGATTTCCTGATGGCCTGAATACGGGCTTTGGAGGAGGGAGATGATGAGGATAAAAATTACTTGTAGGATTTGGGTCTGAGAATTCCTTAAAATAGGAAGGAAAAACCTAAAAAGGAATGGGTTTGAAAATTAAAAGCAAGAATTCCATTTTCGGTATTTCACAGTGGAGGTGCCAAAGAGGTATCTAGAATAGGAGTCTCCACTCCTAGGTTTCCATGAGGTGGACTTCCCTCCAAAATTCCTGGTCCTACTCCCGCCCTTCACTCTCTCCTTCCCAGGGAGGCAGCCCACCAGCCTGCCTGTACCCCTGCTCATTTCCCCCCTGCTCCTCCCCTCACTGTGCAGCGGGGTCAAGGGCTTCAGGGCTGCCTGTGGCCAGATGCTCCCCCTGGAGGCCTCGCAGTAGAAAGCCCATTGTTACAGCAGACCTCAACCTCACGTTCCAATTCAGCCTTTATTGGTAATCAAATGCTGATGTTTGGATCCTGCCACGTGCCTGACTTCTTTGAAGATCTATCTCTCTTGTGGTTTCATACCGAGACCAGCTCAGCCCCACATCATGTCAGGCACGTTGCATTCTCTCAGCCACAAGAGCTGGGCCTCTTTTTAACAGGTGCTTCTTTCAACAGATACGGACAAAGGACACCGAATTTCTCCCCTATTCTAATGCGTGGCTGTCTTTCTACCTTCATTGTTAGGCTCAAGGGTTGAGTCTTCCCCGCCAGGTGGGACTGTGAAGTCACAGGAGTGAAAATGTTTTTAAACTGATGCTAGTGAGCAAAAGTTACCCAGTAATATCCCAGTGTTCACGCACTTGGCTTGCCATTACTTTGCAGGGACTGTATCATTAGAGTTGAGTGGTCTTTCCCTCTCTTCCTTTTCTCCATTACCAAGCCAGCCTTACCTCCCCTCCACCCACTAATCCATTCCGTGCTTCCCTCCTTTTAAAGGTGGAATCAATATTAGTGTTCTTTATCCTATCCTTAGTAACCCTAACCTCAGAACTGCTGGGTGTACACGGTCTGGGGAAGGGCCATTCCTCATGACTGGGCATCAAGGGAAAGTGGTCTGATACTGGTCTGATGAGACAGCACTTCTGTTTTTCCTATTCCTTTTCTATAAAGACAGGTGCCCAGGTTGGTCTCCTACTGGATATTTGGTCACTTACCAGAGTTCATGTTTGCGCGTTTCTTATATATTTTATGTTGCTGCAAAAAATGGTCTTCTTACAACAAAGTCATATAAAACACCTTTCCACTTGAGAGCCTGGTTTTTCATGTCCCTCTCTCTTCTGGTCCTAACAGAGAGATCCATCGTCCCTTGGGTTTACACTGATGAAAGAGGCGATCGACATTTTGGCACACTGTATCATTGAAAAAATTCCTCATTCTCAGAACGAATATGTAAATCGCATATGTCACCATCCCACGGGACACCCTGCACCTGGTACCGAATAGAGTGGGGCATTGTTACAGTGTCATTCGATGGCTTTTACAGGAACATCAGAAACCGCAATGCATTATGCCACTGTGACGTTAACTACAGACACAGACAGAGTGCCCGGAAAAAAAATTAACGCCCTTTTTTTGAATAGAGCCCTGGGTAATTACCCTGACTATTGTTCTATGAGAAAGCCTATTTACACCCCTTCATCAATTTAGGTCTGGACATGAAAAATCGCCAGCATTAAGCAGTTAAGGCAATTTGCTTTCGAGATGAAGAAAGGACAAAAAAATAATACTGTAGAAAAACCTCGACTTCTGAGTTGCCCATGTTGACAGCCAAAGCTCACCTCAAATAAAGGATCCTGAGGAGGAGTTTTTCTGATGGTGCCTTCATCCTAAACAAAGCTCAAGGACAATGTGCTCGGGGTCTGCTTCCTACTGTCGGCACTAGGAGGACATGCAGGTCATGTCCTGCATGGTAAAGGGCAGCCGCCCGGCAGGTGCCCCAGAGGTGTGGTGTAACCTGTGGTGGGTCCAGCAGGCACAGAAGCATCTGGCTGCCCTGCCCCAGTGGCCGGGTTTGGTGTTCTGAGGAAAAGCTACAGAAACGTTGCTCACCTTGAGAAGTAAGCTCTCAGGGCAGGGTCCATGTTCCTCCAAGTTGCCACAGGACATGAAATAGGTTATGAGGTTTGCCATTCAATATGGAGTAAAATGGGAAATTATTGAACTACTTACCCCCAAATGAAAACAAAAATTAAATGAATGCAAAAGAAAAGGCAAACTCACAACGAAAACAGATGGCCCCCAAAATTTTACTTACATTGAGTGAGGATTCCTGTTAAGGCATTTTTAAAATTCTCCTTGGCCTCTTCCATCTCCTGTTCGTGGGTGGCTTTTTCGTTCATCAGCCGGCGGACGTGGCTATTGGCTGACTGCACCATGGAATAGAACTGGTTTGCAGAACGCCGATTCACCTCCCCTCGTTCGATCCAGGAAAGGAGCACTGTGATAGCCTCTGAAAACTTGCTATCATCTGGAAATGGAAAACCACGAAGTACAAATCATGCCAAGGCAAGACAATGAACTTTACTTTGGGTTCTTCTCAAAAGACAGAACACGGACCATCTTCTTGGATGCATTTTCCGAACTTGACAAATTAGCTTTCCTAAGACTAACTGCTCCAGCATTGTTTGGTTTCCCCTTCTGCCTCTAATTCCATGGTGCCAAAGAGCCAGCCAAGAAACAAATGGTGGGTCACTCTCTCATCTCCGAACCTGGTGAGTTCAAGTTTTAGATCTGTTCTGGGCATTCTTGGTAACATGGTATGCCAAACCCTGATTTCTCTTTCTTAAGACTGGCTTGAAAAACTGTTATTAACCTATCTGGTCGCCACTTCTTTATTCTTTCATCAGGTATATTATACAATGATACTAGTTTTCTGACAGAATCAGCTGAGTTAGTGTCAAAATATGGATGACATATTAAACTATTTTAAAACTGGATGTAATGGAAGATATTGTTCCCAAGGTGGTAGTAGAAATTAGTCAATTCTTTTTCTACTACAGTTCAAAACTAATTTCATCTTAGGTTTAATACAACATATTTAATTAGGTTGAAAATAGAATATTCCCTTGTTTTCAACAAAAGAGAATTTGTTATCTGGGTGGTCAGTGTTTTCTCTGGAAGCCATCTAGAAGCCTATTGGAACCAATTTGAACTTGGTTTGAGGTATGTATGGGGGTTGGGGGGATGGAGTGGGGAATGAGGTTCCACCTGTAAATAAATGATAGAGTTTATTTGAAAGAAAATAAATAAACTTGCCTGTTTGGGAATGGTTACTAGAACAGACCTGTGTTGCATGGCTTAAAAGTAGGGGGGAAAAAAGCAAGTTTGAAGGTAATTAAGTTAATTGAACTGGAAGTTGTATGTCAATTATCACAACATTAATCGATCCTACTGCTGAAGGCTCACTGCATACTTCCCAGGCAAACTTGAGGGGAGACGTCTTCCACTTGTATTTTTCTACCCTTGAAAAATGTGACTTAAGAAAAATATCCTATATTTTTCAAGAAAACTATGTAGGCTCTGAATTCTAAAAATCAGTAGCAAAATTAAACTGGAAGATTCAGATTCTTACTCATTTATTTGATAAATACTGAGTGCCTGCTATGTTCCCTCCACTGGAGGAACATCAGAAACATCCTTATGCAGTGTATGTGTATGTGTGTGTGTGCGTATATTTTCTATATTATTATATATTTTTGTATATTATATATTATTTACACACACACACACACACACACTCACCCAGATGACTGGACAGAGCGTGATTCATATTCGGTAAAGGAGTTTTATCTCACTCACCAGATGTTTTTTAATTAACCGCTGTTGTTGGTATGTTACACATCATACAAAACCTTCATTCTTGGGGCTCTTTGTGAACTTCATAGCGCAGGATAGAAATATCTATAGTACTTTTTCTGCCAGAGGCCCCCTCCCAGACGGGACACAACTTCTTTGCTGTGGCTGTTGCTTGCCCAGAGGTGTGTGCGCTGAATGAAGGCAGGATCAGCCTGACCCACAAAGGGATGTGCTCTGCTTTCTCCAGGGTGGAAGCATCTATCAAATGCAAGCTACTGATCAGTACCCAGCCAGGCCCTCCCCCACTGCGGCAGGGGCAGTTGGAGATTGGGGATCAGAGCCTTTTTCCAGTGCAAACCTGCCCCCTCCACCCTCACACCTTCACCAGAGGAGTTAAGAGGCCCTGGAAACGCCCATGGGGCACCCCGCAAAGATGCCTTTCCTCGAAAATCTCAAAGCACAGGCTCAGAACACACGCGTGCAGTCTCACAGCTGGCTCATCCAATTTTGTTAACTCTGGAATTTCAGTCTGAGCTCAACCCTCTGTGAACTCCAGCTGCAGTGGTTTCTTATCTCATTTCATGGACCGGAGCGGCTTGTGTAAGATAAAATCCATCATACAACTTAACATTACGTTCAGCCCATGGAGAGGCCCATAATTTAGCATTATGTTTGTGAGAGGCCCACTGTGACCGTTATAGTCAGAATAAATTTTGCCTCCCACACGCACTCTCTACCTCTCTCCCTGCCAATATATGTTAGAAGAATGGACCTCCCAAAAGACAGCACGAATAAACCTAACACTTATAAGAAAGCTTCCCCCCCTCTTAAAAAATAACAACAAAAAGAAAACACTGACTCCATGTACCATTTTTACCCTTTGCTGGGACTTTCATCTCTGCATAACACAGAGCAAAGAAAACCCTTCACGATTTTGTTGTTGAGCTTACTAGCAGAGAGAACAATGTTGTTCTATCTTTCCCTCCTATTACTGATTGTTTTTCCTTCTCTTGCTTGTGGTCACTGAGCTCATAAATACACTAACTTACTGTGAGGGAGAACACACTTCAATTTTTAAATGTATGTTTGCTCAAATGATCTGAAAACGAAATTTTCTTGTTCTTCACTCCTAGATGGAGAGCATAAGTTCACCAGCAGATCATAGTTATTTGATAGTTTTCAGAAAAAGAAAACAGCAGTTTTAAGATTAAGCAATTGGAAATATACAATTTATCAAGTGAGCCAGGATGAGACTTGCTCACATTTTAACAAGGGTTAAAAAATAGGTAACACAAGTGATTGTAGGCAGAATTCCATTAGCTTAAAATAAGTATATACTTTTGAAAACTCCCAATTTCATCCTCATTTCTGAACTTTCTAAAACTGTCAGGCCAATGTATAATTGATGTACTGACATGCAACTTAAATGTGAAGACATTAGTTAAGGCTCACTGGTAAGTTTGGTCAATATCTTTTGCTATGTAAGAAGTGACTTTATATTAAGTAAGACTAACCCAGCAACTCACTCTGAATGGCTATAGGAGCGATTGGGAGTGGTCATTTTCAATATCCAACTGTAAATTCAATTTTGTATTCAGTGGGAAGATCATTGAGAAAACAGAAAACAATATAAAACTAATTTAAACAGGATTTAGATTGCAGCATTATTAAAGCTATTCACGTGAAAAGAAATTAACACTGCTCATAAAAATCACATCAAAGATGCAGTTATAAAAATTCCAAATACTTTCTGTGAACATGCTTAGGCATAACTCTGAACATGGGTGCAGTTTAGAAACTAGAATGTGCAGATGTGCTTTTTCCACAGTAAGAATTGGGAAGATCGGTGCATTAAGGAGTGACTATGAACCATTTGCTCATTAAAAATTGTGTAGTGTTTTCTAATCAGGGTCTTCGCGATGTCACACACAGGTTACTGCACATGTTTACTCTGTGGCTTTTCTTGATTTGCATTTTGCTCTTCAATCCATCCCTCCCCCATTCCCTTATAGCGCTCTCCTTTGTTAAACACCATGGCCATGCCTTTGCCTGTCTGTGCAGTCATCCTAGGAAGGAGCATTCATGTTTCTGGTCCACCTGTTCTGTTTCCCTCAAGATTCAGCTTCAGTGTCTTCCATGAAGTCAGCTTTTCTGTAACCCTAACATGAATTAGGTGTCCATTTGCTATGTTTCCACAGCTCCCTATATAACCTGCTACTAAGACATTAGTCACTCTATATAGTAATTGCTCATTTATGGATGGGTCTCCAGTTTTGAAGGGCTAACATGAGAATAAAACTTCCAAAACAGATTTCAATCTTCTGGTCCCTTCGAGTTTTTCTCTTCGCAGTTTATATTTGATTACACGATTTCTAACAGGCTTGCAGTGATTAGTGCTCGAGAGCCACAAATTCAGTGGTCAGAAGTTGGGAAACATCAGATGGGAATAAACACTTCAATTTTGTGTTAAAGAGTATTTTCACAGTGTCTCTCAGAGATAAATGTTCTCCTGGCAGTTAAGCTAGCTGGTTCTTTACCTTTCAGGCCTCTGAGGTCATTACCACTGGCAACGAAAGTTAAGAATGATGTCAGATAATCACAGAGAAGCAGAACTTTCTGCAGTAAGGCACTAACTAACCAGCTTGTCAAAAGACTCAAAAAATCTTTTTGAAGGCATTTTTAATTCTGGGAAAATAATGACCAAATTTAGTTTTGTGAGGAATAAATAATATTATAATGACGATCATCCCTCAGTGTCACTACCTAAAGACATACCCATCTCATTTCATTTCTGTTTACTTCAGACTTTATCAACCTCCCTCCCTCTCTTTCATGTTTCTTGAGCACCTGGCACATAATAGACATTTAAAAAATTGCACATGGGATAAATCTTTGCTATTCAAAGACTTAAAGCTTGAGCCTCATTTGGGAGCTCCTTGAAAATGCAGATTCACCCTTACTCAGACTTCCTGACTCAAAATCTGCATCCTACTCCAAGTGATTCATATGCACATTAAAGTTTTGGAAGCACTGGAAGAAATCGGTCAATGAAAACCAGGGAAATTGGCTGGGAGCTCATCTAAGTTAAAAGATAACAAAACCCTTAAATGGAAAGTAGCAGCTGAGATAGTGGAGAATATTGAAAGAATTTGATGTGATCCTTATGAGCTTTGCAAATCCCTGTCCCTGACCTCCCCCACCCCATTTAAGGAATAGCTGCTTTAACACCTGGCATCCCCATCCAGAAAAAAAAAAATGTCCATGACTTGGAAATGGGCATAGAGACTACTGCAGATCCTTTCAGTGAAATGCTGGCCATGGCCTAGAGGACCCTCTCCATTGGCCTCCAGCCCCCAGAATTATCTGATTCTACAGGGGAGTGAATCTTTAATTGTTTTTGATCAGGCTATCTTACAACTCTTTAGGGACAGAACATAAATTGTGGAGAACTGATAACAATGCAAATAATTCTCCATAACAACGTAGATGAATTTTTGTCCAGTAGAAAATATAAATTGTTATAGAGCAAATTCTCTTTTGAACCAGTTTTTAACGTCTTACCGATTCTCTCGTTAAATGAGTTAAATAAAATCGCTGGCACATGTTCATGTTATATTTGTAAGTCATGGTTCTACTGCCAGAATATCCTTTAGCCACCCCTGAACTGCAAGTTCCTCAAAGGCCAGGCCCGGGCTGCAGTCATGTCTGAAACCCCAGGGCTATGACGCAGAGCCCAGGGACTCAGCAGATGGACACGTGATGAACTTCAATCAAACTGATTAATAGATAATAAAGGGGAAAAGGACTCAAACTGGTAAGCAGTTTTTTCTCCCCCTTTGTGTATGGAGGGAGATCTGGCCTTGATTTTCAGAACAATAGGTGGATGGGAGCCAGGCCATGAACACTCAATATGAAAACTTAGGTGGGCTGTAATACCCTTATTTATGGCTGGGTCTATAAAGGAATAACAGGAGAGGAGATTAATACTTGAATAAAATGCCTTGAGAATGAGATAAAAAGAAGATGTTCTACAACACATTTTTCCCCCAAAAAATGGGGATACACACACACGTACACACAAGATGAATCGTGTGGATGGTGTGTCGATCTGGCTATCACTGATTTCTGGTTTCTATGATAGCTGGGAAAAGCTTACAGGGTAGAGTCACATACTGACCCAAGCAGAATGGGATTCCAGGATGGCCAAGCATTATTCCTACAACATCCCTAGAATTCCACTATGTGTCCCTCAACATTGGACATCCCTAAACAAGTCTCCATTTTTTGGCTCCTCAATAAACCATTAAAAGGGGTGTAACCTTATCTATCCTCCAAATCACAGGTAGCAGGAAAGGTGATACAAATGGTTAATGCACCCCTCTCCCTCCAACACACACACACACACACACACACACACACTCCCCCAACTCTGTAGTACCTGCAAAAATGAAAAAAAAAAAAAAAAATTAAGGGGGTGGGTGGCAATATGAAAATGCACTGGTTATTCTTGCTTTTGGGTCAAGCAAAGTGTTTCTAGATGAAATGGCATATCTTGCCTCTGTGAAGGTCAATAACGCCTAAGGAAGTGATTCTCAAACAGGCTCCCGTGCGTCTCATTTCCCTTGCCCTGAGAAGGAAGCCTGGCTTTTAGCTAATGGAACTTCCACTTGGCTTACAGTGCTATTGATTTTTACTTTCTCGGAACCATAAATATTGACAACCGTCTCAGCAAAACGCCACTGGCACCACTGGCACCCCCCCTCCATCGTCTGGCAGGCTGACATGGGGCCATTCTGTATGCAAATCCGAGTCTAGCCCTCTGGAAATTAGGAATGCTGATCCCAGGAGAACTGAATTCATGAGGACATGCCAGGGGGATCCCAAGGGCACTGCTTCAAAGCTTTGACAAAACTTCACCTGATGCAGAGAAAAACTCTTCATTTCATCACATAATGAAAGATTATGTGAAGCTTTTCCAAAGGGGGAAAAAGTACACAAAAACTTTTAAATGCTCTTGCCAGGAGAAATCTCCAGTGAATTAGGATATAATCTTTCTCACCGTCTAATCAATCTCTTCCTTCCAGTCCAAACACAGGGCTCCTCCAGGGGTGGATGGTCTGTGTCAGACACGCTGAAATTCATTAGCTCATCTGCCTGGTGCTACTGTTTCCAATAAAGTGTAATTATGGTGTTATTGAGCTCCTTCTCACTTTCTCAAAGCCATGCTATAAACTTTGGGTCTGTGAGCAGTTACTTCCCAGTCAGTCTTCATTAAGTGGAATTGTCTCAAAACAATGTCTATTTAATCAGCAGGGTGCCCGCTAATTTTCTTTTTTAGAATTTGTATTAACGTAACCAACACCGCCTTAAGACACTGCATAATTACAACTTGACGTCTCCTGCGTCTTCAAGAAGGCCCAGTGGCCACTGGATCTGGGGTTAGCTGATCTCAGGAGATCCGCCCCCTCACCCTGCCGCTGGTCCAGCTGGGATCCGGGTCCCCCCTGGGATAGCTCGCTGCACTTTTCACACACCACCACGGGAAGTACATGGTGCTTAGTAATCACCTGTACTGCGCCAGAAGCCTAAACTCTGTGAGGTAGGGGCACATGTGCTATTGCCCCCCCCCCCCCCCCCCGCAGTGCTTCTTAGCACAGTTCCAGGTATATGGTGAAGAGCTCCACAAATATTTGCACAATGCTGGCACATCACCCCCCCCCCCCACACCTCCCACCACGTCTGGTGGCACCAGAGGCCAGAAATGCAACATGCTCAAAGCTCCAAATCGCTAAGGAAGGGAGAAAGGAATTAAGTATTTACTATGTGCAGAGTTTTAACACTGGGCAGCATGTAGAGGGCCTCGTGGATCATAATAAAGAGTTGGCTTGTGCAGATTTTGCTAGATAGAGCTGATTTTCAAAAAGCAAACTGCAAGAATAAACAAGTACAATGTAAAATGGGGGAAAATGTTTGTAATAAACCTAAGATAGCATGATTTCTCAGGGGAGGAAAAAAAATCAAATTCAATTAGGTATTTTCAGATCGTATTTCCATCGTCTTTTTTACTCAGGCTTCTTTACTTTGGGTTTTGACTGCATTTTTTGTTTTTTTTATCCCCACATCAATGAAGTCATCTTCAGGGAAGCAGTTTCCTTGGCCCCTCCAGTCTGGCTTTACAGCGTTATAAGGAGCATGGAGTAGATTTCCTCTCTGAGGCAGCCAATTTCCTAAGCAATTAAATGCTGTTTATATTCCAAACTCTGTGCTTGGGTTGAAATTGTCAAGCTTGGTATTACCTGACTGGTTGCCTGCACTGTAACCCTAGCTAGTTCATTCTACTGTAACTGCCATCTATTAAATTTTCCAATCTGTTCTCTCAACGGATCACACAGTACTTGGCGAAGGTGCAGCTCCTAAATTCTGCAAATTATACTCATCTATATAAATATATATTTTTGAAATGGCAAAACTTGCAAATTACTTCACCCAATTGATATCCCAATCTGTGACCCCCCCACAGCAAAGGCAACGCCATGTTCCTCTTAAGTGCACAGACATTTGTGTGCTGTTTCCTTAAAAGAATAGGAGGACGCCAAACTTTTTGTGAAATCCCTCCAAGAAGTCACAGAACCAAGGCGCCAGTTTTTGTCACGTCTAAGTGGAGCATGGAAGCCGATAATGCACAATGTGCGGGATATTAAAGAAAAAACAACTTGTTGCTAAATCAACATTCCTGGTTGAGGATGTTGCTCTTTCTCACTCTGGCCACTACTTATGATTTGTAGCCTGAATGGAAAAGGGAGATCATGCCTGTGTTTGCCTTTCGTGTGCTTTTTGTTAAAGGGACACCCATGGCCTATGTACTTATGTCTGTAAGACAGGCCCTCCCAGAGCAGTGGAACACAGGCCGTTGGCAAAAAAGCCCTCGGTAGTTACAGTGGGGAGCTTTCAGCCACAACGGCGGCAGCTGATTAGGGGCTGCCAAGGCCTGAAAAGGGCACAAGGGCTAGAAGCACAAGTCCTTTTTAAAAAGAATTCTCTTTTAAAGAAACAGAATGTCAACCTCCTATCCTCCTAAAATAGGTTTTGAGCAGCTTTCACACATTTCATTTAGTGAAAACATCCAATCAGTTTACACGCTGCCAGCAATATACTAGCTATGCTCTAAAATACTCCAAGGATCAATCACATCTCTCTTCTCATCATAGATCTTTAATGGCTTCTCCACTGCTTATGGAGTAAAACCCAAATCCAGGGGCAGCCTTCAGGGCCCGACCATCTGGCCCCAAAATGCTCTTCCAGCTCCACCTTGCTCTATAAACTTCCATGCCGGTCTCATGTGCGCTGGAACAGGCCCATTACCCTTCCCCTCCTGTGCCACCTTCCTCTCTGCTTCCTTGTGTCTTTTTCCCTAGGGCTCCGGCCTCTGACCTTAATGTCTTTAAGGCCCTTCTTCTCCTGGGAAGGAAAAACCTTGTTTATCCTGCACAGTTCTCCTCTGTGAAGATTTTCTCCATACCTTCATCAACACTTGCCCCCGTGCTCCCAAAGCACGTTGCTCCTACTTTGCTTGACAGTCATGCCATTGGCTTTGTACTACCTGAGACACCTGGGTGTGGCCAGCCACTCTAACCTGATGCCCCCAATGGCGCGAGGAAGGTCTGACCATCATTTGCCCCTAAATGCAGGTGCTGCTCAGATTCCGTGACTCTGCTCAATAATGGAAGAGAATTCACACATACACGTGACCCCGAGGTAGCATCTGGCCCCTCCCCAATCATCTGCAGTTCACTGGGGCAGGTACTAAAGCCTGCATATGGCTTTATCCCCCATAGCATCAAACATGTGAAAGGAGCACAGCGAACTTTAAAGAAATGAAATGTACTCCTTTTTATTCCTACTTATTCTGTAGGTGTCAGCAGTGTCCCTTCAACGCCATCTCTGAAGGCAGGGATGATCCCTTTCTGCATTTCGCTTCTACCCTCCACAGACCCCAGCACCGTTTCCCACGTGCGTGAAGGGAGGCTCTGTGAAGAGTCCAGGGAGGTGGAAACTCCAGGAGCTGGAGGCACACCAGGACCCGCCTGCCCACAGGAGACACCAGCCTCGCTCGGTCAACACAGGCGCGAAGACAAGAGCCCGCTCCGGGGCTACTGCGCATGACTCGCCCGCCCCTCTCTCCGCGAACCGTGTTGAGGGGCCGTACACGCGCGTGCTCGGAGCACAGCGGCGGAAGGGGCGGGGCTCTGTCCCGACAGCAGGAGGAAGCGCTTCCAAGCGGCTCCTGCTTCCGGGTGACCTCGCCCGCAAGCCCTCGGCACGCGGAGGGCCCGAGACGTCTGGGGCGTTGCGTGTGTGTGTGTTGGGTGGGGGGGGGGGGATGGTGGGGTTTCTCTGGGAGTGGGCCGTGCCTCCCGCCCGGGCGGAGACGCGCGGGCGGCCCCCTACCTTTCAGCTTGTCGGCCAGCAGCGCGGCCTCGTGCTCCGAGTAGTGCATGATGGCCGGCGGCGAGGGCGGCCGCAGCCGGTCCTCCTCCAGCTTGCGCCGGTGCCGCTCCTCGCGCGCGCGCATCCGCTGCTTGCATTCCCACTCGTAGAAGTCGTCCCTGGCCTGGGCGAAGTCCACGTGCAGGCGGCCCGAGTCCTTTTTGTCCGTGCTGGACCCTAATCGCATCCGGTAACCTGAAAGCAACAGAAAGGCCGGTGGCATCACAATGTCACCGCCAAGATGACCGCACCGTTTTGGCCGGGCCCTCAAGGCACCCTGGGGGTGGGGCAAGGGGGCTTTCGCCTATTTCTTTTTTTTTGCCCAAAGGGCACTGCATTCTTCCCATAGGAGGTGGGAAGCAATTACCCTTCTCCCCAGTGATAAGGAAGTACTGCCAAGTTCAGCTTATTACGGATTTGGGGATAAACACGCTTCTGGGAGGTGTCTTGGAGGGTCACCTACCCATCTTTCAAGCCAATGTTACTAAGAGGAGGACCTCAAGAACCAGGGCACTTACCGTAACTCCTTCTTCCCTCTGGCTTCCAGGAAGCTCGGAAACAAATTTGGCATGTAGCATTTTTCCCCTCTCTGCCCTTCTATGGCCGTGGTGTTATATTTTCAATTTACAGTAACTCTATTGCGTAAAGTGTTCTTAAATTCTTTTTTGAAAAAGGCGGAGTAGGGGTAAATAAAGAATATCTATGGTATTTAAAAAGACCTACAAAGTAAATTCCACAACACCTCACTCACAGGTTATTGCTTCATTCCCCTAGAAAATGCTGCTCCATTCTCTCTCGGCAGCTGCAAAAGCCACAATTACCAAGGCAATTTTGCAAGGCTGTTTTATTTCCACTTATCCTCTGGGGCACACAGGAGACTATTTTACCTTCAATCAAGAGGCCTCACCGCTGCCTTCTTACAGCCCTGCAGCACCTCATCTGGCATGCAGCACTGCACAAATTGTCCACGCAATCTTTGAAGGCCAGGGGAGCTTGTGCAAGAGCACAGAACTGGACCAAAAAAAAAAAAAAAAAAAAAAGGGCCTGGAAACCTTTGGGGGATTTACTGCGAGCTACCCAACTTACAAAGATGATGTGCAGAAACCTGATCTGAGAAATCAACACAAACAGAACTGAAACCAGACAGCCAGCCTCGCTTCAAAATGAAGAAGACTTGGCTTTGAGGCTGCTCTTCAGTTTGGGGTACTCAGATTTTAAAAACATAAATTTAGGTCCCAGCAGGATCACAGCTGTCGGGGCTGCCAGAGGAGAGAGCAAAATGAGCACTTTTGCCGTGTAGGGGCTTTGCAAATGAGATACCACTGTGAAGTGCAAGGCTGCACTACACTGATGTTCAAGATCTCCGTGCTAGATTTCAATGGATTATCTCGGCATTTGTGTTGAAACTCTGCTGAAAATCCCTGCAGAGGCTGACTTCTTCCCTGTAGGGCACTTCACACCTTTGAGAAGTTACAAATACAAGACAGATCTCACATCTGATTCCTGTTATGCCCTTCTCACTCCTAGGTTTAAATGATGTTCTCTAAAAATAGGAAGATACAACAATACCTATCAAAAACGCAAACATCGATCACATATGAGCAGAATTCATGCTAAAGCAGAGCGTATCTTGGTTCTGGGCCATAGAAACTTAACAAGTCAGCAGGCCACAGTGACATACACTAACAGCTGAGCAGGAAATGCCGCCTAAGGCTGCCCAGCGGCCCTAACTGGCCAAGCGTCTTTCTTCTGCTCGAGTCCAGAGCATCACTTTTCAGATATTTCTGGTTCCAAAAAGTACCCTCTCTTTCACCAAAACATCATCATTAAGGCCTTAAAAGAGATCCTGATGAGGCTGAGTCTAAAATTAGCTTGGCCTTCAACTGTGAACACAGTCCTAAAATTAGGCCTTCCAGCTGGGTATGGGCTTGTAGGAGCTAACACACAGGACGGGCAGCCTTCCTTCCCTCCTGCCCCTCCAGTTAATCAGCCTTTCAGATCTTCCCTGGATTGATGTACAACCTCCCCAGGGTGGCTGATTGCTGTGCCTCCAGGCAGGGAGGCTGGAGGTGAGGCCTTTGCTGTGGGCTCCTCCTGCTGCAAAGGGGAAGACCAAGGAGCCATCAGGCACCTGGCTCAGAAGCAGGACCAGGATCCTGGTTGGAAAGAGCCTAGCATCAAGGAATAAATACAGGAATACCTTTCCCATGCCTAAATTTGGGCCTGTTCATCTTTGGCAATGTCTCACAGGGTTTCTGATTGTATCTAAACTTTGTGTTATGTTGGAGCTGAAAAGCAGTTTTGATCTACTCTAACCCTCTCATTTAATCAGGTGGAGTAAAGAAATAGTTTTATGGTTGAGCCGTGGTTACAATCCAGGTTCCCTGGGGCAGGTCTGTGAGAAATGAGCATCAGTCTTTCTTTACCATCTTCAGGATATTTGTATTAAAAACATCCATTTGCTGAATGGTTCCTATTGTTGCAGGTGCCCTGCTAAGCACTTAATATCCATTATTTTGATTCATTCCTCATAATAATCCTATGAGTTAGTACTGTTACTACCTCAAATTTCGCAGATGAGAAAATGGAGGCCAGAGAGAGGTTATCTTGCCTGAGGCATGTGAGACCCAATGCCACGCACTCGACAGAATCCCCAACTGTGTAATAGACTACTCTGAAGCTATGGCCCAAGAATACATGACAAGTAAAACACATAGCTATTTGTGTGTTGTAAAATAATTTTTCTATGTTTCGTCTTCCATCTCTATTTTAGAATGCTTTCAGGTCCCCCTCCCCCCTTTGTAAGGTTTTATTGGAATAAGGGCTTTAAAATTCTCCATAGCACTGCCTGGGCTCAGGAAAGTTGCAGCAGTGCTGGAATAACCCCAAGGCTTCTGGGGTTTGCAAGGGAATTCCATGGCAATAAGAGCTGCCTGCAGAAATTAAGTAAGCCTGGCAGTAGCATTCAGAATTTTTTTTTTTTTTTCCCTATTCTTTTCTCACCTTCCCTCATTAGCTTTGCCTCAGGAATAGGGAGGTGGTGTGCCAAGTGACAGACTGAAACATGCAGAAGGAGAGAGTGAGGGAATGGCAATGAGTTGATTCTAAGCGCACATTTCTCTAAGACCACATACCAATACCAGATCTATAGTTCTCAGATTTGGCAAAGGCCTCGAGGACAGCCTCCATGCACTTGCCCCAACACCCACAGGCAGCACTGGCTCTAATTTCAACATCTGTAAAAATCTCCCTATCAATTGGCACCTGAGAAACAGGTATCCTGGGGTAGGCTTTCCCACTCTAAATGCACTAGCAATTGGGCAGTGATATCAGGTCTTCCCCTAGGACCTACGGACTACTTTCTGCAAAGAAACTGATCTTGATTTGGTACCCTGGGGTCTAGAAAGTGAAACACTCTGAAAAACTGAAATTATGCCGAGAGAATATTTTATTCCCCCAGGGAATTACATCCAATAATAATAATGGTCCTCAGGATTCATAATATTGCTTTTTATCTAATAAGCACTTGAGAACATTAATTAGAAACTCGATGGAATTCCTGAAGACTGGTGGTGGGAAACCCTTCCTGATGTGAAGTGCACTCACAGACTTAACATACAGCTTCTGGCAGCCAAAGGAAAAGGCAGAAGTCCTCCTTTTCCATCCCCAAACTGTGAGGACTTTATTGTGCGTTAAGGCAAAAGGGAAATAAGCTCCTATTAACATCACAAAACATAACAAAAATGCCTCGAATACCCCTTATGTAATGCAAAGTACCGGAAAGGTAAATGGCTTTGTCAACCATGAATTCCTCGGCAAATCGAATGTGACAAAAATTCTTCTTGCTTTTCCGAATGGCTGTAATATCACCGCACTGCTCAAAGACTTCTTGAATAATTTCCTCCGTAGCATTTTCTGGTAATCCTCCGACAAACACGGTCTTACACCCAGGAGGTCGTTCTCTTGTGGAAGGAGGAGGAAGATCTAATAGTCACAACAGAAACAGAGGGGTGTGCCTTTTATTTCTTTGCCCTCTTCCTGGTTCACCTGGCGAAAGTGAAACTCGGAGTAACTTTCTTCACCCTGAGTCGTGATACATGTCTACACCGACTCACATTGATGTTTTTACCTCCTCTCCCCTCCTCCTCCCAACCTTTACTTTCTGTGGTCCTTTCTACACAGGGTGGCTAAGCTTGTCCCTGAACAGAGATAAAGCCAATGTTAGCATAATTTCATTTCCCCTTAATAATACAGAAGCCCAGAAAATGGGGGAAAAAAAACTTCACAAAGTACAAAGCATGATGAGATGACAACATGATGGAAGACTTGGGCTTGCTATCTGCTTTGTCTTGCTGCGGGATAACGGATCAGCAAGGCAGAGAACAGGACCTGTAAACATGCGTAGTACTTGCTCGGCTGGGGAAACACCGGGGCCTGAAAACGACACTTTTTTTTTTATTATTCACATTTAAATGAGCCAACAATTACATTTGGGGGAGGCTGTAGGGAAAGATAAAATGTACACTGTCACAACATTTTACCTAGTTTATATGTAGATTACTAAAGCAATCTCCTGAAAAGTCCACTTCAAAAAGGCAACACTGATTAATATGAATAAAAAAAAAATTCTAGCTATTTAAGCCCATAAACTTAGTATCTGAAACTAAATTAAAAAAAAAAATTCTGGCTCATTTATTTCATCAAATGTATGTTTCCTTCAAGCAAATGCCATTTGGGCCAGAAACTCTGAGATGCGGGCTCCCCCCAAAATTGCTAACTGCCAAATTAATTCAATTTTCCATCTAGCAAAGCACATTTCAGAGTTTTTCTCCCACATTTGTGAAGATGGATGGAAATGCTCACATATTTCACACTATGTTCTGCAGCAACTACTAGACTTCGTTGCATGCAAAAAGATTCTTAATGCTGGGTATGTATCCCCACATCACATAAGCTGGCTTCACCGTGTCAATTCAGCTCCTGGATAGAACACATGGACACAGCCCCATACATCTGTGCTAATCTAGAGACAAAAGCATCATGTCAAATGGATCCCCACTTTGTGCATCCATGTGGAAGAATTCTGAGTCACATCTGAAAGTGCATGCAATGCTACATTAAAAAAAAAAGAAAGAAAAGAAAGAAATTTAAATTGAGGAGCAGGTAGTTCTCACAGGTATCACTTACTTGGATTTTGAGGGAAAAGAGTACAACTTTTGCAGTGGATTATTTCTTTGACGACAGCCACTTCTGTTGGCGGTGGGGGTGGTACAAGCCCCAGGCCTGGTATCATTGGGTTAATGGGGGTGATCCCAGTCATCATGTTGAGGCCTGGATCAAAGCCTGGGACACAGATTGAGTCTGTAAAGTACACAAGATAACGTTTTGGCTGGAGGATCTTAAATCAATTTTCATCGTTATTTTTGCTGTTTTCCTGCAAAGATTATTTGACTTTACGCTTTCTATTTTTTTTTTTTTTTTGGTTAGGAATTTCTCCCGGCATAAGATGTAGCATCATAGAAAGCTATTCCAGAAAGATAAAGAGAAAATAAAAGATGAACTTAAAACTACATGAAAAGGAAATTATATCACTTAAAACATTAACATGGCAGAACAGAACACAGCATATTAAAGTGGAAAACCATGCACCATGAAGCTTTGCTATTGTTCCAATGTGATTCTGTTTCTTAACATCGGTGTATTGTTTACGCTCGCTGCCTTATGACCCAGAATGTGGGAAGAATATCATTTAACATTGAAGTGCCCTGTGAATCTAATTGTCAATCTGGTTTTATCAAAAGAGCCTTCTTATCCAAGCGACCTAGATTTGGAAAAGTTCAATTTATATGTGCATACTTTATAATGATGCATTCAGGTCCAACCTAACCTATTTCCCCCAGGAAACAAAAAACAAAGAATGATTACTATGGTTGGGTTAAGTACATGCAGGCACACAATTAGCCGTATACATTTCTGCATTCCATTGGATAATCACACTTTCTTCCTATAATTCAATCAACAAATAATTGACCAACCCTCCTGAAATCTTTATGCCCATTAAAAAAAAAAAAATTTACGCTCTGTATAAAAAAATGAAAGGGGGCCAAAAGAATGGGTTTTCCAATATAAGCAATGAATTGTTTTTTTAGTGTGGTAATGAAACAAGTAATTTCAATGGTGATATGCAGGATTTACTTTTCCTAAGTAAGTTAGATTTATTTACAAGCAGGGACTGTTAGAATACTGTACTGCGTGTCTAAGAGTAGCTGGGAAGGGACCCCTCTCCAGAGAGTGCTTCTGTTTGCAGAAAGCAGACATTCTCACTGCTGGTGGGATGATGTTCAGGTAGAACGGCATAGATACCACCAGGAGTAGCCATGGTGACCCTCTGCAATGAACTTCCTTTTCTTTTCTTAGTCTCCTATCTTTCCTCCCTCCTCCTCCTAGATCATTCCCATTCCTCCCTCCCGGCCCCTCTGATCTGTGGCTCTCACGGACAGCCTCTGCCTCACCCTCCTCACTCTGCTTACCTGTGCTGAAAGGTGGGAGAAGCCCAGAGGCCGATGAAGTGACAGGGATACCCTTTGTTTATGAAGACACTCCAGAGCATATGAAGCACCGGCAAAAACTTCTCCTTTCTGGGAAAAGGCTTATGATAGCTTTCCTCTATACCCTGGATATTTCTGCTCTTCCTCTGGGTTGAACAGAATAAGCAGGGTGATCCTGATCTATAAGCCCAAGAGGACTGCTGTCCCATTTCTTAGGAAATCCATCTAACTTGAGAGTGTACCAGCATGACTTCAATAAAATGAGGTGGTTTTTTTTTTCAATATTGGTTTTGTTAAAAAAAAAAAAACATGTAAATATAAATGCCAAATATGCATTCTCATTCAAAGGAGTCACCTTGACATTCTAGGTACTTCCTCTGTAATTATGGTTCTCAGTTTCTTCATCTGTAACATGGGACTGTTAGGCTGAATAATCTCTTGGGGCACAGTATTCCAGGATTCTGTGCTGACATTGCTCAAAACAAGTGATACAGAAAAGACATAAAAGCTGGGAAGTGACAGGGACAAGACTCACACTTTGGTTATTCATTTAAAATCCTCATAAAGTTTCACAGGTTTTATTCTCATTTTACAGATAAAGAAACTGAGGCATAAAGCAGTTGAGTAGAATCCCCAACATCACAAAGCAAATGGCAGTGTCCACCCCAGGGCCTCGGTCTCTGGCTCCAAATGTAAACATGGCTCTTTTGACTACCTTAAAGTCTCATGTAGAATGACCCGACTTGATCATTCACCTGATATATGTCACTACTAAAAATTTACTCTGCTCTTAAAATAAAATCAGTACGTATCCTTCTGATCCAGACGCCAAGTCTAAAAGGGGGAAGCTCCAGAACAGAATAGCTTTCAGTGTCATCATCACTGAAACAACAGATTGGCTTTCAAGGTGAATATATTAGAAATTGAAATATTGGCATGCGTATGCCTTTATTTAATCTCATTCCGTGCGTAAGATTCGTCTGTTTCTTTCCTGGCCTGGCCCTCACTGTTGTTTGCCAACACAGGGTGATTTAAGGCTGAAACTGCTCAGGACAGTGAACCCTGTGAATTACAATAACCAGATGTTGCCCACAAATGAGATGAGAAGCCCAGCGCTTGCATTCTCTTTTAGTTGTAACAGACTTCTGTTTCCTTTCTGAAGGCCAAATAAATAAATACATCTTTAGAAATGGGGACAAAACACACAACTCTTGAGCAAAATATTTTAATATAGAGCAAGAGTTACTTTGCCTTTTCCAAGACATCAATATGAAGAGACTCTGAGGTTTAATGAAATCTGCATGGTGAGTGAAGTAGCTTGAAAAGAGCTTAGAAAGGAATTAACACTTAAATTATGTTGGACCTCAAAGGATCTGAGATTCAGTATTTGAGAAGAGGAACTAGGGAAGGATTAGACTTTTATTTTAAAAATAAGAACCCATTACTTTTTAACAATATATGAACAGATGGAAATTGTTTTCTCAAATAGCACAGGAACCTATTATGTACTAACTCATTAAAGCAAATGCACACTTTTTGGGAGTCTGAGAAAGACACATGCACAGGAAGACAAAGGTGAGGGGAGAATGCAAGCTCGAAGAGTCAGTTCCTTGTCTTGCTTTTAGAAAAGCTGCCCCTGTGAACTTCAGAGATAATGAGTTATAATTCCACTCAGGGAAAGGAGAAAGAAGGCTTAAATTGCAGCAAGAAAGAATCCAATTAAGTACAAAGTAGAACTTTTCTTTGAGAAATTGTACTTAAACAAGAGGAAGTGTTATTTATTTCCAAGACTGCAGCCCTGTTCAGCTTTCCCCCTGTGTCGCAGACCGCGAGGACAGAGGCATCAAGGCCAAAGCTCAGCAAGTATTTCTTTCTCATTGTCTTTTCCCAACTGGACAAGACACAACCAGAAACAAAAAACCTGCTTCCTGATTCATATGTAGTCAGGTGTTTTATCAGTTAGATGAGCCGGGTGCAGAGAGCAGGTTAGGGTTTCGTGTTCAGGACGTTAAGAGGCATGACGGTTTCTTTCGTTCATTCATTCGGCATTTCCTGGGCACATACTATTGCCGCAATATGGGGTCAGGAACTGTAATATGGTCCCCACTTGGGGAAATCACTGTGTTTAAGGAGAACATGAAGGATGAGCACCAAACTGAGCAGAAGAGTTGAGAAGTGTAAACTGAGGCTCACTGCGTGGCCCAGAAAGAGACGGGCCAGGGACCGGGGACAGCCTGATAGGCCTGGGGGACTCCAGTCAATGTCCATGCTACAGCATGGTGAGCATAAGACACTGTGACCAGTGTCCTGAGGGGCCCTGGGAGTCAGATTAGAGGAGAAGGGACCTTGCCATTCAAGTTAGTGCATTCTGACTTTATTCTCACCGGGATGGCAGCCAGCGAAGGTCGGATGTGCTCTCTGCTGGGCAGAGGCCCCCTGCCAGCTATGCTGCACCCCACCCCTCCTCCTCCATTGGTCCACTGCCTCAAACAGTGGCTGGCCCCCTTTCTGCCCTTTCCCATCAATGCCTCACTGAAGTCTAATTATTGGAAATGAAAACTTGACCCCACTTGGAAGAAAGGCAACAGAGGTCTGTCTCGGTCAAGGCCGGGCCTAACTAGCTTAGGCGTGGGTGTGGATGCTGGGCTGGGCTGAAGCTTGGGGGACAGAGGTACGCTGTCAGTGCCAGGAACAAGTGAGGTCCAGAAGGCAGGGCACCGTGTTCCTAGAGAATAATAAGAGAGAAGAGGCAGTAATCAGGCCAAAGGTTAGCAGTAGGTCTAGTCCTGGGCGGAGATCCTTGCAGCAGACAAAACACAAGAGCGGGGAGGCCAGCTTCACTGGGGGACTCTATCGGCAGTTCACTGGGCCTGAACCACCCTGATCCAGGTTCTGACTCAGTCCAGGTGGAAGAGAAGTTTGGCAGCAATGTAACAGGGTGAGGCTGAGAGAAACCGACAGTCAAGGAGGTTACCTGAGCTGGGACTCAGCCTGGAGAAGCAAGACAGGATCCAGACACCAGAACCAAAGCCTAGGGTTTATGGAAGGAGGCAGATACCCCAGTTATCAGTCCTGGGGCCTGGGTCACAGGCTGACCTGGGTCAAGCCCAGCTGGATGCTGAGTCTTAGAAGACAGGGCCCCAAGGCCCCTTCCTTGTACCTGAGGCCCTGACGGGAACTTGAGTCCAGGGAGATGCCAAGCTTCCGAGGGCTGGGGCAGACAGACAGGCTGGAGGGGCTCTAAGAAACATGTAGAAGCTCCTCTCCTTTCTCCAGAGGAATCACTCCCTCCGAATATGATCCATCATCACTGGACAGAGAAACTACGTCGTGATATGTGGGCACATTCTGTTCATTGCAATCGACAACTCTACTCTTCTGCAATGTCAGTTAAATTCACAAAGTAAATGCTTTTCTTTTCATTCCATGTCCTTCTTTTCTCTAATATTCTTAAAAATCATTTCATGATCAACAAAGGAAAGCAGTTTTTAAAAAGGTAAACTCGAGCTAAAAGGATCTGGGCAACAGCTGAGGGACACTAAGGCTGACTGGTCCCTTAACTTGTCTGGGCTTCCATGTCTTCTTCAGGTAAATGTGAGCGTGAACACCAGACTTCCCACCTCCACAGAATGAGAGCCTCAGAGAGCACAGTCTGTGTGAAAGCAGGGTACTGACGTGTTAGGAGCCCAAATCTGCAATCAAATGTACCTGTGATCAGGCCCTGGGTCTCCCACACACTGGCTGTGCAACCTTAGGACACTGAATCTTCCTAAGCCTCATTTATAATATCTGCAAAATGGGATGATCATATTTAAATTGTAATACTCTTGTGAGGATTAGGTGGGACTTAAAAAAAAATCTTAAGTGTTTAACATAATGTTCAGCACATGGTCAATACACAACATATGGTAGCACTTATGTGCAATGTTAATAAATATGTATTTTATGTGTAATATTTACGTAACCTTATATAAATTTTATTAATACTGTAGACACATAAAGGATCATGACGATGATGATGAAGTATTTCTTTAGGCTGAGTGCCTACTAAGTGTTGGATGTTCCGCTATGTACTTTGCCTGTAAAGATATTGTATGAGTCCCTCCTTCAATGAAGTGACAGTCTGGTGGCAAAAACTCCTGAACAGAAAATGACAATACAGTATGACAACTCTTGTGAGACACTTAAATAGGAGGTGCTAAGCACAGAGAAGGGGGGCACAGGTCTGGGATACAGGTTTGATGGTTTGAATCGTGTCTCTCTGAACAGAGAGGCTGAAGTCACGACTCTCCTGGTACCTGTGATGTAACTTTATTTAGAAACAGGGGCTTTGCAGATGTAATCAAGAGAAGACAATGTCATACTCATAGGGTGGACTCTATCTAATATGACTGGTGTCCTCATAAGTAGGGAAGAGACCCAGGTGCACAGAGAGAAGGCCATGTGACAAGGGAAGCAGAGATTCAGTTACGTAGCTGCAAGCCAAGAACACCAAGAATTGCTAACAAAAACCAGAAACGAAGGGATAATCATGCAACAGATTCTTCCCTAGTTCTGTCCCAGACGGAAGACAGCGCTGTCAACACCTTGATTTCTGACATCTTGTCTCCAGAGCTGAGAGTATAACGTTTCTGTTTTAAGCTGTTGCAGGGTTTGCGGTACTTTGTTAAGGCAGTTCTGGAAACTGATACAGGGGGACAGGGTCATGACAGGAATGCTGGAGGGGGTGACAGCTGACCTGAGTCTGAAAAAGGATGACTTCTATGGGTGTGTAGAGAAGATATTCTTGGGGCACCTGGGTGGCACAGTCACTTAAGTGTCTGATGCTTAGTTTCGGCTCAGATCATGATCTCAGGGTCACGGGATCAAGCCCCACATCTGGCTCCACACTCAGCATGGAATCTGCTTGAGATTCACTCTTTTCCTCTCCCTCAACCCCCTCTCCCTCTTGTGCTTCTCTCTCAAATAAATAAATCTTTAAAAAAAAGGTATTCTCAAAATATATTTATTAGAATCATAAATACAAAAGATATTTCTAAATGTTCTCTTAGAAGAAATATTCAAAACCAGTTCCCTGGAGGCAGGATCGCTCTTACGTTTTCCCGTTGTGAAAAAACCCAAATTGAAGATGGCTACATATTTATTAAGAGCAAATCAACCCCACAGATTATAAGTTAACATTATAGTGTACTTTATAAGTGAATGCCTTCAAGTAGAATCTAAGAAAGTTAACATTGACAATGCTTTTGTGATCTTTCTAAAGAGATCCAAAGGTGGTGAGGTATGTTTTCTATTTAAACGCAAGATGTATACCCAAGGTGAGCTCCTGGAGCCTGGCTGCGCTCACGGTGTAAACAAAGACCTCATGCAATAAATAAAACCCTCTGTCTCCTTTGACTGGGGATATAGTGCTGGCAGAACGGGGGAATGCAGCCGTCGACAGCTATTTTAAGTACTGTTGACTTGAGTGGGGAGATTTGTGTCCATGCTTGAAACTATGACACGGCACCAAGTGAAGAGAATTTCCAAACTTCTCACCAAAATTGCTGCAGAGGAGCAATGACTGCTGAAAGAAGGCTGCCAGGTCTTTCCAGCCACCTGTGCACGGAGCATGCACTTGAAAACCAAATATAACTGGAGTGAGCAGGAAATAAAAGCCCATCAAAGGTTCTGTGAAGTTCCCTCACACTGGGGTCTGGGTGATTTGAATTTGATACCAGTGCTCAGTACAGAGGCCTGAACCGCCACACTCCAAGTAAGCTGCTCTGTTTTCTGGACCTGCGGAAACACACTCTTCAGACACAGCGGGCCTCACAGCTGAGGCATAAAAACCATGCTGGCGCATGCCAGGCAGGTGTGGAGGGGCTCACCTTGACAAGGAAGCAAAGGACACTGGGCCTCACTGCGAATTGTGAAGTTTCAAAGCTGAAAGAGATTTGAGTATTTCCTAGTCCAACACTCTTGATTGGGTGATGAGAAAACGGAGGCTTCGAGAGGTTAAGTGACTGCCCAAAGTGACACAGCTTGTTAAGAGTGGAGCTGCAATTAAGATCAGGCGTCCTGCTTGCTTCACCACTGTGCATTTGAGTTCCCCAACATCTGCCCATCCTGCCTTCTAATGACAGATTATTCGCTACTTCCCAAGGCAGTCCATTCCCTTTTCTAACAGTTTCACAGCGAGAAATTTACTACTCCTCTGTTGCCTCAGGACCTGATATCCTGTACTAAACCCATTGTCCTTATTCTGCCCTCCTGGGCTATTGTCAGAAGCCTGCTTCTCTGTCCTAGCGCTTCTGGTCAGCTCCACGAAGAGAGCCCACAGGAGAACCTGCATCTTCTCCAGCCCAGTCTCAGTGACCCTGCTTCCCTTAGCCCATCCACAAGTGACTTCCTCTAAAACCCACCTTTTCTGCAGTCTAGGGGAAGCCCCAGAAATAGGCCCTATAGAATCTGACCTATAGGATTAGCAGTGCTTTTGACCCTTCTTGATTCTGAAGGGTCCTTGTGGCTGACCTGGTACATTATGACTAAAAAACAGTGGCCACACTCGAATGCTTGCTTTGTGCCAGGCCTGCACTGAAAGTGTCACATCAGCTCATTGCATGCATCTTCCTGGCAGTCCCATCATGGAGTTGACGTGCATCAAATGACCTCCTTCGACTAAAATACCTATGTCGTGTCTCTGCAGGATGCTGTCAGGCAACTTTGCGGTTGATGTTTTAAAACTAAATAAAAGAGTTTGCATTCTCCATTGGATTTTCCACAACCTTTTTTCTTAGGATCTCCTTCTGTCTTGAGTTTTCCCTCCCTAGCCCCCAACATCTATACAATGGCAAGACAACTCTTTTTTTTATTATTATGTTATGTTAATCACCATATATTACATCATTAGTTTTGGATGTAGTGGTCCATGATTCATTGTTTGCGTGTAACACACAGTGCTCCATGCAGTACGTGCCCTCCTTAATACCCATCACCAGGCTAACCCATCCCTCCCACCCCCCTCCCCTCTAGAACCCTCAGTTTGTTTCTCAGAGTCCATCATCTCTCATGGTTAAGACAACTCTTTCTTAAGTTCCCACCGCTTCTGATTTCTCCTTGCAGGTCACACTCAGCCACAGAATAAAAGACCCTCTTAGACAAATCTATAGAGACTCCTCCGCCTAACGTTTACTTCTCCCGAACTCTTGTTGATTTCTAGTTCCAAGGGCCAAGGCCAAATTCTCCCTGCACGGGGGGTCTCTCTGAGTTGCTCAGGTTGGAAGCCATACTAAGTCATTTGCTCTGCTGTGTGGCCTACTGGTATGCTCACGCTTGTGTTTACTCGTGTCGGAATGCTCTCCACAGCAAACCGCTGAGTGCCCAGGCCCTCTGCCCTCCGCCTGGACAGTGAGTCACTTCAGGCCTTGCCTATTTCTTTCAATAAAGCTTCCCCTTCCTCAGTTGCTGGTTTTAAAGCTCGATAGGCAACCACATCCGGTCACATCCAAAACCTTTCAGACAGACCTAGCTTTGAAAAGGTCTCTCCGTTATTGCGTTGGTGCCCGCTGCTATGTGGGTTCTTATTAGCTCTCATCTGGAGGATTGCAAAAACTACTCTGTATGCCCAGAGGCTGCAGCTTCTGTATCTCCCCTCTCTGTGCCCTTCTCACACCCCTGAACCTGAGAGCAGCCAGCCGTGCCCACGAGAGACCCACGAGAATAGGCCCTAATTGGGGCCTCTAAATTACTTCTTTCAAACTTCTTTTCACATCCCCATCTCATTAGCCGAAGATTAATTTTCTCTCTGTACCATGTTATGTGACTTTGTCCGGCAGGACTGTTACATAATGATAGAACAAAAAGGACTGAGTAGGCTGTTGGTGTTCTCTGCTTTGAACCCACTGACAGCCTTATGGCACAGAATGTAGCGGCAAAACCTGGTGGAATCCTGGAAAATACTTTTGAATATTCAGTCAAGCATATAAGAAGCACTCTGTAATTCTTAGGTATCTACTATCCATCTATCTATCTTTTTAAGGATAGGGACCCTCTGAGTACATATTGAAACACTAATTTATGTCAACACATTTCTTGCTGGCATTCAATGCCTCCTCACTCGCAGAGCTGTTCTTCTTCGAAGTCAGGCTGACAGCCTGGCGTCAGATTGATGGAGAGCCCACTGTAGTCAGTGGTCGTGACTGCAGAAGTGGTATTCACAGTGTGTGAATGTCTACACAGGGATCTTCCCTTTGAAACCTGCATCTTCCCAAGATAATAATGCAAGGGCTAGCCTTTTGATTTTATTTATCCACCTTAGTTTTAGTTTACAAAGACATTGGGGAGATAGGGAACATCTCATAAATTTAAACAAGAACAAAGAAAAACTTATTCAATATTTAGCTTCCAAGAAAACATGCACATCATATTATTTTAAACAATTTATATAAGTTTCAATTTAAACATACTGCTTAAAGGGGCTGAAGCAACACAGAGTTGGTCTCTTTAAATAAGATCAGCATATAGCTGTCGGCTGGGAGAGAAAATAGAGCCTCATTTAGAAGCAAACACATCATGAGTGCTCCTAAAGGAAACTTCAGGTCGTGTGTTGTTTTAAAATCACAGACTGATCTAATATTAATTTAATTTTTCCACTCAACTGTGTGGGCAAGGACAACCAGCTGGGAAGAAATAAGAGTTGAAGATGGAAAGAAAAGAGACATCCAAGGGAGAGACAGCAACAGAGACAGAGAGAGAGAGAGAGACCATCTGAGTCCTGGACTCAAGGGCACGCTCACTCTCCTGCCCAGTGTCCCAGCCTCTTTACACCTCGGATCTTAATCTGCCAAAAGAGGATTAAAAATATATTTACATTGATAGGCTTGTTGTGAGGACTGAGTGAGTTAAAATATATAAAGGGCTTAAAAGAGCGCCCGGTAGGGGAAGTACTCGGTACGTACTAGCTGTCACTTGAACCACGAGTGTTGTATTTGTGCGTGTACCTGCACGCACCTGTGTGCTACACAGCGTACGTGATTCAGTATTACCTTAGTGTCCCTCCTTCTTAAAAAAGGCGTATCTCAATTTTCTGTTGCCTTCTAAATTAATGTTTTATTATCTATTCTGACTTAAAGAAGTAATTCTTTGGGTGGAAATCAGGAGGGTCTTCTATATATAACTAATGAAGCAGTGCCATATAGTTTTGTCATAGGAGGAATTTCTCCAACAGTTTAGTATTAGGAGAAAAACAAAAAACAAAAGACTCCCCTCTATCCCCAAGGGCCCAAGATGTTTTTCAGTGTCTGGAAATGAGAATTACAGAGTTCAGAGCTGTTTGCTCTCTGCTTTTTCTGCCAAGATTAGGTTTTATACCCAGTTCACCAATTGGGCTCACTCACGTTTGGCATAGCTGTTTCCCCCTAAACTTGGTTTTTCCATTGCAATCCTATTCTATTAATTTCAGTGAATATGTCTATGTTATTAAGCTTCTTTACAAACACACACCTTTTTAATAAATTAAAGTCAAGCAGCACCACATTTTAAAAATACTTTCTTACATCTGAGACCCTGATCAGATTTAGTTATTTATATGTTGATATGCATTTTATTTTTTTTAAGATCTTATTTTTTTTTGACAGAGAGAGACACAGCGAGAGAGGGAACACAAGCAGGGGAGTAGGAGAGGGAGAAGCAGACTCCCCACTGAGCAGGGAGCCTGATGCAGGGCTCGATCCCAGCACCCTGGGATCATGACTTGAGCGGAAGGCAGACTCTTAATGACTGAGCCACCCAGGCGCCCCTGTTGATACGCATTTTAATTTAGAAAGCATCAAGGCCAAGTCCTACTCTCCAATAGCCTGTCATTTCTGGCAAACACCCTGAGTAATTCCAGTAGATAATTTTTCAGAGAAGTAAACGAAGGTGGAATGTTTCAAGTACCAAATTTGGCCTCTTGGGCTGAGTACTGTGAACTTTGAGAAGTGTTTCTCAGTGGTTCATCAAAACACTGTGGTAGTGTCTCCCCCCACAGGGCTGACCCCTCGGTATGAAAAACTCAAGAGAACTCATTTCCCACATGAAAAACATACCCCAAACATTGTTTTTTTCCTGGAGAGTTCAAGGTTAAAAACAGAAACTATTACCCAGATTTTCATTTAAAATTCATATATTTCCATCCAATTGTCAATTCAAAGAATATTTTTGTTCTTTGTTCAGGGATCTACATCTTCTTCTCATCCTCAGAGGCATCCAGTTTTGAACTGTTACCTTTATGCAATGTTATATTTTCAAAATCCTTTTTCAATCTTTCAATAAGCTAGTTTTCATCACATATCTCCAAGGTGTCCCCCCCCCTGCTTTGCAGGTGAGCAAGGAAGTGGAGGTTGGGGAGATAAGAGACATCTGTCAGCAGCATCACTGGATCTGGAGGGGAAGCAAACCGTGGTCCCCACCATCCTGGCTGTGATGAGAGCCCACCTGCCTGTGCTCTGCAGACACACATGGCACACAGGCAAAGAACCAGGATGCCCCTATCTGGGCTTTTGTCCCATCCACCTGAGGTTCCTCACCTCCCATGTAAGGCTAAAACCTTCCATGCCCACTTTGCATTGTTATTACGGACGCCAATTATTTGACGGGCATTTGTATGCCAGCAATTTACAAACGAGGAAATCAATCAATACACAGATGTAAATTATAGTTAGGATTTTTCCTACTGCAAAGGTCTCCAGGGCTCCACAATGGTGCTAAGTGTTAATTTTGTGCAGAAAGAGAATTCAATATATTATTCTGTATATTATTGCGCTTTGGAGTATATACAAACATGGCAGGAGGGAGGGGAAGGAAGAGAGGGAGAAGGAGAGGGAGTGTGTACGTGTGTGTGGTATATCCTTGCTCTTCTCACGGAACCCACGGTCTCCGTAAAACTATGCCATTCTCCATGTTAGGGTCATCCACTAAGTTTTTTTTTTTTTTAAAGATTTTATTTATTTTTTAGAGAGTGAGCGAGTGAGAAACAGCATGAGAGGGGAGAGGGTCAGAGGGAGAAGCAGGCTCCCCGCCGAGCCGGGAGCCCGATGTGGGACTCGATCCCAGGACCCTGGGATCATGACCTGAGCCGAAGGCAGTCGCTTAACCATCTGAGGCACCCAGGCGCCCCATCCACTAAGTTTTATAGCTGAAAAAACTGAGGAGCTGAGTGGCATGCTGCCTTAGGTCCCTCTGAGGTATTCGCTCGTTCCACGTTACTAATCCTCTACAAAGTTGCTAAGCAACATGCTAGATGCAGGGGCACGGAGCTAAGTCAGGATCCGGGGCCCAACGTGCACAGTGCGCTCTGACACAGACACACGACACATAGCTGCATTAGAAAGTGGCAGCGAGGTTCGGGACGCATACTCAGCACCTGTGCCATCAGCCCGAAAAGAGCCTGTGCAAGCTCTGAATTCCAAGTGGCCCTCCTCAGTGAAAGTATCTCTCTAGCTGAGCCACTGTGTCCTCAAGCCGGAGCACAGAGCACTTTGTAAATACACAGCCAAGTCAGAGAGCAGCTGTTCCTCGGGACTGGGGCCACACTTCCAAGGGCAGTCATTTTTGCTGCATTTATCAGATGACGTTTTGAGGGCAGAGGACTGTCGGGGTGTTTTATTTCTCTTCCTTCGGCTATATCATTACATATTTTTCTCCTCTCCTTAATACTGAGAGCATTCTGGGTCGGCAGGCTTTCTTCAGGCTGCGTTTACATCAGAAGTGCCCGTGGTGTGGACGTTACAAGGTACAGATTTTGTCAGGGACAGAGTATAAGGCCTCCCTAATCTAGATCTGCTTGTCACTGAATGCCAGAAACGCCAGAATGGAAATGTTAGCTTGGGCATTCAGACCCTTAGTCAATTAGTGTTATTATTATTTTTTTACTATAACAATGACAGAGCATTACATTTTTTTTTTTCAAATACATTTGGAAAGTCAGTCAAAAGAATTTGAAAACCTTATCACAGGTAGTTAACTTTCTTCCATCAGAGAGTGATGGGACAGAGGCATGAGAGATGTGAATAATTTCGGGCAGAAAGTGTTTGTTGAACAAACAGAGCTAAGTTTAAATAAAATAAAATTGAATAAACTGGCAGGATGTATCCAGTGTGTATCAGGAGGATTTATCTTGGGGCCTTTTCTGTTCAATATCTTTATTCCACGTTTTGGACAAAGCACTCTCTGACATGGTCATCAGATACTGTCTGTCATCAGCAGGCACTTACGCTCAGGTGTGCGGTAGGTGCTGGGACACAAAAAGGTTGAAGACAAATGTCTGAGCTTTGTGCTTCCAGAGAGACAGAAACTTTCAGAGAAAATGAAAGTGACAAATAAAAAAAATACCCTAGTTTGTGGAAAAGTACCCTAAAATGAATGAAAGGGCAGACAGTATGTGCAGAGCTCCTGCCCGACACACTCACAGTGGATTATGAAGAGAAAGTCATATATGTAAGAGGCGAATCCTAATCCTTGAGGAGGACGTCAGAGAAGTCTAGTCCTACAAAGTGTCCCTCACACTGTCCCCCTCTGCCACCATTTGTCGAGGGCCTACGGCAGGACAGCTCTGAATTGCTGTCACCTCAAGGAGCAGAGGTCTGAGCTGGGAGGAAGCAGGTCAGACTGGCTCCGCCATACCCTTCTGAATCTGGGCACCCGTTGCCCTGCCTTACCCGTCTCCACACCTGGGCAGGGCTGGCGTGCCTGGCACGGGCCTCTCCCACGGCTGTAGATACCAGCTCCCATGGACCCACTTCACACCAGGCCGACGGAGAGGCTTCTTTCGCCGTGATGATCACTACACCCGCTCTCCCTTCCCTGGCGCCTCACAGTGGAGTCTTTGGGCTCCCCTCCCCCACAGGTAGAGCTCAGGGGTGTGGTCCTTTCTTTCTCCTGGGTAGACTGCCCTGTGAGTAAAACTCTGTTGTTGGCCAAGCACTGAGGAATCCAAATGGATCACGGAGGAAGGTTTGGGAAGGGGAAGGGTTCTCATTGCTAGTGAGTATTCTAGGTGCCAGGCAGGATGCTAGGCACCTTTACATACATTACCCCACTTTACCTTTACTACCACAGTGCAGGGAAGGTTAAGGAATGGAGGAAATTTAAGTCACGTGGTCAGCTAGAAATGTCAGAGTCCGAACTCAAATCCAGGTGAGTCTTATTGCAAAGGTCTTTTTGTCTCATCAGGACTGTCAGTGACAAATCCCTGAGTTGGATGGATTACAGGTCTCAGGACTACACAGAACGGACCTTCAGCTGGTAAACATGGGTATGGACATATCGCTGTTTAAGGCCGGCATCTATCTGTTCTGTTTGGTCAGTGCCCAAGTCCTAGCAATTGTTAAATATTTGGGTATCACTGTTGCCCTTATCAAAATGAAATATGTGGCAAATAACAAATGTTTGACCTCTACCTCTGGCAAGGAAAGAGTAACAGACACAGGATATGCTCTCCCACCTCAAACAGCCAAAAACCTAGATAAAATATATGAAACATGGTTTTCAGATATTGGATCTCAGGCAATGCAAGAGAATGATTCCCGAGAGAAGAAGAGAAACAAACAAGTCAAGCCATAGGATTGCCCAGCCTGGAAAGATTATTGCCAAAAGAGAGTTTCCAGGCTATGGCCCAGGGAGGAAGAACCCCAGAGGGGCCCGGCAGTCTCCCTGATTAAAGACATAGTTGGTAGTTTGAGAAGGCCAGGGTCACTAGCGTGTGCAGGGCAAAGTACGTGAGAGAACCGCACGCACACATTCACGTGTACACATGTGTGCACACATGTACATACATGCACACAGCTCAGAGAATTAATCAGTGTATGCATGTGAGGGAACTGTGCAAGGCTGGGGGAAGAACCACCCAAAGGGATTATAGGAACACTGCAGAGATATCACAAAAGCTAGGAAGAGTTCATGTCCCCTTCAGCTGGAATAGAAAAGTCTCATAATTCATGAGGTATTGTGTAGAATACTCATAATGGTACTGCCTCAGTAGTAGGGCAAAATTAGACCTAAACGCTGCTCTGGTCTCTCATAACAAAAAAGCAAGCCCCAAAATGTTCAAATTCTTTCCAGTAAACTTAAATCTGTCCTATAATAAGCCTCAAGAATTTTTTTTTTTTTTGGAATGCAAAAATATCCAGCACCTAACAAGGTGAAATTCAAGATGTCTGGCAACCACTGAAAAATGACCAGGTGTGATAGGGTCATTCCTACACCTGTGACTATGTTATTATGTGGCAAAGGGGGATTAAGGCTGAAAATAGCATTAAGGCTGCTAATCAGTTGACCGTAAAATAAAGATAGACTACCCTGGATTATTCCAGGGAGCCTAATATAATCACAAGAGTCCTAAAAGGGGAGGAGGGAGGCAGGAGAGACAGAGTGATTTAATGTGAGAGCCATTGCTGGCTTTGAAGATGGAAGGGGACCACAAGCCACAGGATGCAGGCAGCCTCTAGAGGTTAAAAAAGGCCTGGGTGGCTCAGTTGGTTAAATGTCTGATGCTTGGTTTTGGCTCAGGTCATGATCCCATGGGTCATTAGATGGAGCCCATCTAATACACTGGGCTCTGCACTCAGCGGGGAGTCTGCTTAAAGATTCTCTCCCCCTGTCTCCCCTACCGTGGGTGCGCACTCTCTCTTTCTCTCTCTCTCAAAAATAAATAAATAAATCTTTAAAAAAAAGAAGTTAGAAAAGGCCAGGAAGCAAACAGGAATACAGAGCCTGGAGCCTCCAGAAAGGAATACGACCCTGAGGACACCTTGATTGAGACCAGTGAGGCTTTCTAACCTACAGTGCTGTAAGATAATAAATTTGTTTTTAAGTCACCACATTTGTAGTTACTAGTTACAGTAGCAGTAAAAAAAAGTGACCCATAATAAGGAAAAAAAATAAATACAAACAAAACATAAATGCCACAGATGATAGAATTAGTAGACAAAGATATTGAGATGGTCATAACTGTGTTCCATATAGTCAAGAATGTGGAAGAAAGAGTGAACATGTTAAAGAGATACATGGAACACTCAAACTGAACATCCAGAGATGAGAGCTACACTATATGAGATGAAAATATACTGCAAGCAATTAACAGCAGATTAGATATTAAATAAAAAATTTAGTCATAGTGTAGACACAGCAATAGAAACTATCCAAAATGAAACACAGGGATAAGAAATGACAACAACACCACCAAAATGAGCATAAAAAGATCTGTAGGAAAACTATTAGCAGACTAATATACTTGTAGTTAAGTTCCCTGAAGAAAGGAGATAGGGTTAGAAAAATATTTGAAGAAATAATGGCTGAATCATCCAAATTTGATAAAACTATAAACAGATACAAGAAGCTCAAGAATATAAGGCACAAGAAACCTGAAGAGAACTATACCAGGACATATCCATGATAAGTTACTTAAAACCAGTAAAAACCAGTGATAAAGACAAATTCTTAAAAGTATCCAGAGAAAAAAGATGTATTATGTACAGAGGGGAAAAAAAGATAACAATGAGAGTAGATTTCTTGTTGAAAACAATGTAAGCCAAAAAACACCGGAGTGACACTTACAAGGAATTGAAATTTAAAAA
Organism: Mirounga angustirostris; assembly: GCF_029215605.1. NCBI lineage: Eukaryota > Metazoa > Chordata > Mammalia > Carnivora > Phocidae > Mirounga > Mirounga angustirostris. The sequence goes on from NW_026991711.1 coordinate 53,387,927, forward strand.
TATGTCAACCTAGAGTTCTTTAACCAGTGACAATGTCCAAAAGTGCAAATGACATAAAGAATTCTTCAGACATAATAACTGAAAAAATCGATCACCAGCAGATCCACACAATAAGAAATATTAAAGGCAGCCATTTAGGCAGAGAAAAATGATATAAAGTGTAAATCTTAATCTACACAAAGGAATGAAGAACAGTGGGAATAGTAAGTATGTTGTTCAACATAAAAGACTTTTTGTTATTTACTTAAAAGATAATTGACAGAAAAAGCAAATGTATTTTGGGTTTATAACATATGTAGAAATAAAATATATGACAGCAGATAACACAGGACAAGAGGGGGAAATAAAATTATACTATTTGTGGTTCTTATACTATACAAAAAGTGGAAAAACCAACAAAAGAGATTAAATCAGAATCCTACAAGATAATTGAAAATAAGGCATAAAAATAGAAAAGATGGAATAAAGAACAGAATAGACAAATAAAATCAGCTAATAAGACTTATTTTAACCCAATCATATAATCATACTAAATGTAAGTAATATCTTAATTAAAAGGCAAAATTTATTAGATTAGATTTTAAAAGACCCATCTACATGCTGCCTATAAGAGACCTATTTATTTTATTTTTTAAGTTTTCATTCCAATAGAGTTAACATACTGGAATTAGTGTTATATTAGTTTCAAGTATACAATATAGTAATTCAACAATTCTATATATTACTCAGTGCTCATCAAGATCCCCATCCCCTATTTCACCCATCCCCTCCCCTACCTCCCCTCTGGTAACCATCTGTTTGTTCTCTAGAGTTAAGAGTCTGTTTCTTAGTTCGGCTCACTCTCTTTTTTTTCCTTTGTTCATTTGTTTTGTTTCTTAAATTCCACATATGAGTGAAATCATATGGCATCTGTCTTTCTCTGACTGACTTATTTTACCAAGGGAACACAACAATCCCCAAGCATTTATGCACTGAATAATACGTCAAAATATATGAAGTATAAACTGAAAGCACAGAAAAGTAAAATAGACAAACCCACACTGACAGAGATTTCAATAACCCTTTCTCAATAATTGCTAGGACAAGTGAACAAAAAAATCAATAAGGATAGAGAAAACTTAAATAACACTATCAACCATTTTGACCTAACTAACACTTAAGGAACACTTCACCCAGCAATAGCAGAAAACACATTCTTTTCAAGTGTACAAAGTACATTTACCAAGACAGGCCATATTCTGGGCCTGAAGCAAACCTCAATAAAACCACAAAGACAAATCATAAAAAGTACAGAGTATATTCTTGGACCATAGTGGAATTAAATTAGATATTAGTGACAGAAGGACATCTGGAAAAATCACCAAATACTTGGAAACTAAATAATATATTTCTGAATAACCTGTAAGAAAAGAAGAAATTGAAAGAGGAATAGATAGTACTTTTAACTAGATGAAAATAAAAACAGCATATGACAACTCAAGGGATGTGGCTAAAGCAGTACTTAGAGGGAAATTTATGGCACTAAATGAATGTATTAGAAAAGACTCTCAAATCATTGACTCTGCTCCCACCTTAAAAAACTGGAAAAAGAAGAGCAAATTATGCCTATTATAAACAGAAAAGGAACTAGTAAACATAAGAGGAAGAGTCAATGAAATATAAAACAAAAATTATAGAGAAATTCAATGAACCCAAATGCCAGTTATCTGTGAAGATCAATAAAAGTCCTAAACCTCCAGTCAGCCCTAGGAAGGAGAAGAAGAAGACAAAAATACTGACAGTAGGCATGATAGAGGGTACGTAACTATAGGTACTATACCAATTATAGGTATAAAGAAATACTGGGAACACATTTATGTCAGTAAATTTGACAATGTAGATGATAGAAGAGAGTCCTGGAAAGACACAAATTACCAAAGATCACTAAAGAAAAAATAATCTTATATAGCCCCTATTAAAGAAATGGGATTTGTGTTAAAATCATTCCCATAAAGAAACTTCAATCCCAGATGATTTAACTGGGGAATTTTACTCTAGTAGAAATTAAATATTAGAGAAAAAAATAGTAGTTATTCTATTATACATACTCTTCCAGAACATTGAAGAGGAGGGAATGTGTCCCAATTCTTTTATGAGACCAGCATTACCCTGATACCAAAACCAGACAGAGACATTAGAAAAACATTATAGACAATATCTGTCATGAACTTCCATGCAAAATTTTAGCAAACTGAATCTCATGATCTCCATAAAGGGTAATATATCATGATCAAGTAGGGTTTATCCCAGGAATGCAAGATTAGTTTAACATAAAAAAAATCAATCAACGTAATTTGCCAAACTGGCAGGCTGAGAAAGAAAAAAACACCCATGATCATCTCCCTAGACACAGATAAAGCATTTTTAAAATTCTGATATCCATTCTCTTAGAAAGCTAAAATTTGAAGGAAACTTCCTCAACCTAATAAAATGATGTACTTAAAACCTACAGGTATCCTCATATTTAATTTTATTTTCCTTATAAGATCAGGAACAGGCCAAGGATATCCCTTTCACTATTTGTTCAGCTGCCAATATACTTGACAACATGGATGGATTTTAGAATAATTATACTGAGTGAAAGTGGCCAGATATTGAGTATATTCCATATGATTTCACTTATATAAAATGCTGGAAAATGCAAAAATAATTTATAGAGACAGGCAGAAGGATCCAGGATTTGCCTGGGGAGTTGAGTAGGTGGGAGGGAGAGATGACAAAAAGAATAAGAAAACTTTTTGGTATAATAGATATGCTCATTATTTTGATTGTGGTAAGCATTTCATGAGTGCATAGATATGTCAAACCTTATCAAATTATACAGTTTAAACATGTACAGTTTATGGTAAAAGTCAATTATACTTTTTGAAGCTATAAAATACAACAGATTTTTAGGTCAACGTAAGCCCTGTCAAGGTGAATCTATCCAAAGTCTTGGTCTCAGCCAGGGAATGCATTATAGGAGGGCATGGCCATTCTTCCTGATGTGAACTTAAAAACATGAGTTGTGCATATGTAAAGCTTTTTAGTGTCCCAACAAGAGAGAAACTTAATAGATCCTGATTTAAACAAACACAGTCAATTTTATAATCTCAGAAGTCAACAAGAAGCAGACTGGGGATTATACATGAAGTGAGCAAAATCTGGCATGAAACATGGCTCCAGACCTCAAAGGGTTGTGAAAATTGTAGATGATTTGGCAGGGTGAGATTAATTCTCACTCCTAACTCAATCCAAGAGAGAAAAAGGTTCCCAGGCAACATAAAATCTTGCAGGGTTTTACATGTCACTGTATGTTTGAATTTACTCCACAGAAATCCTCCCAACTTGTTCAATTTGGAGACTTCTCCTTGGAGCTATGAGCAGAATAAGAAAAACACAGATGGCTCAACCTCACCATAATCATGATTCAAGGCAAGCAAAGCCTAAGCTGTTTGTATTTCAGATTAAAATAGAATTGAGGAGAGAAACATCATTATCTTGGGTGCTAAAAGGAGTATTAAGACAAAGCTCGTTTAGATTGCTAATACTGCAATATTATTATTTGAGGTTTACAATCCATGGGAAATCTATATATCCTTCTATTGCTTCTGTTAGAGTTAGTATTTTAAATAAATTCTACATGCTTAATAAATAAGGTCTATTTATTTACTCAAAGGCGACAGACCCTACGGTACTATCAACAAAGGCTTCCCTCCTGCTCTCCTGCAGCTCGTGTTTCTAGGGCTGCAATTACAGAAGAGCGTTCGCGGCAAAACAAGAAATGACACCATTACCATCGACAGGAATTCTCCTGGCATTGTGGAGATTCTTTATTGAAAGAAATACAAAGCTAGTTTGTTGTTAGCAGAAGGCATGGATTTTGTCTGGCAGTGGCTTTGCTCCTTACGGACACCACCCTGCGGGTTAATGACACTCAACTCCGGGCATCTTCCTTCTTCTCCTTCTAGCACGTGTTTTCATGTCTGAGTTAAATGTCCCCGAACGGGACGGCTGCCACTCTAGGGGGCAGCCCAGCAACACACCGGGAGACTGCTGGGCAGGGGAGCGGGCGGCCGGTGTTGGCGTCCCGGCTGCGCCCTTCACCACCAGTCCGTCCCGGGAGAGATTCCTCAGCCTCTCTATGCCTCCGTGTGTTAACCATAGCACCTATTTCACAACTGTAAGATGCTTGGGAAAAGGCCTGGCACAGACACAAGAAAGGGAAGCAATTATTATTATTAACACAGCTTTGCTGGCACAACAGCAGCTGGGGAGAACGGATTCTAGCGGCACCTCCAAGCTGCCTGCTCATGCAAGCACAGGAGGAATAAGAAAGACGAGTGCTTCCTCCACTGATGCAGCAAAATCTTCTGGGAAAGAGGACTGGACAAGCCCAGAAGATCAAATAATAATTACTTAATGCCACCACTTATTGAGCACCTTCCGCATAGAGTGTAACGTATAAAGGGCATCGCAGACGTTATCTTATTAATTCCAACAACGACCCCATGATGTAGATGACAGAACTCCCATATTCCAGGCAAGAAAACTGAGGTCCAAGAAGTCAAATAACTGGCTTCTGTTCACATGGCCGGTGAGAACGTTTCTGCACAGAACTGTCTGGCCCTTAGTCCGTGGTTTTTCCACTACCCCAAGTAGCTGAACTTTTCAATCCAGAAAGTGGTGGCATATTCTGAGCAAAGGCATTCAGGAGGAAAGCACTGCTAGGAGAAACACAGTTTCCTTGTCACCCGCGAACACAGAGATAACAATCACCATTGCTGGGTCATCTCTGTGTGTCAGGAGAATCTACTTGAAATGATAATCAAGTTTTTCCTGTTTTTTCCTTGGTCCCTACCTGGTACCATAATTCAAATTAGGCTGTTCAGTGCTCCCTTCCTCAGAAAAAGGTATTATGCAGAAAGCACAGAGAAAAGAAATGTGTGGCTTGTTAGCAGCGAGGCATCACAGGGGTTGGAAGGGGCTGAGGCATGAAGAGCTAGAGGAAGAAGGTGTCCCTGCTTCCCAGATGGGAGGGAGAGATTCTCTGAGGGCTGCTTAAATGATTACACTCTTACAAGCATTTGGAATATTTCATGAATAAAAATTAGAAAGTAATTACAAGCAGGAGAAAATTTCACCTCATAATATCAATAGGCTCATAACTATCAGAATATCCTCAAGATCAATTTTGAAAGAAAACTTGTAATTAACTTTTAGGTTAAGTAACAATTCTGTAAAAGCACGGTAATCTAAATTAAACTCAAGCATTACTACTAAAAATATTTCCAACATATACCATGTATAGAGGACAAAATCTTCAATATATAAAGGACCTTAACAAGTCAAAAAGAAAAAAAAGAAAGAATGTTTAAGTAGAAAGTAAATGGGGAGGGGCGCCTGGGTGGCTCAGTCAGTTAAGTGTCCAACTCTTCATCTCAGCTCAGGTCTTGATTTCAGGGTTTTGAGTTAAAGCTCCACTTTGGGCTCCATGCTGGGCATGGAGCCTACTTAGAAAAAGAAAAAGACAAAGACAAGGAAAAAGACAAAGAAAAAGCGAAAAGAAATGAAACGAAACAGGGAATTCGTGAAAAAAGAGATACGGTCAATTAAGATTTGAAAAGGTTCATTTCTATACACTAACAACGAAGTCACAGAAAGAGAAATTAAGAAAACAATTCCATTTACAATTGCACCAAAAAGAGTAAAATACCTAGGAATAAACTTAACCAGGAGGTGTAAGACCTGTACTCTGAAAACTATATAACACTGATGAAAGAAATTGAAGATGACACAAACAAATGGAAAGATGTTCCATGCTCATGAATTGGAAGAACAAATATTGGTACAATGTCCATACTGCCCAAAGCACTCTACAAATTCAATGCAATCCCTATTAAAATACCAACAGCATTTTTCACAAAACTCGAACAAGTAATATTAAAATTTGTATGGAACTACAAATGACCCTAAAGAGCCAAAGCAATGTTGCGGAAGAACACAGCTGGAGGCATCACAATTCCGTATTTCAAGTTATACTACAAAGCTGTAGTGATCAAAACAGTCTGGTACCGGCACAAAAACAGACAGATCAATGGAACAGAATAGAAAGCCCAGAAATAAACTCACATTTATATGGTCAATTACTCTATTAATTTTACAGAGGAGGTAAGAATATATAATGGGTAAAAGTTTTTTCAGTAAATGGTGCTAGGAAGCCAGGACAGCTATATGTAAAACAATGAAACTGGACTACTTTCTAACACCATACACAAAAATAAACTCAAAATGGATTAAAAACCTAAATGTGGTATCTGAAACCAAAAAAATCCTAGAAGAGAGCCCAGGCAGTAATTTCTCTGACATCAGCCAAAGCAACATTTTTCTAGATATGTCTTCTAAGGCAAGGGAAAACAAAATAAATGATTGGGACTACATCGAAATAAGAAACTTTTGCATAGCAAAAGAAACCATCAAGAAAACAAAAAGATAACCTACTAAATGTGAGAAAATATTTGCAAATGACATATCTGATAAGGGGTTAGTATCCAAAATTATATATGCAACTTATATGCTAACATACAACTTATACAAGTCAACAACAAAACACCCCCAATCTGATTTTAAAAATGGACAGAGGAGCTGAATAGACATTTTTCCAAAGAAGACATATAAATGGCCAACAGACACATGATAAGATGCTCAACATCACTAATCATCAGGGAAATGCAAATCAAAACTAGTGAGATATCACCTCACACCTGGTTGAATGGCTAAAATCAAGAAGATAAGAAACAGCAAGTGTTGGCAAGGATGTGGAGAAAAAGAAACCCTCGTGTGCCACTGATGGGAATGTAAATTGGCACAGCCTCTGTGGCAAACAGTATGGAAGTTCCTCAAGAAATTAAAAAAATAAAAATACCATATGATCCAATAATTCCACTATTACATATTTACCCGGGAAAAAGTTAAAACACTAATTTGAAAAGATATATGTACCCCTATGTTTACTGAGCATTATATACAATAGCCAAGACATGGAAGCAACTTAGTGTCCATCAATAAACAAATGGATAAAGAAAATGTAGTACATATATACAATGGAATATTACACAGCCATAAAAAAGGGATGAGATTGTGTCATTTGAGACAACATGGATGGATCTAGAGAGTATTATGCTAAGTGAAATAAGTCAGATGGAGAAAGACAATACCATATGATTCCACTCATAAATAGAATCTAAAAAAATGAATAGACCAACAAAAAGCAGAATTAGAACTATAAATACAGAGAGCAAATTGATGGTTGTCAGAGGTGAGGGGGGTGGTAGGTGGGGGGTGGGTAAAATGGGTGAAGGCAAGTGGGAGATACAGACTTCCAGTTATGGAATAAATAAGTTATGGTAATAAAAAGCAGAATACAGTCAATACAGTCAATGATATTGTAATAACGATGTAATGGGACAGATGGTAGCTATACTTGTGAGCACAGCATAATAAACTTGTCAAATCACTCAGTTGTACACCTGAAACTAATGTAACATTGTGTGTCAACTATACTAAAAAAAAGATTTAAAAACATTCAAATAAAAGCCAGATATTTTTTACCCATCTCATTAGCAAAGATTCAAAACAAAATAATAGCAGTTTTAGCAAAGATTTGAGGAATGGACCAACAATATGTGTGGCTAAGTCAAGTACTTTGCATCTACAGAATATTTACTGACAGGAGAAAATTCGGTCCTTTTCTCTCACTGGTAAGAAAAAGTGATAAGCCAAATTTTTAGAATTAAACACATGTTGTTTTTACATTCACAGGAAAGTGACTTGAAGGAAATACATTGATGTAAGTAGTGGTTATTTCTGTGCCTTCAAATTACAACAATTTTTTTTCCATCTTTAAGCTGTAGTGTATTAAAATTATTTCAAAAAAATTATGCTATTAAGACTTTCCTCTGTACTTTCCAAGTTCCTTTTTTCCTTTTTTTTTTTTTTTTATTTATTCATGAGAGTCAGAGAGAGAGAGAGAGAGAGAGGCAGAGGCAGAGAGAGAAGCAGGCTCCCCGCCTAGCAGGGAGCCCGATGCGGGACTCGATCCCAGGACCCCGGGATCATGACTGAGCCGAAGGCAGACGCTTAACCATCTGAGCCATCCAGGCGCCCTCCTTTTTTCCTTTTAACTCTATCTTTAATGGGAAATGGGTGAGTCTGAATTCACATTACACATCCCTCCTTGTCATTACCAAGACATGCTGATGATGCATAAAATTTCTTTGTAGCAATGTTGTTGTTTTCCCAAGAGGATTATTTAAGATTGGATAGGTAAGTCTAATGAAAAATTTAACTTGATATAAAGTAATTTTTAGAACTCTAAGTCTAGCTCAGCATTGGCAGACTAGTCTATAATAAAAGAATGAAGAGAACACAAATTACATTACTATATTAACAAATTATTTTTTCCACGAAAATGCAATGCTTACTAGCTGCTTCCCATTCAATAAATCTATAACTGGCAAAAACTGATTGAAACTAATTTTCACCAAAGAATATTAATAAACCATTTTTTATCACCCATCATTGACTTGGAGGTAAAATTTTTAGCTTTCTGTTTGGATAGTTAAAAAATTAGAAATAAAATTACTTGTAGGCCTTTTAACCAACTGAGCCACCCAGGCGCCCTACTTGTAGGCATTTTAAAAATGGTATAAGAACATGGTGTCTTGGTGATTTGTTTTGGGAAATGAACTTTGAAATTTCACTTACTTCATTTTATTTTTATTTTTAATGTAAACTCTAGTTAGTTAACATATAGTATAATATTGGTTTCAGGAGTAGAATTTAGTGATTCATCATCACTTATTTTAATAAATAGAAATTCTCCATAGTGTTCCTTTAAAATGTTTAGAACCGATTTTAACACATTTTAGTTTATTCATTGCAACAGCTTTTCACCATAAGCTTTCAAATTCCTACCAGGAATTAGAGTTCAGATATCAAAACTTGCCCTGATAATATTAACTCTACAAAAAGCTTGGATAACACCTTTAAAAAAACTAGAATGTTAAAAAGTAAACCCCAATGAATTTAGAAGAAGGAGAAGAAAAGCATATGAAAGTTTGAGAGTCCTCTAAAGCTAATGCTCCAAGGAGGCTTCCCCCCCTCCCCGCCCCCCCAGCATATATTATTTAGTGTCTTCTGTGTGCCAGGCATTGTTTTAAGAACTGGAGACACAATTTGGAGCAAGACAGACTTGCTGCCTCCTTTCCTGGAAGCTCGCCTCCTAGCGGGAATTGATGGGACATAAACAAGCCATAAGGAAAGCAGTTACTTCCTAGGAGTGGTAAATGCCAGGGTAGGGATGTAAGGGTTACCTGGGGGGTCGGGGAGGATGGAGGAAGCCACCTGGCAGGTCAAGGAAGGTCTCTCTGCAAATGAGACTTTTGATTTGAGCTTCTAATAACAAGGAGCCGGGCTGTGAGAAGTGGGAAAGTCCAGGTGGGGAGGTTCTGGGCAGGGGGATGGGGAGAGCAAAGCGTCAGGTGCAAGAACAAGCTTAGTAAGTTCCAGATATAAAAGAGACCAGTGTGGATGGAGCCTGGTGGGCAAAGATTATGTTGAAGAGATGTGATCAACAGCAGGGAGCAAATCATGGTTTTGAACAATGTCCCAAGGGCCTCCTCATCCCTACTATTCAACTAGATAATCACTACCTTTTATGCCTATTGACTTTCTGCTTGAGTGATCATTCAGAAGTGTTTTAGGGTTAAAGAGAAAGATTTGAAGACCCCTGTAAATAGTTTTAATTCTATTCTAATTGCTAGAAGACATATAAACACATATACTTATATACACGTATGTATGCACATCTGTATACACAACTATATAAACACAGTTCTAGAAACATATATACTATAAATGTATGTGTGTGTATACATATGTGTGTATATATATACCACCCATGGAGGTAGAAAGATTAAACCCATTTAAAAATATCCACTATCGGTGTGAGGGTAATATGGGTTTAGCTTTTGTGGAAGACAATTTGGCAATATCAAAATTTTCAATATACATTCCTCTGAGTCAGTTCTAGAAACTTAGAGAAGGTATATATATATGTGTGTGTATATACACACACATATATATATACACACATATGTATACACACACAAACACAGACAGACATATAGGTGCTTTTGAACATTTGATGAGGATTCATATCAGACAATCAGGGGCTTAGAAGTCACTGTACAGGGGGTAAAATTGAACATACATGGTTTGGAGATACTTTAAGCTGGGGAGGCAAAGTTAGCCATAGGTGGGTAGAAGCTCTTCCCTAGCTGGAGATGCTCAGTATGTCAGTGAAACCAGAGATTACTGACAAAAGACACATGAATGACATGAACAGGTATATTCTGAAAATAGCAGAGCTGGAAAATGCTAACACTGGAGATGGAGTCAATAATAACAATGAAGGCTGCCAGGATCAAGTGGATTGGTGTCGCTTAAGAGACATGATCCATCATAGAGAAGAAATTCAACCCACTGTGTGAGCATGCTTACAGTATTGTGTTGGAGAGAAACTAATCTTGTTCACTGGAATATGCTAGAAGACTAAACAAGAAGAGACCATTAGGGAAAGGTACCAAAAAAGCAAACCAGAATGATAAAAAGACAATAATGTCTGAAAGCAAAGTGTAATGATGAATTTGATCTGCCTGTTCAGGGTCCTAGGAATGGCTTATACTCCGTTACTTTTTGGAGTGAAATCTGTTTGGAGTGAATTCAGTTCAATACAACTGATAATATTAATTAGGAACCTCTGTGTGGCTAGCACTGTTCTAGGAAGTGTCTCCTTACAGAATAAAACCTACTGAAGAGAAAGGGCATGGTGTGAACATCACCTCCCAGGTGGAGTGTATCCATTTTACAAAATCTTAAAAGCAAAGCAAATAATGGAAACAAATTGACTACAGCTCAGGGTCAAACCATATGGGAAGAACAATAATTGCCTTGGGGTGGGTGGGAAAGGGCATCAATGACATTGGCCAGAGCTATCAGGGAAGGCTATTAGGATGACGTGGGACTTGAGGTGCCCTCAGAGAAGCTGGTAGAATTTATATAGGTGGGGAGGTAGGGGAAGGTGTTTCTGAATCATTAACAGCTCAGCAAGAACAGTTCAATCTGATCCAACTGTGGGCATGGAAATATTGCCTAATTATTAACCAGCAGGTGAAAGAACAGAAAATGAACCTCTGGTGTCACTGCCAGGCTTCCATCTGGCTACAGGACCATCAGGAGGCCCTTTAAATTATGGTTTCTGGGCAACCAAAAGGCAACATCTTTCACTTTTACTAAATTAGCAAAAATAATTTTAATTAATACCCAGAATGAGCAAGGATGCTAAAATCAGAACACTGAGGCATCTCTGAATAGATATTGTATATATGAATACATACTGAATATAAATTGTAAAACTCTTTTGAAAGTAATTTTGTGATGTCTCAAGAGCAACTGAAATGGCCATATCATCTGTTCACTGGAAACTGATCTTAAGGAAATATTCCAAGTGGGAAATAAAGAATCAAAGATACTCAACTGCGGAGTTATCCATACAATTTGCAAATTGGGAACAGCTAGCTCAAAGACTACCAACAGAATAGTCAAAGCTATGCAAAGAGACGTGTGAGGTCATTTTTCACCCATGGAGGTAGAAAGATTAAACCCATTTAAAAATATCCACTATCGGTGTGAGGGTAATATGGGTTTAGCTTTTGTGGAAGACAATTTGGCAGTATCAAAATTTTCAATATACATTCCTCTGAGTCAGTTCTAGAAACTTAGAGAAGGTAAATGATCAGGTAGTTAAAATACTTAAAGTGTGTAAAGGACTTTATTGACCCCAAGGCATCTCTTAATTTCCTGCTTTAAATTTCATAATACACAACACACTTGATCCTTGAAAGAAAGGATAGTGCAATAGGTATTATCAATAGGCCCGTTTTCTAACAGGGAAACTGAAGGTCACAGAGATTAAGGGACTTACCCTTACTGGCCCTAAGTTCATACGCCTAGCAAGTAAAAGTCAAATCTTTTACTAGTTTTCCACGATGCCCATGGTAGGAATTTCACAGGGCTAAATGCAATCATCTTGTTTATGTGAAAATCTTTTTGTTCAGGCGTGGGACTGCATTTCATGGAAGCAAACCATTAGGGTCTGGGGGAAATAATGGTCGGGTTGGCCTAATCTTTCCTGCAGGATAACAAATAACATTGCTTGCACTACATTCTGCAAGTGGGGTGGGGGAGGGCAGGGGGAGTTGGGGGAGAGAGAGAGAAGTGATTTGTTGGTCCTCTGACCTAGCCTGTGACCTGGCAAGAACAAGCAAAAATAACTTATATGCAAATATAAGATGCAGTGTGAATGCTTAAAAGGAGGCGAGGCCTGGGAGAGCTGTATTATTCAGGAGTGTGGCGTGTATTTGGACAGCAGGTTCCAACAGGGAGGGGAGGCATTATGATTTCACGGCAGGAGAAATAATAACCCTCCTCCTTTCCAAAAGCCATGTGGACCTCAATGGGTTTCACAATAATCAATTAATTAACCAAAGTAAATATTTAGAATGAGTTACAGCACAAAGAGATGAAATGAAGGCAAATAAATGAACTTTAGACATGGAAACTTCACCTTTTTGGAGGAGAGATTACTCAAAAGGGAGCAGTGGGGTTGCACCAGATGGCCGTGCCCAGTACTATCTTCTGTGGACCCATATAACCGTTCTCTTATTTATCGAGGAAAATGTCTGCAAAAATCCAGCAATTATATACAAAATTTTGGCAAGTACAAGACTATGTCGATCAATAGTGTATTTCATTTTGAGTTTTTTTTTTTTTAAAGATTTTTTATTTATTTATGTGACAGAGATAGAGGGAACACAAGCAGGGTGGGTGGGATAGAGAGAAGCAGGCTTCCCGCTGAGCAGGGAACCAGATGCAGGGCTCAATCCCAGGACCTTGGGATCATGACCTGAGCCGAAGGCAAGCACTTAACGACTGAGCCACCCAGGCGCCCCTCATTTTGAGTTTTAAAACCCTCCCTCTCAGAGGCTCCTTATTTCATCTGACACCAAGCATTCACTCTTTCTACACTACAGCCTCACTATGTGTACTTTGGACAGAAAAGCTTTACCCAAACCAGGTTTGGGATTCTTTCTTTACATTTACATCTCCACATACTCTTTCCTATCTGAGGGACTATTTCCAAGAGTGTATTGTCATGTCCCAGTTTGTCTTCATTTTCTCTTGAGCCCAAATCCCCACCCCCCAAGTACCTCTCAATTTACCTGCTCCCTTTCTAGACGAACATCTTCAAAGAGCTGACCCTATAAGATGTTTCACCTTTCATTATCATTATTCTTTCTTTTTTCCTTCCCCTGCCCTCTTTTTTTAGAAGGGGGTTTAATAGTGGGTCTAAATTTAAATATGAAACAAAAATGACAAATAGTGAATCCAATAATATCACCAAGGTACTATTATTCATAATAATCTATTTTCTTTGTGTAGCCCTGTTTGGCTTTTCACAGGGCCTCCCTAAACACCACCTCACTTGATCCTTAAAGTATCATTCAGTCTCTCAAACCTGGTTTCTATGTCCACAACTCTACCCAAATGACCTCCCCGCTGTAGTCTTTTTACTTGACTTCTCAGAAGCAGTCAATCCTGCTGGCTATGATGTGCCCGAGACATTGGCTCGCACGATATTGCACATTTATGTTTTCCTTCTAATTTTCTGGCTGCTCTTTGTTTTCAACCCCCTCTACGGTTTATCCCTTTTTCCCAAAGTTTAAATGCTAGAAACATCCAAGCCAGTTCGTGCACCCCCTCCCTCTATTCTCTTCGTGCCACTTCCCTCATATCCATGGTGTAGACCATTCTACACGCTGACAAACATGGATACCTCTGCGCGTGTACATGTCCGGCACACACGTCTCTCATGCCAGGCACATATACCCATATGGCTGCTTCCCATCACCACTTAGATTTCTCATGGGAGCACAAACCTGAGATGGATAAATCCCAATGTCTGATTCCCTGTATTTGTTCCTCCTGTGTTTTTCTCATTTCATGAAATGCCACCACCATTTGCCCAGTTGCTCAAGCTAGAAACACGAAATTTATCTCGATTCCCCTATCTCTCTCACTCCTCTCTCATCTAATCACAAAGTCCTAAGGACTCGACCTCAAAAATGTATCACAAATCTGTCCTCACCTCTCCAACCTCACTACCACCCCCTACCCGAAGCCACACCCATGTCTGTGCATGGACTTGCACTGCCTTTCCACTGACTCCCTTGCTCCCACTTCTATCCTATCACAGATCCTTTCTCTCTCTTTTTAAGATTTTATTTATTTATTGAGAGAGAGCAAGATCGAGAGTAAGAGAAAGAGGGAGAGCACAAGCAGAGGGGAGGGGCAGAGGGAGAGGGAGAAGCAGGCTCCCCGCGGAGCAGGGAGCCTGATGCGGGGCTCGATCCCAGGACCCTGGGATCATGACCTGAGCCGAACGTAGACGCTTAACTGACTGAGCCACCCAGGTGCCCCGATCCTTTCTTTTTTAACATTCAAACTCAATCACAGAATCCCTCTGTGGAGTGAGTGAATGAATGAATGACCCACAGTTAATCTTAGAATTAAGTCTGTACCCTTTCTCAGAACCCACAGGGCCTAGAACCACATTGTTAAACACTTCTTACAACAGTCTCCGTCTCTTCCACTAAACTGGTCCTAAATTCTTCAAGCAAGTCAAGCTCCTTCTGCCTTTAGCATCCTCTTGGACACTCTTCCTTCTACCCTTTTCCAGAGCTGGCACTTTCTCATCCTCAGCATCTCAGCTTGAGTTTTGTCTCCGCAGGGAAACTTCTTCTGATCATGTTAAGATCCATGGTGGATTCCCCCTTTGCACTCTATCATTGTGGTATCCCACTATTTCCTCAGAATAGTTGTTAGAATTTGCAAATTATATCCGTATTAATGTGTCTGTTATCAATCCCCACCATCAAAGCATGAGCTCCATGAGGCAGAGGTAACTTTAGTTCTCATAGTGAAAGGTGATCAACAAGTATGGGAGGAAAGAAGGAAGGGAAGAAGGGAGGGTGGAGAAAAGAGAGGAAGAGAGAGGGAAGGAAGGAAGGGAGGCAGGGATGAATGGATGATGGGTGGAGGGACCGACAGAGCATAAGAAAAGGATGGATGACTGAACATGGTCTCACAGGGAAAAGAAAGTAACAAGAATGAGAAATGAAACAAGGAAAATTAAGGAGACTGATTATAAATGCGAAGAAATAAGCACGGTTCATTAATTTCATCCATATCTCGGTTGCCATGTGAAATTATTAATAGGCTTTTCCTTTAAAGTACACACAATTCTTATAGTAAATGATGAAAACTGTTAAGTCTACTTGTTAAATCTTCCACATAAGCAGCCAAGGTTAGAGCTTCCTTGTTTTCCCTTATAACCAGTCAATTTCATTCAATGAAAAAGATGAGGGCCCTCCCAAACCTGGCATGCTCTTCATCACGCCTGGAAGGGAATTGGCAAGAGTCCCTGAGGTATTCCTCTCAAGCCTATCAACAATGGAGAGAATAGTCAAGGTACATTGTTCTGTAGAACTTAACCAGACCGTCTCTGGAGCTTTATCTCCTCATCCATAAAATAAAAGATCCAGTGTTCACAGAAAGACTCCTTCACATTTATCCTGGTGTTGGCTGCTTGGAGAACTATGCTGGGATATAAGGACACATCCCACTTCAGTAGGAGAGAGCCCTGACAACCATGTTAGCAATGTCTGCCATGAGTATGGGAATAGTATAAGACACACTGGCCACTGCAGATGTCTAAATGAAATATTATGTCATATTTAAATGAAATATTTAAGGTTTAATGAAATATTTCCCTGTATTTTCCTTCTAATTTTCTGGCTGCTCTTTGTTTTCAAACTCCTCTATGGTTTATCCCTTCTTCCCAAACTTTAAATGCTAGAAATGTTTAAATGAAATATTATATCTAAAATCTCTCAGAAAAACTACACACTAAATACCAGAACAATATATTACTATTTAAGTCCTTTTTAACTCCCAAATCTTTCTTCTACTGAGTTGGTGCTGTCATCTTCCCATCCAGTGGCCGCCATATTACAATACATTTTTAATTATCCTCATTTCGGTTCTTTTGCCCCAAGTCTTGCTTTCAGGTTCTCATTAACATGACTGGAACAAGCTTGGCCTTATTTACTTTTCCCTCCTAAGCATGGAGCCCAGCAGGAGGCTGTTTAAAACAGAACACTTAAGTTTACTCAGTCAAAGAAGGATCCACCACACACAGACTGAGCAAAGCGTGGCACAGATGTATAACATCTCTTTTCCTTGGTTTGAGCACACGCCTCAGAGAACACCAACAGCTTTGCAAAGACCAAGGTAGGTGAGAAAATGCGCATTTCTGATTCCTTCCTACTTGTATTTTTTCAAAGTCCCCCAGTTTCCTTTAAAGAACTATGAAGTCATAGATCAGATTTGGAATGACAAATAAAAACAAGCAAGACCACTCATTTGGCATTTCAGATGGTCTTTAGCTCTGCCCTTCCAATGCTAGAGTGACTAGCATCCAGTTAATATATTGAGGAAATAAAGCAAGATAATAACTTTTAACAGGAACCACGGGAAGAGTATCTCTATAATTAAGGTAATCTTTTTTGGTGGTGATGGTGTTTTTGTTTGTTTGTTTGTGTGTTCTTTAATGGATCCAGAGAGCACCTGCAGAGTTAATCACACATATAGCCACTTGAGTAATGTAGGAGAATCATTGTAAGGAACTTTCATCTTTCTAGGCTTTGAAGAAACAAGATGCAAGAGAGGGAAGGACTTGCTCCTATCAGTTTCAAGGCCTTTGACAGAGCAGTGGTATCCGCCGAATAGCCAGTAACCGGAGGCAAATGTGAAGATGAAGAGCAACGTAGATGCTATACATTTGGAGCGTCTCCGTTCAAGTGGGCTTAGGAATAGTGGTGAGGCGCCTCATATCAGACGTTTTCCTCTCGGTGGAAGGGCATGAGTAACACCATGTCTCCAGGGCCCTGGCACTCTATTGCCCTATGATCCTGGTTGCTTTTTCTGCACCTGTATGCCCTTCCTGGTCCTCTCCAGCCAGTCAGGGCCTGGGGCGCGCTGGGCTCCCCTCCCTGCCCCAGCAGAGCCTCCGGCCGGCCTCTGCCCTAGCTAAGTCCCAGCTAGGATGACACAGAGATCCAGACAAGGATGAAATCATCTTCTTCCTCTATTATTTCTCTAAATTGCTTTTTTTCCTACCCATGACTAGGCAGTATTTTCTCACAGCTGGGGATGAACAAATTTTCAAAAAGATGTTCTCAAATACATGGTTTCCAAGATAGAGGCCGCTAAGTTTTGAAAATATAAAATGAGCATTTTTGAGTGATTGCACAGCTCATAAAAATGTCTCTGGTTAGAACCTCGTCAGCAATGATTCACTCTGTGTGAGGGTCCCCTGTGGAGACTTTAGTTGCCTCACATTAAAGCATTGAGGCCTATTTTTCCTGCTGAGATAGAATAAATGACTAGGAGGCATTAACTGATGGAGGTCACAAGAGTCCCATCCAGGGAGGTGAGGGATATTTCTTTAAAGATGCCCTAGTGGTTGGAAGACATAATAAACTTGAAGACTATAGTATTTCTCCTTCCCCTTTAGAATAAAGTATCCCTTTGCCCCACAGGCATAAACTTTCTAAAGTAAAACTTCAAGGTCAAAACTGTGACTTCTATGATAAGAAGCAAATGCTCCTCACAAAGAGGAAAATATAGTTTATCATAGTTCAAGGATCTGTGTCTCAATGCCCAAGATATCTTTTGCAAGATAAAACTTGGTTAAATGAGATTATACACAGTGCTTGAGCATAGTGGATACTCAATATATGATTTTTAAATTTGCATCTGCGGTTTCCATTTAGGTACTTTTAGTCTCAGGGACTTTTACAAAAAATTTTCAGTTGTAAAATTGCATTGCAGTTAAGACCACAGAAATGTAGCATTAAACAAGTTTCCCTGCCCATTTCCAGGCCAAATGAAGTATTTTTTTTTTTCTTTTCCCACTAGCCTAGGCCCTGAAGGGCTTCAAGGAGCTGTGTTCTCAAATTTTCATTTGTAGTTTCCAGGGCCTCATGTTCCAGAAGGTCTGAAATAGGCCTGAAATCTACAGTCCAGGAAATATTGACACAGGCGATCAGTGGAAAATACTCTGAGTAATACTATCTTAGGGCTACAATTTATGGGTGTGTTCTGGTGGCATGTGGGTGCCTCTATATGGCTTGTAGAGGAGAACGTCACTGCTCCTAGGACAGGAGAAAAGTCAGGACAAGGGGACCACTTTTTTTTCCACAGGGGCCAAGTCTTCCTTTTTCAATCCATTAAAATTCGGAGTCATCCAAAAGCATCCTTCTCCCCTGCCCTATTCCTCCCTAACTGTTGTCCAGTAAGGAGCAAGGAAACTAATCCATCTGGATCCCTACAATATGTCACACACTTTACATCACCAGATTCTGGAAGCTACAACAATTCTCTGGTGTTGATACTATTATGTCCCTCTTAACAGACAGACAAACTCAGGGAAGTTAAATGTGATTTGCCCAAGGTAACGTGGCCAAGGGGAAGAGCCTAGACTCAAACCCAAGACCTCAGGCTCTAAAGCCACCATCTGCCTCTTGCAGAGACAGTTCATCAGTTTCTAGGGAAAAGAATTTTTCTTTTGCAGATACCATGGAAAGGGTCCCCATTTATTGCTGTTACTGGTTAATGCCCTTTTGTCCTTCATACCTTCCAACCCTTCCATATCCCTGCTTGCCTTCATCAGCTCCTTTTATCCTGCAACCCACTCGGTTTTCAGTGCTCTACTCCAATTTTGTAGGACTGTGTGGCCCAGCTCCCACCTGCTCTGGATTCTCTATTTCCCAAAGAAGGAATATTCAAGTTGACCCAAGTCCACCTTATCTGTGTTAATCGCTGAGAAGTTCAGTCTTTTTTTGTCCTTTGGGAAAACTTTCTGACTTCTTTTTAGGCTGAAATTTATATTCTCCCCATATTTATGATCATTTTTGCTTACTGACATTAGCTAGAGGCACGTCATCCACCTGGTCTTATTCATAGCAGTCTAATTTATGTTACTAAGTTATTCTACTTTAGTACAGATTCAAGATCACTGGACTCTAAGTCCTAAACTCATGAGGCTTAATGGAAATCTCTGGATTTTAAGCACAATAAAAATAATATGCATAAAGATTAAAGATTGATCTCTTTTTAATTTCAATGTGATATAAAAACTGTCTATGATGACTACTACCCCTTCCCCCCAAACGGTATCTTTCCACCTAAAATATTTATTTTTAAAAATAAAAGTGTAGGGGCACCTCAGTGGCTCAGTCGGTTAAGCGTCTGGCTCTTGATTTCAGCTTACTTAAGGTCCTGGGATCAAGTCCCAAGTTGGGCTCCAAGCGCAGAAGAGAGTCTGCTTGAGATTCTCTCTCTCTTCCTTTGTCCCACCCCCCACCTCCGGCTTCATTCTCTCTTGTGTGAGTACTCTCTCTATAGATAAAATAAATAAGTAAATCTTAAAAAAAAAAAAAAAGTGTAAAGATAGGGCAGGCCTGAGGCAAAAATCTAGGAGGGTTTTGCATCGGTCATTTTCCTCTAAAAATTGACATAGTGGAAACAGATTAGGTGCACAGACCTGGATTTCAATTCCAGCACTGCCTCCTTCTACCTGAATAACTTTGGGTAAGTTAATTAACATCACCCAAGCTCAGTTCCCTTATCTATGAAATGGGGTTAATAATATTTTGCTAACAGAGGATTAAATGAAGCAAGAT
Organism: Mirounga angustirostris; assembly: GCF_029215605.1. Lineage (NCBI taxonomy): Eukaryota > Metazoa > Chordata > Mammalia > Carnivora > Phocidae > Mirounga > Mirounga angustirostris. The sequence goes on from NW_026991711.1 coordinate 53,407,873, forward strand.
ATTTAGAGTATTTGGTACATATTAGGTGCTCATAATTGGTGGGTTTATTACCACCTTCTTCAGCATTCCTAGAAAAGTCATTCACACTATAGCCTTGGATTTACACTGTTTATGTCCCTAAGGAATACACACATTTTTTTTTAAAAGACTTTGTCTGAAAACTTCTGCCTCCAGCTACGAAGGGACAGAATTATCTTCCTGCCTCAAGCAACTTAAAAGTCAGACAAAATACATGAAATGACAATTTCTGGGCACTGGACAAGAGTGAGTACAGAACAGCGATTACCGAGAGAAGGGAGACGGGTGAAGTAAAAGCTGTGACTGTTGCGGGCTACTGTCTAGAAAGTTTCCAGGATTTAACTCAAGGAAGAGAAACCCAAACAGAGTGTGAGCTATACCTTATTCAGTGTTCGGGAGGCCAAGGCACCTGCAAATGTCAGGGAAGAGCACCGCAGAGGAAGGTGCCAACCAGAGAGCTAGCTCCGAAAATCGTCAGAGGGTTCCCTTCAAGTCTTTGGCTGAGGATTGATCAGGTGTGTAAAGGAAGTACCAAGGCTGAGGCAAAGACCATGGGAAAGGGGCAGGTGGAACTGTTTTCTGAGCTCACAGAAGGCCTGAGAACAGATCAAGCTTCTAGTAGCCAGAGAGGAGAAACTTTGCAATATACCACTTTGCAATATGCAGAACTGTCTCGCCTCAGAAGTGGGACAAAATTATTTCTAGTCTATCAAAAGTCTGCTCTGGAGCCCCCTACCCAGGCTTAAAAGCAAGCCTTGAAAGAACTAAACTGTTTCTAAGGAACTTAATGACATCCCAGAACAAATCTCAAAAATATTTAAAGGGATACCAATAAATAAATAAATTAAATAAATAAATAAATAAATAAATAAATAAATAAAAAAAATCAGCACCTAACATTGTAAAATTCACAATGTCTGGCATCCAACAAAAAATTACTAGGCATGCAAAGAAGAAGAAAAATCTGACCCATCATGAGAACCAATAGAAAGACACTTAGAAACATCGCAGATAGCAGAATTAGTAGGTAAGTGCACTAAAACAGCTATCATATACTCCGTACGTACAAGAAGGTAAATGAAAGCATATGCATGACAAGGAGAGACAGGGAAGACACATTCTTTAAAAAGAATAAAAAAGAAATAATGTGGAAAGATAATGCTCAATTATGGGAAAAATAAATCACAGATGTCAAATAAGGGAGCTGATGGTTGTGGCTCCCCTTCGTGTCTAACCATGATTAAAAACATAAAAGTTACACTTTAGAACAGTCTAAGGGCCAGAAAAGTGACTTTTGCAAAATTTATACATCTTTATAGAGTTATTTACATAAATGAATCAAACCATACATTTATTCCACAATATGGTTATTGAGCACCCAGCTCTGTGTTTGATGATAGAGGAAATACAAAGATGAATTAGATGTGGTTCTTGCCCATATAAATGTGCAACCTACCACAGTCTATTAGATAAATGATAGCCTAATTATATAAGTGCACAATGCAATATATCTACCACTCAACAACATGATACGTAACACATAGTAAATGATAAGGCTGCAGAACAATAAAAGGAAATAAAAGGAAACAAGATATAGTTGAAGAGAAGTCACTACACAATTACTCCATATTTACACATAAAAGGCATTAACTCAAAACAAAAATCCAATATATAGTGATGTGCGTGTGTGTGTACACACTGGATAGGAACATACAAATTAATTTTAATATAGGAATTTAAGTGTTTGATTTTTCGTCCTGTTTCCAGTTGTGTTAGAATGGAATGTCTACTAAGGGGGGCAGGATACAATCAATTTTCCATTATGGAATGCAAGTATTTCCCTTTAGCTCATGTTGCTGTTAAAGATACCAAAGCTTCTCTATTCCAGAGCAAGAAAAGGAAACCAAGAACATTTGGGAATGTGTGTGTTTGTGATGTATATGTATATATACACATTAGATATTTGTATGTAATATGCATATATTTAATATATCTATACATGTGTAAGTACATTCCGTTATTTAAAAATATTTTCTTTAATTTTAGTCTAGTGGGCAAGAAAGTGACCAGCGTAGGTCAAAAGGCTAGTTGGGTAAGGTGAGTAGCACATGTACCAGAGTATGACAGACCAAATAAAGACGAATCTAATCCAAGAGACGGAAACTAGTATACATTTTTTTTTTTAAATACATTTGTTGTGGCCTACACAGGAAGAACAAAATTATACATTCATAATTCAGAAGTCAATCTACAAAGCAAGTAAATTTATGTGCCTCATTGCATGGAAGAGAAAAATGACTATATTTCAAATGACTATATCGTGTTAGGCAAGCATTTGAGAAGGATTTTTATTTTATAACATCTCTAGCCAACAAAGATACAGGTTGTTGTTACTTGTGGAGAGTTATTTAAGGACAAGCCTTGATTTGTTTTAAGCGATGCCAATTACCGTATATAGCACACAGCACAGGAAGCAGCAAATATTTTTTGGAAACAACTTTCTACAAATTCTCTCATCCCCAGAAATCCTGTAGGCACACGCGTCATGTACTGCTGGGATGTCGGATGAGACCTCAGGGAGGGCAGCCACGTGCACGCACCCCCAGGGCCTACAGCAATGCCTGACACATGGGAGGGCTCAGTACTCCAGCTCCATGGGGGTATATCCAGGCTATATACCTCCCTAATCTCTTTCTGGACTCCCAGCAGCCTTCTGGATGTATGCCGGACAGCTCTCTTGCCACCCAAGCTGCCAACCCGACCCTATCTCAACCACCCCCTCCTGCCCACAAACGTCCCACGTTCACTTCCTTGCAGCAGCCGAGCTCCTCCTGCCTCGGGCTTTTGCACGGCGCATTTTATACTTTTAGAATTTCTCATCTTCCCAGATCCCCCTTCTCTTCCTGTTCTTCCCTCCTGCTACCTGGTAAGCTCTAATTCATCCTTGGGTGCTTAGCCCAAATATTACTTCTTTAGAGGAACTTTTCTGAACACCCTCCAATACCTCCAAGCCAAGTTGGGCTCCCCATGGCTCTTTTGCAACATTTTGCTGTTGTAATGAAACAATTCTTTACACAGTTGTTTGAACAACATCTGCTGCTTTAGAAATATGAATGCTCCACAGGAGTGTCACCTGCCTGTCCTACAAACTGCGGCTTCTCTAGGGCCTTGTAAAATATGCTGTACATTCTGAACCTTCTGTAATACTATGGAGAATGAATGAACATACTGATGTACTGTTGTAATGTCCCGGGGAGAAAAGGGTAAATAACTGTGGGATGTGTAACTGAGCTGTCAAGAATAAACGAAATCAGGTGCATAAATTGTGAAACGTTAAGTCGAGGGCCTCTTTGTTTTCTGACATTCGATAATGGAAAATCTTTCAGCAAGATGGAAAATAAAAACAAAAGAAGACTCTGAGCATCATATTTTCGAGAGCCCGGCTGCTATGCACCAGACTTAATCACACCTGTGGTCGGAGAGGGCCACCATTAACACGTGAAGGGTCGAAAGAAAGGAAGCTTGCTGGTTTGAGTATTACTTTCATCTTAAAAACAAGTATGTGGGATGGTTTACCAACAGAAAGCCCATCTGAGTATCTCTATAAGCTGATGAGATGGTTTCAGGCACAGGTTCTTAGATTGTATGTTTTAAATCTCTGACCGCTTCCCTCATTCCCGACCTTGGAGTCCACCAATGGGCAGGCATCCAGTGGGTGAAGAGAGGAAACAGATGAAGCAGATATTTGGAGACCCAGTTGGGGGTCTGACTGACACCTGCGTGAGTTGCTGAGAGCTTATTTATAATTTCACAGCAAAAGCATGACCTGGGGGGAGAAGGGAGTCCGTGACCGTCCATGGGCTAGGACTGCCAAAGGCACATCCCCGCTACCCCTTCTCTCATGAACTCTAGACCCTCATATCTGACTGTTCTTTAAACTCGACACATGCAAAAATAATCTTGCCGTCTCCCCCCACCGTTTCTCTTCCAGCCTTCTCCATCTTAGCAAACGACCCCAGCATCTACACAATTTCCAAAGCTAGACACCCAGGAGTCACTGCTGATTCTTCTCTCCCTTTATATTCTATGAGGACTCGGTCATCAATTCCTGTTGTTTCTAGAATTAAATACCTCCTGGGTCCCTTTGTTTCTCCCCATCTCCACTGCCACGATTATTACTGATTGCCGTCATTATCCCTTATCTGAGTAACTGCTACAGCCCTCCGTCCGACCTCCCTGCCTCCTACCTTTCCACTCTCCACCCATTTTCTCTAGGACTTACAAAAGTTCTCTGTAAAAATGCAACTCTAATCACGCTACTCCCTGCTTAACACTCCTCGGTGACATCCTATGGCACCCTTTATCTGCTAGCGGCAGGACCACTCATCATGTTGATTTGTATTAGCTTATTTACTCTTCTCTCTTTCTCCCGCGAGGCTCTGAAAAGTCTACGTCTCGTATTCCCAGCATTCGGCACAATGTCTGGCTCAATAAATCCCAGTTAAGAGCGATGCTCCCAGAGATGAGAGGATTTAACACACGCCTCCTCATATCTGGGCATATTAAAGAGGATCAAGGTGTTCCTGGGAGGATTAAACAACCTGAGAAGGAAACGAGAAAAAAACCTTCTGAGCAAGCAGAGAGGAATGAAAATTAGTGGAAGCCTGAGTGAGGACAGAGAGGAACTGTGGCCCATCCCAGCCTCCCCATGAGTTTTAAAGCTCATCTCTTCTCAGGTGAACTAGAGCTTCTGAAGAAGAAACAGCAAGGTGTGAACCCAGGGACAATTCAGAGTGTTCACATATCCTTTAAGAGGGAAGACGTCTTTTATTGGCTCCAAGTTAAACCCTGATAAGGCATGTGGCACTGTCTTGAATATAGTCTTTCTGCAGCTAATAGGGAAGTGTGGTGCATTTTGGGAACATGTATTTGAAATTCAACAAATGGCATGCCATGAAATTTGGGGTAAAAATCTCTATGTCAATCAAAGTCAGTAACAGCTAAGGAGAGGCATTCAGATGGACCTTCTATTGACAAACTGTCCCACACAAAACAAAAATAATACTCAAACCAGCAAACTTCCTTTCTTCATTCCATTAACATATGAATGGTGACACTTCCTGACATGGGCGTGATTATGGGGATCCAGATAGCCTGGTATATGTAATTAGGAAAGAAAATTTCAAAAAGTTTAGAGAAAAGCAAGGTAAAATCTCATGGCCAGAGAATATTCAGGAAGTATTACCAATTCCCACGCAGGCCAGGCAAGAAACTTAAAACTTGGGGACTCAGCTGCTGCTTTTTTGACTCTTCCAATTGGTGATTAGAACTTTGGAGAAGAAGCCAGGGTGGACAGGAAGGGAGCAGCTGGTCACACAGATGGTGTCAAAGCTCATGATCTGATGTTCTGGGTTTCGGCTGATGACACCCGTGGTGGGGGCTCCTGGAAAGTGACATGTATCATAGAAAACTGGGAAGAAGGCTTCAGGCAAATTCCTGACCACAAGTGAATTGTTTTGAAACTTGAGATTAGGTAGTAATGCTGTTTGGTGAAAACATAAACAAAACTGTAAGCTAGATCATAGGCAGGATATCATAAATGGCATAGGAAGGCGGATGGCAGCGGAAAAGGATGTCCCAGATGATGGGAAAAATCTGGGTTACATGGCTATTCTAGTGTCTCATGAGATGACAATAGATTTTTTTTTTTTTTTAAAGCTAAATTAAGTTTGGGGAAGCCTACACATTAGATACTAACTCTCTGAAACTCTACATTGCATATTAGCATAGTTAAGGCTTTGAGGAAACCCACAAAGAAAGCAACTTATCTCTTTTAAGCCCTGAATTTGCCATCGGAGTTGGGCCATATAAAGACTTACAGGACATCCATTCTACCTACCAGCCATGCGGCACTGATGTTCTAACAGACCACTTTAGAAAATCTGGATCTCTATCAACGCACAAAGTATTGAAATGCACAAAAATTAAAAATTTCACAAAACTCAACCTATGGGGAAGAAAATAAACGTGAAACAATAACACAAGCAGGTAAATGTTATGTTATACATAAATCGAGACACTGAAGTATGGGATGTAGGGGCTGGAGTAAAACAATATAATGGTATGTTTTGGACAAAAGAAACCAATTCGGTATAATGATACTAAGCAGCACTTGATAGGAAGAGGGTAAGCAGGGAAGTTGAGGACAGTGGGGACGGAATCATGGGGGGCACATGTGGGGAATGACAGAGGGGAGGAAAATGGAGAGGGTGTCGCGTGCGAACCACAACAGCACGTCCAAGAGGAAAGGCGCAGTGCGACCCGGGCTAAGTGATCCCATCTCCTGGGAAATCCTTTTTGATAAAATCAGAGAAGATGAAAAAGGTGTGCCTTCCTTTGCTGATAATTTTAATCTCTCAATAAGCCCCAGGAGTAGGAAGGCATGGGACTGGGTATCAATTCAGTTTTAACCAATTTGGGAAGAGGGGTTGGTCATTTAGACATACCGGAGATTCTGGGAGAAGGCCAGGTGCTCATAAAATCCAGCCTCTCCATAATCCTGTCAGAGACAGTTTGGCTGAGATGTCTTGGGAGGCAGGCCACACTAAACAATCTTTAAGCCCCTTCTGAAACTGCGGGCACCCGGGAGACTTGCAGACGCGGCCCCACGCAGACTGCGCAGACTGCGCAGACGCGGCCCCACGCAGACTGCGCAGACTGCGCAGACGCGGCCCCACGCAGACTGCGCAGACTGCGCAGACGCGGCCCCACGCAGACTGCGCAGACTGCGCAGACGCGGCCCCACGCAGAAGCTGCTGCCTGCGGCTGTGTTGAAAGCAGCACTGACCACAGGGCACGGACGCTACGAAGAGCACAAGATATGTCATATAATATAAATACACAATAGAGCTATCAGAGCTGAAACAATGGTACTGGGACAAAAATAGATCGGTAGTACAGGCAGCTATTTCCAGAGTAGATTAAAATACACGTAAGAATGGAAGATCTGATCAAAGAAGGAAGTAAGCCTATGGAGGCACAGAAAATTGGGAATACCTATCAACTTCTAGCTTGGGCTAAGCCTTTCGGTAGTTAGAAATGGAATAAAGAATTCATCAAGGAAAAGTTAAACCTATTAAAAAAAAACAGCATTAAGGGGCAAGAAACAGACTAGAGAAGTATTTTTAGGAAACAGGAATGCCAAGGATTAACATGCTTAATTGTGAACCACTAAACGTAAACCAAAAACAAAACAACTCTACCAAGAACTCTGTGTGATAAATGGATATGGTATGAAAGTAATCTATTTACAAAAGAGGAAACATGAATAGGAGATAGGGAGGGAAAGTAAATAATTTACAAAGGGTAGTTATAAAACAATTTAAGGCCAAATAATAGGATGCCATCTTTGCATATCAAATTAGTAAATATATATTAAATACACATGTAGATTTCGGAAATTAATTGCCCAGTATTTCACTTTAAAATGTTCATTTCTTGTGACCTACTAGTTCAACACATAGGAGTTTATCCAAGGACAATAATTCTATTTGCTGAAAAGCTCTATGCATGGAAATGTTCATGTAATATTATGTTTTTTAAAAAAGAGCAAAACAGAAAGAAGGAATAAGTTAATATTTAATGAATGCTTACTACGTGTAGGTACTATGTGGTTATTGCATGTAAGTTATCCTACTAAAATCTCACAACAGTCCCATGAAATAGACATAATCATTTCACAGAAAGGTAAAATGCTTCTACATGCTTCAAGAGATTAAGTTCTCCAAAGAAACTTGGCTAGGAAGAGTAAAGCAATGGAAACAGCCTACATGTAAACACTGGAATGGTTAAATAAATTGGAGATTCCTTCAATGGATTAAATTTCTTAAACATAAAACAATAAAATGGAAAAATAATTTAGGATAAGGTGTTACTAAAAATGCATCATAGAACAGTTTGTATTCCATATGATTAAACCATGTGGATGGAAAAAAGACTGGAAGAGAACACATACACACACATGTCCTCTGTTTCCCTGTCTTTTAAATGGGAACATTAACAAATAAATAAACAACAATATCTCCTTGCCTCAAAAAGATGACTGTGGAATCAAATGGCATAATGTATGTGAAAGAGTTTTGCGAATTGGAAAGCAAATGTTTATTTGCCCAAGCAAATAAAACCGAACCCGACCCTGAGGCAGAGTCAGCCGGCAGCCCTGGGAACAAAGCAAAGTGCTCTTACACTGGCGGAATGCAGACATGATGAAGGGGCGCCCAGGAAGACCCTGAAAGGCTCAAAAACAGTTTAAGCAGTCTGGCTAATCCGGGAGATAGAGAACGTAATTCAGGGCAGATACGGTAAATCTTCTCTAACGAGCAGGGCTGTAATTCTTTTCATGGTAAGTTGCTGGGAAAATCATAAATTGGTCATGGTTAAAATGTCAGAAGACTCAAAATCATAAGAAAAAATAATGAATTATTGAGCTTGTGGCTTACTCTGGAAGTTATACAACATTTTCTGAGAGAAGTGGGAGGTGGAGACAAGAGTAATTTCTGCTAGATGAATATTTCAATTAGGCAGTTGGGAAAATTTAGGTGGAAAAATACAAACCTTTGCTCTCAAGTTAGTAGAAGGAAGTATCTGTCTGGGTTAAGCTTTAGGGAAAAGGAGTCTGGATAAACACATGCTCGAACCATAGAAAATGTCACTTATGTACATACATACATGTCATGCACCAGACTAATCCTCAACTCCACGTGAATTTTATAATATTTTGGAGAATTTTATAAATATCCTAAGTATAATGCTTTGTAACTCAATCTTTTTTTTTTTTTTTTAAGATTTATTTATTTATTTTACAGAGAAAGAGAGAAAGCGCACATGCCCACGAAGTGGGAGAAGGGCAGAGGGAGAGAATCTTTAAGCAAACTCCTCGCTGAGCACGGAGCCCAGTGTGGGGCTTGATCTCATAACCCTGAGATCAAGATCTGAGCCGAAACCAAGCGACGCTTAACTGACTGAGCCACCCAGGCGCCCCTGCAACTCAATCTTTGACTTTCCTTTTTCTGTCTCCCACTTTACCCTGCCTCCTGTCCTCTCTCCTGTTCTTTCTTACTATTTGAAAAAATAAACCATATGTAAATACATATACGTATAGGTATACAGACATGTAATTTACTATAACTAGTTTAGAATTTTCTATCTATGGCCATTATTAAAAAGCAACAAACCAACCAACCAAATATGCTCGGTCAACTCAGCACAAAATACATAGGTCTGTGGGTATAGAAACGATCTCTCCAAAAGCTATTGGTTTCTACCTGGTGTGTACCATCTACCCTCATCTAACTTGATGGGCAAAAGTGAATTGTTCTTCTGACATTAAAACAATGACCATAACATACATACTGACTGTCACCTTTCCATTGCAAATTCCGAGAGGGCAGGGACCACACCTGCTTTGTTTACAGCTGGAGGCCCCACACCAGGACAGTAACTCAATAAATACTTACTGAATGAACCGATGAGTGAGTGAGTGAATACTGCAAATCTTAGGTATCTTCTCAGACAGCTTAAGTCCTACGTCCCTGATATCTTCTCTTAAAGCCCAGTGGTTCATCCTTCTGGAAATTACTACATTACTAGCCTGCACCATTACTTAACACCTGATTCTGCACATTATTTTTATTGCTGTTTTTTTGTTGCTCTGTTTTGCAATTTAGGGAGATACAGTCCTCAAAGACACACACACACACACATATATATTCTGTTTCCCAAAGTACTTGTTATAGGGCACATGGAAAATCCTCAATAAACATGTATTAATTGAACTGATGAAATCTTTTAACTGGCCTTCTACTTTGTGACATTTCTAAACATTTTCTGTATGGGATGCATTGTATTATGATTCCAAAGTGTGATGGGAAAAATGTAGAATATGGAGTCATTTGAGTTGGGTTTCTAGTTATGTTACTTCAGTGCTGAAAAGCCGCCTAAAGGCTTGTCCTCTGTTTCCCTGTCTTTTAAATGGGAACATTAACAAATAAATAAACAACAATATCTCCTTGCCTCAAAAAGATGACTGTGGAATCAAATGGCATAATGTATGTGAAAGAGTTTTGCGAATTGGAAAGCAAATGTTAGCTTTTCTATGTAGCAATTAAAAATATGAACTTGATATTGCAATGCTACAGAGGATACATGGCTTTTTTCTGAGAATAGTTATTAGGCAGGAGAGTGAGGTGATGAGAAGAACCTCCAGCACAGCCTGCCAAACATGCCCCTGGTCATAAATCACAGACTCTGCTCAACACTTGTGTGTGAGGGAGATGACTGGGCCCCCGTCCCCCACATCTCTGGCACTGCCACGAAGTCCCTTCACACCCAAGCTTACCGGACACGAGCTGCTGTCCAGGCAGCCCCACGGGAACCATGCCCAAGTTATTCATGGCGGTGGCCCAGGCTGTGGGATCTGTCACGGACATGTTGAGCTGCGTGGTGTCTATCGCTATACTCCCCAAACCATCGGCTGCTGTGGGGAGAAACAAACCATGACTTCCAGTCAATAGGCGAGAGTTTTTGTTTTAAAGGAGAGCACACATTTCTGGAGACATGATACTTCATTTAGCACATTGCCAAACCACACAAAAATAAAGCACTGTAATCTATGGCAATGTTTTCTCCAAACGTAAACATAAAAGAGTTTCCAAATACATTCTGGGAGGAAACTTAATGACATGTAGTTTGTATTATACACAGCATGCCATTAAGAAAGTACTCCTGGAAACACACACACACACACACACACACAAAACAAAACAAAACAAAAAAACACCTGAAGAACTGCTTCTCTCTCTCAGTGAAAAAACATTAGTTAAGTTCCAAGGTTGAGAGGCAAAGCAGGACAACTCCTTTGGTAAAATAAGTCAACTGGCTTAGTAGACTAAAAATAAATACAATCATCTGCTTCTGAGGAGAATTCTGGAGCAGGCACACCTTCTAACTAATTAATAGAATCTTTAAAAACATTGTCAAGTAGCCAAACTGGTCCTGACTGAATTCATTAGTGTTACCTTGTAACATATTCTTTCCCTTCTAAGCTTTCTGGATCATTACATTAAGGAAATGCAGGTGTCCGCCTAAAATGACTCCTCCAAAATATTTCTTCCAAGTTCAGACTTTCATCAAAACAAAATAAGCCAATAAATAATATTAAAAACAAAGAGCACAGAGCTTAAAAAAAAAAACTCAGCAAAATATGTGAAATTTGACTTTATGCTTCTTGATGTACACTAGTTGCACAGCCTGGTTTCTGTTAAGGATCCCAGGTTCCCAGGTCAATGCACCTGTTCATGGCCGGGCAAGCTTTTCCACTAAGAACTCAAAACATCTTGCTGTGTCCTGTGCTGGCCGCCCCTGACATTTACCTGCAGCCATCATCTGAGGAAGCTGCTGGGGACACCGGGTGATGCTTTCAACGCCACCTGCATCTACTACTGAATTAGGAGCATCCTGGGCAGCAGGAGCGCTCTGATGGCTGAGTGCAGGGTCCCCACGGAGGTCATCGGATTCTGCAAAAGGGGAAAGCAGTGTGGTGAGCGATCGTGACAGTGACCTGAGGGAGGCTTCGCGGACAGAACTGTTGTCTAGGCAAAAACAGACAAGCGACAAGGGACAAGTTCCGGTCACAGAGTCATGGGCATGGGGCCCAGAGCAAGAGCTGCTTCCCGTGCCCCAGCAGCCGGCTCCTGCCTGGGTTCCCAGCTCTGGGTGCTGGGCGGGTCAGCTGTCGGCTCACCTAGAGCCCGGCTGCCTGAATAAGCAGCCCCATGCGCGAGCGAGTGAGCAAGCGAGCGGCCACTGCCTTGCCTCCTCCTCAAGACACATCACAGACGGGGCTTATCAGCCCCTGAACAGCCTCTTCCACATACTAAACATCAATGGAGAGGGCAGACTCAGGGCTCAAGATGATTTTTTTTAAAGTTAAAAAATTAATTGATGTTGTTATTTCGGAAGACGGTCGTCTGTGAAATGTATTCAGAGAGGGGAAAAAAAAAGTAGGGAAGAAGAGAAAGGCAAGAAGCTCTTCACTGTGGGGCTGGTAAAGGAGTGCACCCAGATTACAATAGTCAGGAAAGGCAAAAGCAAAGAATGGCAGGTGGCTCATAAAAGAAGATCGAGAGGATGTTGGGGCAGCAAAGGAAATGCAGTTGTTTCCTTTAGTTCTATGGAGATAAAGTGAACAGGCCACAGTTTGTTTGGTCTGAATTTTCTCTAGTCTCACAGTGCGCACCATGCGCGCACACACACATGCATGTATTTTTATTAAACTTTACAGAGCACTTTTCTAATAAAAACAAATAACAATAAAACATTACATAAAGCTGTAAAGGAAAGGGTCCCTTTATTGCACACTATTTATAAAATGCTACGCCTTCTCTCCATCCTTAAAAATGCAAAACCACGGAATTCATACCTACATATTTTTTTCATAATACGTATTTTAAGTGCACTTTCACCAGTTCAAAACTGAAAAACAAAACACACCACTTAGATGTGTGATCTGAGGAGTTTGAATTTTAAATAGATTTGATATAACAATTGAATTTAATTATTTCTTTTTATTTAGGTATAAATTTAGAAATTTTTCTAATCCATGTTTCTGTCAATGGATATTGCAGAATTCGAGGTTATGGCCCATTTCTGCATGTTTAGTGCAAAGTTTGGCCCTTTTATGGTATGCTCTTTTATTTGATTCTTAGGTACCCGAATCAGTAATCCCTTTGAACACTATACTGTCAAAGAAAACTCATTGCCTGTTGAGTATAAGTTTAGTTCAAATGGAAGCTCAGATTTCAATATTTCAAGGAGAGGTGAATAAAATGAGCAAATTGTTTCCATGGTCTCCACAAACCCCTAGTGTGAGACCAGAGGGGCATGCCAGATAGTGGGGAAATTTTTCCAATTGTTTGTCAGCGAGGTGAAACATCATCATGCAGTAGAAAACAATTCAACTCTGGGAGCAAACTGCACTGAGGACAAATGTTTTATACCTTGCAATTAAACTCTACTACCCAAACGAATTGAGAACTTGCTTATCTATGGTGAATCAATTATCTTGGGCAATGAATGCCATCGGACGACAAGTCTCACCATAGAAAATCAACTCAGTAACATAAAGACATGGCTAACCTAAATGTGTGCCCTTTGGCTACCCACACACCAGCTATATTTCTATGATGAAACTTGAAAGCACTTTCCCCTCTCCACCTCCAGCCAGTTCAGATCACCACAGCAGAGTCTGGCTACACTGTTCATTCTTTGTCTCGAATGGCCATATAGTAGAGTCATTTCAGATCACTGCAAGGTCACTATTTGTCTTCCTTTATCTCCCCAAATGAAGTTTAGTTGGCTGCCTTCCTTCCAGCTCGGGTTCTCCCCAAATGGGCATTAATCACAACTTTCTGTCCAATGAGTCTATGGTTCTGGAATATTACAGCAGAGAACATCCCTTTACTTTGTAGACTTTACAACTTGTACCTGACCAGCCATATTTCACCTTGCCTTTTTGCAACAGTATTTTAGGAATGGGGTCAGCTTTCCATGGCTCCATAACTGTCTGTTCCGATGGTAGTTTTTTTCTTTAGTGATTATGGTGTTACAAAGGGCCATCAAATGTCCCGGGGGCCCATAGCGCCTACCCACACTTTCATGCCCACCCTAAACGGAGGCTGTTTCATTGAGAGCATCACTGAAACAAAAACAAACAAAACCCCATTGCTTTGTTGGCAAGATGTGGTTTGTAAACCTGAATGTATCCCCTACTGAGACTCTGTGACATTTCTTACATGTCTTTAATCTACCAACCCAATGGTTTCAATGTCATAAAACTTCATGTCGCTACCGTGTACCCAGAATGGTAAGTTTAAAGTAAGTTCTACAACATCTTAGGCATATGCAAGTCTCAAGGATGCCATGCAATTCTTTTAAAAATGTAAATTTCCTTGACGCTCAGATGAAAGATGATATTTTTAATTAATTACTGCCTAGTAATTTATGAGTAGTGGCAAGAGTGATTTTCATACTCTACTAACATCTATCGTTCCTATTGAATACCTGCCTCTTTAGAGGACTCAAAACTATAATGCCTAATTTATCATTCAAATCAATTTCTCTGCCTTAGTGTTCTTATTTCTAAACTATAGAAAAGATTAATATTGTTAATGGTGTTTATTTACACACAGAGATGTGGGGAGCTAAAAAATTATAGCTAATAAAGTACTTTGAATATAGTAAGTGCTAATTATTATTATTTTATTTGGAAGTGTAGTGTTTCTATTAAGGTACCTTGGGATCTTACTGTTCTACTGGATAATTATGCAATTAATGCTAAAACAGTGAGTAACACTTGATATTTCTAAAAGTAAGCATTGCCCTAGTTTTCTATGCCACACCTAAATGGTAGCAGAATGTTTCATTTTCTACAAATCCTTTATAAAATAATATAATGTGATTTAAAAGGTGTATGATTTTTTTTTCCTCTAGGTCTTTTTCTGTCTATGCAACTATGAAAGCTTTCAAGAGACTGATGACCAATTATGAAATTGGCAGTTTGAATTTATAGCTTTTAGTGTGATAAGATCATCACAAAACAATCAGATGTACAAAATGCCAAAGATAACAATGCAGCTTTATCCAGGGTTCAACCGAAATCTAACCCGTTCTTTGTTAAGGTACATTCAAGTACAAAACCTCATACTCAATTTAATAACTGTTCAACAAGGATCTATTTATGTTCAGGATTTCACTAGGCTATATCAATGGGGTAAATAATTTTTGAAACTCACCAAGCCTATGCAAATACTATTTTTCCCCCTTCCCCCCTCAAAAACAAACAAACAAATAGCAGGGGCTTATTAGCTCACTGTAAATAACACAACTCTTGCTAACCCTGTCCAACTTTTACAGGTCCCAAGGATACATACATGCTATGAATAATAAAACCCATCTGTAACTGTCTACAAAGCATAGATTGTTATAAAATGGGGTGGAGATGAGTTAAGTTTTGAAAATTCTCTTTCTTTTTAATTTAAAAGAATGATTTTGTTTGATGTTAAGTCCTCAGGTTCATGCCTACTTCAATAGAAAAATATAGTAAGAAAATCATATTTATTAATGTGTTTTTTTTTTTAAAGATTTTATTTATTTATTTGAGAGAGAGAGAATGAGAGAGAGCACATGAGAGTGGGGAGGGTCAGAGGGAGAAGCAGACTCCCTGCCGAGCAGGGAGCCCGATAAGGGACTCGATCCCAGGACTCCAGGATCATGACCTGAGCCGAAGGCAGTTGCTTAACCAACTGAGCCACCCAGGCGCCCTATTAATGTGTTGTTAAGAGTTGATTCCAATGGAAACTTATTTCATATGACATCTGAATCTTATTTTATAGGAATTATTCATTAGCATTATCATGGCTTATACTTATAGCAAAAAGAGAAATGCATTCCTATCCAAAGTTCTACTTTTCTTTTCCAGCATGAAGAAAATATTTCACTTTGATGTTCATGTAATCAGTAGGATACTCTTGGGGTTATAGAAATGTTCCCTAGCTTAAAAAAATACAGAATATTGTTAAAGAGATGTTACTTATGTATTAACTCCATGATTTTTAAGCCAACTGTCTATGAATAATAAGGGAGACATTTCTGCTTCCTATAATGGTAAACTAAGTAATTCAGACCAATTCTCCCACTGAGAAACAACTAGAAAAGCTTAATGTCCTTCATCTGTTTAATAAAATTCTATTATTTCTTCAAATAATCCCAAAGGACACACTCTAATTACTATAGAGGGTTACTAGGCTTCTAAGGAGAATGGGTCCTGCCACGTACTAGGTCTTAATGTTTTACTGATCTTGGAAATGAGTGGCATCTGCAAGTTTTGAGGCAGAGGTGGAATTGCTTTGCATAATGTGGTCAAAGAGGACCCCAAGGCTAAGCGCTCTGAGGGGAAAGAAAGAAGGGATCTTGGGGACCACCCATGAGAAAAAGGCACTTCGGAGAAGAGAAATGACTGAAGCAGATTTCCAGGTGGCTCATTGGGAAGTATACAACGTATACAAGCATTTTCTTGCGCCCTCTATAGAAATGCCTGTAAAGTCTACATGACTCCTTAATTCTTAGCAGTAATTTTGGGGGTGCTGGGTGTGCTTTAGGGGAGCAGCTGAAAATAAAGATTACCTAAGGTACCACATGATAAGGCATAATAACATTTTCAAATCTGTTAAATATACAGGATGTTGGTTATGAATGATCAGTATCTCCTGATTAGTAGGAATGAAAAGATTAAGGTTTTGAAGAAGAGATTTAGATTTAACTGGATTTTATGAAGAATTAGATTTTATGGGGGAATTTCTGATGAGAGAATTGTAAAGTCAGAATATTCTATCAAAGAAAGATACAAAGATCCTTCTCAGTGATGGAGAGAAAAGTCACCTCTTGGAGATGGTTATAGGCAGAGGGTGGAACTGGGCAAAGAGCAATTCAGGCAGAGCTAAACCTTACAGCACGTTCTGGCAAAGCCATGAAATCAAAAGGTCTTCTCTAATATCTAAACTGTTACTCATATATTTATAAAATCACTGAACTCTCTTCAAAAGTGTCACGATTTGACATACACAGTGGCACAGTGCCCCTGAGGAGAGATGCCATTCCTGTTGTTCATAGTTTTTCGTTTGTTCTCTAAACGAGAAGACAAAGGAGGCATGGACTCCCTCCGCTGTGCTCCCATAGCTCCTGGACCTTTATACCAGCATTTGTGACTTCGTATTCGAATCAGTTGTTTATGTCCATGTCCCTAATAAACAACAAGCTTACAATGATTAAGGAGACTAGTCATCTTTGCTTACCTTGCAGCAGCAAACATAGTACCCAAACTGTGGCAGATGTGCATGTGTTTACCCTCTCTCTCTCTCTATATATAGCTATATTTATAGATATCCATTAATGAGGGGGATGAGTTGACCCATTATATGTAATTATATATGTCATGTGTAATATAGTTATATATATTATATATATTAGTTATATATAATATGTAATTTATATGTAAGATATAAATTATTATATGTAAAGTTATAATGTTTATAAATTTATAAAATATATTTAAAGCAATATATATTTGTGTATGTGTGTGTGTGTATATATATATACATACACATATATATGTTTTTCAAGTGAATTCAGTCATGGAAGGAAGGAAAATAAAATGAGGAAGAAGGAAATAATAAAGAAGCAAAGGGATAAACTTCAGTTCCAGGATCCAATTCCAAAGGCTGGAGGTTTAAAAGCTAAGGAACACAAAAGGGGACACTGCTTTTGGAAAGTAGAACACAGATGAATTTAAAGTGTCAAAGGAAGACAATTTTTAAAAATGTTAGATCCTTCCAGATAAGCTTTGGTGCACTTAACAAGTCATTCTCCAAGATCTAAGATCCCACACTTCCCCGGCAACCAATGTAGGGTCATAATCAGGTTACAGTGATGCTCCTCCTCGGTGAGGCTTCTTGCAGTTATTCTTTGAATGAGCTGAAATCTATAAATAACAGCATCTCCAGACCCAGTAAGCAGGACATTAGTGTAATAAGGGCATAGAAGTACATATATGCTAAAGAAGTGAAATCATTGGAAGAAAGGAAAAATTTCCTTTTGGCATGCACCACAGAGGACAAAAAGCAGGTCTGGCCATTTCTCAAACACAAAATGTTGTTAGGGATTTGTGATTACATCCTCCATTTTTCCACTCTGTCTAGCAGCCAGTTTTAAACTACGAATCATTGTCCTTCCATCTTAGGGAGGACATGGTTACTGAATGGATGATAAAGTTTTACCCATGACATGTCTGTTTTCAAAGAATTCAGTGTGGAGAGAGACAGAGAGACAGAGGGAGACAGATGGAGACAAAGAGAGAGAGAGAATATGAATGAGACTAGAACCAGAAGGGCTTCTTCTAAACTCATGAAATCAAACAAAATTACCAGATTTGCCAGAGACAGCTCAACCAGCACAAGCATGAGAATAGATAAAGCTGATTATCTTCTGACCAAGAAAAATACAATTTGGCATTATATTTATAAGTGTAGAGGAATGACAAAGGTAAAATTATTTTGTTTTCAGGAAACCTACGCTTTTAAAAAAATATTACATTTTATATTTCTAAATTGAACAAAATAATAAAAGAAAAAGCTTGAGACCTTAGGGAAAAAGTATTTCTCTTTCCATTTAAAAATGGGAAAGAAAATATGATGAGATGCTACTGTGACAATATGTAATTTCAAAGTCTTTGTATAGGCAAGTTTTAAAACACAGGAGCTTCCACACTTAGATTATTTCAGATTTTCTGAGAAGGGCAATATTATACCTGAAGGCTGTTTATGAAACATGCAATGGGTCAACTCATACCTCTCGTTAATGGACGTCCAACAACCACATACACAATATGTTGTCATACGTTGTTTCCTACCTTCCAAAATACACCTAGCACAGGGAACATTATCACTGCTGGTGAGTGAATTATTAAAGGAAGGAATGTCATCCATAAACATAAGCCTGGGTCCATTAAAACCAGAAGAGTCTCACTTTAAGCAAAGCTTTTTCTAAGTCCCTGAGGATTCAGGACAAACACACCCAGGTTCATAGAACATCAAGGTCCAAGCCCAAGATTTCATTAATTCCAACTTCTCCCAGATGTGGAAGTCCCCAAAATGTTTCTGGCAGGAAACTGTTTCAAGACATCCTTGCCAGTTCACACGTTCTCCCTTCAGCTGAGTGCTTATCTGGAAAATAAAGAGCTCAGAGCTCTGCTCTTCAACCCTGCTTCTGCAGCCACCTGTGGCCCCAGGGAAGAGACTCTTCTATTCCCTGAATAGGGATGTTGAGGCATAAGCACCCACCAAGTAAGTCACAGACAAGTTTATGAATGTAAGTAAGGACAGATCAGAGAATTGGTGCTTCTCCTCACCAGACAAGCTGGTCTCCTGTTTGCACACTCTCTGTTCTCCTCACATTTCCATTCAAACGGTTGAGACTGAGCAAACACAATGCTGTAACTACACAGAAACTTCCCTGGAGATGGCAGAGTGACGGGCGGCCGAGAAAGAGCAACAGAGAGACCAGAGGAAGGAGTCCTTCTGAGAGAGAGGTAACACCTCCAAAATAGACTTTAGGTGGATTTCAGGCTTCAAAGAAACAGCCCTCAGGGTGTGAGGTCTATAAA
Source organism: Mirounga angustirostris (assembly GCF_029215605.1). Taxonomy (NCBI): domain Eukaryota; kingdom Metazoa; phylum Chordata; class Mammalia; order Carnivora; family Phocidae; genus Mirounga; species Mirounga angustirostris. The sequence continues at coordinate 53,427,164 of NW_026991711.1, forward strand.
CCACAGATTCAGCCACCAATCAAAGAGCAATTCTTTATGCGTGTGTAGTGCATACGCATGTACATGGCATATCGGTCACACGCTGGTCTTTTCGGCCCCACTTATGCACAGAAAGCAAGTTCTGTAAACATTATTATCTTCTTATATAAGAGAAGGCTGACAATATCCTTCTATAATTTGTGCTGTTTTGAACTCAGTTTTTTCATTATGTATTCATTTTACACCTTGCCCCAACCATGAAAAACATATTAAGCTACAAAGTGGAACATTTTAATTATAGCGGGTGACTAACTGACCCTCACACGGCTGCAAACTCTGGTAAATGAATTATCTGTTTTTCAAAAAAGCCCCGATTAGAGCTCTCTAATCTATGGAAATCTACTTGCAATAAAATCCAGATCAGACCCTGACCAGCCTGAGCCAGTTGCTCATCCTCATTAACATTTCTCCTCCTTGGGTCACAAACAAGGCGTTAGTTATTCTTTAAACTAATGTGCTCTTAATGATGCCTTTGCAACACGATGGATGAAGTATTAGCCCTGCAGTCATGACCGCCCCAGGATTTACGGACTTAGAAGGACACCTCACCTCCACTGGGGTACCCTGGGCCAGAGATCTTGTTTTCTATTCCCCTAAATGACCACACACAGCCCTTGTTTATGGTCTGAAACCAGTGAGCAGTCTGGTGGCGGCTTTGGGTTCCTAGGGAGAGTCCTTTTCACTTCGTGGGGAGTCATAAATGCTGTGGTTACCTCATGGGGGTGGGCTAGTTGGAGGAGGGCTCACTCCTGGGGCAAACGAATGTACTGGAAAGTTCTAGGCCGGCAGGCAGCATTCTGAGGAAGTGGGTCAAACCCTGGGTGCCACTGACTGTGTTCACCAAGCTTCAAATGGAGATGCTCAGACAAGAGGAAGGCCTTCAGGGCCTCAAAATATTCAGGTTCTTGAGACTGGAGGCTGGAGGGTATACAGCAAGGTGGCTCTAACCCCTAGGGACATTTGTGATTCAGAAGCTAATAGAAAGACTGTCTTGGTTCTTTCGTGGTGAAGGCTTTATGTTCTAACTGCTTTTGGAGGTCAGGATCATATTCAGAGGTAGGGACTTGGCTGCACATAGTGAGCTCAGCGAGGCCTTTATAACACAGAAAACCTCCATGGAAGCTCCTGCCCCCGAAAGAGGGGGTGGGATAAAGGCAATGGAAGGTTCCAGCGCTGAGAACAAGGCTGAAGGTCACTGGAAAATGCTGCTACCACAGCTGTAACTCTATCTCTGCTCTCTATCTTGGTTACAGATTTCCATACAAGGGGGTAAATGTGCTATCCTCCACCCTACTGTCTCCCATTAATATTCGTTCTCCCTCTTAGTAGGAGGAGATACGTGCCTCTTAAGAATGTCATACAGAAATCCTTCCGTACAAGGGAATGGCATTTGGAGCTCTAAGCTCTTCAAATAGAATCTCTTTTTCTACTCCAATCTTCCACATCAACAATGCATCTGCCCTGGGAAAGTAGCCTAGTTTTCTAGCTGTGGCTGTGTTATCAATTATGTACTAAAGGCACAGAGTCTACCATAATGTTGGAAAGCTGAAAACATTTTGTGTCAACATACAGTGAAACATGCATCATCAAAACCAAATACTTATTTAATGAAACATCAGGAAATTTTGTGTTATGACAACTTCTCTAATTATCACATTTAATAGTCATATAGACATCATTATAGTTGAAAATCATTTGTAAGTGGGGCTTTCTCACATTGCAAAAAACTCCCGAGTCTGCACCATTATGGAAAAATCAGAGCTGGTTTTAAATGAGAGGAGTCATTTGTAGGCAAATAATTTCAAAAGCAGAATTACAGAAATCCTGTCCCAAAGTCCTATAGACATAATGATATCGAATGTCAGATGTGAGTGCGTTTTGTGTGTTCAGTGCCATGTGGGGTGGGACCTCCAAAAGCAAATTAAAGCTGTCGCCACTGGAGCCTGCAAAAGTTTTAAATGGCTACTCGGAGGTGCTGTCTCCCTCCTGCCTATGATGTGTGCGATAAATAAGGCTCTATTTTCCCCTTAAATTTGCCAACCTTAGTTCAGGATCAAAGGCCATCCCCAGTTATTTCTTCACAGACAACTTATGTATTATCGGGGGGAAGGTGGAGGAGGGGAGCAAAGACTGACCTGAAGAAACAGATACTAGAGGAAAACATCCGGCCTGTGGTACTGAATGTAATTTCAGGTTAGCTTTAAAGTAATCACATTCATTTATGGTTTTATTATTTACAAAAAAAAGAAATCATGCTGCATGTGCTTTGTGGGAATTACAGAACGTTGCTATTGCTACGGTGGTTTATTATTATCACAGCAAGATGGCTTAAATCCAACCTCGACAAGTATTTTAAATGAATCCCCAAGAGCACTCTCACACTTTTCTTTTCAGTCTTAATGAAAAAGATATTCTGCTCTTCAAGTCCTCTGATGTTCTTATTCTTATGCAATTCTAAATGTTATGGTTTGTTACGAGATAACAGTTATTGTAAAATAAGGACGAAGCAAATGCCCATGTGGCGGCTCAACAGTGCAGTGTACGTGGGGGTGTTCAACAGGGGCAGCGGCTGCCAACTCCAGACAGTCACCAGGCTTGACCATGAATGCAATAAAAAAAATGACGTTATTGGGCGCCTGGGTGGCTCAGTCGGTTAAGCGACTGCCTTCAGCTCAGGTCATGATCCCAGGGTCCTGGGATCGAGCCCCGCATCGGGCTCCCTGCTCAGCGGGAAGCCTGCTTCTCCCTCTCCCACTCCCCTGCTTGTGTTCCCTCTCTCGCTGTGTCTCTGTCAAATAAATAAATAAAATCTTTAAAAAAAAAAAATGACGTTATGACTTGCATAATCAAGGAGACGTGTGTTCACGTACTTCTCCGAAGGATCAACCTGACACAGTCGCTACGGCACAAAGCATTTCATTAATAACCGACCAACAAGGCTGACATCACTGGGAGACACATAATCAACACGAAACTAAATGCAGCATCCTTTCCAGGCTTCTCACAGTACAATCTCTGAATACTAAACTCGTACTAACAGGAGACACCATCTTCATCCAAATACACGCCCTGAACCCTTGCTGCCATTCTAACCTGCAGACACCACGGTCCCTTTTTCTCTGGTAGCAACATCTGCGGCGGTGGAATGCAGTGACACAGTTCTTTCCAATCTGAGAATGAACATCAATATAGGTTTGGTAGATGGAAATGAATATTCTTAAAAGGACATTTTTATTTTCAAGGTATTATTATTAACACGAATACGTTCAATGAGTTCAGGAAGTGGAAGTCTGTAAGGTAAAGGGAGAATGTCATTCCCTCCGCCCTTCCCCCAGAGGCACCCCTTGGGAAATAGCTTCTTATGTAACAGCCCCACATCTTTGTTTTTGTGAAAAATCAACAACCACCTATGAATAGATGTTATTAGCAATTTTTTGCAAAAGATGAAAAGACTCAGAAAGTTAAGACTTTGGCTCATTTACCCAAGGTCACAAAGCTAATGAACAGCAGAACCCCAAGGCTCAGTTTGTTTCAGCCTGGGCCTCTGTTACAGATTTGGGGAACTGAGGTTTTCTCCAACAAAGAGCCAGACTAAGAAGCCCTTCTTGGTCTGACTGGCTCTAAAGACACAGAAGTCTAAGGTAAAGGGTTATTCCACTCCCTGGGGGACACATTCACTCAGGAGATCTTTATTAAATACTTATTGTATGCCGGCAATGTGTTTGAGATCGGGAACGTAATGGCGAGCAAGACACACACCCAGTTGTGAAAGAGTTTGCAAAATAAAAAAGCATTAGCAGACTTGAGCTTGCTGTAGTGTGGCAAACTAGATACTCCTAGTGGTGAGGGAGCAGAAGGCAAGCCGAGGACAAAGCAAAACTGACACCCTGCAAACCATCCCCCTCCCCCAGCCAACACTCCTGGTGGGATCTGTGTGATGTTCATCCAGGAAGCTCCCAACTGTCTTAATATTAATGCCTTGCTAGAGGGAAAAACAACCTGAACTTGACAATGGCAAGGCCTCCAGTATCCTTTGAGTCTTTAACATAATGAAAATCCTTTAGAAACCTCCCTTTTCCTTACCTCCCCCAACTCCCAAGCATATAATCAGAGCCACCCCTCATAACCCCGGTGCAGCAGCTCTTTCTGCCCATCTGTCCTGTCCCTGTGCTTTAATAAAACCACCTTTTTTGCACCAAAGATGTCTCAAGAATTCTTTCTTGGCCGTTGGCTCTGAACCACAACCCACCAAACTTCACCCACATTCCAAAACCACATCACTAGGAGCTTGCCTATCATAAGAAAACAACAACTAGATTCCGGATAGAATTATTCATTAGTGTATTGCTAGGCTTGCAGTAAGGAAGGACACTCACTGAGATTCCTCCCTTCACCCCCTCCCCATACTCCCAAAAAAGACAGATAGGCTGAAACCAGGAACTGCTATGAGCAGCGAGTATATAGGAAGCCAGAGTGGCTGGGAGGGAAAATGCCAGCCAGCACTGTTTCAGGAGGCAGGCTGCCAAGGCAAGGTACAGCCGCGGCCCGAGGAGCCCCAGGTAATCAGGGCCCAGAAGCTTTGTTGTCTTCGCACGGCCCTTCCCCCCGTTCCCAGTCAAGCTGATCCTTGTACTTCAATTATAAAACTAGGCAAGGGAAATAATTTGAGCAAATCAGAAATCACTGCTGGAAAACATCTCAAGACCAATGCTTCATTGAGAAGCACATTTTTCTTAAAGTCAGAGTATTACCTGTGCATTTAGAGAAAAGGAAATGCATGAGACATTTACCTACAGTTGACGTGTAGCCTTATATATTTTAGGTTTTATCAGAAAGTCTCACAGATGTCTTGGCCCAAACTGGGCTTAGCTTTGTCCAAATGCATATATTGAGGGTAAGTCTGAGATTGGAGCTGAGAACGTGGTGTAAGCATCATCACCACCAAAGATGCCCATAACTGTTACCCCCATGTGAGTAAGTCCTATGTATAATGTCCCATTCACCAGCTCCCCCACCATGCTTTTACCACCTAATGAAATACCATACTGAGAGAGAAGGATGGAAAGATGGAAAGGCTGCTCAGGGCCATATGAATGGGAAGACTGGGAGGTAAAGTCGGGTTACTCCTCCTTCCCTTACCCGCTTTGTGCTAACTCTCCCTCTCATCCTCCTTCTCCTACGTCTACCTGAGGTGGCGTCTCTAACACAGTCTACCTCGTTACTCCGGCAGCTGGCTACGAGGCAGGCCAGGGGCCCAATTCTCCTTTCTGCCTGCTAGCATGAACAAGAGCTACAGAAAAGCAGGAGCTGAGTAAACCAGAAATCCCAACGTCTAATCCCTGGCCCAAGGGATCACTGACATATTGGAGGTGCTGGAGGCACGAGGATCTATGTTACTGTGGGACATGCACCTGAATCAGAGTCCCGCCATGTGCTTATCAGGATTATCATCATTGTGGCAGTTACTTTTCAAATCAGCAAAGGTAAACTGTCACCCTGAGCGTGGAGCTGGGGACCTCCTTCTCCTACAAAACCTTGCAGGGCAGTTTGGCAGCACAATGTGCATATGGTAGATAGGACAGCTCCTGCCACAAGTTTCCTGGGGGCCAGTTTGTGGAGCTGCTCCACTCTGTGCCTTCAGTCCTCATCTCCCAAGTTATTTCAGGGGCTAACACGTAATGTCTTTTGGAGGAACTGAAAGAAATGAGACATTATTGGCAACGCAGTCCGGTATTTTGATAGTTAAAATCCAGATGCCTTTACATAGGTTAGCCCATCTTCACACCAACTATTCCTTCCCTGAAAAGGACGGATTCTGGTCTCGCTGGTTTTTCTACCAGTATTTGGGTTTAAATGCACTGCTGGTTCACATGACACGAGAATCATAAATTAGGTGGCCTGAGTCTACGTGGTAGGCGTTTGGCAGCCACATGACTGTAGACTCCTGTGCTCCCGCAGGTCAAACACTGGGAATCATTGGAGTGCCATCTTGATGTCCTAATCCAGCAAAGGGAATTCAGAACAACGGCTGACAAAGGCAGGAACCTTTCAGTTACGTTATCTGTTGTTAGACCACATGGTTGGGAACCAAGGAGATGAGCAGGCCATTTTAAGAAGGGCAGAAAATTAAAGAGAAAACGTGAGTTAATACTGAGAATGTGATGCAGGATAAAATAAAATTTATAGTTGTATTCCTCCGATCAGAGTTGCAGGGAACCCAAATTGTTTCTGAATTTGCAAACTCCTTGCTGAGTTAAATTGCCAAAATAAGTTTATATGAGGAGAAAAGGTAACTTCTAAAATATATGAAATGTAACACAAGGATTGTAAATATAAATGAAATCCAGAGAAGTACATTTTCTCTATGCCATGTGGTCAGTTTTGTTATATGCAGTTACATATTCTTATTTTATACTCTCCGCTTGTTTTCTTGTATTTGCATATTCTTTTTTAAAAAAATTATTTAAATTCAATTTAGTTAACATATACTGTATCATTAGTTTCAAGGGTAGAATTTAGTGATTCATCATTTGCATATAACACCTAATGCTCATTACATCAAATGCCCTCCTTAATTCCCATCCAGTTACCCCATCCCCCCACCCACCTCTCCTCCAGCAACCCTCAGTTTGTTTCCTGTAGTTAAGAGTCTCTTATGGTTTGCCTCCCTTTCTGTTTTCATCTTATTTTATTTTTCCTTCCCTTCCCCTATGTTCATGTTCTGTTTCTTAAATTCCACATGAGTGAGATCATAATGGTATTTGTCTTTCTCTGACTGATTTATTTTGCTTAGCATAATATCTTCTAGTTCCATCCACATCAAGTTTTCATTCTTTTTGATGGCTGAGTGATATTCCATTATATATATATACACACATATATACATACACACATATATTCATATATATGTGTGTATATATATACACACACACACACATACACACATACATATACACACACACCACATCTTCTTTATCCATTCATCAGTCAATGGACATCTGGACTCTTTCTATATTTTGGCTGTTGTGGACACTGCTGCTATAAACATCAGGGTGCATGTGCCCCTTTGAATCACTGTATTTGTATCCTTTGGATAAATACCTAGTAGTGCAATTTGAGGCTAGCAGAAGGCTGCTTGCCCCGTCCCTTCACCTGCCTATACTGAAACTAAATTAGGAAACTGTAGCATATTTGGTCAGAAGGTCTTTCTATTTATATTCATAATTTCTTTTTTTTTTTTTTTCCTTTTCCCTCAGAGATATGGGTGTTTTAAAATTCCGATCAGAATTGGCAGTAGGAAAAGAGCTGGGGAAATAATGGTACTCTGGTACTTCTGTGGTGTATTCAGAAACCCTATGAATTTTTAACGAAGGAACAATATCCACAATTAGATTTGAAATGAGGTTTTCTTTGTAGGCACGCTTATGGTAAGTGGAGTATGAGTGGATTTTACTTTATATTCAGTAAACGATACCAAGTGCAAAAAACATCACGATTTAATAGAAAATAAAAGCAAATTGTTGATTGTTCACAGATCTTTTTTCTTCTCCTAGATTTACAGAAGTGTAGCAGTTTTTAAAATTGTAGTTTACTTTATTTAAACGCCAATGTATGCCAAGAAACTCAATGGTACAGAAAGTCATTTTCAAAAAGTTATGACCTTAAAGCTCTCCTTTTGTTATTATATGGAGAAGTTTTTATTTGTGTAATATATTTTATTTTTAAGATTTTATTTATTTGTCAGAGAGAGAGAGCGAGAGCACAAGCAGGGGGAGTAGCAGGGCAGAGGGAGAAGCAGACTCCCCGCTGAGCAGGGAGCCCGATGCGGGACTCGATCCCAGGACGCTGGGATCATGACCTGAGCCGAAGGCAGACGCTTAACCAACTGAGCCACCCAGGCGTCCCCATGTGATGTATTTTAAACCATAATAAAGAATTCCTAATGTATAACTTCGGGGAGAAAGATATTAAGCTTCCCCATTTGAAAACTAATTCATCTCAAATGAATTTTAAAAAAATATTAAGAGTGAAGAAGGTAAGAAAATCGACTGGGGTAATGGCTACTTAATTTGCATTCTGAGGCTAAAGCTGAACTCTTGTCTTCATATTTCAAGTTTCTAGCATCACAGAATCATACACAAACAGCTTCCAGCACTCTTGGATGGCTTTCAAGGTCCTTTGGAATAGCCTTCTGGTCACCTCTGCAACCTCAGTTCCTACGGCGTCCCCTCTCCCAGAGCCCCCAGGACACAGGCCTTGCTACTCTTCCTTGAGCCTGCCCAGCAGGATCCTCTCTTGGTGACTATGCACTTGTAGTCCCCCACATCCCTGTCCCACCACCTGCCCTCTCCCCTCACTCCCCTCTCTGCTGAAATGTCCATCCTCTGCAGACAGGCCCTCCCTCACCTACCCAAAACCAGTTCTTCTGTCCTTCTACCAGCCTTGTTTTTCTCCATAGGATTTCCCAGTATCTGAGGCTATATTACATAATTATGTCCTTGATAAGTTGGTCTCCCATAAGCACAGGCTGACTTAAAAAAAAATTATGTTTTTCCTGCTAAATCTCCCATCAGCCCAAACAGTGAGTGGTACACGGTAGACATGCATCCTCCTTTCCCCCCAACACAAATTCACTGGATAAATGTTATGAATGTGTTTGTGTACGTACACACACACACACGGTATTAATCGGGTCTTTTATTTTCTGTATTTCCTGATGCTTTGCCATCTGGAGACTTGCTGGCCCTGAGGGCTAGCCCATCCTAGAGACCACAGACAACGCACCTGAGAGCACACCCTTCAAATGCAAACCTACCAATCCAGAGCTCCCCTCTCAGTCATCTCTGTCCTGGGGGCTCACACTCCAAACCACCATCCCCCCCCCCCCCCATAGCCCCAGGTCCAGGGCCTGCTCAAATTATTCCATCTAGTCAATCCTAAACCTGCTGACTCTGCTTCGCTCCTTCCCTTCCCTCAGAAACCACAATAAAGCCTCTTGCCCGCATTGTCCCCTCGCCCCCGCGCATCCTGACTGACTGGGTGCCTCGCAGTGTGGCCCGGTGGCATGTACCGCCCGCCCTCTTAGGAACTGTGAGTAACAAAGTATCTTTTCAATGTACTCTTCTCTTGATCTCTTGGCTGTGCCAAACCTAAGTAATAACAAAACCTACATTTTAAAATGTACACATACAAATTTGCTGAATGACTCAAACAAATGAAGTTCACGGTCTCATCAAGGAAAATGACATGACCATGACCAGGAAGCACAGTTTTCCTGGACTCACGCGAAATAAAGTGTCTGTGATGTTTTAAAGATTTATATGTAATTTAGCCCTCATCTTGGCTCTGACATTAATTTATGAATTGTTTTTGTGGTCATTATTGTTCAATTCTACTTTGACCCTAAAGCTTTTTTTTTTTTTTTTTAAGATCTAAACTCCACTAATTCAATGAAGCAGCCCTGCCTTGTTCTTTTTTAAAAAGATTTTATTTATTTATTTGAGAGAGAGAGCGAGAGCATTGGGGGGGGGAAGGAAGGGGCAGAGGCAGAGGGAGAAGCAGGCTTCCCGCTGAGCAGGGAGCCCGATGCGGGGCTTGATCCCAGGACCCTGGGATCATGACCTGAGCCGAAGGCAGACGCTTAACGACTGAGCCACCCAGGCGCCCCTGCCTTGTTCTTTTTGTCAGACACAAATAATTAATGCTAGACACCAAATACCAATAAACTGTCACTAAAAGCACACACAAGTTTACTCTCTTTAAATTTAAGGAAATAATAAGTCCTGCCCATAACTTTCTAAATTATAGTAAGCTTTAAAAGTAGTGAGGACAGGGCGCCTGGGTGGCTCAGTTGGTTAAGCGACTGCCTTCGGCTCAGGTCATGATCCTGGAGTCCTGGGACTGAGTCCCACATCAGGCTCCCTGCTTGGCAGGGAGTCTGCTCCTCCCTCTGACCCTCCTCCCTCTCATGCTCTCTCTCATTCTCTCTCGCAAATAAATAAAATCTTAAAAAAAAAAAAAAAAAGATTAAAAAAAATAAAATAAAATAAAAGTAGTGAGGACACATTTCCAGGACTTGAAGCACTCAGTGAGTTTTTCAAAGAACATCAGAACACAGTTGTTCTCTTCTCATTCCAAAAAAATACAGTGCACGCTGTTCCATGGCCCACTGGTCAGATGCCTCGATGTGTTCTGCTGTCACGCCCTCAGGCAGCGGTAAGCCTGGGCCTGACAGGCAGGGCAGCCCCAGAAACTGGTCCTGGGAAAGTGACCTTTGATTCACCCTCACAGTAAGCTCAGAGGAATGTGCTGTGTGGTACCTGTTACTTGTACCTGGTTAAGAAGGAAAGCCTGAGTCTGCAGCACAGGAGGGATGGGCCAAAAAGCTATAAAGATGGCCCACAGGAATGGCAAAAGGAGCTTCTAGAATGAACTGAAGAGAGCCTAAGACCTGTCAGTTGCTGCCTTTGGCAGACAAGCCTTCAGTGGGATTTGATAGCTGGGGAAGCTTGCTCTCTAAGGGGGAAACTGCCACAGAACCTTCCATTCTATGCAGCTGTCTTCACGTGGTCAAACTCATGCCTCCTCTACTTACGTTACATCGCTCTACATGGCCACGGCTGACACCCACATCCTCCCTAATAGAAATACCTTGCCCTGCTTAAGGTATTAAATGATTTTCAGCGAACTTCAAAAAGGTCTTAAAACTGTGTTCACGTGCTCTGAAAACATGCTTTCCGAATCTGTGCAAGGATTAAGGATTTACATCAGAGGAGACAGGAGTGCTCCCTCTCGGGCATCAGCTTTCCTTTCTCACCGGTGGTATGCACGGTGGCCCACACACTGTCCTCAGAGCCCCTGTCCTCCCTTCTCTTCTCTATGCCCCTGTCCTTCCAGGCAAACATGGAGGCCCGCCTCCTCCGTGAAACCTGACGAGATCAACGCTTTATGGCTGCTTGCTCCCTCCAGCTTAAAGGTGGTATGTCTGGGGATTTAATGTGAGTCGGGAAACCATTATTTTAACTTTCAACAGTTATGTTTACTTTTAGCCATGTGAAATTGATGTTTCTGTGGATTAAAAAAAAATGGTCAAATATTGTTAGTCTCACATAGTTCAACCTCACATGTGTCAGGAAAAAAACATATTAGCAGAAAATTGTATGATTTTGCTGATATTGCTTAGGAAGAGACTAAAATAGATACTTTATTGAGTTGTGTATAAGTAAGTAAAAAATGTTCTGATGGTACAGATGTGGCAAAATGTGTTAAGCTGGCATCTGCAATCAAACGGCAAACAACTGCATTCTGACAACCAGTGTTCCACATGCCCCTTTGGCCATTTCACATGCCCTGTTTTTTGTGGTAATCTTCTCTGTGTGTCTATGCATTTGTGTTTTCTCTCCCAACTAGTTTCCCAGGCCCTCAAAGGCAGGGAGTAATCTGAATGATCAACCTCTCGGCATAGTACCTTGTACACAGCAGACAGACCTCTCCTATGAATTCTCTGGTCACTTACAATGGTCTCACCAGGAAAACACCATTTGTTCTCCTTTTTTTTTTAAGTAGACACTATGCCCAACGTGGAGCTTGAACTCATGAGTCTGAGATCAAGAGTAGCATGCTCCACTGACTGAGTCAGCCAAGCGCCCTATTTTCCTTCTTGTTATTCTAAAGCTGGAAACCGACTAGCCAAGCTGTTCTGGCCATGAAGTCTTAGACTTTCAGCAACTTAAAACTGAGGACTTTTATCGACATGGCATGTTAGAAACTGCCAAGAAGCGTTGAGAGGCAATGTGGTCTACTGGACAGAACATGGGCTGACCATCTGGACTCGCTCCATTTAGCAGCAGAGTATGCATAGTTTTCTCTGCTTCCCCATCCCAACAGACAATGCCACAAATAGGTTGGTGGAGAGACTATTCCTAACTAAGCCAGTTCCTCCTATGACATGCCCTTGACACCTCTCTTCTCTGCTCAGCTACTGACCATGGTAGCCACCATTAAGTACAATTAAATACTGTCCTTTAAAAAATGATGCCCGAGTCTTTTGAACTGTGTGGGGTAATTATGGCTCACATGTTTCAAAACATCACTCATACAACCTCTGTACTTCACTTCTCTTTTAAAAACCCACACAGAATATTACATACAGTTGGTATTCTGAAAGGTCTTGTAACATGCTTCTTTCAGATACAGTGACTAAGAAAAAAATTATGCCTACTAACCAGTCTTACTGCCATTCATAGAATACTATGTCTTTATAATACCTAGGAGGTCAGTCACAAAGATGTTACAACCAATAATACTTTAAAAAAAATTATTGTAGAAATGTGTGGTGAGGAGAAAAGAAAGATTAATTTCATCTGGGGTGTCAGGGAAGTACCCACAGAGAAGAAAACTGTGGGCTAAGTCTTGAGAGATAAAAAATACCTCAATAGGAAGAGAGAAGGGGAAAGTGGCAGCTCAAGAAAGGAAGGATAAACCCTAATGTGTGAAATCCAGAGTGGTGGAGGCCACTGAAAGGACAGGGTTGGGTCTCTCTTCACTACTTTATATTTAAGCAGAGTTATTCAGATTATATTGGTCTCTGTATCTACGGAATGACAATGGTAGTTTGTATTCGCTAAAATGTTGCTTTGAGGAAGATGTCAAGGAATTTAAATTCAGGCTTCCTAAGTATAATGTTTTCTTACATAAAGATGCTAGTTTATCAACGAGAAAACTAAAGTAAGCTTTTTTTTATAAAAAGACAGACTGAAGAGATTAGGAAGGTCTTGAGAATATAAACGTACATTTACTCACCAACTCATGAAATACTAAAACTAGGGTTTTACTGCTCAAAGAATAAAAGGAAGCATTTTAGTAGAAAGAAATTAAAGCACATTTTTACAGCACAGAATGTAATCTTAGATTTCATTAACCAAGAGACCAAAATATACACAAAATATGTATTTAAGAGAGTTTTAAATAAAGTCATGGAGAGTAGGTTTATAATGACTTAGTTAAAACAGGTTAGGAATGGCAGGAACCTGTTCACAACCTTCGAGGACAGGAAAAAACCATATAATAGCCTTAATATTGACCAGTTGTGCAAAAAAAAAAAAAGTCAATAACAACATGAAGATGACTGGATTCTTAGAAGAAAGTTACTGTACCAGCCTGCTGTTCATAATAGTGAGGACAGAGAACATTAATTCTAATCGGATCCACCGCCATTGACTTGTGAAAAACATTTGGAAATTTCAGCGGAAATGTAAGTATGCTATGAACACAGAGACATCAACTCTAATAGAAAAGAGACTCTGAAAAATAAAATTTTGATCATATAACTCTATAGTCATAATCTTAGTGAAAGAAAAGGGGACGCTGCTACAGAAATCGCTGTCTTTACAAGAACTGCTCTGGTGAATTCTGGTTCTACAAAAACGAGAAGCAAATGGTAACAATGACACAGAAGTAAAGACTACCACAAATGCGGAAAGAATTCTAAGATGAATGCTAGAGAGGCCTAACCCCAGAAGGACTGGAATTGAACATTTTGAAAAAATACCAAAGGTAGTACATAGAATATATTTAAACATATCTGAAGAGGAGGCACAAGGACAAATAGAAATACTTTGGGGCAAGGCCATTAACAATGTACAACAAACATGAAAGAATTGTTCGATTCCCATTTTGTGGGTCTCCCTCTGCAAGCAAACAATCCAGCGTGGACATGGAATTTCAGCCTAGGCGGTAGTAGGAGTGGAGAGAGGGAAGACAGCAGAGCTATCTTCAGATAATCCCAGAACAAGAAACAGATGTGATGCTCAATCTGGGAACCAATGTGATAGGATACTAGGTTAAATACTACCCACTTTTCTTTCCTGCAAATCTGAGTTTGTAGCAAGTTTATTAAGATTAGGTCATTTGACCTTGAGAACTTAAGGCAACATTGAAACTGCTCACAACTACTGGAATTCCAAAGAATGGTGTCAGTTTTGTAATGACAACTTACTAGCTTGGTGACTCAGGGAAAAAAGAGAAAGGGTGAAGGTAATCTTCACGTATTAGAAGGAAAGCAAATATAGAAGATGGATCAGATTAGTTAAGTGATACAGCAAAGAATGGAATGAGGACCAGTGGGAGGGGATAATGGCCAACCCATGTCAGGTTCATTCATTCTTTTCCCCTTTGGCTCAGTGAATATTCAGTTAACTCCTATTGTGTAGCACCGGTTTCAGTTCTAGGCCAACAAAAACCTCACTCCAGTGAAGACTGGCCCAGACAGATAGGGCAATATACAGGTATAGAGAGAAAGAGAGAGAGAGAGAGAGATAGCCAAATGGGTACTTTAATTAAAACACGGGTTAATATAAAGGACAGAGAGGAAGAACCAATCAACTCTCCCAGTAAAGCGATCTTAGATTTTCTTCATGGATGGTTGAAGGTGAAAACTGGAGGGGTATTAACAAGAAATGAAGTGTTTCAGTCATCAACAACACTATGAGCAAAGAGTGCACAGCATGTACAGAAATGAGTGTTTTTGTTTGGCTGTAGCTTAAGGGGCAGATGGTGGGGGAATGACATTGAAAATATGGGCAGGGGAATGCTAGGGAGTTTGATTTCCATAGGCGATGGCGCCCTAATAGAGTATTTTAAATTGGGAGTGACAGGATCAAATTTGTAATTTAAAATAATTCTTAGAGTGATATATAGGGAGAAAAGCCTGAAGAGGTTAACCTGTTCTGACATAATTACTAGGGACTAGGCAAGATATGGCAGTGGCAGAGGAGATCGTGGGATTGGATGAGATATTTCTGCAGACAGAAAGATAGGACTTGGTGAGCAATTGGAATATGGAGGTAATGGTGCAAGAAGGTAGTATTCAAAAATGATTCTCAAGTTTTTGGCTCAGGAGACTTGGTGAATAAAAATAGGGGACATCCAAGGCACAAGAACAGTTAAAATACGAGTTTAGTGTGGAAGGAGAAAAACAGGAGCTTTTCATAAAGCAATCAATTGCTTCCATTATTGAACTTACATAATATATGCAAGCATGTTGTCCCCCAGGCAGATATCTGATTCTCCTGACTGCTACAGAGCTGTGCTTGGCACACAATGATTCTTGGCCTTTGATGGACATTGTAATCACTTGAGGAGGCTTTTCTAACTATTATCTTGTCTCCACCTTCAGATTTCTAAACCCTCAGTGGATCTGATGTGAGGTTCCAGGCATTTTTTAAAACAGCTCCAAAGGAGATTCTGATGTACACCAAAATCTGACAGCCATTGGAGGATACAGTCAATAAATAACTGCTTCATTGATTAAAAGAGGAAGGGGAAGGAGAGAAGGCTTCCTGAGGTTTTCGAAGAAGCAGCTATTTGACCAATACTCAACTGTATGGTGTTGTTTGAAAAGTATGCAACATAACTTTTCATAGTTTCCAATCTTAAGGATTCATGAATGTGATGTTACAGTGTCCCTGGCTTTGACTCTTGAAGACAGAGCACTGGCTGAGTGATCCCTGGTCTGCCTCAATGAATCTTTTTCACATCTTTCTCCTGCATTATTAACGGCCATCCTACCTTAACTTTGTAACATTTTATTTACTTGTCCCAATGCCTGTCTCTTCTCCTAGACGAGTTCCATGAAGACAGGCATGCTGTTTTCCCCTCAGTATTGTGTGTCTAGCATTTACCCAGCAAAACCCAGGTGTTCAGTGAATAAATGAGAAATGAGCCAGATTTTTCTTGTGCAAATTTTTAGGCTATATTGTAGCACTTTCAATATGTCTATGGACCTCTTCATGAGTGTACTATAGACCCAGAAAACAGTTTCAGAAATAATAAAAACACATACAGCAATGGAAAAGACATTTTTATATGTTTTTTATGTCAAGGAAACACTTTGTCTCCAAAACTTTAAGGTTATATAACATGGCTCCCTATAGAAACTAAATCAAATTAAAAATAGGACTAAATATCTAAAAGGATGAAACAGGCCCAGGTGTTTAACCTGAGAAATATTTAAACCCTGGTCCTATTCCTTATCTTGATCTAAGAAGTTTTAGCCTCAACGTCTGATTGACCTCGGGCTTTCATATCCATTATGTGTTAAGGATCAGGTCTGACAATTAGGCACAAAACAAAGAAATGAATGAAAGGATGGGAAGCTCAAAGTTCATCTTAGGAGCACAGTCAAAGAAGTAGAGACAAGTGGCTGATGTGAAGACCCAGAAATGTTAAAAAAACCCTATACTAATTGTGATCAATATGCTTCTATACATTTGAACAGTTAAACATTGGCTGATAGTACTTAACTACAGTAGTCAACTAACTCATAACATTTTTTGACATTTTACTGCCCTGGGACTGAATGGGAGCTGTTTTCTTTTTCTTTTTTTGGACAAAAATGATCGATATCAGAATTCTACTTTATCTACACTTTGCCAAGCACCTACAACCTGTTCCCACCTTCACATATATCAGCTCCTGTAATTGTCACAGCAGTTCAACAGATTAGGAAACTAGAGATCAGAGTGCTCTGATATATGCCTGAAACTGGAAGACCATAAAAAGCGTCCGATATAATAAAAAAATCACTGAAGCATCATTTTGATCCAGCTGAAAATGTATATTCTATGTATAAAAGCACAGTTTTACTAAAATACTAAGTATAAACCTCAATTATGAGAACAATAAAACACTATGTTCTAATGATACAATTTGGCTTCCTAAGAAGAAAATAGTATTGTTTCAATTGATGGTACCAAAAAGATGTTAAAATCAGTAATAAGATATACTGACCTCATATGCCCTTTGACCTGAGACACTGAGAAGGGTATACCACCTCTGTGGTCTTCTTGCTAAAATTGTATAACCTTAATTTAATCAGAAGAGAACATCAGACAAACCCATATCAAAGACATCCTGCAAATAACTAACCAGTACTCTTAAAAAAAAAAAAAAAGTCATGGGTATGAAAGAAAAAGAAAGAATGCAGAACTGTCCTATTCGTTTTTGGTATTTTTGGTGTATTTAGATCATCAGTCTGGAGACCAGCTGCCAATACACAGTATTGGAAGTATAAATGTAGGGTTAAGAAACTGGAATAATTCCCTATCACATCCAGGATATTAGCTAAACTTTACGATGCAAACTTGTTTTTATATTATTTGCAATCTTCCCTAAACAGTTATAATCAAAAGATGATTCTCTGTTAACTAGAAACTCCAGTTAACGAATTGAAAATGACTTTACACAAGCTAAATTTATAGATGTCATTTCTTACAAAGGCTGAATGTCTTTCCAAATCAGTATCTGAGCTCAGATGATTAGAATTAGGATGGCTATTTCTATTGTCCTAATGGGAAAGCAGACCTACAAGGGAAGTAAAACAAAAAAAGGCAGGGGGGTGGGGTGGGTAGGGGTGAGGGGTGGGGGGTGTGTGTGTGCTGGGGATTGAAGCCAGGAGGAAGGAAACACTATTGCCTTAAAACACATTCATTAGCCTGTGAATACTACTAGATGCTCCAGGCCAAAAGTGAGCAGCTTGCTTCTAAACAGATTTTAATTTTTAATCCAGTGGAATAGGTCAGATGCAGCTCTCCCACCTCGAGGCCCTGGCCCAGAACCTACCTGCCCCAAGGGAGTACTGCAGGTCTGCCAGTAATGATCACCTTTGCGTAAATGCAATCTCCTGGCACCCGCGTGGCTCTGATCCCAAGGAGCAGTAATAAAAGTTGGATGAGATCTCACAGTAGGGTGGGGGTTTTCTCCTACGATATTTTTGTAGGAGTGAGAAAGGACATAGGCAATCAAAAAACATTTTCTAAAGTGGAAGTACGAGTGGGGATATCTATGTTTGAAATAAAATTCTAATAAAGATCAGCTTTACTACTTAATTAAATTTAGGTAGAGGCATATATGTTTGTCCAAACATGATATTCAGGAGACAAATCGTCTGACAGGGGAAAGATCTCCAGGGGAATCAAACATCTAAATGTAGGGGGCACTGAACAGAGCGGTCCCCAGAGTGTCCAGACATGGAGCTAAAACAAGCAAGGAGGAAAGGAATCGGACCAATTCCCAAGCTCCTCACAGACCTCAGATTAGCTGGGTTTTAGTGCAGTAGGTCTCAGCTGTCCATGGAAATGAGAACACATTTTAAAAGCTGCATTTGAATTTTAAAGGTAATCAACATTTCTGCATTGTTTACTGAAAAAGGTCAACACGCCCCTGTCTTATTTATGCAAAGCAGAACCTCAGTCTAAAAGCACTAGGTTTGCCACATGGCATTTGCTGAGAATGTGTTAAATGCATAGTTCCAGAAGCGAGAATATTATTTCTCAACTCAGTGAATGCATTATTAAAGGACCACTGCTGTGTCTTCATGGGAAGGCAGGAGAAGAGGCAGGCGGTGGCCCCGTGTGCTGAATGCAAAGGGACATTGACTGAGTCACTCACTATAAATTCACAGCCACAACACCAAACCCACACGACTCCGCCCCTCTTCAGTTCCCTTTTGGCCAATCTAGAAAAAAAGAAAAGTGGAAACATTTAAATAAAACCCATCTAAAACTTCAGCACCAAGTGCATTGTCTTTGGTTCTTTGGATAAGCATCTCATGGAGATTTGTGCCTGGTGTCCTTTCCCATATTTTGGGAACTGCATGAACATTCGCCATCAGTCCTCAATTCTTCCTGCAGATCAGAAGTATAATATACTGACTCCTTCCAATAAGATTTGTGTTTGAAATCATCAAATGCCCACGCAAGTAATTTTTTTTAACCGAACCTGAAATAATACATGATACATATCTATTTTATGACAATGAGAAGAGTTATGCATTACAGTTAGCCGAGAGTATCTGTTGTATAAATTAAAAATCTTCTTAGAAGTCAGTCCAGTGTTTTAAATAGACTATGGAAAAGCATGAAATTAATCCCGTGTGAGTTTTGACTGGAACACAGGCGAGCCTTTATCATTCTAGGAGAAATACTTCTCTGCAATAGACAAATTCCCTGATAAACTCAGCAATTATCCTTTTTACATAAATACTGTTCATTTGGAAAAATGTTCTCTTTAAACTATTCTCTTAGTGCATTTTTTATACATAATTTGATGTATAGATATTAGATTTACATACAACTGTTCCAGTATACATCTTCTATATAAAGCAAAGTGAATCTGTGACAAAAATTCCTACCCTATTCTGGTGTGGGGAGCAAATAAATGACCAGTGTCCCCAAGAGCATGGTGCCATATGCCTAGTTTTATGTAACGCTTTCCTCTTAAAAATAAGAATATTAAAAAAACAAACTTGTCTTTGGGAACTTTCTTCAGGAAATTTCAGAAGACTATGGATTTTACATTACACTTTGATTGGCTATATTTTCCTCAACCTCAGAATTCTTATATTAAAAGAGCTGATGCTGACATAATGTGGTCCAACGCCATCCATATGTATAGAACTCCCAGTGCACATCATCCACTCTGCTCTCTGCAGGTGACACAAGATGAATCAGGCACAGTCCACAGGTCCTGCCTTCCAAGAGCCCACAGCTAGGCTGGCAGGACAGACAGCTGGATAACTGGGGGTAATGGAATGGGACTATATTCCAGTGGTGTGAAGAAAATGCTCTGGCAGCGTAGAATAAAGAGTGAGGATTCAGGAAGGGGACATGGGAGTAGGGAGAGCAGAGGCTCAGCAGAGAAGATGACATTTGAGCTGGGTCTTAAAGGATGAGTAAGATTAGACCAGGCAGACGAGAGCATTCCAAGTTGGAAAAAACAATTCAGCCCATGCACGCCAAGTTTTAAAAATCAGACTTTTAAGAGTGTTTTACTTCAGGCAGGCCTTGGTGGCTCAGTCGGTTAAGCATCTGCCTTCAGTTCAGGTCATGATCCCGCAGTCCTGGGATTGAGCCCCACACTGAGCCCCACACTGAGCCCTGCAACGGACTCCCTGCTCAAGTGGGGAGTCTGCTTCTCCCTCTGCTCCTCCCCCTGTTCGTGTGCTCTCTCAAATAAATATTTTTTTTAAAAGTGTTTTTCTTCAAAAAGATTTAAGTTTGCAAAGCCTAACATGAGATAAGATCACAAACTGGATGGTTTCTTTCTCACCAGCCTGCCCTTCTCCCAAAGACCCTAGATGTTTAGGAAGTCTGTGTAATTAGAAGGAACGAGGACTGAGAGCCCCTTGGTAGGAGCAGAGAAACTGAAAATCCTTCCGGAACTGAAATAACCAGCACTACAGGCCTGTGAGGACAAGTGCTCGTGCTGAAATGAGAAAAAACATACCGCAATGATCACGCCTTTTCGGTCTGCTTAAAATGCAAGTTAATCTCTTTAAGAAAGAGGGCCTGCCAAGAAAAAAGCCTGCAAAGTGCCATCCATTACGGGGTCTGTAAGAATTCCGATCTGTGCTAAGACCTATTTATTGGTCAGAAGGGAGGAGGGTGAGGAGAAATCAAGAATTTCCTTTCAGTGACTGAGTCACTCTGGTACGTGAGTGCAGGTGAAGGCTGGGCTGCAGCCTTCCTGTTTTGTACTATGCCTGTCTTCTGCCACAGAGGGAAGTGGAGGGGGAAAGCAAGCTTGGGTAGCCCCGGAGAAGGAAAGGAGGTCTGGGAAGTCCCTGTCCTCAGCTGGGTTCTAGGCAATGGCTCTAAGCCCTGAGGATTCTAGTGCTCAAGGGAGGATGGCTGGTTAGTGGCTGAGAGATGAAGAGGAGGACAGGACTTTGATAGGCTTTCATAGTGCCTAGAAGCTAGCCAAACCAGAGGAACATTTAGTTAGCTAGAACCTAAATATAACAGGTAATATTTTGCTTATCCCTATTTTATAAAATGAAGTTCATCCATTCATACTGGTATTATTTTCAAAGGGGTACATGTATGTGTGACTGTATGTGTGTGCACATAAGAGAGAAGTTAAAAAAAGAAACTGAGTGTCAGGATTGTGTACATTGTTTATTTTTCTTTGGGCCATCTGTAGGTAGAGTCAAGTTGCAGGAAGGACATATTTAGGATGCCTCAGAGATGTCTTCTTTTGTTCTTTTATTATTCCCCATATAAAAGGAGGCTTCTGAGAGGTGAGTGACTGGCCCCTGAGCCCATGGGGCCCCCATGCCTCCTCCCTGGCCGTGCAGGCTGTGAGGCATGGTGCAGGGATGCTCTAGGCTCTCAAGGCTTGGATTCTGGCTCCTAGTTTTGGGGGTCTGCTGCTGACTCACTGCATGAACTGGGGCCGGTCACAGTTTTCTCAGGTAAAAAACTCAAAGCCAGGGCTTGGATTTTAGAGACTTTTCATGGCGGTTTCCTCCTGCAGTGTTCTCTGATTCGGTTGCACAATATGATGTTCTAAAGAGATGTTTTCATCCTTCCGGGTTTTACATACTCATACTCAAGAGCCTCCGTAATAATAACAATGCCCCATCTAGTGTCCAAACAGGGAATATTGGTCCAGGAGTACACAGTGGGGAACAGCTCTTGGCCCTCCCTGGCATCAGGGCGCAGAATGGCAGTTGACAGAAAGGATGCCCCCCCCCGGGGGGTGGTCTTTATATCTCACTGACCCAAGTTGGTGACAAAGGAGATTTTTGAAAAGGCTGGGTTTTACAACTTTTAAGGGTGATGTACCATGCTAGCACAGTAAGACTTTTATTAAGGTTGCAAAAAAGGATCTTTCCTAACATTTGTACTGGCAGCGATGGCCATGAACATAGGAGAGCCTCAGGGGGCTGGGGATCAGAAGGCAGCACCTTGCTGATGGACAGTGCAAAGGGGTTCTGGGTGTGCCCCAAGCAACCCAGCCACGTTTTAGCATCTCGCTGAGATTTTCACAGACAGAACCTGTGAGTTTGGCAGGGTTTCAATTCCCTCACCTTTCCCTTTTCATTTCTTTCTTTCTAAATGCGCTCACACAAGGAAAACGGGCCTGATCATTAACAGCTAACCACATGCTCTTAGAACTTCCCACGTTCCTTACCACTCTGTCCCTCTTCTGACTTTAAGGCCACCCCATAGCAAAGAAACCATGGGAGGGAATGATCACAAATACTGGGACAATGCATGCATCGTTTAAGTGAGCAGGCTTCCTCCTTCTGTGTTTGACTCTCCTGTGCTGCTTTTTCTTCACTAAGTGCAGGGGCAATTGAATTTTTATACTGCCATGTAAAAATCGCTGCATTTTGGGACCTGCCTCCCTCTCGGAAGTCAATTCCGTGGAATACGTGTGCAGCGTCTCCTGCATGCCAGACACTGTCTTCATGATGTCTGGGCTGAGAGAACATAGTGAGCCCAAACTCAGAAATTCTCCATCATGCTGCCCATCCTGCCCACAGCATTGTGACCTAGATTACCGGAAGCACGTTTCACTTCTTGTGACCAAGTTCTCAGCGGCAGAGATTTTTCTCCTTGTTTATTATACTTAAGCCTGATTCTCTTGATTGTTGAACCCATGCCAGCAAGTGCTTATCTTTTAGAATTCTGCAATGCTGACCAGGCTGACAGCCGGAAAAACTCACCTGCCTGCTGACCTGCTTTGATCTCTTCTTACTAACTGGTTGCTTCTCTGTGACCTCCCTCACCAGTCAGCCTTCCGTCCTTACCTTCCAGTCAACCACTTGGAATTGTATGATTTACTAGCGCAATGCGGCTTCTGCTCATTTCTGAATCTGCCTCCATGTGATCCATATTCCAAAACTCACTTGATTCCAGGGTGTCCCAAATTGTCCTTAACTCCCTCATCACACATTCCATATACCTGCTCCATGATCTTCATGCTCATCCTGAGAGCAGCATGCCCTCTGACTGAATTCAGTGATGATCTCTGCTCAGTCCCACTGATCTCAATACAGGTCTGGTGAGCTGTGGTATTCTTGAGTACAACTATTACCTGGTAACCAGTAACTCAGGAGGCTCAAACAGAAAACTGGCCAATGAGATTTGCCTCAGAGGGCCACCAGAACACAGTGATCATTGATAAATACTGAAGAAAGAAGACATCTGGAATATTTACTGAACATCTAGAATGGTGCCTGGTACATGAGGGGGATTCAAAAAGATTTTGGCAAGTTATGTATGGTATCTTTTAAATAACAAATTGTAAATGTTTGGAGCTATGATTGGATAATGTCAGCTCCTTCTGGTTAAAGAATCTATCTGATTCATATTGATATCCCCAGGGCCCAGCACAGTGCCTGGTATATAGTAGGTTGATAGATATTTGTTGAATTAAAATGACTTTGTTGAAAAGAGTATGTCAAATGTACTTCCAGAAGATGTCTAATTTCCCAGGAGTCTAGATGCGGTAGGACATCTTAAACATCCAGACAAAACTATCAGATTGGTTGGACCCCTAAATCTACAATATTCTTGAAGGACTAGAGCCTGTGAATCTACCGAATGGGTATGAACCACAACAAGGGAAGAATAGGAACTCTTCAGTGACCTAATGTACATTCCTCTCCTGCCGGGAGCCTCTGCACTTTCAGGTTTGGCCTGGGATGCAAGACATCCTTCTGGATAGCTACTTACTCATAAGCAAAAATAGGAAGCTGGGTTTGGC
This sequence comes from Mirounga angustirostris, assembly GCF_029215605.1. NCBI lineage: Eukaryota > Metazoa > Chordata > Mammalia > Carnivora > Phocidae > Mirounga > Mirounga angustirostris. Next base: position 53,450,756 of record NW_026991711.1, read on the forward strand.
CATGCATCTCTTATGTCTGACACATGGATGAGCATGAAACAGCCAGCTATGGGCCCTCTAATGGAGCCCAACACAGTTGCCAAAACAGCTGGATGGCAAAGGGCCAAGAATGTAACGCTCTTAGTGAATGGTGTAAGGCTAAGCGGTTTAGGACGCTTAGTTTTTTGTTATAGTTGAAGCTATCCAGAAATGTAGGGAACACTATACTTAGGTCATTCAAGGGTGCAAGATTTTCAAACTATATTAGAATGTGTTAGCACTCATTTTGCATAAACTATAAAGCATCCATTTTTAAAATACTCGTAGCAATCAATGCTTTTAATTGAGCTGAAAAAACATATAGAGATAGAGAAATGTTTAGTCCGAGCTATGGTTCCTGACAGTCATCTTCACAGATAAATTTCCACAATGGATGTTTCAATTAAGACAGTAATATTTATTGAAAGGTAAGCCATAAATGCATAGCCACGTGAAACAGTATAGAACAGAAGTAATTTATACTGCAGCTGGTGTACTGCATTTGAGCCCTGCTTTGATTTTATCAGCATTTGTCAATTAATCAACGTGAACCTTGTAAAACATGTTCTCTTATTAGTGGAAACAAGCAATTGCTTGCAGACTTTGAAGGAAAGGTCATTTAATAATTTGCTAATTGTGCAAAGATAGATTTAAATTTAAAAAGAAAGGCAAACTCCCATTACCACGTGCATAAACGCGACTTTAAGTTTAACCTTGCTCACTTAAATGTGGTCCATGGTTCCATTTTTGTTTTCATTTTTAACTGAATAGCAGAGAAAGATTAAGACCAAAAAAAGTAACCTCCGGATTTTAAATTTATTTTAAGAAACTTTTTGTTGTCACCTTTCCCATTTCAAAGGAGTTGCAAGCCTTGAGGCTATGGTTCTCAATGAATCAATTGCATTTTCTTGGCAAAAAAAAAAGAAAAAAGACAAAGCAAAAGAAATAGAAAAGAGCAGCACAAAAGAGCCATACAGTGGCAATGTTCTGTCTCCTTTCGGTTTTGTTTATTTGCCTCACCTCATCCTTCACCCTGCTAGATGAGATGTCAGCCCCAGCTTCTGATGGCTGGTTCATTTTAAGTTCAGTGAGAAAGAAGCTGAGTCAAGTTCTCCCGGGCAAGCCCCACACCAGCACCCTGGCCGACGCCCCCCACCACCCAGAAAGTGCTTCAACTTCCCGCGTCACCAAGTGCTCCGTGGTCACCCACGGGGACGCCACCACGTTTAAAATGGGGAACATACCTCGGAGAGCAATTTCTACACCAGGGTCTGCAGGGCTAAATCGAGAAATCCGCACCATCTTAGAAGTGTCTGTGACACCGAAGATGAGCTCCCACGCCTTGAGGCCTTTGTAAGAGAAAGAATTTTGTACGGAGTTTACAGAGACGACATCTGTGGAATGGAGATGGGTCTTGCCAGACCCGGTCTGGGCAAACTGCTTTGCTGCACAGCTCCTTTTACAAGAGCTACGAGGCCCAGGTTGCTCTCTGCCTGCTCAAACTGGCTTATCAATCCATTCCATTCCGTTCTGTTCTCCTTCTAAATAAGTCATTATTTCAGGCACATTTCCCTAAGCAGATGCAAACACTCTTCCTGTGTGAGATTCCCTTGGGCGAATTAGGCTTCTTGGAAAAGGGTCAAGGAGCAATCAAACAAAATACCTACTGAGAAACAAGCCTGTGGCTTTAGGGGATGCTGTCCGTCACACAGGCCAGGAGTCAAATTTTAGATACTGCTCGGCCGCAATCTTGAGCGTGATAGGGCCGGTGATGGGGAGCACAGTCCGGCTATCTGCAGCCGAAGTTTCTTTTTTGGTCATAAGCAATAGGTTTATTTTTTTGCCCCAGCTTTACTGAGGTAGAACTGGCAGAAACAATTGTATACATTTAACGTGTACATACAGTGGTAGACAGATAGAGAGAGAGACAGTGAAATGATGACCGCAATAAAGTTAGTTAACAAATCCATCACCTCACATAGTTACCTTTCTTTGTGTCTGGCGAGAAGGGCTTATGTCTTAAGGAAACAAAACTGATAGTCATAAGACAATGGAAAAATTTCCTTGTCTTAATATTTCTAATTAAATGCTGCTAATCAAATTCCAATTTCTTAATTAAACTAATAAAAACTTTTAGAAGGGAAAAAGTTATCATTAAATTGCTATCTTCGGTTCTCATCATCTTATCTAACAAATGTGGGCTATTTCTGAAATAAATACTCTTTACATCTCTTTTTTCTTTGAGTCAGAGGGAGAAAAGTACCTCTGATGTTCTTTTAATATTTGCTTTTATTTACTTCACCTTCAGTTAGCTCACTTCCATATATCAAGATTCTTCTCCAAACAGGAGAGACAAGAGGCACATGCAAAGGGGGGCAGGCAGGTGGCCCACCTTCAAGAAACAGAAGAGCTGCTCCCGGGCAAGAGTTACTTCCACCTAAAACACACATACCATATTACGAAGCCACAGGGAAAAATGAATGGAGGTGGATGGCAGGTTTTCATTTGTTTCCCTGACATTCTGTAAATAAGTGTGTGTGTTTCAGTTCAAACGGTTCCATTATCTTGGAGGTCTTAACCATTTGTAATAGTTTCTGAAGTGTTCAGAGCCTGTGCTCGAGGAGTATTATTGGCATTCAATGTAGTCATGCTACCTGAAGCAGGTTTACAACTCTGTTCGTGGTTATCTTTGATCATCTCCATTTGAAAGTAAGTTCAGCCTCGTGAGGTGGCTGAAGCATCCTCTGATGTTTCAGTTTGTTGGTCAGCGCCCCCCAAATTCCCCGAACATCTGGCTCTGCTGGGCACCCTCACACTCTTCACATGAAACTACAATTGGCAAGGTCAAGGTAGGGGGGTGGAAATGGTGGCCAGCGGTGTTAAACTAAGAAACATGTTTAAAAAAGGGCAGCCTTGGGCGCCTGGGTGGCTCAGTTGGTTAAGCGACTGCCTTCGGCTCAGGTCATGATCCTGGAGTCCCGAGATCGAGTCCCACATCGGGCTCCCTGCTCAGCAGGGGGTCTGCTTCTCCCTCTGCCCTCTTCTCTCTCGTGCTCTCTGTCTCTCATTCTCTCTCTAATAAATAAACAAAATCTTTAAAAAAAAAAAAAAAAAGGGCAGCCTTGTTTGAAAATGTACCCGGGATTTTGGTTGTCTTCGGGTGTGATGAGGCCAGCATTTTAGGAGATGCTTGCCAATGAAAAGACAGTCTGCTATGTCCAGTTCCCAAGAGGAGGGGGGCGTGCAGTGCCGAGACGGCCTGGAGGCACTGGGGTCGGCTGGAATCAGAGGCGATAAGGGGGGAACATGGCAACTAACTTGTTTGTGGTTTCTGCAGGAAAGGCAAAGCAAGGCAAGGCAAGAGGTTTAGGATTGGCTAGTTTGCATAATTTCAGTGGGTTCTGTGGTATGCAGTTGGTTCCTAGCTGTCCAGTACCTGGCCCTGAGGTGATTTAAGGCAGGGGGATAATATTCTGGACTGCAAGAGCCTGATAAAAGGAGGCGGGTGGGGGCATAGACTCAGGATTGCTTGACGTCAAAGGGTGTTCCTAGGCCAAGTGAATTAGCTAACCCTGCAAGGAGAGTGCCTCCCCCAGGATCTGCGAGGCCCTAAGATGTCCAAGTATCATAAAATACAGACAATGAAAAACAATCTTGTTGAAAACACTGCCATAAGAAGCATAAAAACAACGTTCCTCAGACTCCACCGTGCAGAGAGATCTCCAGGGTATTCTGTTAAACTACATGCTGATTCATTAGATCAGGTGGGGTTTGAGACTTTGCATTTCCAATAAACTCCCTGGTGCTGCTGGGACAACACTTTGAGAACTTAGGGATAAGAATATCACTATAAGTCTCCTCTTGGGTCACCTTCTGCAGGGAAAAGGGAAGGACTTAACATTTACTGAACCCTGCTGTGCACCAGATACTGCTGGGCACTGAATATTCAGACTTCATCTTGTTTCACTTGGACAACACCCTCGGCTAGTAGGAAAAATTATCCCAATTTTATAGGAAAGAACTGAGGCTCCGGGTGATTAAGTCACCTGCGTTGGGTCACTTAGCTAAAAGTAAGAAGTTATAAATGTATCTGACCTAAAAACTCTTTTTTTTTTTTTGGTCCCACTACAACATCAGTACAGACGGTACCACTCTGATGGAAAATAAAAAGTCTCGGCTGATAAAAGCTTCATGAAGTATAAATTCCATGGAGTTGAATCATGGGGCACTTACAACGTGACTTTTGAAAAGAAGGGAAATTCTAAATGGTGTTCATTATCTCAGGACCAGAAATAAATGGTGCTGACTAAATAACTTATATTTTATTATGGCCATTCGAGAAACACTGGAAATGGGACTCCCTCTGAAACTAGTGTTTTTATTTTAAGAAGTGATGCGTGAAAATGGTAAGATATATACAACAGAAGTTACTCCTCCTCCCACGTGCCCTTAGTTCTACGGCTCAGAGAGAACTATTGTTAGGTTTGTGTAGCCTTCTAGAGATTCTGGACAAATAATAAGATTCTATGCAAATAACTCCCTTTTTCATACAAATTCATTCAGAGAGTCATTTTAAGGCACTGGGGGGGAAAGCAGTAAATAAAACACACAGAAGCCCTCATGTACCTTACATTCCAGTAGGGAATACAGATCATAAACAAACAAGTAAAATAATTATATGGTATGTCAAATAGGGCTAATCCTAATGGAGCAAAAGCGGGAGAGGGGATGCTTGTGATTATCAATGCAGTGGTTAAGGACGACCTCACTGAAACGGTGATATCGCAGTAAAGACACGAAGGGGATCCTTCTGTTCCACGCTGACTTTTCCCTGGTACGTGTTAAAGCTCTCACCGTATCAGAACGGAACAGGTCTACCTCGTTCTCTTTAGTGGCTCCACAGTATGCCACTGTTGGCATACAGGAATGTTCTAGATTAATCCTGTTGTGTAATTTGTTAAGATGATCAGTCAGTGGTCATAAAAAGATTGGGGAACATGGCATCGAACCTGATGAAGTAGAAAGGGATTTCATTCAGCTGGGTGTGAGAAGCTGTGGCTGTCAGTCAGTCCCAGTGTGCCACTCGCCCTGCATGCTCATGGTATCACTGAGTATTCCCCCCTTTCCTGCCTCATCTTAGTCTGTGCCACTGTCCACCAGGCAGTAGAAGTTCCTCTAGCGGGGGGGTCAGGGTGACATCCTGTTTGCAATTTTCCTCAATGCCAGGCTACCTGGAGTCCTTGCAGAGTCAAAGAAAAACTCTGTCCCTCCAGGTGACAAGCTTTATATATCCCCCACAAAGGAAGCAGAAGCAAACATTTAGGGAGCAGTTAACCCTCTGGGCTCTGAAGGCAATCTTCCCCTTTAGGAGAAAGCATATAAGCTTCCCTAAAACAAAAACAAACAAAATCCTTACCTTCCAGTAATACTTATTTATGTGGATGCAGATGTTTAACTCTGGGCCGTATGACTGAACAGATTCCACATTTAATGAAAGATTAATTTATTCATTTAATTATTATCTGAGGCAGTACCTGGATTATGTCAGCACTCTGCCAAGCTCTGTAGGACGAATACATATCAGTGCAATATGGCTCCTCCCCCTGTCACCTTCTAGCCTTTTAGCAAAGACAGGACAAGAAAAAAACAAAACAACACAACCAAACACAACACACCAGGAATTTGGTAAGTGGTGCCAAAGGCAATACAACAAGGATTAAAATAAAGGAGAGACTGCTCTGACCCAGGGCCCCTCAAAGACCCTTCAGAGAGGAATCTGAGCCGAGATACAAAACGGGTAAAGTGGAACAAGGGGACTCTGGGACTGGGTGGGTGTGTGTGTGGATACGTGTGAGTGGAAGGTGAGCAAAGGCCCCGGTGAGGGGGAGTACATATGCCGCATGGGACCGTGAAGTGGCTGTGTAGAGCTTAACCCCGAATGTGGGGTGTGCTTGTGGATGAAGGGCAAGTTGCTTGGAGTGTGAACAGCAGATGGTCCTAAGGCCCCTACTTCGTTATTAGATGTGGGATAAATAATAGTTTTGAAAGAGATCCAAAAAGGCACCATCAGTTTCTTCCTCTTTTTTTTTTTTTTTTTTTTTTGGTGTATGGGAGCAAGGGAGGGTTGTACACTTTGGTTTTACAACCTCTATTTCTAATGCCAGTAATTTTTAAAACCTACTTCATACTTCTCAAAATAATGTATGCCTATAGTTTAAAAAAGCACATAGTATTATTATGGTACTATAAGGCCTATAACTAAAAACAACCATCCCTTCTGTCACCTGTCCCCACCACCCCTTTCCTGCTCCTCTGAGGAGACGTTTTTTGGTTTGCTTTATTATGAAGGAGAGTTATTTGCCAGAGTGAGCTCGCTATTAACAGGTAAGGCTTTTGCCCACCCAGTTAGTTACTCTCGGTTTGATAAATCTATGCACTTGTCCAGAGGAGAGAGACTAACCGGTAACTAACCCGTCCCTCCCGACAAAGAGAGTGAATCCTGCCATAGGAGAAAAAACTACTTTTAACTTCCAATTCTGATATTTGATTCCATATTTTTAAAATGTGTACATACTGATATTTCTCAAGTCACCATTTTTAGAGATTATCTTCTGTCTCACTAGGAGGCAAAGAAAAATTTAGCATCCTTGTACCATCACCACCTCCCAACAAGCTTCCTCCCACATCTCTCCAGTATGTTAAAGTAGCAATCTGGGGTTGAATCAAAATTCTGTTTAGATTGTTATGACTATACAATAATTATTTACTATCAAGCCACATAGTGTAAGAAAACACTTCCTATCTTGTGCAATATTTAGTTTTTCCTTTCCTTTTTTTTGGTCCATCTATTAATAACTGCTCCTGAACTTTCCAAATGAACTATAAAAACCCTATTAAAACCATTTTTTTTCCCCATGATCAATGCCATCAGTTAATCTGTCACATCTATTCTTCCCTGGAGGAGCCTCCCATTGAGTTGTCTGGTCTAGCGGTTTCCCAGGCCAGCGCCCACCTGTTGTCCTGGGGCTTCTTTTTAACACCATCTTGCGAAATCCCTGCGCCTCTCGCCTGTGTTGGGTCCCCCGTTTCCTGGATCCCATGGCTTCCTCTTTCTTGGATTACATCCTCATTTTTGTAGAGCACATTCTCTAGTAGCTTCCTGAGAAAAGGTACATGGGAGGTAAATTCGTTGAGACCTTCCTTGAGCAACTGAAAATGTCTTAATTCTACTCTCATGCTTGCTAGTTAAGCTTGTCATTAAATCCTAAGTAAAAAGTCATCCCCCTCAGCATTCTGAGGGCCAGACTGTCTTCTAGCTTCCAGTGTGGTGCTTGAGGAGTCTGATGTCATTGGCATTCCTGATCTTTTATATATGACCTGTTTTATTTCTCTGGAAGGTTTTAGAATCTTCTTTGTAATCCCTGGTGTTCTGAAGCCTCATACTACAGAATCTCAATGAGGATCTTTTCTTATCCATTGTTCTGGACCCTTCAAATCTGGATATTCCTATTGTTCCATTTTGGAAATTTTTCTTGTATTATTTTTTAATAATTGTCTCCTCACTATGAACATAGGTTTCCAGTCTCATGAATTTTTCCTGGGTTTTATATATTTATTATGTATTCTACTCTGGTCTAGTTTGTTTATCCAGAGAATTTTAGGTTACCCAAAATCAACTACTAACCACCTGACAACTGCTTTCAGGGAGGATGTTGCCCAAAACATTTTAACTCTCCATTTTTTTCAAGGGATCATTGTGCAAAGTGAGTTGAACTCTAAGAATTTATCTTTATAGTGTCTCATTATTATCTTGGCTCTAGAAGTTTGGACCAATAATCAACCTGAGGCAGATGCCACATCAATTTCTTAGTACACAGGAAGGAAGGAAAGAAGGGAGGGAGGAAGGGATGACAGGAGGGAGGGAGGGAGGGAAGGGGGAAGGAGAGATGGAGGGATAGAGTGGGGAAGGAAATAAAATAGAGAAACAGACATCAAGAAAGGGATTTTAAAAAATAGTGAGATGACTGGCCCAAATAACTATCTTAAGAAAAGCTGTAATTTTATTAAATAAGAGAAGAGACTGCAGAAAGTCATCTGACTTTAAGATAACTAAACAATGATCACTCACTTGGAAGGCATTCAAGTAATGAAATCACTAAATGTTTACCGTGAAACTCCATTCATTCATTCAACATGTACCCAAAATTCATATAAAAAACACCATTATCCAGCAAAAACAATCCAGATAAAAATTTTCACAATTACATGCCCAGAGTATCTTCCATGTATGTTCTTGTCCTTTTACTGTCCTGAAAAGTATCCATTTTTGGTTTCAGAATGCATGCATACATGTACGCACTAGTGTATATTGTATATATTCCTTTACCTCATTCCCTAAATAAATTTAAGTCCACTTGCTGGTTATCCTTTTAATATATTTTTATTTTTCCTTAGTACATTTCTTACAAATTTGCCTACCTGAAATTATGTAATTCTTTCTATACTATGCCATAACTCAATTATGGGCCAATAACTTTTTTAAAAAGTAAGTATGTTGTCAACAACAATGCTTCTAATGCAGCTGTGATCAAATCTTTGAGCTTGAGAAGATGAAAGACTTTGTAGTCAGACTGACCTTGTTTTAAGTCCTAACTCTTCCACTTACTGAGTGTATGATCTTCAGAAAGCTAACAATCTCCCCAGTAGGAAAAACAGACATAATATTATCTGCAGGTTTTTATGAGGATTAAATCACATAATGCATATAAAGAGCCTGACACAGTCTAGGTGCCCAATAAATAAAAGCGATTAAAATCAGAACATAAGAAGACACCTTTAACTCTCTAGAAGTACATCTTTTCTAAGTAGTTTTCAGTTCTGTTCTTAGGCACCACATCACTGGTAAGCTGGTCCATTGGAAGCAACTTGTGAGTTACTGAGGAGAGATGGGGATAAGTTCTTATAGGCAATTAGGGAAAGCAATATGAAAATGGGGGAAAAGAGGGAGCCTGAAAAAAAAATTAAAGAAAATATGTGACTCTGGACCTTAACCTTTTGGGGACACTGTTCATTTAATAGCAAAATTGGGAGGCTGGATGAAGTTCCTCCAGATATTAATGATAAAGAGTTCTAAGGTTAGGTAATTTTGGAATATGTGTTCATCTCCCCCATTCAAGGTACCAGTTTGGTTTTGTTCTACCTGGTGTATTACAAACTTATTTGCCCACAGATCATCACCACTTTTTTTTCCAGGTACTACTTATTAACATATTTTGGAAAGGACAATGAGTTGACCTGCAGCTTCCCATTCTATAATGTTTCTCTGAGTTTTATGACCTCAGCTAAATGTTCTGGATAAGGAGAATATAATGTGTCAGAGGTTTCATTTATTGATGATTTCTCCTACAGCAGCACATAACTTTTATGGGAGAAAGTCTATCATCATGATTTCAAGGAAATTTCAAATATATATTCTGATGATTGGGACTCACCAAGGAAAGTCTTACTATCTCGTCTCATCTGCATGGAACCATCAATAGCGCTGATCACCAGCGCACTGACTGAACCACTGCCGATTCAGTGGATTTGATTTGGGGACGAAGACAGATTACTGGGACACATCTGGCAATGTTGGCAATCAGTGAATGAAATGAATCAACAGGGTAGTGATGGACTGGCTGCTCATGATCAACAGGACCTGGATGGACAATGACTGTGGGACAAATGAATCTTTAGGCAGGACAGGACTACTTCGTGATACCAGAAGACTCAAATGGGCATTTCACGGGCATAATTCTTAATGCTATAATTACAAATTAAACTGTTAAAATGATTTGTTACTAAAACACTTTTACGGGGCCCTGGGTGACTCAGTCATTAGGGGTCTGCCTTTGGCTCAGGTCACGGTCCCAGGGTCCTGGAATCGAGCCCCGCATCGGGCTCCCTGCTCAGCAGGAAGCCTGCTTCTCCCTCTCCCACTCCCCTTGCTTGTGTTCCCTCTCTCCCTGTGTTTCTCTCTGTCAGATAAATAAAAACTTTAAAAAAAACCCAAAAAACAAAAAACAACACTTTCACTTCTTCTCTCAACCTACCAACATTACTTTTATCTGAAAGGAAAGGGCTGTGTTATATGTTGCTGGGAATAAAAGGATATATAGCAGGAAAGAGGCCAAAGAACCTACCAAAAAAGTATCCGGGAGCCAGATGCTCTGTCAGTAACTTTCCATGTAGCCTTCAATAAGTCTTTGTTTTCTTACTTGTAAAAATAACTATCCTCAAGGAGCTTATAGCTAAGTTGATTCTATTTACAAATTTGGGATTTTTCATTTAATGCCTTCTTACATTACAAAATCATTCTTAATTTATCTACATAGCAGAGATAAAAGTGAATGAATATTTTGATGTTCTTTAATTAATTACATGAAATAAACCCCCCTCCTTCATCTTAATTACAGGAATTCCAACATAACCTGTTGCTATGTTTTCCCTTTTTTCTCCTGATATGTCTCTTTCCCCTCAAGGCTGCTAAGGTTTTAAAGTGTTCTAATTATTTCTATCTTTTCTTTAAATACTCTGCCTCAAAAGCATACTTTTCCTCCTTCTCAAAAGGAAATTTATCAAAAAACAACATTGTAGGATCCAGAGAATGAGTGTGTTGGTAGTAAGGTGGCCAATCATCCTGGTTCGTGTGGGACTGATGGGTTTCCCACTGTGTAGGGCTCTCTGGGCTAAAACTGGGACAGTCTCTGGCAAACCATAACAGTGGGTAACCTTGGTTTGTAATCTGAGCAAGGACTGGATGCCCGCATCAGAAAGTCGCAATTTTAATCCCCCTATTAGAAGTTCTCTTCTTTCATTGCCAAACAGCTGTAGTAAGCAATCAGACACCAGATGGATGAATGAATTTAATGGCCTTCAAGTTTCCTTTACACCATTGGTTCTCAATTCTGGCTTCTTTCTAGAATCATCTGGTTAAGCTTTTTAAAATGATATTATTCCCTGACTTGGTCTGAAGGTGAGTCCCAATCATCAGAATATATATTTGAAATTTCCCAGCTGATTCTAAGGTTACCGTGGGCTAAACAACACTACTTTGCATACATTCTGAGATTCCTACTATAGGTCTAATAAGAGCCACTCAAAGCAAGGAAAAATCTACTTTATGGCCTCTGACTTTTTAAATATTACATGCATGTTTCCATTTCACAGTTCAAACAAATGAGAACCCACAAACTGACTTTACATTTATTCACTTAAGGATCATGATATATAAGTTTCTGTCTTGTCATATTTTCATTCTGACCATCAATCACCACCATCTATTGACTTTTTGTGTGTGTGTGCACAAGAAGCTGTATTGGGCACTGTGGGGCCACAAAGGTTTAAAACTCAAGTTCTCTGCCTTCAGGGAGCTCACCGTGTGACACATGAAAGGTGACTAAATGATGGAGCCAATGACCTCAAGAGGAGATCAAAGAGGAAACGGCTATGGCCTGAGACAGTTGGGAAATCTGCACTGGGCAGTGGTAAGTAGGGCTTAAACCAGGCCTTGAGGACTGAGTGGAATTCCAGTTAGAACCAAGAAAGGCATCCCCAGTAGGGAGAAAAACACTTTTGGGGTAGGTAAGAAGCAAATATCAATGTAATAAAAGTAAAATAAACTAATGAAAACATAAATACACATTCTACACAATGCAAACCATATCTAGGGAGGCACGTAGCTCAGTATAAGGCCAACTGTTGTGCAAGGGGGTCATAATCACCCGGTCATTTTTTTGGTGATGACCACCCATGACACTGAAAATGAGAACTGGACTGGTGGATGAAATAGCTGGTTCGGGACAGGCATAAAGACAAGCTTGGGGAACAAGCCACCAAACAGCAGTAGTGGAAGTCCGTTCCCTCTCTCATGCTAGGCCCACTGAAGAGACCTAACTGCCCAGACATCAAGGCAAATGCTCCAGCAGTTACAATCGAACTCATGCCAAAGTTACACATTAGTTGTCATGTTATATGATGATCAATCATTGATTTTCAATTACTTTTATAATGCAATGGTCTTTTCTCTGGATTTCAGGATTAAAGCACTACTGTTCCATTTGTCTTTGCCTCCTAAAATAGTTAATTTTCCTATTTATTCCAATGTCTGGTCTTCATGCGAGATGTTAACTAAATGTCAATGAATGATCTGGGTATGCATCATCTCAGGAAGTCAGTTGGCAAAATTAACATTTAGAAGTAGGCACCACTGGTTATTTCACACATTATTAACTTATATTACAATTCAAATAAGCTTACAGCTGGCAAAAAAAAAAAAATCTCTTCTGTAAAGTGATCTTAAACATAATAGGCTTAATCAGAGATAAATTAAATTAGGCAGCCATGCATACTACAGCATATTAATTCTGAGTAGTTATTAAATACATTTTCTGTTATCAGTGGTGTGAACAACATTATATGCAAACAGATTCTTCAAGAGGGTAGCGAATGAAGTTTATGTCTGGGAGGCTACGTGCCTGACATTTTCCCATACTTTCTTATACTGTTAAATAATCTTTCCTGCTAATTGTGGCACTAGGTTTAGTTCCCATAAACAAGTCAAATTTACTCCCAGACAATTAAGCAAAAGAACAGCAAACAAAACTGCCAGGGTGATTTTGGGTTTTTCCAAAGGGAACTTTTCTACCTTTCTACGGCAATTTTTAAAAGAAGGCAGTAGTGAGGGACAGCTGGAGTAAAACTGTCCAAAGTATAAGGCAATGAATATTCATCACGTTAAAAAATGATGCATCTCATTGTGTGTTTTGGGTCACCTGTGTTGCCTGAGAAGATCCAAAGAAGGAAATTATTAAGGTTCAATGCTATTTTGTAAATAAGCCTACCATTCTTCTCTTTTTCCTTAAATGGTTGCAATGCAAGCCATCAACTAGCGCTCAGATTCTATAAGCTAGCATACAGTGCTTTTGTGAAAGAAAATAAAAAGATACACCTAAGCCTTTATATACACACATACACACGCACACCCTCCCTTGATCGAATTCTGCCATATTATCTTGTTCTTTTATTAATCAATAAGGCCCTTTAATTTCTGCATCCAGAAGCAATGCAAGTAACTAGGCATGACCACCCTCCCACCCCCAAGTCGGAGAACAGCATTTGACACTCTTTGCACTTTGCACATTTAAAACTCAATGTAAGGTGACAAGAACATTAAGCTGCCCAGTGAGCAAAATGTGAAACTAATCACTATCTGTTCTTATCCGTGGGTACAATAATTGGCAAATTAAAGTGCCTGAGAATAGTTGGCCCACTTGCATCAAAAAACATCACTTTAAAACGGCTAATGAAGATGAATGCATGCAGCCAGCTTTACTGACAACTCCTCCAAACACCAGCAGACTGAAAAGGCAACATTACAGCACCCATTTAATTTACTGTAAAGTACACAACATGTAGACTTTTTGTTATTTAAAGGAGCAAAATCCAAACCCCTTCAATATGTTTTATAAACATCCTGGTGGAATTAAGGCTGGTACTTACTCCTCAAGCCCCAGTGCTTTTCTTTTTATGCTAGAAAACTGCAATCAACTTGCCTACTAAAATGTTGAGTTTGTACCTTTATAACAGCTAGATTCAAATAAATATAAATGCCACAAAAAAAGGAAACAACTTAGTTTTAGTAACCTTGCTACTGTCCATCCATCCATCCATTTATCCATTCATGTGACATGTACTGAATACCTACTTTGTCCTAGGCACTTCTTGATATTTGGCACAAAGAGATGAATGACTTCTCCTTAGGGAGCTTGTCAGCCACTGGAGGAAGGCAGGCTGCACGCAAACAGACAGCGAAGAGGGACGACACGTTGTTGTGGAAATACTTCCAGAGCACCTCACTCCCCTTAGAGGCTTTGGAGAGGAGAAGACTCTTGAGCTGAATCCTCAGATGTTACTGAAGGCATAAAATGGAGAATTTTTGAGGCTGAGAAACTTGAGAAAAATCTTCTGAGCTGAAAGAACAGCATGGGCAAAATCAACACCAAGGTCATGGTCTGCTTGAAGGAAAGAAATTGCCTCCAGAATATATGACGGAAATAAATGCAGGAGGCAGGAGATCAACGGATGAGGAGGAGGAGAGGAAGGCAAGGGTGAGAATACAAAGGGCACTGGAAGCGTGTGTCAGGGAATTTGGGTTTAATTCTACAGGTAGCTGTTTGCAAATCACGGGCCAGGCAACCCTGGAGCCCTAGGGAGGGAGGGGGTTGGACGGGGAGGGCGTGGAGGGAAGGGGAGGCCAGGGAGTCAGGGCTCTGTGTCCTGCATCTCTCCTTGAAGCAGGACAGCTTTGCTCGTATCTGTCTTATATTGGGCCATCTTAACTTTTCAAATAACTTTTAAAATTTGAACTAGTTTTAGATCTACAGAAAAGTTGCCAAGAGAGTACAGAGGGTTCCCGTAAACGCCTCACCTAGTGTCCCCTAATACTAACCTTTTATATTACTGTGGCACATTTGTCATGACCAAGACACCAACGCTGGTACACTGCTATTAGCTAAACTCCAGCCTACATTCCTATCCCACCAGTTTTTCCACTAATGTACTTTCTCTGCTCCAGCTGATCCAGGCCAAGACCCCACGTTGCGTTTCATCATCATGTCTCTTTATCCCTTTTGATGTGTAACAGTTTCTCAGTTTTTCCTCATTACTCATGACCTTGACAGTCTCAAGAAATGTTAGCCAGTTATTTCAGAGGAAGTCCCTCACTTTGGGTTTGTCTGCTGTTTTCCACACGACCAGACTAGGGTTATGGGTTTGGGGAGGAATACCGCAGAGATAAGGTATATTTTCCATCGTGTCATAGCAGGAGGCATATGATATCAACAAAACTTACCACTTGTGATGCTAACCTTGATGACTAGTGTTTACCAGGATTCTCCTCTGGAAAGTTACTGTTTCTCTTCTTCACAAACTCTCTTACTGGGAGTCAGTCACTAAGTTCAGCTCCCATTGAAGGATGAGAGTAAACTTTACTTCCTGGAGGGAGCCAACTGTCTATGTTAGGTGGTTATTTTATAAGGAAGATCTGTCCCTTCCATTCCAGTTATTAATTTGTTCAATCATTTATTTATATTAGGATGAACTCATATATCTTCATTTTATACTTTCAACTGTAATCCAATACCACTTTATCTATTTTGTTGCTCAAACTGTTCAAGCCTTGGCCACTGGGAACTTTTTTAGGTCGGCTCTTATATCCCTTTGACGTGCCCCCATTCTTCTGTTTTTTGAGTGCTTTATTGCTTTAGGGAATACCAATTGCTCCAGGTTTATATTCTATTTTTACTGCCTCAGCCCTAGAACCAGCCACTTTCTCCAAATATTCCTAGATCCTTTTACCGGAGCATGATGTTTAGAAACCAGTGTTTGGGCACTGGTGTGCTAGCTGCTACTGGGGTAGCTCTGCCCCCAGGCCCTGGCAGCAGGAAGAGCTAGAGAACGTATGTAGGCATTCAAGCCCAGGTATACACACACAACCACAATTGTTCCTATACTTGCCCATCTGTATATATATATTAGGCTACACGTGAGTTCATATTTGACATGTCCAACCCTAATCCAGCACTAAGGGGTTCATTCCAGCCTTCCCTCCTTGCTTATCTGAAAATGCCCTGGCAGGGAGAAACCTGGTTCTCACCATCCATTTACTGTTGTTCAACTCCAGGATTTGAACACTCTTTTTTTTTTTTTTTTAAGATTTTATTTATTTATTTGAGAAAGAGAGAATGAGAGACAGAGAGCACGAGAGGGAAGAGGGTCAGAGGGAGAAGCAGACTCCCTGCCGAGCAGGGAGCCCCATGTGGGACTCGATCCAGGGACTCCAGGATCATGACCTGAGCCGAAGGCAGTTGCTTAACCAACTGAGCCACCCAGGCACCCTGAACATTCTTTTTTTTTTAATTATGTTATGTTAATCACCATATATTACATCATTAGTTTTGGATGTAGTGGTCCATGATTCATCGTTTGCTTGTAACACCCAGTGCTCCATGCAGTACGTGCCCTCCTTAATACCCATCACGGGGCTAACCCATCCTCACACCCCCCTCCCCTGTAGAACCCTCAGTTTATTTCTCAGAGTCTATAGTCTCTCATGTGAACCTTCTTTTGAAAACAGATTTCCACTACTTTAAAAGAAGGAGAAAAAGCCTGAAAATAAACATTGTAAGAGAAGGTCATTAGGTTATTTTATGTATAAAAGTACCATAACTATATTTGTATTTTTAGAAACACTATCCTGAGATGAGTGAGAGATGGCTTAAAGAGGGCTGAGCCGCGAGGCAAGGATGCTGTGATTCTCCACACGGGAGGGTAAGGACCTGCCATAGCTACGGGAATACAGAAGAAGGAATCAATTTGAGAGAGATTTTAGAAGATTAATGCATAGAAGTGATTAGATGTGGAAAGTGAGAGAGAGAAGTCAGAGATGAATGTGGATTAAATAATGCGGTACACAGTGTGCTTTTATCTGAGTTAGAAAAGACACTGGGAAGAAAGGGTTTGGGAAGGAAATAACTATGTCTAGGGCCTTTTAAGTGGAATATCCATGTGGACATGCTTCAGAGGCTTCCTGGAATGAGGTTCGGATTTCAAGAGAGTTGTCTAAGCTGTAGAAGTGAATTTCAGGGTCTTAAGCCCAAAAAGGAAGATGGAAAACCTTGGGACTGGATGAAAAGGTGAGGAATGTATGAAGAATAAAGAATAAAAGATCGGGGCAACAGCCTATCCAACATGAATATTGACAGATACATGCTGAATTTTAATACAGAGCATAGAAAATGAAAAGGACTTTTGAATTAGATAGTATATAGTGCTACAGAAATATAACAGCATTATTTTTTTTTATCATCATCACTGTAATTGTTCTGTTTTCACCAAACCATTTCACGTTTCTTGTAGGCACACAGGAAGACTATAATCCCCACTAACCCTTGCATTTAGATGTAAACGTAACTAGTTCTAGCCATAGGAATGTGGATTGGCACATGCAGCCAGAGCCCTGAAAATCTCCTGTGGGATCCTCTACTTCATTGTCTATCCCAATGTCTAGTTCATTGGTATTGGGTACAAGATAAAGTGAAATATTCAAGAATAAAAACTGTATGAGGCACTTAATGGATGAAAAAACTTTTGAAAAAATTAAACATCCATTTATGATAAAACACTAACCAACTAGGAATGGAAAAGAACTTTTCCAATCTGATAAAAAGCATCTCTGAAAATCCTACAGCTAAAATCTTATTCAATTTTTAATATAATAAAAGGGTCTCAGGAAATCAGGAGCAAGGCAAGGATGCCCAATCTCACCACTTCTGTCCAAGGAGATTTGAACCACTACAATAAAGTAAGAAAAAGAAATAGAGGATAAACATTGGAAAGAAACAGAACTGTATCTATGTGCATAGTTTATATTTAAAAATCCTATGACATCTACCAAACAATAATTATAGCTAGTAAGTAAGTTTATAAAATCACAGGGCACAGTTTTATTTTTACACTGAGATACAATTCACATACCATATATTTCACCCTTTTTAAGTGTATAGTTCAATGGCTTTGGATATATTTACAAGATTGTGCATCTATCGTCGTTGTCTAATTTCAGAATGTTTTCATCACCTGAAAAGAAAACCCATACCATCAGCGCTCACTCCCCATTCCCCCAAGTCCCTAAGTCCCACTAGTCTACTTCCTGCCTCCATGCAGTTGCCTAGTCTGAACATTCCACATAAACGGAATTAGGCAATAGGCGGTCTTTTGTGTCTGACTTCTTTCCCTTGGCAATCTGTTTACAAGGTTCATCCACACTGTAGCATTTATCTGTATCTCATTCCCTTTTTTGGCTGAATAATATTCCATTGTGTGTATATGCCACATTTTGTTTATCCGTTCATTAGCTGTTTGGGTTTTCTACACTTTCAGCTATTAGGAATAATATTGCTATGAACATTTGTGTATGAGTTTTTGTGTGAACATATATATATATTTTAAGATTTTATTTATGTATTTGTGAGAGAGAGAGCACGGGAGAGAGAGAGAGTGAGAGTACAAGGAGGGGGACCTGCAGGCAGAGAGAGAAGCAGGCTCCCTACTAAGCAAGGAGCTAGATGTGGGACTCAATCCTAGGACCCTCGGATCATGACCTGAGCTGAAGGCAGACGCTTAACTGACTGAGCCACCCAGGCATCCCAGTGTGAACATATATTTTCAGTTCTCGTGGGTCTATACCTGAGAGTAGAACTGCAAGGTCAAATGGTAATTCTATGAATAACTTTTTGAGGAAATGCCAAACTCTCTTCCAAAGTGGTTGCAGCATTTTACATCCCCACCAAAATGAATAATGGTTCCAAATCTCTCCCTCCTCACCAACACTTAGTATCATCTGTCTTTTTTATTTTAGTAATCCAAGTGGGTATGAGGTGGTATTTTATTGTGGTTTTCATAATTACTAATGATGTTGAGCATCTTTTCATGTGCTTATTTGCCATTTTTATATCTTTGGAGAAAAGTCTATTCAACAATTTTCCCCATTTTTAAGTTGAATTATTTGTCTTTTTATTGTTGAGTTGTAAGAATTTTTTATATGTTCTAGATACTAGACATTTACCATCCATAGAGTTTGCAAATATTTTCTCCCATCTTGCAGGTTTTCTTTGCACTTTCTTGATAGTGTCCTTTGAAGCACAAACGTTTTTAATTTTAATGAAGACCCATTTATCTTTTTCTTTTGCTATTCATGCTTCTGATGTTATATCTAAGAAACTACTGCCTAAACCAAGGTCATGGAGGTTTATACTTATGTTTCCTCATAAAAGTTTTATGGTTTCAACTTTTCCACTTAAATCTTCAATTCATTTTGAGTTAATTTTTGTGTATGGGTGAGTAACAGTACAAATCACTGTTTTGAATGTGAAAATCTAGTTGTCCCAGCACTATTTGTTGAAAAGACTATTATTCCCCCATTGAATTGTCTTGGCATCATTCCTATAAGTCAATTGACCATAGATATATGGGTTTATTTCTGAACTCTCAATTCTATTCCATTGATCCATCTGTCTATCCAATCTGCTGGTACCATATAGTCTTGATTACTGTAGTTTTGTAGTAAGCTTTA
This sequence comes from Mirounga angustirostris, assembly GCF_029215605.1. Classification (NCBI taxonomy): domain Eukaryota; kingdom Metazoa; phylum Chordata; class Mammalia; order Carnivora; family Phocidae; genus Mirounga; species Mirounga angustirostris. The sequence goes on from NW_026991711.1 coordinate 53,469,945, forward strand.
GAATCTGGAGTGAGTTCTCCAACACTATTCTTTTGCAAGATTGTTTCAGTTATTCGGAATCTCCTGTATTTCATAGAAAGTTTAGAATCATCTTATAAATTTCTTTTAAAAACCCAGCTGAGACTAGGGACTGCTTTAAATTTGTAGATAAAGTTGGGGAGAATAGGATTATATTATTAGCTATAAAAATATAGATTATTATCTATATAATACAGATTATATTTTGCATTATATTCATACATTCATAGATTGCCATCTTAACAACATAAGTCTTCAAGAACATGTGGTGTCTATTTATTTAGGTCATCTTTTTTTTCGACAATGCTTTTTTAGTGTTCACTGTCCATGTATTAGGTTTCTTTTGTTATGTTTATTCCTAAGCATTTTGTTATTTTTGATGCTATTTTAAATGGAATTGTTTTAATTTCATTTTTAGATTGCTCATTGCTGGTATATAGAAATATATCTGGTTTTAATATACTGATCTATCCTGCAGCCCTACTGCACTCATTGATTAGCCCCAGTAGTTTTGTGTGTGTGTGAATTCCTTAGGATTTTGTCTATATAAGACTGTGCCATTTGTATACAGAGTTCGTTTTATTTGTCCCTTTCCAATCCAGATGCCCTTTATTTCTTTTCTTCTTGCCTAACTGCCTTGGCTAAAACCCCCAGTATATTATTGAATAGAAGTGGCAAGAGCAGATATCCTTGTCTTGTTCCTCATCTTTGGTGGGAAACTTTTTCAATCTTTCACCAATAAGTATGATGTTAGCTGTGGGTTTTTCATAGATCTCCTTTATCAGGTTGAGAAAGTTTCTTTATTTTTCTAGTTTGTTGAATAGTTTTATCATGAAAGGTATTTGGTCAAATGCTCTTTCTGGGTCTACTGAGATGATCTCATCGTTTTTGCCCTTTTTTACCTTATTAAAATGGTATCTCACAGTGATTAACTTTTGAATGTTTTACTAGCCTTACATTCCTGAGATAAATCCCACTTGGCCATGGTGTATGAGTCTCTTCACATGTTGTTTTCTGTCTGGGGGTGCCTGGGTGGCTCAGTCGGTTAAGTGGCTGCCTTCGGCTCAAGTCATGATTCTGGGGTCCTGGGTTCGAGCCCCATGTCCGGCTCCCTGCTCAGCAGAGAGCCTGCTTCTCCCTCTCCCTCTGCCTGCCACTCTGCCTACTTGTGGTCTCTCTCTATCTCTCTGTCAAATAATTAAAAAAAAAAAGAATATCTGTCTGTAGCTTTCTTATATTTGCTTTATTTTGGTATCAGGATAATACTACAATTATAGTTTTATATATTAGCAGTAAGTAATTAGGAGATAAAAAATTGAAATTTCACCTAAAATATTAAAAATATTTAAAGTTCTTAATAATATGAACTAAGAAGCATATAACAATTTTACACTAAAAACTACCAAATATTGCTGAGAAATATTAAAAAAGACCTATATAAATGGAGAAAGAATGTATGCTTATGGATTGGAAGGTTCATTATTGATGATACTCAATTCTTCCCAAATTGAGGCTTAGATTCAACATATTCCCAATCAGAACCCCACTAAGCTGATTATTTTTTAGAAACTGGCAAGCTAATTCTAAAATGTATATAAAATTTCATAAAAACTAGGATATCTAAACCAATACTGTAAAAGAAGAACGAAGATGGAAGGCTCACACCATCGGCTTTGAAGACTTAACTATAAAGCTATGGTAAATAATACAGTGTGGTACTAGCATAAAAAGCAACAAAATCAATGGAACAGAATAGAAAGCTCAGAAATAGATGCACACTTATATGGTCTCTTGATTTCTGAGAAGAGCATCAAGGCATTCATTCCATTAGGGAAAGGAAAAGTCTTTTCAACAAACGGGGCTAGAACAATTTAATATCTTATAATATAGAAAATAATAAACCCAACCCGGACCTCACATAATACACAAAAGTTAATTCAATATGGATCATAAATCTAAACATAAAAGCTAAAACTATAAAGTTCTTTAAGGAAGCCATAGATTTTTTTTTTTTTTTTGCCTTGGGGATAAAGTTATTTTAGGATACAAAAAAACAATATCCATGAGAGAAAAACACCAATAAATTACATCTCTCAAAATTAAAACTTCTGCTCACCAGAAGACATCACTTAAGAGAATGAATAGGCAAGCCATAGAGTGGAATTGTTAAGAAATGGTTACAAAGTTTGTATCTGATTTTATATATAGTAAACCTCAAAAATAAAAGTACAAACAACCCAATATAGAGATGGGAAAATAATTTAATGGACATTTTATGAAGGAAGATATATGAATGCCCAGTAAGCACATAAGGTTTCCAGATATGAATCATTAAGAAAAATACATATTAGATAACAAGGAAATACCACTAAAAACCGATCAGAGTGGCTAAAATTTAAAAGACTGACAACACCAAATGTTGAGAATGTAGAACAACTACAACTATCATATACTGTTTGTAGGGATGTAAAATGGTGCAACTGCTTTGGACAAAGACCTGGAAATTTCTTGTAAAATTGAATATATACATACAATGACTTAAATTCCACTCTTTGATATTGACCTAATAGAAATGAAAGCCTATGTTTACCAAAAGACTTGTTCAGGAATGCTCATAATAACTTCATTTATAAGAGTCAAACCTGCAAAGAGCAAAGGTGTCCATCCATAGAAGAATGGATCAACGAACTGTGGTATACTTATAGAATACAATTTCAGTCCACAGAAAATAGAAATGCATTGCAAAGGAAACAGTCAACAAAACCAAAAGACAACCTACAGAATGGGAGAAGATTTTAGCAAATGTTTTATCAGATAAATGTTAGTATCCAAAATCTATAAAGAACTTATCAAACTCAACACCCAAAGAATAATCCAGTCAAGAAATGAGCAGAAGACATGAACAGACATTTCTGCAAAGAAGACATCCAAATGGCCCACAGACATGAAAAAGTGCTCAACATCACTTGGCATCAGGGAAATACAAATCAAAATGACAATGAGATACCACCTCACACCAGTCAGAATGGCTAAAATTAACAAGTCAGGAAACGACAGATGTTGGCAGGGATGCGGAGAAAGGGGAACCCTCCTACACTGTTGGTGGGAATGCAAGCTGGTGCAGCCACTCTGGAAAACAGTATGGAGGTTCCCCAAAAAGTTGAAAATAGAGCTATCCTACAACCCAGCAATTGCACTACTGGGTATTTACCCCAAAGATACAGATGCAGTGATCCGAAGGGGTACATGCACCCTGATGTTCATAGCAGCAATGTCCACAATAGCCAAACTATGGAAAGAGCCCAGATGTCCACCAACAGATGAACTGATAAAGATGTGGTGTATATATATATACAATGGTTATTACTCAGCCATCAAAAAAATGAAATCCTGCCATTTGCAACAATGTGGATGGAACTAGAGGATATTATGCTACGTGAAATAAGTCAATCAGAGAAAGACAATTATCATATGGTTTCACTCATATGTGGAATTTAAGAAACAAAACAGAGAAGCCTATATAGGGGAAGGAAGGGAAAAATAAAACAAGATGTAATCACAGAGGGAGACAAACCATAAGAGACTCTTAACCATAGGAAAAAAACCTGAGGGGGTTGCTGGAGGGGAGGGGAGTGGGGAATGGGGTAACTGGGTGATGGGCATTAAGGAGGGCACGTGATGTAATATACTATAATGTAATAAAACATACTCACCACAGAAGAGTATGTGGTGTATGATTCTGTTTACACGAAGTTCTAGAACAGAAGTGATTTACTCTGGGTGGTTGAAGAGGGCTGGGGATTTGCTGGGAAGGGGTATAAGGGAATTTTCTGAGTTGAGTACATTTGTCAGAACTCACAGAAATGTACACTTAAGATCTGTGTATTTTATGTAAATACATATTTTGCCTAAAAAAAGAATTATAAAAAAAATCACAAAGTATGAATTCTAGTAATGATACATAAACCAAAATATTTGGGGAAACGGTAGTGATGTCTATAACTTACTTATTAAAATGTATCCAAAAAGAAGATGGATTCGTGGATGGCTAGAGGGGTGGAATGATAGTGGTGGGTATATGGGTGTTCACTATACATTTCTTTCAACCTTTCTGTATGGTTAAACATTTTCATAATAAAATGATGTAAAAGAAAAAATTCTTAAAAATGGAGTCTTTCACAATAAATAATGAGTTAAAAAAATCAAAAGAAAAAAGAAAGTAATCCCAGCTCCGTAAGATACTAGCCATGTGAATTTGGCAAACTATTTAAATAGTCTAAATCTAAATTTCTTTATTTATGAAATGTAATGTGATAAATAATACCTTCTATATAGGATTGTTAAAGGAATGTACTTGCTCATATATGTAAAAAACAGTTTCTGGGATAAATAAGCACTGAGTAAATGTTTTATCTACTATTTTTAGTGAGCATAGAGTGCCTGTGGCCATAAACTCACAAAAATAAAATGTCTCAAAAACAGAAGAGGAGGACAATGTTTGCACATTTCACGAAAGCAATTGTTATGCTTGTTGCACAGATAAAGTCAGATTCACTGTGATTTTTTCCTATGCATGAATGTCATTTATTAGGACCTCAAAGTGAATGAGCTAGTAGAAAGGAAATACTATATTTTTGAAAACCCATAAAGCGTATTTTTAGAAATGGTATTTCCTTGACTTTAAATTCCAGGAAAATGCTAACACACGGCATGAAGCATGCTGGGCCCAGAAAAGCAAGCCTGCCAGATGCCACAGCAATAAATAGAGTGAGTCCTTGGAGAGGAAGCATAAAGTGAGAACATGTAGCATTATGTCTCCCAAACCCTTCCCATCTGGTATTTAGCCCACTGAAGTCATGGGGTTTTTGGAAATTCACCCTTGTAGGCCACTTTTAATTAATTTTCTTATTTATTTGTTCAACAAACACTTAAATCACAGCCTACTTTTGGCACAGTTCTATGCATTGCCCTACAGGATCTAACCAAAATGATTACCTTACCTGGGTAAGGTAATCTTAGGAAAAAAAGTTCTAAGTGCAGTAAAAGAAGAGAATAGTACCATTTACACCCCACCACCTCTTTTTTCAAGATTCACTTTAAAAATACAATTTTAGCATTTTTAATCAATAGATGAAGCAACTGCATGTTTTCCTAAGTTACAGAAATTCTCAGACAGGAAAGAAGGCAGCAGAATTTATGTGGGTTATAGCCTACTTTGCTGAGAAGTGTGTAAGTAAAAATACGTTTTTATAAATGATATTTTCTATTGTGCTTATAAACATCATTTTTATAAATGGATATTGTAAATGCAAGTGGAATTTCTTCATGTGATATCTTTTACTAAATTGAAATGTAGTAATGTTTCTAGTAAGAAAACTGACCTCTAGAAGGTTGAAAATTTTTCATCTTATTTTGACTGCTGTTTGGGGGGTTGTCAAATATAAATACTTATGATAATTCCAAGAAACTGTGATTAATGGATTTTTACCCAGGATTTTAAAATAACAAAAGAAATTCTTTTAAATGAAAGGAAAAGTACATTCCATTCCCTCAACTCATCTTTATTTTGGGATTATACTTTCTCTGCTAAAATTTAGGATGGAATTTCTAACAGTGATGGCATTGTTCAGTAAATAGCACTCCTTTGTGTGTGTGAAACATTTCAAATGAATGGAAATGATCTCAGACCTTCTAATCTGGAAAACTTTCACCTATAGTATTTGTTCAAATGTTGTCCATATTTTCAGGGAAACATTTAGAAAAATGTCTTTCTCATAAAAATATGTCATTCCCTTGTGTCTATTTAAAAAGGAACTCCCTCTCCTACCTCCAGTGCGGGGGCACACACACACAAACCCAACGCTGTCAAGAGAAGCTAAAGATAAAATTAAAGAGACACTGGCTGCACACCAAATTCTCGGATAATAGGGAAGAGGAAGCTGGTCAGCAATCACCTCTCCCAGCCCTTATATTTTCCTCCCACTTATCTCTCCTGGGCTGGGGGGCTGGGATGTCCATACTCTATGACCTCTTTTTTGAGTGGAAACACAAGCTGTGAGTCAGGTGTCCTGTGCTTTAATATCTTATTATTCTTCCCCTTGAGTGAAACCTTACTGTTGAGGGGAAATAAAATGTTATATGTAAATGAAAATAGTCACTTGGAAATCATCCTTCTAGGTTTCATCACCAATACACCTGTAATTTTAAAACACCCTTTTAATTTAAATAGTAATAAATTTGTCAGACAACTATATTAGGAGATCTATACTCAAAGTTTACCACTGACTTTAGGTTAATCTACTGTTTTCTAAGTTAGTACACATTGCTGGGGCACCTGGGTGGCTCAGTTGGTTAAACACCGACCTTCAGCTTAGGTCAAGATCTTGGGGTCTTGGGATCGAGCCCCACAGTGAGCTCCCCACTCAGCAGGGAGCCTGCTTCTCCCTCTCCCTCTGCCAGCCCCCGTTCATACTCTCTCTCTCTCAAATAAATAAAATCTTAAAAAAATTAATATACATTGCTCAGAATGGTAAAAGGCCAAACTTTTGTAATTCCTCCCAGTGTGGATCATCTTATTAGGAGGAAGTTAGGGATTCAAGAAGCAGGATGGAGAGGGTTTTTGTTGTTGTTGAGATTTTTACTACTGTATTTACTTGAGAGGATATAACTATCCTTGGGATTAAACATCACGTAATTCCAACAAGTGTGTTCTCTCTGGTTCACCCAGATTAGGGAGATTTCCCCATGTTAATTTTGTCTCTTTCACAAGCATCCTTGAAATTCTTTGTCCTTCCTTAATTATTTATGTCTGTATCTCAAGAGTAAGAGCACACTTGAAATTTACAATTTTTCTAGGTTCCTAATACTCATTAGTTTTGTTTTCTGCCTAGACTTGTTAAACTAATTTTATCTTCAACACTTTCAGGAATAATGCATTACTTATCTTTACATGTTGCATAGTTGTTTCTATACCGAGGAATCCAAATTTAGGTTTCAATTTACTCAAAATGAACTTGCTGATCCTCTAATCTGAATCAAAACCCAGACTGATTACTCTTTTCCATTCCATTTCAAATGTTAACAGATACTTTCTCAAATTATATTTGAAAAACTTACAGTCCAACATCATGACCAATTGTCTTTCTGCCAAGCCATTCTTTTCTTGTGGCGCTGACCCTGCTGACGGCCAACGGGACCATTCTCGAGTGCTCCAAGTCCAGCAACTCAGAGGTGTTCCAGGCAGCGCGGGTGCACCTGGTCTGCCTGGGAGTGATTCTCACCGTCACCCTGCAGTGTGTGCCCCAGTTCCACTTGCAGGAGATCTCCTCCCCCTCAACCCTGGAAGAGGTTCTTAACAACCTGGACAGCCACCTGAAGAAATCTGAATATTTTTGCTTCCTGTGGTTCCCGCACAGCGAGAACGTCAGCGTCATCTACCAGGACCACACCAACAAGCCCCCCTCCTCTTCCGCCAACTGGTTTTGGGACTATGCCATCGGATTCTATTTCCTGGAGTTCCTGCTCTGGATCAGCTCCTTCCTGCCGATCCTGCTGGGCTGGATCAACTGCTGCTTCTTCTGGCTCCTGTTCACCAGGAAGAAGGAGAGCAGCAACCTCAGCTACAAGATCTTCAGCTACAAATGCCACTTCAAGCAGCATGTCCAGGACTGGGCCATCCCCAGAGAGAAGACCAAGGAGAGCTTGCTGGAACTGAAGGCCACACTGGAGGCCCACCCCAAGATGGTGGCCCACTACCCCATGGAGGTCTGCTTCACCCGCGGGGATGACATCCTGCTGAGCCCCTGCTTCCAGAGGGACAGCTGCTACATGAACATCATCATGTACGGGCCCTATGGCAAGGACGTGCCCCGGATGGACTACTGGCTGACCTACGAGACCATCATGAGGAAGGTCGGGGGCAAGCCCCACTGGGCCAAGGCCCACACTGCACTCAGAAGGACTTTGAGAAAATGTACCCAGCCTTTTCGAAGTTCTGTGCCATCCAAGAGAAGCTGGACCCCACCAGGATGTTCCTGAATGCGTATCTGGAGAAGGTGTTCTACTGAAGTAGAAATGAGCCCACCCCATCTCATCCCTCAGGCCCACCTTCAGTGAGGCTGAAGGCTCAACATCCCACGGGCCTGGAGGGGAGCAGACCTCTCTCTGCAGGCCTTCTGCTGCTGCCCCCACAGCTGCACCAACCCCCAGCCATGAGCGTGGATCTGCGCAGGGCTCCCCATTTTCCTAATTTTTGTATCCTCACAACAACCCCACGCAAAGAGCACCCAAGTCTCCATGGACATCATTTACATGTGGCAGTCCTTTTTCCTGAACCTACAATCACCATATTCTGTTTTCTCAGAAAATAGAGAAACCCCAAAATGTTATGTTTGTTTAAGAGGTTGGGAATTCGGTCATTCATGGGTTCCACCTGCCAGCTAGGGGTCTGTGACTCCCGGGCCCCTAATAACATGTGTTTGGGCACCGTTGTTGTGTGTACTGGGCTCTACCTCCTTACACCCTTGAGGGTTTCCCAAGTGCTCTGGGGCTGCCCTCTTCCAGTTTCTGTCTGTCCACCTGACTTCCCATCACCTGACCTTCAAACATGTCTATTTCAGGGGATGTGTGGGGAGTGGGCCTACTCCTTGCCTTCTTTTAAATAAAGACCAAGAATTATTAAAAAAAAAAATTCTATGGACTCTGATATAAAAGAAAAGGAAAAGGAATATAAAGGGATGACAGCAGGCCTATTAGTACTGGACACATTTCCTCGTTTTCTTCTGCAGTTCCATTTCAGCTGGTATCAGAAGCCTGCTGTCCCACTCCAGCCCCTGGGAGAATCACCCTGAAGAGGAAGGCAAGGAAGGCTACCGATCAGGTGACAACTGGAGCGGAGTCCCTGTGCAACACCTTGGTGGCAGACGGATGGACAGAGCAGGTATTTTATTTTCTAAAGTAAGATCGGCCGAGATGAAGAGTGTGTGATTTGTTGGAATTCCACCACACTTATTAACAAATATGCCAAGTGAGAACTTGGGGCCATCGGCAGATCTATCATTACATTGGGTACTGAATCATAATTTAATGTGAGAAGATAGCCCTAATGATCTCATATTGGGAATATTTGCACTACCAAAATAAGTTCCACTTAAAAACATGTGTGAGTTAAGATTGAAAGCATTTCCCTGCTGATTCCAGACATACAGCAAAGCCCAAATGTTGCGGTAAGGCCCAGCAAGCAGCTATAGGTAATGCGTGCCAGAATTCCTGACAGAAACTCTATTTTCTGAAGATTTATACCAGGTACAAAAGTCTGCTGAAAACTAAACTTGGCCCAAATCTTAGCTTAGTAGAACTCCATCAAATACAGAGAAAAATAAAGGGTGGGGGGGGAAAACCCTACAGACTTGACTTTCAGAAAAGACCACAGCATTGCTTGCAAGGGAGACCAAAGGAACTTCTCAATACTTATTAATCTTTTTATATAGAAAATTACATTTGGCAAGTGGTAAGATAATTTACAGTATAATAATTTTCAGCATCTTGAAGGGAATAAATAATTAAAAAGAGTGAGAATTGAACCCAGGAAAGGTTCTGTCAATTCTAGAAATAATTGCTCTTACTCCTGAATTTTTCAAAGTTGCATTTTTTTTTTTTAGTGGTGTCAACTGGGTCAGTCCACAGTCATACACAAAAATATGACTGACCAAAAAAAAGCTTTAATCCCTTAGAATAACAAAACAGAAACAAATATGAGAGTAGTCCAAACTCTAACACATACAGCTCTTACCATTTTAAGGGAGTAGACGCTTGGTTTGACAGCCCTAAATAATCTGGGAACCCTGAAACAGAGACTTTAATTCTAATAATTCTCAAAAATTAATGCTCTCCGTTAACTCTGATCTTTCATTTGTTTTTATACCTCAGTTTTCAATCACAGGAGGTCAAAATGTTGAAGCTAAGCATTCTAGTAGATGAAAGATGATTACTAGGAAGGCTAAAATACCTCCAAGTCAAATGACCACATAACCTCTACAAATATTTATTACCTTGTTTATTCATTCAACCATTCAACAAAGATTTATTCAGCACGCGCTGGGCAGAACATTCACAAGATAACCCTAAATACTAAAACAGGACAAATATATATTCCTTTGAGGATTTTTGATAGTACCCCCTTTTTTTTTTTTTAAAGAGTTTTTTTTTTTTTTTTTTTTAAGATTTTATTTATTTGAGACCGAGAGAATGAGAGAGAGAGAGCATGAGAGGAAGGAGGGTCAGAGGGAGAAGCAGACTCCCTGCCGAGCAGGGAGCCCGATGCGGGACTCGATCCCGGGACTCCAGGATCATGACCTGAGCCGAAGGCAGTAGCCTAATCAACTGAGCCACCCAGGCGCCCCTTAAAGAGTTTTTATTTATTTATCTGAGAGAGAGAATGGGAGACAGAGAGCATGAGAGGGGGAGGGTCAGAGGGAGAAGCAGGCTCCTCGCTGAGCAGGGAGCCCAATGCGGGACTCGATCCCGGGACTCCAGGATCATGACCTGAGCCGAAGGCAGTCCCTCAACCAACTGAGCCACCCAGGCGCCCCATAGTACCCCTTTTTTGAGGGCAGCAGACACTAAACAAATATTTAACTTTAGATCTGGAAAGTTTTAACATTATATCTACCTTTTTAAAAATCACACGTTTTTCTAATGTTGTTATAAAACCAAGAGATGAAAGGAAATGTTTGCTTGCTCCAATGAAAAAGAAAAGGCCTCCCAAACTAGGGGACCCCTGGGATGGTGGAGTGTGAAAAACTGTGCAAACAGACTTTAAAAACTTTCTCTCGTGGATGCCAGCTGAAGGTCAGAGTCTAAGGGTTGGAAGTAATTCCTTCTTCCTTCTTGCATTCTCTCCATCTTTGCTCTATTTCTTCTGTCTTTTCTCACAGTTTGGACACAATTATCTTTGAGTGAGACGGAACCAGCATTAGAAAATGCCCATCGGAAAAATCAGGAGGGAAGGATGAAGGCGCATCTAACAGTAACAACGGAACAAGGTAGAAAAGTTTGCTGACAAGAAGGAAGAAAAGGTTTTGTTGTAGAATTTAAAGAAGAAATATTTCTCAAGGGCCTATTCAGTGACAGGCAGGATGTAGCCACACCACGTAGGAAACCCCTATGTTCACTGTGAATGATAAAAAGATGAAAAAAAAAAAAAGAAACCTGGTAAATGCTCTGTTGTGAGAAGGTAGATATACTTTATTTGGAAGACTACACAATAATTAACTACTAAGAATGCGCCAGATGTCCATATACTAACGTAATTAAAAAAAAATGTTGAGGAAAAATAAGTCGCAAAGGTACAAATTCAGTATGACCTCACCCATTTAAAAATAATACTCCAATATATATATATATACAGATACACACTTACATTAGTTATGGATACATATCTATATGTCTACATCTATCCTCCATAACCAGTATTTATAATATAACATAATATAAATGGAATAATATACAATAATTTTATTAGTGTTCATATTACTTCTGGGGATGGATGAATAAGAAGGATGGTGACTTTTTTTTAGCTTTAAAAAAAAGAGATCCAGGACGGAATTGGTGCCTTCTGCAAGATTGAAATCATGGCAGGTCCAGAAACTGATGCTCAATTCCATTTCACTGGTATCAAAAAATATTCCAACTTTTATACTCTCACAGGTAGAATGAATTGTGTACTGGCCACACATGGAGGCACTGCTTTGATGATCTTATACTTCAAGTTAAGGTCTAAAAAAACACCAGCTGAGAAAGCAACATAAACGAATTTTAACCTGCACCTCATCTGTTAAGTTCCCATGCCTGGAGAAGCTAATGTCAACTCATCATGTGATACTCAATTTGTACAATAAATTATGAACCTGGGAAAAAAAAAAAGAGATCCGAAACAAATATGATAATATAAATATATTAAAATATGGGGGTGGATATATAGGCTTTTTCATTTTCTGTAGGTTTAAACCACTTCATAATAAAAAATGTATTTTAAAAATTGTGTGGTTTAAAAGAAAGATCTGTAGAAATTTGGGCAATTAGAATGAACTATTTATTCTTGTAAGTCCAATTTTCTTACTTTTGAGCCTAGAATACACAAGGCTGATTATTTTCCATCTTTAGCAAGAGGAACAATGGAGAGTTAATGTAGAAGAAAAGACTGTCCTTGATATGATAAGTCAGTGGCACTTTTGGCAAATGGATGGTAATTTCCAGATGGAAGTGAATTATCTGAACATAATTATATTGAATCCTCTAGCTTTAAAAGAGTGTTTCAATCATATACTATCCATGTAAGTCACTCTTTTCTTCCTTATGGGGTGTGAATGTGAGGTTTAAGGGATGGTTAATGGATGCCACATTTTCATTGCTGCTAAAAATATATAATTAGAGTCTGGATTTGGGAATAACAATTTGCACATTTAAAGTATTGATTAGCTGTTCAAGACCACACTTGACTTTTTTTTTTTTTACCCCTCATGAAGACTTCCTGTTCTTTCAAAATTACCATTAAGCATTTTCCTAATGTAATTCCAAGGATCTCACTGAGTACTAAGGTACTTTAGCAGGAAGGAAACCTGCAAACATTTTATTAACTTTGGATCATTTGCAATTCTTGGAATTAATAGCAAAGAGCCAGAGGGTTTTTTGTTTTTGTTTTTTTTTTTAAATCGTAATGGTAAATAAGCCTGAAACATTTCACTAGTGAGGCAAGAGTCACGAGATATATTATTAAATATGAGGGGTAAAAATATATCACAGACACAAGTGGTATTACACAGTACACATTTTTCTGAAAAAATAGTCTCCATGCATGAGGATTAGATATATACCCACAATAAGAGGGCGTATTGACCTATAATTTTCAATATTACATCCTTGTATTTTTTATTATATGCTATTTTTCAGCTAGTAGAGGAACATGGTCTCATAAAGTTAATATTTATTCTTCCATGTTTATAGAGCTAGTAGTGCATTTCAGGAAATGAGAAACTCTGAAAAGTCAAATAGAACTTGGTGTCTGGTGCACAAAAGAAGACAGAACAGGAAAATCACCATGTTTAAAAAATCTGGCTGAGGAACTCAGTCATAAAGCTTTCAATAATTAAATAACATAAGATAAGGGAAGCCTTTGATGCTATTATTTCTCTCTTGATACACGTAAGCCTTTTTAGATATATATAATAAATCTTCTCATGTAGGAATCCTCATTTTACTAGAAAACAGAGTCCTCTAGTCCAGTCCCTATTTTCAACTCTGTACTTACCATGTACATTTTGTAGAAGGTAAGGCAGATATTATTATAACAACCCAGATACTCCTACTTAGAATTGTATCTGTAAGTCATGAACACTTCTCATTTTGTTAATAAGTAACTTCTGTACTAGGGAATTAAATGATTTCTTATGTTAAAAAATTCATAGTGATTCATAGGATTTTGTTTTTCTATGGAAAGGTACCTATATTATGGTAAATGTCTCAAAAAATCAGAGGCTTTTTAAAAAAATATTTTAGTGAGAGAGGGAGAGAGCTCTACATATTATGTATTACAATATATTTCTAGGATGTGCTTTTTTTTTTTAAGATTTTATTTATTTTAGAGAGAGAGAGCACACACACATGCGTGAGTGAAGAGGGGGCAGAAAGAGCGGGAGAGAGAGAATCTTAAGCAGACTCCCTGCTGAGTGCGGCACCCAAAGAGGGGCTCGATTTCATTACCCTGAGATCTTGACCTGAGTTGAAATCAAGAGTCAGATGCTTAACCGACTGAGCCACCCAGGCTCCCCAAGAAATCAGAGCCTTAACAGACCATCTGTGGGAGAAATTTGCCAAAGCTCAGATGTTTTTACATTCTTTCAATTTACAACTTTCCTTGAGACCTTGGAAAGATCCAGAAAGATAAAAGTCATCAAGTCATTTCCCCATTCTCTGCTTGAAGCATGAAGTAGGAGCCATCAATAAGCAAGTGAGGGAGAAAGGAGAAATGTTGATGGAGGGTGGGTGAAGCAAGGGATATTGGATTGAAGGGAGGGAGAGTTTCAGCTGCAATCAAGAGCCCTTTAACCTCCCCAAAAACTGATCCTCAAATTTCTGAGGAAGCCCATGATGTGGAGCAGGGAGTTGAAACTAGGGTACATGGTGAAAAGCAAGTGAAGAAATATTCCTTTGTTACTTACCTTTTTCAGTCTTCCCTCAGATGTCAGCTTTTCTACCCTTTCTCAGTGACTGAGCTAATACCTTTGCAACATCAACCCCACTATTTCCTCTGGGGTCTAGGTCCTTTCTTTTCTCTAAATCCTCAGAGCTGTCCTCTCTTTGCTATTTTCCTGCACTGAGTTCTGATATTATCTTTCCCATAGCCATGTTCCCATATCAAACAGCAGTGACGTCCTTTAAACACCAAACCAGAAATTCTAGTTCTCCAAAAGAGCATTCATATATGCATGTTACTGTTTCTGGACAGTTGAGAAATAAATGTAAGCCCAGAATAGAAGTATGATGGAGTGGGAAGAGAACAGTACCCAGCATTAAAAACTGGGGTTTAGGCCCAGCGCCACCCTTAACTCAACTCTGCCGGTTTCAGCATCCTCAATTCAAAGTGAGAAGTTTGTAGTCTGGGCAGTCCTCATCCTCTGCAGGCAGATGTGAAGGAGGTCTGAATCTGGTTATCTCTCACAATGACTGGGGGCTGAGGGAGCTAACTAGTCTTTGGGTCCTGGAAACCAGGGCTATTGACCGTTCTAAATCTCATGGGACAATCTTGCATCATCAAAAACTGCCCCTTCCGAAATATCAATAAAGGTCCCACTGAAAAACACTGATAGGTGATTTTTAATGCTCCTTCAATCAGTCTGGACTCCAAAACTTAAGTGGACCAATATAGAGATCTTTAGAGACTCAGAAAAGAACTTCATTTTGTTCAATTTTTGGATTATATAATTTCACAGAGAAAGTTCAACAAAATGGGTTCATTTCTCCTGAAGAGAAAAAGGATGACTTGAGAACCGAGTCTGTGATGAGACAGGGGGGCTCTGACCAGTAAATTCTCTCTCTCCCTGGGGGAAGGATGCATTGTCATGCTAGGAGGTCAGGAATTACTTTGGCTTTCTTGACAACAAGGTTTCTAACAAAGGAGAACCTATATTAGGTTTCAAAAGGAAAGTGGATACCTAGGTATGAAGGTTGGAAGACAAATAGATTCTCATTTGTTTCAGACAGTTCAAGTGGGATCTTGCTTACAGAAGAGGGAAGAACATTTAGGTAACTTCTGAAGTCCTTTCTAGCACTTCTGTTTCTATGGATACACTTATTAGGTTTCTACACACTACGATTTGCTACCAAATTGACAGACTGGAGAACTGAAAGTGGAGGCACAGCTTGTCATCCACCCTCCCACTCCCCAAGTATGTCCTGCGCCTCACCCTTCAAAGTGAGTCAATCAGGCCGCCCGACAACAAAGGGTGCAGTAGGAAACTGGAATCTAGCCCAGCACTGCGGTGAAATCTACTTTGATTTCTCAGTAGAAATAAAAGAAATAAAAAGAAAACCCACAGAAAAGGGCCATTAGGGGAGAAAACATTTGTCACTGTGGACAGAATCAAAGTCCAACCAAATGAAATAAACGCCTGTGGAAAAAGACATGTCAATCTAGGGAAAGTACGATGTTCCTTCTCCCTTGCTCTTCATTTAGTTTTTGTCCACTCAGTGGACTAAGCTTTACCCTCTCCCTTGTTTATTTCCCATCTATGAAAGATGCATAGGTTGAATTCAGCCTTCGGGTAGGTGTTTGTCAGAAAGTACTTTCAAAATAAAAGTGTTTTACTTGGTACTACCTCAACAGCAAAATATGTACTTCCAAAATAAGATGCTTGTTTTGCTAGCAAGCTTTTCTTATTGAGTAAGCAACAATACTGTTAGCAATTTTTCAAGCTGTTAATATATATATGTATTAAAAAGCAACAACAACAACCCTGTTCTATCATTAGAAATCACAGGGTGAGTACCCCTTGGTAGAACTAAATGAAAACATTCTGGCCACTGAGGCTTTCTAATTTAAAAGCTGTCATAATAATAATACTAGTTGATACTGACAAATGCAGTTTTGATTTTTTAATGTTTCAAAATATAATTTATCCACAAGGTCTGTAACTAATTGATAGTACTTAACAAAGTCTGATATATATTATAGATACTCAATATAAATTTATTGAATCTATTCAGTTAGAATTTATGAACGAAAAGACAAAATTTGTTTTAAGCCAATGTGGGGAATATTGTATTTCTAATATCCTTGTAACATCCTACAGAGCATACAATAATAAGTATGACCAGTAGCATATCAAATTTCTTTTCATTTGTATCTATTTCCCAATGAAATCAAAGGATTATAATCTGTGCATAATCTATCCCAGAGTTCTTATTACAGTAGAGTATGACTATGATCCATTTTTAAAATATCCCTCAAAATTAATAATATCTTCACTAAGAGAAATAAAAAATATTAACACAAACCTTAAGGCCTCCAGCAGATCAGAAGACAAATATGTTCTCTGGGGACCTGGTTGAGACCATGTATTCACAAAAGTCTTTTAAATGGAATCTGTTCACAAACGGCGTCCCATGGAAGACCGTGTGGCTCTGACATGCCAGATGCTTCTGGAAAGAAAGAAAAACACGCTATTAGGAAGCATCCAAGTACCATTACTGCCAGTCTCAGCCATCATGGTCTGTGTAGCACCTACTGTCATTATTAATATAATGGTATTCATTTCTGTTATCTCATACCCCTAAAGTCGTATTCACAAATGGCAGGGTAGGACAGTAATCGCTCAGTCCTGTATCTAAAAACCTTTAAAGATGAGGAGTATTGAAGAACCGTGCATGGGGGATGAGCACAGAGAGAGCAACACTGGTATTTATGGAGTGCCTACCAGCACAGCAAGGGGTTGTGTATACATGGGCTCTTAATTTGAACCACGGGCCTGCCATGGGAGAGTACGGGCTCCATTTCACAGATGAGAGAAGAAAAGTGTAGACTCCTGAGGTCCGGCTTAGAATCTGAGTCTAGCAAAGCCCAAAGGCTTTAGGGCTGGCTCTTTCCCTCATTTCACTCTGTGGCCTATGTGATTTAGAAAACTATTTCACAAACAGAATTGACAGGAGAACAGACAGTGCTGCAATTTATTAAATTAATTCAAACATCATTAATTTCAGACATTTTCCTTCCTATTTTGCTTTAGTTTTATGTATAATCCGGTCTTAATTCAGTCACAGAAATACAAACCCTCAGTTCTAAGCAGGGCAGTTTGTCGCCCATCTTTGTTCTTTAGGCAAAGAGAGAAAACTCACTGGAGACTCTGTAGGCCCCTTGTTAGGACCGCCATGCCAGTCTGTGTGCTGTTTCCATCAAGGATAGCAGCGCCATCCTCTTCCTCTGCTGCCCCTGCCTAACCCACTGTTCCTTCCCTGTGACAGTGAAAGGGACTCCTGCCTTTTCCTGAGGGTGTGCCTGCTACAGTTGGGGCTGGAAGGCACACCTTCTGTGAATCTCCTCGTGGCCACGTTCGTCTGAAGGTGACTGGGCAAGCCTCGGCAGGGCACCATCTAGATTTCCATTCTCCTTGTTCATCAAATAGCTGTATGCTTCCGGTTGCCCCAGTGCCAACACAGAGAGCCCCTCAGCCCACCCTTCACCGGCTGTCCCAGCACCTCCTCTCACAGTGTGATTCAGGGTCACTGCACACCAATTAACCACTTCAAAATCTCCCTTGAAGTTCCAGCTTTTAATGCCACTGACTTCTGAGTCCTGGGGACTTTTAGTTCATATCCACACTGCATTTGGGAAGCTCCTGAGAAAAGCTGGAGAATGATGGAGCAGGAAGGTCACACATAACTGTAAAAAATTTTTTATTTTATTTTATTTTATTTTTGGGAACAAAAGCTTAAGTCATGAATAAAGAAACAGGGGAAAACGAGAGATAGCACTTTCAGAGTTCTGTAGGACTGGAGCCCTGGGATTATTACATGGGGTGAAAAAGAAAAAAAGAACAGAGCCAAACAGAGCCAGTTTATCTTTGGATAAAAGAAGGAGGAAGAGCTTGACAAAGAACTGGGAAAAAAAGTATTTGGACCATAGGATCTAACCTAAATGACAGGGATAAAAATAAAGAGAAACTCTTCTTAACGCCTTGTATACTAGCATTCTGTTTTCTTCATATCACTCAAAAGCAAAGTTTCAGGTGATATGCCTAAACCTGTAGACCCTGCTTCCCATAAAATCCAAATGGCAGTTTTCAAGTATTCACTTGGCTCATTTGTTGACTGCTCATTTATTTATGAGTAAATCAGTTAAGTCATAAAACTCCAGGAATATGGAAATAAACAAGGTAGTCCTCCCCTCAAGCCTCTTAACTTTCTTGCAGGGGTATGTGAGTAGGATGTCAAAAGTTATAAGAAGGGCATACTGATAAGTGTTTGAAATAATGGGGTCTGGACCAGACTGCTTAATGGTGCTCTTGTTTCATCACTCACTGGCAATAAGACCTGGGCCAATTGCCTCTTTACCCTCAGCTTTCTCCTCTGCAAAATGCAGAAATGGTATACTTCCCCTGCAGGTTTTTGTGATCACGAAGTAAGATAACCTAGAGAAAGTGTTTGGCACAATGATGTCAGGAAGGCAAAAAGAGCTTCCAAGCTTTAGTGAGTTGGAATCCTCTCTAGAGGTAGGGGATGAAGGGAATCAAGAAGGCTGCCATGGGAAAGGTAGCATTCAAGATCAACCATAACTAAACATGCACAAATGATTAGGCTTTTACAGAAATCCTCTGAAGATAATTGAAAAACTAGAAAATGAGCTACTTTAGGAAAAAAAAAAGGTCCATGAAATTAGACATTATTTCCCAGGATTTGGTGTGAAAGTAGATATATACCCTAACAACACAGTCAGGGAATCATACAAAGAAAATCTATGTTTTGCTACTGAGAAAGATACAGTATCTCACTGAATCCTGTTTTATTCAACTATAATCCAAAATGACACCATGGCTTTTAATGGAACTTGGCAAGCTCTAGACATACCACTTTTAAACTTAGCTTCAAATTTAAATCACAGGGCTTGTGACTCAAATCTCCAATGTGACCTTTACAGGGTATTGTTCAAGAAAACATGTCTGTCACTGTGCAGAGAAACTATACATCCTTTTATTCCGGGAAGTATAATGAAAAGATGTACTATATTGTTATAAGCACAGAGTCACAGAAGGACTGTGACTTTGATTCTCTAGAAGCAATGAAAACAAAGACTGTGTTTGATTTTGCATCATTCATTTAGAAATGTTGTCTTCTTCCATTAATGAACATTCCTATTCTCCCCCATCCTGGACTTTATTTAATTCAAAAGAAGCTTAGCAGGAATCCCATCATTTATAGATTTAAAATGTAGTCCCTCTGAAGTCTCTTTTCAAGGGCTTACTGAGCCACGCTACTTTGTCCTTGCCAGACACATACAATATTGTACTGAACAGAAGAGCTAGGAGCACACAGTGGCTTGGATTCTCCCCATCCCCACCTGCTTCCCGGCCCAGGGAGGTCTGCATTAGGAGAATGAATCGGCAAAGCTCCTGGTAGCATCGTTCCCTTCTTCATCCCTTCCACTGGATAGGAAATCTTACCAATGCTTCTTCCCATTCATCCAATTCATGATATTATACTGTATGTACTCCCCTAAGCTTCTAGCTGGTTTTCCCTCTTGTAGCTCATCCTGAAAACAGTCCAAAGATCAGTCATCCTCTCTGACTGGTCTAGGGTGGTGACAAATATTTGGAAGAAAAATTAATGAATGACTACATAAATGAAAAATGAAATGCAATCCTAATTATGTATATCCACTACTGAAGAGCCTACAATGGCACCCTATTGTCTAAAGGATCGGATCTAAGTTCCTCATTAAGAACACTGTTCCCACCATCCTTTCTAACTTTAAAAACAGATTCTTTAGGGCGCCTGGGTGGCTCAGTTGGTTAAGCGACTGCCTTTGGCTCAGGTCATGATCCTGGAGTCCTGGGATCGAGTCCCGCATCGGGCTCCCTGCTCAGTGGGGGGTCTGCTTCTCCCTCTGATCCCCTTCCCTCTCGTGCTCTCTGTCTCTCATTCTCTCTCTCTCAAATAAATAAATAAAATCTTAAAAAAACAAAAACAAAAACAGATTCTTTATGACCTAAACCCTGGAGTCAAATAGGAATGGTTTGTTCATTATATTACAGTGAATCTCAACTAGGGGTATATGACAATCACCCAAATCTTCTGAATTGGACACAGTGGAGGAAATTTTGAATTTTTAAATTTTAAAAAATGCTATGCAGGTGATTCAGACATACATTACTTGTTAGAACCACTGCTGTGCCTTCTCTTCTGTGTGTCAACCCGCCTTTCACAGAGTACTAGAAGCCTCACCTTCTTCAGTGAATCTTCCTAGGCCACAACAGTATTTCATCCCTCTTCTAGTTTCTCACTGTAGAGTTAAAATATTTTAAGCTAGAAAGGATCTTCCATTGATTCTCTTGCTTAACTAGATACCAGTATCACACCCTTGTATAATCCCCTTCTCTTCCCCACCTTGGGTGTGAGCTAGATTTAGTGACTTCTAATGAACACAGTATGGCAAAAGTGATGGGAAGTGACATCTCTCTTGCCCTCTGACTCTGATGATAGCCACTGCCTCATTGTGAGCTGCCCAATGGAGAGGTCCATCTGGCAAGGAACTGAGGGAAGTTTCCAGCCTGAGGCTCTCAGTCCAACACGGAAGGAACTGAACCCTGCCAACCACTGAGTAAGCTTGGAAATGAACCCTCCCCCAGTTGAGTAGGGTTTCTGTACATCCTGCCCCAGTCGGGATGACTGTGTGTCTGGCCTAATACCGTGACTGAAGACTTGTAAGAAACCCCAAGCTGGAGGACTCCCCAAGCCATGCCCAGGTTCCTAATTGTGATGGTTCATATTGTATGTCAACATGGGTAGGCCACAGTATCCAGATATTTAGTCAAATATCAATCTGGATGTTGCTATGAAGGTATTTTTTAGATGAAATTAACATATAAGTCAGTAGATGTTGAATAAGGCAGATTACCCTCCATAATATGAAGATTACTCTTCAATCAGCTGAAGACCTTAGAAGAAAACAGACTGAGGTATCCCAAGAAAGTGGGAATTTTGCCCGCGGACTACCTTTGGCTCCAGCTGAAATATAACTCTTTCCTGGATCTCCAGCCTGCTGGCCTGCTCTGCAGATTTTGGACCTGCCAGCCTCCATAATAGCATGAGCTAACTCCTTAGAATAAATCTCTCTCTCTCTTTCTCGATAAATAGAGCTATAGATGTATATGTGCACAGGTATGTGTATATATGTATACATACAAGCATATACATCGCACGCACACGCACGCGCACACACACACAATCAGTTCTGTTTCTCTGGGGAAGCTGCTAAGTTTCAGGATAATCTGTAGAACAACAATACATAAGTAATATGAGACTCCTCCCCCCCTTCTCTAGTACTTATCACACTGAGTTATAATTACTTTTTAAATTCCTCTATAATCAGGGCCATCAACCTCTATCAAGGAGGGGACCATGTCTATCATGTTTACAACCAAATTTATAGCTCCCAGTACAATGCCTGATAGATGGCAGGTATTTGATACATATTTGTTAAGTAAACTAATGAGTAAGGGAAAAAGCTTCAGCAGCAGTGTCTTCAGGTAACCCCCTGCTGCCAAAACAAACAAACAAAAAACAAAAAACCCAGTAACAACAACAACAAAAACCAACTCCCTCCCAAAAAAACAAGGAAGCAATTCTCCAACTAACTTCTTATTGTCTACAGTTACAGGTACAAGTAAATACGAAAACTGTAAGGATTGTAATATGATTATGTATATCCCTTCAATGCTGAGCAAAGAAGTAGATATGAGGCAAATGGTGACCTGTCTGGAGACTGGAGTGGAGATTTTATGGAGTTGGAGAATAAGACCAGAGTGTGAACTCCAGAGTTGCAAACTTGAAATTTTGTAGCGTGGCTCAGAGTTACTGGCAGCAATTTGTATCAGACAGAGTTTGATGTGGAGTGTGTGTTCCTAAAGATGAATGTGGCGTCAGTGGTCAGAATAAGGGGGGAAAGGGCGGGACTACCACTAAGAGAGTGAATTAGAGAGAAAGCAGTGAAAATACTGAGGAAGGGGCTAGACAGGAGAAAAAAGCAGGGAATAGAAAAAATTCCATCAATTCGATGGGATTCATAATAAGATAAGAGAAGTGGTCAAAAAATATAAGAATATTTTGAGCCTGGGCCTGGGGTAAACTGTAAGAACACTGACAAAATGTGGAATTCAAGAGGGGAGCTGCCATGTGTCTGCATGCCTGGGGAGTGGAAAGCAATAATGAACTCTGCTTGGAGGTGTGCAGAGTTTGAGAAATGTGATATTCCTTCCCATGCTTATGAATACTGAAAACCCAAGGTTTGATAAATCTTTCCCCAAAGATCAGTTCTGAACTTCAAAGACTAGGTCTTTATTTTTTTCCAACTGGGATATAATTTACATATGGTAAAAGGCACAGATCTTCAGTATACAGTTCAGTGAGCTTTGTCAAAGATACACTCCCAAGTAACCTACATACCAGTTAAGACAAAGAGCATTTCCATCACCCTAGAAAGTTCTTTTCCAAAAGGGGAGTTCTGATTTGTCTTACTGTAGGTAGTTCTGTCTATATGTGAACTACATATATATAGAATCATACAGTATATTATTCTTTTTTGTCTGGCTTCCTTTGCTCAACATAATGATGATGATTTATTTTTATTTTTAAATCTATTAGTTAATCCGTAAGAATTAGTCCATTGTGTAAATGTGTGGTATTCCATTGTATGAAAATACCATGATTTGTTATCCATTCTCCTATTGATGGACATTTCAGGTTGATCCAATTTGGGCCATTATACACAAAGCTATTATGAACATTCTTATTCAAGGTTTTTTGTAGATATATCCTTTCATTTTCTCATGTAAATAGGCATGAGATTGCTCGGGCATAGGGCAGGTACATGTTTAAGTTTCAAAGGAATCACCAGTTTTCCAAAAATGGCTTTTCTATTTTACCCCTCACCAGCCCTGTATGGGTCTCTGCATTCCCATGTCCCCATGAGCATTTGGTGCCATCAGTGTTTTTATTTTTAGTTATTCTAGTGGGCATGAAGTAGTACTTAAATTTCCATTTCCCTTATGACTAATAACGTCCTTATTACAACTTCAAATGTGTTTTGTATATTGTATTATCTTCTGTGAAGGTTTTGTTCAAGTCATTTGCCCTTTAGGGGAAAGATGTTCTTTGTCTTTTTAAATTAAGTTGTAAAAGTTTCTTTATATAGTCTGGATTCAATTCCTTTATCATATATATATGTATTGCAAATTATTTTTCCAGTCTGTGACTTCTCTATTAAAAATGTCTGTTCATGAGCAGGAATTTTTTATTTTGGTAAAGTCCACTTTATCAGGTTTCATTTCGACAGTGTCAGGGCTTTTGGTACCCTAAGATATAGTTGTCATCTTTCTAAAAAATACTCTTACAGTTTTTTTTCTAGAAGCTTTAGTTTTTGTTTTTATATAAAAATCTATGATATATCCTGAATTAATTTCTGTGTGAGATAAGCATTAAGTTTCATTTTGTTTCAATACAGCTAATAAATTGCTCCAATACCATTTGTTGATAAGCCTTTCCTTTATCCCACTAAATTGCTTTGGTGCCTTTGTTGAAAATCAATTAACTACATAATTGCTTCTTTCCTGATAGTTGATTCTGTTCCACTGATCCACTTTTCTAACCTTAGCTAACACCATATTTTCTTAATTATTGATGCTTTTATATAAGTCTTGTAATCAGGGAGTAAGTGTCCCCCAGTATTGACATTCTTTTTTAAAAAATGTTTGACTCAGTAAAAAAAAAAAAAAAAAAGGAGGAAAAAATGTTTTAATTCTTTTAAATCTTTGCCATACAAATTTTAGAACTTGTCAATTTCTACCAAAAAACTTTTTTGGTAGAACAATAAAACCTTTTGGGACTATGTTACATCTGTCCATTATTTTGGGAAAAATCAACATTTTAACAATGCTGAGTCTTCCATTCTAGAACATGGTATATATCTCTCCACTTATTTATATCTTCTTTATTTTTTATTACAAATGTTTTATAATTTTCAGTGTATAGGTCATGTACTTATTTATTTAAATATATTACTATTTTAAGGTTTTGATACTAAAATAATTGGTATTGCTTTAAATTCCACTTTCCCATTATTTCTTACTGTATAGAAATAGGACTGATATTTTACATTGACCTTGTATCCTGAAACCTTGCTAAATTCAATACCCTTTGGGTTTTCTAGATATACAATCATGCCATTTGCAAATAGAGACAGTTTAATTACTTCTTCCTTTCCAAACTGTAAGCTTTAAAAATTTCTTTTACTGGTTAATTCTATTGCACTGGCTAGGATCTCCAGTACAGTATTAAATAGAATTAATGAAGGCATCCATGCATTCTTCCTGATTTAGGAGGAAAGCATTTATTGTTTCAACATTGTTAGTTGCAGATTTTTCACAGATGTTCTTTATCAGATTAAGGAAGATCCCTTTTATTTGTAGTTTTGCTGAGAGTTTTTATCATTATTTGGTGCTAAATTTTGTCAAATGCTGTTTCTGGGTCTATTGATATAATCATATGATTTTGATCCTGTATGTGGACTATTTTTTTAATGGTAATGCATACATGCATACTTGGAATAAATTCAATTTGGTCATGACACATCATATATCACTGTATTCTATGACTAATTGTGGGTCAAATATTTTTGTGTCTATGGTCATAAGGGATATCAATGTGCAATTTTCTTTTAGAGTGTTCCTTATCAGGACAGTATTCAAGTTATGCTGGTCTCAGAAAATGATTTGGGAAGTGTTGTCTTTAACTCTATTTGTTTCAGATTTATATTATTTCTTCTTTAAATGTTTGAAGGAATTCACTAGTGAAACCATCTGGATCTGAATTTTTCTTTGTGGGAAGGGTTTTAATTATAAATTCAATTTATTTAACAAATATAGAGCTATGTCTGCTTTCTATTTCTTCTTGTATCAATGTTAGTAGATTTAATCTTACTAAACAAGAAATTTATCTATTTCATCTAAGATGATTTTGTCTCTTACTGCTTCTCACACCATATAATAACAATTCCTGAACTTATGTCTTTTCCTTTCTATTTCACTTGACTAAACTATATGCATCTTTCCTGGCCTTCTTCTTGACATAGTTAGCTAAATTTATCTTTCCTTTTCTGTAAGCTTCTCTAGCCCTTACTGATTTAATATTGTACTGCTTTATTTTTTCTTTATCTTTCATTATTTTATCTCTGAAAATAGAATCCTTGAGGGTAGAAATTACTACTTCAACTTCATTGTTCTCCATAGCATCAAATATACTTGTTTAACATTAAATAAATATTATGAGATTATTGATTTGTCGACTCTGTGGTTTACTCTAAACATCTACTGTGGATAAGCTTGGAGCATATTATAATGCCAGGGACCATGGAAGGGTTAAAAATAATGATACTAATAAAAACTATTATTCAACATGTCAAAAGGCAGAGGAGCCAACCTGAAAGAGTTCCCAGTGGCCAATATAAGAAACAAAATAAATAATGATCACTTTAGACTATGTAACCAAAAACTAAAATAAATATTCATGAGTCCATAATGGTATTAAAATGATTGAATAAACAAATGGGAGAAAAGAGACAAGTCTTCTTACAGAATTTCAAATAAAAAATGTAGAAGGAAGGAGGGAAATAGAAGTAATTAGAACACTCAGTAGTAATTGCTACAGACAAGATTTAATGATGAATACTAAAATTAGTGGGCAAAAACTTGAAGAAGAGCATGACAGTTAAATAGCCTCTAAGTAGCACCCCTAAAATATTAAAATTACCTTAGTAGTTTTAACATAATGCAAAATATTTTGATACTCTTCTACCCAGGAGATGTAACTTAATTTCTCTCCACTTGACTGTATGCTAAACTTAGTAACTTGCTCTAAATGAATATAATATTGAAAAAGAAAATAGTAACTGTGAAGGAACTGGGCAGACATTACCTCAATCAAATGATCAAGGTTCATATCATCAGTAAAAGTCATGAACTGAAGGCAGACGCTTAACGATTGAGTCACCCAGGTGCCTCAAGAACAAGATTCTTTTTTTTTTTTTTTAAGATTTTATTTATTTATTTGACAGAGAGAGACACAGCGAGAGAAGGAACACACAGCAGGGGGAGTAGGAGAGGGAGAAGCAGGCTTCCCGCTGAGCAGGGAGCCCGATGCGGGGCTCGATCCCAGGACCCTGAGATCGTGACCTGAGCCGAAGGCAATCACTTAACCAACTGAACCACCCAGGTGCCCCAAGAACAAGAT
Organism: Mirounga angustirostris; assembly: GCF_029215605.1. Classification (NCBI taxonomy): domain Eukaryota; kingdom Metazoa; phylum Chordata; class Mammalia; order Carnivora; family Phocidae; genus Mirounga; species Mirounga angustirostris. Next base: position 53,496,513 of record NW_026991711.1, read on the forward strand.
TCTTAAAAAAAGGAACAGAAAATAAGGAAGAGTACTAGAAAATTAAAAGTATAATAGCCAAAAAAATTTAAAAATCAACATAAGGTAAGGAAATCATTTTGAATAAGCCTCCCAAAAATTTAAAAATGAGAAATGGAAAACATGAGAGAAAAGAAAAAAAGATGTACAAAATCTAACTAGAAGGCCCAACTACTAAGAATTCCAAAGAGACTTCCAAAGAAGAAAAACATAGGAAAGAAAATAATCAAAGAAATAATTTAAAAGAAATTCCCATAACTAAAAGTCCCAAGTTTTCAGAATGAAAGAGCCCTTCAAGAAGGCATGTCAAGGAAAGAACTATAACCAGTTACGCATTAGTTCAAGATCCTAAAGATAAGTGACTAAAAATGGAGGCAGGGAAAGTAACTTTCAAAGGACAAGAATCAGATTTCTTATCAGTAATACTAAATGGATATTAAGGATGCTAAAAAAAATAGAGCAATGTCTCTCAAGTTCCTAAGAAAAATTGTTTAACTTGTAATTCTTGACCTAGTCAAAACATTAAGTTATTTTCAGATATGCAGAAATTCAGACATTTACCTCCTACATGCCCTTTTCAGGAAGCATCCTAAGAAGACTTCAGCAGCACATGGGATTAAAGTGAGAGAGAGGAAGACAGGGATCCAGGAAAGATCAGTGCCCAATAAGATGCCTAGGTAGCAATTGCTCCACCATGAGTCAGAAGGAGGTATCCAGGAAAAGGGGGAATTCCAAAGATTTCATTCTACCTTCTGAGAAGCTATAAGTACTTAATGATAACATAAAGGCAGATTATACAAGGAAAAACAAAAGCAACTGGAAACTGTAGGAAAACAAAAAGCTATATAATATAAGGCAATGTAATCATAGTATACTACTTATATCAGCAGTTGAATGACAGATATTCATAATAATTTTTTATTGATTTTCAAGCTTTAGAATCAATCTACAGACAAAACACTAAAGTCTTAATATGGCTAAAAGTAGAATATAAATGTAGAATTAACAGTACAAGTGAGAGAAACTAGAAGATATTAAAGGGAAAAGAAGTTATGGAAAGGGTAATATTCTCATCTTGCTATAAGAAATCATTAGATAACGTCTAAACTTAATAAGCTAGAGATACAGAAATAAGTATATTATTTTAGGGGCGCCTGGGTGGCTCAGTCAGTTAAGTGTCTGCCTTTGGCTCAGGTCATGATCCCAGGGCCCTGGGATGGAGTCCTGCATCAGGCTCCCTGCTCAGCAGGGAGTCTGCTTCTCCCTCTCCCTTTCCCCCTCCCCCCTGCTTGTGCTCTCTCAAATAAATAAAATCTTTTTTAAAAAAGAAATAAGTAAGGGCCCCTGGGTGGCTCAGTCGTTGAGCGTCTGCCTTCGGCTCAGGTCATGGTCCCAGGGTCCTGGGCTCGAGCCCCGCATCGGGCTTCCTGCTCCGCGGGAGGCCTGCTACTCTCTCTCCCACTCCCCCTGCTGTGTTCCCTATCTCGCTGTGTCTCTCTCTGTCAAATAAATAAATAAAATCTTTAAAAAATAAATAAATAAAAAAAGAAATAAGTATATTATTTTAAGGTACACAGGTAATAAGAGAACTAAAAAAAAAAGAGTATATTGAGAATAGGGAGCTACAAATAAGCTTGATCCTTATCTACATGGTAGTAGGTCAACAGATCTTTTTGTGTTCTAAGACTCAGTTTCCAAAGTGGGGGAGGGTGGTTCCCCCCACACCAACAAAGGAATTTTCAGATACCAACAGGATGTCTAATAGTTAACTGAACTCAATTCTGATACTATCTACTTGGAGAAAGCATCAGATTCTATAGCTAAGGGTTCCATCCTACAGGACTACCTTCCCCTGACTCATGTCAGATGACAGCTGCAAGATTGGGTCATTACCTATGCTTCAGACCCACAGACTGGAGGTTCTCACAACCACCTCCTTGGGTTTCAGATGCCTGTCACAAGTCCAGATTGTTACCTGTACTTCTGACCAACTGGCTATAAATCAGAGGTTCCTAAGGCCCCCTCCTTGGGTTTGATTAGTTTGCTAGAACTTCTCACAGAACTCAGTGAAACATTTTACTTACTATATTATTAGTTTATTATAAAAGGATATAATTCAGGAACAGCCAGATGGAAGAGATGAGAGGGCCAAGTATGGGGAAAGAGTGTGGAGCTTCCATGTTCTCTGAGTGTGCCACTCTCCCCAACCTCCATGTATTCACCAATAAGGAAGCTTTTGGAACCCCATCCTTTGGTTTTTATGGAGGCTTCATTACATAGGCATGAGTGATTGACTCACTAGGCATTGGCAATAGATTCAACCTCCAGCCCTTGCCCCCTCCCAGGAAATCAGGTAGTGAAAATGAAAGTTCCAATCTTCTATTTATGGTTGGTTCCCCTCGCAACCAGCCCCTATCCCTAGGTGCTTTCAAAATTCACCACATTCACATAAACCCAGTTATGGTAGAAAGGGGCTTATTAAGAATAACAAGACACCCATTTCGCCTTTATGGATATGAAGCAGATTTCAGAAACTTAGGAAAAGATCAAATATTATAACCAAAGACATTCCTATTGCTCTTATTGCTCAGGAAATTCCAAGAGTTTGGGGAGCTGTGAGCCAGGAACCATGTACAAAGACCAAACACATATGAGAAATATATATTTGGTCAATCAGATGACCAAATATATATTTTCTTATAAATCAGAGTATTACAACAGATAATATCTAAATTTCATAAATCAGGAAATGGTGGTTAGAAACACACACACTCACTCACACTTGACTTAGCCAATATTACAAATATATTTAGAACTTTAAAGGCATTAACAAAAGTATAAACACAGAAACAGTTAAAAGAATTACAAGCTTTGGGGCGCCTGGGTGGCTCAGTCTTTAAGCGTCTGCCCTCGGCTCAGGTCATGATCCCAGGGTCATGGGATCGAGCCCCACATTGGGCTCCCTGCTTAGCGGAAAGCCTGCTTCTCCCTCTCCCACTCCCCCTGCTTGTGTTCCCTCTCTCGCTGTGTCTCTGTCAAATAAATAAATAAAATCTTAAAAAAAAAAAAAAAGAATTACAAGCTTTTCTCTGGGCAATAACTCTGGAGGTAGAATCCAGAACTATAGTTTTTCATTATAAGCCTACTGTATTTTTCAATTTTTAAAAGCATATATACGTGTATTTTATTGATGAAATTAAATGTGAAATATTTATTTGGAAATCCTCCAACTAGACTATGCTTCATCGTGCAGCCCTCAGCATTTAAATAAGCTTTTGGCATTTCAGAAATTAAAATACAACATTTTTAAGCCTTAAATAGAAATATCTGTGGAAATTCTACTCTGTGGCAGACAATATCACAGAAACAATTTAGAACACATGACAAAATAGCCTACTTCAGGTTATTAGGTGCTAAAGATATAAAATGGTTAAAACATTTGTGAGAAATAGATGAAGTGAGTAAATGCCTGTTCTTCATGACTCTCCACGACGGTACCTGACACATATTACAGAAAGGGGCACATTGGTCTCAATAGCTCACTAATACAATAATAGAAGACTCCCTAAATTGGAACCATCCTGGAATGTTCTGCGCCTGTCATTATTCCCTCTGTGACCTCCAGTGAGCCAGGTGACAAACTGCCCATCAGAATGAGGATCTGGGAGCCACATCCCCAACTTTCATTTCTAGGACACAATACCTCCACCATCAAACATGATATAGCTCAAATGACTTTAGGCATACTATGACACCCCAGAATTTATGTCACCTGAAATTAGGGATGTACCTGATATGGCATGAATTTGAATTTTATGGATGGAAAATTCTTTGAAATTTCTTTGAAAAGAATTAAAAGTGAAGTGGGGGAGTTTAAAAAGACTGTAGATTCTGAGGATGGTATTCTCAGTCATCTTCAAATTTTCTTTGCTCCATGTTTAAACATTTCAAATGAAGAGTTTTTCCAATGTCATTCGATACAGGCAAACATCTGAAATTCAACAGCAGACTTTGAATACTTCCCATCTTATAAGAGTTTTAAAAATGAATGCTGGCTTGCTTTTCCTAAAGAAAAAAATATATATATATGGGCTTTTATCCCCCTTCCTGAATGAGAATTTTCCAGCCACTGCTAAGTTTCCAGATGTAAGTTCTCAGAGTTGGACAGTCCTGCATCTAAATACGCCTTTTTAGCAAAAATTAGGTCCCAGAGAAGTTCCTAAGTTGTAATAGACTTCAGATCTCTGTTGGAAGTCATTATGGAAATAATTTATCTGTACATATATGCAGATATAACTAGAAGAGGAAAGTCTCCATAATGTTTTTGTAATAGAATAACAATTAAAAAGTAAATAATCTATAAATGTTTTAAGATTGCCTTGCTGTGAATGAAATCAGAGCTTAAGGCGACTTCAGATCATGCCATGTGAGCTCTCACAAGGCTTCCTGAAACAGGAAAGGACAAGATTTGTTGTTGTTTCTGACCCATTCACATGTAGCAGTCCTTGTTACTATTACAATTACTATGCAATCCTTTTAAGTAAAGTTCCATGAGAACAAGGACACTGTCTCATTTACTATGTTCCATAATCTAGAAGAGTGTCTGACATAGAATAGGTAATTCCATAAATTTTTCAAATGAATAACCACCTTATGATTTTATTGTAAGGAGCAAAGGAACAAGTTCAGGTGCAAGTGCTTCGCAAAGTCTAAAACGTTCTAAGACATTAGTTATCATTGTTGTTATTCAGCATAATCTAGGCCCCCGGGTAATAGCTCCTGCAGCTCTGACAGCCACTCCCTGCACTTTGGATCCTACTACTGGACAACAGGAATTAGACTCGCCTACAGGTGAGAGGCAGAATAGCACAGTCTTGAGAGGATAAACCAAACGCCGCCTCGCCGACTCACTTATTGGCTGAATGACCTTGAGCCGGTTATTTAAACTCTATGCTTAGTTTGCTCATCTGCAAACCAGGCACCGTGCCAGGGCCCAACTAATAGGGCTGTTGTGAGAATTAGATGGGTTCCTATAGGTAACTCATTGAAAACAAGGCCCGGTGTACAGAAAGCCCTAAGTACCGCCTCAGAGCGGATGTCACTATTGCTGTTTCTATAGGGATTCGGAAAACACAGAAGGAAATTCAGTAATGTCCGTGGGGTGATTTTCTTTTAAACTGGTGCCATACAAGTTTAAGGACAGATCTTTTTATTCCTGAATTCCTCTGAAGTTTCAGTGTAATGCACTATTCTTCTACATATTTAGCTCCTTAAAGAGCCCCATGGAGGGGCGCCCGGGTGGCTCAGTTGGTTAAGCGACTGCCTTCGGCTCAGGTCATGATCCTGGAGTCCGGGGATCGAGTCCCGCATCGGGCTCCCTGCTCAGCAGGGAGTCTGCTTCTCCCTCTGACCCTCCTCCCTCTCATGCTCTCTGTCTCTCATTCTCTCTCTCACAAATAAATCTTAAGAAAAAAAAAAAAAGCCCCGTGGAGCCTCAGCTCAGTAAGTTATAGGTTTTGGGAAAATATGGATATTAGCTGAGGCATTTAATCACAGAGAAAGCTTCAGGGTCTCTATTCACTTTTGGTGGGTTTTTCAAAGCACATTGCTAAATGTGTTTTCACTTTCATGAAGGCCTCTTAATGTGACTTGGACACAACAAGCTGCTTTAAACGTAAAACAGTTTTACTTTTGACTGAGATTTGCTTTAGGAACATTCTTTGTGTTGGTAAGCTCACAGGTTTTCAGACAGCAGCTTCATTCAGAAGAGCTTAGTTTATTATTATTGTACACATGACAGAGCTTGTACAGTTATATTTATATTGACTCTTTGCTCCATTAGTATTGAAATCCAGATGTCAGCTTACTTCAGTGTAAACATATCAGATTGACCTGAATTTTCTTCTCTAGCATTTAAAAGGAAAAGCCCAAAACAAAACAACACACTATTTCTGAACCATACGCTCTGCTCTGAGAAAGACCTTTCCATTACAACATCTAAATTAGGTCAAGGGGTTCTCCTGGGGAAAAAAAATAAGTAGTTTGCCAAAGAAATTCTAAAATTCCCAAAATAAAGCAGAAAGCAATATGCCATTTTACTGACTCTTATTTGTTCTTTTATAGCGCTTTGGGAAATGTTAGACCATTGGTCTGCATCATTTCACCTCCTTGTAGGGGAAAAACTGTCAACAGCAGCTGTTGCTTCAGACTTTAATAATCTTCCAGGTTCGTTCTAAGAGATCCAAGAGGACATCACCTGAAATTCCCTTTCCACAGGTGATCATGCCAATACCCTAGTGTAAAGCTTAGTAGTGTGTGTGTGTGTGTCTGTGTGTCTGTGTGTATATATTTACATATGCATATATAATATACATAAGGTGTTATTTATTTATGTAGAGCCCAGGAAGCTACTTCTAACTTGCTTTCCTTCTGACTATACTATACACTTCTGATTACACAACACTATGAGGTTCTTGTACCATTTTGCATATTTTTATCCCAAAATTCAAACCTATTTCATCCTGAGAACAAAAGCTGGCAAGAAGCACACAAGTGCTGAGTGAACAAAATGCAATAAAAAAGCAACATACTGACATGGAAATGTCATGTGAGCTGCCGAATGGCACACAGCTCCAAAGTTTACCAAAATATTTTGAAACACTTTGCCAATGAGCATATAATTGACGGAAAGACTTGCCAGCACTATTCTAGAGATGTCTAACATACTATATGATAAAGAAAATCATTTACAAAAAAATTAAATGTTAGAATACATTTTTAAAGAGCTTCCAAAACCAATGTGTTTTTCCCCCATTTCTGGCCAAGAAAACAACTTAGATATTACCAAGCTTTCATGTTTTCATGTTCACGTTTTACTTGCTGCCTATCACTTGCATTTCTGCATGACAGATAAATCAGTCAATCAACCTGTATTTATTATTGAGAACCTAAGAAGTACAATTTCCCTAGCTAAAATTGTTATTGGTAAGATCCTGATTCATGAGGCCAGCATCTGTCCTTCTTTATGAGCCTATATTCTTCCAACCATCCATCCACCCATCCATGCATCTATCTAACCATCCATCCATCTATTCATTTTTCTAACAAGTATTAGTCAAGTATATCTAAGATGTGTCAAGCATTGTGCTGGTTGCCAGAGAAGTAATGACAAACAGGAGGGATTCCCTACCATCGTGGAGTCTGTAGTATAGCTGGGAAGATTCACTTTGTGCTAAGTGCTAAGATAAAGAAAGAACAGCCTGCTAGATGGGGAGTAGAGAGAAAGGTCATAAAGGATTTCTGAAAGAAACAGCACTTGTCCTGAGGCTTTAAGAACTTTAAGTAGTGGGCCAGAAAAAAAATGAAGAGAGTTAGGGGCCAGAGGAACAGCACAATTAAATGGCCCAGGGGAAAAAAAAAAAAGCAAAACATTAAAAAAAAAAACAAACCCATAGAAGGAAGGGCTGGTGTACAGAGAACAAGGAGAGAAGTAGCAAGAAATAAGATTGGAGAGATGGTCACAGGTTAGGACTACTCCTGTTTTTCTGAGATTCATCCTCTGCCCTCAATCCCTTTTCTCTGACAATTTATCATTTTAATAAATACTGGATAAGATGATTCTAATGATACACCTTTTAGTAGCAATAAACAATGCAAGTGTTATTCCAGTATTCTTAACATGAACCTCTCCTTGCAACCCAGTGAACTGTCTATAACTAAACACAAGCCACTCTCCACCCACTCCACCAGGGAATTCTGGAGAGCTTTTTAAGTGACAGGTCAAGCATTATGGCCACATCTCCCATCTGTGATTTACACTTCCTTTTTGAAACTTATCATAAAGAGGAAAAATAACACAAAACTAACGAGTACTTTGAATGTCAATGAATAAAAAAGGAGAAGCATCACCAATACTCCTTTACCTTCAAGTAAAAGTTCTTTCTTGGCTATTGATCACAGTTTGAAAAACAAGTTTTCAAAGAAAAAAATAAAGATCTCAACACTACAATTTGCCATTAGCTTATTATATAAACAATGAAATGCTTTCATAGAAAACATCAAAATCTTTAACTATAAAATTCATATATTAAATGCAACACTTGTTTATATTCAGACACGTTTATACAGACATTTGTATGTGCATCTATTTCATAACAGGCAGTGAGAGGAGCAGTAATAATTAGCTTTTATCCTTGTGGCTTAAGTCATATTCACCTCTGAAGACAAAGAGGCAATTTTGGATTTCAGCTCTTTCTCTTGTTGGATTCTTTTAAAATTAAAGTAGGAAAAAATGTGATTCAGATCAGTTTTACATATCCTAATATCCAACTGCGAGTTTGTTTTTAGTACTAAATATTTTGTTTCATAATAGTAAGTCCCAATGGGTAGCGGCTAAATTCCCAAACCAGAAGCAACTATATTTCAGGAAAACGTTTATATCTAGCACCAAATTTATTTTTATCTTAGTAAATGATAAAATGTCTCTCCTATCCTTTTGTTTTCTCAATCCTCTTTTCTTTTCATTGTGGCATGTAAACTTGTAGCTATAGACAAAGACATCAGTTGAGAGTCAGTACTCACTGAAACAGCTAGGCGGGAACATGGCAGCCCCCCTAGCCAGTCAACCCTCCTTGAGCTCTCTCTACCCAAATTCTGGGTTCTAGCCCCACTCAATCCAAACAGCCTGTTCTGATTAACCCTTCCACAACCCAGTTGTCTAAAATGATATGGCAGAATCTACCAGCAGGCCCGTTTTGGCTTAGTTTGTAGAACTCTCTTACAACCACAGCTGTCTAATACCTGGGACTGTTTACTTCATCAAATAGTAAGTCCCCTCACCTATGTCTGCTCAGCACCAGACTATTAGCTGGATAATGAATCAAGATGCCATAGAAGAGACACGTGGTTTCCATGGAGGAAAGTAGCCAGAGGTCCAGCTTCAACCACACTCCACCTCCCCAATCCTAAAATAACCTTGACATCAGGACGGAGGTTTCCTATCTGCCCAGCTGTGGGTTAAGGGCCCCCTGGTTCCAGTAACAAGATGACTTAACAGCGGTGCCTTTCAGACACACATCTTATTTCATCTTCACAGCAGTGCAATGATATTATTCCCAAAGAAATAGATGCTCAGAGCATTAATTACTTGTCCAAAGTCACACAACCAGGAGTGGGAGAGCTGAAACCAGAACACAGGGTCTTCTTAGTCCCTGTGGGTCACATTCTCCAGAAGCGCAATGGCTCAGGAAATGTCTCAAAAAGATTCTGGGACAGGCTGCATAAAAATCACCATGGGTAATTTTAAGAAATGCATATTCCTGAATCCCAGCCAAGAGCTATGAATTAGATTCTTGGGAGGCAGGGCCAAGAATCTGCATTTCAATAAGCTCTCTAGGTATTTCTTTTTCACAGGAGAGTCAGAGAACTGCTAATCTAAGTCTTTTCTTCTATCTCTAAACTTTGGAGGCTTAGCTTTTCATTAGGGACACTCCTGGGATTTTTTTATTCACCATTTGAGTATCTTTTATGAACAAGCCACAGCCCTGGTCCTCCTAGTTTCACATTTTGTTATTTAACAGATACTTATATAGTATTTACTACATGCTGGACCCTATTGAATGATGATTAAATTCTCACCACAACCTTATGTGCCACATAATACTACTCATGGCATAAATGAGGAAATTTATGCACAGAGAGGCTGGAGTTTCTTGCCTCAAGGGTCCCAAGATGTGATCCTAGGCTGTCTGGCTTGAGGCCATGTGTCAACCAGTACACTGTGCTTCCCACAAAGAGCTGAAGCTTCCAACAAAGATTTACAATTGTCATACGAAATGCTGGAAGAACATGGCTTCCCAGCCCTTGGATCTGAGCTCTGTGCAATGGCGTATTCTTTCAAGATGTCCTCTTGCTGCATATCCTTGTGCCTTTACAGGCTCTGCTCTTTCTGCTAACATGCCCACCACCCCTTCTGCTCATGGCTCATTCCTCCTCACGTGAGAAACCTAGATGCTATTGCTGGATGTCCAGGATGAGTTACATTCCTGTCTTCTTCACTCCCAGGGCACAGGGCTCTCTGGCCTCATGGCGCTAATTACCCACAGCTCTGCTCCCACCTTCCACAGGAGACTGTGAGCCCTTGGAGGGCATATGCTGGGACTTACTTATTTTCTGTTCCAGGCGTCTAGTGATGAAAAACTGCTCTAGAGATGCTTGCGGCATAAATGAACGGTTGTATACATACAACGTAAGGGAGGGTTACTTGCTTTATAATAGAATTTACCAAAGGTTTCCAAACCCCTGTGTTCATTTACATATCATTAATTTCTGGACAGAAAGCCCGGAGGGCAGAAAGTTAAAGCCACTGCCAACTGGAAAGCAATTCAAATTCCAGATAAAATGTCTCTGAAATTATAATTTAAGTCTGTGGGAAATCTACTATTGATCTATGAAAATACGAATTAGACACAGGTTTTCAGGGACACTCCTGTTGCATAAAGGGAGGTGTACACATTAAAGCGTTTTGGCTTTGGTGCTATAAATGTGTAAGCAGATGGGGGAAGTGAAGCTTGGCTTGTGAATTCAGTCCTTTCCTCTCCAGCTGGCAGAAGCCAGAAATTTTGACAGCTCTGCTCTCCTGACTACTGAAGAAGGATCAAGTTTCCCTGCTCTGCGCTGACCACTGAAGCCATCTGGGGAAAACAAAATTCTTTCACACAAGAAGAACATAAGGAACAACGAGGCAACTGCAATACTTTGGTTCTTCAGCTCCTGCTTCTAGAAAAGTCTAGCTGGTGTTTTATCTAACTTGTCTCTAAGTGGCCCCGTAAATCAAATAGGATAGCTGAAAATGTTCTACAGTCTTAGGGTAAGAATTTTTTACATGCCCAGAAAGCCACTGGAGTTATAATTAAATTCCTCAAACAAGCAAAGCAGCCCCAAACATAGAATATTAGCTTCCCCATCTTGTGCAGCTTACATTCTTGAGATTGTGTACATGCTAAACAGACTCACTGACATTTTTCTTCCTCTAAAAGAGGAAGAAAAGAGATCTTTCTGAAAGAGATTTAGACTTTTTCCCTCACATCAAAGAAAGTATATCAAAAAATACAAAACGGAATTTGTGATTAGCAGAAACAAACCATATTAATTTTTCCTTCTAAACAACATCCTAAGAGGAAAGCAGGCTAAACCCATTATGCTAATTCAGTGATGGAGCGCTCAGATTACACCACAAAAGTAAACAGTGTGCTTCAGATAAAACAGACTACACTGCATCTCACAATCATATTTCATGGTAAAAAATAGGTTTATGAAGCTTTTGGCCTGGTGATTTAAGGAAATTGCCCTACAAGCTTCATGTGAAATATGCAGTTCTGTGAAACCCATTTTTGGAAATAAAGTCCAGTCAGTGTTTTTGACCAAAAGTTTGGGAGTGAGTGCCCCCTGGTCAATGAATGCAGCATTATTTCCCTGCAAAACTAATCCTATGGGACAAGTCAGGAAGCCTCATGCATGATCAGAGAGAGCACCCCCAAACAAAACCAATGGAAACAATGCATTCCGCACCAAGAAGAACTCATCAATCCTATGAATAAGTTTTCCTTTTCTTTAAATGCCTTTCCCCTCCCTTCATTCAGTTGGTCCTCAGGAAATGCGTTGTGAGAACTGATGTCAGTCAACCTGATCATTCCTCCATATGAGGTTCCCTCTGGTAGGTGAGACTCCGAGGTCTCCTCTCCCACAAGCTTGGTGCCCAACTGTGCCACACACCCCAACACATGTTCTGCACATATTAGTGAGCAGGAGTGAAAACAGTTATGCCAATAGCTCCATGAGAAGTTCCTCTCTGCTATTTTCAGTGTTCCATCAGCATTTTGGATGAAAAGTTCAGTGTAGACAGATATGATCTAATGCAACATTTTGCTATCTCTTTTAGTTTAGGACAGTCTTGCATACAGGATGGTCCAGAACTATAAATCTATGGTCATCTTCAAAAGTGGGTTCTCCACACTTGGTTAATGAGATCTTGCTCATGCAATGGTATGAAATCCACAAATCTTGAACTCCATTCATTTCTACCACTGTGGGAAATAATAATTCTAAATCTCCCTTGTTGATCAGAAACAAAGATCACTGAAGCATTTATTATAACCATCTCATGAATCTTTCAAATACTAGCTAAACACCCTGAATTAAATATTCTCAATTAGCTGTTGCAGATATTAGTTTGCCATCTTTGAGATGCAGATTAATTCAGATGCAGCACACATACCCTACAGTGTCTACACTGAAGAATTTTAAACTAAATTACAGAAAACATAATCAAGTGAAATCTCCATTCATTTATCCTTTTTATTAAATTTAAGACTGACATTAGTGATTCTAGGCGGTATACAACAAAACTCTCCCTTACTGAAGTCAAGAATCCTTGATAGATCATATTTCCTTTTCACTGAATAAAAATGACTGGGAGGCCTAAAGAGAACATGGGTGGAGAACACAAAAAGCCTGGGTACTAGTTCTACATATGTACATAATCATATGAGTCCTTTTAGTTAGGAGCCTCTGTGCTAAAATTTCCCCAAAAGGTATTGTCAGAGCAACTGAGATGCATATTAATTCATACCAAGACAAGTGTAACAGAATAAGTTAAATTCAATAACATTACTTAACACATGTGTTTCTCCCAATCTAACCATCTACCCTATATACCCACCTCCGACCCATTAGCCTACAGCACTGCATTAATCATATGCCAATTTAAAAAAATTTATGTGCCTACTAATAAGGAACAGAGTCTCTGGCCTAAGAACAAAACTTCAACCTATCTCCACAGCCTAATTAGCCACCACTTTGACCATTTCTTCCCCTTTCCTGCCTCTGTACTTGCCTCAGCTCCAGCTGTTCCCAGCACCTGAAATGCCTTTCCATGTATTCTCCAGGGTCTCCCTCTAACTAGCTCTGAGACTGTCATAAATTCATCTCCGTTTCCCCACAGCACCTAGCAGAAAACATATATTGAGCACTTGGCTGGCATCCAGACAAACTGGGCTGGGGAAAGCAAAGAACAGGAGACCCCAGACCACAAAGCAGATCCTCAGAGCAGGCCTTAGGGAGAGAGAAGGTAGTCAGTCAGCAAGAGGAAGCAGAACCAAGTCAAGGAAGTCCAAGGTATCCTTTATCCCATATGATCGGGCTTGCGCCTTAACCCCCTACTTGGGAGTCCCAGACTCATACCCAACACCCTTGTCTTCTATACAAGCCGCCTTTTCTCTCCATGCCCTTGACTCAGATGAGAGGAATGGATCCAGACTCCCAGTGGATTCAGTGTTCCTCCTAGGCCCCCAGTGATATGCACACCATCACCATCCCTGAAATTTACACTGCCCTTTTGAGCGCCTACTCATGTGTCTGCCTCCCCACTGGGCTATGAGCTTCCCGAATGAGCAGGGACCTCATTTGTCTTCGTGTTCTCAGAACCCTGTAGAGCACTTAGCCCATGGTAGATGCTTTTTAAAAAGTTCATCGAATAATTGAAAAAATAAGTGAACTCTAGTTTAGAAATGTGACCGCGCCTACTGACAGACTTCTCCCCTGGCTTAGCAATCTGATTTCATCCCAATGACCCTGGACAATACCGATCCTCTTACTAATTATCCGATAGCAGGTCAGAAGCAAGTTCTAGAGCCACTTCCCCATCAACCTTTGCTGGAAGGTTCTTCACTGGTACTGTCCCTGGTTATTCTTTATATTCCCTTACGTAAAATGGTCACCCTGCACACACACAGGATCTTGATGTTCCAATTATCTTACTAGTGAATTACCTAAAGTAAAAGGCAGTTTATTTTTATTATGTTATGTTAATCACCCTACATTACATCATTAATTTTTGACGTAGTATTCTATGATTCATTGTTTGCATATAACACCCAGTGCTCCATTCAATACATGCCCTCTTTAATACCCATCACCAGAATTTCATAATGACATTTTATTTAAATTCTTTAAAGTTCTCTAATACCACTACTGTGGTCTGAATGTTTGTGCCCCTCCAAAATGCGTTAAGTTGGAACCTAATGCCCAATGCGTTGGTATTAAGAGGTGGGGCCTCTGCGAGGTGACAAGGTCATGAAAGGCAAAGCCCTCATGGATGAGGTTAGTGCCCTATCAAAGAAAGATCCGTTGCGCCTCTGCCATGTGAGATTAGAGTGACAAGACAACAGAAAATGGGCCCTCATTACACACAAGAATCTGTGAGTGTCTTGATCTTGGGCTGCCCAGCCTCCAGAACTGTGAGAAAGACATTTCCATTGTTTATAAGCCTGTCGATGTTCTGGTATTTGTGTGATGGATAGCAGCGGGCACCGACTAAAATAATTACTAACAAATACTGACTTAATCTCCTAGGTGCAAGAAACTATGCAAGAAACTAGCTGGGTGGGGTCTAAAAATGATAAGACATCATTTTTCTTTTCACAGGGCTTTGTAGGTCAAGGAAGCGAGAGAAAGCAGGATGCTCTGCGGGCAGGATGAGGCCAGGGCAGGCTCCATGCCAGGATCCCCGCATCATGGCAGTAGGCTTACCCCGGGCACCAACTGTCACTCTTTCATGAACCCTCTTCTTCTTTAGACATCAGGATAAAAAACAAAACAGGAAAGAACCAAACTAAACAAAAATTTACTAAACTAAGACAGCTAATAAATATTTTAAGCTGCTGAAAACTTTTCAGTGTGGCATTTCTGTACCAGATAAAAAAAGAAAAACACCGAGCAGACAAAAGCAGAGTCGCAAGCTTCCCCACAGAGGAGCCCCAAACGGCCAAGTGCTGTGGCAAACACCTTGGAAGATGAACAGTGACAAGGGACCACATGTGAAGGTGAAGGGCACAACCATGTAACATGGCAGAGCTTCATGCTTTCCCAAAGATAATCTCCGACTGTGTCTAACTGCATATACCCATTCTTTAGAAATTCAGCTTTAAAGATCTAGTGTAAGAATTCCAAACTACCACATTTCTTTTCATAGACACGTTATAAGATATTAGCATAGTATCTGAACTTTAGCCAAAATTAAATGACTTTCTCCAATACAGAAACCTACATTTTTTCCTCTTTATTATCTGCAGAGTGTTTTCCCATCATTTCTAAGTTCAACGGGAGATCTTTCCTACTCAAAAAAAAAAAAAAGTTATATTAATTCAGGGAGTTGAAATATAAAGGTTGCACCTACTAACCACAACTTAGAAAGAATGCAGCCATTCCCTATCTCTCACTTATAATCATATCTGGTAAGAGAAAGAGAGGGAAAAGCAACTTACTGGTTACCTTACTTAATTTCTACAACTCTGTAATAGGTTTGACTATCTTCATTTTAACAGATGAAGGAACTGAGGCTAGAGGAGTAAGTTGTTCAAGGCCATAGGGCTAATACAGAGTGGAGTTAGGACTCACATCCCGCCTTGAGTCCAAAAACTCTCAGGTCCTTGTTCACAAGAGAACAGGAGCCAAGCACCTTGCCATGCTTGGTGGATGATGTAGGAAACAGGGAGGGATATAGTGTGTATGGGGATTAGCTATAAGGCTATAATTATACCTATCAATGCCACTTTTATTTTTATTTATTTATTTTTAAAGATTTTATTTATTTATTTGACAGAGAGAGAGAGACAGTGAGAGAGGGAACACAAGCAGGGGGAGTGGGAGAGGGAGAAGCAGGCTCCCCCCACAGCAGGGAGCCCAATGTGGGGCTCGATCCCAGGACCCCGGGATCGTGACCTGAGCCTAAGGCAGACACTTAATGACTGAGCCACCCAGGCACCCCCAGATGCCGTTTTTAAAAACAGAATGTGATGTCAAATATCTCGTTGTAGAAAAACATAACTATTCAGTTAATTTGGCTCTCTGAAATTACCCAGGCTGGCAGATGTGGAGAGAAGGTGGGTCTCCTTCAGAAGAGCTTACTCATTCACTCTGTTGCTCCCCATTGACCCCCCCAGCTATAGGAACAATAGCTCACTGATTAGAATGGGAAGGAGGGAAGGAAGCTCTTGTGTATAAAATTCTAGGAATTTGGTAATGTATGCACATTTTGCCAGAGACAGATTTCCTCAACATAGGGATACATGAGAACAATTCACTGTTTTCCAAACAAACTCCAGAAGTGCATGCTCTGGCCCACTCTT
Source organism: Mirounga angustirostris (assembly GCF_029215605.1). Taxonomy (NCBI): domain Eukaryota; kingdom Metazoa; phylum Chordata; class Mammalia; order Carnivora; family Phocidae; genus Mirounga; species Mirounga angustirostris. The sequence continues at coordinate 53,512,715 of NW_026991711.1, forward strand.
TCCTTTGGAACTGTGTGGAAAAGCAAATGTCATTTGAGTTTTGCCTAGACCTTTATTAGGAGGAGGTACAGTGACTGGTACAGGTACACTGTCTGGAAACAGGCTTTTTCTGTAAGAGAACAATTAAATTCCACAGTTTATAGGTACATTTTGAAAGACACAAATCGATAAACTCTAGTGTTTTACTGACATGACCAATTGAATAATGAAACATTTAGCATCGATTTTAGAGCAATGAGATTTCCACTCTTAGAAGACGCATTCGGGTACAGCCTGGTGAATGACGCACGTTGTGCGGGATCGTACAGGTTTTGTAGAGAGAAGCAGTCAGGATTGTCCCAACACTGCTGCCAGAGGCTCATCGCAGTTAGCTTAACAACTGATCCGCTTGCCCCAGGAGCGGTGCCCAACTTCTCTTCCCCAGGAGACCTGCAACTACCCTCACCCACACACAGAGGGCTGTAAACTTTCCCTAAGCCCCATACAGCTTGCACACAAGTTCAGTGCTTTGGTGCCAAAGCAGCGCTTTGTCCCTGACGCCTACAAGGCACTCTTATGTGCCCCTCCTGAAAAGGAAGGACAGAGAACAGGGCTCCCCTGAGCAGCCTCGGCAGGCTATCAAGGGTGGGGGGGTGGCTAAGTACACCTGTGACCTGAAGGTCCAGCCTGCACCAAAAGATACTTTTCCCTAAAAAACCATTGCTTGGGGGGCACGTGGGTGGCTCAGTCAGTTAAACGTCTGCCTTCGGCTCAGGCTGTGATCCTGGGATTGAGCCCCGCATCAGGATCCCCACTCTGCGGCGAGTCTGCTTCTCTCTCTCCCTCTGCCCCTCCCTCTGCTCGTGTGTGTGCTCTCTCTCTCAAATAAATAAATAAAATCTTAAAGAAAAAAAAAATATTGCTTGGAGCAAACATGAATAGAAGTTTGAGTATGAAGACTGAAAATATAAACTTTCCACCACCGCATTTATACCACATTATAATAATTCATTTGTTAGCCTAACTCCTCTACCAGGTTATGAGCTCCCCGAGTCTGGGACTGTGTCCTCAAGGCCTTGCCCACTGTTTGGTGGATAGTGCAGGCTCATGACATGCTTGTTGACTATGAGAAAAACATAAGTGCTGCAAAGGCAGGAGAGTTGCCCCAAATGAAAATTTGAGTTTTAGCTGATGTGGCATTGAAGTATTCATGAGTGCACAGAGACTGATTTGTATAGAATCATGAATAGTATCAGATCCTAAGTATCTGAAGATTTGTGGACCAGAGGATTGTAGTGCAACTGTGGATGTCAAATGGGTCCACCTGATAAGACAGAGATTGATGCTCAAAGACACAGACCTCTCAGTCACATCTAGTTCCTGAATGAGGAAAAACTCTATTTAGAAATAGGGAAATTGGAGAAAAGGAGTCTTGCATTAACTAGATTCAGATAATTCAATCTTTTCACTACTAAACCACAGAGATCTAGATTACTAGGGAATAGCAATTGCTTTGAATTAAATATCACTCTGGGTAAGCCAGTGTTGGCTTAATGAGTTTTTTGTGTACCAAGCTGAATAAAAAATTGTATTAGTATTTTCATACAAATATGGTAGAGTTGATGAATTACTCATAATAAAGGACATGAAGGAAAATAACCCTTAATCCTTTTTAATAATTCCCTTATTTCAAAATAGAAATTTATCCTTAAGCATATAGAATCCTTGATGATGATACAGGCCCAGAGAAATGAAATGATTTGCTAAAGTCACATAGCTAATTAATGATGGAGGTAGATTAGAATGTAAGTCTCACAACTCTGTGTCTGGAACACTTTCCACCACATCAGTGGTTTCCAGTTAGTGCTCCATGGAGCCTGCTAGGCATCTGGACGGGGGTGCCTAAAGGGCCCAGTTCCACTGTTTGTCTTGTGCTTTCTGCTTAGGCAGACACATTGGGCTTTGGTGCACAGGTATCCAGATTTGTGGATTTTGTGCTATATATATATATATGAAACTACATACAATTACCATCATGTCATAAAAGAGGGGATGTTTTCTTTAAACATTAAAACAATTTTTTAAGAAGAGATATTTTAATACTAAGGACTTTTAGAAGGACAGAATCTCAATAAATGGAGATTCTTGATAAAACAATGCTATCCCATTTTTCTCCTTTCACTGAGGATCACAGAAAGAAAAAGGCAATATGGAAAGTCACTTTTCTGTGGACCTGAATTTGGGAAGCGATGGTTTGCAGAAAGAACATAGCAACAGGGTATCCTTAGGTGAGTCGTTTTGATCTCCATCTTTTATCCACAAAGTTCAGTAATTCCTGACCCAGCCACTGCTAGGGTTATTCCTTCACACACAAAAAAATGGACTTGGTTATTCTCAAAATGTGGCCTCAGGACTCCCTGCATCAGAATCATGTGAGGAACATATTACAAGACCAAGTTCCTTGGCCCCCCTGTATGTGGTTTTCAGGAATGGGGTCTAGTTCTAAAGAATGCTGGGTTCTTATTTTTCAAATGATAGCTGATAAAATCTGCTCCAATCTCCACAGAGGCTGGTGGTAAGATTACAAGGATAAAATTCCTTTGAGAATCCGAAGCAGCTGTAACAGAGGAAGAGAGAAGAACAAGAGCAAGCAGGATGAGAATAAAGAGAATATTTGAAGAAGGCAAATCACTTATTTTCACATTCTGTGTTCCCATCTGACAGACAAGGATTGTGAACAGGACTGGGGACTTTTTAACCCCCTTCTTAGCAGCTAAACTATTTTCAAGCAATATCTTTCAAGGAAGCAGTATCTTTGGATGAATGCAGAGCTACTCTGATAGAAGTGACCAGGAGCCCTGGTCCCTTCTGCACCCCCTTCCCAGATACCCTCCACCCTCCAGGTGACCTCTGAGGTCCCCCCCCCACGCAAGACAATACAGAACAACCCCATCTTTGAGGTACCATTCTGGCTCCAGAGGAGGTAAATCGAGCCATGGAACACCAGTCATCAAGCAATGCCACTAGTTTGATGATCATCAGCACAGAACATGTCGCCAACTAATCACCAGATTCAGCTTGACAAGGGATGCAGGTGTGCAAGGGAAGTGGCATGGTAGACCACAAACACAGAGTCAAAAGATATTACCCTTAACTTTTTTTTTTAACCCTTACCATTCTTAATGCAGACGTTCTAACCAAGTATTTTGCCCCCTTTCTTTCTTCACAGTACCTATGGAATCTGTCTCTTCCTTTCCATCCTCCAAGGCTACAGCCACAGTACAAATCTCTAGAAAGTATCTGAGACACTCAGCTGCCTTCCCTACATTGTCCCAGCCTTCAGACCCCTTAGGTAACCACAAGCCTTCTTTCTAACTCATTGTCTTGATAATGACAAACCCAACTGTGATCAGGCTTAAGTTCTTATCCCACAGCCTTCACAGAAATACTTCAAACTCCTCACCTGCCAATTGCCCACATTCCCTAGCAGCTTTCATTGACAAGCATCTTTGCCTAGTGCTCTTATTGAATAATCAGGCTCCAGCCTCTTGTTCCCCACCCTTGACATGTTTTCACTTTGGGTCCTCATCTTGGCGGACAGAAGATTCCACCATTCACCTAGGTGAAGTGTTGAGGTCAAGTCTTTGGATTCATTCTTGACACGTTTGCTTCCCTCACATCCTAACCAGTCTGAGTCCTGTCATAACCATGAAATATGGCCACTTTCCCCCTTGCTCAGCTCACTCTGCTCCAGCTTCCTAGATTCCTTGCTGTCCTCAAGGACACCAAGCCCATTCTAGTTTCACAGCCTTTGCACCTGCTTGTTCCTCTACCTGGAATACTCTTCCCCTAGGTATCTACATAGATGTATCATTCTTCTTACTCAGGTTTCTCTGTAAAGGTCATCTCTTCAGAAAGGTCTTATAGCTGACCACCCTGCTTAAAACAGTGCTTCCATTCCTCAGTCTTTTTTTTTTTTTTTTAAAGATTTTATTTATTTATTTGAGAGAGAGAATGAGAGACAGAGAGCACGAGAGGGAAGAGGGCAGAGGGAGAAGCAGACTCCCTGTTGAGCAGGGAGCCCGATGTGGGACTCGATCCCGGGACTCCAGGATCATGACCTGAGCTGAAGGCAGTCGCTTAACCAACTGAGCCACCCAGGCGCCCCATTCCTCAGTCTTTACCCTGATTTATTATTTTTTTCATAACATTACCACCTGAAATTCAATTATATGTGCTTTAGTTGATATGTTTATTATCTGGTCCCACTCTCCTGAGTTATTCAGCAACATGAGTTCTGAACTATAACTTTGTTTTTAACCCAGTATCCCTGGTGTCAAGAATAATACAGGACACTTAGAAGGTGTCTGATACATATTAGAAAAGAAAGAAGGAAAGATTTAACTTTGTTCTTTTTTTTTTTTTTTTAAAGATTTTATTTATTTATTTGAGAGAGAGAGAATGAGAGAGCACATGAGAGGGGGGAGGGTTAGAGGGAGAAGCAGGCTCCTCGCCGAGCAGGGAGCCCGACGCGGGACTCGATCCCGGGACTCCAGGATCACGACCTGAGCTGAAGGCAGTCGCTTAACCAACTGAGCCACCCAGGCGCCCCAGATTTAACTTTGTTCTTAAAGCCCTCATTTCATCAACTATCTCTTCACACTTAATGTCAATGTACATATATTTAAAATTTTTTAATTGTGGTAAAATACACAAAAAATCTACCATCTTAACCATTTCTAAATGTACAGTTTAGTGGCATTAAATTGTCGTTCACATTGTTGTGCAGCCATCACCATCCTCCATCTCCAAAACTCTTCTCATTTTGCAAAACTAAAACTTTGTAGCTATTAAAGAACAACTCCCCATTTCTCCCACCTTCAACCCCTGGAAACCACCATTCCACCTTCTGTTTCTATGAAGTTGCTTACTCTAGGTACCTCATACAAGTGGAATCATGTAGTATTTGTTTTTTTTTTTGTGACTGGCATATTTCACTGAGCTTAATGTCCTCAAGGTTCATCCATGTTGTAGCATGTGTCATTCTTAAGGCTGAATAATATTGCACTGTATGTACAGACCACGTTTTGTTTACTCATTCACCCATCAATAGACAACTGGGTTGCTTCCACATTTTGGCTATTGTGAATAATGCCGCTGTGAACAGGAGTGTACAAATATCTCTTTGAGACCTTGCTTTTAATTCTTTTGGATACATAGCCAGAAGTAGAATTGCTGGATCATATGGTAAATCTATTTTTACTTTTTTTGAGCATCTGCCATGCTGTTTTCCATAGCAGCTGCATCATTTTATATTCCTACCAGCAGTGAACAAGTGTTCCCATTTCCCCCCATCCTCACCAATACTTGCCATTTTCTGTTTTTTAGATAGTAGCCATCCTAAGGGGTGTGAGGAGGTCGCTCATTTGGTATTGATTTGCATTTCTCTCATGAATAGTGATACTGGGCATCTTTCATATACCTGTTGGCCAGTTGTACATCTTTTTCTTTTTAAAGATTTATTTATTTATTTATTTATTTATTTATTTATTTATTTATTTATTTATTTGAGAGAGAGTACAATGCAGTGGTAAGGGCAGAAGGACAGGGACAGACAGAGAGAGAGAGACAGAATCCCAGGCAGACTCTGCACTGAGCATGGAGCACAATGTGGGGCTTGATCCCACAACCCCGAGATCATGACCCGAACTGAAACCAAGAGTAGGATGCCTAACCAACTGTGCCACCCAGGAGTCCCTGTATATCTTTTTTGGAGAAATGTCTCTTCACACCCTTTGCCCATATTTGAAGTTGGTTGTGTAGTTTTTGTTGTTGTTGTTAAGTTGTAGGAGTTCTTTGTATATTCTGGATATTAATCCCTTGTGTATGATTTACAGATATTTTCTCCCATTCAGTGGGTTGCTAAAAATAATGTATACTTTTAATTCCTTGAATTTTTTGGTGTCCTCTTAACCTGTCCATTTTATTTTGGGTGGCAAACTCCTAGAGAGATGGTGCCCTGGTTTGACCCATGCAATTCTTAGCAAACAGTGCTCTATGCAGGCTTTCTGAGGATGATTACGAAACAATGTAAGATACTATTTGGTATCACTTTTCTTTCAATAGTGGCCGAAAAATGGAAGTACAACTGTTAATTAAAAGCACATAATGTTGCCTGATTATGAATAAAATGTCCCCAGCTCACTCGAGCATAATTCCTACAGCATTAGTGAAGAATTAACTAGCTTTATTAAAGATTTGGAGGACTAGTCACTTTTTCATCATCCTTTAATTAAAACCTCTACATCTTGCACTTGAAAGCCTTTGTTTCTTACCCATTATTTTCATTCTTTATTCTGTCTTTTAAGAAAACAGAGTGAAAAATAAAAAAAGCACAAAAGTTTTTAAATGAGCTTTTCATGCTCTGTAATAATAGAACGGCATAGTTTTCTAATGGAAAAAAAACGTAAGATTTTAACGTTCTTTGAAATAGAAGGCCAAGAAGAAAGAAGAAAAAGCAGTTTGGTTAGCAGAACAGTTTGGATTTAAAGTTCTTTTATAGTCTAAAATAAATTTGTATTAATATACAATTTCTTTCCACCTCCCTACCTACATTGAATTAAAGATAACCATAGGGCAAGGGTACCAGCTCAAAGTCCGAAAGCAGAAACTCATCCAGTTATAGCACAGCTTACTTTACCTTCTTCTGCACTTGAAATAGTTATTTGCCCTCAGTAAATGGCCCAGCAAGACAAGCTCCCTCACCCTTGGTTCTTTTCCCCTCCCAAAGACCCACATATGAGTGCCTCATTTGGTGCCAGACACCTAGAGACACTCAATAGAAGTTTGTGAAATAAATTAATAATTTAAATCCCTCAACCAGGATTTGTTGGGTATTATGTGCCAGGCCTCATGCTGTGTGCTGCCCAGTCATGGTGTCACAATGCCACAAGCAATTTTTGTCACTTCGTGACCACTAAACTATTCTACACTCAATTCCACATTTCTCCCCTAATCCCCCAGTTACAGACTTTTTCTCCTCCAAGAATTTTACTGTATGTTACTTAAGGAAAGGAGAACTTGCTTGGTATTTTTTATATTGATTTTGGGACTCACATCTCCAAATCCTTTTATACAAGTAGAGTTTATTACATAGCTAATTTCAGCCCTGCTGAGAAGAAGTCTAAGAATAATATATTTTTTTGTCTCGTCTTCTGTTATTGAATGTAGCCTGATGCACCTTGCAAGGAGAAAAAACTGATACTATGTATGTGATAAAGAGTATGAGTGATAGAAAGCAATAAGAGAGCCAGCTAACTTTCCACACCCGAATTATTATTTGTATGATTAAAATATAAAGACACCTGAATTTATCTTTTCTGTTTATGCTGTTTGGGTCTCATTAAGTCTATGTTTCTGCTTTCTTCTAAATATTGTTTTCCATATTTCAAACATCTAATTAAGTAAACAATGCAAAGTGAGATGATACACTGTTTGGAAAACCATAAAATTATAGAGTAGATAGACTTCTATTATAATCCAATTTTCACTCTGTCATAATTTTCCAAAAGGGTTTCCTTTGGGGCTGAAACTTTCTAAGCTTGATTTCGGCTCAAAACTGAGTATCTTGATTCACCTGAATTTGGAAAAGGAGCGCTTTCTCTGTCGATCACATGAGTTTGTTTCTTATAAAAACAGATCAGGCTTAGGAGATAGATCTCCTTTTGGGTGATGTAGCCTCTGACAGACTTCAGAAGCCCCTCTCCTTTTGAATTCTTGGGCACTTAACATTAATTATTCAAGTCATGCAAGTGGTACAGAAGATGATGACATAATGATGAGATGGTGTTCTTTGCTCAGTCTTTGCCCAGGCCTACCCTTTGCACAATGTACACCCTAGTACGCACCCTTTCTACACATAGGAATACATACATACTGTCTTATTACAGATACTCAGAACTGTTAGATCAAATGGAATGTGTATTTTATTTTATTATTTTAAATATTTTATTTATTTATTTGAGAGAGAGAGAACACATGAGCATAAGCGGGGGGAGGGACAGAGGGAGAAGGAGAAGGAGACTCTTTCTGCCCCGCAGAAATGGGAAGCCCAATGCGGGGCTCAATCCCAAAACCCTGGTATCAGGACCTGAGCTGAAGGCAGATGCTTAATATATGCTGCCAAACTGTCTTCCAAAATGACTGCATGAAATTGGTATAATTTCAGCTAATGTACATACATGAGAATACCTATTTCCCATATTCACCAACATTGAATATTATTCTCTTGGATAAGAATTTCTTCATTGTTATTTTAATATGAAATCCCCAAACTGTTATGAGCCTGCTAACATAATGCTCTTTCTTAGGTTGCTTCTAAGAAAAATAGAATTTTTTCTTTATCCAAGGAATTCTGAAATTTCATTAAGATGCCCCTTGCTATACATTATTTTTCTTTCATTGTGCTGGAAATCTGCCAAGCCATTTAATCTCAAAACACAAATCTATCTTCAACTTAGAGAATTATATTTTGTCATCTCTTTGGTCATTTCTTTGAATATTTTCTTATCTACTTTCTTTATTCCCTTCTAGAACCCCTAGTCAATAAATGTTTGACCTCTTGGATTGATTTTCTGTGCCCCAGTTTTCTCTCCTGTTTTCAACCTGCTGTCTTGTTGCTTTGCATTTTGGGAAGACTGCCTGAGGTTCACAAATCACTATTCTTGCATTCAGCATTTTCATTCTATTCGTCAGCTGCCCCATTGATTCTTCTAATTTGTAAAGTCACACATATACCAGTATCTCTTTCTTGTTCTCTGATTCTACCATTTCCATTCCCTTAGTTTTAAGTCTACACAGGGTCATGTTGTCTTACACTTGAAACAAATCTTAATGAAGCTAGAGTATGCAAAATTTGACTCCCAAACTGTGAGTACTCTAATATGGCATTTGAGTGTAGGATGCCTCACACACAAATTTGGGGGTGTTGCTTAACATTATTGTGTGCTTACCGATATAAAGAATTATAGTACTGTGAATAATAGTCCATATACATTAAAAATTCCTGCCTGTCTTACTTTATATGTATTAGCCCATTCAATCCTCATAGAAACTCTGTTATTTCTGTTTTACAGATAAAGATATTGACTGAAAATGGCTAACTAACTTTCCCAAATGATACTATTAGAAGTGGAGGAGCCAGGTTTAATCCCAAGTAGAGTATCTCCAGTGCCCACTCAATTTAAAAAGCCAATATTCTAATAATTGTTTGCACAACTATTAAAACAGCAAACTATTAATGTAGCTGTCATACTAAGCTGTCCAACCTGGAATAGTCTGAGTTTAGACGCCAAGAATGCCTCTGACTCAGGATCCCTCTGAATCAATTATTAAAGCTAGGATGACTCTCCCGTGTGTATGTTATGTTTTAATATTCATCTAATATTTCATGTGGCATGTGAGTGAAGGCTATCTTGGAGCAGACAGGAAATAACTAAACAAAGCATCCTATGTTCATATTATTTCAAACAATACCTATCAGCTTTCATAAATCATCTGTTTCAATGGAGGTAACAAGCTTGACATAGATATTGTTAAGAACTGAAGTACATAATCAGAGTAGACAGGATGTCTGGGGGATTTACCTTGTGATAGACAGAAAGAATAAAATTTCTCCAAAAGAACTAAAGCTGAACAAAGGAAAGGTGCTGCCATTCAATTATTTCTTACTTATCACTTCTGACTGGAAGCCACCTGGGAGTGACCCTGCAGAGTCTACCTGTGTTAAAGTGCCCTCATCTAGAGCTGATCATACAAGTGATGCTAAGAAGTGAAAATTATATGGCTTAGCAAATGGTTGTAGCTGAAGGCCAACCAGCAGAAATCTCTCCTAGATAGACATAATGCAACACCAGAATTTAAAAATAGTTATTTTTTCCATATTAACTCTAAGTTGTGTGTGGAATAAACCAGGTTGAGAATGATTGAAAGTTAAGAGTATAGTTATAGCAACAATAACATTAAACAAAACTGCCTAAATTAAAGTATCTTTGGCTATTTTTAAATCTTTAAGAACAAACGGAAGCTTGCTAAATCATTAAAATCAAATTAGCATAATTTAGGATCTAAAAATTATTAGAGAATTAATGTAACAATTATATTTCTTTAGACCTAGTTAATGAAAAATCACCATTACTTCCTTTTAGAAAGAAATTACATTAACTAATATCATTGGCTACCATTGAGATTAGCCAGTTCATCTCCATATGAGCCAAAAATTTGTACCAGTAATTAGAATGCTAATATTTTATATATAATTATAATGAAAGCTTCTTGGCCATATACAGTAATAAGTGGAAAAATGAATTTTCTACTACTCTATGAAAAACACTCTTCAAAATATAAATACAAATGAATAAAAACTAAAATGAACAAGACAAATAAAAACAAATAAGCTCTAGAGATCTGTTGTACAATATTGTGTCTATAGTAAACAATGCTGTATTGTGCACTTAAAAATTTGAGAGGGTTGATCTATGGTAAGTGTTCTTATACCACAATAAAATTTTAAAAAACAGTATTATTAGGGTAATGGGACTATAGGAGGTTTTGTAGTTTGCTTAAATTTTCAAAACACTTGATTTCTAGTATGTTAAAGACTGACTAAATAAATTTGTTCTCTTACAATTTTTCTATAGGAGATTCTATGAAATAAACAAGAAGAAAATGAATTACCCATATTTCTTCTATCCTGAGATAATATCATGGTTTAACAGTGTGATATATACCTTCAAGTTTTTTTATGGACTATAAATATTTTTATTAAAAAATGGAACACTTCTGTCACTTTATTACTGAACAATACGCTGTGGACTTTTTCCAGCAATTAAAAGTGGTCTTCCAGGGTCGCCTGGGTGGCTCAGTCGTTAAGCGTCTGCCTTCGGCTCAGGTCATGATCCCAGGGTCCTGGGATCGAGCCCCACATCGGGCTCCCTGCTCGGTGGGAAGCCTGCTTCTCCCTCTCCCACTCCCCCTGCTTGTGTTCCCTCTCTTGCTATGGGTCTCTCTCTGTCAAATAAATAAATAAAACCTTAAAAAAAAAAAGTGGTCTTCCATAATAGCAATTCTCAAAGTACAGACTTCAGACTTCTGGGTGTCCCTGAGATCCTTTCTTTGGGTCTGGGAGGTCAAATCTATTTTCATAATAATATTAAAACATTATTTGCCTTTTTCACCATGTTGACATTTGCACTGATGAGTGAAAAACAATGGTGGGTAAAAACGCTATAGTCTTAAAAAGAATCAAGGTAGTTTTTGAGTTCCGGTGTACTATCAAAGAATAATATCCACAATTAAAATACGTATTATAGTGACATACATATTTGTGGAGCTGGATTCTTTTTATTCTTCAACTGAAACATATCAGAACAGATTGAATAGTGAAGAGGGACAAGAATCCATATGTCTTACCAGTCAAGTAAGATATTAAAGAGATTTGCAAAAATGTCAGAGAACACTAACTTTCTCACTAATATTTTTTGTTTTGAGAAATACATTTTCCAAAAAGTTTATTTATGTTAGCAGGTAATGTGTTTGCTGTTTTTAAATGGATAAATGCATAAACATATTAAAATTTTCTATGTAGTTTCTAATACAGTAAATATTGATAGATATAAACTGCATGAATGAAAGCTATTTGGAAACTTCAATAAGCTTTAAGAAGTCTTGAGACCAAAAAGTTTGGGATATGCTGTTTTATAACAGGACTTTTATCAAAAGTATAGTGGTGTTTTTAGTGGACATGCCTTAATTTAACTCCAGAATATGCAATTCTTGAAAGCAAACACAACTATGTAAATCCTAAGGGCCAGTAAAAGATCTGTTCCCAGTAAGTAAATAATTAAGTAATGCTCAATTGGGTTAAATCCTGACCACCTTAGTTTTGTTTTTTCCTCCCTTCCCATCCTCACTGCCTCTCAGTCAAATCACTGGCAATCTGCATGGCCCTAAGGGAGTTGGAAGTATTATTTAATCAGCTTTTTTTTTTTTTAAACAAGGTTAAGAATATATTTATAGTAGTTAGAACTCATGAACCGGTTTACTTCGTAAATCTGGATTTTCTTAAACCAGGATTATCTACACCAATGGACGGATTTTTAAAATTAACCTAGGATTAAAAACAACAAGTCTGCCCAGTGTGAAAGCATACGAATTCCATAAAATGCCATTTTCTCATGTATTAATATTACTTTTTAATAAATTAAATATAGAGAGAGTTAGCCTCATTACACTTGAATAGTCTCTAGGGGGCTTACCTAAGTAACTTTAAACCAGACTATACTCTGAAACATCTTCCGCCGTACTTCGGAATTTTCATTGTCAGAGAGGCTCTTGAATACCCCTTTTAAGTAGTCTAGGGTATCTGTGCCAGAATGCTAAAGAGTAGAACTAAACGACAGTACAGCCACGTAAGGTTCTCAAAGTGTGAACCCTGGAGTGCAGAGCCTGTATTTTAGGGCAGAATGAATACGGGAATCTTTATCAGTGATTTTCAAATGCAAAAGCTGATTTTTCTCTCTAAAAATCTACATTGGTTTTTCCTATTTTTTAAATTAAAACACTCCCTCCTGGGGGCGCCTGGGTGGCTCAGTAGGTTAAGTTCTGCCTTCGCTCAGGTCATGATCCCAGAGTCCTGGGATGGAGTCTCACACTGCACTGGGCTCCCTGCTCAGCAGGGAGCCTGCTTCTTCCTTTGCCGCCCCTCCACCCCCGCCCCGCCCACCCATGCGTGTTCTCTCCTCTCTTGCTCTCTCTCTCTCTCAAATAAATAAATTTAAAATCTTTAAAAAAACCCCACACCCTCCTGTCCAACATACCCTTTCTATTTTATGACTTAATCACAGACTTTGGGTCCTCAATAAATGGAGATTCTGAAGAAACGTAGGAATGGGGTATGTAACCATCCACTGGATCCTCTTCCCACCTCCCATTGGACCTAGGACACAGGCTTGCATTCTCGAGACTCAGCCTAGTATTGTTGCAACCAACGGATTACATTCTTGCCACCAGTATAATACGCTTCTTCCATGGCCTTATTCCTCAATAGCACCCTTTTCCTCTTCCAGGACTAGAAAGTCATTTGGGGGGGACAGATTCTTGTCATTTTCCTGGGATAATGTTTTTGCCTTCTCTCATCTTCTATAACAGAAGGGGAAAAAATAGAAAAAAACAAAAATCAAAAAACTGTTCCCAACCCCATTCCCTAACCCCTAGAGCGTGAAGACAATGGTGCCATCACAGAGGACAGTAAATGTACCTAAGGTAGATCTTCCAATGAATGGATCTTGAAGGTGATGCTGTTATAATATTCCCAGATGATCATAGTAGGAATTGGTCCTTCTCAAGTAGAAGCCTAAGGTGAGCTGCTAAGGCCAGCACTTCTAAACTGGCAACAGTTTTGCCCTCTGGAGACAATTCTGGTTGTTACAACTTGGGGGAGGGTCCCACTGGCATCTAATGGGTAGCAGTTAGGGATGTTGCTAAGCATCCTCCAATGCAAAGGATAGCCCCCACAACAAAGTATTATCCAGCCCCAAATGTCAATGGGTTAAGAAACCCTGCCCTAGTCTAATGTCAAACACACAGTTTGGGGGGCCATCTATATAAATGGGAACACTGCTTTCATTATTCAATAGTTCATTCAAATATTTGCGCTTTTGTACCATTTTCATTATTAGAGATATCCGATCCCCAGCTCTAACACTATGAGTTGTGAGACCTTGAACAAGGAGCTTAAACCCTGCACTTTATATATGAATGTTAAAAAAATAATGCCTCCATACAACTGTTGTGAAGAACGCATTAGATACCACATCCCAAATGCTTAGTGATAAACGTTAGCTGCCACCACCCCCACCACCCCCATCATCAAACACTTAAAACTGCTAGGTGCCTGACACTATGTTTGGATCTGAAAATACATGAATGAATAAAGACTTGGAATCTATCATTAAGGAGATCCCAGACACACAGCTAAACAAAAACACAATCAAAATACATATCTCAAAGTTCTGAAATCCTAAAGAATTGTCCCCAAGCAGGGGGGACTTCTCTGTGCCCCTTGACTGCTCAGTGAGACACACCTTTTCATTCTCCACTAGCCCCAGAGGAAGCCATGCCTGTTCTAACCGGGCTTTCTCATGTTCTGCTTCTCTGCTACCTCTCCCTCCCATCAGAACCCCAGATTCTCTGATTTGGGACCTCAGGTGTTTTGGTGAAAAGTTATGCTTACAACAAAGGGCAAGTAGCAAGGAAATGGAATGATTTCCCATGGGCCTCCAAAAAGGGGAGGGTGGGCAGGGTCACCATGTTCAAAATTCAAGGGTCAACATTTCAGCCCAGGAGGGGCATGTGGTGAGCATGTACCATCAGGCTACCTGCTTTTGTGGAATTTTGGTATGTGTCAGCCAGAAACTCTTACTTTAGCGGAAATGAGTATCTCTTAAGGAAAAAATTTCCCTGGTTAAAAAAATTCTTCCTAATTTATTTTCCTTATTGTATCAAGTGACTTTTACTTATCCCTCTTATATCACCTGATACAGCTCTGCTCCTTACTCTGTGCAAAAAAGTTATAATTTGTACATGCACATTATAATTTGTAACTGTACAAATGACTGCAGTGTCACATTCACTAGAATAACGACCTGTAGCATAAATAAACAGGGGTTGTAAGGAAGGCATGTGCCTTGCGAGAATATCCTTTAAGCTCTGCAGTTCAGAAATGAAGCTCTGTCCTGCACCATTCTACACATTCAGCAGCAGGAAAATTACTTGGAAGGTAAAAGTTCTCTTTAGAGGCTGTATATATTTTTGTTGATTTGGATTAAGCCCAAATGATTATTTTTAAGTTAATGTAGAAACATTGTGGAAAAACGAATCATGTTTTAATTGTTACAATGCTGCATCATTTACCTACACTAGAAGTGATTGGTGAATCTGGTTTGCCAGCACGTCCTAAACAAGCCAATTAGTACACAGATTAACCTCTGTAATCACTCTCTAGCCAATTGCTTTCCATAATTTTTTCCATAGAATTTGTTTGCACTCATGTTTCTTAATGAGACAGGTAACTAGCCTTGTATTTCAGGAATTTGGTTTTCTAGCATAAAAAAGTTTACATTATTTCCTTTGGAGAAATTTATTGCTGATTTACTTGCATGTAATACTAAAATCCTCTACTCTGCTAAAAGGCTTCAAACCATAAGTGGATACAAGATGGATAGTTTTTGGACTATTAGAAAGCAGAGAGTTTCACTTAAAAAACAAAAAACAAAAAACCAACTCTCCATGGTTCCAACTCTGTAAACCCTTCTTTAAGGAAAATACACATTCCAAACCAGAATGACAAAGGAGGCAGAAGTGTTTGCATGACAGCCTTCCTCCTTCAAAATATATCATTGCCTTTCATAACATCTAATATTCTGGTCACTCACAATCTTACATGTTCAGGAAGGAATATTTGTTAAGATCTAATTGTAAAAAGCACTAAGGTGGAGCACCTGGGTGGCTCAGTCGTTACGCATCTGCCTTCAGCTCAGGTCATGATCCCGGGGTCCTGGGATCGAGCCCCGCATTGGGCTCCCTGCTCGGCGGGAAGCGTGCTTCTCCCTCTCCCATTCCCCCTGCTTGTGTTCCCTCTCTCGCTGTGTCTCTCTCTGTCAAATAAATAAAATCTTAAAAAAAAAAAAAAGCACTAAGGTGTTCTCTTTCTTGTTGGGACAGTCCTAGAATTTACTTTTTTATGCCCCATATCTAAGCTGAAGCCCTATGTGCGCTCGGGAGTCAGGTGTATCTGTTATCTCTGGAGGACCGAGAGGTGGTTTCTCTTTGAACTAACAACCTACAGAAGGAGGAGCTTCCAAGGATAAAAATGGAAGGGAAAATAGTGACAAGGAAACAATTTTCTTCTAGGACAAGGAACCATGATACAAGAAAAAAGAAGCGATGCTGAGAACCACAAAATGTCTGCCCTTTGAATATGAGGAGACTGCTCCAGCAGGCACACAGGGGTCCTAGGTAGGGAAATTGCAATGAATTAACAGGAAAAAATAAGAGTGGTTTATCTGAAATCTCAGCAGGGCATTAGAAGATATTAGTGGCATTTGTCCAGTTCCATTTCTCAATTTATGACACTCACTCTTGGGCTGCACCTAATTAACACAATTGCCAGTGTTTATTAATAGAGGTGTACTGCACTGTATGAGAGTAAAGCATTCCCCTGAAAACTTTCCTGAACCAAAATGGTGTAAAGCAAAGAAGCATTTACCATTAATATATGTGGAAAATTTTTTAAGCATTCCCGACCCAAATGCTTTTCTGATACTTAAGGACACATCTTGCTAACATATGCACAAAATAAATCAAGATAAAGCACAGATGCTCACAGACAGAGTTCAAAGCTTGATGCTGAGATGCTGAGCACCGTTCCCAAGGAAGGAGCTTGGTGGGGGGGGCACTCTGCTTGGGGTGTGTCCTGCCCTAATAAGGGCTTGCTGTAGAACAAATACTGAATGCTGTTTTTCACTTTTCACCTTTTTATGTAAAGGCAGAAATCCTTTTTTTTTTTCAGTTAATGAAAACAGGTAGTAATGTAATTTTTTCCTAAAAGTGAAGTGGTGTAGTGTGAACTGAGGAAAAGTGGGGAACACTTGTCTAGCCCTAGATGTGAGGTTCTGTCACCCTTGGGTAGGTGTCAGTAGAACTCCCAGTTACCAATGACATTGGGGCCACATGTGAAGTCACAGTGACTGGAAACCTCCCCTAGGATGAAGGGGGAACTGACTTGCTAGTGAACCGCAGTAATCAAGAGGACTCACTCACACACACATGTGAGACACTCACTGAGACCCCAAAGCTCTCTGGGAGGGACCTGGGAGAGCTGGCTGTAGCCAAAGTAAGGCTGTGGTGTAACTTCTGCTGGGATTTGTTTTTATTCTCAGGAGGGAGCAGCTTGGGAAACACAGGAAATGTGCAGAAATAGTCATGATGACTACAACAGTAGCTACTTTATTTTCCATGTTGTTGTCTGCATTGTTTCTGTGAAAAAGGACAACTGTATCAAAATACTTCAGTGGAAATTAATACACACACAAGTTAAACTCCGTGACGTGAGACACAATATCCAGAAGTACTGAACCAGGTGGAGGAAACTGCTGAGAATCAGTGTTCCCTCTACCTCCTCATGATGATGCACCACAGACAAGAACACTTCCTGGTTTATTACCCTTTGTCTCCAAGGAGTAGAAGAACTAACTTAGCCTCTGGCCCCCCAGTCATACAAGAGCCCTATCTCTAAGTGAACTTGCATTTCCTTCCCTCTGGACCCAGCCTCCAGGGATCTATGACAGCTCCCCATCCTCTCACAATTAGCTGATTTCTCTCAGCTTGTCCTAGGGTTTGACCTTGACCTGTCTTCTGGACCTGGCCTGCCAATTCTGCATTCCTGTTGCTACTGGTATTCTTTTGCTTAAGGGAATGCCTAACTGAAAATCATGTCAATATATTTAATCTACTTACCATCTTTATAGGCATCCTGTATGGTTTCAAAAATAAGTAAGATATTTCTTTCATTGTTCCTTTATTTCATCAATTTTTTTTTTACAAAACCATAGAGAAAATGAACAACTAAATGTGGAGAATGGCACAGCACAGGTCAGAATGAGGCCACAATGACTCCTGACAGGCTTTAATTGTAGATTTGGGGTGCACATACATAAACTATACTGTAGATTTTGGTGTGGATATCCTTTTTGGATTAAGAAAACTTCCTTTTCTTCCTGGTATACTAAGAATTATTATCATGGACTAATGTTGAATTTTAATAAATACTATATCAGTATATAATAAGGTAATCATATGATTTTTCTCCTTTTATATAGTGTGGAAAATTACATTAAAGCAACCTTGTGTCTCAAATCAATTTGCTCATGTAGGGGTACCTTGGGTGGTTCAATTGGTTAAACATCCAACTCTTGGTTTCAGCTCAGGTCATGATATCAGGGTTGTGGGATTAAGCCCTACATTGGGCCCATGCTCCCCACTCAGTGCAGAGTCTGCTTGTCCCTCTCTCTTCCTCTCTGCTGCTCCTCCCAACCCCACAATTGTACTCTCTCTAAAATAAATAAATAAATAAATAAACAAAACCTTTAAAATCAATTTTCTTATGTATTTTTTTAATATATTGACAACTTGCTAATATTTTCTTCAGAAATTTTACACTTATTAAAGTTGTTGATAATGTCCTCTTACTATATTTTCAATGTCTGCAAGGACTATAATGGTATCACCTTTTATCATTTCCATTGCCTGGTTATTTAATCTTTTTTTCTTGTTTCAGGTTGTCAATTTTAATAGACTTTTCAAAGAACAAAATTTTGGCTTTGATGATGGTCTCTCCTATGCATCTGTTTTTTGTTTTTTAATTTTATTTTCTGGAATTCTCCTTTTTTTCTTACTTCTACTTTCTTTCAGTGTATTTTTCCTTTCTTTTTATAAATTTTTGAGATGGATGTTCAGTTCATTAATTTTCAGTTTTAACATGCATTTAAGGCTATAAATTTCCCTCAAATACGGCTTTAGTTGCATCTTATACATTTTGATATGTCAAAATTTCATTACCATTCAGGTAAAGATACTTTCCAATTGCAATTGTGATTTCTCTTTTGACCCTGTATCTATTTAGAAGAATTCTTTTTTTTTTTTTAAGATTTTATTTATTTATTTGACAGAGAGAGACACAGCGAGCTCTAGAGGGAACACAAGCAGGGGGAGTGGGAGAGCGAGAAGCAGGCTTCCCACTGAGCAGGGAGCCCAATGCAGGGCTCGATCCCAGGACCCTGGGACCATGACCTGAGCCGAGGGCAGACGCTTAACGACTGAGCCACCCAGGCACCCCTAGAAGAATAATTCTTAATTTTTAAATACGGGAATATTCAAGATTTTACTACTATTCTCAATATTACTATTGCTGATTTGTAGCTTAAATGAATAGTGATCAACTTTTAATTATTTGTAAAATTTTAATCCTTTCAAATATTTTGAGACTGGCTTTTTGTTTCAGTATCTGGTCAGTCGTTTTTTCTCTTTTTTTAAAAAATACATATATGTTCCTTATATACTAGGCAAAAATGGTTTTCTGCACTTGTTTTGTGTTGGGTGTTTTTTATGTGTCCTTAAGGAAAGTTCGTCATCATAGAGTTTAAACCTTATAAATGCTTACTTTTTTGTCTCTCAACTTACTGAAAGAGATATATCATAATCTCTTACTACGTACAAATTTTTATATTTCTTCTCTTAGTTTTGTCAATTTTTAAAAATTAGGTCATATGATTGTCTAAAATTTGAGGATGATTATAACCTCCAGGTGAATTAATTTTTACCAATGTAAAATATCCTCATTATATCTGATAATATTTTTTGCTTTAAAAAGTCTTCTTAGTGTTAACATAGCTACCACTGCTTTATTTTTGGGGGGGCGGGGGGCAAGTGGAGACATTGGTATTTGCATTTTATTGTTTTTTTTCCACTTTTTATTTCCAACCCTTTACATTCTTACATATTGATATATTTCTTGGAACGAGCATTAAGTTGGGCCTTATCCAATCTGATAATCTTCATCTTTTAATTAGAGCACTATGTCTATTTATAATTAACAACCATTGCTAATATATTTAAATCTAAGTCTGCTACTCTACTATCTACTTAGCTTCTCTGAACATCAATATCAACTTCAAACATAGGTCTTATGAAAATTAAACAAAATTTAAATGAGAAGACTTGTACAAGTGCTTCAAAGACTACAGTGTTTTAAACCAAACTCAGTATTACTAAATATTCTTCCACTGAAGATTTTCTCCCAAAAAACCCTGTAGGCTCTTGAATGCTACTTCAGAGCAACTTAAAAAATACATCAAGTGATGGCAGCATCATAAGAATATACCCACAGCCTCCTAATATGACTCCTTCAGAAGAAACAAAGCTCATGATGTTTGGCTTGGGAAGGTATGTGGGAAGGCTCTGAAGAGGAGAGGGACTCGGTGAGTTCAAGGAATGGAAAGGAGGCCAGTGTGGGAAGAAGGAGTGACTAGTGATGGGGACATAAGTGAGATCCTGTAGAGCTTTATGGGGTTATTGACTGTGTTAGAAATGTACTTCCCAGTATATAAGACAATGTGGTCTGATTTATGTTTTTAATAGTTTACTTGGGCAGCTGCTGATTAGAGAAGGCAAGAATGGAAGTAGGGTGGGGGATAAAGTAGCCATTTCAGAAAGTTTCCTAAAGACATCCCCCCCCGCCCTCCACAAAATGAGGTGGTATCTTTGACTTGAGAAAGAGAAGCAGGTGGACTTAAGGTTCTCTGAGAATCAATAGGACATAATAATGCCTCATGTGGGGAGTGAGGGACAGGGTGGTGTTAAGGAGGATGTCATGGTTCTGGCTCAAGCAACACACTGATGGCAAGTGTTTGTAGTGAATTTATATTTACAATGAAGTCTAATACTTATAGACCAGTTATCAAATCTACTGCTTATTATCTTCTTTTCAATATCTTATTTCCATCATTTAATAAACTTTTAAAAAATCGCAGGCTTGTGAATACCTCTCATAGTTCCACAAACTCCAATCTCTCTGTAATATTTTTCCTTTGCAGCTTTTGTGCTAAAAATGATTCCAAATAAAACTGAACGGCGCACCACGTACTATACTACATTACTCTTCTCACAAAAGACACTATAAGGTTTGGCCAAAAACCCTCAGTTGTTCAGACCAGGTTAACACTAACTCAAAAAACAAAACAAAACCAAAAAAACCCCCACAAGTTCTATTACATTGTTCATGAGAAAACAAAATATTCCAATACAATTCTGATGGAAGACAATCTGTTTTTCCTCAACACAAAATTTTAGTACCATTACTTTCAAAAGAAGCATTTCTATTAAAAAAAAAACAGGGCGCCTGGGTGGCTCAGTCGTTAAGCATCTGCCTTCAGCTCAGGTCATGATCCCAGGGTCCTGGGATTGAGTCCCACATCGGGCTCCCTGCTCAGCGGGAAGCCTGCTTCTCCCTCTCCCACTCTCCCTGCTTGTGTTCCCTCTCTCGCTATGTCTCTCTCTGTCAAATAAATAAATAAAATCTTGAAAAAAAAAAACCCAGCAAATTTGTAATTGAAATGATAACCCTCCAATCATTCACTGGGCCTACATTTCATTTAGGTTTCTAAGTTTGACCTCTCTCTCTAAAATAAAAAGGTAAGTTCCTAATGGAATTGTAAGATTGTTGAGTGACAAAGATTTTCTTCTTTTTCTAGTTATAAAAGTTATGTTGAAAAGCATCCAAAATTAGGAATGTTTTCTCACAATTAGAGAAGTGTCATTTACTGGGGGAAAAAAAAATCCCTTCAGCAATCATAATCTGCAGAGCACCAAGAATGAACGGGACACTCTCCCCATTTGCAAAAAAGGAAGGGGACAGATACCAGCGGACCCTTGTGTTAGAAGCCCGGTCTATATGGAGGTTGAGAGGAGGGGCACCTGTGTTGAACATGGATACGAATGTGGAACAATGAAGGGGGGGGTGACAGGTGTCAGTGTTTCTATTTTTACCAGGGATGTTTCTCTTGGGGTTGAGGGATAAAGAGAGGAGAGGGGAAAAAATTGAGGGATTAGACAGAGCTTTGTTTTTCAAACATCATGCTGTGAGCCATCAGTGAGTGGATCGAGACCAGAATTTGTTTTACTAGCTAGAATAGAAGATGCCAGAGTATATTGTCTATAACAGAGGTAATATTTCATTAGACTCTGTTTCACATATATGTGAGTATATTTTTGGCATTATGTAAATATGTATATATTGATTCATCATATAAAATGTTTCCAACTCTACAGTTTGTAGTAAAAATTAAATCAACTGAGCTACAGTATTTAAGGTTCCCTGCCTTCTCCTTCTGACAAAAAAAAGACTGCCATGTTTAAAGACTTGTTCATTTTTGACTTGGGCTTTACACCTTCAAAACAAAACACAATGTTTTCCTTTTATTTCCGTTTCCAATAATGGAAAAAAGACAAAAACCTTGCTTCCAACTTTTCAGAAATTATTTCTTCTTTGTCTCATTCGATGTCGTTTGTTGATTCTCTGTTAAATAGTTCCCAAATCCCTCAGCCACACTGGATCACTGAGCTTTGAAAAGATTATGAAGATCATCTCTTTACTTTGCTTATCTCTTTTGTAGATGGTCTTAAAAACTAGCATTTGAGCTGGCTTCATTTAAAAATACATTCCTATCTAAATTATTGTCCAACGGAAAAAAAAAAAAGGGAATGAATCAGAATCACTTCCTTGCTGTATAAATTTAGAAAGTTATTCATCTTCTCAGCCTTAGTTTCCTTGGCTATAAATTAAAGTTAATACCATCTCCTTAGCCAGATTGTTGCAAGGAGTAGAGATGATTTGTGTAAAATGTCTGACAAAAGTTAGGCATTCAATAAATTACTATTTTGAATTATAGTAAAATGAGAACTCGAGCACACAACTGTTTCTTATCTTTCTCATATACAAACAGGCATCTTGTTCTCTGCCTTCCTGAAGAGCATATTTCATCTCTTTTCATCCCCTGAGTGTGACACATGGCCTGACACACAGTAGATGCTTGATAAAAGTTGACAGAATTGAATTAAGGAAAGGTGCTGTTGTGTTTTCTTGATAAGAGAGTATACTTATTGCAAAATAATTATAAAAGCCAATCTTTATGCCCATATTAGCTTGTTGATTTTTTGGACTGGGAGTGTAATCTCAATAGGAAACACCCAACTCCCAAATGGCCCAACTACAAAGGGAGCCAAAGTCAAGTTTCATCAAGTAGGCTTCATCTTCCCTGACAGGAATTTAAACACATCTCTCCACTCTGGGAAGAAGCCAGTAATTGAAAACACCTGCCAGTCAAGACAAGCAAAGCACCTAGACTTGAGGAGACTGTGATATTTTTGCTTCTCTTCAAAAGGGAAGAGTGAGCTGGTAAGATATAGAACAGTCATTTTGGTCTGAAACAAGCCTACAAAAAACCTTATTAAATAGAAACCAGTCCTTATTTCCTTTTCAAAACTTCCCTGCTTCTGATCCCATCTATATAAACACACCTTGCACTCATACATGTGCAACCACTGTTCTGTGCTTTAAATCCTTAGTTCCTTGAGGTGACAGGGCATCTTTGCACACGTGACCTGTTGCCCTCACCAGGGGTCCACTCTCTCATGATCAAGCTATGTCCAAGAGAGGAAGGGATCATGCTGTTCCACATTTCTTTGTCATCTCAAAGGAATTCCAGATACCATTAAAATCAAATGTCTGTGCCTCTGAATAAAACAGGTCATATATGTTTCAGTAAATGGGACAGTCATCTCTAAAGGACCCCTAGGTGTATGAAGCTACCGAGTTTTCCCAACCTACCATCTTCAAAGTAACAATGAAAATGCAGTTCTTATACATCTAGCCGTTCCAGCTGACCCTAGGGTGGCATTCACTGTCTATTCTGCCATTAAATTGCTTCACAAAAATCATCTTTTTGTCAAGTTTCTGTTTCTTCTCCTACACACATGAATAAGGGGCCCCGGGGGAGGAGGAATGTTAGGGTGGGGAGGAATGAAAGGGAATCCTGTGGAAGGCCTCCATCAGGGGCCTGGTCTATAGGCCCCAAGTCCCTGCAAAACGTCCACGGGGAATGCCAAGCTCTTTCCCAGAACCTGCCTCTCTTCCTGCCAGGTGGCACGATCACACATTTCACAAAGGTCACAGATGGAGAAATGGCAAAAAACGTTGAAGGACTTGTTAATTTTCAAAAACTGACACACGTGCTGTGTGGCCACGTGCAGGTTCCCTGGGGGTGGGGAGAGGGCGATCACGGTTTGCGTCTGGAAGATGCTTCGGGGGAACATGTCCTCCCCCAGGCAAGTGGCACACATTTCATTGTGAGCCTCTACTGTTCCCTCTCCTCTTTTACCCAGTAAAACCTACCACCTTGTCTGAGCTACCAGGACCTCTGATAGGTGTGGGCTGGAAGGAGGTGGGAGGGGGTGCCGTTTCAGGTGGCTAAAATTTTCCCCATAATGGCAACGGGCAATAGAACTGTTTATGTTTGGTACATATATAATAATGGATCAGAATTCAAATAGATCTAGAAAACTCAAATGTTCATTGTTAACTGACACTCTATATTGTACGAGATGATGCTCAAGGGCTGGGAATACAGTGATGAAGGTCCCTCCCTCATGAAACATGGATTCTAGTAGAAAGAGATGGAAAACTGACAAGCTAAAAAATAATTTTAAATAGTGATAAGTGCTATGAAGAAGGTAAAACATGTTCCCTGCATAGAGTGACTGAATATGGACTGGGGGTAATATTAGGCAGGTTTAGAGAAGGCCTCTTGGAAGAGCTGCCATGTAAGCTGGGAGTTGAAGGATCTGAAGGAGCTGCTGAGATCAGAGTCTGGTCAAGAGCATTCCAGGTAGAAGATGCAAATGGCCCGTGGTGGCTGTGGAGGGGAGGCTGGTGGACCCAGAGCCTGCTAACGAATGGGCAAGTGGCACGAGCAGAGGTCACAAGGCAGCAAGGCCAGATCCTACAAGGGCTTGTGGATACTGGGAAGGACTTCCTGTCACTCTAATAGCAAAGGGAAACCACTGGAAGGGATCTAAACCAAAATAAACACCCTTTGCCTCTTCATTGCATGTCTCTAGCTCACCACCACCTAAGGATCCATGCCTTTCAGGCCTCTGCAGAATCAATAGCACAAAGATACACTCCCCATATTCCTAATTTCTGTTTTATCATTATTGGTGACTCAACTGAGACTGAATTTTGATGACAAATTGCTTACAATTAAATAAACCTATCATTAAAAAAAGACCTCTCACCTACCACTATGCTCTCACTTATCATTCTTATACTTCACAATGACTTTTTTTTTTAAGATTTTATTTATTTATTTGACAGAGAGTGCGAGAGAGAGAAAGAGAGAGAGCATGCACAGGGGTGGGGGAGAAGCAGAGGGAGAGGGAGAAGCAGACTCCTGGCTGAGCAGGGAGCCCGACGCTGGGCTCCATCCCAGGACCCTGAGATCATGACCTGAGCTGAGGGCAGACACTTAACCAACAGAGCCACCCAGGTGCCCCCACAATGACTTGAACAGCAAGAAAGAGGAACCAGAAAATAGTAAACTGTACAAATGAATTGAAATTATCCCTCTCACCACATCCCTGAGAATGACTTGCCAAGTCCCATTGTCACACTGGATTCCCTGGAAGTGAGCGCCATGCCTTCTGCAGAGTTTCTGAGGCACAGATAATGTAGGCTGGGCTAAACTGCTTTTCTTCCCATATGAGTTGTCAATATCTCCCTTTGGACCAATCAAGGATTATTGTTTCAACAAGGCATGCAAGCTCATTGTTCGTTAAGCTGGCTCAGCCAACCATTAAATCATACAAGAGGCAGGCCTGGTCCATCCTCTTGCCTCTGACCTGGATCGCAGTTAGCACCTCCAAGAACCCCGCCCTAAGCGCACAGACCCACTGGGGAGCAAGGCTCTTTAGTGAAGTCTGAGTTTTGTTGCCACAAGGAAAGATGTCTCTAACACAACCAACTACTTTCGTCAAGTTAATGTTCTTAAGTCTATATCTGCTTTGTTTTCCTTAATGAAAACAAACTAGAGACAAAAGCAAGGAGGTGGTTTCAGATAGCCAGAAAGCCCCTAGAACACACAAACTTAATTTGTACTGCCAGATAAATGACAAGATATGTGTACAGGGGAAGCCAACTTTTAAAAAATTCATTAATGATGTGTGAAGATAAAAGTTATCTTTGATTGAAAAAGGTAACTGATAAAGACATCAAAGAGATCTGAAAGTGCGCTTGCTAAATGATCAGCAGATAAGACAGAGGTAGGCGCAATTTTGGTTTACTTTGGTGTGTAGGTCGAAAGGGAGTGCTTTTCATTTTGAAATGGTGGTGAGCAAACAACTCAGGAAATTTTACTATTCGAAATGACTAGTTTAACAATAATGACCAGACAGTCTAAAACCATGTTCTTGCCTAAATGCATCTGCGTATCTTCAGGTGACTCATAAAAGAGACGATCTCCTCAGAGACGATCTCCTCAGAGGCATTTCTGGAAGCTGGGAATTTCTGGTGCTGAGATCGCAAACCCCAAAGACAGGGAGGTCTGGGACTCTAGGTGCTATCGGCTGAGGCAGGGATGAACCCAGCATGGGCATGCAGGATTGACCTCCCCCTGCTGGGGGCACCATGTCCAGAAACCTAAATCCTCCCCACCAAGAAGGTGGCTAGAGAGTCTATAAACACACAAAAAAATACTTTACATAAAATTAACGGCTTTCAAAAATGCCTAAAATTTGGGTAAAGTCTTCTTTTCTTTTGAGTGTAACTGATATAAAATGCTGCTCTGAAATAATATTTAGAATGGAGCTTAATTTTCTGATTATTTGAACATATATTAGAAAGAGGAAGAAACAGGTTTCCCTTTCAGAGGAAACATACTTATTTGGAAACTGCCACAGTTTCTTTTTAAGTCAAAACTAACAAAATTTCTTAAAAGCAAAACAATTTCTTAAAAAAAAAAAAGATCCAAAACACTTTATTAGAACTCTTCGGGTTTCAAATGACACAAACCCAACTCAAGGTAGCTAGTGCAAAAGGGAATTTATTGGTACCTTTAACTGAAAAGTCCAAGGGATAATGGATTCAGGTATGGATAAATCTAAGTGCTTAAATTATATTATCAGAAACTTTCTCCATCTCTTCATTCTGCTACCCTCTGCATTGGCTTCATTTTTAAATAGGTTATCTTTAATAGAGGCAAAATGACTACCAGAAGCCCTATATTTATGTTCTATCACTTAGCAACCTAAGTTAAAACAAAAGCAAAAAGCAAAAATACCTTTTTCCACAAATTCAACAAATGTTTTAGGATTGGGTCTCACTCATCTAGCTTAGTTCACCCTCTCTATGGTCTGCAGGGGGAGAGAATAATACTCTGAACAGTCGAGTGAGTGGTCCAGGGCGTCTGCACTCCCACCTTCTAGCTGGAGGATGAGGGTAGCACCAGTTGAATTTCACAGATTAAGAAGAGGAAAAGTTAGGAGCTGCTACCCAGAAAGGAATGTACACTGCTATGTGAGACCAACAGGTATTTACCGTATCATGTCCTTGCTGTTCCCTCCATTTGCTTTTTTCCCTCCTCTTTTCATCAAAAGCCTATCAAACTGAGTTCAAATATTCCCTTCTGCAAAACTCTCTCCCCAAACTCTGCTGAAATATTCACTTTAAAATGGTTAATTAAAACGAAAACAAGATATCAAAAAGATAGCCGTACCCCCATGTTCACTGCAGCATTATCCACAATAGCCAAGACATGGAAACAACCTAAGTGCCCATCAACAAATAAATGGATAAAGAAGATGCGATACAGACACAGACACACAGACACACACACACACACCCCACAATGGAATATTTATTCAGCCATGAGAAAGAAGGAAATCCTGCTATTTGTGACCACATGGTTGGACCTTGAGAGCACTCTGTTAAGCAAGGTAAGTCAGACAGAGAAAGACAAATACTATATGATAAAACTTACATATGGAATCTAAAAAGTCGAACTCATAAAAACAGCAAGTAGACTGGTAGCTACCAGAGGTGGGGTGGAGAGTGGGAGAATTGGGGAGATGTTTAAGGGTACTCACTTGCAACTAGTCTATAATAAGTCCTGGAGATCTAGTGCACAGCATGGTGATTATGACTGACGATACTACATTATACACTCAAAGTTCTCACCATAAAAGAAACAATAATTATATGACAATAGAGATGTTAGCTAACACTGTAGTGGTAATCACATTACAATATATAAATGTGTCAAAAAAACACATTGTATATCTGATACTTACAAAATGTTACAGATCAATTATATCTCAATAAAATCAAAGAAACAAAAAAATGCAAAAACCAAACCAAAGTCTCTCCTCACTCTTACCCTTTTTCTCAGGGGGCCCTTTCTGGTCTTTCCACAGACTCTGGTGATTCCCACTATTGCTGAATTTACTATACTTTTTGAAACACTCTGTTTACGTGTTTGTCTTAAATGTAACGAATTCCCAAAAGGCTTTTTATCCTTGTCACCTAGGAGAATCCTTAGCACAAAATGGTAAAAATTTATGGAATTAGACTGTTGTTGCCACAGCAGTTCTTCTCTTGAAGACTGATTGATTGGTATATCAATCAGTCCACTATAATATCAATCACACTGAATTTTTCTGAAATAACAATGAAATAGTCTCTAGCAAAGCTTCCATCTTTAGCGTCTCTATCTTGTAAACAGAAATTTGAAAATTCAGTTAAGTGAGAAGTGCATTTGTACCTAGTCACTAAAGCCCAAACTTGGACAAGAACAACAAAACATTAACGCTAAAGTATTTTAAAATAATTTATTAGGAAGTGCTAGTCCCTGTATTCAATCCAAAATCTAGTAAAATAATTTTAATTCATCTCTAACTCCATTTATATTTTCAGTTCATACTCTGACTTCACAAAAGCAGAAATTTTGTGTTTCACTGTGAGGAAAGATACCTCCTGTAAAAATAGCCTATGGACTAGCAATGCATGTTATTTTTAACATTACTTAAATTCACCATTACTTAAAATATAACTACGTAAGTAGATTCTAGAGGATACTCCTCTGCATCCTGCAAATGTATACGTGCTCTGAGCCTAATTCTCTTATATGTCTCCTCCTCAGTACCTGATGAAAATGAGTACTATCTCCCAGTAACCCAGTTCTAACACCTCAGACTTCAGAACCATCCACTTCAAGTGGAACTCTAAGGATCAAGGCCTCAAAGCTGTACTAAATCTCGCTTTCAGATCCTCTTGACAAATTCCCAGGAAAAGACTGATACCAAGGCACTAGGGGCAAGGGAAAAGGAAACTAACACTGACTGGGAAAGACACAGTGCTGGACATCTTACGCACATGTGAAGTCCACCATATGCAAGGTTTCATCCAACACGGTGTCTTCCTCCAGAGCTCATCATTGGCAACCACCGGTCTCATGCTGGAGGGATGATGGGCTGTGCAGGACTCCCACAGGATGGTACAAATAGGTGGAGAACCACATTTGCTCTTCTTTATGTAAGATTTAGGAGCATTTGAAAGAGCACTTTTGCCTACATATCTTTCTTAACTTGTACCTGATTGCAGATGAGGTGCATCTAATCCCTAATTGAAATGAGATGCAACTCCAATGCTCAGAGCCTCAGTCAACCATCACAGAAACTCTGAGAGTTAAATTATTACTGGCCAGTTTATACATGAGAAAATGGAACCTCAGAGAGGTTGAGTAACTCTCCCATAATTGTGTGCTTTAAAAAATAGAGTTGTCCTCCTTTCAGAGATTCTAAGAGCCATATCCAGGATGCTTGTGCTATCAAAAGAGACACACTTTGTATTGTGTTAAAAAAAAAAGTGTTAATCATTTTGGTGATGAACTTTTAGAGGTATCACAACAGTAATTTAAATCATCATTTTATCCTATTAAGGCAAGGGTCTCAAATCACAAAATATGTCTCAAATTGTTTAAAAGTTTAGATCATAAACAACCCATATTTAGATCAAATCCCTAGTGTAACTATGTTTGTGCCCAGCAACACCTTTCATATACTCTAATAACCCAAGAGACTTTAGAAAAAAAACAACAACACTTCAGATAACTCACAAAAGACACACAATCCTAAATTTAATTTCACTTGGCTTTTAAAAATAAAATAAAAACTGCAGATGCTATCTCCTCAAGAAATGCTTTTCTCAAATCCTCCTCCAAGCATAACACACCTAACAGAACACAGCGGACATTTGCCCATGGTGAGACCTCAAAATGGACCCATTAAATCAAGTTTGGGGGGAGGGGGCAGTTATTTATCTTCCAAAAATTACATGACATATTTCTGCTCCAGGAAGCTACTGAACTTTTAAAAGCTATAAACCTTCTTTATATACCAAAAATACTTTTTTTTTATCTTAAAAGGTACATTACAGTTGAGTCAAATTTGGTCAGACGTTTAATAAGCTGCAACAGTTGATGACTGCATTTGATAACAGGATGGCTGCAAAGCAGAAGAACATTTGGTGTCTGAACACCACTTAGAGTACACACAGCCCCATAAGGGGCCCAATTCCCTGTGAAGCCATCCTAGCCTCCTGTCTCCTTCCAGGGAGGTGCTCACCGGGGCAGGAGGGGATGACCCCAACCCAACTCTGTGTGGGCACCACCTCACCCAAGGGAAGACTGTTCTGACTCGATGGGTATGCAGTAGGTTCGGTGTGTTTAGTTTCTCTTCATGAACACCTAAATCTATACCCTCCCCGCAATTGCTTCTTCAGTTTAGAAAACACTGATTTTATCAGGAGCTGGGTTTTGTTCTTCACACCTTTCTCTGGTTGAATGTTTTGCTGCCCTGCTCTGGTCTCTGCCTGATGCCTCGGTGCCTGAGGGGTCTGAACCTCTGCCAGCGGGGAGCAGGGACCTTTAGCCCCGCCACCCAGAGAGATTTCTGACCTCTTACTAACCTTCATTGAGAGGTCTGGCTTAAGAAAGAAAATGCTGAAGTATTTATTGGCAGCCTCAACTTCACCATGGGAGACATTCTCTGATGTCATGCCAGGGGAATGCCAGGGAAGCCACATACTGATTGCTTTTTAAATTCCTAGAGGCAACAGAAAAGGGCTCCTCTCTCTGCTCTTGAAGGTAAACAGCACATCATCATAGATTTATTAACCAAAAGGCTTTTAGCTAAAAAATGAAGCCTTTTTTACTGGATTCTCAGCACCTTTCTCCTTCCTCTTTCACTCCAGGTGTTATTTCCTCCCTTCTACGTTCTCATTTACGCAGCATTTTAGGGCCAGGGGTGACCATGAAGTTTAGAGAATTCAATTTGTGTGGATATACTTTCTCCTCCCTTTGTTTCTCCCCGCATCTCTCTGCGCTGCAGCTTGCTTCCCCTCCCCTCTGTAACTGTTCTTCCTCCTCCCATGTGCTTCGAGATTGCTTTGTCCACAGGGGAGGTGGAGGTAGGATCATGGCCACTGCTGGATATGAATGGTAGAACCAAGAAAAGCCCGACACCAGGGTCTAGCCAGTGTCATGAAGGTCCAGGATCAACACACCAAAAAGATCTACCTGACCTCATAGTCCTTCAACTGTATTAAAACATAAAGGTAAGACTAGGCACTCAGTTTTCCATTAACAAATGAAGAAATTATTGTTTATCCAATAACATATATGAAGAAGATCATTTTCCTTTAAAATGGAAATACATCTGTAGGAGCATTAAGGGAGGGCCTTCATTGGTCACTGACACCTTATTGTGAATTAGTTTAATCATAGTACTTTTTTTCTAATTTAGCCAGCCATAATAAGAAAAAAAAAAAGGGAGTTTATAAGGACACTGAGGAAGAGAAGCTGATGTTGGAGCCTGGGATATTTTGTAGGTAGGCAGGTGGAGGGGTGAAAGTGGGGGTCGAGAGGTCCAAAAACAAAATGGGAACTCTGTGCAGTCACAGGTAACCTCGGGATTGCATTAAAGGACACCAGTGCATTGAGGACACTATGGGCACCTGAAGACAAGTAAGAAGGGACCCTGGGAGGTAGGAAAGACATATAAAAATGACAGATGGAAACAAAATTGTATATAAATATTACTATTGAGCTTAGGATCATATCGCTGCAGTTACAACATCTATATACTGAATTGGGGAAGCTTGCTTTGAGCAGTCTATGAAGAAGTCATGGCAAAAGTTAGTAGTGAATGTAGGACTACCACCATTCCACAACTATTTTAATTTTCCAAAACAAAACAAACACCAAAAAAAAAAAACAAAAAAACGCTACCCCATAAGATGGGCTGGACTTGACACTTGGCTGCCCTGATGACAAGGTCTGAAGAGAAAGTCCACATTTCACTGGGGTCAAAGTACTTATTGATTCCTTAAAACTGGCTCATGTAAATATATCTGCCTCCTTCCTTTTTGATGTTATTTGTAGGATTCAATTTTGCTTTGGTTTCTGGTTTTACAAATTGCTGGTTCCTGCAGATAATGACAAGTAGAGGGATTAAAGGAAGTACCAGATAATGAACAAACAAAAAGCATGGCATAAATCAGGCACACAGTGATATTTACTTAAGGCAGATATATTGAAGTATTGGTTTGTTGTTGTTGCTGTTTCCATTCGAGGCCCAGAATACTGTGGGAAAGCACAAAGCATCTTTCTAAGAGCGTCAATGCTACTTGGAGAGAATATAGATAATTATAAGTGGGTCCTGGATAATGAGACATTCTTTGTTATTTCCAAAGAGATTTCATAATCTCTGGAATTCCAAAGGGATTTTTCATCCTTTCCAAAATGTATATGGAATGACAAAGGCAGGTGTACATGAGGATCCAGTTACACATCTAATCAGAAGGAACAACACACATCAAAACAGGAAGCAACATTACTGACTAAACAGCAGTCTTGGTGGTGATACTATTTCTGCCTACATTTACCTCAAAAGAAATCCTTCACTGGCCTTTATGTAATTACAAATGATTTTTAAAAAAAGGAGTTACATCAAAAAATTGTTAGAATAAAATAATTCTGTAAAGTCACAGGATACAAATACAACATACAAACAAAAGTTAGTTGCATTTCTATATACTAACAACAAATTATCTGAAAAAGAAATAAACAATCTTCTTTATAGAAATAAATTTAACCGAGGATGTAAAAAATTGAAAATTATAAGACATTGATGAAAGAAATGGAAGAAAACACAAATAAATGAAAAGAAATCCCATGTTCATTGACTGGAAGATGTAATATTGTAAAGATATCAATACTACTCAGTGATCTACTGATATAACACAATCCCTATCAAAATCTCAACGGTATTTTTTGTGGAAATGGAAAACTTCACTTTAAAATTCATAGAGAATCTCAAGGAACTTTGAGTAGTCAAAACAGTTGAAAAAGAACAAAGTTAGAGGTCCTACACTCCCTGATTTCAAAATGGATTATTAAGCTACAGTAATCAAAATAGTATGGTACTGGCACAAAGACAGACATATAGACTAATGGAATAGAAATAGAGAGCCCAGAAATAAACCCTGCATACACAGTCAAATGATTTTCAGCAAGGGTACATAGACCACACAATGGGGAAAAGATGGTCTCTTCAACAAATGGTGCTGGAAAACTGGTTATCCACGGGCAAAATAATGAGACTGGACATGTATGTTACACACTCACAGAAATAAACTCAAAATAAAGACTTAAATGTAAGACCTAAAACTATAAGGGGCACCTGGGTGGCTCAGATAGTTAAGCGTCTGCCTTCGGCTCGGGTCGTGATCCCGGAGTCTTGGGATCGAGTCCCGCATTGGGCTCCCTGCTCCTTGGGAGCCTGCTTCTCCCTCTGACTCTGTCTCTCTGTCTCTGTCTCTCATGAATAAATAAATAAAATCTTAAAAAAATAAAGACCTAAAACTATAAAACTACTTGATGAACACACAAAGTGCAAAGCTCCTTGACACTGTTCTTAGCAACAATTTTTTGGACAAACAACAAAAGCAAAAATCAACATCAGACTACAAAGCTTCTGCATAGCAAAAGAAACAATCAGCAAAATGAAAAAGCAACCTCTATATTAAAAAGAAAAAGCAACCAACAGAATGGGACACAATATTTATAAACCATCTCTCTGATAAAATATCCATAATGTATAAGGAACTCACATAACTCAATAGCAAAAATAAGATCTGATTTTAAAATGGGTAGAGGACTTGAATAGACATTTTCATACAAAAGGCCAACAGACACATGAAAAGGGCCTTGAACTCACTGATCATTGGGGAAATGCAAATCAAAACCACAATAAAATATCACCTCACACTTGTTAGAATTGCTATTATCAAAAAGAGAAGAGAAAAGTGTTGGCAAAGATGTGGAGAAAAGGGAACCCTGGAGAACTGTTGGTGGGAATGTAAATTGGTACAGCCACAAGGAAAAGAGTATGGAGGTTCCTCAAGAAATTCAAAATAGAGGGGCGCCTGAGTGGCTCAGTTGGTTAAGTGTCTGCCTTCAGCTCAGGTCATGGTCCTGGAGTCCTGGGATTGAGCCCCTCATCGGGGTCCCTGCTCAGCGGGGAGGGTCTTTTCCCTCTGCCCCTCACCCTGCTCATGTTCTCTCTCAAATAAATTTTTAAAAATCTTTAAAAAGGGCGCCTGGGTGGCTCAGTTGGTTAAGCGACTGCCTTCGGCTCAGGTCATGATCCTGGAGTCCCTGGATTGAGTCCCGCATCAGGCTCCCTGCTCGGCGGGGAGTCTGCTTCTCCCTCTGACCCTCCCCCCTCTCATGTGCTCTCTCTCATTCTCTCTCTCAAATAAATAAATAAAATCTTTAAAAAAAAAAAATCTTTAAAAAAAAAGAAATTCAAAATAGAACTACCATATGATCCAGCAATCCCACTTATGGGTATTTATCTGAAGGAAATGTAATTACTATCTCAAAGAGCTATCTGCACTCCCATGTTCCTGCAGCATTATTCACAATAACCCAGACAGGGAAACAACCTAAATGTCCATCAATAAATAAACAGATAAAGAAAATGTGATACATATAAAAATATGTATATTTTATATTAATATAAAAATGTAATATATTATTTATAAATATATAAAGTAGAATTTTTTTTTTTTTTAGATTTTATTTATTTGAGAGAGAAAGAGATAGTGAGATAGAGAGCACAAGTGGGGAGGAGAGGGAGAAGCAGGCTCCCCACAGAGCAGGGAGCCCGATGCGGGACTCGATCCCAGGACCCTGGGATCATGACTTGAGCCGAAGGCAGACGCTTAACCGACTGAGCCACCCAGGCGCCCTATAAAGTAGAATATTGTTCAGTCATAATGTAGAATGAAATTCTGCCTTTTGTGACAACATGGATAGACCCTGAGGGCATTATGCTAAGTGAAATAAGTCAGATAGAGAAAAACAAATACTGTATGTTCTCATTTAAACATGGAATCTAAAAAAGCTGAACTCATAGAAACAGAGAGTAGAATGGTGGTTGCTGGGGGCTGGGAGTGAGGGAATGGGGAGATGCTGGTCAAAGGGTACAAACTTCCAGCTATAAGATGAGTAAGTTCTGGGGATCTAATGTACAACATGGTGATTATAATTAGCAACACTATATTAAATACTTGAAAGGTGCTGAGAGTAGATCTTAAATGTTATCACTACATAAAAAATTGGTAATGATGTGAGGGGATGGAATATTAAATAATCTATTGTGGTTATTACTTAAAAATATATATGCATATCATATAATCATGTTGTATACCTTATGTTTACATATGTTATATGTCAATAGGATCTCAATAAAGCCAGGGAAGGAAGAAAAAAAAAGAGTCCTATCTCTATCGTGTTTTATAACTCACGAAGTAATTGGATATTCATTATCTCCTTTGATTCTTATATATATATATATATAAAACTATAAATAAAACTATAAATATATAGTTCTGGAATAAAATTATAAATATATAATTTTGAATCTATAGTTCCAAAATGAGCAAACTGATGCCTAAAACAACTCTGCTACCACTACAAGGATAGGCAATGACTTGTTACAAAACCAGGAACCAAACTTGGTCTTCTGACTCCCAGCCCAATACACTTTCTGTTATACCAGCAATGTTTTTCTTATTTTCAAAACCGGGATAACTATACCTTGAATGATGATTAAGACTTCTAAGATATTTGGAAAATGTAAAATAGCTTTATGTATAACAAAATGATACTCTCATTATGTTATTTTTCTACCCAAGAGCTCAAGTGTTAAATGATGTTTTCCTATCCATAGGTGTCTTGAGATACTAAATTCTAAAAAAATGAATCTAAAATAAACCTGAAACCCACTAATACGCCACTAATACTCTCCTAAGTAAAAAGAAGTTAGGATCAAGGAGAGAAGCCATAGAGGAAAAGTACTATTATTCCAACATCACCCTAACTGTGTCCCAATAATCACACAAAAGACAACTGCTACTAGTAGTATATGGGTCCTCAACCACTGGTGTTCTCAACACTTACCTCTTTGCATTGTACTTACCTTTGCTAATCTCACAGTTCTATACAATACTTCTCTACATTACATATCGTACTCTATTTAGACATGTTGACTTCACTAATTAGTCTATAAATACTTGACTTTTACCCACTGCTTTGGTAAGTGAGATAATTGCAGAGAAAAGGCCAAAGCATTTATGGTCAATCAGATTACGAGAAAAGGAGTATGGTCTTTCAGCTAAGTTAAGTGTAAAACATTATGTGGCAAGGCAGAAGCTATTAGCAAGATCAATATTTCTTCTAGTACCTTAATAAATCATTATATCAAAGCTCTGACACAGGATGGAGAAAATCTCAGTCTACCTACATGGAAGCTTCCTAAATGGAAAATAAAATTCCATTTAAATTACAAAGACTTGGGGCACCTGGGTGGCTCAGTTGGTTAAGCGACTGCCTTCGGCTCAGGTCATGATCCTGGAGTCCCGGGATCGAGTCCCACATCGGGCTCCCTGCTCGGCAGGGAGCCTGCTTCTCCCTCTGACCCTCCCCCTCTCATGTGCTCTCTGTCTCTCTCATTCTCTCTGTCTCAAATAAATAAATAAAATCTTTAAAAAAAAATTACAAAGACTTAATTGGTATACAAAGGAAATTAGAAGTTACAAAACCAGTCTCCAAATTCTGGATGTGTTAAGACTTTTTGAATCATTAGTGCAGGAAGAAAGGAAGAAAGACAAAGAACATTGCTACTCTCTGGGCTGCACATTTATAATTTGCAACTGGTAAATATGTATGAATCTGTTCCACTGCAGCTCGGGATGACATACTGCTTTACAGAGATAGCACAGAGCAGAGAAATCAAAGTAGAGAAAGGTTCAGCAGTTATAACCCACCTCCTCCCACATTTAACAGTTTTCAATCTTCCCAAATCTCTCCTTACTTAAAATACTCTCCTTTGGGGATGGTTTCCTAAAATGAAAAGTACTTTGATGCCAGTGGACGTTCAAAGCATAGCAAAAAGCATCCCGTGGTGAGCTCTAACTGTATCACGAGGCATAAATAATAGTATTTTTTCCCTACACTCTTAACATCTCCCATTCTCTTTGGTGATACTTCCAGGAAGACAAGCAAGCAATTAAAAAAAGTTACTAGACTTAGTTGTCCAATTGTTTTAATTCTAGAACTCATTATTTTTCTTTTCTAATATGTTGCAAAAGATAAAAGAAATGTTTTGCAATGATCAATACCAGACAACATGATGCTTTCCCTTAAGGACACTATATTGCCTTATTTATAGAGATGATAGTCAAAATAGACACTATTTTAACTCCGCTACAACTTTTACTTATAATGTTTAATTTAAAATATATTTTTTTCTTATAAGCTCATATTACTTTACTGTAACTCTTTCAACCCTCATAGTAAGTTAAAGCTGAGAACTAAGAGGTCACATCAGGAAATTTGTTTATAAAGGTCACAGCTAGCAAACTGGCAACAAAAGAAGGCAAGTCTCCCTAACATCTTTAAATATTTATTCATGATTGATCGATTCTTTCATTCAACAAACACCAGACACTTAAATATCAGACACAGGTTTGATGATAATTATATCAAAGAAAGTTACCAGAAGGTTCTACCCTCAAAGAGCTTGACGATCGAAGTGGATATATAAGGTACACAGCACTTAAAAAGTTAGATGGCACTCGCAGCTTTAAATTTTAATACAAAATAAGTTGATTGTCATTAGCACTGTATATAATTATGTGTCAAGGAAAGGTTATACTTAAGATCTGAAGAAGTCTCGGGCACCTGGGTGGCTCAGTCGTTAAGCGTCTGCCTTCGGCTCAGGTTATGATCCCAGGGTCCTGGGATCGAGTCCCACATCGGGCTTCCTGCTCGGCGGGAAGCCTGCTTTTCCCTCTCCCACTCCCCCTGCTTGTGTTCCTGTTCTCGCTGTCTCTCTCTGTCATATAAATAAATAAAATCTTAAAAAAAAAAAAAGAGATCTGAAGAAGTCTCTACTGGCAGGAGTTTTCAGGGAAGAGACTAGATGAAGGGTGATGGGACATGGGCAAGACAGGATTTGAGTAGGTGAAAAAGAAAATGACAAATATTCCAATTAGTAGGAAAAACAACAACAAGGAGGTAACAGCACACAGCCTGACATGAAAGCAAGAGACAGCTCCCACTGCAGATCAGTGGTGGGTAAGGGAGAGAGAAGTCCCACCTCAACAATCAAGAAGGACAGTGGCAGGATTGCATGGAGCTCAAGGTGGGAAAGTTTTTACTGAAGGTGGGAGATGAAATGGACAGTCAGGAGAATGTTCACACCATCTCCAAGTCCGGGAGCATTTGGGATGTAGGAATTGTAGAGGAAGAATATCTTTTACATACAAGGCATGGATGTAAGAGGCACATTCCGTTCATGGCCAGAAGATGATAGGGATAGACAGAATCTATAAAGAAGTCTTTGGCTTTCAGGAAATCTGCTTTCTATAGAAAAGGGGTTCCAGAAGACCTAGGAGTAAGCCACAATTTCAGGGAAGGGGCATTGGGAAGATGGTCCTGGTAGAAGAAACTCCCTGACAGAAACAGAAATGAGTGTATGAGAGAGGACCACCTGTCTGGGAGGGCTTCCAGGTCCTGAGGGGCAAAGATGGTGGAGACAAAGAGCCTGTGGTTTTGACCGAGCTTCTGGTTCTGAATGGAATCTGGTGCCATGCAGGTTCAGGAGCTTCACTCCATGCTAGAAGCTTCTAGCAGCTTAAGGAGTTGGGCTGAAAGCGGAAGATTCATTTTGTGGCTCAACATAGAAAAAAACAGGAATGATGAGAAACAAAGTATGGGAAATTTGTTGGTCAGGAAGTCACAGCTGATGGGGTCTATACAATGAGCTAGAACTGAAAATCTTCCACACTCACACTTATCTCCTGCCTGGGGAAGTTTAAGCAAATCTAGGCCTAGTATCCCACTGTGTTTAACCACCATGAAGAGAGGAACTGGAGGACGTCCCATCCATGAGAACTGCACTGTGAGCCCATGTTACCTGGAAGGGCTGCCTCTGTGGTACATTCTGAGTGCTGGGGAACCAACATGGTGCTGAGCTGTCAAGAAGGCAGCATTTGCCAATGTGGGCACATCTGGGCAGAACAAGAGACACCTGCCCCTTCTCCATAAGCACCTCTCTGACCACTGTCAGTTTTTCAGTAGAAAGGCCGTCAGCTGTGGTGTTGATGACAGGGCTTGACTGGTTGGAAGAATTCTGCAGTCTCCGGTGTGAACTATGCCTCTGGGTGTCCTTGTTCAAGCGGCAGTTAATTTGAAAACAATTAGCTGGCTGCCCACCTCCTTTGAGGTGTAGCAAGGCTGGGTGGGCTATTGGGCTGGACTAAGATTCCAGCACAACACTGAGGAGCCAGAATGTTTCTAGGACTGGTCCAGGTTTGAGTTGGCATCAAGGGAAGTCTGGCATTTCCATCACGGATCACAACAAATTAGTCACTGATTTGCCTTAGTTGCTCTGCCAAGTTTTCATTTATTTATATTTGCCTCTATGATATGGAGATACTTATACCTTTCAACACTAAATAGATCAGACAATTTTTCATTATTATTCATTCTTTTTCTTTTCTCCCACTCTTCCAGGTAAAGGGTAAAATGGATCATTATGGCAAATTATAGATAGGAAATCAACAACAGAGACAAAAATGAAAGAGAAGTAGATTTTTATAAGAAAGCTATTGAACTTGTTTTTAAAAATATTTTCATGTGGCAGACTTCCTTTTATCAGCTGGTCAATATGGTGTTTGGGAGTGAGAGATCTTTCTGATAAGAGTATTTCTTTCCTGCCACTTGAATGTCTATTTCTAACCTCAAACCAGACTCACTCTGTCTCCTTAAAGAGGGCAAAAGCAACATGAGAAAACACATCTCCTTTTTCAGTCTCCCTATTCTGTGACCCTCTTTTCCCTGCAAACCATTTGGCTTCCACAACAAAAAAGGTGCCACAAGCAGGGAAAAAATATGTTCCTAGGGACTTTCTCAGTTCATTGCACCACTCACTCAGCTAAATCTGGCAAACTCACACACATCTGGCCTACTGGCGAGTCTCAATAGAATTCAGCTGTGCCTGCACAAGGACACAGGGGGACAACATTTAGTCAGACACGCCCGCCGGCTTGCTAATTCCTCAACTGCGCTGCAAGGGTCACGGGCCACAAAACAGCCCCTCCAAACACATGCACCCTTACTTGGCATTTTGATAGTTGGGTTTTTTTTTTCTTCTCTCATTTTCAGTGTTTAATTCTCTTCTTTTAAAACCGCTTTCGGGGCGCCTGGTTGGCTCAGTCATTAAGCGACTGCCTTTGGCTCCGGTCGTGGTCCCAGAGTCCTGGGATCAAGTCCCACATCGGGCTCCCTGCTCCAGCGGGAAGCCTGCTTCTCCCTCTCCCACTCCCTCTGCTTGTGTTCCCTCTCTCGCTGTGTCTCTCGCTGTCAAATAAATAAATAAAATCTTTTAAAAAACTAAAATAAAATAAAACCACTTTTGTCTTTTGGCTCATTATAAACAGCACTGGAGTCCGGTATTCTGTGCACAATCTTACTTTCTGCACAACATGGAAGAGAGTACAGGATTCAAGGGGACTTTGAATCTATGGACCACAAACCCACTGCCGATTCTGCAGACTTAGGCCTTGCTGTCTCTCAGGCAACTGAGATGACTTCTTTTTATATATGTATATATTTTTTTATTTATTTGTCAGAGAGAGAGAGAGAGAGGCAGGCAGAGGGAGAAGCAGACTTCTGGCTGAGCAAGAAGCCCAATGTGGGACTCGATCCCAGGACCCCGGGATCATGACCTGAGCTGAAGGCAGATGCTTATCCCAAATCATACATTTCCAAAACTATGAAAAGAAGTACAAGGATCATAACTGCAGAGAATGTGTGGAATTTCCTCCTTCATGTCAGTTGTCAAAGGTAATACAGCAGAAAAGGAACCACCCAGAACAGTGGTGACAGTCATGGAGGAAGACAGCAAAAGGCATGGTGTTTATAATTTATAACAAAGAAAACTTTAATCTCTAACAGGAATTACAACATGCCAGGAGCATGGACCACAAGGAAAGTTATCTAATTTTTCAGGCTAACTCACGTTTTAGAAATGCCAAAACATATTCTCCTTTGGTAAAGGGCTTTAGATATACTCTAACTAGGGCTTTTCTTTAAAAGTAATATAAGAGTAAAGCAAAAGTTTCAATGAGCTCAAAAGACTAAGCAAGAAATGAAGGCTTGCCTTTCACCACAGTCCCACTTTCTAGAGCTAAGAACCATAAACAATTTAATCTACAGCCCATGCACATAAAAGCATGCATATCTGCATATTCATACATGTGCATGTTCGCTGGTACATGCTTAAACTATAAGAAACATGCTATCTTATTTAAATGCGCTCAACTATATATATAAAACTCCAGAAGCATAGTTCCATATCATTTGCACATACTGACTTGCTTTTTTATTTATTTATTTTAAAGATTTTATTATCTATTTATTTATTTGTCAGAGAGAGAGCACGTGCACACAAGCAGGGGGAGCGACAGGCAGAGGGAGAAGGAGGCTCCCCGCTGAGCAAGGAGCCCAATGCAGGACTTGATCCCAGGATCATGACCTGAGCCAAAGGCAGATGCTTAACCAACTCAGGCGTCTCTTGACTTGCTTTTTTAAATGGCTAAATTCCATCCTATTGAACAGTTCACTACAGTACCTATATCGCTATTGGTGTATTTTTAGGCTACTTCCAACTTTTAAATGTTACAAAAGAAGATGCAATATGTTTTCCTATAGTGACAGCTACATATCTTGTATAGACAGGACTAAAACTCCTCCAAAATACAGCTACACTCTTTCCAGCAGTTTATGTTAAAGCTCCTTGCTATCACTGGAGAGTACCAGCTGCTTAAATTGTTTTAAACTGGCAAGTGAAAAATACTATCTTATCTTTTTTCTTTCATCATTAATGAGGCCATGTTTCTGAGAAGCCACTGTATTGTTCTTTGAACTGACCATTCTTTACTTATTTTCTTCTACTAGGTTGCTACTGTTAATTGATTGATACAAATGAACCACGTGTTTAGCAAGGAAATTAGCCCATCATCTATCATATGTATTGCAAATACTTTTTCTAATTTTTCATTCATCTGTTTTTTTGCTTTTGCATTGGGGTGGGGGACAGTCTTCTAGAAAAGATGACATTTTAAACAATACATCCATCAGTAACTATAAGACACAGATAGCATGATGCCAACCATGACCTGCTCTGCTCGGGTATCACGCTTATCTTAGGTACCAAGGTCACCAGGACTAACTGGTGGAGATCCCCCTCAAGTTTCACACAGTCACAGAGCCACTTACAAAGTATTTATTCTCACCTGGAAGCCTCTTGCCTTATTCTCAATTGGGATCTTGACCCAAAAGTACCTGCTCCTTTTATCCAGAAGTCACTCAGAAGGCAGTAAACAAAATTTCTTTACTCTTTTGTTTCCCCTTTTCCCTTACTAACAATTCTAGGAGGAGTAGAGGAGAATATAAAGTGTGCAACCAAAAGAAAAATCTAGAAAATTGTTATCTCACTGATGAAAGAATTAGGCTAATTCCCAGGATTCCTTTTACATGTTCACAGTGATTGCCCCAGACCTTATGTTTTGGGGGTTTTCATCCTACTTCTTATCATGATCACTAATGTACATTTATTGAGAATGTCCTATGTGTAGGGCCCTGACAGGACTCACCCCTAGCACACAAAGAACGTCAGGGCATAAGCCCAGCCGACAACGAGATCATCCGTACTTGTACAGATGGGGAGCCAGCTGCAAGGTGCAAATCCTGACACCACCCCCCTCCCAGCCCTCCTCAAGCTCAATCGTTGAATTACCCAGAGCCAGTTAACCTCTCAGGGCTCAGAGTCCTCATCCATAAGATGCAGACAGGTATGGTGTGTCAGAATAATTACAGCAGCTACATTACAGGACTGCCGTAGAGTGAAAGGAATCACTCAGTAGAGCAGTACCTGGCACACGGCCAGGTTTAAATATATATGGCACCCGAATAATAATTAATACAGAAAACAACGTAAGTGAGAGTGTGATAAAGTACAATAAGCCTTACGTCCATACTATGGGACTGCAGAAAAGGGAGCCCCGAAGGAGCAGTCAAGAGATGCCGCTAGGTAAAGTCAGGACGTGAGCAGGATGGCCTAGGATGAGCAAAGACAACTGTGTGCTCCACAGGTGGGGAAGGGACGAGAGCCTACTACATTACTGCGGCAACAATGGACACGCTCGTGTGAGTACAACAGAGGGCTGTGTCTGGACAGAGGGAGGAAATAACTTTCAAACCATCGATTGCCAAGGACTTAAACATCAAGCAGCTCTCAAACATCTCAACTCTGTTTGTTTAATTAAGAAAATGTTTACTTGTTCTTTGCTCTCAGTTAATAAACTGAATCAGCTGGTATCACAGAAGTAGAGCTGATCCCTAACTTAAGAAAGGAGAGTTATGATCCGCAAGTTTATCTCTAAGGCAGACATTTGGAAAAGAGAACACCTGCCCCACAGAAACCCTGTTGTAGAGGATGGAGAACTTTCCAGGCTGGGGCCTGCAATCCCGGACCAAGAACGCTGCTAAGGCAGAGTTGGAACACTATCATCCCGCTCATTCATTCGTTCCTTCCTCTGTTCATTCCACATCTGATGAACACCTACCACCAGTGCCTCGTTGTCCTAAGAGAGGGCGACAGTCGTGAGCCAGGAGAAGCAAGGTGTCTACTCTCATGAGGCTTGTATTTAAGGGTGGGGAAGGGGGGCGGCAAGGAACACAGAGCATAAAAATGAACAAAGAGGTGAATGAAATTACTTCACAGCATGAAAAGTGCTATGAAGAATGTAGAAACAAGTATTGTCAAGGGGCGGAAGACCACTCCATGTGGAAAGAAGTGACATCGATGTGATATTTGAATGATGAGACAGAAGACAAGTGGCAGTAAGTTCCAGGCAGAGTGAACAGTGAGCACAAGGCCGTGGGGGCTGGGAAAAGCTTGGGGCATTCACAGAACAAAATGGCGGCAGTGAGGCTAGAGCAGAGGGAGGAGGAGGAAAATGCCAGGGGCAATTCTTCCTAAACAAGAAGGAATTCTGAATTCCA
Organism: Mirounga angustirostris; assembly: GCF_029215605.1. NCBI lineage: Eukaryota > Metazoa > Chordata > Mammalia > Carnivora > Phocidae > Mirounga > Mirounga angustirostris. The sequence goes on from NW_026991711.1 coordinate 53,557,114, forward strand.
GCTTTGGACAGCAAACACACACCTCCTCCTTCCTTCTCCCGACTGCAGTTTTTGTTGGCAGGGCCGGCCAGAGGTTGGGCAGCTCCTCAGCTGTTGACAGAAAATGCAAGAGGTTGGGGACCTCAGAAGCTCCCATGGTGTAAGGCCACGGGGTCCAAAGAGCATGGTGGGGAAGACAGTGAAAGGCTTGGGTGAGCCGAGGCTAACAAGGGGGTAGCAGCTCCAGTACCCACAAAGACACACTCTGGGGAGAGAGGGTAAGGGGACCTCCATCCCTCTCCAGCAGAATTTTAGCGTATCTTGTTTAGTTAGGGGAAAGATTTCTGCCTTTTGCTTACCTATTTTGTCTGTGAACTTCCAAATTAGCACATTGGACAAAATTGGGAATAGTGGAAATTCCAAAGCTGAGCTATATGCCAACCCAGACTAGGGGAACGAAGACAATTGCTGGTTTACCACCACCCTTTTAAGATTTATAAAACAAAAAACAACAAACAAACCAACAAACCATGCCATCCTAGTAAATGTCCCTTAGGATCACTCTGAAAAGCAAAACAAAATCACTGATGGATGGAAAAGGAGTCTCACCTATTATGACAATTTTTCCAGAGGTTTTTCTATTTTATTTGTTGTCCTCACTTTTATTTTTTATTTTTTTTAAGATTGTATTTATTTATTTGAAAGAGAGAGAATGAGAGATAGAGAGTACGAGAGGGAAGAGGGTCAGAGGGAGAAGCAGACTCACTGCTGAGCAGGGAGCCTGATGCGGGACTCGATCCCGGGACTCCGGGATCATGACCTGAGCCGAAGGCAGTCGCTTAACCAACTGAGCCACCCAGGCGCCCTGTCCTCACTTTTAAATGCTTAATCTTTATAATCACCATGCATATTATAGTATCAAAGTAACTTGTGACTGATGATAATTAAGAATAGGAAATTTCAGAAATGCTTGTTTTCCTAAGCCAAGTTTCAACTAAACGTTTTTGCTACTAAAATTATGCTTTCTTATACAAATGTTGAATATAACGAAGTTGCTCTGGAGATATTAAGGTTTACATTTTTTCTCACTTCTTATTTTTTACCTTGGATTAATATGCCAGTTTGTATTTGACGCTAGATTTCTTTATTCTTAGAATAATGAGACCACATTTCTCTCTATGAGGTCATACTGTTTTCTTGAAATGGATGAGTATTCCACAGTCATAAGGGGTAAAAACTCAGTGAACCTAGCCACAACCATCAGTGCGTAGGTCAAAGAATTTTATACTTATTATATCACATGAATTCTATTCTACTACTATTTCTAAGGAAGATGAACACCCATGGTGAATAAATGTATTTTATTTCTGGGTTTAGAATATACAAATTGTTATTCTCAATGGCAACAGCATATCTATCTTCTGCTAGAATGTGAATTTTTTGAGGGTTGCCTGGGTGGCTCAGTTGGTTAAGCATCTGCCTTTGGCTCGGGTCATGATCCCAGGGTCCTGGGATCCAGCCTCATGTCCTTCTGGCTCCCTGCTCAGCAGGGACCCTGCATCTCCCTCTCCCTCTGCCTCTCCTCTGCTCAAGCTCTCTCTTTCATCTCTCTCTCTCTCAAATTAATAAATAAAATCTTTAAAAAAAAGAATGTTATTTCCTGTTAAAGTCCTTTTATCTGCAGCAAAACAGAAAGAATATTGGTTATTTGAGGAATAAAGTATTATTTCTGAAAGACAAAGAGCTAAGACTAGAAGCTAAGAACTCTAAGAACTTAGTATTATCTGGACTGGCATCATTTGACAGTAGAAAAATTATAAGACATTGTGTCCACTCTCAGAAGAGTATAGATCTTTCAAAAGCTTAATAGCTTACTGAACTGTATTTGTATTCTAAATCAAATGAATTTAAATGTTCATATGTGTGAAAATGATTTTCAAATTATAAAGTACTGTAAATGTAAGGGCATGCCATTATTATTACTGGAGTTGTTTTATTATGCCAACTATTATGACAAAAGTCCTATCATTACCTTTTCAGTGCTCAGGCCCAGAGCATCTTAAATAAGAATGAGTGGAACAGTTTACCCTCCTGAAATTAGAGACAGCCAATGGAAAATGTTATCCCATCCAATAAATCAATTTGTGTCTTCCTAATCTGAACAAAGTACCTTACAGTCAATTTCTGATTGGTCTTTCCATGAACTTTTTAAAACTCACCAGAACAGATGGAAAGAAAAATACAACTAACACTTGATAGTGTAATGAGTGGCCTGAAAGCCTGGAGTAAAAACCACATCATAACCAAATCCTTATCAGGAAGGGCAGCATCAGGGCATATTCCTTACACTTAACGCTTCGGAGTTATCAAAGTAACACATCTGAACACAACATCAGCATCAAGGGCTTTTCTCCGTATCAAAACTCACTTGCAATCTTGCTACCTCTATTATTGTCTTAAAACTCATGCCATCTTCAGTCCAGAGTTCCATCACTTCTATCTAACCTTTAGATAATAGTTTTAAATGTTTATATGGTTCAAAATGGACACAATTACATCCATTAAATTAAACAAAGATTAAAGTTGACTAAAATAATAAACATAATTCCTAGAGTTAATTTTATCCCTGTCTAGACATGGCCCAATGACTTAACTCATTTTTGTATACTTAAGTAGGAAAAGGAGAATCATAAATGTCCCTAATTTAGAGGAGAGAACTGAGGTATAGAGGGATAACTACCTTGCAGAGGAGGATTTAGTACTTAATCTACATGTCTACTCTGTTCCCTTCCCACATTCAGAGCTGCAAGGAAGAGAAGCAGAATTTATAAAGTAAGATTTGTAAATCATGATAACATGAGTCAGGGTACAATTATGTAACTTTAAACACTGCTGAATTTAACAAGATAGAAACCCAGAGCTTGATATTTATTGAATTACTTACATGCCTTTTCCTGGTTTCTTGTTTACAATAAATTTTATGGGAGGATATTTCAGATTGTGACTTCTAGCCAGTCCATTCTCTAATGAGACTACAGCCTGTTTGGATTTTAAAGCTTTCTGACATTTAAAAGTGTATACTTTGGGTCTCTAAAAGCCACAGAAAAAGCTTCTCTACTATAAAAATGTTGATCTGCTGCACTTTCAAAACATAATATGAAAAACCCCGAGATGATAGATCTTTCTTTGTGATAGAGTAACACTTTTTTCAAACCTTTGACAATTGGCACTATTATAAAATTGAGTTAAATCGGATAGTATATGGCTACAGCCACAATGTTTTGACCAAAAGTGTCAGGTAAAGGCTTTGCCTCCAAAGGTTAATCCAGAAGCCATTTCCTCCTTCCCTGACTTGCACAAAGCCTTCTGAAACAGCTTGCATGTAGCACACGGCCCGTGGAGAATGACATGAATGAAGAACACCCAATATATGAATTTCAGTTTCAGCTTTTAACAACGGAGAGTTGTCCTCAGCAAACATGTCAGGGTGCCTTTGGAAGAAAGTCAGAGACTCCTCTGGCCATTTCAGTCACCAAGAAAGAGAAAAATCATACTTTAACCAAACCAACGTCAGCATGATAACCTCCTCCCGGAAACATTTTGTTAGATCTGCCCATTCTACCTAAGCTTCTAAGGGTCAAGTCCAATCACAAGCTGGGAGAAGAGACAGCAGCACTTAATAAGCAGCTCGCTTAATAAGAAAGAAGCGAGCTCCTAAAATAATGCACCCGGCTCCCAATCTAGCCTTAGCCACTCTTTCACCCAGAGCAAGTCCTAAAACTTGTGTTTTTTCTGGGTCTGCCAAAATTCAAGCTCCTTCATTAATCTGTTGATTTCAGTCCATTAGTATAATTATTATTTTCATCACTGCAATCATTAAGTTTTTAAAACTCATTGTATTGATGAGACTAGACAGAGAAAGGCAAACAGACTTCATTTTGAAAGCCAATTTTGATCTATTAGCAGTGAGTGGCTGGCTGAACTAAGAAGAATTCTGAGGCTGGTATGATGGGAAAGTGCAATCTAATGATTTCATGCTATCCATTATGGATACAGGTCTGTCAAATCCCCAGGACTTACAGCACATGTAGGTAATCAATAAACGTTTAGTGAAACAATGATTTTATGCAATGTGGCTGAGGTCTCTTTGTCAGAGAAGCTTAAAACACACACACACACACACACACACACGTAATGGACAGTAAATAGCTGTATGCCCTTAGGTATAAATGTATTCCTTCATTTATTCATCCACTCATTTAGCCTTTCATCTGAAATACTTCAATAGTTCCTTAAGGAGTCTTCCTGTCTACACCGTCGCCCCTTTCTAAGCCACACTGCTATTAGAATGACCTTTTTCTATAATACTATTAGATCATGCTTGCCTTTCTCATCCCTGGCTCTTCATTCTCATTGGGCTCTCTTATGAAGTATGCCACCCAAGCATATAAAAACCAGCCATAGCAGACAGATAAATAAATTGGGTGGATGGATGGATGGCTGACAGGGAGGGGGAGATGGAGAGATAGACAGACCCCAGATATTCAACCAGGACACCTTCATTAGTCAATTTACCAATTACTCCCTGTTTTCTGTTTCCCTGAATCCCCTTGGCTTTGGCTCACAGATCTTCTTAAAAGCTCTGATTTCATTATAATCCATGGGCTTGGGTAAAAGACACTCCCAGAAAAACGAAAAAAAAAAAAAAAAAGAAGAAGAAGAAGAGTTCCCTGGCATTTCCGCATGGAGAGGCATATTGAAACAACGCCTCTTCCTCTATGAAAATCTCTTACATGCGGTATAAAGGACAAGCTCCTTAGCAGTGCACAAACCATCCTTCTCCATCTGGCCTTCGGTGCTCTGGCTGGGCTTCATCTGCAGCCAGTCCTCATTCCCTAAGAGTGAGCCCCTCATAGCCCCCTGACCGCATCATGATGTTTCTAGTTCCAGGTCTTTTTACAGGTTGTTTTTGTTTATTCGTCTGCTGGACAAACTCCAGCTTGGTTCCAAAAACCCAGTTCACAAATTACCCCCACACCACACCCTGGAAAAAGCTAGTCATCCCCTTCTTTAGGTTAGCTCTGTACCTCTCCCATAAATATTTCATCATTGCACCAGTCACGTGCTCTGTTAATGAGTTTAAATTAAGATCTGAGAGCTGGTCAAGAGCAGGAACTTTGCCTAAATTTGTCTCTGTTCTCTTGGCACCCAGCGCAGTTTAGGACACAATGAATATAACGGAGTATATCTTCAAGGTTTTCAGGTTAGGAGGAAAAGGCAACAGTTAATAACGTTCACTGAGAAATGGAAAACAGAAGCAGATTGTCTTATGAGACGTAATCTGTTTCACGTGCAGATGTTTGTAAATTTTGAAGCCCCAGTAAGATGTGCTCCGGAAGAAACCAGAAGAAAGTCAGGAAGTCTGGGCCCAGAGCTGGAGAAAGGGGTGGGAACTGAAGGTAGTGGAGGTCCTGGATGGTAAGGAGGACCTAAGAGGAGACAAAGAAAAGAGGTAAGGAAAGAACCCTGCAGGAATGCTTTAGAAAATAAGATACTGAAGAAACTAGAGGCCACTGAAGGAAGCCGAAGGCTGGAAAATTTAAGTAAGAAAGGATTGTTAGTGTCTCGTAATGATGGAGGGGGATGAAAACCAAACACACATGGTGGATTGGACAACCGAGAGGAGAGAGTATAGGGAGAAGTGAGACATCAGAAAGCAATTTCAATGGAGGGAAAGGACCAGGAAAAACCAGACTGCAGTTGGTCAGAATGAATGAGTGTCTTTCATCCGGACTCATTACAGAGATCAGGAGTCTGGATGAAAGATGGCTCGAGCAGGAAGCTGCCGGTGGCCTCCTGGGTGGGGAGCAGAGGGAAAGAGGGAATGGAGAGGACTGGAGAGAAGGAATTAGCAAATGAGCAAAGCAGGAAGGATTTTACTTTTCCCACTGCAACGTGTTTCATATTTTATATTTTGGGCAAGATGTCCTTAAGAAAATGGTTCCAAAGTTCCTACTGGGGATGAATGCTTATCCTCCTCCCCCCACCCCCATTCCTTGTGTTTCCATAGAAGGGAGGGAACATCAACTTCACAAGAAGATATCATCTCTGCCTTCCCACTCACTTCTTCCTGGGAAGGAGTCATTTATCTCATTTTTTAGTTTCGGAAAAGGGAGTGAGCTTGTCCAGCTCATCACCCTCTTCCCTTAAATTAATAGGAGGCACAGGTCCTTCTATTTCATTATGTTTTCAATAGCCTGCCATGGCAGAGGGGGGCAGAGGCTGTCTAGCTCTGCCTGTACTTGAGCGGTCAGTTTATATCAGAGGGGCTGTATTAAGAAGTCCGTGTGGTCTCAGACCTAAGCCATATTCTCCAGTTCAGCAATACTGGTAATAAACCTATGGTGTGAGCTCCATTCATCTGCCTCCAGCGTTTGCTTCTCAACTAGATCTGAACTCAAGGGGGAGAATCCACACCGTAAAACTACAAAGGAGAATATTAAAGAAGAGATACAGAAATACAAGGGCTTCAATTCATTGTTTGAGATTTGAAGGGGTGGAAGTGGATAATCTCTAAAGTACCTTCCAGCAACCTCTAAACTGTGCTTGCCCATGTGCGTATCAGACAAGTAAGAGGAACCATGAGTCAGAAACATCTCAGAAGCAAAAAGGAGTATTTCAAGTAGAAGCAGGTGGTCAACAGTGTAACAGCAGTAAAGTCTCTTGGGACGAAGACAGTTTAAGAGACCATAGGGTACCTTATCAAGAGCCTTCTCTGAGACAGGAAGAGATCAATACAATGAAGATGTATATGCATAAATAAAATAAATAAATTGTATTTATATAAATAAAACAGATATGCACCGATAGACATACAATGATATAGACAAACAAAAATTAAAAAAAAAAAAAAAACAGAATCAAGCTGGAGAAAATTCCAATTCCACCAGCTGGAAGTCTACGCTTATATAAGCTTCTTCCTCAACTAGATGATGAGACTTTGTACCTTTGCCCCTAAATTTTCCCAGAGAAAAAATAAAGTAGCCACAAAATGCTTAAAAGCAAATGCTAAAAACTGTTTGGCTCCAAGAACAGAACAGCTTTTAAGCAAGCTGAAGACAGTAGAATATTATTTTGCTCTCTTGTCCCATGGAAGCTCTGAGACCTTTCCAGTTGCAGCGTTCCATATACCAGCGCCTGAGGGGAGGAGGGTCTCCAGGCTCTGAGCTCGAGGAAAACAATGATGATCCTGGGCAGGTCATCGCACTCCTGGCTTAAGGACTAATGGATTTTATCTGATTCATCAGTGAGCACCTTAGGGAACAGAGTAGAGAAAGCAGTTTTGGGGTTTTTTTTTTGAGGGGGTGGTGGTGGTTGTTTTGGTTTTTTTTCCCACCGCTGCTGCTGTAAACAGAAATCTCACTCAGGCTTGTCCTGAATTCTTGCACAGGAAATCTCTGCTCACCTGCCTTTTGAGACACAGGTCTCCAGCAGGCACTCTCCAGAGGCAGAAGTAAGATGTGTTCCATGTGGTGCAATCAGTTGCTATGTGTTCCATTGTGGCAACCGAGATTCACAAGGGCAAAGCTGATCCACCGCAGCTTTCAGCTATAATCCCCCTGGAATCTGGCCCTGCTGTTAGAGGGATAATTATCTGGTTATCCCTGAGGCCAGTTCTTACGGTTTTCACAGAAAAATCACCTCTTGCATAAGACATGAAATTTAAAATCATCCCTTCACAGATATCACTGAGTCACTCCATTACCTTTGGGACAGATATAAATTATACATTCTTTGATTCTCTTTAAAATTTTAGAGGCACATGGGGACAGAGAAGGATCTCACTGGTACTAAAAAATATAAGGCACTCCAGAAAGAAACAATAACTCGTGTGGTATTAACTGCTACTACAGCTCCAAAGGCCCCCTGGTTGGTCAAGGAAATCATAGAAAGCATGAAAAACTAACAGGAGGCTTGCATGCTAATGACGGCTGGTGACAAGGACTCATTGAATGTCACTACTTCATGTCCTCATGCTGCTCATTTTTCTTATCTCAGTGACTTCTCCTTTCACAAGACTGTTGTACCCCTATGAATTAGCGTCCTTCTGGGTGTCTGCAACCAAGAAGGCACTCAGGAACGTCTGTGTCTGAACCCCATGCACTCTTAATGCGTTTCCCTTCCCCCCAATTCCACTCCTTAATATTGAGAGAATTATTTGTACCATGGAAATGGTGTTGTATGAATCCCCTGCAGCTAGCTGGGTTTTTACTCTAGATGCTGCCAAGGCTTGCTATCATACATGTATTTATTTCAAAGAGGGCGTGACATTTTCATAATTAGCATGAATAAAATGCAATGGCTGTCACTGCAAGAATAAAGAAATTCGTGTGTTCTCATGCTCTGCTGCTACGACAACCTATTTCACACCAGCATCTATTCCCTACTGATGGACTGTTCCAGATGCAAGCTCCCAGCACAGCCCTGCAAGTATGTTACCCACACAGACATGGCTACGGATGTTTCTTTCCATGGTCCACATTCAATATTAACCTCACTTTGTCCCATTATTATTCCATTAAAGGAACATTCCCTAAAGATTCAAACCCACAGTATACCGTTTGCCTCAGACATCTGATAACTTTAAGACAGATAAAGAACAGCATCCAAAAAAAAAAAAAAAAAATCAGTCTTGCCACGGAAGTTACTTAAATTGCTTGGTTCTTACAGCTGCTGATGAGAGTCTGAGGAGTTCTCTGACTTATGGGAGAAGTGAGACAAACTTCAGTATCCTGCTTTAAAGGCTTTCCTGAAGCAAAATGCACTGAGCAATATTAATTTTTCAAGCTAAAAATTAGAGGTATTTGAAAACTATTGTTCCCCCAAACAGGAAAGAAAATTGCTGTTGAGAGACTAAAATGTGTACCCACTGTCACCAAAACATATGACAATTCTACACAAAATGCCTTTAAGCCCTTGACCTAATGAAGTTAGTGACAGGATATGGATGACTAGAACAGAAAACGAAACTCAGGAAGAATTTTGTTCATGAACTGCCGTATTTCTCCTGTCTTTTAACCAATTTTCCCCCTCAAAATTAGAACATGGACTGCAAATCTTCACAGCTAATGCTGCATATGACAGATGAAGTGCTATTTAAAATGTAATGTTATATGTGTCAATCTGGTAGGGAAAAACAAGAGCCCATGTGAAGGACTTTCCAGATAGGTAGTGGTCTAAAAAGGTTATAAAGATGCCAATCAAGACAGCGAACCACAAAACAGCTTTCCCCATCCAATTAGAAAACATGCAATATTGTCACCAAGTTCTGCAAATGCAAGAATCCTTTCAGCCTGAGCACTTGCTAGCATATTCCCACTCTATTAACTTGACCTCCAGTGTACAATACATCATCACTTTCTACTAAAATTAATGCTTTGGGTTAAAATCAGTGCTTAGAAGACATTAATGAAAATGATTTACTGGGTACATCATGCATGCTATTTCCCAAGTTTCTAATCTTTTTAATTCACTGTAAACCAAAATCATGAGAGGTGGAAGGACACTCAAGAGTTGTAACACTTCCACTGTTGACTAAAACATACACTTTGGTTTTCGACTTTAATCCCAGCCAAGGAATCTGTGCTAGCTAAACACTGTCATGCTTGAGTTCTCAGCAAAGAGAAACCACTGGTTTCCTACAAACACACTTTATCATAGTAGGGGAATTTCTCCCTCATGAATCACTGCATAGATATTTACACAGATGCACGACAGAGACACAGGGTGTGGAAAATCCAGGTTATTCAAAATAATTCCACAATGATTGGCCACCATGTTGAGAAACTTAACTGCATTATGCATACACCTACTTGATGCTCTAGAAACTAGATACCATATTGAAATAGGATAGAAAGGGAAATGGGCCAGTTAAAGCTGTATGTTCTTTCTCCTTCCCTCATGGAAATTTCTGCAGAGTAGGGTCTGAAAATAGAGACAAGATTGAAAGTTTGCCAAACTTAGACTGTTTTCATAAAACAAACAAGTGAATCACAGGTAACTGCACTACTGCTGTGTTCTTCCCCTCTCTCCCCTCCGACCCTGCCTCTCCAAAAATGGAAAAATACATCAGCTCCTCTCTGGATAGATGCAAGTGACACAGAAGACTTCAGTAGGCGATATTCAGTCCTCATCTTCCAATCATCTGAAATCAGCTTTATTCAACTATTCCTAAGAAGTGCCTCTGCCTTCCTGTTGAACCATCAATCTTGAAACTCTTCTCGAGAGGCTCATGTTACAGGGTGTGTTTACACTGTGGTTACTAGCAAGTAACCAGCAGCTCAAAACTGCAGGACTAGGATATCAGAAGAATAAAACACAGGTTCCTCAGGAACTTAGCCTAGTGCTACCCATGGTTCTCTTCACCCAAAGAGATGCCTGCCTAGCCATTTGGAATTCTGTGCCAGTTTCCTCATCTGTAAAATCAACCCACAGAGGTGGCATGACAGTCTGCTATGGTTACAAGGCATGAGGAGTTACACCTTGATTGAATCCAGAGGGTAATGGCCTGGGCAGGGGAGAATTAAGAAAGCACATTCTAGGGGTGCCAGGGTGGCTCAGTCGGTTAAGCATCTGACTCATGATTTCGGCTCAGGTCCTGATTTCACAGGTCTTGAGATCGAGCCCTACATCAGGCTCTGCACCCAGCAGGGAGTCTGCTTGGTATTCTCCATCTCGCCCTCTGCCCCTCCCCCCATTCTCACACACTCACTCTCTCTCTCAATTAAATCTTTTTTTTTTAAAAGAAAGCACATCCTAGAAATATATTGTAATATGTAAGTTCCTAAAGACTACAAAGAAAAAAATGGAATAATTTACAGTCCACTGAAGTATACTGACCTTGTGGTCTAATGGGAAACTTGTGAGAGAAGATAATGGAACACAAAATATTTTCTTCAATTTGAAAGACAAGTCAGAGAAAAAATGTTAAGAAGGAAGAAAACTTGATCTTAAAAGCAGTCAGGGTAATTCTCTAAGAACTGCATATCTAATCCTAACATTTCTTTACTTAGGCTGGCCCCAAATCCTTAACATGAACTGTTGTCACGGGATAATAGAAGCTATTTAGGGTTCTAAACTGGGAGAGGAGGGAAGCATATAATCCCTCCTTCTGCTTGTAAGACCCAATCCACTTGTCATTCAGGTTACTGCTTTCTCTAGGAAACATCCCCACACCTCACCATGAGATCAGGGGCCCACTGTATGATCTTATAGGACTCTGTACTTGGTCTTCATATATATCACACTTGTCATTATTTTTCAGTGTTTCTCTAGCCCCCCAGTGATCTGTGCTGTCCAATTTGGTAGACACTGGCCACATGTGGCTACTGAGCACTTGAAATATGGCTAATTCAAACTGAGATGTGCTTCTGTGTGGAACACATATCATATTTGGAAGACTTACTATGGATTTCTCCAGAAGGAGTGTAGCCCTGCTGAAACCTTGATTTCAGCCCAGTATTCCAACCTTAGTACTATAAGAGAATAAATGTAGGGTGTTTAAAGCCACTAAGTTAGCGGTCATTGTTAGGGCGGTAATAATAAACAAATACATGTAGCTACTAGAAGGTTTACATATGTGTATCCCATATTATTTCTCTTGGACAGCTTTGGATTTAGTCATAAACTCCAGGAGGACTGGGCCACGGCTGTTTCGTTCACTGCTCCATGACCTGCCCCCAGCACACTGCCAGGCTCATGCTGCCCAATCCAAAATCGTGGGAATGAATGAAGCAATTGAAACGAAAGCAGTTCCTCTCCTCTCAGAAATGTGTAATCCATTCATTATTCTAATAAACATTTATTAAGCACTTACTCTGAGTCAGGTACTCTGCAAGGTGCTGAGGATACAAAAACAAGCAATAAGTAGTTGCCAGGGGCTGGGCGGGGGGTGGGGGGGAGGGATAGGGAGCAACCGCTTGATGGGTATGGGGTTTCCTTTGGGGATGATGAAAATATTCTGGAACTGGATAGCGGTGGTGGTTGCACAACACTGTGAATGTACTAAATGCTACTGAATTGTTCACCTTAAAATTTTTTGTTGTTATTGTTGTTATGTGAATTTCACCTCAATAAAAAAACAATAAAATAAACAAGAAGATGGCAAGGTGCCCTGGCCCCTGACCTCAAGAATCTCAGTGTAGCCCAGGACTGTATGCATGTAAGTATGTGCATGCCAGAAAGCACTTGAGGTCTGATGCCACGGCCGTATCCAGGACACAGCTGCTTCGGAGGGAGGCCAAGGGCAAGGAGGAGCATATGCCTAGATAAGGAAATGGGTGCCAGGAAAAGCTTGAAAACATGAAATGGGGGCTGTTTAAGCTAAATCTTCAAAGATGAGTAGGGTTTAAAACAATAAACACAACCATGCAAACTATGGAAGGAGGAGTGAGTATTGCAGGCAGAAAACACAAACATGTATAGCAACTTTTCAAACTCCTGGCATTCTTCATCAATTGACAACTGTCTGCTTCCACGTCCCTATTCTAATTGAGAGTGCTTACAGAGTAAAGCCTTAATCCTTAACGTCACAGCTACTGTAATTACCCACAGTCACAGAACCTAGAGAGCAAAAGCCGTTTAATAATGGGAAACGATAAAGAAAGGGAAATGGAAACCAGAAACTTCATTGACTCTATGGGCGATCCAATCAAATGTACATGTAATATACAATTAGAGACAGGAAAGAAAAGGAAAAAAAAAAACAAACTAGTTTTGCTCAGAGTTTGATCACACAAGACAGTCATTTGAAACCATCTGGCTTCTGATACAAACAAGATGTATAGACCTAAATATAATTTAGGAAGTACACTAAGAAGTTATCGAAATCACAGAATAGACATCAAGGTAGATGAGGCCTCTTGGCTTCTCTTCTGGTTGGGAAAGATTTTTTTTTTTTTTAAAAAAAAGATTTTATTTATTTATTCATGAGAGACAGAGACAGAGAGAGGCAGAGGGAGAAGCAGGCTCCCAAGGAGCAGGGAGCCCGATGCGGGACTCGATCCCACGACCCTGGGACCATGACCTGAGCTGAAGGCAGATGCTTAACGACTGAGCCACCCAGGCGCCCCTGGTTGGGAAAGATTTAAATACAACCTGGGAATATCAATTAACGGGTATCTCAACTAAGAGCTGACTCAAACTCAACTATATTCTGGATAAAAGAAAAGAGGTAAATTAGGGAAAATGTATTATATTTATGCTGTAGGAGGATTTTATTTTTTTGTCAAAATTTTCGACACATTTGAAAACTTTTACTTCTAATTCTTAATAAATGAAATAATACCAAATATTTGTTCTCAGTTCAAATATTAACTCCTCATAAAATAGAATACCTCCTATCAAAAGTAGAATCAACAGTTTCAATCAAATCACTTTGCTTGATTTCCCTCTGATCATTATGTGATACTTTCTGGTTCACTGTTTACATCTGCCTCCCCTCTCCAGAATGTAAGCTCCATAGGGCATGGCTGGTATGTCTTATTCCCTGGGTCATCTGCAGCATCTGTAAGGGTGCCAACCCTTAGTAGGTACATTTGTTGAATGAATAAATAAACAAGAAATTCAAATATCACTCCCTGGCTTAATTCCATATCCCATCTCCTCTCCCCAATGATTTATAAAACTTTATAACTGAAATATTAATTTTATATCTATTCTAGAGATCATACTAGATGTATTGAATATTGTAGGGTCAATTAAGAGCATGGAACCAGAAATCGTATGGCCTAGAAAGAAGTCCGAATTCCTTCTAGTTGTATGGCCTTGGGTAAACTACTTAACCTTTCTATAACTTGGTTTCCTCACTGGTAAAATCAAGTTATTAATATTAGCTATGTCATGAGGTTTTTTGAAGACTAAAAGTACACAGAATAGTGCCTGGGACCTACCAAGCACTCACTAAATATTGGGTTAAAGTCACAGAGATAAGAATAGTGGTTTAACAAAATGTAGGATTTTCTAGCCTCAGCAGGTATTAGGAATGAGTTATCTGTACCAACAGTGTTCAAACAGAGACTTAAGTATCCACTTGATTGCGATATTGAAGAGAGGATTTATGCATCATAAAATCATTTACATTAGATAACTTTTAATATCACCCCTCCTTCTCTTCCAAACCTAAGATCCTATGGTCATGACTAACACTATAAACTGAAATTAAGAAGTATACAGCACAATTCCTAAATGCAAAAACAAGGAGCATTTCAGCCTCCCGTACCCAGCAGATGCATTTGTACTATTTTCACAAGAGAGTCGGTCTCTTCTCTGGACACAGGCAACTTCCTGTTGACCACATGGAATTCGAGATGGATGAACATGGGAACTGGAGCTCAGGTGTTCTTGGAGACACAAAAAGTTTGGCTTGCCTAGAAGGCTCATGTTAAAGAAAATTAAGAGTAAGCCTGAAGGAGAGAAGCTGCAAATGAGCTAAAAAAAAAGAAAGAAAAGTAAACACTATAGTTCTTCATAGGAGAGTAAAATTTAAATGTATCCAAATCCAAAGAAGCCCATATCTTGATTGCAGATAGAGGGATAGGAAACTGGAAACAAGCTGACCTTTCCCAAAGAGGCCTTAGCATGGGAAAGAGTAGCTTCCAGGGGCCACCAATAGGACTGGCACAGAGGGTGGGGATGGGCATCAAAAGCTAAGTATACAGGGCATGCATCCAGATGCAAGGGGCTGGTGGTTGGGTCTTCTTAAAGGAAGGGGAGACCTGAAAAATCTAAATCCAGGCTCAGAGTGAAAGAATGAATCAGTGGGCTTCTTCCAAATTTGTGGTATCAGGATATAACCTGGGATACGTCCTTGAAATACGGAAACCCCTACATTGCCTGCTACACCAGAAAAGACCAAATAAATAGCATTCTGCATTAATTTTTATGTGAAATGGATTTTTATTACACTCTAGTTGGCTACAAATTAGCAGTCTATGTGTGCTTAGTCAGCTGACCTTCACCTTGGTTTTGTTTTTGTTTTTTGTAAACGAGAATGGACCCTTTTAGTACCAAACAAGTAATGTTACGAGCATTCTCAGACATAGTATAACTTAATCCTCTCCAGTGGTAGATTTAGAGCAGCTTCTCTGTGAGGTATTTTCAAGCGCTGACCAGAATAGCTGTACCAATAATGGTTCCTGTATGCTCAGGTGAATACCTAAAAATACACACTTACTCTCCTTTCTCTAGCAGTGAAAGTCATTTTCAGTGACCCTACAAAGGACTTTGATGTCAGGGTGTGTTAACCTCAGCTAAGCTGTTTCAAATCCTACACACACATTGGGGGAGGGGGAGGGGCTTCTTTGAAAATTCTGATGAGCTAGACAAAAGTTGTTTTGAAATTACTCTATTTCTTTCACATTGTTTGCATACAATTTTTAGTAAGCTCATCTTCAGCTCAAAGAACTTCAGTTTATTTTTATAGGTAAGGTTCTACTCTTTATCAATGGTGTGCTGATTTTTTTTTATGTGTATATGCTACATGTACAGAAACTTGCTTGAGTATTTAGGAATTTAGTTTAGAACCTTGAAAAGTTTTAAATGTAATGTATATATGTTATTTAATATGCCATGTTTACATTTAAGAACTTGTCAATTTAATATGGCTTGCCCTTTGGGAGCTTAATTGCAGCAGATGGTAATAAAAGTTAGGACTCTGTGTTGAAATGTGATATATAGATTTATTTTAAGGCTATTGGAAGAGTTAGTTTATTTGGTAGACCTTGTAGTCTCTTATACCCAAACATAGAGCAAAATATTGGAAAATAATTTTAATAATCTCTGATTCCTCATGGTTCCTCCTGGTATCCCTATTTCACTGGTTTCAGCCAATCCCCAGGGAGGAAAAAAAAAAAACAAAACAAAAGCTAAAAACAATTTCTTTCATACACAATTAAAAACAATTTAAAAAATTTTTTAAATTTTCTTTTCTTTTTTTTTTAGATTTTATTTATTTATTTGACAGAGAAAGACACAGTGAGAGAGGGAACACAAGCAGGGGGAGTGGGAGAGGGAGAAGCAGGTTTCCTGCTGAGCAGGGAGCCCGATGCGGGGCTCGATCCCAGAACCCTGGGATCATGACCTGAGTCAAAGGCAGACGCTTAACGATTGAGCCACCCAGGCGCCCTTAAATTTTCTCATGTCATATAGAACTATCATATAAATGGAGGAAAAAGGTTTAAAAAGCGTATTTTCCAACCATAAGTGGTTCTAAATTATAAGTGATAATGTCCCTAGTATCTTAGTGGGTGTTTTTGGTTGTCACAATAAACTGGAGGACTCCATTGGCCTTTACTATGTAGTAGCCAAGAATGCTAAACATCTTGCAGTGCATAAGACAGCCATTCACCATGGAGAACTGCCCCACCTAAAATGTCCCATTTTAGGGGACACAAGGAGAAAATATAGAAAAATATAGAAATAGATAAAGAGCAGAAAATTATCTCCTTCAGTTCGTGATAAATCAAGTGGACACAAAAATATGTAATGATACATAATATCATACCATAATACCATAGATCGACCATAGAATACCATAATTAAAACTGTAGATCTACTTAATACATATCATACCTGCACCCTGGAAACAGATTAAATATCTTTCCTTTCCAATATCTGTCAAACAGGCACAAAATTCGACAACGTATTATGCCACAAATAAAACATCAATACATGCCCCCAAAACAGGAAAGTACAGAAAACATTCTCTTATCACAATGCAATAAAACTATCAATTACTCACAAAACTAGAAAAAAAAATGCTCTGTCTTCTGAAAATTTTAAACCTGTCTCATAATTCTGGGGTCAAAAAAAGGAGAGCATCTAGAAAACAGCTATGTTAAAAAATCCATGGGATAGCTAAAGTAGTGCTCAAAGGAAAATTCATAGACTTCAATAGTTTATTAATAAACAAGGAAGAATAAAAAATAAATTAAGCATCTCAGGAAATTAAAGGAAACAAAAACTACAGAAGGCAGGAAAAAGGAATTAATATACATAATATAAATTAATTGGAAGAAAGGAGAGTAGAGGATTAGTAAATCAAAAAGCCAGTACTTCAACTGTTAGCTAATCAAATCAAGGGGGATGATGAAGGAGACCAATTCAATTATACAAAATAAGAATCAAGAAGAGGCAAATAACACCAATATAGAGGACATTTAAAAAAATCATAACAGATTTCTTTGCTCAACTCTGTGCAAATAAATTTCAAAACCTGGATGACAGAGATAATTTATAGAACATATGGTATGCCAAACTGCTTCCAGAAGAGAGAAAAGATCTAATCAATTACCATATAAATAAAGGAAGTTGTTAAATGGTTACCACCAAAACTGGGGAGACACACACACACACACGCACACAGCTTAGATGGCACAACTTGCCAAACCTTTAAAATACAGGTTAATTCTGGGGCGCCTGGGTGGCTCAGTCGTTAAGCATCTGCCTTCAACTCAGGCTATGATCCGAGGGTCCTGGGATCGAGCCCTGCATCGGGCTCCCTCCTCGGCAGGAAGCCTGCTTCTCCCTCCCCTACTCCCCCGGCTTGTGTTCCCTCTCTCGCTGTGTCTCTCTCTGTCAAATAAAAATCTTAAAAAAAAAAAAAATACAGGTTAATTCCAATACCATTTACACTCTTACAGGGCACCTGGGTGGCTCATTCGTTAAGCATCTGCCTTCGGCTCAGGTTGTGATCCCAGGGTCCTGGGGTCAAGTCCCGCATCGGGCTCCCTGCTCAGTGGGGAGTCTGCTTCTTCTTCTGCCCCTCCACCCTGTGCGTGCTCCTGCACACACACTCTCTCTCTCTCCACAAAAATAAATAAAATCTTAAAAAGAATTTTTAAAAAAATTAACTCTTCCAGAGTTTACAAAGCAAGAGTAACATTGATGCCAAAACCTGACAGCACCAAAAGAAAAGTATAGAGCAAACTCAGTAAGGAATGGCAACGCAAAAATCCTAAGTTAAATATTGACAAATAGAATCCAATTTAAATAATAATGTGCCTGACCAAATGGAATTTATTTCAGGAGTGTAAAGAATAAAAATTTTGAAAAACAAGATAAAAAACTTAAGAAAAAATATGTCAGCACCAAATCCCTCACTAGGACGTTCAATGCCTTTGAGAGAGCATGATCGTTTTCATTTCCACATTAATGCCACTGGTCTGATGACAGCGCCATTCAGTCTCCTGCGTACTTATGCCATGTCCTGTCTCTTGACCCCTGCCAACTTCGTGTCTTTGTTTGGAATGTCACGAGCCCAAACTTGCTTCCAGTTCCAAATGTCCTATCCCCCGA
Organism: Mirounga angustirostris; assembly: GCF_029215605.1. NCBI lineage: Eukaryota > Metazoa > Chordata > Mammalia > Carnivora > Phocidae > Mirounga > Mirounga angustirostris. The sequence continues at coordinate 53,575,447 of NW_026991711.1, forward strand.
TCAAAACCAAATTTAAATACTAACTCATAAGAAAAGCTTCCTTGATTCTCCCCACAAACAGAAACTTTTCTCCTTTTGCTGAACAACTGAAAAGCCTTCTCCTTCTCTCTTATGGCACCTGTCACAGTTAACCCTGTATTACAGGGATCCGTTCGAAGCACTACTTCTCCTATTAGACTAGAAACTTTTTTGAGCCTAAGGGCCATGTCTTTTGTACCTTTGTATTCCAATCACTGCAAGCACAGATCCTTCCATACTTTCATATTTTGGTGTACAAACGCAAACATCCGGGATAGAAAAGCAAGAGCAAGCTGAAGACTTCTGGGTAGTGGTCCTCCTGAAAATGTTACTGCATGTGCACAGAATGAAGAGGTAGAATCTGAACATGAGCAGGGCAGTAGCCACGCCAGCACCACTTGATCATCCCGCAGCCGGAGTCAGGGCAATGTACTCTGGCTCCAGCCTGAGAAACTCTAATTACCCTCAGCCAGTCAGTAACGGGACAGCAACAGCTACTGTGGAAGCCGGAAAGCAGCTAGAACCATCGATGCAGGGCAGGGAGGCAGCGGTGAGGAAAGAAGTCAGGATGGAATGGTTGGTTTCATTGGATTGTTGGTTTGAAAGCAAGTACGTCATGCACACACACCAACCCCACCACATATACACATCCTCTTCATACTTCATTTTCCTGAAGTCCAAATATTAACCTGTGTCCTAAAACTTCACTGAAAATGTATAAGCTTGTGAAACAGTCATAATGTCGAGTTTCAAAATGTATGTGTAATTTGTTATGCGTGGCAGGGTCAATAGTCCTATCAAAATTGCACCAGAAGGTTTGCTAAGAACAGAATATTAAACAGAGCAGAGACTATGGGATTTAACATGAGAAACTGACATTAAGTTAAAACAGCACAAAAAGGCCACATTCCAACCACTGTTGATACAGTTTTTGAGAACTGGACTTCAATATAAACCTGTTATTCTGTGTACAATTTCAAAAGCGATGAAATCCAATGAAATGACAAATTTCTGGTTCATTCTGAATACAAGAGTTACAGTTTATTTTAAGACCATGTCAACAAAGAAGTTGACATAGTTGACACTTTCCTGTAGGGAAATCTAGCAGTTATTGTTTTGTTTTGTTTTTTCCCCTGCTCTTCATGTTGCTCTGTCTTTCCTTTGGAATGTGCCCTTCATAGATGTTCGAGACATGTGCCCTGGTTTTCCTACTTCTCTAATGCTCCTTCATCTTTGCAGACTCTCCACCTGCCCTGAAATCTCAGTGGTTGTCAGGCCTCCATACTCAGCTCTCATCTCAACCCACGCTCCACACTTTGCCATTTCAGAGCTCAGTGCTATTCACGGGTTCAACACTAAATGGCAATCAAAGTCTTATGCCACCAAAATCTATCTCCGGATAAAAATCATATACCTAAGTGTCCCCAGCTCATCAGCCTCATATGCATAAACTATACTCACTTTCTCCATCCAAACTGGGAGAGGTTGAAGGATGGTCTTCCAAAGATGTCCACGTCCTAATTTCCAGAACCTTTGGTTATGTTACCTTACATGGCAAAAAGGATTTTGCAGATATGATTTAGTTAAGGGTCTTGAGATTATCCAGGTGGATCAAGGTAGTCACAAAAGTGCTTCCAAGAGTCAGTGTTAGAGTGATTCAGTGTGAGAAGCACTTGACTGGCCATTTCTGGCTTTGAAGATGGAAGGGAACATAAAGCAAAGAATGTAAAGAGCCCCTAGGAGCTGGAAGAGGCAAGGATGGATTCTCTAGAATGTCAGGAGGGAGTGCCACCATGCTATACTGATGCCTTGATTTCGGCCCAATGAAACCCATTTTAGACTTATTATCTCCAGAACTGTAAGATAACAATGCTGTATTGTTTTAAGCCACTAAATCTGTGGTAATCTGTCACAATAGCAATAAGATACTATACCACCAATTCTCCCAACTGCCACTCTGCCACATGACTTGCCAAGACCTATTGATTCTTCCTCCTAAATCCTTCACGTTCCCTGCCACCCATTTGTTCTTATCTCCATGGGTACTCCCCAAGAAGGAAATGCATCCTGTGAATCTTGGCTAGTCTTCCTGTGTCTACTCAGACCACTGCCTCCCCGAACCCTAACTTGGGCAAGATCAGTCTTCGAACTGTCTCCAGAAGATCTTTTTTAAGACACAAATCTGATAGTCTCAAGCCAAATGGCTCACTATTGGCAACAAAGTGACAATAAACTTCTTTACCTGATAAAAGGGCCTTCATATTTTGACACCTACCTAACTATCCAATTTTAATCTCTGTCCTTTGTCCAAACTTGGTGCTCTACCCAGCGTTCCATTCATACTTGGTACTCCATCTTCACCCTGTATAATGTTCTCACTACCTGTCTAACTGGCAAACTCCTACGTACCTTTTAATACTGAATCAACTATGTCAGCAAGCTCTCGAGAGTGAACTCCTTGAAAGCTAGGACCCCTCTCCATCTCTTTCCCCACAGTGCCCAGCCCAGCCCTCACTCTGAACAAACAGAATGGACAAGTTCTCCCTTCACATGACCTCTGGTATATGCCTGCTCTATCTTTCTCCTAGTTTTGGCTCATGTTTGGCTTTGGAATTACTTTGAGAAATAACTCAGTAAGACACCATGCCCCCATATGCCCGTATTTTCAAGGAGCAGGTGCTAGATTTGAGAATCGGTACGAGAAGAACCAGCCGTGGTTCATTTAGGACAAGAGGCACCTGTCAGTCCCAATTCTGCTACAGATAAAGACCGACTCAAAACTCCTCTCATGCCACCCCGTCACTTTCCCTTCTTGGTGATAAAGAATTTCCACTTTCAGTTTGCAGCACAGTAAATTTTTATACTTTCAAATCATTTCATTCCTTTTCTCTGGCCCATCTCCAATTTCCTAATACTGTGTTTAAAAGATGGGGATGAAAATTAGACTCAAATATGGGCTTTATCAACGTTGAGCACTGCGAGTGGATTATTTTATGATTCTTGTGTGTTACATTCTGGCTAATGCAACCCCAGATCATGTTCTCCTTTTTGATAACAGCCCCATATATTGCTGACTCATATCCTTGAGTGACAGGGTGAGAATGGCTTTTTGCCTGCAGAATACTTACATGTCAATTCCATTCTTTATGATGGCTAGGATAATCTATCAGTATTTTTTCCCAGAAATATAAAAACCTCACACTTTTGCAAAGACCTATCTAATGCACTGACAGTATAGCTCATCTTGACTTGATGTTCCAATCTATAATTGAAACCATTAGACTCAAATCAAAGCCTCACAAAGTTCTCTAGCGAGTTTCTTCATTTTTAAATATATGGTATATACTTATGCGGGTAACATTTTAGTTCAAAATAAAAACAAATACACTATTCTTTAACTGTCAGTTTAGAAGCCGTACTTCATTTTAGAAGCCATAAACACCAGGAATAATGAGGCAGACAGACCATGTGGAAGTAGTTTCAGGGTCTATCCTCTGATTCCATTAACTTCTGTGCATTTTTTTTCTTTTAAATCTACAATAAGAAAGACACAGTTGAGAGCAGAGGATGCTTTTTAAGTTAATCTGCCTTTTTGATAAAGCAATGGAAATGGAGGCTCAAATTATGTTTCTGAAGTAAAATGGGACAAAATAAACAAAAAATTTCATCTCTAATTGGCTCCTGGAAAAAAAATCTCAATGCAGATTAGGTATGTTTCTATTAATTTAAGTAAATTAGTTCATTTTAATTTCTCACATTGATGTGATAAAACTGAAGCACGCACATTTAAATTTTTTGACATACTTTATAGACAGATTTAATATTATCTCATTAAAATGGATATATAAATGAGTGGATTTGGAATGGAAAAATCTGGATCACAGTCTTAACTCATTTGTGCACTATCAGATCAAAAAAGTCCCATCACCCCCTCTAGATACCCATTTCTTTTATTCTGTAATGGCAATCAGTAATCACACTCACTAAGTTTACACCTTGTCTTTATTCCTCTCTTGTGAGTATGGCTGAGAAACCCATACTACACACTTAAAGGAGTGAAGAGTAAGATGAAAATGTAAAGCTGTAATAGGGACCAGTACAGGCTTTAAAAAAGGACCTAGCACTCCAATGTGGGTAAAGGGAGGTTGAAATTAGAAGCTGAAAGCTTTATTGCCCTCCATTTCTTACGCTTCCTAGAGACAGGGCTTCTGAGCTATAGTTTCCTCATCAATTCGTCACACTGATGGCACCCTTGTTTCAAGACTTTGTTCTTACAGTGGAAATTCTACTCAGAATCTTAAAAAATAAATCAGGATTACTCTAATGATACAGATGTGTGGATGCAGGATCTTGCTCAGTCTAACTCAGCCTCGGATCCACATATACCAAATCTTAAAACACTAAAGTCTCAATGTATCTTAACTTTGTGTACTTGTCCGATATGGAAAGAGGAAGTGGTATTTTAAACGCAAAGAGCACTGTGCCAGACTTGTATTTCCAACTGTTGCTGGACTAAATATTCAGGAAAGCTATCCTGTCAAAAAACACCTACATGTTGGATAAATTATAACTAGCTTACATATAAACACATTGCTGAGCTCTCCAGAAAACAAGCAAAGTGAATAAAAATGGGATCCACAAACTAAAATCATAATGGTAAGAAAACCCTGAAGCCAAGGCTTCCCTGAGGACAAGTGACTAAACCAGGCACCCACAGTGTGGATACTGATGGGAGAAAAAGAGGGCTATTAACCCTGAGACTCCTAAATTGAACTTGTACTTGAAGGAACCTCACCCTCAGTGTGTGTGAGGACAAGAAGCTAACAACCTGCTGCAGAGAAAATAGATAGAAAGCCTACCTGTTCCTGCCTATTCCCAGGATAAAAAATGCACTAATGAATATAATAATGGAATATCTTCCCTTAAAATCTACACCAGAAGACCAGATCTCACATGGGTCTGGTGTTCACATATACATTACTTTGGCTGTCAGGAAAACCACAGGCCGAATAACTAAATAAAAGCTGCCGGAAGCACTCTCTGATGCCCAGCTGAAGAACAGGAAAGTCTATGCTGGAGAAAAACCAACATCCTTAATGCTTTAGTCATCTCAGGCTGCCACAACAAAATACTATGGACTAGGTGGCTAAACAACTGGAATTCATGTTCCCATAGGTCTAGAAGCTGGAAATCTGAGATGAGAGTGTCAGGATAGTCAGGTTCTGGCTTGCAGACAGCTGCCATCTCATTGTGTCATCACATGGTGGGAAGAGAGACAGCGATCTCTCCCCTCTTTTTATAAGGCTACAGTCCTATCTGATTAGGGCCCTACCCTTAATACTTAATTTAACCTCAATTACCTCCTAAAGTTCCTATCCCCAGGTACAGCCACATTAGGAATTAGAACTTCGACATATGAATGGGGGGTGGAATTCAGTCCATAGCAATTAATATCATTCCTCATAATTCCCACAGATTAAGTTCAGCCAAGTATGAGCTCATAATCAACTATTACAAAATGAAGATACCAAGCCACCATGGGTACCAGTCAGAAGCACCATAAGTCAGAGGTTTAAAACTTCAGTGGCCTCAAATATTAGTATCATCTGATACAGTATATAAAAGAGTTATGTTCCAAATGGATAAAGAGATAAAAAAGAAAACATTTCTCATGAGCAAAAAATAAGACCATCAAAAAATATTCAGTCAGACTTAAAAGATAATAAAATAGATGTTTTTAGAAATTAAAAAGAAAATTTTTGAAATTAAAACTCAGTGATACTTAATACCATAAATTAACACATAACCAGAAAGAAAAACTCGGTGAGCTAGAAGACAGACTTGAAGGACCAAGACAGATTACAGCACAGTGTGACAAAGACCATGGAAAATGTGAAAGAGGTTACAAGATATGGATAGAAAATGACAAGAAATACATCACGATCAAAAGTTTCTTTATCCAAAGATGTTGTAAAGAAAGTGAAGTTAACCCACGAAGGATGTTAGTTAGGATACACAGAGAATGCCTCTCCATCAAAAGATAGAAAACCCAACAGGCAAATGTCTGAAACAGGTATTTCAAAGAAGAAGAAACATGAATGACCAATAAACTTATGAACAGATGGTCAAATTGTAACCAGAGAAATATAAAAGTAAACCATGAGATACCAGTTAATATCCAAGATTGGAGGGGAGGGGTTAGAAACCTGTAGTTTCCAAATGTTGACAACAATGCAGAGCATTGAGAACCACTGTGAATTCAAATTTGTACAACAACTTTTTTTTGAGAGAGAAAGAGTGCTTGCACACACATGCAATTGGATGGGGGAGGGGCAGAGGGAGAGAGAGGGAGAGAATCTTAAGCAGGCTCCATGTACAGTGTAGAGCCTGATGCAGGGCTTGATCTCACGACCCTGAGATCATGACCTGAGCTGAAAGCAAGATTCCAGCACTTAACCAACTGACCCACCCAGGTGCCCCAAATTTGTACAATCTCTTTAGAAAATAATTTGGCATGACATTTCAAGATGCACATATCCACTGACAAATTATTTCAATTGATTAAATCTATTTTTTAAAAAAAACCCACTTATACTTATGAATCTGACCTGAGAAAGGTCAAAGGTCTTTGCAGCATTGTTTGTTGAATGGAAGAAAGAAAAGAAAAGAAAGAAAGAAAAGAAAGAAGAAAGAAAGAAAGAAAGAAAGAGAAAGAAAGAGAAAGAAAGAAAGAAAGAAAGAAAGAAAGAAAGAAAGAAAGAAAGGAAAGAAAGAAAGGAAAGAAAGAAAGAAAGAAAAAGAAAAAGGAAGGCAGGAAGGAAGGAAAGAAGAAAGGGAGGGAGGGAGGGAGGGAGGGAGGGAGGGAGGGAGGGAGGAAATCCAACTTTGAAAAACTCAAATGAAGTCCATCAACAGATCATCAAAAACGTTTAGAATAGTCATACAATAGACTATCTCAAAGCATGAAAATTAATGAACTGTAGCTACATTAATCAACATGGATACATCTCAGGAAAATAATGTTGAGTTAAAAAAAGCAAAATAGAGTTGACTCTATATAAACTTTGAAAACCTATAACAATATATTGTGTACAGATGCATGCATGTGTAGTAAAATCCTAAGACAGAACACTGTAATCACAGAGTGGTTTGGTGGGAGAGAGAGGCGAGAGAAACAAAGAAGGGGCGACAGGAGGCATTTGATTTACTACTGATACTCTGTTTCTTCAGCTGAGTGGCATATGCACAAATGCTGTTTCATTCTTTTTTCATAATGTAAATATATGTGATGTATTTTTCATTATATGCATAAAATATTTCATTAAAATTCTAAAAAGAGCACTGGGGAAGGGGGTGAGCAGCAAACTCTGAGCAAATCTGGGGACCTGACCAGGTATGTCTTTGGTTTCCTCCCACCTGCGTCTTTTCTCAACCTTAAAAGCACGTCTAATAGGTTCCACCCACAAATCCTGCCAAAGGATTATGTGATAATCATGGTTTGTGCTAATAAAGGTTTGGGGTAACTCTTCCAAGGGAATCTTTGAAGTCAAAAGACCAGCTTGGGCTTTGAAGCGCTCCCCATCACCTGCCCATCTGCCAGGTGTCATCTTCCCTCTGCAGCTCCCACCACCACAGGGCTCTCAGTGGAGGGGACTGGAGGATTGGCCCGCAGACCACTTCAAACAGCTTCTTGGAGCCGATTCGAGATGGCTAATTACTCCTAATTATCACAACTCTCTGTATGTATTTTTTAAAGTATATGGTCGGCAAGTTTTTAATCACTCATCTTAGTGGAAAAAAAAGTCACTTGAACATCTTTTTGACTAGATATAAAATGTGAAAGGACTCTAGGAAAGTGTACCAGTCCAACTTCTTGTAATTTGATTACCATTTCAACCTAATGACTTTTGGATTCAAGACTTTTGTTACTGTATGTCAGCTAACCAATGTTTCCTGAAACATTCAGTCTTTATAAACATAACTTACTGTATATGCAGTAATTTAAAATCTTGACCATCTGGGACAGGTAAAAACAAAATAGTGTAATTAACTTATGGGAACTTTCATGTGATTTTATTCACAGCTGCTTTAAAACACAATTATTGTTGTACTTTTTAAAATAAAAACAAATACACAGAATGGAAAAAGAAATCATAGGGAAAAACAAACTACTGGGCTATTTGATTTATTCTTGATTAACTTTTCTATTTAATAGAATATCAATATCTATTAGTAGTTGATTTATATTAATTAATCAAAATTATTTTGGTTGGATTTTCATTTTCATATAAGAATGCAAAACTTATTGGTATAAATTTTTCTATGCTGCAAATTTAATCTTAATGAAATATACTAAGGAAGGGAAGAAAAGGAAGAAATTAAGACTTTTGCTAAAAACAGCCTACATGATTCAACTAAGCCAACTTGTGCATTGATAGCAGACTGCTATCCTCCTCTGCAGTGTAAAGGTCCTAAAAACACTCCTGTTTATCACAAACTCTTCCAAAGTCAAATTTGGATCTGGTGAAGTCTATGATTATTCAACATTCTGAAAATCGATCTCAAATAGTAGTTGCCGGTAATGATTTCTTTACCATAGAAAGACATTTGCAGAAATTGTTAAAGTTCAATTTAATATTCTGTATCATCAAAGTTTTCAAAAACATCAGTAGCTATCATTATAGTTATTCAGTAATGATACTTGGCTAGTGTTTCATATATTAACAGAATAAATGAATAAATACTTTCATATATTAATAGAATAAATGAATAAATAATTCCAAGAATTGCTAGTATAAAATTTTTGCTAATAATTATTTTAGAGGAGAATAACAGTCTAGGGTCTAATAGAGACTGTGTCCTAGAGCGACTTCCAGGGAGTCTATTTATCTTCCTGTAGCTTTTGTGGATTACTTCATTGGCAAAAAAGATATTCTCATATTTTGCCCTAACTGCATGCCCAGGTCTACACACATCTAGGGAGAAGGACCAAAATGAAGAAATGATTCCTTAGGCTTACCTCCTGATGGGGTCAGAAATAAAATTTTTGGGGGATGGGGTAAGTAGGAAAGTCTGAGGGGTAAGTGGGAGTCTGAGATTGCAGGAGGAGGCCCCTTCCAGATCTTTGGGGGCAGCTGCAATTTCCCCAACTTCGCTCTCTTGGTTCCCCTGCCTCTAGTGAAACCCTTAAGATAAAACAAAACAAAAAACCCTTCCACACTTACCTGGGAGATGAAGGGAAATGAAGAGTTGCTCCATCAGAGAGTGTTCCCTACTCAGAAGGGATCAGAATGGGTGTGGGGGGTGGAGGCAACCTCACCCATGAGGATCCACTTGGATTTGCAATTCTGGTGCTGTCCTCCACTGCCCCCAGCATACATGGCGACTCCTTCTGAAACAACTCATCAGCCTTCTCTCAGGAGAAGTTCTTGGACTATTTAAAACTCAACTCATAGCGAGGATGCTCAGTATATATTAGTTTTCTTAACTCTTCCTCCTCCTTTTGTCAAATCAATGACCTATTTTGCACAGAGGAGGCTGAGTGAGTTGAAAAGGCATTGAAACTGGCATTTCAGCTAGTTGAATCTACTAGGATGTTTGGACTGGAGTCCAGTCCTCCTGTCTTCAACAAGGTCAGCCAGGAGTTGTGCCCTGATGTGCCCTCTTCTCTCTGACTGAGCTCCATCCACACCAAGGCTCATTTGTGCTTGGGTGATGAAAATGTGTGTAATTGCAAGGAAAGAGGGCAGAAGAAATTCTCCTGACGCAAAGACAATCTGCTCCTTCAGACAACTTTCCTCCCTTGGCAACCTGGAATGTGCTATCCAGAAGTGTGGAGAATTCTTTGAGTAGGGGACTCTGATTGTCAGCAAGTGAATGGCAGTCATGAAAACAGCAACTGGCCTGGGTCTATGAACAGAGGTCAAGTACTTCTTAGCTAGACTGTGGTGTTAATAGTAGGAATAAAGATTAATCTGTACACACACACACACATACACATACACACACAATTCCTCAAAATAGTATCTTAATATAAGTAGAGTTACATTTGTATAAAACAAAGTGTTTGAAAATTACAGGCAATGTAGCAACAATTCCTGCATTATCCTTTTGTTTAGTTAGCACTTTAGTTCACAAGGCTAATGAGTATTTTGTTTAAGTTGTAGGCAGAGGCTGACATAGGACACACACTATCTCATCTTTGGCTTATACAGTAGGTGGTTGGGGTATGCCAGGCACTGTCCTGCCTTCTGTTTATTATCTAACTGAATTTTCACAACAACCTTGGGAAGCAGGTATTAGGATGTCCATTTTACAAATGAAGAAATAAACGTTGAGAGAATTTAGATAACTGCCCATGGTCCCACAGCTAACTAGTAGTAGAGCTAACATTCAAACTCAGACCTACCTCTAAATCCTATACTCAAGACTAAAGCACTATTCATTGGGAAATGGTGTACATGGTGAACATGGAGATGTCCCTTCCAGTCTCCCTTTAAGAGAAACCACTGCAGGAGCACAGCTGATGGAGAGCTGCTGTCACTTTGCATGCACCATGGCTTTCCTCTGTGACCATGGTTCCCTGGGGCTGAGCATGGTGGGGTCCCAGAATTGGCCCATTCCCACCAGACCCTGGGGTTGCCTCTGAAGCTGCACTATCCAATTTGGTAGCCACTAGCCATAATTGGCTACTAAACTCCCAAAATGTGGGGAGTGTCACTAAGGAACTGAATGCTTATGTTTATTTCATTTTAATTAATTTAACTCTTAAGGAGCCCCAAGTGGCTCTTAGCTATCATGCTGGACAACACAAACATAAAACATTTCCGCCATTGCAGGAAGTTCTATTAATCTGCACTGCCCTAAAAGGACAGCTTTTGCTTAGGGAGATCATCGGGGTGAACTCTGCGCAGATCCAAAAGAGAGGGAAAAGAGACTTCCTTCAGAGGCGCTTCCTTTTGAGACAGTGAGCAATGGACACTAGGAAGGCTGTCAGAGGAAGAGATCAGGTGATCCACCAGGAAGGTGGGTGGAGAGCAGAAATGGAGCCGGTGCCAGGGCATGGATCTCAGATGATCAGGGATGCCCAGCCTGCTCAGGCTGGACCCATAGCTAAGGGCAAAGTGGTGCCACAGAGAGGGGAGAGTGGCATTCCCGGTCAGAATGGGGCTTGGTGGGCAGGATTTTATGTTGCTGTTGAGTGAGATGGAAAACTAGGGCCCAAATGAGCAACAGTTTGGGAAGAATGGAGTTTACAGAATAATGCCCAATAGGAGTTTTTCACATTTTCCTCCTCTTCAGTTTCTCCTATGCTCTTCTTTCTCCTTGATTATCTGACTGATCTCCTTATTTAAAAAAAAAAAAAACCCTTATTCTCCCTTTTTCTTTTACCCTCCCGTCACCAGAAAAAATATATAACTGCAACAAATATTTTATTTCTTCCACATATTAGACTTTTATGTTCACTGTTCTTCACACAGATTAATTGAACATTAAAATTTTTGTTTCTCAAGAAGAGCTAACCACCCCTTTAACATGTATTATGGCCCTCAGTTAACATTCCTTTATAGGGTCACTGGGTCAATGGCAAGCGGAGGCTACAGTTTTTTACTTTCATCAAAGGTATTTTCATAGGAAAATATAGGCTAACATTAGTTTTCTTGTGTAAAATAAAACACTAGTGAAAATCAAATATAAAATATGCATATAAAATTTCACTTACTGAAGAGCTATAATCAAGGCAAAGGTTTTTTCTTAAAACAATCAACTTTAGGAGTTACCTGCAAATTAGTATCTGTTTTTTTCTTTACTGCAGCCCAAATGGGTTGCTCTTATTAATGGGATCTATGAGAATGTGTGGAATTAATGAATTCGACTGGAAAGGCAACAGAGTGTTCATACATAGCTTGAAAATACTGATTTTGGAAACACAGATGTTCTACCAAATCCTCACTTGTTAATCTCAGCTAAATTCAACCTCTGAGCTTTAAAAAGATTTTCTAAACTGTTAAGGACAAAAAATAAATAAATAAATGACATTATACATTCATATCTGGCTCTGTCACCATTTAGGGTATGCTATTACACACGTTAAACGTCTGGGCAGGGGGAAAGGGTCTGTTTGGGAGCTTTTGGCTACCATGACAACTGAAGGGCACTGTCTCTCAAACCACTCGGTCTCTGCTCATCTACTTTTGACGCCACTGCAGTCTTTTCCTTTTTATTCCAAAAGCCTAGAGTAGGTGCCACTTTAAATCAACAATCGTCACAGTAAGCAATATTTATGTGTGGAAGGTAAGTTCCTAGGGGATGTTTCTCTTGCTTCTGCACTAGTTTAATACTATGGATAAGACAAATCCCTTCTATTTGCAGCAATGCAGTTAAAATAATTTGGATTTTATGGCTTTTACACATGGAAGTCTTCTATTTCCGAGTTAAGGGATGGCTCCTAGTGAAAAAGTCTTAATGAAAATGGTGAAAATTAGCCACTGTTATTTTTCCTGTGAAGACGCGTCCTTTGGGGATGTTCAAAACTCTATCAACATTTTAAACAGCATAGAATATGGACAATAATTATAGCTTCCATGTATTAATGTTTCCTATACCTTGAATGTATAATGCACCTCGGACACAGCATTTTTCCATTTATTCTTCAAAACTCAGTATTATTATTTAGACCTCACAGTTTTGGAAACTAAACTATGGAGAAAGGTATGACAACATTCACCCAACAACTATTTACTGAGTACTGACTATGTGGCAGGCTCTGTGCTAGGCACCAGACGCATTATATCCTATCCCTACCTTCAGGGGGCTTATCATCCATGGGCAAGACCTGTCTTGTCCAAAGGGAAACAGACAGCTAGGGAGGAACACAGGCAGAAACAGAATCTGAGTCTGACTTCAAAACAAAACACAAAACCTCAGGTCTGACTGACTTCTATACCAAGAACTTCAGAGTCGTCTTTGACCCACTTCTTCCTGTCACACTATACATCCAATCCACTGAGCAAATCATGTTGGCTCTGGCACGCAATAAGTCCAGAAGATGACCACATCTAACCACCCTGGTCCAAATCACGACCGTCTCTCACCTGGGCTACCTCATGGGCTCTTGAAGAATCTCCCAGTGTCTAGCCCTTTCTCCGCTTATTCTCAAGAGAGCAGCCACCTGGGTCTTGCTGAAATGTTTAATCACACCACGTCACTCTTCTGCCCAAGACCCTCTCACATGTCACTCAGAGGAAGAGCAAAGCCCTTACTAATGCACTGCAGGCCCGGCTCCGGGTAGATCTGTTTCACGTCATCTCCTGCCCCTCACTATCCCTGCTCACTCCTGTCTGGCCATGTGGACTTCAGGGCTTCCCCCCACCGAATATGTCCAGCACCTTCACACTTCACGGCCTCATACTTCCTGTTCCCTGTCTGGAACTTGCTTTCTAGACATTTGCGTTTGCTCCCACACTTCCTCTGGCCTTTACCCAGTGAACCCATCTCTGCAGGGCGTTCTCTGATCACCGTATTTAGGACTGCAAACCCTCCCCTAACATTCCCTATTCTCCCCTCCCTGCTTTATCATCCTCCATAGTACCTATCCCCACCTGACATGTTACACATTCTACTTATTTACTCTGTTTATTGGCTACCTCTCTTAGCTCTCCCCAAATCCAGATACTCTGAAATCAGACACTAATAATTAGCCCTTCCCCCCCCAGAGTCAAATGTGTAGCATAACACTCCTCCTAAAAATATATGGCCCTCCCCCACAAAAAAAAATATGCTTCATGAAGCAGAGTTTTTATCTATTTTGCTCAGCTTTCTCCACATGACCTACAGTGCTTGGTACATTGTAGGAGCTAAAAATTTGTTGAATGAATTAATATTTTACTGTATCTCCTATATGCAAGCAGATTGAAAGAGCACCAAAACTGTAAAATGCTATTTTCAGAAGTGCTATAAACACATTCTGTGGTTTAAAAAGCTTGGCCATTTCCCCGAGCCTATTTCATCTGTTCATAAAGGGGACTTCTCGCCACCTGCATGGCTCATGAACAGAAGATAACAGGGCTTGCTAGTCTCTGGAAATACTTCTAACTGACAAAAGGCAAATGGTAAATTTCAAAAGGCATGACACAGCTGGTTTTCATTTTTATTGTAACTTGTTAAAACAAGTATTAAACTGTAGGTGATACGGTGTCCTATGTATAAAATTGTAGGAAAAGTTTTGAGCCCCTTTAAAATACACTGTTGAGAATGTGAAACCATTTTTTTTTAAGGATTCCAGGAGTAGTTTAACAGGAGTTCTGAAGGAAACACCAAGCTGACAAGGACCTACAGAGGAAAAATGCTATTCTCTCTCACACTAAGGATAGCTCTGTGGTAAGTAAAATGTTGCTATCAGAGACAGAACACTGTTGACCCACTTAAAAGTGTTAATAGGATCTTGACTAGATTTAAGTGAAAATACTAGAGTGTTAGTGAGCTTACTGAATACCAGGGAGGCGGTCAGGATTCTGCTGAGAAGGTGGGTGAGTCTGTAATGAAGATAATAAAGTCAAAGTACTAGACTAACTCGACCAAGAGTATATAGTCTGTGCTTCTTGTGTGAAGAACTTCCCTTCTTATGAATAACACTTTTTCTCTTTCCTTACTTTGGAGTTACCAATATACCCTAAATAACTAATTTGTAACTATATAGCTTATCAGTAAAATGTTCCTTATAATCTCCCTTACTTTTCAACCAGTATCAGTGGTAATAAGTTAATACATCCTTGGCAGCAACGCTACCAAAAGTTGGTCCAGTCACAGAGAGAACTCTGGTGCAACAAATGCATCACACACATTATTTTATATGACCTGGCCAATAATCCTGTAGGGAAGATACTAGAATACTCATTTTATAATTAGAAAAACTGAAGCTCAAGGAGTTACAGCTCACCAGCTACAGCAAATGTGGTCATTGAAATCCTAGTCCATGGACTCGAACCTACTGCTCTTTCTACCCCCTAATTTTCCTTCTCTTAAAGGAAAATTAGGTCTCTTCAGGGATGCATGTTAGGCGTAGGTAGAGATGAGGATGCCCTGGCCAAATTTCAGGTAGAGGTATCTTATGAAAGGTCTGTAGTCCTTGTCCCTAACTTTTATCTGGCTAAGTCCCACCTTGAGCTTGGGGTATTATATAGACTTGGGCTAGCAGCTTCCAAGTCACTGAGCTAAGCACCATGCAGGCAAAGGCACCAGTAGGAGAGCCTCTGCCTGGCACATCTGATGCAGAATGGTAGAGAATAATTCCTTCATGGGACACCACCCTGACAATATCTTCCTTTGTTCAACATTCCTAAAAAATGTCTTAGAGGGGCGCGTGGGTGGCTCAGTGGTTAAGTGTCTGCTTTCAGCTCAGATCATGATCTCAGGGCCCTGGGATCAAGTCTTGCATTGGGCTCCCTGCTCAGCAAGGAGCCTGCTTCTCCCTCTCTCCCTCTCTCTCTGCCTGCAGCTTCCCCTGCTTGTGCTCTCTCTCTTTCAAATAAATAAATAAAATCTTTAAAAAAAAAGTCTTAGAAACATATCCTCTCCATTACTAAAGGCACTTCTATAACCAAGTCCTTAATTCAATACATGAAAACGTCATCTTATTTTGAGGATTGAGAATGGGTAGGGGTATGGGTAGGGCAAAATACTATTTCTGGTTGAGTACCCTGGTAATGGGAATACTGGATTTTAAACAATGCAAATCTCTTCCCCAAAATTTTAAATTATTTCTATTCTGTTCAGTGTCACAAATATTTTATCTTCTATGTGAAAAACATTATGCTAGGTGTCAAAGATATAAAAGTGAATAAGAGATGATTTCTTACCCTCAAGGAATCATCGGTCTAATGAAAAAAAAAATGGAAATCTTTCTCAAATACATCTTACTTATATCTCCCTTCTTTAAAACGGTATATTGACTATTACATTGAGTATCTCTCTGGTGACTTAGGGTGAGCATTCTGAACATCAGCTGATGTCCTGGGCCACACGATAGGCACGGCTGTAGTTAGAAGCCAATGGGGTACAGACACTGAGGGCTACTGATCATAGAGGTTAACCAAGAACTGTAACTCTAACAGTTACCTACATTGGTAACTCCAACAGAAGTAACCAAGAACTGTCCATCTGTCCTCTGCCTTCTTGAATTGGGCAGATGGATGGATGGACAGATAGATGGATGGAAGGAACAGCAAACAGATGGATACAAATACCCCTGACATCACTCTGCCTTCCGGTCTTTTCCTGTTTTTCCCATCCCATATATGAACTAAAGACCCGCTGTATGGCCAATGTGCTTTGAATAACTATAAAATTGCGTTTAGTCACCACTGAGACACAGGTAGTGGCTGAAGCCTTCTGCTGAGCATCCTTCCATCCAAGTGACCAGAACTGGCCTGTTATTTCTTATGGCTAGGTCTCTTCTCTGACTTTAGTGTCAGCTCCCCACCTCCCTTTTATCACTTGGATTTCCAGGAGGCTTGCACCAGCCCTTCTAATCTCTGTCCATTACTGGGCAAGAACCTACTGCTCTTTCTACCCCTTAATTTTCCTTCTCTTAAAGGAAAATTAGGTCTCTTCAGGGATGCATGTTAGGCCTAGGTGGAGATGGGGATGCTCTTTGTTCTTCTCAAATGACAAAGTGCATTAAATGCCTAGCAGAGAGCTGTCACAGAGCAAGCACTCAGTAAATCCAAGGACCCATTTCCCATTCACAGGCCAATCTTTGATCTGACGCTGCCCCCAGTCTCTGAGTCTTTCAGCCGATCAGATTGATACATATAGATACTGCTCCTCTTTGTGGTCAACAAACCGTGTGGTCACAATCCATCACTTCTTATTTGTGCATACCTGTGAATAAAATTTTCTGTTTTCTTTAACCCCTGCATAAGACAATCATTATGCTTGTAATAACTCATTTGTAGCTGTACAGTCTGATAGCTTAAAGTGCCTTATTGTTTTCATAAATTGTCTCCACCCAGTGGTTCTTATTTAATAAAACAGTCACTTTTGCGTTACTTATATTTTTATAAATAGTTTGGTTTTGGTGATAATGAATAACACTGGGTGTCAGTTTGTTAGCATGGATATGCAACTCAAGCTTTCTAGAAGCAGCATCACCACCATTCCGGTGCTGATTCCTCTCATCTAAGGATGGCAAACCCACAGAGGAGATGAAAGCCTAAGGTTCATGTCTAAAAGACAAAGCAATCATAAAGTGTGGTACATGTAGCATCTGATTATTTCTCCTTACAGAACTCTACACTTGCAACTGAAAAAAAAGCTCTTATTTGTAACATAAACCATGTCATGGAATCCTTTTATTTTAATCTCTTTGCAGGCTCTCATTAAAGCTAACACACATATTATAATAGCATTAAAAAGTGATAACTATTATATTACTATGACACAAGAATTAATGGAAGGTGCCTCAACGCAAATAAAATGACCATAACTAACACAGAAAAAACATTACTCCATCACACTCTTAGGGACTTCATTTATGTCAAGATTTTCCCCATCTCCTGTTCATCCAGATAAGAGCCAGATAAATTCCATTCGCTGATCCAAACATATCTCTACTAGTAGCATCGTTTTCTCAGGAATTAACTTCCTACGATCCCCCCGCCCCGTTTTGAAATTTTGCACCCTCTAGTAAGTATATGAAAATCCTAGCATTTCACTTCAACCCATTTCAAATTTACATGGCAGAGTTCCAAATGCTGAGAACTGCAAAGTGCCCATTCTTAGCACATGATATCAACCAACTGCCCTGGCCATCAGGACAGAGTCCAGGTATTTCTCCAATGTCATATCATAAAGGCAAAGTGCTCTTGGCATTTACGTCAAGTTTTTGTGAAATTTGCAGGTGATACATAAATTCTAGCTTTCTCAAACTGGAACCCGTCTCACATGCATGTGAGTACTTTTCTGGTGCCGTGTATTCAACTATGCATGCGTGTACTTGCTCACACATGTGGCTCTGTCTCTCAAACACACACACGCAATCTGCCAGACAGAGACTGAATCATGTGAGTGTCCCCAGAAAGGCTAATTTGGTAACCATTCAAACTGTTATTTTTAAAGTATTACTGAACATTTATTAAGTGGAATTGGGGGAAAGTTATTTTTATTAACGTGTGTATCTCTTTATGGTTACCAAATAGAGTTAGTTTGCATACTAAATGAACTATCACTTTCACATGCTTCAACCTCTGTGATTGTGCAATTATTTGGTCTCTCATTACTGGACAGAATTAGTTATTCATACTCACCAGGGCAGTGGTAACATATAAGATATAAAGTTACAAAATGCTTTCAAAGTTCTTTTGTTTGTTTACTTTCATGTTGTCAAAACATTTTCCACTTTTCCATGGTCCTTTTTTTTCAGTTCAGCTTTCTTTTATGATTTACCAAACCCAACAAATTCTCGGAAGGCACATTAACAACTTTTAGATAGTAAAAATAAAATATGGTGACTGTAGTTACTAATACTGTAATATATATCTGGAAGTTGCTAAGAGAATACATCTTAAAAGTCTCCATCACAAGAAAAAAATTTGTAATTAAATATGGTGATAGATGTTAACTAGACTTATTATGGTGATCATTTTGCAGTATATACAATATCAAATCATTAAGTTGTATACTTGAAATTAATATAATGTTACATGTCAATTATATGTCAATAAAATGAAATAAATGTTAAAAACTAAACCACTCATTTCCAATAAACAGACCTATATAAAAAAGCACTCAGTATAAGAATTTCAACTGACTGTGAATTGCCAAAATCAAGTGATTCTAAACCAGGACAGTGGTGTGGCTTGCCATAACACTATGCAAAATATTCAACAGAGACAATTCGGCAATGCCAAGAATTTTTTGTTATTGTTATGAAAATATTCAATAGAGATAGTTCAACAATGGCAATAATTCTTATTGTTATCTTGTTCCCCACCCGTGAGGGAGCTGGAATAAATATTGTCTTACCAATTGCCTGAGTGTTACATGTAGAACCCAAGTTAACAAGCGCCATGTTTACCATCTATACTAATGATATTCCACTGGTCTACATTGATGCCAGGGGAAGCTGCTATTCCTTTTTTTTTTTTAAATAAAGATTTTATTTATTTATTTGACAGAGAGAGACACAGCGAGAGAGGAAACACGAGCAGGGGGAATGGGAGAGGGAGAAGCAGACTCCCTGCTGAGCAGGGAGCCCGCCGCGGGGCTCGACCCCAGGACCCCGGGACCATGACCTGAGCCGAAGGCAGACGCTTAACGACTGAGCCACCCAGGCGCCCCAGAAGCTGCTATTCCTTAAGCTAGCTCTGTGCGTCCAGACCCGCACATGCTTCCACAGACCCATCTGTCAGGCATCAAGAATTACCATACTTAAGAAGAATTATCCTTCAGTCTCAATGTTTAAATGTTAGATGCTAAATGTACATTGAAGGATTTGAAGCAAGGAACCTGCAAATATGACTCAGTCACACATCTGGTCCAGCCCTGTCCGGGTGTCGCAATGCATCAGTCATTTTGGATTTATTCATAATGAGAGAAATTAAGTCACAGCCCATGTGGTCTCAAAGGTCTACTTAGATGATGATGAAGACCTATGATACTCCCTGAAGTATGGCAGATTTTCCAAGCTTATTAAGACTATACGTTTCTGACATTTTAAGTATCTTAAGTCAGTGATTTTAGCCACTTGGGAAAAACAATGTTGCAGCATGTAATTTAGGTTATTTCAACAGAGCCAGTTCAATCTTAAATCATCATTTCTAATGCATCCTAGCAATGCTACTTTTGCAAAACCACTTTATAAAGCAACCACAGAATGTGGCTTAACAACAAATTACTTTGTATAGTCTGCAAAACAAGTAAACTTCCCAGCAGTTGGAAGCTCCGCCCAGAGGCCTGGGCTTGCCCCTGGCATGGGACCTTGCTCTTCTTCATGAGTTCCAGCAATATCACCTTGCTTGCCAAACTCATGTACTGGCCTCATAAACAGATTCCCTCAAAGATCTCCAAGATTCTGATGTCACATTCAGGGTAGACACTTTTTCCTTTCTTGCCAATTCTTCATTTTTTTTCTTTTTAGTCATTCATATCCAGTCAATCACTGTCGATAGCTATCCTCACATATGAATGTTAATACTCTATTTTTAAGAATTCTTGGTATTTTGTTTTGTAGGGGAGGGTGACTATAGAAAGGCAAGTCAAAGAAAACCCATTTTAACCTCTTGAAACTGACCTTTGTGAAGCAGTCAGAGAGAACAGGCAAATGTCCCATACAGGCTCATTTTGAGTAAGACAGAGTGTTATTACAGCCAGGAAGGGCAAACAAAGTAAATCTCAGTGGCTGAACCAGTTAACAGTGGCAGAAAATGTTAGAAGTGAAAACACAAATGTACCCCAAATGGATTACATTCATATTCTTGTAAGGTACTAGTTCAAGAGTATTATATTTAAGGTGCATCACCTCACACCTGTTAGGATGGCCATTATAAAACATAAACAAACAAAACAGCAAGTGTTAATGTAAATGAATGTAAAATGGTGCAGCTGATGAGAAAAACAGGATATAATTTCCTCAAAAGATTAAAAATAGAACAACCGTATGACCAAACAATCCCATTTCTGGGTACATATCCAAAAGAACTGAAATCAGGATCTCAAAGAGATATCTGCACACCCATATTCACAGCAGCATTATTCACAATAGCCAAAAGGTGAAAACAACCTAGAAGTTCATCCACAGATGAATGAATAAAGAAAATGTAGTTTATACATGCAAAGGAGTATGACTTAGCCATAAAAAAGGAAATCCTGAGACGTGTTACAACATAGATGAAACCTGAGGACATAATGCTAAGTGAAATAAACCATTCACAGAAAGACAAATACTCCACAATTCCGCTTATGATGAGGGATCTAAAGTAGTCAAACTCCAAGGAACAGAAAGTAGAATGGTGGGAGCCTGGGGGTAGGAAGAAAAGGAAATAAGGGAGTTTCAGAGGGTACAGAACTTCAGTTTTATAAGATGACTATAAAGCTCTAGAGATCTGTACAACATTGTACGTAGAGTTAACAATACTGTACTGAACACTTAAAAATGTGTTAAGAGGGCGCCTGGGTGGCTCAGTCGTTAAGCGTCTACCTTTGGCTCAGGTCATGATCCCGGGGTCCTGGGATTGAGTCCCGCATCGGGCTCCCTGCTCAGCGGGAAGCCTGCTTCTCCCTCTCCCACTCCCCCTGCTTGTGTCCCCTCTCTCACTGTGTCTCTCTCTGTCAAATAAATAAATAAAATCTTAAAAAAAAAAATGTGTTAAGAAGGCAAACATCATGTTATAGGTTTGTTTTTCACCGCAGTCAAAAATACATGGATCAGCTCTCCTAGGGATGAAAAGTATCAAAATTCGGAGCAACAGGGCACTGCGTGCTTTTCCTAGTTTACCCTGAGAGTAACAAGTCCTATCTCTGTGGTGGCTGGAAAGTGCCTCCTCAGAGCTCTGCACCCCTTCACGGCCCCACCAAAAATGTGCACTTAGCTTCACAGCATAATGAGTGCAATGTCAAAAACACTATGCAAAGACTTTACCGTGGTGTGAGGAACCTCGGAAACACTGGACACAGTCAGCTCCTGAGGGTAATGCCCAGAAGAGGTCACAGGCCACAGGTGGGCAGGGCTGCCTGCGGGGAGGGCTGTCCCTACACACAGCATGCCCTAAACCCTGAAATGGAAGCAACCACATGCATGTGACCAGAGTTGAACAATTCCGAGTCTCTTTTTCTAAACTCTTAAATTCCTACAAGAAGATCTCCCCGCTTCCCCTGTGCTTCTGATGGCAGGCTGAAAATGACAAGAGTCTGCCTGTCTTGTTTACCCATAACACTTGCTCAAAGTAGCGCAGGAAGAGGCGGGTTCTTCCTCAGCACTTGTGCTCACTTTCTGCCTCTCATTCCTCCTCCGCTCACCCACTGTCCTCGGCTCTGTCAGTTGCTTCAAGTAATCCAGGTCCTACATTTGCGTTCACAGTTATGTACTCATCAGCTGCCCCTAAGAACCATTAGACTGGAACATTTCCCAGCAACTTACATGTTGAGGGCATGGAGGTACCCTCCCGCTTCTGATGAGGGGATGCTGCACACAGGTTAGAAGGTGTGGGGCCTCACTACACACCAAGTGTGGTCTGCAGACCAGCAACAGAGCCATCACATGGAGCGTGCTAAACACGCAGGGTGCTAGACCCCATTCCAGACCTACTGAATCAGAACCTGCATTTCAACATGATCCCCATGTGAACTGAATGTTAAATGTACATTAAAGTTTAGGAAGCTCTGAAGTAAAATCTGAATATATTTTGAAGCCAAATTTTAGAATTCAGGGGAGGGGTATAGTTTCTATAAGTGTGGGGCTAGAATAAATAAATAAATAATATTAATCAAATACTTATTTGTTGAATGAATTATTTACTTTAAAATAGGGGAAATAAATAAATCCTATTATTCAATGTGTAGGGACTTAAAGCATCAATAAGCTTAACCACCTTCTACAATAAGACTTAAATATGTATTCTTTTCCTTTGTATTTTAACGAATCTGTCCACAAGACATCTTCATTAGTAACAAATAGGTGTGTTATCATAATTTAACAATATTTAGCAATAATTCCCCCCAAAAGGGAAACGGCATAAGAAAAGAAAGCTTATGTGTCTAAACAGGTGCATTTAACATGAAGTAAAAGGAACTTAAGGTGCTAGGACCCTCCATTTCCACATGCCTTTCCAAGGGCCAGAAACTAACATTGTATTAAAAATTTTGTTATTTTTCTTAAAGGCAGACTCAAAAATTATGTACCTTTAAAACTCCATAAAACCTGGAACCATCCCTGGCCTAATTAATTATGAACTCTTTTTAAGTTTGGAATATACCATTTTTTAGGTTCTTTCAATATACTAGAAAATACTTAGAATTACATCATGATCATTCAATCTATAAATGAAAATACTTTACTGAAGGATGACCTAGAAGTAATTCTGCTCATATGTAAGAGAAGTTCTTCATAAGATTGTAAGATTCATATCTTTCAATGTTATCCTGTAACACCATTAAACTTAACAAATACATGATTTATATTTTTCTATCTTCCCTTATTTTTCTCCCATTTTAACTAAAATCCCTGAATATTGCTGGGGGAGGAGGATAACTCTAAGAAATATACAAAAATGCATTTCTGGTAATTTTGATAACTTTTGTTTTATTATTTTCTTCAGGTATTACAAAGTCATATCTACCTGTGCTTGCTTGCTTTTTTTAGAAATACAAAAGGTAGGGGAGCCTGGGTGGCTCAGTTGTTAAGCGTCTGCCTTTGGCTCAGGTCATGATCCCAGGGTCCTGGGGTCGAGCCCCGCATTGGGCTCCCTGCCTGGCGGAGAGCCTGCTTCTCCCTCTCCCACTCCCCCTGCTTGTATTCCTGCTCTCACTATCTCTCTCTGTGTCAAATAAATAAATAAAATCTTAAAAAAAAAATACAAAAGGTAAAACGGAAAAAAGAAAAAAAAATCCACACAAAAACTGAGATAAATTCTGCTAACATTTTAATGACTAGTGTCTCAAATTACTTAGATATAGATGTTTTTTAAAATGTGATTTTGGGGGCACCTGGGTGGCTCAGTCGTTAAGCGTCTGCCTTCGGCTCAGGTCATGATCCTGGGGTCCTAGGATCGAGTCCCGCATCCGGCTCCCTGCTCGGCAGGAAGCCTGCCTCTCCCTCTCCCACTCCCCCTGCTTGTGTTCCTGCTCTAGCTATCTCTCTCTCTGTCAAATAAATAAATAGAATCTTTAAAAAAATTAAAAAATAAAAAAAAAAAAATGTGATTTTGAAGGGTGCCTGGGTGGCTCAGTCATTAAGCGTCTGCCTTCAGCTCAGGTCATGATCCCAGGGTCCTGGAATCGAGCCCCACATCGGGCTCCCCACTCAGCGGGAAGCCTGCTTCTTCTCCCACTCCCCCTGCTTGTGCTCTCTCTCTCACTGTCTCTCTCTCTCTCAAATAAATAAATAATATGATTTTGAGTGTGTATATTTAAGTGTGTATGTGAATGTGTTTACATGAGGTGAACAGATCTAAAATTGCTATTTCACTCACCAAACTATTCATATTGCGTTCCACACGAAGAAAAAAACCCTGCCTTGTATATCTAGCATAATGATACATATTCCTTATGTATCATTATTAAACAATCTCTTAATGCTGGGTAGTTTTTTTTCTGATTTTTCATTTTTATAAATAAAGCTATTATGAAAATCAGTAAGATGCTTCCTCTTACACTTTTCTCACTCTATCCTTCGGACAAATTCCTTTAATAGAAATTGTTAAATAAAATGTTGAAACACATTACCTGTTTGCCTTCTGAAAAGCTTTATCATTTACAGTACCATCAAAAGACAACTTTGTTTAAAAAAATCTTTTGCCATGATGAAAGTCAAAAAATGTTGTTTTTGTTTGTATGTTTGTTTTTAAAACAAAATATGCATACAGAATAGTATACAGTTTAAGGAACTATCACAAAGCAAACACACCCCTGTAGTACTGCCTAAGATAAGGAACATGAGCAGGATCATGGAAGCCTCATGTCCCCCCTGTCAGTCACGACTCTATCCTTCCTCTTGAGAATGAACCACCCTCCTGACATTGAACACTGCGGACTGGTGTTGTAAATAGCTTCTTTGGCTCAACAGGATATCCACAAAATTTACCGATGCTGCTCCTTGTATCTATAGTTCACTCATTTTTGTTTCCGTGTAGTTACTAATTATGCAAATATACCACAATTTATTTTGCCATTCTCTTGTTGAGGGGCAGCGTTGTATCATTTAATGTAGTTTATATATTTGGACATTGCTGTTTTAGTCATACAGAAGAGTAAACTTATACATATTTAATATATATATTAAATCCATCAATCTTTTTCCTTTGTGATTACATTACTGGTGCTATGCTTTAAAAAAACTTTTCTTACCACAAGATTATGAAATGTTTACCTATATTTTCTTCTAATATTTTTTTCATTGTTTACATTTATATCTTCATGTCATTGGAATTTATTTGGATGTAAAGAGTTAAGTAGTTGTATGACTGGTCATCCTCCCGCAATGGCTGGGCAGTTTCCCCAAGATCTTTTATGAAATAACCTATCTTTTCCCCCTACTGTCATAAAATGCTTCCTTCATACACACACACACACACACACACACACACACACACACACTTGAGTATCTTTCTGGATGTTCTCTTATTTTTCTAAAACATGCTGATATATTCATCAATTGGTCATATAAGTACAAAGTATAAAATTCAAGAGGAACAACAGAGTGTATAAAGATAGTAAACAAAGCTTCATTCACACCTGCCCACCAGACACATAGCTCCTCTTCTCAAGTTCCACCATGGTTTTGAGTCACTTGTCTACCATTCCAAAAGTAATCCCTGAATATAAAAATGTAAATATACACTCTTGGGTATATTAACATGTCTTTAAAATAACATGCCAAAGCATAGTTTTGGAGTGTGCATTTCCATATGAATCAATATACTTGTGCTACCTCATTCTTTCTAACATCTGCATTATATGAATTTATTTAAAACCTATACACCCCCTGATGAACTAAAACACTCTTTGTAATCTTTTGCTATTACAGTTAGACCTGAAATGACTATCTATGGCTAAATCTCAGAGGTACAATTCAGGATTAAAGTATATATGTATTTTTAAAACTATTTATTTTGAAATAAGTATAGATACATGCCTTTGTAAGAAATAATACAGACATACACTGTACCTTTTACCTAGTTTCTCCTAATGGTAACATCTTGCAAAACTACAGTATAATATTACAACCAAGATATATTTTCACTGAAATAGTTAATATACAGAATTTGTCCATCACAAGAAATGTTCATGTTGCCCTTATACAGCCATACCCATTTATCTCTTTCCCTTATCCCTTTCTTAGCCCCTGGGAACCCACTACTCTATTCTCCATTTCTATAATCTTGTCATTTAAAAAATTAATGTTACAAGGATGCCTGGGTGGCTCAGTCGGTTAAGCATCTGCCCTTGGCTCAGGTCCTGGAATTGAGCTCCATGTCAGGCCCCCTGCTCAGTGGGGAGTCTGCTTCTCCCTCTCCTCTGCCCCGCCCCCACTCATGCTCTTTCTCGCTAATAAATAAAACCTTTAAAAAAATAAAAAATAAATAAAAAATGAATGTCACATAAATGGAGTCATGCAGAATGTAACTTTTGGGATTGGCATTTTTCACTCAGCATAATTCTCTGGGGATTCATCAAGGTTGTTGCCTGTATTAACAGTTCATTCCTTTTTATTGCTGAGTACTATTCCATGGCATGTATGTATTATGGTTTGTTAACCATATGGACTTTGAAGGACATTTGGATTGCTTCCAATTTTTTGGCTATTACAGATAAACATGCCATAAACATTTGCCTATAGGTTTTGCTGTGATCATAAATCATTTTTCTGGGTTAAATGCCCAGTAATTCAATTGATGATTTATATGAAAGTTGCAATGCTTAGTTTTTTAAGAAATTGCCAAATTGTTTTTCCAAAGTGGCTGTACCATTTAACATTCCTACCAGGAGTGTGTAGGTGATTCAGTTTCTCTGCATCTTTGCCAGCATTTGATGTTGTCACTAGTTTTTTTTTTTTTTTTTTTAAAGATTTTATTTATTTATTTGAGAGAGAATGAGAGAGAGCACATGAGAGGGGGGAGGGTCAGAGGGAGAAGCAGACTCCCCGCCGAGCAGGGAGCCCGATGCGGGACTCGATCCAGGGACTCCAGGATCATGACCTGAGCCGAAGGCAGTCGCTTAACCAACTGAGCCACCCAGGCGCCCGTCACTAGTTTTTATTTTAGCTATTCTAACAGGTTTATAGTGATACGTCTTTGTGATTCTAATTTGCATTTCCATAATGACTAATGATGTCCAACATCTTTTCACATGTTTATTGACCATGTACATATTACTCTTTGGTAAAATGTCTCTTCAGGTCTTTTCCCCATTTTCTAATTGGATTGTTTTTTATTATTGACTTTTGAGAGTTCTCCATATATTCTAAGGTACTAGTCTTTTCTCAGATAAGCGGTTTGCAAATATTTTTCCCAGTCTGGAGCTTACATTTTCATCCTCCCAATACTCTTGCAGAGTAAAAACAATTTTAGTAATAATTAAGTCCAATATATTGATTTTTCCTTCTATGAATCATGCTTTTGGTGTTGAGTCTAAGAACTCTTTGTCTATTCCTAAATCCCCCAAATTTTCTATTTTATTCTAATAGTTTTATAGTATTAAGTCTATGATCCATTTTGAGTTAATTTTTGCATAATGTGTGAGACTGCAATTGAGGTTCATTTTTTTGTCTATGAATTTCCAACTGCTCCAGCACGATTTGTTAAAAGGGTATCTATCTCCATTGGATTGCATTTGAACCTCAGTCAAAAGTCAGTTGTGAATATTTGTGTGGGTCTTCATCTAGGTTTTCTGTCCTCTTCCATTGATCTATCTATCTATACCTCCACCAATACTATAGTCTTGATTATAGTGGTTATATAATAAATCATGGAATTGGGCAGACTGATTCCTCCCATTTTATTTTGTTTTTTTCAAAATTCTTAAACTATCCTAGTTCCTTTGCTTTTCCATATAAAATTTAGAATAGTCTTGTCAACATCCACAAAAATCTTCCTAAGCTTTTGAAAGGAAATTGCTATCAAAACTGATATATCACCTTGGGGAGAATAGAGATCTTCTATTCCATGAACATTTCCATTTATTTAGAACTTTTTTTCTTTCATAATAACTGTGTAGTTTTCAGCATACAAGTCTTGTACATGTTTTGTTAGGTTTATAACTATTTCTCTTTTTTGAGCAATTGTGATATTGTATTTTTAAATTTCTTTGTCAATATATTGCAAGTAAACAAATAAAAGTGAGTTTTGTATGTTTAGCTTGTATTCTGGGACCTTGCTGAACTCACTTATTAGTTCTGGTTTTTTCTGTTATACAAGTTCTTAGATATCTTCTGTGTACATAATCATATCATCTACAAATAAGACAGTTTTATTCCTTCCTTCTCAATATGTGTGCCTTTTTTCCCTTTGCTTGCCTTATTCTACTGTTATGTAAGAGTGCTGAAAGCAGATACCCTTGCCTTGTTCTCAAACTTAAAAAGAAAGCATTAAATCCTTCACCTGTAACTATCATGTTATCTGTAGCATTTTTTGAAGATTGTTATATACTGAATTGAAGAAATCTCTTCTATTCCTGATTTTTAATGAAAGTTTATTGTGAATAGGTGTTGAATTTTGTCAAATGTTTTTTCTGTATCAACTGATATGGTCATGTGTCTTCTCTTCTCTAACCTGTTCGTATAGTGGATCACCTAGGTTGATTTTCAAATATTGAACCATCCTTGCATCCATGGAGTATATCCCACTAGTTCATGATTTATAATTCTTTTACATATTGCTGAATTTTATTTGCTACTATTTTGTTAAGGATTTTTGCATCTCCATTTATAAACGATATTGGTATGTGGTTTTCTTTTTTATACTGTTTTTGTCTGGTTTTCATAGTAGGGCAATACTAGCTTCATCTAATGAATTGAGAAGAATTCCCTTCTCTTCTATTTTCTGGAAGAGACTGTGCAGAATTGTTATTTTTTTTAAGTGTGTGATAGAACTCTCCAGTGAAACCAACTAGGCCTGGAGATTTCTTTTGGGGAAGTTTTTTAATTACGAATCCCATCTCCTTAATAGTTACAGGGCTATTCAAATTATCTACATCATACTGGGTGAGTTGTAATTGTGTTTTTTTAAGAAATTCATTTATTCCATCTAAGTTGTTAAATTCATGTGGGTAAAATTGTTCATATTACCTTTCTTTTTGTGTCTGCAAGATCTGCAGTGATATCTGCTGTTTCAATCCTGGTATTAGTAATTTGTGTTTCTCTTTGTCAGTCTTGCTAGAAGTTTGTCAATTTTATTGATCTTTACGAAGAATAAGTTCTTTGTTCCATTTTCTCTACTGTTTCCCTGTTTTCAATTTCATTGATTTCTGATTTTATTTTTATTACTTTCTTTCTTCTGATTGCTTTGGGTTTAGTGTGCTATTCTTTTTATAGGTTCTTGAGGTAGGAATTTAGATTATTGATTTAAGACATTTCCTCATTTTTAATATATAAGTTTATTCCTATAATTTTCCTCTCACAACTGTTTTGGCTGCTGTCCACAGATTTTGTTATGTTGTATTTTCGTTTTCATTTAGTTCAATGTATTTTTTAATTTCCCTTGACACTTCTTGACCCATGGATTATTTAGAAATATGTTGGTTAGTTTCAAAGCATTAGATCATATTATCTTTCTGTTACTCATTTCTAGTTTAATTTTATTGGGGTCAGAGAACATACTCTATATGGTATCAACTCTATTAAATTTATCAGACCGTTTTATGATTCAGGATGAGGTCTTTCGTGGTGTATGTTCAATGGGTACTTGAAAAGAGTGTGTACTTTGCTATTGTTAGGTGGAGTGTTTCGTGAATGTCAATTAGATCCTGTTCATTGATGGTTTATGAATTCTTCTATCCTCACTGATTTTATGTGTAGTTGTCTTATCAACTGTGGAGAAAGGGGTGTTGAAGTGTCCACCTATAATTATGGATTGTTGACTTCTCCCTTCAGTTCCATCAGTTTTTACTTCACATATTTTGTAGCTCTGTCATAGGGTGCAGTTACATTTAGGATTGCAATGTCTTCTTGGTGGACTGACCCTTTTATATTATGTCTAGCTCTGTCTCTGGCAATTTTCTTTGTCTACATTATCTAATAATATAATCTTGGATTCCTTTATTGTTTGCACAATATATATGTGACTGCATGATTTTATATATATATATTCCTGTACTTTTTACTTTCAACATGCCTATATTTGAAGTTTCTTATAGATAGCATATAGTTGGTTCATGTAATCCGCCCTGAAAATTTATGTCTCTGATGTTTTTAGATTATCTGCATTAATATAGTTACTGCTATATTAGGGCTTAAGTCTGCCATCTTATTTTTTATTTTCTGTTCTATTTTTTATGTTTTTTATTGTGTTTCAAGTGGATTAGATGGTATTGTAGGATTCCATTTTGATTTATCTAGTGTTTTGGAATGTATCTCTTTGTATAATTTTTTAATGACTGCTCTATGTATTACATATATACATAACTTATCTATTTTTACCAGTTCAAGTGAAGTACAGCAAACTTACCTACTTTTATGTCCCTTTCCATTCTCTATTTAAAATATAATTGTATTAAATATTTCTTCTACATTCATTTAGAATCTTCACATCAGACAGTGTTATAATTTTCATTTCAACAACCAACTATAATTTAGAAACCTCAAGAGAAGGAAGGCCTAATGTATTTACCCATACTTTTGCCTACCATGTTTTCTTCATTTCCTAAAGTTCCTTTTTCTGTTGTTTCCTTTCTATTCAGAGAACTTCCTCAAGCCACTTTTTGTTTTTAGGGAAGGTCTGCTAATATCTAATTCTCTTAGTTTTCCTTTTCCTGGAAATGTCTTGATATCTTCTTCATTCCTAAAGGATATTTGCACTGGGCTTAGGTTACGGGTTCACAGTTCTTTCAGCACTTCAAAAATATTGTGCCATTTCCTTCTGGCTTCCATGGTCTCTGATGAGAAATCCACTGTCCATCTGTTTGTCTCCTGTAGGTAAGGTGTCATTTCTCTTGCTGCTTTCAAGTTTACCTGACAACAGTTTTCATAAATTATAATATGGCTTGGTGTGGATTTATTTGTTTATTCTGTTTGGGATTTTCTCAGCTTCTTGAATCTAGGTTTATACCTCTTGCCAAATTTAGCAAGTTTTCAGCCATTGTATCTCCCCCCCCCCCCCGCCCCATTATAATTCCAAGTACTTTTTTAGCACTGTTCTCTTTCTCCTTTCCTTCTGGTACTTCAATGGTATATATATTAGATTTCTATTATAATCCTACAAAGTCCCTCAGACTGTGTTCCTTGATTATTTTTTTATTCTATTTTCTCTGTGCTGTTGAGATGGTTTGTTTCTCTCATTTTGTCTTCCACTTCACTAGTTCTTTCCTCTATCCCTTCCATTCTGCTGTTGAGCCCATCCTTATTTTAGGTTTGGTATTTTTAATTCTAAAAATTCCCTATGGTTCTTCTCCATATATTTCCTTACTGAGACTTTCTATTTCTTTGCTGGAGCTTTCTAATTTTCCATGTATTTCAAGCATGTCTGTAGTTACTTGTTGAAGCATTTTTATCATGGGTGCTTTAAAATCCTTGTCAGATAATTCTGACAATCATCTCAATGTTGGCATCTCTTGATTATCTTTTTTTCATACAATTTGAGATTTTTCCTGATTCTTGGTATGAAGAGAAATTTTCACTTGACACCTGCTCTGAGACTCTGGGTCTTATTTAAACTTTCTGTTTTAATTGGTCTTCCCTGACACTGATCTTATAGAGGAAGGGAGGATAACACCTCATTATTGCTCCATTGAGACCCAAGTGGGAGTTTCTCATTACTGCTGGTCACAGTTGAAGGTTCTGGCTCCCTATAAGGTCTCCTAAAACACTGAGTTGGGATTAGCTTCATTACCACTGGGCAATGGTGAGTCTCTGCTAGGTCTCTTCTGTCACAATCTGAGCAGGAAGAGGAGGGATGCCTAATTTTTTCCAAGTGGAGATGGAAGTCTAGACTCTCCAAGTGATCTCCATTGATAATGCAACAAAGAAGGGAAAAGGAGCAACTTATTACTGGCCAGTGGAGATGAAATTCCTGGCTCCCTGTTTGGTCTCTGACAGCACTTCTTTCGAAGTATTGTTACAGCCTGTAGTGGGTGAAAGTCTAGATTCACCACTCTGCCTTTCCTGGCATGGATCATGGTAGGGCTAGTTTTTTTTCTGTAGTGTTTGGAGGAGTAAAGAGGTTATTGTATAAAAGTGTTCTGTCTTATCTGCTATTTCTTTCCTATCTTTCTGGATAAAAAGAGTAGACTTCATTGGGATTTCTTTTTTATCTGTAGCCATTAGCATTCCATGTTGCTGGCTTCTTTAGTATCCAGTCTTGGATATATGAGACGACAAGAAAACTTAGAGAACACATCACTGGGTCACTCCTCTGGTGTCCTCAACCAGTCGGCCTCCTTGTCTCCATTTTTCAGAACCTTGTGTTTGTCCTGTGTATAACGTCCATGGTTACAGAAAGATTAACTCCTTGTGTACCTCAATGTAGTATATGATAAAATGTTTGCTTCTGATAAAATATTTGCTCACAGTAAAATATTTGGGGCAGAAAAAAGAAATGCATAAAAATGTAACTCCACATAATACTATTTAGCTATAAACTGTTAAATTTTCTTTGGAATATTCCACTCTAGTTTCTTCCTATGCACTTTTTTCCCCTTCTTTTTATAAAATGGGCTCATACTATAAATACCTTTTGAACCCTGCTTTATTCACTTAACATAATAATGTGTTTTCCCATTTGGTTAAATGGTCTTTAAAAACACGAGTCTTTAATAGCTGTAATAATATTCTACCTTCATGAAGGTGCCATAATTTATTTAAACATTCTTCTATTTGAGGGTAAGCTTCTACATTTTTGCCATTTTTAATAATGCTGCAATGCATATTATTTTACATAAATCTTTGATTTGTTTTTTTCTTAGGACAGACTGCGAGAATTTGGATTACTGGATGGCAGCCACTAGCAGCACATGGCTCCCTCCTAGAGCAGGAAACACTGCAGTGGGTCAGGACCAAGTTCACTGCTGGCATGGCACTGAAAAGAGACTGCAAATTCTGCATCCTTCTAGCAACACACTGTTGGGGTTCCCTTCCAAGTTCTTTCCTGTGCAGCAAGTGTGGCCAGGCCAGCCTGAGGCTCCTCCAACTTGCAGAAAGATTTGCCTCCTCTGCTCCTTAGGAAAGCTGCTAGGAACCAGGGAAACGGAGTCCAAAATGTGTGCTTTCTCTAATTTGCATCCTGCTTCTTTCCACTACTGGTGTAGTAAGGACCAGATGAGAGTGTGAGTCAGCAGAAAGGTAAAACATTTACTGCAGGAAGTCCCATCTACTGACTTATGTCAGGACAAATAAAAGAGTTTCCATGCTATAAGGACACAGTATCTTTAAAACAAAATTGGCAATACAAGAACTGTACATAAGTAGTCTTTTATTATTTAGTTTTCTTTTTTGGGGGGTGGGAGTAAAATTTAGAAACTCTATGGTTTCACATTACGTGACTGTAATGCTATCTCTGATCACATTTTGCTTTCAGTAAGGCACTTCTGGAGCTGTTTTCTTTTCCTTAATAAATCTTGTACGTTATTTAATTGTAAAAACGTGGCTTGTCATATACTACCTTCTAATATTACATTCTCTAGAACAAGAATGTTTTCTATTGCCACCAACACAAATAGCAGTATCTTTACACAAAAGGAACTCTCGTCTGTCAACTAACTTTGAAACACCCAATTTCCATCAGCTGCTTGCTCTTCTTGGAGGAGCCTTAGCAGGGAAGGATTTACATCTTATTTATTCATGCTCTGCTCATTTTTCTACTGAGGTGTTAGTTTTCTTTTTTCCTTGTGGATTTGAAAAATCCCTTTAAATATTGACGATATTAACCCTATGTCTCTCATATTTGTTGCAAATATTTTTCCCAGTTTTCAGTGCCATCTGCTTTTGTACCTGATGCATTTTTTTTTCTTTTTACCATTCAGAGATGCTTAAATTTAGTATGTTAATGTGTCTTTTGCTTTAGCATTTTTTCTTTCTCATAGTTTACACCTTCCCAGGTCCAAAATCATATGTATATTAAGGTATATTTTATTCTAGTTTTACTATGATTTTACACAAAATATTTTTGAGAAATCATTTGAGAAATCATTGATCTAGATGCTATTTTATCATACACTAAATTATTTCATTTATGGGGTATTTTATAGCCATTTTAGTTGTGCCACTGGGCTGTCTGTTGATTCTTAGACTGTTTCCTGGGAGTATACTGAATATCCTGAATATTCTTTCTTCCACTGCCATTGACCTTTTCTTTTCCTCAAAAATCTTAACTAGTTCACCCATTTATTCTTCTAAATGAATTTTAGGATCAACAATTCAAAAGAAAAATTCACTTATATTTTAAACATAAGATTTAAACTGTAATTATTAAAGATGCATACACTAGTAGACACATAAAAAGGCATTCAATTTTATTACTAACCATAGCATAACAAGTAGATAAAAATTTTGAAGTTTGAGGGCGCCTGGGTGGCTCAGTTGGTTAAGCGACTGCCTTCGGCTGAGGTCATGATCCTGGAGTCCCGGGATCGAGTCCCGCATTGGGCTCCCTGCTCAGCGAGGAGTCTGCTTCTCCCTCTGCCCTCTTCCCTCTCGTGCTCTCTGTCTCTCATTCTCTCTCAAATAAATAAATAAAATCTTTAAAAAAAAATTTGAAGTTTGATAACGTCCAGTGTTGGCATAAATATGAGGAAAATGGGCATTTTCATAGACCATTGATGAGAAAGGAAATTGGTAGTTGTTTTAGAGGAAATGTATATCTATCAAAATGCAAAATACATGTACTGTTTTTTGTATGTTTATTTGTTTTAAAGATTTTATTTATTTACTTGACAGAGAGAGAGCACAAGCAGGGGAAGCAGCATCAGAGGGATAGGCAGGATCCCTGCTGAGCAGGGAGGCTGATGCGGGGCTCGATCCCAGGACCACGGGGTCATGACCCGAGTTGAAGGCAAACACTTGACGACTGAGTCACCCAGGTGCCCCAAAATGTATATACTATTTGATCCAACAATTCCCCTTCTAGGAACCTGTCCCACAGACATTCTTACACATGTACACAAATATATAAGGCAGTTCATTATACCATTGTTTTTAATAATCCCATACTGGAATTCACATAAAAGTCCACTTATAGGGGAATGGTAATCTATAATAGAGTATACATACAATGGAATATTGTACAGCTATGGAAAAGAATGAAGCATACCTATATGCAATAATATGGAACAAAATCTCTGAGATATTTTAAATAAAAAATAAGTTCCAGAGCAAATATGACCAACATAATGCTGGTTATATTTTTAAGGCTCTGTCTTTGTGTGTGTAGGTAGATGGGTAGTGTGTGTGTGTATATATATATATATATAAGTATTTGGAAGGACAGACCCTAAAAGGGTAATTGTATTTAACTTTTAAAGAGGTAAGTGAGGTTAGAGAGTAAAAAGAGATTATAATTTTCAATCTAAGTATTTCTATATTATTTTAATTATCCATTACATGCTTATGTTCATGTACAATTTGCGTGTTTTAAATAAAAAAATTTTTAAAGCAACACATATTCATTATTAACATTACCTTTTCCTGGACCATCATTTGGGGTGTCTTTCTGTTTATTCACTCTTGAACTAGGAGAAAGTTATCCATACTTGAAGTTGGCCAATAGATAATACATGTAACTCCTGGTTGGCAAGGCCCCTTGGGTGGTAGTTTCTGAATCCCCTCTGAGTCCTACCCTATGGTGCAAGCTGGTCTGGGCATGTGGGTACTTAGCTAGCATTCACCGTGGACTACCCTAAGTGACCAAGGTAAGATTTTTTTTTTCCCCCATCATTGCATATTTCTCTACCCCAAGTCCCATCAAAGAGTACCAAAAAAGCCACAGTCCATGCACTCATGCTAGACAAGCTCTTTCTGCCTTCACCTGCATAGTCTCAATGGTGTGTGAGAGCAGGGAGGGGACTTCACCACCTGGGATGGATTTTATTCTTCCCTTCCAGCACCACCACGAAACAAGGAGGTGCAGCCTATGAAGATATAAAAAATTAATGCAGAGGAGAAGACCTGCTTTAGTATTTTGTATGTGTCAGAAAGCACATGACCTATAGGAGACAGCTGCTCAGGTTTTCTACTGGTACAGAAATCCAATATTGGCCAATGGTTTTTATTCTCAATTCAGCTCCATCAGCCTTGTAATCAGTGGAAATTCCTCCAGGAATCCTGCAAAAGGCTATCAGTCTTATTTTCCACTGGTATTCTGTTTTTACCTTTTTCTGTGTCACAATGGGTATTTAAAGGCAAAGCTGGGAGAGGTTGCCTCAAGGCCTATCAGCCAGATGACACCATAAACATGTTCTTTTGTAAATAAAAGTAAAGTTCAAAACACAACATAACAATGCTAATAGACAAAAGAGGCCATGAGTACAAAAGGTGTGTCTGTGGACAAACAGAACCCTTAGAACACTTTTTTAGGGGCGCCTGGGTGGCTCAGTCGGTTAAGCATCTGCCTTCGCCTCAGGTCATGTCACAAGGTCCTGGGATCGAGCCCGAGTTGGGCTCCCTGCTCAGCAGAGTCTGGTTCTCCCTCTCCCTCCCCCTGCCTGCTTGGGCCCCCTCTCTCTCTCTGTCAAATAAATAAATAAAATCTTAAAAAAAAAAAAAAAAAAGAGAGAGAACACTTTTTTACACTGCAGCAGGTGTATCTGCCACTTACTAATCAAGTTTGGTGGCTCTCCAAGGTATTAATTCTTGCAAGGACCAAATATCCATGTAGTGTGTAGAGTGTGTGTGTTTGTGTGTGTGTGTGTGTGTGCGTGCAGAGAACAGGGAAAGGTTTGTGGCCACTGCTCTGAAGATCAGAAGCAAGAGGAGAAAAAGGAGTGAGGGGAAAATTAAGGGACACCGAGAGGCTGAAGTCTGAGTGGAAATAAAGGTAGAAGTGGGCATTAATAGGGGATTAATACCTGTGAAGCGATGAAAAGGACAGAGTCCAAGAAGGGGTATAAGAGAAAAACTCAATCAATTATCCATGGGAAATGGAAGCTCTGCTGGAAAAGACATTCAGTTTAATTTCTGGGGGACTTAAAACTGGCATTTAGTGGCACCAGAAAATAGTAGGTAAACATGAAAGCTGAGGCAATTGATCACAGTTATCATTTCCAGCGATAAGCATTTCTTTGTTTGAACAAATGCCCACTATAAATAAAACAAAGCCGCAATGGAATTAATAACCTGGCTTACAGTGATTTTTCCCAGTCAGAAAAGAAACGGGGAAAAACTATAATGTAAAAAGAGGGAATATATGATTTCTTCGGTCTTCTGACAGAGATAAATGTACTAGAAGAGTTATCTTCCACTTTTTACTTTAAATGTAGAAATACATTATTCCTATAGTTCATATACTTCGTATAATTTCTACACGTGAGAAGTGAGTATTTAAAATTATCCAATATCAGTAAAACAGGATGTAGATCAGAGTTTTGTTTGACCTTGTCAGCGACTCCTAGCAAGATAAGGCAGCAAAGGAGGGAACCCTGTGCCGGACTTGCAGTTGGAGCAAGGGTGAGAGTGCTGGGGTAAGCAAAGCATACTGTGCACTCTGACTTCAACTCAGGGCAGAAAGGAAACGAGGGGGTGCCAGGACTCAGGGCGATATGCTCCAAGTGGGTCAGGAGTCCTTGGAAGGCCTCTTGCAGTGGTTGGCAGACATTTATCTGTCAACGAGGGAGGCGGCAGGGCCCTGTCACCGGGCCGCCCTTGTGGGCTAGCACAGCCCCAGCAGGGCCACGAGTGTAGCCAGTGGAGCGAGGCAGGGCCTCAGTCCTACACAGGAGACCAGCTGGCTAAATGAGAAGAGAGTTCCAACCTGGACCACATGCAAGCTGCCTGAAGTTTCCAAAGTCAGGCACAGAGGTCTGCTGTTACTAAGAGGCATCAAGAAGGGTTAACGTCGAACGAGAGGACAATGGGTCCTGAGCACTGGGAACCATGCCCAGGGTCATGCAAGTCATAATGACACAGAGCAAACACTATAAAAGAGTCCCCTATTATTAACAGTAGCATAACACCACATCCAGTTTCAAACGACAGAATCTTCTCAAAGGAGAAATTCTGCATTTAAAGTCTGTGGCTAACACAGTTTCATGGAATCATGGGAAGATGACTATGGGAGAGCAGACAAACCAGCAGCTCAGGCTCCCAGGCGGCTGCCATTTGTCCAGGCCCCTTTAACTCTGAGCATCATCAATTAACCTTCCAGGGCCTCAGTATTCTCATCCCAACAGTCTCCATGGCCACCTTGGAAAGTCCTGTTGAAGCCCATGAATCTTTAGTATGAGGCTCCTATTACAAATATGCTTAGTTAAAATTATCCTATATTGTGACATTCCCACTTAATCAACAAATCTAAAGAAAATAACCACACTCCACGATGGATGTTCAGAACATTCCAGCTTCTGTCACCAAAGCCCTTTGAAAAGTAGACATGGTAACAAGCAAACCACAACCTTGTAGACTAATAATGAAATAAATTGTGTTCACCCTGGCTGTGTGCAGTCTCTCTCACCTCTGTGCCTGGGTCAGCCTTCCCTGGGGCAAGAGCTGGTGTATTAGGACTGGCTCTGTCTCACGGCTTGGGGCCATCGGTCCTGTCTCCCCTCTGCCTGCTGGGCACAGCTGTGGTGAGGCTGGGCAGCTGAACAGTGCCGGCTTTCATGAGGAGGCAGAAAGGAGAGAGACTGCTCTTAGAGGCACCCAGAATGTGGCAGTTGGCTGAGTATGAAGGATGGGGAGAACAGAGCGTCTCGTTCCTCCCCCCATTAATGACAGCAACAGGCCCACAGGTGTGCCAAGGCAACCCAATCAGAAAGATTTCTCAACAAGACCCAAATCTCCTGGTATGGGTTTCTCCCAGTTCCCTCAGGTCAGTGCTATTTCAAACACAAGGGAAGACCCGACAATCAGGAGCCTCTTCCAGGCCATCAGCGGCCTGGATGGCTACATGATGAATTTCCCAGGCCTAACTCAGTCATCATTTCACCACGATCTTGGCACCAAAGGGAGAAGACTGGAAAGAAAGGGGCAGGGTGGGGAGAAATTATTATGGTCTAATTTCATGGAGAACAGCATCAGCTTTCTAATGGTGCTGCTGGGGAACCCTACTTCATAAAGCCCAGAGTACTCCGCTCACAGCCCCTCATCGTTTATGGAATCCCAAACCTGGCATGACACGCATATCTGGAAGTTATTCAGAACCAACTTCCCAAGAGCTCAAAATATTGCACACAGGTATTCATTTTTATTAATCTACTAAATCTTCACAAAGTTCCTTTCCCTTTGGATAGAAATGAACAAAAAGCAGGGCTAATCTCTTAACATCTTTTTCAACTGGCATAGCACGATTTAAAGAGAATAGACAATCTACCACAGGCGATACAGAAAGTTAAGGAGGATGCTCAGAAATACTGGTCCCTAAAGAAGAAAAAGAAAATCAATAGCACATCCACAAGCCTTTGCCCCTGAAGCTCCGCAGACCACAAACATCCAGGAGGGGCCAGGCCTACCCACAGCCCTTCCTAGTCTCAGCCACCAATGAAGCAGGAGGCCTGTTCAGAGCATGTATGGATTAGGTTTTTCTGACCTCGGTGGGCAGTTGCCACATGTGAATTCAAGTCGTTTAAGAACAACACTAACAAATGCTCACTGAGAATCTCTGCTTTATCTACAGAGATTTTCGAAAACACTCTTCATCTCCTGTTTCCCCCCACTCTTAATAACGGTCTCCCCTGACACTTGCAGTGTAATCCTTCTCTAATGGCTCCTCAAACAAATAAATCTGAAAATGGTAGGCACGTTTCACCTCTGTCCCACCAGGATTTCACAAGGTGGAGAATGTGGGTTTAGTTTGAAACTCATCAATACAAAACTGTCCTCACCTGGCAAAGGGAAAACCCCAATCATAATTCTCTG
Organism: Mirounga angustirostris; assembly: GCF_029215605.1. Lineage (NCBI taxonomy): Eukaryota > Metazoa > Chordata > Mammalia > Carnivora > Phocidae > Mirounga > Mirounga angustirostris. The sequence continues at coordinate 53,615,390 of NW_026991711.1, forward strand.
CTGAGAGTCATTAGAGAAAGCCCAAGAAAGAACAGGGAGAACGGTCAGAGGGGAACTCTTCAACTTACAGAAGCAGAGTCCACTTTGTTCAAGTCATCCGCTAACGAGGATATATATGGAGTAGGAGATTTTTATCATCACGGTTTCATTCTACAAAACAGCACTGCATTTGCTCATCTTTCTGGATGGCCATGAAATAATGGTACATCTTGTAAATATAGGTTGGTTACTACAGAGAGGGGGGTAGGAATTAATTTTAAACCTATCACATAGTTTCAAGTTATTTCCCATGAGATTTCATACCAGGCCACAGCACTGGAAGCCATAATTTCCATATTTATTGGAAAAAGCATCTCAGCCAAAGTGGTGCATTATGTTCTCACAGTGAGACCTCACCGGGGGAAACAGAATTAACTCACACTATCATCATAAGTGTCTAGGGCCTTTTTTCAAAAAACTGTAACATTTGACCCCCCCGATTCAGAGGAAGTTTCTTCAAATCCACTGCACTTTAGCAAAGACTGTAACTGGAGGAACTGATTTTAACCTAATAAACTTCTTTGCCAGCCTAACCAAGAAAGTTGAAATCTGTGTTGTGCAAATAACTATTTTTTATTTTTGACCCATATGTCTCCCAGCATTATTGCTTAGCTAGGTCTTTGTTTATCTATTGTTATGTATTTTATGCTCCAAGTTTCACAATCTGTTAAAATAAATTTTTATATGAAAAAATCTGTTTTTATGTATTTTATATATGAAAACCACATGTGCTCATGTGTGTGTTTACGTGTGTTTGTGTGTCTACATGTGGGTAAGAATGTATAGGCTCACATAAATTCAAACTGCAATGAAACAACTGATGAATAAAGAATTTATTTATTCTTTATTCCCTGCAAAGAGAGCGCTCCCTCCCTCCTTTCCTTCCTTCCTTCCTAGTAGGCCCATGCCCAGCATGGAGCCCAACCCAGAACTTGAACTCACAAGCCCAAGATCAAGACCTGAGCTGAGATCAAGAGTTGGATGCTTAACCAACTGAGCCACCCAGGCACCCCTGGAATGCTATGTATTTCACATGTAATCTATCTGAATATTAGATTTTAAAACCACTGATGGTTGTTATTACGTTATTAACTCATTGAGACTTCCAGCTCAAAATACAACTGTCTACAAATTTGGATTTTTCATTTTAGTTTCCTTTGTTCTAGGAGTATTAATACCTTTTTAGAAACTACAGACAGCACAGAGTGGGCATGAACATTAACACATTCACCACAAAAAATTGCAACATACACAAACTCTTTTATGAAGAGAAACAAGTTTGAGAAATTAGGTAAAATTAGCTAAAGAGAACAAACTGGCTATTATATAAAATTGTTAAGCACCCAGTATTTTCTTAAAAAGATTTGCACAAATACCATAGATTGGTATTAGTTTTAGATCACCAGTACTGATTCCTTCCATTCATGCTCATTAATTGATCTTTTAATTAATTAATTAAACTGAAAATAAACAGCATTGATCCAGACAGTCTGAATTAGAAGCAAACATTAAACTTTGGGGTTGATAACAGTACTCTCCATAATATATCCTATAGTAGTTTAGGAATCTGATTTATGTTTTTAAAAATGCCGTTTACATCTATAAGTAGTGTATTTAGAAAATTTCCAATGCTGTTTTAAATAAAAATCTATTTATTTTTAATATAAAATATTTTGTCACTGTTGCAAAAATAATCTTAAAATACTTTCCAAAAAATTATTACATTCAAAGTAGAGTATATACCCTCTAAAAAGAGAGTATTTGTTTTTATTTTATCTCTGAGTAGTTGAAACCATGCAGTATGCTTATTCCCACTCAAAAATGTCCTATTTCTAAGGAAAACAAATGAAATTTTCATTGATCACATCAACTTCCACAGCTCCTTAACTCCAGGATGTGTGTTATTTTCACATTTAAGGTTTTTGGGTTTTTTTGTTTTTAAAGATTTATTTATTTATTTTGGAAAGAGAGGGAGAGAGAGTTTGCAGGTGCACACGCCAGTGAGGGTAGGGGCAGAGGGAGAGAATCCTCAAGGAGACTCCCAGCAACCCGAGCCTGGATGGAGCCTCACGCCTGTGGGATCCCGGGACCCATGAGATCATGACCTGAACTGAAACCAAGAGTCCCACACTCAACCGACTGGGCCACCCGGGCGCCCCCGCATCCTAAGCTTTTTGAAAATGAGATACATCTTAAAATGATATCTAGATTTAATGTGGGTATGCTCTTCTTTAAATTCCAAAACACTATATGGTGTCTAGCAATCCATAGACTATTGTACATGAGAAAATACACAATTTTCCCCATGACTTTTCTACTGCAAGGTTCTGCTAGATGCTTACTATAACAGTATCTCTAACACACAGAAATCCCTAGAAGCAGTTTGACGATGGGCCTAAGACCCACAGTCAACCCCCCATTTTTCCTTGAGAGGAAAAGTGGCGGCAGCAGCGACACTAAAACGGATAGAAAAGTGAAACGTTCTCTCCAGCACGCTCTTCCGCAAGCGGTAGTCATGTGACCCTGTTCTGGCCAATGGGGAGAAGGCTGGGACGTAGTCTCGTTCCAGGAAAGCCTGCATTTAACAAAAAGAGGAGAAACTCGGCTGGTGTGTCCCCTTTTCCCCTTCTCACTATCTTACCTTTTAAGGATGATGGTACCAAGGCTTACAGAGGTTGAAATAACTCCCTCAAACCCAGCAGTTGGTCAGTGGCACAGCCACAGGCAAATCAGCCTCAGGGCAGTGAGCCAATTCCTTAGGAGCTAATTTCTTTACAGTGCTAAAATGTTAGTCCAGTGATATGCACGAAGCAACTCAAATTTCATCATGCAGTCCTCCATATAACTACTTAAATATAAAAACAGCACTTTCAAATAGGAAAAGGTCTGTCCACACCCACTTACCCACCCACCAAAGAAACGGGCCCAGAATGGTCTGTCTTGTTGGAGGAACCCACTCTCACTGCCCGTTAAAATTCTGAGACCAAATAAGCATCACTGTGTTCTTTGACTGAAGCAAGTGAGATATTTTATTATCTAGAATGTCAATCTTTTAATATGCCTCCCAATTACTTGCCTGATCTAGAAAACACACACATGCGCACACAGTCTAAAGTAAAATCAAGAAAAACTAAAGCAGAAAAACTTTGACCTTTCAGTACTTTTAACCACAGATCATTGATCCTGCCTGGGCCAGAGAAAGTAAATAAATTAGGGGATCTGTTAATAAATTGTATTTTTATTACTGAAAATCATTTCCCTTGTGCCTCCATTAAATACTATTGAACAAATATTGAAAGAATAGAGATTTGGTGGGATGTTTGATCAGGAAACCCCAGGTACCTTGGACCAATCTCAGCAGGGCTGAAACTCAATTCTCAAGTCTTCCTGTCTCCAAATTTGGCTTTACGACCTCAGAGATCCTGAGTCCAGAAAGGAAAACCAAGTAACCCCATAGCTAACAAGAACAAAGATCATCGTCCAAATTTGTTGAGCACCTGCTGTGAGTGAAGTGCTATCCTAGAGATGACGCACATAAGGATATAACATATTCCCACTCTCAAGACCCCTGAGCCTCTGTGACCATTGTGTGATTTAAATCAATTCAACTGAAATCAGAGACACCATCAGTGATAGAACATTTTTTAAAAGAAGTGCCTCTGAAGGTATCTCAAGTTAAAAAGAAGCTGACAAACCCCTAAAATACAAATAGTCAAGATAAAAATGACCAGAATTATAATGGTCACAATGATAACATTTATTATTGAGCACTTACTATGTACTAGGCACTATTTTAAATGCTTTTCAACTTTTAATACAAAACTAGACTATTTAGATACTAGTATCCTAATTTTACAGATGAATAAACAAAAAAGATTAGAGCATTACTTAATAACTTGCCCAAATTTACATATGCTAATAATCACTATGCAATTCAGCCTCCAATTTCAAAAGATCCTGCTACTACCTATAGTTTTTTTAAAAAGGGATAACAACTGTCACACACACACAGAGTTTTATCTGTCTCTATGGGTCTGTTAATTTTGAATATTTCAAAATTTAATCATATCAAGAAAAAAAGCTAGGAGCTGGAAGCTGAGAAAAATACTACCCATTCAGAACTGTCCATTTGTGGTAAATAATCGCTAAGATGAAGAATACAAACACTTTAAGCAAGAGAGTTTACAACACATTATGCTTTAATTAATTGTGAACTGGAGAAATTATTGGGAGGAAAAGATGGTATTTTTAGAAAAGCAATTAAACTTAGCCTACGGGTGTCACTGACAATAAGGTCATCTCAACAAAAAGGATTTTCAAAGTAATAGAAGCAGATCTTAGGGCAGAGACACCCAAGAGATGGCCAATATAGAATCAAAGACCAATTTTCCCCAATGTTCAAGGAGAAGAAAGTATTGACCTCATTTCCCCAAGATTCCACTGGGATTGGATGTCTTTACTTAATTAACTACTCATGAATGACACCATCTAAAAAATGCTGACCCTGCAGCTTTGTGCTGATAACTTGCTGTAGCCTCAACAACTCTATTTATTGAAATATCCATTTTCCTGTCTAATAGAGCCCAGAGTTGAACTTCCTCCACTTGAGCTAATCTTCTACTTCTTCATTTATGCTACAGCTGCATTTGTACTAGAAGGTGTGGGATATTTGTGTCCATGATTATATACAGTCCAAGGCAAAGAAAAATATAAGTAGAATATGAAAAGGAAGAAATACTCCAATTTCGCTGTCTCTCAAAGTAAAACAGTTGTAATTATGTAGGAAAAAAATACCTGTAAAAATTAACTCGGTTTGTAGGCAAAGAAAAATTGCCACAGATTTAAATGTGTACATGTGTCCTGTCTCACCAATGTGCACGTTTCCCTACCATATCATAACATTCTTGAGGGCAAGGGTTAGATTCAGAAACCTCATCTCACATGGGATGCCAAGGCCTGAGGGTGGGTACATAGTTCGTGTCCCCACGGCCTACATTCTGGTTGTAAATGAACTGAGGAAAGAAGCTAACGATCATGATCAGTTTAGTTACTACAGACCCAGCACAGCTCCATGCCCATGGTAGGTGCTTATTTAATATGAGTTGGACTAAACAGAAATAATGTCATCATCCAGTTACTTCCATTAACAATCAGTTGAGACTAGTTTTGATATATCTTGCAAGTTGTTCATTTTTTCTCCCTTAGAATAGCTACTACCTCAAAAGTTTGGGCATGTGGTAATACGTACTTAGCTAAAAAGAGATTTGACCAAATCTCTACTAAGTAAAGCCCTTAACATTTTCTATAGAACCTAAAGACACACTGAATTGTTTAAATATGACAGTTCCCCCTTATCTGCAGTTTTCCTTTCTCTGGTTTCAGTTACCTGTGGTCAACCATAGTCCAGAAGCAGATGGTCCTCCCCTTGATGTTCATCAGAAGGTCATCAGTGCCTAACACTACGTCACAATACCTATGTCATTCACCTTACTTTATCACCTCACATCATCACAAGACAAAAAGGGGGAGTACAGTATAATAAAATATTTTGAGAGAAACCACATTCACATAACATTTATTACAGTATATATTGTTGTAATCATTCTATTTTATTATTATTGGTAATCTCTTACTGTGCCTACTTCATAAACTAAACATTATCATAGGTATGTCTGAATAGGAAAAACACAGTATAGATGTATACGATTTGGTATTATCTGTGGTTTTAGACATCCAGTGGGGGTCTTGGAACGAATCCCCTGCAGATAAGGGGGGACCATGGTACACACACACATTTGGTATAAAGGCTGTTCTCATCATATAATGCTTTTTTCTACATTTGGCAGTGAGTAGAGATTTACACATTAGGAGGAGGCAAGTGCCTTATCATTTATCTTTCATCATCCCATCTGAGGACATACAAATTTCCGCTCTCTTGCCCCCTATCTCCTCAGTCTTGGCCACCTCTATATTCAGAATGTAGTAGCTATTTGTTTTAAAAAGTATAGAATTTTACTTAACCCTCTTCTGCTCATTGTGCTTTCTCATTCCATTCCCACTGCAAAGCTCTTAAGTTGTTTGTTGAATCTAAAATATCTCTCCTACTTTTCATTGGAGAGATTGATTAAATTGATAAAAATAGAATCCCAAATTGTCACAGCTCTTTTAGTCATCTTAATTAATTGTAATTAGTTTTTTAAATATTCAGCTCCTGATTTCCCATAAACCTGAGGGCATCACACACATGTGAGCTGTCATTATTTCTTAATGCCAGCACTGGTAATAGAAAGGTAACCGTCCATTCTTCCCTGTGGTCTCTCATACTTTCAACCCTGATTAGTATGTGTGTGGCTGGTAAATAATTGAATTAATTTTATAGTGAGTGACATATTTTGAAATCTGCAAAGCATCTTATTCTGGGAATTAAAGCCAACCCTTGCTTTTCCCTAGGTAGCTCTCTGTATGCCTACAATAATAAGTTGGAGCAGATTCTTGACTTTCCCATTAGCATCTAGCAATTTACGAGCTTTTGATATCCATGGGATGATTTTTAAAGGATGATTTTAATTCCCCAATGCACCTACATAACTAGAAAAATAATAGACAATAAATGAGTCCTTTAGAGAAGGAATTTAACTAAAAATTTAAAGCTTCACCCAAGCTGAAAGTAATAAAAAAAAACCTTTGTAATGGTCCTGAACTGACTTCAATATTCCCTTTACATTATTAAAGGAATGTATCAGCTTTGAATAACTTATTTCATTTAGGCTTCACAAATATCCTACGAAGCAGTAGTCATTATCCACAATTTTTAGACAATGAAATTGAGGCTCAGATATGGTAGGTAAATTACAGAATTAGGAATTAGCAGAGCTGGAGTTCAATCCAGATCCGGCTGCATTTAAAGCCATGTTCATAGCACTACACCAATTCCCAGGCAGAATGTGGGTCCTTGAATTTCCTGACATTTACAGCACCATGTAGGTCCTTTTATCAAGTTTAAATCTAAAAATATTCAAAGTTTATCTCATGGATTTCATTTGGGTTCAATTTATCCCCAACTACATACTAAGTAGGCAATGATAGGTCTGTAATTTTTAAGCATGACCAAAAATAAAATTTAACACATTTGGGGGATGAAAAAAATCAAATATAAAGAAACTTGTACATCAAATAATAATACTCCCAGTAAGAATCTGCCTAGAAAATTTAGGATTGAAATCAAAGAAAAAGCATGTGTTATTCTAAGCAAAAATCTTTGCATAAATTCCCATCAGTATCATACATTGTCAAAGCATAAAATTCTTACTTTTGTTACTCCTGTAACCAAAGTTGATCGAAGAGACAATCAACCATATGCCCTCTGCACACTCCACGTAAACAACTTTTAATTAAAATATCATTTAATTACCAATTCATTAGAAGTTCTGAATTCCATGGTAATTATTTAAGCGACAAGTTTGGCTGGATCACCATCCTAAAATATTGAGTAGAACTCACTAGGTGAAGAGAATTAGAAATGGATTTTTTTTCCTTGAACAGAATTCAGATTATATCCACTCACAGATACAATTCTGTACATTTAGAGACAAATACCTTTCATAGGTCACTATTAAGAATTCAGAGAGTTATGTATTAGTTTCTGATGGGAGGCTTGGCTACTTGTCTTGTGACAGCTTTTATTCCAGACTATCTTTTCAAGGATGTTTGTGAAGCAAACAACCTGGAAGGATGAAGACAGGGTCTCCCTCCAGGAGCAGACAGATTGGTTTCCTGACCAGGATAATAAAGGCTGGGCAAGTTTACCAGTAGCTCTTTATAAGACTGATGATTTCCTAAACTCGGTGTTCCTCAGCTGTGACACAGACCCACCTCAGCCTGCTCTGCATTGCTCCCCTGGGAGCTGGGGCACAAGGGAAACCAAAGGGAACAGAAAGCTGCATCGTGAGGAATAAAGTCCTTTGCGTCTGACCCAGGAGTTTCATGTCTTCCGCTAGCATATATGAAATGGTGGCAGGCTCACTTATTAGCTTACAAGCAGGGTAAATTTAAAAGCTTTGCAACTCTTGACAGTTGTGTATTACTGATTATTTGAGTATTTTAAGAGGCTCACTAACTCCAAGGTAAATTTTTATACCTCCCTCTGAAGCCTTGTGCTCAATTACATCAAACCCACTAAAGAATTCCACTTTAATGCAAGAAATTCTTGGAACTGTCTGGCCACACTCTAGCTACTACAATGACGGGGGTGGACACAGTGGAGGAGGCCTCCCCTTCTGATGACCGCCTTTGGGTTAATAGTGCCATCAGGACCATGGGTCTGTACACTAAAGACAAGCTATCCTTCTTATGCCCTGATTGATGGGATGCTTTCACGGGCTGACCTGTAAATCCCTGCCATCAATCAGTCTCTCTCACAGAGGCCATAGGAAGAAGATGTTATATCTTGCTCACACTCTCCAGTTTACCCCCCAGGGCAACACAAGCCAGACATGTTTTGGGTGCTCATACATACTTCTTTTCCTCACGTTGTTGTTTAGGCCCATGGACGGTAATAACCAATCTTTACAGAGTACTTCACAATAATATATTTGATCTTTCTCCCACCCTGGAGATGTAGACAAACAGAATTTGTATTTTTTTCTCCACAGAGGCTCAATGCGTTGACCCAAACCTAGATCTGGTAACTGACGAAGCGGATACATAAACTCAGGGCTTCTGACTTGGTTCTTCTGTCCATGCCAGTCTTTGTACTTCCTGAAACCCAGAAGCCCAACAGATGGTTCAGCCAGTTGTACAGCGGATAAGGTCTCCCTCACCAACCCCTCAACAGGAAATGCCTGTGAGCTGCAAGGTTGTGTGTCCTCCTGGGCACAGACAGCATCTTCACATCTCCCCACTGCAAGTGGCCATGCCTGACACACAGTAGGGTCTTCCCTACGCTTCCAAGACAGAGACCATAAGGTCCAAATGACAAGCAAACCCGCACAGCCGCACAGAAACTGGGGCTCTGCTCCCCAGCACCCACCTTTGTCCTCTCATGGGCTCCTTGGGCTACTCTTCAATTAGCCCCATGAGAGGCAGGAGAGTACAGTGGTTAGGGAGCAGAGTGTAGAGCCAGATGGCCTGGGATTTTGAATCCTGGCTCAATCACTTATTAGTTAGGGGTTTTAGACCATTTATTTAACCTATTTGTGCTTTAGTTTCATCATCTGTAAAATGGGGACAATAATAGTACCTCTATTCTGTAATACTGTTATAATGATTACATAAATTAAATAAATACTCCAAACAGGCCTGTACTCAATAAATGTTATCTGTCACCAGTGTCACCTGTTATCACTGTCACCACCACTACAGCTGCTCTGAGTCCCCTTTGGACACACTGATCCCATTCTGGTTAGCAACCCAATCTAAGATCTAACTCTCAGACCTGGTTCTGAATTCAGGTGAACTTCTCCAGGGTCTCCCAACCCAATGAAACAGCAATCTAGCCTGGCCCACCCTGTCACCAGGAACAAAACTGTCAAGGAGAATATGATAAGCTCCACAAATATTTGTTGAATAAAAGAGCTGGGAATTCTTTCTTTCACAATATATATTCTGGAAGAGAAATGAGACTGTCCCTCCACCTCTCTTGTGAGTAAATCTGTGTGGTAGACAGAATAATGACACCTCCTCCCCCCCGCAAGATGTCCACATTGTATTCCCTGGAACCTGAATATGTTAACCTAACGTGGCACAGGAGACTTTACAGGAGTGATTAACATTAAGGACACTGAGATGAGAGGTTTTCCCAGATTATCCAAACAAACCCAATTTAATCACATGAGTCCTTAACTCTTAGCTATAGAGAATCAGAGAGATGGCAGCATGAGAAAGACTCGACCACCCTTATTGGCTCTGAAGATGGAAAGGGGTCCCTAACCAAGGAATGTGCACAACTTCCAGAAGCTGACAAAGGCAAGAAAACAAAATTTTCCCTGGAGCCTCCAGGAAGGAAAGCCACCCTGCTGACCCCTTGACTTTAGCCCAATCCCCCTTGTGTTGGATTTCTGACTTCCAGAACTTCAAGATAATAAGTCTGCACGTTTAAGTCATTAAGTTTATGGCAACCTGTTAACACAACAATAGAAAACTAATACAATCCCTTTGTATTCTTCTATCAGGGGAAGACCACTACCCAGTTTCTGGGCACTGTCCTGTGGGGTTAAGCAACAGAAAAGCACATATTTACCCACTAATTTATTCATTCATTGATTCACTCAGTGAATTTACAGAGCACCTCCCATAGGCTAGGCACGGTTCTATGTGCGACAGAAAACAACAGTAAACTAGAGAGTCTTGGTTGTTTTCTGTTCTCATGGAGCTTCTGTTCCAGCGGTAAGAGAGAGAGACACTAAATAGGCCAATAAATAAATAAAATAATTTTAAACAGTGATAAGTGCTGTGAAGGAAATAAAATAGGGTGATGACAGGGAACACAAGAGGCAGAGCTGGGGGGAAAGGAAATTGAAGGCTGGGCAGGAAGAAAGCTCTTTAAGAAACGACAATTTAGCTGAAATCAAAGAAGTACAAGAAGCCTGGAAGACAAAGATCCAAGTCCACTCCTGACCTGGCCTTCTTAAGGGTACTATAAGAGATGAAATACCCACTTTGAGAAATTGACAGGACTTCTTGCTCCGAGGGAAAGTGCACTGTGTGAATTGCTACGCTCATTTTCCTGTCCTCACTCTTCACGAGCATGACTTTTAAGGCTTTATTTTTTAACATATTTTATGAGTAGTGTAAAAGTAGCATTATCCCAGAGTCCCTGGATATCATTCTCCACGAGACCACTGAGTGCTCTCCTTCTGTGAATATGGATGTGGTTAGACTCCTGGAGACAGCTGGAATGCTGGTTTGTGATGTATTTCCCGGGGGCTGGTGGCTGCCTATATCTGGGACACTGGCCCCAGGACTAAATCCATCGCTCAGGTTCGTACTGAGATGGAGATCTACAGCCCATGCAGACCACGGCTGGCTCCCCAGCAAACTTCATTATGACAAAATATCAAAGTACGTAGGCAGTGGGCAAATGTATAAAATCCTCTCTCCTATCTATCCTGTAGGAATGATGATGGTCTTTGATATCTAAAACATACAGACACCGAACAAGTCACTCGATTTATCTATTACATAATGTCTTGCTCAGACATCTATCATAAAACAGTGAAAACAGCTCCAATTTTGGTTAAGGTTGTCACAGTGTCATTAATAATTTCTCACAACTGTTCTCTTCATAGGTTCTTTATGAAGGTCAGACTAGAATGTCCAAGTAATCTGTCTCAACCCAGAGTTCCCAGAGTGGTGCAAATGACCTCAGCGCTCCCCCCCCCCAAGAGCTTCTTTCACATATATCTTCCCATTAAGAAGATGACAAAGCCAAGGTACATAAATTCAGCCACTTGTAGAGCTATTCCACCATTTCTTTTGTTTTATATGGTAATATGATGAACTTACAAAGAGACTTTATATTCAGCAAGAAGGCTTTTATGTTAGGGGAGTGGGGTGCAGAGATAACAATTCATAGTGATAATTCATTGATCTGAGAAGGGTGCCCAGGTTTTAGAACCAGAATATCTGGCTTTCATTTCCAACTCCGTCATATAATAACTATATGACCTTGAACAGGACACATCTCTGACCAAGCATCAGTGCTTTTTTTTCTCTATAAATTGAGGTCAAAAGCAACATCCTTCCTGTCTGCTTCAGAGGGTTCTCACAATCACAAAATGAGACACACCTGGTGAACTACAGACCATAAGTATAACCTGAAAGTCCCCCGGGGCCTCCTTGCTTATGGTGCCTCAAATATGCTGATTGAAGGCAAAGGACTAAGTCCCAGTTCTCTACACTGCACCCGCAATTCCTCTCCTCAGTTACTCCCCCTGGGATGCCCTGGTGGTGGTGGGAGTGGATGTCCACCACACAGACAGACCTAAGGCTTGCCTCTTGACAGCCCTCCTCTGCTTTTCCTCTGCTCCACTGACCTGTCACTCTGCCATCCACGAGTCACAGTCAACACTGCTGACAACATTCTCGGGGCGAATAACTTCCTCTAGAACACCAACCTCAAGGCCCTGCCATCAGGGAGACCATTTCTACTCTTGGGCCTTGCTCTTGCAAAAAAAAGGGCCACCGAAAAAGAGCCATTTTGCCAATTAGTTCTTTGGCAAGTGTTATCTGTTAAGGGCCAGATAATAAATATTTTAGGCTTCAAAGGCCTAAATATTGTCTCTGTAACACATTCTTCTTTGCTTTCTTTACAGTGCTTTCGCCCTTTGTCCTTACAAAAACAGGCCATAGCCTGGATCTGTCCCAAGGCTGGAGTTTGCTGACCCCGGCTTTATGCCACAGCCCTCATTCATGCCATAATATACTTGTTTTTGTGGGTGTGAGGAGGGGTCTGCTCTTGGTAAGGGGAGTTGAGGGGAAGCTAGTTACATCAGAGAAGGTACCTGGAGCCACTGCTCCCTCAAACATCCAGACCCTGTCGCTCAGTCTGCTCCACTCTGGCAGACTTCTTCACTCGTGGCTTTCTCTCAGGGACCCCATCACTTCCCTCGACCCAGCCTCTTCTGGGGAATCCTAAACCATGGGTGAGATCAGTACATGTGTGAACTCCAAAAGGGTTCAGTTGTTACACTCAGGGCTCCTGAGCTCTATGTAAATCAAGCATGTAGCGTCCATGTCCTTAAACATTCTATGACAGTTAGAAGCCACTCTGCCCACAGCACATGGGGCCTTGCAGTTGGAGCTACCCGTGAGACAATCCAGCCTGGTAAAAATGCATCTCTGAGCCACCCAGGATAGTGTATACTTTTACTAGCTGCTATCTTATGCTCATTATCAAATAAGGAAGAGGAGGAGGGGGGAGGGGAAGTGAGGAAGAGAGAGAGATGAGGAGGAATGGAAAGAGAAACCCCTGTAGAATATTTTACCTGGATGTTTTAATTATCACAAAATTATCTTTACTTGGCACTTGTATCCGATTTATCACACAGTCATATAATTCAAAAGCAAAAGCAGGGTCCCCACCATTCATGGTTTGCAAAGGAGAGGGAGTAGATTTGGTTTTCCTTTTAATGGTTTCCCCTCTTAACAGAAAACTTCACTTTGTTTCTTCTTGACCCTCCCTATATGCCATAAGTCAAGGCCTCAAAAAGCTTATAGGGTGCCCAACTGCAAATGATGTAAATGATGCCCTTTCAGCTCCCAAGTGGGTTAGAAGAGCATCCCTTCTGTTCTGTGTCTCTGTACAATTTGGCTAGCTGACGGTGCCCTTGTTGGGGAGGCCTGGGGGGTGCAAGTCACCCCTTTACCTGGCAGATCCAGTTGTGTCCCAGGACACACATTTTGGTGAGCAGAGCCAAGACGGACTCTCATACCAACCTGTGTCCTTTGCCAGGCTGCCCCAAAACACACAGAGACCCTGCCTTGGGTCTTGAGTCCAAGTCTACAGGCTGGATGAATCGAGTTAATTTTGTGCAGCTACAGGTACGACGCTGACACAGAGGTCACTGATGGTATTTATGGTGGGGGTGGTCCCGATAAAACTTTTCAGCTAGAGAGTCTTTGCTCATTATCATGTAAGAAGGGCTGATTTTGAAAGGGATGAAGATAACTCAGGTCAAGTGGTCCGCAATGTTGGCGAGATGCAGGAGGAGGGTGACTAACGATCCACGAAGATGTGCCGCTCACATAGTACACAGAAGCAGACTGCTGAAGTTGAGAATGGGTGTCTGCTCCCCGCAAGGGATGCTGAACCATCAAGAGGTCTAAACTGAAAGATGTTCTTCAGTAGTGGGAAGGAAGGTTCGTGAAGTCTTGTTGGAGCCGGACAGAAGAGGTAAATAAGCAACTGAGAAGCCACAGGGCCAGTGAGGAGGTTTCAAGTATCCGAAGGGGAAAGAACAGAACGCGGTAGTGGCCTGGAGATGTGCAAGGGAGAGGCAATCCAAAGCCACCCGGGAGCTGCTTGGCAGAACCCTGCGACAGATTGGAAGGGGAGACGAAAATGTCATGGTCAAGTCAAGGAGGACTGGAGCTCCCTGCCTGAGGAAAGGACGGATGGCTGTGTTTAGGTTGCCAAGACAACAGGCCTAAATGGCAGCCAGAGTGGCTAGAGTCTCTGTCTGGGATTCTCCCCTTCTTGGTGATGAAGTGCAGAACTGATCTTCCACTTAAAAGGACACTATGCCACTCTGTTATGTGAGGGGTGTTCATCAGCTGACACGACTCACCCCCAATTGTACCAGAATGCTGCGGGTTGCAATTGTGCTACAGAAACACATGGTTTATGGCACTGTTAATGGAAACAAACATCTGCAACACCTCATCCAAGCCCATTCACAGGAAAGATAAATAAATATAGTCTAACCTTTAGCATGATGCATAATTTCTTTAAACACAGAGAACTTTGTAGCAGAGATCTACCTTTCCAGGAGAGAGAGAATGCACTACGTATTTTTCTCTGGAAACTAAAGATACTACATATAAATTTGAAAACATATATTTCTTCAAAGTATTAATTTTTAAAGCGGCCAAAATTGCTAACAACCAGGGAAAGCACCGATTTATAAATTATGTTCTCAGCATATAGTATACATTGTGAATTTGCATGCATATTAAATGCAAATAACCAGGAGAGCATAACATTAAGGCTTTAAATTTATATGTGCAAAAGACAGTAAATTCTAACATTAAAATCCTTTCCAGAAAATATTAACTCCCCAAATCCCACATGATTGTCACAGGGCCAGGAGAGCAGTCTCACTGCAGAGCTTGAGGATTCTGCAACTTGTAACACCAGGCCCACCCCACCCGCCTGGCAGAGCGGACAAGATCATTTGGCAGCGTGGAAGACAGAACAAAGTACTGGCTGATCTTAATTACAGTGGAAAAGTTAACGTTTTCTCTTTAAAAATTTTTTTTTTGTTGTTCTCCCTCCAACTTTTTTTTTTTATTCTTATGTTTTAATTGAGATACAATTGATATATTTCAGGTGAACAACATAATCCCTCAGTATATGTACATATTGTGAAAAGATCACCATAATTAGTCCAGTTAACATTGCTATGCATAATTACAAATTTTTCTTCTCGAGATGAGAACTTTTAAGATCTCCTTTCTTACCAACTTTCAAATATACAATATAGTTTTGTTAACTCTAGTCACCATGCTGTACGTGACATCCCCAGGACTTCTTTATTTTACAACTGGAAATTTATACCTTTTGACCATCTTCACCCTTCTGGTTAAACAGCTCCCCCACCACTGTGAAGTGCAGAATTTTCTTGAAAATTTCCTGATACCCACTTAAAGAATTTTCATGGTTCAGTCTAGGAAGAACGAGGGTGAACTGTATTTGTAAAAGAGGAGGGGCTCATGGAAATCTCTCCAGCAGTTGAACATCTGCTCGGCCACGCTGCTTTGGGGGCTTGCCTTGCTGTGTTTTTATCGTGAATTCTCTGTGGATGCTCGGTCTTGGGGGATGGGACCATCCCTTAATTTATGACCTAAAAGCCCTATTCATACTGTCAGCTCTAATGAAACAAATATCTAGTTCAAGTTTAGATCAAACAATTTCACGGTTTTACTGCCACGCTGACCACTCCTTCTCTGGCTTCTTTTCTCCCTTGGCCTTCTCACAAAGCATTCACAATGTTTGCTTCCAAGCCTCTGCTCTTCCCTCTCCTCTCTGTGACATGGAATGCTTTATCCACACACCCAGATCCAATTACTGTGTATGCACCAAAGATCCGCAGGCCTGTGTTCCCTTCCCTGACCGCTAACTCTTAGCACTCTCCTTTATTTACTGCTGCCTGGAGGGTCTCCTGGGAGCTGGTGCAATTAGGGGAAGGGTCAGAGCGCCTCCAAATGAGAACTGATCAACTTAACAAACTCCTATCTTTTGCAATCTCTTCCATTTCCACTGCTCTGTGCCTTGCAAGCTCAGAAGAGAACTGACACATTCCAGAAAGCATTTGGACATTTCTTCTGCATACCCTGCCTTTTTTTTTTTTTTTTTTTTTGGACTTGTAGGGATAGGAGGGGTTCTCCAAGGCAGCAGCCCAGCCTTGACTGAAACTCCTCTGTAACTTCTCTTTCTCTTCTGTCTTCTCTGTGGATCTTGTCAAGAAGTCCAACCCCTTTTCCTTTTTCCTTCCTCAAAGGCAGTCCTCCTCATCATGCAACAGCCTTCTGCCTCTTCTGAGTTATTTTATAACCCACAGGGTTTAAAATATTGGTTATTTTAATATTAAAATATTAAAATATTTTAATATTAAAATATTTTAATATTTTAATTTAATTAATTTATTTTAATTTTAATTAAAATGCCCTCAAATGGCATTTTGGTCATGGCACTTGTTGCCAAATGTTCCAAATGTTTCTTTTGAAATTAATTTCCAACCCCAGATTTGAAAGTCCACCGGCTGACCCCCTTCTTGCCCTGACTCTCCTCCTCCCCAGCTGTGCCCTTCTCCCTTGCCTTAGACCTGTCTGCCGCAGCCTCTCCTCTCCGACAGTGGGGCCAACACTGCCGTCCCACCATCCCTTCCCATACTATGTTCCTGCTCTCCTTTGCATCTCCACTCAAAACAGATTCCTCTGCTCATCGTTCAGTGGGCAAATTCAAGAGCTGATGGATTTCCTTGATCCCACATCCCAAAAAACTAACTCACCGTGGTTTCCCACCATTTGATTCAGATCATACGGCCTGGACTCACACCCAGCTCACATCTAGGAATCCTGGCTCAAAAAGCTGGTAACTATCTGAGTAATCGCTATCTTGACTTCATCCAAAAGTACCCCTGTTTTCACCATTCTCATAATGGAGTCTTAAATGAGAAACCTCCCCCAAATTTCACCTTTCTTCTTGACAAATTCTCTTAGATATATAAACGTACCAACACAAGGATTATTAGGCAAGCATATCAGAATACGTTTCCCATTGTGATTTATGCACATGTTACATACAGTTATAGATACATTTTTGGAAAATTGTTTTTTAAATATTTAATAACCATTATGTGGGTAAAATAATACTCTGTTCCTTATGGAATGGTGAGAAGTCATTCTAACACTTTTTCCAAGTATTTGCAATTGTAATCAGTAATGTGGGCAGAAAGAATGCCACTGTTTTTCAATCATCACTGGTAAAAATGTAAATTTTTAAAAATTAAGACTCTAAATTTCACCTGAATTAATCTACTGCTAATGCAAGCCGGGACTATTTCCTAGGATTTTGAGTGGCTTAACATCATCAAGACATGTCACAAGCTCCCTCCAAATTATTCAGTGCACACCATGCATTATTCTGAACCTCTCAGAAGATGAAACAGGGAGAGGCAATGAGAGTGTCTGAAGAACAAAAAGAAAAATGAAGCACAGGGACCTCAGGCTAAAAGTATAAAACCCTTGAGAGGGTTTTAAGGACATATTAGATGTCTGAAAAATGAGAATAAATCAGCAGACCCATTAACTGAGCAGCAAATTAAAGCGCCATTGTTTTCAATTTCAGCCTTGAATATGGAGGGCACCAGATGGACCGCACTCTCTGTCCCCTCTGCATTAGGAGAGAGAGTTCTCCACTATGTATTCTCAAGTGCCTTTCTTCTTTTCCAGCTAATTTAGTGAAAGACTGACTATCCATTTCCTAACACTTTTCCTAAAACATTATCACTAACTTCCCCAGGAGAGCAAGAAAACAATCAACGGAAGATTCAAAACACAAGCTATATTCCCCATTAATTTCAACTTCTCTTTCCCCCTTTATTAAAAAAAATGAAGTTTGCGATGTGCTGTCTTTTCCCTTATCTTAATTTTTGAAACAAAATGGTGAAATACAGCATATAGATAATCCATAAATTGCGTCACCTCTAAAGTATACCATATTTCACAAATGCATACATTTCACTGTCTCATCTCATGAAAACAGAGTTAAAAGCACTTCTTCCCAATGCCTTGATAAGACAAAAGGTCTGGAAGATCTAATAGGAACACATGAGAGATGTTCTTTTAAAATTAGTTTGTATTTATACCAATTGATTCATAACACGGTTTCAACTGTTACGTCATACCGGGTCCAGAGGTTAACTGCTTTCAGCTTTCTAAGTAATTATTTTGGACTCGGCTTCCATATCCGGAAATCAGCACTCTCCAACTGGTAGCTGGTCCTGACACACTGCTGTGCTATGAATGGGTTCCAACTTTGCCATGCGGTATTGACACCCCCTTAGCCCCAGGGAACCTGGGGGCGCCTGGGGCACCTGGCACCTCTGGACAGGTGACAACTGGCCATCAGCTTTGCCAGAGTCCAAAGGCATAGTACTCCCTGGTCGGCTGAGAGGCATTAAACATGTCCATGAACCCCTACTTTAACAGGTTGCTACAAAAGGCACCCCTGCCCTTCATGGAGAAGTGGCCCATGAAGCTGCTGAAAGAGCTTGGGGAGGGGGACCTGGTGGGCAAATCTACAGATGGCAGCTCTCCAAATTCGCTCCATAAAGGTTTCTGATACCTCTTTCCATTTGGGGCTAATATGCTCTTTCATTGGCAACCAAGCCTCCTACGGGGTGCTTGCTCTAACACCTGAACATACATTTTGCCAATCAGGGCCTTATTGTTATTTTTAATTACTTCATAGGAAAAAATTCAATGGGGACTATCAGAGTATTGCATTTATATAGTAACGAAAAGGATTAAAGCTATTGATTTTTTAAAATTTTAACTTTTGTAAAATTTGGGATAGTGATGAAATGGCTTGAAATTTTTTTTGAATCACTACTTGCGTAGTATCCAACAATGACTAACAAAAATTTAGAGAATCATTAAAATCTTGATAAAGAAGTGTGTTTAGCTACTTTAGGCATATATGCAATATTTAAAAAGTAATGTTTACAAAAGCAAGCTCAGGTTTCTCATCAGAAAATCTGAAAAGAGGGGTGCTTGGGTGATTCAGTCAGTTGAGCATCTGCCTTTGGCTTGGGTCATATTCCCTGGGTCCTGAGATTGGCCCCGCATCGGGATCCCTGCTCAGTAGGGAGTCTGCTTCTCCCTCTCCCTCTGCGCCCCCTGCATGTGCTCTCTCTCCCTCTCTGTCAAATAAATAAATACAATCTTTAAAAAAAAAAAAAAAAAGAAAATCTGAAAAGATTCTATCTGGAAGTTTCATATCTATACAATATTCTCCAAATGGATGTCCCGAGCTTGCTACCTTATTAAGTGTTAGTTTCTATGTGTGCTATAATGAGGCAAAATTGATAACTGATTTAAATAACATGCTTATAGTACCACTTCTTGGTTTTTCCTTTTCAGGTACTACCTATTGGTTTCCCAGTGAGAAAGATGAGGGTTAGCATTCTTCACACACATATACATGCCCCGTGTCCTCATCCTCTCAGAATTCTACCACAATTTTGGTTACTTTAAACATCCATTTTTAGATCATTACAGCCATGCAGATACCATTAGTAGTTGAATCATGTAATACTCTATGATTACTTTTTCGTTTCTTACCGTTTTGTCTTTCCTGGAGTTAATCACTGTTACATTTAATTTGGGTTATTTTCTTATATACTTATCATGAGGTTATCCCCAAAGCTTCCCCAGACTTCCAACTCTCACCTTCACACACACCCACAGGAAGTGATTTATCAGTTTCTCCATCTTGAGGAAGTCTCTCCTGAACCTCTCTCCGTAACCCAGCTTAGATCAGAGGACCGGTAGTCCCGTTGCACTTCTGGCTCTTGGGCTGGTCCTGTCTCTGGGATCCTGGGTCTTCTGATTGGCTCACCCTGTCATTTACTGGAGCACATCATAATTTTGTAAATTTCAGGAAAATGTATTGGCAATATCTTTTAATTGGAAACTTCTATCTCTGGTTGTGGAAAATTTTGTTAAATTATTTCTTTGACAATATTCTATCCTCTGTTTTCTATATTCATTCAATCTGGTGTTACTATTTTTGGACATTGGCCCTCATGAACCAATCCTACACATTTTCTAGCTTTATATTATTTTCTTTTCTTTTTCTTTTCACTCCACATTCTAGGAAATTTGCTTAAATTTGTCTCCTAACTCTTATAAATTCTATTCCTGTTTCATGGTTTTAATACGCACTTTACCCCTCTGAAGATACAGATGATTTCTTTTTTAAGATTTCTTCTTCCTGCAAAGGTTCGGTTTCCTCCAAGATGCTTTTTTAAATGTTTGCCTGTTTTAGTTTCTTTCTCTCATAATACTTTTCTTTTTTTTTAAGATTTTATTTATTTATTTGACAGACAGAGACACAGCGAGAGAGGGAATACAAGCAGGGGGAGTAGGAGAGGGAGAAGCAGGCTTCCCTGAGGAGCAGGGAGCCTGATGCGGGGCTCGATCCCAGGACCCTGGGATCATGACCTGAGCCGAAGGCAGACGCTTAACGACTGAGCCACCCAGGCACCCCTCATAATACTTTTCTTAAATGTCTGATGATCCTTGGCCATGTGCTGATATTTAGAAGTGGGGAACTAGAAAGTCAACAGGGAGGTTGGAGGGTGTGCATTTTTGGTTTGGGGTTTATTGTAGGATTGTTGTAGTTAGGCCTCTTCTTTGGGGGAACTCTTGCTGTCAGTATTCTTGAGTTTTATTTTGAGGTCACACCCCCAGGGAGGTATCCTGGAGCCTCCTTCAGGTAGGGTATCATCCTGGTTGCCCTCAGGCTAAGGAGCACAGACAAGGTGGCTGTGTTTCTCAGGATTTGGGAAGTCAGTACAATCTCCCTGATTTCAAGACTATATAATACCACTTTAAAGTTCTTCTAATATCTGCCAATCCAGAAACCCATTTTATCATTTCTACAGAAAAAAAAAAATCTGCATTCCTTTGTTGGAGGGGAAGGGGGGCAGTTATCTGCTTGTAAACAGTTGGGGAGCAAATACTCTTAATGTTAACCCTATCTTCACTCTCATTTCCAAGGGGTTCTTTTTGCTGCAAATTCCTGAGCTTTTGCAGGTTTCACTAGTGTAAACTGGACTCCTTCTTCCTTTCTCCTCTGCCAGATTAAAATTCTGCTTTTTCAGGGCCGCTCCTTAAGCTACCACTCAACCATCTGTATCCCAGATTCCCAAATGCTGTGGCTGTCGTCTTGTTTCTTTGTTCTTACAGGGATGTGCCTTAAAAAAAAAAAATCCCTTAAAAGTCATTTTAACGGAGTTTCAGGAAGGGTCAGGAACTAAATAAAACATGTACTCATCTTTAATCTGAAAACTATCAATCACTCTTCATCCTTTCACATTGAAATGGGCATTATTCAATTTTTCTTCCACATTAAGACAGTGAGGTCCAATGTTCAGGAAGAACAGGAAGTAAGGAAGATAGCAATGGGGGTTTAGGTGGAACTGAATCTGATGACTGCATGCTCTTGTAAGTGAATGTATCTCATTGTCCTAACAATGTGTTGGGCACTGTGGGAAATAAAAGTATGTCCCTATTTCAGAACAGCCTGAAGAATTCTCAAAAAGGTTAACTATTAAAGAGGTCCTTGAATTGATAATTAACCAAAATTAGAGTATTCAGAGGGAAAACCACCAGGCAAAAGAGTGTAATAGTCAGAGGCAAGCCCAATGGAGGAAAACGGGCTAAAACTAAGCTTTGAAAAATAAATGTTAGAAACATTTCTTTTGTGGAGTTTGCATAATGTGTATTAGATATAAAGTGATCAATTGATTGAAGAATGAGACTTATTTTATGCAGACTAAGGTTGCTGACCTACGGGGAAAAAGAAGAAGCTCTTCTGCTTACAATACAGCTGCTTTAAGTCTTTATTCTGTATTTTTCACCATAATGGGTCATAAAAATTTGAAATAATTTTTTTTAAATACTAGTTTAGTACACTGCAACCTTATGAAAAGAGATATAGTAAAAAACACTATATTTTTTCAGTGATGTTCTGGTTTTGAAGTTACAGTCTTCTACAGAATGAAAACAACATCATCATCATCATTATTATTATTGAAATAACTGCAAGTAAAACAACTTTGTTGTTGTGCACCTGCAACTCTCTAGTCCCTGACGCCATTTATCCCACTGACATAATTGTCTTTATAACACGGGTTCTGATAATGCACAATTTTAAGGAATATAACTGAGGCAGAACCGGCTCTTAATTGGATGCAGACAGCTAGGAGAGGAAGGACTCCAAGGAGAATATTGCACATGTTCAAAAACTAAGACAAATCTGTCCTCCCCATCGGATCTGGGTAGGAGGCGGTGGGAAGGGAAGTGTGGCTGAGAGGTGCATATGTCTGAATGCAGAAGCTTCCCAAAGCCATAGAGTGGGGAATGAACTCAGAAGTACAATGAGCCCAGCGGCACCTGGGTGGCTCAGTTGGTTAAGCATCCGACTCCCGGTTTTGGCTCAGGTCATGATCTCAGGGTTGTGAGACTGAGCCCAGTCAGGCTCCACGCTCAGCAGGGCATCTGCTTGCGACTCTCTCTCCCTCTCCTCCTGCCCCTTCCCCCACTCGGCATGCATTCTCTCTCTCTAAAAAGTAAATAAATAAATCTTTAAAAAAAGAGAAAGAAGTACAATGAGGCTGTAACTTTGTAGACAAAGAGGAGACCCCAAACAAGGAGTAATTTCATCAAAATGAGGTTTCAAAAAATGTTATCTGCCAGTACATTATGGGGCAGAAAGTCTAGCCACAGAAAACAGCTCAGACCTGAAGTCATGCAGGGATCCCAGGTCACGTGAAGCTGGCCTGGATGGCTTGGCAATAGAAATGTGAGAGACTCACTTCAGAGATCAATGAAATTGAGGGATCCACATTTACAGTACTGCAGATAGAGTCCAGCAAAAGGGAAGGACTGAATTAATACTGACAAAGGGGTTTACACTGAAGCTGTTTTTAAACTAAATACATGGCATCCTTTGGTTTTTAATTCAAGAAACATTTACTGAGTATCTACTATGTGCAAGGCATATAGCCTTTTCTCATCATTTGTCTCATTATCTTATAAGCCAAATGTAAAAAAAATCCAGTTAATTGATTTCACAGACTGATTGATGTTATTCTGTAAGAACAACAGATTGATTTTTTTATAGACAGCAATACTAATTCTTCCATTATGTCCTCCTCTTTCTGTGCACATGGTCCAATCGACTTTAGGGCCAACTCAATACAAAGAGCAGAAGAAAGGCATTAAGAGGACAAGGTCCATTAGACCCAATATTGCCTCAATTACTTTAATTCCATTATTCCTGTTCATATTACTTCTTTAATCAATACCTCCTTTCAGTTATTCATGTTTACCCTTTCAAAATCGCAAGTAATAGGATTATGGTCTTTTGAGCTCAGTAGCAACAGACTTTCATAAATATATTTCTGAATTTGTGATTGTCTCCAGATCTGCAACTGAGGAGTCTTAAATTGAATCAGGTCTTCCAGAGGCCCTCTCATATAAAGATGCAGAGCATCTTAATGCAATATAGGTGCTTTTACCTGTTAGGCCATTTGTCACTCCCTGTCAAGACCACTCACATATGGTTTAATGGCTTTCTAAGTTTCTTCTTCCCGTGTCTAAGCTCCAGGGTCATGTAACTAGTTTTCAGAATGGATCTCTTTTCTGTACATATTCCTGCTTTTCATTGCATGTAATCCCTCTACCTCCTACTGACAATTACTCTGCCCTGCAAGAGTTTCTTCTGGACATTACATTAACCACTGCCTCTTCCATATGACAATTAATCAATCCCGCAGTTCCACCTCTGTAAGAGCCTTACAAATTAAAGGAACTCTGTTCCTCTCCATTCTTTTAACAAACATCAATGCAGTGCCTACTAGATGCAAAAAAGTTGTTCTTTTGGCTTGAACAGGATACATAACAGGCAGGTGGCCCTTCCCTGCAACACGTGGTAGTCCTCCAAAAGTATTGTAAATAACGTGGGATTTAAAGAAGCATGTGAAATTGTGATGTGAAGAGTCCCTCAGAAGTTCTCCTAGAGTTCAGAGGGGGTAAAATTACTATGAGCGGAGAAAAGCTTCATAAAGGATATGAATTTGAGTGAGATCTTGAAGGATGGGAGGATTTTGAAAAGGGAAGCCAGGAAGAGAAAGGGACAAACTGTGTGTGAAAAGTAACACAGCAAATCTAGCTGGGGTCAATGATTTTCAGAGTAAATACAAGAGAGAAATGGCTGAGATCCTCAAGGGACAGGTAAGAAAGGCCTGACTTCCCCTGGGAAGCAATGAGACCAGGGAGGAGCTTGGCAGGACATAAACTCTTCTTAACGTAGCCTCATCACCACGCGCACAATGAACTGAAGGCAACTGCAACTTGCAGACATGAGACAGGAAGGCAGGCTCGGCAACATGTAAGGGGACCTCCAAGATGTGATTCCTGCCTCCCTACCTAGCCCCACATCCTCTTTCCCACTTCCTGTTCCACCAACGCCCAAACGTCAAGGAGCACACACCCTACTCCGCATAGCTCGGCTCTGGCTGCCTGCCCTCTGTCTCCTTTGGTGTGTTCTCTCTCCACCACACTAGCGCATCTGGCAGTGTTCCACTCCTTCCAATCTCCAAATACTAACTTCTCTAGAAAGCACTTCCTGACTGCCCCACGCCAAGTCAGTGGCTCCTTTTCCCATGTGTAATGTATACCTACTGTGTACCTCCATCAGAGCAATGGTTTCTACAGGATCCTCTCCCAACTAAATTATAACACCCTTAATATTATCCCCAGAGCAAATTTTGGCACATGTGGGAAGGACAATACATGAATGAATGAATGAATGAATGAAGTGAATAGTCGTATGAACAAACAAAAGAAAAAGAAGACTAGAAAGGGATAGCCATAGATGAAAAGGAAAAGAAAGTAAAAATATGAAAGAATGATAGAAACCGAAAAGCTTAGTAATAACTAAATGTAAGGTAAGCAGAACAAGGAGAACACCAAGCTTCTGAATTCTCTGCCAAAGCCCAATGCTCTTCTTCATTGCTTTTACATTATCAGCTTAGAAACACTGAACATAAACTCATGGATTTAAAAGAAACAAAGAAGGAACCACCAGGAGACAGAGGCAAGGAAGAACCCAGACAGAACAAACACTAAGATTCCTATTTTAACTTACTCAGGTGCAAACATTTTCTGAGGAAGTCTGATAGATTCTTCATTCAAAGTACAATTTCGTTAATTAGAATAGTTTCCATGTATCATAAATACACTCTAATTTCAGAGGTATAAAAAAACTACCATGTTAACTATTAACTAAAGGGACACAGAAAATCATTTCCCCTTTGTAAAAATCAGAGTTTAACAATGAATATATTATTATCAATTCCATAAAACTCTTACATCTGAATTTTCAGAAATCTAAGATTAGTGAAATTAGAGAACACAAAATGGAAGTGGGGAAAAGACTAAGCAACGGTAAGTTAGTTTTTAGCTTTCAGGGCAACTGAGGTTTTATTTCTCATATATTTTCTCATTAGTAGTAGAGAAGTTTTGGTATACATAAAATAACCTATTAAAATAGGATTTATTAGAATGTTATAATTGTACTCACACATACTTTAGAGGACACAAGATATTTAAGGAGAGTTTAATGACCAAAATGCAATTGCTCACTGAACTCTACATGTAATTGTCAAAGGCCTATTCCATTATCACTCAGACTTGATCACTGTATGACAATATAAATTGGTTGTTTTAATTATTATTATTATTATATTTTTTTATGTAGGCTCCACACCCAGTAGGGCCTGAACTCATAACCCTGAGATCGAGAGTCGGACACCCAACCGACTGAACCACCCAGGCACCCTGGTTCTTTTAATTTTAATGAAGCCCTGTAGACACTCTCACAAACCAAACAAGGAGAGCCACATGGTAAGTTACAGAAGGTCTCTAATCGAGGGTCACAGTCTGTTGAGCAAAATGGAAAAGAAAAGCAAGCAGTGGAGGCACCAGGATGAAGTTATACAACAGTATAGAGCATCTGGTGGAACCGCGCCTGCATGCATCACACACTCCACAAATATTTGTCATTTGATTTACCAATTTTCTTCGGACTAATGTCGGTGTGAAAAATGGTAAAATGAATTTTATTTTCATTTTCATTTTCTACTGCCTGTCATCATCTTATAAATCCATGCTGTCTAGGCCAACGCTATCACTTGGCCATGGCACAGGCGGCAGCCCCACCCCCAGGAACATGAAAGCCTCCCTGGGATTGAAAAGATTGTAAATAAATTATTCCTGCTCACCTGCTGTGCAGCTTTCTGGAAGGCCAGGGCCTGAGGCACTCAGTCACTCGTAGATCTTGGCCTGCCAACCTGTAGCTGAAGCGAATGCAAAGGCTCCTAAAGATGCTTAATTCACCCCCGGTGGGGGGTGGGTAGGGAGGTATCCCTCCTGGCCTTTGACTTCTCTCAGCAGGAGGCTTCCTTTTGGTATAAAAAGATAATCCTTTCCTGGAAGTAAGGTAGACGTGGCCCCAAAGCTCTACCGTTACAGGAAACAGGGGCTTTCTAAATAGACATCTCTAAAGAATGGGTCATTTGAATGCTCCCTAGAGACCAGGATCCTCATATTAGATCAACACTCAAATCTAAACACTCAAAAGAGAACTTCTAATAATTTTGAGCTAAGGAAGCATAGAGGGGGGAGATGACACAAGAGCAGATCTCAGGATAGCCTTCATGGATTAGTGCTAGGGAACAGAACGTTACATTTAATAAGTGTAAGGCAATGAGGCACGGAAGGAAGAATAGCCCGATTAAGTATGATTTAAATAGTATTGAATTAGCTGAAAAGATACCTTGATGTACTGATAGGGGCGGCATGTAAATTGGCAGTTCAGCCTGAAACAAGGAGGCACGACTTGCTCGCACAGAGGGCTCTATTCTATAAAAACTGCATTTGCTATTACTTTTAAAGGAAAAATCTTAGCACGTTCATGACGTTGTTTAACTTGGACCATCCTGAAAGTTAAGAGTTCACTGAAGCCAAGGGTCAGCATAATACCTGTCCACCTCTGATCACTGCGGTTTATTTTTTCAACTTAAATTTGAACAGGGTCATTATGGTCTTTGTCATTCACTCATTCAACCAATATTGAGGAACAGGCACTGTGCTAGTTTCTTTAAGGGGTACCAAAATGAATTCAGTCTCCTTTCTTAGATGGTGTGATGGATTTTGAAATGTGTACTCCAAAGGGATGTAAAGGCCTAATCTCCCATACATGTAAATATGACCTTATTTAGAAGTAGGGTCTTTTCAGATGGTCAACTTATGAAGTCATTAAAGTGGTCCCCAATCCAATGTGCAAAGTACCCTTATAAAAAGGGGAAATTTGAACAGAGAGACAGACACACATTTAAGGAAGACAATGTGAACACCCTGGGAGAAGGATGGCCATCTCTACGCCAGAAACAGTGAAGGCTATCAGAAGCTAGGAGAGAGGCATGGAAGAGATTCTCCCTCACAGCTCTTAGAAGAAACCAACCTCACCAACACCTGGATTTCACACTTCTGGCCTCCAGAACTGTGAGATGATAAGTGTCTGTTGTTTAAGCCATCCACTTTGTGCTACTTTGGAATAGCCACCAGAGGAAACAAATGTAAATTGGGTCAGGAAAGAAGCGAGGCCAATGATAAAACGGCCAGTCAACAGAACTCTCTGAGTGGGTCTTTCTACAGATGCTTTGACCCAGTGAAAGTGGGAAGGTTCAGTCACCGGACCACAGATCACCACCTTCCACAGCAGTTCCATAAAGGCCATCAAAGAAAAAGATGATTTATAGCCTATATAAAGGCTGACCCAATGGGAACTGTTTAATCTGCTAAAAAGATGATTAGAAAGAAACAGAAGCAATAAAGGTTAATGGAAAATTAATCTTGGTGACCTATCTGGGCAAATCAAAGTTGTGGGACATGCATTTATTTAAAAGGAAAATGCAAAGAATATTTAGAACGGCAACTCCAGATAAGGGGACAGAGATAAGACTTTAATTAGAAGAGTTTCAATATTCACATATTTACATAAATGTTGAAAAGATAAAAGTCTTCTGATAGAGTCATAAAGATGAACAATTGTAATAATTCTACATTAACTCTGCAGAAAATGGAAAGAGAGTTCCAGTGACTAGTCCTGTTTCCCCACTGGCTGTTTACAGAGGCCCTGTAGGTACTTTGCAGATGCTCCTCAAATGCAGGCTAGTTCACCGAGCTCACCTAGGACAGGCCCTCTGCACCCCAGGCATAAGTGAGTGAAACACACATGAGAGAATGATGTCAGTGGTATAATTAAGCTGAATCACCTCTCCTACAGCGACAAACAACATGCCATTAGCCCTACTTGTCACTCCCTGGGCACAGCATCCCTTTACCTGAGCATGGTGAGCTCTCTCTCTTCCATGTCTTACAGATATGATATTATGCTGGTTGCAAAGGACTTGTAAAATAAAGGCCATCTTGTTAGAAGAAACTCCAAACATCAGAATGAGAGAGCTGTTTGAAAGTATGCAAGCAGATGCGAGGTTTCACTTGCAAAGTTTGAGCCGAACACTGCCCTTTCTTATTTCTAGCCATTCTATCTGACTGCCCTTGGAGAACGTCTCTGCATGGTGCTAACCTAGTAACAATCAATAAATGTGAAGGTCTTATCATAAACACAGCCCATGAACTGTCAATCTTCCAAAGAATATTTCTGCTTTGAAAGTAGTCCTTGTTGCCAAAGTAGCTACTTCAGGGCCAGTGCTAGAGCCAGGGCCTCCCAAATCTAAGAAAGCCTAAATAAATAAAGCTGTATGTTAATTAAAGGCAGTACAACCTAAAGTATCATTCTAAAGCAGTTTGGGGGGCTGACCAGTATAGGATTAGCATGTTTTAAGTGTGGGAAAGACTTCTTGCAAATTTCTAAGATGAAATAACATTTACATACTTGTAAGTTTTCTCTCAGAAAATCTGTTGTGGTGCAAACTATAAAAATGCATCTAGACATTTTCGTAAGATAAATCCCAACTTTATTTTCTAGAAAGTATTTTAAAGTCCTATTATTCAAGCTGGATCCATGGACCAGCAACATCAGCATCACCAGGGACCCTGAAATGCCACACCTGAGAACCTACCTGAGATCTACAGAAATGGAATCTGCATTTTACCAAGATCTTCAGGGGATTCCCATGCACATTAAAGTCTGAGAAGCATGGTTCTGAAGTGCATTATGCATCTGGTCTGTGATTACTAGAATCACAAGAAATAAGTTGCTTGAAACTTTTTAGACTGTCCTCTGGTGTCCAGGAGTTAATGAAATCATAATCTCTTTACTACAGTTGCCGTGAATCTGGGAACCTACTAAACTCCCCAGAAACCACTTCCTACTGCCTACATCAACTTTTCTTTTCCAAAACATGTATGAGAATTGTAAATTAATATCTAAAAGCATAGCATTAGTCTAGAAAGATTCTGTTTTATAGTCAAAAGACCAGCATCATAGGCCATTCATTCATTCTATAACCAGTTAGTGAACATCTACTTAGGTGATCTATAATAACCAACATTGTGCAAAGAGCCCAAAGTCTACTGGAAGGACAGAGATTTCAACACTGAATTGTAGGTCTAATATGGAAAGGTCAGCACAGAAAACCAGGCTGCAGAGGTGGGCACTGGTACACACTTGGAAAGCATCTGACCCAGACCTGAAAAACTGAAAAGGCTTCATGAGCTCAGCTTTGAAAAACAAAAAAAAAAGATGAAAGATTTTTCAAGAAGCAGTCCACCTATAGGCACAGTGAGTGTGGTGTTAGGTTATGGCAAGGACACAGACCAACAATGAAAGAGTCAACTACCTCACTTAGAAAAAACATTGGATTGTGATTTTATAGGTTTTTTCCAACTGCTTTGAATATTTGTATGCATGAGCTATAAATGTGGCAGCCCTCAGGAACATTATTTCCCTTTCAACTCTCCTACCTGTAGACAAGGAGGAATGGCAAACATCAAATGCAAGAAGCACTAACTCAGAAGTCTGTGGAAACACTGCAAGGGGACAGGGATGACAGAACTATGCCTCCACATCTGCTATTTGATCACAGAATGTCAATGAAACCACAACCATCAATTCAGGGACCATAAAGAGAACTGCATTAAAGTTAATACAAAAGTCAGGAAAATGTCTTAGGCGAGGGACTCTGGCTATTTGGCAGGTGCACTGCTGGGAGCAACTGAAGGCTCTCAGTGTGACCACGGAGTGCACACCCCTCTCTATGCCTATCTCTTCTCTGTGCATTTCAATAGTTCTTATCCTGTCTCCTTCCCCCTCACTTACTCTTGTGCATTTCTCTCATTCATTTTCCTTCTCCCCTAGTACCTCCAGGTGCCCTCTGGTCTCTAATTCAACTTTCATCTTTTTCCTTTCAATCTGCCTGCTTTTCCACAACTCCTTTTGTGAGAAGGAGATAAGGAACAGAGGCAAGGACAACCAAACATCTTTCTACTCTCTTCCCTTGATCTCTCTTCCCTTTGCTCCCCCAATATCCCCACACTTCTGTTCCCCTCTTCTACGCTCACTTTCCTTTCCTAGAGTGGATCTCTTTATCAGTATGTGGCCAGTTCTCCAAAGCACAGAGCTTAGAAATGATAGAATTGCTGGCTTCCTCTACTGTTCCACTGTCATACTTGGAGTTCCCAGATTCTCCTAACCTGCCAGGTCAACAGTTGAGAAGAAAAAAAAAAACCACTTTAAAAATGTAGTAATTTAGCATTTTCTTAGTTTTAAAATGTAGAACAATTGTGGATTATCCAGCTGCTGTGCTGAATGGGTACAAAGCTATAAAATATACTAGGCAAAAGGGTTTCATTCTATCCCCAGTTCTCTTTAAGTGCACTCCCTCCAACCCACCATGAATCCAACCTTTTCATTACTCTTCTCCCTCTTTGTACAGATCCCCTAAATCCTCCTGGAATGACTGAAATGTGCCTCATTACCAGCCCAAGGAAGATGAATGACACAGGTCCGAGTTAACTGAGTGCTTCTTGACAAAGACACAATGCAGCACACAAAAAGGCTCATTTAATGTCCCATCAGGAAGCCTTACAAGTTACAGCTTAATAAATATATGAAGATTATTGTAATACGGAAAATGTCTAGTACCGCTTCCCACGTGAAATGCACTTACAGAGAGCTCTACAGAGCAGGCTGTTGATATGGCAATCTCACACTCCTCGAATTGCAGAAAAGCAATTTGGTTTTCTTTAGGCATTTCACTCTATTTTCAACCCCTGTGAACTATCGGCAAAACTTTGTAGACAAATCCCAGCCTTTTATCCCCGTCCCTAGATGTAACATACGCCCCTCACATATAGTATATGCTTCCAAAATATTTGATGAATGAATGAGTTAATTAAATAATCAACTGACCAATCAATGTAAGCCCAAAACACAACAGAATTAAGTAGCTGGAGGAAAACACTATCACACACTAAAGCACTTTGAAAAATTCCAAGGTTTTGGCATTGTCATCTCATCATATGGTCAACATAGGGTCTTGGATGTAACTCACTTCCAAGATGTAGTATAGAGAAGAGGGGCTGTTTGGGCGGGGACACTGAGTTGTCCAATGTGACAAGCAACATTCTAATAGCAAACAAGCAGATACAAACTCTAAAAAGTGGACAAATTTCTTAAAAAAAAAAAAAGTTAGATTGGGATAAATTAGTGAATCCTTCCATGTGTTCCCATGATACACACCCTTTTACTACTGATGGGTCTCATCACACCATTACCTCTTCTCAACAGTTTCTGTGTCACACTAGGGAGTGAAGACCTGGGCATAGCCCCCCAAGATTTTCTAGGCAAGCCAAGAAAGCTCCAGAATGGATTCACTATAGGCTGTGATCCTATCTTGGATAAGGGGAAGAGGAGACATGATAAGCTGAGCTATGTCTAAACAGAACCTAAAGATTCCCCATCTCCCTGGATTCACCTCAGAATGCAGGGACCACATTAGCAGTTCCCCAAAACAGGGACTGCCAGTCACTCCTTATCAATCAAATAGGAGTTAGAGGCAGAGCTGGCCTAGCCTGCAGTGGTAATTTGTTATATCTTGCTCTGAATCTCTTAATAGTTTCTTAAAAATATATTTCATTATATATAATCTACAGTGCTCCAGAAGCTGGAATTCACTTTCTTCAAATTAAAAACTGTAAGAGGAAAAAAAATATAAGAAGTTCTTTTTAACATTAACCCATTGACATCATCAGGCTGAGATGGTCACCCCTCCAGAAAAGAACTCCTCAGAAACCCATCTAATTTAATCACACAGGAAGAACCCTCTGTGCTAACTTTCAACTCCATTGCTCCCTCAGACTTGAATCAGTTTTAATAAATGCCCTGCACGCACGACTGAAAAGAAGGATTTGACCTTTTGAAAAAAAAAAATTTTGACAGCTCTAGGACACATGTATTTTAATTTAAATCTGACCAAGAGTAAAGCGTCTAAATGACTCATCAATGGAAAAAGAAAAAAAATATTTTAAAACAATCCCTAGTTATTACTTACATTACTACCTCTGCATATCATGAGACCCAGATTTGTTACCATTCAACAAGCAGGATTTTCTAATAATAAGGAACTGAAGAAAAGAGAGCATGTTTTAACTCTTTTTACCCCTTAAATTTCATTTTGAGTGTTCCAGCAATCTAGTTTCCTAGCTATGTAAGAATCCCAGCTCTACAATTTCAGTCGTATCTATACAGTATGATAAGCGCTTCCAGAAAGAAAAAAAAAATAGCTGTATTTGCCATCTGTACTCACTACCTTAAGTTCTACAGCTATGTTTTTGCACTGGGGCCTTAAGAACGGCAAAGAGAAGGGGGGAGGAATCTGATACCCGCCAAAGCATGTTCTGAGTGCCTTCTCCCCCTGTGACTCACGTGGTATCTTTTCAACATCAATTCTCTGTTCAGTTTCACTGGTACCTCAACATCTTTGGATTTCTTCTACTCTTCTTCTTGAGAAGCTAGTACCTTCGGGAATGATTAAAAAAAAAAAAAAAACAAACTACTTCCTTCCACAATATTTGTGTGCATGCGTGTGTATACGTGTTCATCTGTCATATGATTCCCACATCTGAACTTAAGATCAAATAGTCGAATAGCGCATACCAGACAAGAGCTACGGAATGCAAACAGGTCAGTGAAGGGATACCCCTTGGCCACCACTACCACTATGTCCCTGAAGGAGAGAATCTGGAAAAGCTATTTCCCAGTCCCTGGATCCAGCCAAGCCCTCCATTAAACAGACCTTTCAGACAGAGGGGACTGGGTGAATGCCTCTGTAAGAGATCACCACATATTTTCATAGTTTACAAGGATAAAGCAATTACAGCTTTAGTCATTCATGAATAAAGCCTCTTTAACATTTTAATGAGAACATTAAACTCAGCTTCACTCGGTTTGGCCTCCCCAGAAAGTCTGTTAGCCTAAGAGAAAGTTTCTTTAAAAGCAGTAATGAAATTGCAGGCCTGTCTGTGCCCCACAGGGCATGACTGGGCCACAAACACTGGTGGCGTTATTTCCCTCCTGAACAAGCCTATATATTTTGATAAGACTACAGTTTGGGAAATGAGAGAAGGCATCTGAAGAAATACCCTCCTCTCTGCAGTATTTGTGTGCTTGTGTGTGCTTACTCATTTTATATCTGACTTGTCTCCTAATTCGCTTTTATGTTATACACAGCTTTGACTACAATGTGTGACTCAATAAATGTTCAATCATACTTTTCTGCTATTTTCCCTTAATCATTTTGTACTGGCTCTGTTCTCTCTTGCAGTGTGACTGATTCCCACCAAGGCTACCAACTGCTGTTCTCCTGGAGACCCATTAAATTCAGCAGACAACCAAGAGAGCTTCAGAAGCCAAAGGTAAACAAGAAATCATTCTCAGACTCAGTGACTTAGCATGAATGTCTGCCTCTTCTGAACAAAACCTGAAGCAGTGTAAGTGAAAGAGTTTGTCACCTTGAAAATTGAGCGGAAGAGACGGGTAAAGCCAAAGGGGCTTCATCTGCAGGTAATGCATGACATTTACTGAACACCTACTGCTGACTAAGAACTATTCTAGGTCCTGGGGGGTACAGTCAGGAATAAGGCAGACAAGACCTCCATTCCCACAGAGCTTAAGATCTAGCTGGAGAGACAGGTAGCAAACAAACAAACATCTTAGAAGGTAATAAGTGCTATGAAGAACATACAACAGGGTGATGTGATAAGACAGGCTAGTTAAATAGGGTGGACAGGAAAAGCCCCAGCAGAGCAAAAAGCTATATAGCAAATCCCTGAGGTCATGAAAAGACATGGAGGAACCTTAAGAGCACGTTACTAAGTGAAAGAACATAATTTGTACAATTCCAACTGTGTGACATTCTGGAAAAGGCAAAACTCTGGTGGAGATAGTAAAAAGATCAGTGGTTGCCAGGGGGTGGGGGAGAGGAAGGGATGAACAGGCAGAGCACAGAGGACTTGTACACAGTGAAACTATCCTGCACAACATTACATAATGGTAGGTATACGTCATTATCTAGTTGTCAAAAGCCATAAAATATACAACACTAAGAGTGAAGCCCGAATACAACTACAGGCTCTGGGTGATGATAACGACACGTCAGTGTAGAAGCACCAACTATAACAAATGCATTGCTCAGGTGTGGGATGTCCGTCGCGGAGAGGACTGTGCGTGTGGTGCGGTAGGGGACAGGAAATCTAGGAGAACTCTCTGGACTTCCCGTTCA
Organism: Mirounga angustirostris; assembly: GCF_029215605.1. Taxonomy (NCBI): domain Eukaryota; kingdom Metazoa; phylum Chordata; class Mammalia; order Carnivora; family Phocidae; genus Mirounga; species Mirounga angustirostris. The sequence goes on from NW_026991711.1 coordinate 53,650,249, forward strand.
GTTTTGCTGAACCTAAACTGCTCTAAAAAATAAAGTCAGTTTTTAAAAATCGTTAAGGTAAGAAAGAGTGTGGTGTGTGGAAGAACTAAAAGAATTTCAGTTTCGCCAGAGTCTGGTGAACGAGGCAGAGAGGAATGACATCGAGGTGAGTCAAGGAGGTCATGGTTAGAAATCTGAGTTTCACTTTAAAAGCACCAGGAGCCAATGCCTAATTTTAAGCAGGGCTCGTTTTCATGTGTTTTACATTTCTGAAAGGTCACTCTGGCTACTGTGCGGAAAATGGATTACAAAGAGGCAATCAACAGAGGCTGATGATGGTGGTCTGGTCGAGGGCAGGTTTGAAAAGGCATCTGAAAGAGGAGCTAACAGGATTGGTGATGGAGAGACTGGATATGGAGGGTGAGGGAGAAAGAGAAGTCAAAGATGATTTCTGAATGGGAGGAGACAGCACTTCCTGAGATGGGGAAGATCCCTGGGGAACTACCCATGAGGACCGCACAAGGCACCACATGCCATGTGGCAGACCTATGGAAGCCGTGGGAGTGTCTGCATCCACCAAAGAGCTCAAGTTCTGCTCATCTGATCCCTGCCTTCATGGGAGAAGCAAATGTCTATGTGCGAGTCACAGACACACATACACTCACATATCCAGGTGGATATATGTGAATAAATATAATGTGTAGTAAATGGTTTCTGCAATTTAGAGCAAATGTAAAATCATTTCAGAAATCTTTCAAGGACTGAAGAGAAAGATTGTTGTTATTCCCATTAACTTGCAAGGAAGCCGGGGGCAAATAAGGTGAAGGGTCTTTGCCGAAGGTCACACAACAACTGACCAGCAGAGTGGAAACTAGGAGCCAGCTTTCCTGGCAGGAGATCACAGCATACACACATCACACACTCCTGTATGTCATCCCGCATGTGCAGGGAGCGCTGCGGGCACTGTTCTGCACGTGAGAACACACATGCTGGATGAGGGTGGGGTGCTGCCACCACCTTGCCTGCAGCTCATCCTGTCTAGATGCTATTTTAATAATCTACAAAATGCGGCTGACAAAACTAAAAAAAGTAACACGGAAGCAAACCTTACACAGAGCAAATCAAACACTAAAGTGAAACGTGACACAGATTTTTTTTTAAGATTTTATTTATTTATTTGACAGAGAGAGAGAGAGAGACAGCAAGAGCAGGAACACAAGCAGGGGGAGCGGGAGAGGGAGAAGCAGGCTTCCCGCCGAGCAGGGAGCCCCATGTGGGACTCGATCCCAGGACTCCAGGATCATGACCTGAGCCGAAGGCAGATGCCCAACGACCGAGCCACCCAGGCGCCCCTGTGACACAGATTTTTAAATGGACATTCGAATGACAAACACCACAGTCTCCCATGCACAAGCTCTTCAGAAACCCTCCCCGAGGTTACACAGATGGAGCTTCCTCATAAATGGGAGAAACGCATGTGCCCATGACTCACTGGCATAACATTATCTCCTTATACACTTCATCTGGAATTCCTCTTCTGTTCCTCAGGTTTCTCAAAGAGCACCAACAGCCCAAGCAAATTTTAGGAAAAGGGAAAACAAAAACACTAGATCCAAAGAGGTGACAGGTCTGGTTTTTGTACTGTTACTGAAACGAGTAAAATTCAGCCAGGTGAAATTACCACTAAAGTAAGTCAGATCATATTTAAAGAAGACAAACATCAGGGAAAGGACCCGGAGGCCTGGACATGCTGTTTAGTCTGCATACTACCTATACAAGTTTTAAAAATAGGCTTCATTCCGCCAGGCTCTCCCTCAGAAGCTGTGAGGACTCCCACCTCACAACATTTAGAAGTCTGAAAGGGAAACAGTGAGGGGGTGTCTGCCTCTGTGTTTGTCCCTGTGAGTCATACATTCTCTGTTCTTACTGAATGTGGGTTGTTTGTTTTCTTGTTGATTTGCAGACTTCCTCTCTACTGCTTTTCTCTAATAATGTTTTTCCAAAGGACCCTTCCAGAGCAAGCACAGCCCCACTAATGGACAACATGGCCACAGTTAGTGGTACTCACAATAACTAGACTGAGAACACCCGAAGAAGGGCATTCAGAAGAAAGAGTTTAAGACGCTTGGTCAGTTATACCCCATCCTCCAACCTGGAGATTGAGAAAATCATTTTTTAGGGCTAAAATCATGTATAAAGATGCAAACCACTCTCCTCTGCCACTGATTTTCTTACCAAATGCGTTCATGAATGTACAAAAGGGATATGCTCTCAGCATCCACAGAAGGACAGTTGACACTTGCCCTGTTTAGATAAACACTCTGGTGGCTCACTCTGAAACTCCCCGCAGGCTCTCACCAAGCTTCCGTTCACATCAAGATCCTCTACCCAGGCCTTATCTATTTCTGTCCATTCTGCTCTGTGGAATGCTTTTTACTGCATGGACACATGATCTTCTCATATCATTCGATTTTTTTTTTTTCTTTTTGGGGAGGATGGTAATGGAGATTTGCAAAGAGAGTTCAGGAAAACAGATGGCAAGAGTCAAGGCAAAATGGGGGTAATTCATAAGAACCTGACTCAGAGAGCCTGTCCTAGGAAGAGCCTAAGCCGGTGATCAAGATGGAGGCCTCGGGAGTGCAGACAAACACACCAGTAGCAGTGACTGGGAAAAAGCCATGGATTAGAAACCAAGGAGGCATGCAAGGTGGTGGCCACTATGAGACATCTTAGATAAGGCAACTCCAGGGGCCAGGAGCAGATGCTGCAAGGATGCCAGGGGCACCTGCTATGGGAAATGCTGAGGAATCAAGCAGGCAAAAATCAGGTAAATATTGATACTCTTTCCCCTTCGTAGTCAAAACCACCTCTTTGCATTTATTTTTCCTATAGCCTTCCTTCCTTCACCGCCTGAGCCCAATGTTAAATGTCCTATTATCTTCACATGACACCTGAAACCCTGGCCTATTACCATAGTGAGGATCCTATGAAGATCTGTGCACATGCACACACTGTAACCTTCCTTGCAAAACACTTTTCGCTGCTATTGTGTCATTTAATTCCCACAACACTATGTGATATAAGCACTTAAATAAATCAATCCGGGCCCAAAGAGATTTATCTTGCACAAGAGTAAAAACCTTCATTCAAACGCAGATCTTTTTTTTTTTTTTTAAAGATTTTATTTATTTATTTATTTGAAATAGAGTGTGCATGTGTGCAGGGAGGGGCAGGGGGACAGAGAAAAAATCTGAAGCAGACTCTGTACTGAGGGCAGAGCAGACATGGGTCTTGATCCCACCACCGCGACATCATGACCTGAGCCAAAACCAAGAGTCAGATGCTCAACTGACTGAGCCACCAGGTGCCCCCAAACCCAGATCTTCTGACTTAAGATCCTGTGCTTCTAGCATATGCTGCTAGTGTATTTCTTGTTCTCTAACTTCATGTGCTGTAAATTTCATTAGTGTAGACTTCACTGATTCAGAACTGGTGAGGCAATAAAATATCATAATTTGATAACCCCCTTACTTGGAAATCTGGGATGTGCTACAATAAGTGTTGTACCTACAATATAGGTACAGGACTTTGGACGGCGAAGCAATTCTGCACCCTGAAGGTGCACAAAAAGAAAGCCTGCCTTTGTTTAGTCGATTTGAGCCGGTATCACCAACTTAGCACCAACATGCAATTTAAAAAAAAATGGGGGTGCCTGGGTGGCTCAGTCTGTTAAGCATTGACTCTTGATTTCAGCTCAGGTCACAATCATCTCCGGGTCATGAGATCGAGCCCTGCTTCGGGCCCCATGCTGGGTGTGAAGCCTGCTTAAGATTCTCTCTCTCCCTCTTCCTTCCCCCGCACCCCTGCCCGGCTCGCACTCACTCTCTTAAAAAAAAAAAAAGATCTAACTACAAACGATATAAGTCTGTGCTCAAGGCTAATCAATGCTTTTTTTTTAATTTCAAAAAAAATCCCCCAAATATAAAAGGTATGATCTTAAAGTAATAGCAGTGAGTCTATAGGCTAAAATAGAAAAAAAACCACCCTCATATGACTTTGTCAAGTACCTTTATTAGGTCTTATTTTATCCTGTAGTTCAAATTTTCTCTTAATTCATATCTGCCTTTCCTTAACAAGTCCAGCATAAAGTTGGTTTTCAAATATTTGTTGAATGGAGATGGAAGGGCACATAAATGAAATAATTCATGTATCCGTCAAGCTATATTCCATGTCAGGTGAAGAGTGAAATGCCACTTGAGTCAGACACGGCAGACCAAACCTGGGCTTTGCAATCACGGAGATCCAGACTCAAAGCCTGCTGTTTGACAACTATACCACCATGAGCAAATTCACTCACCTCTTGATTCTAGGCTTCCTCATGAGCAAGATGGGGAGAACACTGAGCACCATGCAAGAACTGGTGTGCGAGTTAAACGAAGTCACAGATTTGGCCACTGTCTAGGCTGCAGAAGTTCTTGCAGCTTACTAATGCTCCCCTCTCTATCCCACATTTAGTGTGACCCCTGCACACCAGCCTTCATAATAGTGCTTCTATACACAAAGCCCTCTTGTAAAGCTAATGGCTAAACATGAACTTTATTTACAATGATGGTCAATTTCCCCTCCATGAACATCACTTTTCTTTTTTTTTTTTTTAAAGATTTTATTTATTATTTGACAGAGAGAGAATGAGAGAGAGAGAGCACATGAGAGGGGGGAGGGGCAGAGAGAGAAGCAGACTCCCCGCCGAGCAGGGAGTCCGATGCGGGACTCGATCCAGGGACTCCAGGATCATGACCTGAGCCGAAGGCAGTCGCTCAACCAACTGAGCCACCCAGGCGCCCCGAACATCACTTTTCTAATCATGGTCTAGAGATAAGTTGTGCATAACTGGTGTTCCAACAAATTTTGATGCCTTTTGAGTAAATATTCCAGAGAAGTGAAGCTCACCTTTTACACACCAAAATTCTATATCTGAAAGCTTTCTAAAATGCATTGTGCACTTAACCACTTTGCTAAAAGAGCAGCTTGAAAGAACTTTAACCTTTTTTTGACTCAGGGTTTATTGACATAAACTTAAGACAGCACTAGAATGAAACATTTTAATTTTTTGGAGGCTTTTTAAGTCCGTAGATTTGCTCATACTAAATATTCCCAGATTCCTACACTGTGATCATTCCTTTCATTTCTTCCTGTGGTCAGCAGCTTCATCTCCTGGAAAGCATGAGACACTGTGGAATTTACAGAACAAAGTCCTTGTCATCTTCAAAGAGTTCACCAGGAATCATTCTTAGGTATTTCTCATCTGTGGCCTCATGAACACATGTTTGGTAAGAGCTATATTTCCTAGTCTAAGATGGACTGGTCTATTCCTAATGTCTTACACATTATAAGGTACTCAACAAATAGTTATAAAATGAATTAACAGAGTTAACACTATGCAACCTTTGTAATTACTGTTTTCTATTTGAGACTTTGTTGTTCTAATCCACATGTAGGTCCCTTACCCGTATGTGTTTTTTTTTTTTTTTAAAGATCTTATTTATTTATTTATTTGAGATAGCATGCACATGAGAGAAAGAGGGAGAGGGGCAGGGGCAGAGAGGGAGAGGGAGAAGCAGACTCCCCGCTGAGCAGGGAGTCTGACATGGGGCTGGATCCCAGGACCCTGAGATCATGATCAGAGCCAAAGGCAGACTCCCAATTGAGCTACCCAGGCACCTCTGGGGTTGTACATTTTTATCTGCAAAATAAGACAATTGGGTTAAATTATCCCTAAGGTTCTTTCCAATATTCATCTCCCATGATTTTATCCTTCTAGGCACATATGATACAACTGCTGGAAATCTGATCACCAGATAAGTGAAGCCTTAGAGGACATGGTGAATAAACAATGCATCCTTTGCCCTGTAATCCAGAAACCCTAGAAAGAGGGCACAATCCTATACCACGGCAGCAAATATAGAAAGAATTAGCTCTCTTACTCATTTCTCCCACCATTAACATCATATATAGAGAGTAGAAATACTGAACTTGGAGTGTAAACATATTGATTTTTGTGTATGTGTCAAATGTTCATAAGTGAAAAACCTAGTATTTCTCAAAAGAAGTCAACTGCATCCAGGCAAATAAAACCTTAATGTAAATGTTTTTCAAACAACTATATCTAGGGCTTTCATTGACCCTTTGTTCCAAGCTGTTTCTTCAAATACCGCTTGGTTCGTATATTAACTTATCAGCTACATTTGTTTAAATAATACTACAGTTTCACTACTTGCACAGAAATTCAACTTCCTTAAACTACAGTCTAACTTTCTCTATTAAAACCGAAATTTCCAAATTAAAGGAGTTCATGGGTTTCACACATAAAGGAAGAAGATGCAAAAGTCAAACATTTATCCACAAACACGCCTGGAAAGGCACCGTGAATACAACCTCTACCCTGGAGGCCTGAGGCAGGGAAGCCATGGACAGCTTTCTCTTCCAGGCAGGATGGTGTTCCTTTAATTCGATTCTACATGAATTCAAGGTATACTTTTCCTCAAGCATTGCACCAAATTCTCCAGAGAATACAAAAAATGAATAAAATATATCATCTCTGCCTCGGAGGAGATGCAGCGAAGCCGAACATGCAAGAGCAGTAACACTGCCCTCACAGGAGTGCCTAGGACAGAACCCCACCTTTTCCTTAAGTAGCTGTGAAACGTGGACAAGTGACTTTACCTTTCTGATGGAGTGTCTGCTGGGGTAAGGGTTACATAAGTCATTATGCCTAAGGCATTAAGAACAGTTCCTGGCACACAGGAAGCCCTCATGCTTAGTATCATCATCATGATTGCCATAATGGTCATCATTGTAAACATAAAATCCATGAGTGAAAATTTTTCATTTTTTTATTTAATAAAATTAAAGCTATAACAAACTCTAGGAAATGAAAGGGGGAAACAAAACAAACGGAAAAACTATTTTTTCCAACAAGCTGCCTTATTACCCTTGTGTCTTCCTGACAAATCCTAACTACACCTACTTCTCAGAGAGATGTAAAGATGGCGGTGAGTGAGTGTGGAGAGAGAGTAAAGAAACAAAGAAATATGACAAAGAGGAGAGAAAAGGAAAGAGAAAGAAAGGGTACAGATGGGGGGGGCATTTCTGAGTTCTTTAAAGATTTATTTTTATTTAAGGGGGGTGCAGCAGGGAGGGGCAGACGGAGAGAGTCTGAAGCAGACTCTGTGGGGAGCCCTACACAGGGCTCAACCTCTACAACCCTGAGATCACAGCCTGAGCCACCCAACTGACTCTGCCACCCAGGTGCCCCACATTTCTGAGTTCTTTAAAGCCACCAGATAGACAGGAGTTGAACTGGAGAGAGAGAGAGAAGAGCGCATTAGCTCAGCCCTGCTGGGACTTTTTCCATCCTCTGCTCAGAAAATCCTTCCTCAAGCACTGAACTACCTCACTTAGCTTTTCCTTACCATTTCCACGCATTTCTTTCCACTGTTTACACTTTGTTTCACAAATTATTGGATGTATAAAGGACTTTAGAAGTTACCTAATCCAATTTTCTTATTTTATACATGAGAAAAACTGAGGGCCAATGAGACAAAGTCATTGCCGCAGGTGGTCCAACTCTAAAATGGCACAAAATTAAAATGGGGCTCCCTGTGCCCCAGACCTAGGTTATCTCCCTTAGGACAACAAAAGGAGTACATTTACCGAAAAGCAGTCTGGCTGACCCTTGTTCCATTTGGCAGACACACAAATTTTTATCTTGGGAAGAAAATCTTGAGAAATATTTTTAAATGAATTAACAAGAATCATACTGTTTTTAATTCAATAGACATGTTTTATTATTAACTTTATTGCCTGCTAAGCCTGAAATTAGGTTTTTCTATGCTTGGTCAGGTCCTGCCTAACCAATAACAGGACAATCAGATTTCAATTAAACAGATATTCCCACTTAGGCCATACACATAAACACACACACACACACACACACACTCAAGAGGCACTTAATCAAAACAAAGTTTGAGCCCATTCTTATCATTCTCCTGGCCTATGTTTAGGAAAAGAAGGTATCAAATATTTTATTTTTTTTAATTTATTTTTTTTTTAAAGATTTTATTTATTTATTTGACAGAGAGAGACAGAGTGAGAGAGGGAACACAAGCAGGGGGAGGGGAAAGGGAGAGGCAGGCTTCCTGCAGAGCAGGGAGCCCGATGCAGCGCTCGATCCCAGGACACTGGGATCATGACCTGAGTCGAAGGCAGACGCTTAACGACTGAGCCACCCAGGCGCCCCGAAGGTATCAAATATTTTAGATAAGGCTCTCCTAAAACAGAAATTTCAAATCATTTATTTTCCAAAAGAGGAACAAGTTTCTTCTATTGCTCCGTATACTATTTCTAATCCAACAACAAAAGGCAGCCTAACCACAGCCTTCAACACACTTTCACATCTGGCTTCCGAATGTCTTCAGTATGGTTTGCCCAAACCAGGTCAATCGTCTCCTAAATATTCAATTTCCTCACTCCCAGCTTTCAACTCCACAATGGAAGACTGAAGCTCTGAAGAGTCTTTCAGTACCTTTTAATAACATATTTAAAAATAGATGCTACATGTATTTTCCATTGTTTATCTCAAATCTTCAAGTATCTGGCTAAGACAAACACTTTTAAACCTGGGGGGGGGGGGGCTTTCTCTTTCCCCTCTATCAGAGTAGCATCTTCTCTCCCATTTGCTTCACTGCATGGGGTTTCAAAGGTATGAGGTCACTGTGATTAAGGGAAAGATTCAGGCATTCTTCTCACAGCTGTTTAGACTACAGAACATCTAAATCTGGGCCACTACAAATAACTCAGCTCTGCTGTCTAAATAGGTGTTTACCTTTAGTAGACTAGACACATATAAAGCTGATTTATTAGCACTGTGTTTGGTAAGTATTATTTACATGGATCTATACTCTACTACTACATGTTTTGTTTTTCTTTTCCTTTCACAGTAGATACAGGCTGGCCACCGTAGGTGGTGGCAGTTGTAGTTGCCATTCTCACTCATATGAAATTCAACTACAGGAAAAACAGAAGCCAACATTACAAAAACAATTGCAGAAATCAAACACTCAAGCTCAGGAAGAACTGAAGATTTGAAAGTTTCCAAGGAAGGAAAACAGAAGTTGCTGTATCCTCCTACCCTGCATGCCAACTAGCAGTAGCCGTTCAGTCTCTCCAGATGCCTCGTGAAAAAGAAACCCGCAAATGTAACAGGAGCTGAGATCCTGGGGGAGCCAATTAGATTTAAGCTGCTTTCAAAATTCTGTAAAAAAAATGGAATTAGAAAAGAAACTTGGCACTTGAAATGACATTCTACGTGTTCTGCTTAGGGCCTGTGGAATACTACTCATATAATGACTAGTTGTCACGCCTATAAAATAAACCTTGGGTTTTTAATATAACGGAATAAAGTCATTAGCTGGTGAAACAAACCTAGCTTCAGCGGAAGAATGTGGCACATCAAATCTAATAGGTACCTCATCCTTCATCTTTGGATTTATCAGGCAAAACATGACAAATTAGGCCAAGGTCAATGCCAGATAACCGCAGAGAAACTCCTCCAATAGCTGGCTGTGTACTCCTCTGAGGTTCCTGCAATTGTCTAGCAAAGCTAGGGCAGGGAAAGACCTGTAAAAAAGGAGGGATATTCAGATTCCATGCCCTGCCCACAATACAAGCTCAATGGCCTTTTGATAACCCGTGGCAGGAGAGGGGCTGGGGAAGAGGAGAAGCTCTCAGAAAAATGGCAAGTGTCTCCACAGAGGCAAAGTTATCTGGAGAGACTGAACTGTCACTGCTAATAGGCATGCAGGGTAGGAAAATGCAGCAATTTTTTTTTCCCCTTCCTTAGAAACTTTCAAGTCTTGGTTCAATTCTTCTCAGGTTAAGCGTTTGATTTTTGCAATTGTTTTTGTACATTGGGTTCTGCTCAGCTGGGTTTCAGCTGTTGGTGGGAAAAGAGGACCTGGTGTCCCCTGACTCCTGGATCTCTCCAGAGCTCACTATGCTAATTTGATGGCTATTTGTGAAACAGGTATAACTTTTCTTAATTAGACGCATAGCAGATGTGTCAAAGACAACAGAATCAGGCAAAAAGATAGTAAGACTTAAAAATAACCATCTTCAATTGGGTTTCTGGGATGGTTTCTCTTTATTCAAAGATGAAGTAGCCACAGATCCATCTCCAAAGATGATTTTGTAAAAGCAGACTACCCCTGAGACCCTCACTGACTCCTTTACTTCTTTAATGCAACATCAAAGTAACTGGGTCTAAGAAGCCCACAAAGAGGTAAAGGGAAAAGTACCCTCTTGAAAAACATTCCAGGGTTCCTGGAAAAGGATACGCTTTTGTTCTATGATGTGGTGGAATGTTTCAGATACATTACCTCAATCCTTCTCCTCCTAGGAGGAATGCTTAGTTCATTGTCTCTGGTGACAAATATGGATTAGGCACCTACTCTGTGTCAAGTACCGAACCATATGTCAGGAAGGACAGGAAGGAGAAAAGAACTCATATTCTGCCTCCACAGAGACTGCTCTAAGCTAATGAAGATGTATATGTCTCTTGGACATCAGCCTTAGCAACAGTTTTCTAGATAGGTCTTCTCAGGGAAGCAAAAATGAAAATAAACATCAAACTAAAAAGCTTTTTTTTGCACAGAGAAGGAAACCATCAACAAAACAAAAAGACAACCTACTGAATGGTAGAAGATATTTGCAAATGATAAATTCAATAAGGTGTTAATATCCAAAATATATAAAGAACTCATACAATTCAATATCAAAAAAACCCAAATAATCCAATTAATAGACATTTTTCCAAGAAAGACATACAGATGGCCAACAGACACTTGGAAAGATGCTCAACATTACTAATCATCAGGGTCACGCAAGTCAAACCCACAATGAGATATCACCTCATGCCAGTAAGAATGGCTAGTATCAAAGATAAGAACAAATGTTGGTGAGGATGTGGAGAAAATGGAACCCTTGTGCACTGTTGGTAAGATGTAAATTGATACAAGTACTACAGAGAACAGTATGAACATGCCAAAAAATTAAAAATAGAACTCTGTATGATCTAGAAATTCCATTTTTTAATTAACATATAATATTTTATTTGTTTCAGGGATACAGGTCTGAGATTGATCAGTTTTACACAATTCACAATGCTCACCATAGCACATACCCTCCCCATTGTCCATCACCCAGCCACTCCATCCCTCCCAGAAAACAAAAACACTAATTTAAAAAGATATATGCACCCCTATGTTTACTGCAGCATTATTTACAGTAGCCAAGGTATGGAAGCAACCTAAGGGTCCACTGACAGATGAATGGATAAAGCAGATGAGTTATATATACACAGTGGAATATTAACCATAATAAAGAATGAAATCTTGCCATACGTGACAACATGGATGGACCTAGAGAATATTACGCTACATAAATCAGACAGAGAAAGACAATACCATATGATTTCACTTATATATGGAATCTAAAAAAAAACCAAACAGGAAACAGAAACAGATCCATAAATACAGAGAACAAACTGGTGGTTGCCAGAGAAGAAAGGGTTAGGGGAATGACCAAAATAGGTGAGGAAGATTAAGAGGTACAAACTTCCCGTTACAAAGTAAGTAAGTCATGGGATGAAAAGTACAACACAGGGAATATAGTCAATAATATTGTAGTAAGGTCGTATGGTGGCAGAAGGTGACTATACTTATGGTGTTGAACACTGCATAATGGATAGAACTGCTAAACCACTGTGTTGTACGAACACCTGAAATTAATGTAACTCTGCATGTCCACTGTATTTCAATTAAAAAAATGTACATGTCTGTGTGTCTGTGCAAGGGGCAACTCACCTTTCAAAACTGATCTGTTTCAAGCTCTACCTTAAATATAACCTATTCCATGAGATGGTTCTGAGGTCCTAACCAGAAATAACATCTCCCTTACTTGAGCTCCTATATCTTTTGCTATTTTGTATTTTAGCCGTTTATGTAACCATCTTATTACCCCCTGAAGTTCTTTAAACACCATTATTTTAATGACTGGAAAAAAACGAAGTATGTCAGTATATGTCAAGTTCCTGAATGCATGATAAAGACATGTGTCTTCAGTTACTGAAGTCAGAAAAAACTTCACCCAGTCATACTCAATAGGACCCTAGAGTTGAAGGGTCTTTGATGAAAGTGAAGAAAGAAGAGCATATCTACATTAAGGAAGAAAATAAGCAAAAGCCTGATGTCCTAGGATGTCTCTTAACACAGACATTTAAAATGTAGCAGGTTCTGATGACCTTCTGAGTGGCCATAAGGGGCAATTAAAGTCCTTTTAAGATGGGATCATCGATCCCATGATAGCACTCCTACTCCACACCGGTGACTGGGAATAACAGTATCTTTGTTTCTGAGGTCCTGGAACTCCTCTGAGAACCATCACCCTGCAGAGAACAGGTAATCTTCAGAAACAATTGAATTCCCCTGTTTGCATTTACCACACTGAATGATATGACCTCTTTGGAGAGAAGGAAGGATTAAGAACTTAATTAAACCAATGCTCTGTCATGCCCAACAGCTACAGCCAATCACAGACAGTGACCAGCTTTGTCTTTCTATGGACTTTTTGGAACAATATCTTCCCTAGATAATTAGAGAATAGTAACACATACATTGTATCAGCCAAAGCCAGACATTTCATGATCGTAACTAAATAGTATCAATACACATATTTGAGCTTTGGAATGGTTTTCAAAGAAAAAGCATTTAGAATGTCTCTTTAGAGCTGACAGTCTTTAGAAATTACTGTTCCTTAAGCACTTACTTTCTTTTTGGCCTCATTGTGTAAATCATGCTGCTATTCCTCAATTTCCCAAGATCCCCAAGGTCATTCTCTACGGTGTTTGCATTAAACGCAACTTGGTGCCAAGATTCTGCCTCAGCTTTCATATTCGCTTGGATGACCCTTTCCCACACTGAGTCTCTTCATACTTCCCTACATCCAGATCTAGTTGATCTGCATTTTCTGCAAAAAGTTTCACTCCCGAGTAACTGCAATCGGCCTCTTGCTTAGTTTCCTTCCATTCCCCTGGGTAGGTCCCTGCCAGGAAGGCAGAGAGGAGGAGCTTTTTGATGCTAATGAGGCCTCCGTGCAGGACTCCAAGCTAATGGTGAAGAGCCCAGTATGGTATTTCTCTAGGGAGCCCAGGTGAATGCAAGTGCAAGGGCACAGCTGAGAGTCATTTGAGCACCTTGCTGTTAGCCTAAAACAGGTATTCCAACATCTGAGCAGTGACCTGTAAATGGCTTACATAATGAAGAAACGAGTCAGTGTACTTGGCAATTCAGACTTAACTACATAAGGTATTAATTCAAACGAAGTCTGAGAACTGTTAAATGGGGACAGATTTTTTTTCTTTGAGGTGCCGGCGGTAGAATAAGGGTTCATAAATTATGGACATCTGAATTCTGCTGTTTTTCGTCGTTGTGAACTTTTAGAGGACCGTGAGGTCCACATTGAGACCAGCTAGTCTTGCCTCCTGGGCATTAGGGGGAATGAGAGCACCATGGCCTGCTAAGAGGCATACCCATTACTTATCAGATTAGCCCACCTACGGAATTGAAGAAACCTGCTGCAGCCCTTTAGAAGACCTGGGGGGGGGGGGCGGGGGAAGATCATCACCTGGCTTTAATCACTGAGAAATCTCCTAAAATAAGTGAAGTGTCAGCCAACATATACCAACCAAGGAGTCAAAGTCACATATGAGAATTTAGGGTAATCTTTCAGCAGCATGCTCTGTCTTGCCACTGTCATGGTTGGAATGACAAAGGAAAATTGTCTGACATTCTAAACAGAGAAGAAACATAGGCAAGGCTTCCCTTTGGGGACCTAATGACAAACCTTTAAGGAGCTCTTAGGATATAATAACAGGAATGTATTTGCATTATCTCATTTAATCCTCATAATGATCGTTTGAGTTAGATGATAACATTAATATTCTCCTTTTTTTAAAGATTTTATTTATTTGAGAGAGAGAGAACAAGCAGGGGAGGGGGGGACGGGGTGGGAGAAGCAGACTTCCTGTCGAACAGGGAGCCCGATGCAGGGCTTGATCCCAAGACCCTGAGATCTTGACCTGAACTAAAGCAAATGCTTAACCACTGAGCCACCTAAGGTGTCCAATATTCTCATTTTTAAGATGGGGAGACTGAGGCTTAGTGAGCTTAATTAAGTAAATCATCCAAGTCTCCCCAATTAGTAAGTGGCAAAGATGGGATCTGAATCCATGCTATCAATTACTAACACTATCAGTGGCCATGGTGTTTTTCTATCACAATTCTGTGAGCAGAAAAAACCAAGAATTCCCCAACAACAGCAACCACAGGACTCCGACAGGAATAAAAAAAAAGAAAGAAAGAAAAAAAAAAACCCCGAGGAAAACACGGGATTTCTGCAACCACACTGTCCGTTCATTTCTCCGTTATCTGGCTTCACGATTCTGAAGGTGAAGCACACAAATGTTTGCCCAGAGACAGGTTTGTTCTGAGCCAAGTGAGTCGTCTGTTAAAGTTTCCCACGTAGACTCAAACCTCACTCACATGGTATCATTCTTATTCAAGTACGATTTGTCCCATTTGGCTTTTTCAAGGGGTCCACGCCCAAGAACCGAGATTTTCCTACCGTGTCTCCTCCTCGGGGAGGTTGGGGAGGGGTGGTGACATCATGGGAGCAATATCTGTCTTCTCTGCTATGACTCAACTGAATATGTCAGGTCAATGCTACTGCTAGTCCCGAATCGATGCATGAATTATTCCATCTGCCAAGCAAACTCCCATGGAAAACAGCACACCATCTCCGTCCCAGCCCTGAAGGACAAGGGGAAAGGCAGCAATAAGGAACCACTCACGCAAAACTACACAAGAGAAGTGAGCTCTACCCACTCCCTTCAGGCCTCACCCACAAAAAGTGTACATACAACATTTCCATTTCCGATTGCCAGAAACAGGTAAAAACAGAATTTGCTTCCTCCTCTGTGCTTTCATACTACTCTGTACAAATTGCTAAATTATAGTGCTTACCATATTGTCCTGTAATTATATTTTAAGTGTCTGCCTTCCCACTAATGTAATAGCTCCCTTTTCCCCCTCAATATCTGTATCCAATGCATCTGGTATCAGGCGGAACAAAGATTTGTTAAACAAACAAATGAAAGATTGAATGTAACAATGAATGAATGACAACTTGCTCAAAGGCTCTCTTTAACTAGGGCAAAAAGAAATGTTCTCTCTACTCTTTATGACGGAAGATGGTTGACACTCTCACAATTAGACTGAGGGGTGGATCATGCCTGTCTGTAGTATTAGGTTTCTAGAATGTTTTGGCACTTACTGAATGTGTGTTTTGTGTATGTGTGTGTGTGTGTGTGTGTGCTCACTCCAGGCTCCTCTGCTCCTATATTCTATAGAATTCATCTCTCCAACCAAGTCTACCTATCTCATAACTTGCTCCCTTAATCACTGGCTTTCTTTGAACTTAACTAATTCAATTAGAATCTTTACTCAAAAAAAAAAAAAAAAAAAAAAAAGGCATTCTTAGTGTAAGTTCCTGGAAAGAGGAAAGGGCAGCAAATGTGAGCTGGTATTACCCCACATTGCTGCCCACAATCTGCCAGCCATGTCCCAAGTGTGATGGATGCTGGATATTCGGCAAGACTCAACACAGACACGGCCCCTCCTCTTGCAGTATTTACAGTCAGTGGGAAGAAGAGAGATAAATAATAAGGCAAGTAAAGTATAGTAACTGAAATGACAGAGGAAACACAGGGTGTTATGGGAGTATACGGGAAGGAGATCAGACCTTATTTGGAAATCAGGAAGGGCCTTCTAGACAAAGTATTTTTATGTTTTGGCCTGGGCAGATAAATGAGACTTTACCAGGTAAAGGGGGAATGTGGGAAAGAGAAGGCCCAGAGACAAGGGAGAACAAAATGCAACCGAAACACTGAAAGAAGCTAAGAACGGCAAGGGTTGAAGTGAGGAGGCAAAGTTGGGCCTCAGCTACTTTATTCTAAGGGCAATGGAAGTCACTGAAGGATTTTAACCAAGGTGGGGATATCTGAACCTGAGTTTAAAGAGAGAGAGACTTGGGTTGTAGGTAAAGACACATAGATTTGAGAGCTGTATTAGTAGAGCAGGCTAAGAGTATCAATAAATGGATCTTCAACATTTCCCTTATAGCAAGATGACTTTGGCTGCCATATGGAGAATGGATTATAAAACTGTGAGAGGACATACACAGAAACAACAGTACACACGAGGACAGGAATGACTGTGGAAACGGAAAGAAGTGGATGGGTTTAAAAGAATATTAAGAAGACAGAATTAACAGACTTCGGTAACTGACTAGACCAGGGTTGGCAAAATTTTCCGTAAAGGGTAAGATCGACAAAGTTTAGGCTTTGCCTGCCATATGGTTTCTGCCACAATTACTCAACTTTAGTGTTTCGGTGAGAAAGGGGACACAGACAATATGTAAGTGAATGAGTGTCACTGCATACCAACATTTATTTATAAGAAAACAGGCAAACGGGCCAAATTTAGCCTGAGAATGAAATTTGCTGACCCCTAGACTGAGGGATGCAGCAGTAAGAACAGTCAAAAATGACTCCCAAATATGTCAGTTGGTATCCGGTTGGCTGGGCTTACTAGTTACAGAGAAAGCAACAGTGGAAAGGGACGGGGCCAGAGAGAGGGAGACAGTTGTCAGTCAGGTTTTAGACAAGCTGAGTTTAAGATACCTGGGAGACATTACTCATGACATGTCCAATAAGCAGTCAGAAGTCTGGATCTCAGTTAGGAAAAAGACCTGGGCTCTAGGTAAAGACATATAGGTTTGGGAGTTGTCTTATTTAGGGCAGACTCAATGTTATGAACAGACCACCAAAAATCAGTGGCTTTAGTAAGAAGTTTCTCCCATGGTAATACAAGGAACTCAGATGGGGGTGGGGAGACAGTCATTCCAAGAGCCTGTCCAATAGTAGCATCCACCCCACTTAGCCAGAGGAGGAAGGTTCAGAGAGGTGCACCTATAGGGCTTTCTACGGGCCAGCTCTAAAAAGGGCACGCACCACGTCTACTCACATTCCCCTGGAGAGATCTCACTCACATGGGCACCTACCTACAAGCGAGGCTGGGAAATACACTAGAGCCACATGTACCTAGGACAAGGGTAGAATGGATTTTGGTGGGTAGCTATCAGGATCCACCCCCAAGAGTCAAAATTACTCAATAGGCCAGGAAGGCACAAAGATGAATAAAAGTGACTCAGACCACTGTGAAGAGTGAGAACAAGTTCAGAGCTCTGAAGAATGCAAATGTTAGAAGATGAATTGAGGAAGAAGAAGATCTGGCAAAATAGAAGAACAACAAAATGAAAATTAAACTGGAAGATTGTGTTAGGTATTTAATGAACACAGGTAGAAAGTGCACATTTAATTATTAAGGATTGATCCCCATCACTGACAAGCTGACACTTACTGGGTACCACTGATACCATAAAAAAAAAATGGTGTGAAATAGGAGCCAAATTGCATTTAAGAGAAAATGACAAAATCAGCTCCTCAAAAGAGCCAGATTTTCATTACCATTCAGATGGACTGCTTTGGGGCTATGCATTGCAATATTCATTTTTTTTTTCACTTTTGTGTCTGTAAATCAACCTATATAAGTAAAATGTATATTCTGCATCAAAAATTTTTTGTGATCTTATACACACATGAAGATATTAATATAAATATGAATATATAGCTGTATATACATACACACTCACAGGATTCATTACCACAATGCATTCCTGTTTTGTTTCCATTTTTTGCAATTCTCCATGCTCCCTGCTTTGCTCAAGGCTTCTCCTCCAACTCCCAGCCCACCTGTTCGTGTATCTGTTCCTGGCTTCCAATGAGAAGACCAAGAAAACAGGTTGGATTCCACCCTGGTAACACTTAATGCACTGCTTCACTATTACAAAATATGACACAGCCTGTAGCTTAAACAAACACACAAAAAAATCCAGGCCAGAACACTCATGCCCCCTTTCTCGGCAATTCTGAGTCAAGCGGACGTCAGCTAGGAAGAGAAGAACCTGAGATTTTGCAGAGCTATTGACCAATCTACCCTCTTCTCTCTCTTTGGAATGTAAAGTCTTTGGGGTAAGGAGGGGGATTCTGAGGGTTTTATATCTGGAACACTCTGTTTTTGGCAGAACAGCCAGCCTTGCTTATAAATAAGTTAAAAAAAAAGACAAGCAGATTAAAAAAAAAAATGATCTGCCCAGGAGGTACACAGATGGTAAAGAAAACAAAATTAGTAACCTCTTCTACTTGCTCAGCATAAATTGTTAGTGTACTCAACCTGACCAAGTGACTATTTATAAGCCTCACCTCGAACATCATGGCGTTCAATAAATATAAATTGAGGATGGTGACAATGCTCCCCATATTTCCTTACTTAATGACACACAGTTGGCAGTTCAGTGGCATAAATCTTATGCATTTTATTCTTCCTTTGCTGCTCTTCACATTGTAACTCATATCAGGTGTGAATCTATTAGAAATAGTCTTCCTATTAGCAAAATTAATTCTTCCTTTGATTTGAGAGAGGCCAACTAGTGTGTACGAGCAAAGGAAAATTTCACAAGGAGCATTTCTTCCCTGGCTTCTGTGAGGAGATTTTCTGTCAGCTCCAACAAGACTTTCTTATTGCTACTTTTACAGGGTCATCATTATTCATAGTCGGCTAGCTTCAAATATCATCTGCAAAGCATATCTAGAAATTTAGCTGCTGATGCAGGTAATGTATGAAACTGAGAAACTGCGACTTGTCTCACACTGACTAGGTTAAATATGTAGCTTAAAAAAAATCCTAGGCTCCTAGCTTGTCCACAGGGGAGGTAGAGCAGAAGGGCAGGAGCTCACCACCACAACGTGTATGTAACCTGTGGAAAAGCCAGAGGCACTGGCTCAAATAGAACCTGGGAATGCAAAACTCACAACGTGAACACTCTGTCTATGGCCTTCAAAAGGCATACGTTGCTGGAGGCCCAACAGTTGTGTCAGGTCAGATGGTTCCCTCATCCCTGTCAGTCTCCTAAAGCCACCAAGTTACTCTGCCATCGCCTCCTCTTCACAGGACAGTCTTGTCTCCTGTGCGTCTAGAAACCTGAGGCCACTCACCAATGCTGGGAAACCTGGAGCCACTCTTCACTCTTCCATGAGCGTCATCCACCAGCGTTCATGCAGCTCACCAAAACAGGCCTCTCATCAGACCCTCTACCCTCCCTCTGTGATGCCACCTTGGTTCAGGTCCCTGGCACCCCTTATTTGGATGACTACAGAAATGTCTAGTGGTCTCCTCACCTATAGGCTGATTTCTCTAGAATAGATCGTACCTGTGAAAAGAGAAAGAAAATCTCCCTAAAACTCAAACCAGACAATGTCAGGCCTCAGCTTAAAACACTTGAACAATATATGCCATCTGAGAAAATTCTAAATTTCTTACATGGTTGAAAGAACCCCAAGCATTAGGCACCTGACCACAGCTACAACTTCATTTCTCATGACATCTGCCTCATATTTCACATAACATACATACACACACACACACACACACACACGTCCTGCTACTTCTCACCTCTGAGACCATTCACGCTAACATCTCTGCCTGGAATGCTCTTCCCCATTATCCCAACCTGACCCTCACTTGGCTTACTCCTGCTACCTCTTTATAGTTCATTCAAGGGTCACCTCCTGGAAGCCTTAGGAATCATTCTCAATACTCCTCAAATATTCTCCACCTAACTCTGTGAGGCAAAGTTAGCCCTGCTCCATGATCAAATGTTTTTGCATCTCTGAGTTAGTATCAAGGTAATAGATCTGTAGAACAGAACAGAGGAAGCAGAATAAGATCCAAAAACCCATGGGGACTTTGTGTATGTTGAAAGTGGAAAAGCAGTAGACTCGGAAATACCAGTGCTGGGGTAATGAGTTAAACATGGAGAAATTATAATTTTGGATCCTTACCAAGTACCTGCCCCCCAAATTAAGTCTAGATAGATTAAATATTTAAACATTAAAAAAGTCACAGAAGAACTAAAAGAAAATTCAAGGGATAATTTCTATAATCTTAATGGAAGAAGATTTTTCCAAGCATAATTTTAAAGCCAAAAACTATAAAGATTAACACATTTTGACTAAATAAATAAGTAGCTTTTTTGGGGGGAAAAATACTGTAAATCCAAAAGATTGATCAAATTGAGAAAAATCCATATTTGTCCCATTGCCTGGCACCTAATTTAAGTAAGTTGATTTATATGGCAGAGGGTTCATCTCCCTAATATATAAAGAACTCTTGTGAACCAATACAAAAATACAAACCTTCTATGAGAAAAAGCAAAATAAACAACATGAACAGGTTCACAGAGTGCCTCTAAATTTATGTAAAATTTTCAAACTCCCAAATCAAGGAAATTCAAATTTTAAGTAGTATTTTGCAGATCAGAATGACAAAAATTTAAAAAATACTCTGTTACTGAAGGTATGAGAAAATGGGCACTGTTAAAGACCATTTATAGGAGAGCCCTGGGAAGTAGTTTAATAGTATCAAAAATTATGACCCAGAATTTTCACCAGAATTTATCCTAGAGAGTACCTTAAATGTCCATCAACAGGTAGTTGCTTAATAAAATATAGTGGATCTTTATATTGCAATACCATACATATACCCATCAAAATGAAAGATATATGCATATTTAACAGAAAGCTGTGCATAACATGTTACAAAAGCTTCTAAAATTGCGTTAAAAACAATGTACCTGTGTTAAAATATATTTATACACACAGAAGAAAAAAAAAACAAGCACACACTTGGAAGGATATTTATCAAAATGGAAATAATCATTATCTCTGAGAAGTAGGACTATAAATTTTTTCTTCATACCTTTTCATATTATCCAATTTTTTTTTTACCAAGAACATGTGTACTTTTATAATTAAAAAATAATTACCAACAGTACAACTATTTCCATTGTTGAAAAAGAATGGATAAAACGGGAGAAAGAAGACAAAAACAGTGCTCACGAATGGACTGAGAGCAGGGTCACATGTCCGAAAGCACAGACACTGTAACTAACGCTCACAACTGGCAACTAGGAGCCGGGGTTCATCTGCTACAGGTCTGCCAAACCCAAATAACGAAATAGCAAAGGATCACCGAAACTTACTGCCTGCACAACGAACACTATAAATTTACTTTTCCGAATCTTTCTCATACACAAGACAAGCTATCAGCTCTTCTGATTCCAGTGAGCATAAAAAAAAAAAAAAAGGATGAATTGTTAATTCTTATAAAAAGGAGGTAAAGCTAATTTCCTCTCTTCCTCTGACAGTTTGCCTATTTTTAGCCAGAAAAAAAAGCTGAAAGACCTTTCGGCTATAAGGATAAACCCATGAATAGGTTACCAGAACATGTTGCAAGTCTTTACATATGTTCCTTTTTTTTTTTTTAATGTCTATGATTAGCTAATAGTTCTCACAAAACAGATGGAAATCAGAATATGGTTAGAAAAATGCAACAAACAAAATGTCAACTAACTAAACTTTAAAGTCTACAGATTTTATTACCCAATATTTAAGTCCATCATTTTAAAATGGGGCCTTTCAACCTTGGGAGCAAGACAAAGCTAGGACTTCCTGACTGGTCTTTCTGAAAACAAAAGACGTAAATGTTATTAATAGTGACCTTTTAATGTTTACCTTAGAGCTGGCTAATCAGATGTAAATTGTCACCCATGGATATGCATAATCAACTTTATTCCCTTTGCTAATTGAGAAACAGAGCTGTTAATGTCAAAAAACATTTGAAAAATTCACCAAGCTTGCTCAGTGTAGCAAGTTCTTTATAAAAGTCAGAGTTTCCATATGGTAAAATCATGGAAATTAGGCTAAGGGGGAAAAAAAAAACACTAGGAAAGACTAATTTGTTATTGAGCTAGTCTGTGCTGGAACAAAATCAGTCTTAACGACCCTAAATGTGAGATTTTTTTACCACTTTTATGTTCAAAAATAACTCCGTCAGCTCTTATGAAAAACCATTCCATCACCTTACTCCAAAGTTCCTCTCGTGCTGAGTTTATGCTTTGCAAGCTGGCTGTGGCTTTGGCTTAGCAGGCATGCTGTCAGGATACTTACTTACCTATGGGACTTGGTTCACACAAGTCAGCCCCTTCCCCTTCTTGAACTCTCCTGACATCTTCTTCTAGTTTCCTTTAAAACTGACTACCAACGGGTACATGAGTCTCGCTTCAATTGTGTAGAAAGAGAACAATGTATTACCTTAAGTACCACTTCAAGATTGCTTCCATTTTTATAATACCAGCAGAAGTATGTATCATTTCAACTTACTGATGATGTTGGAGAAGATGTGGCTAAGCAGGGGCTAACCACAAAGGAAGGCCCTGCCTTCTCCTAGTCTGAGACAAGACCCACTTCTATAGACCCTTTTTCACTGATTCCCTTGTTTTATGAAACCCAAGTGTTCTTCTTCTTGAGACAGTCTTCATTAATGAACATTCTCTCTTTTGTAACAGCTTGAGTAAAATCTTCTCCTGAATGGTCTGGTACATTTTGTCTTTCACATGGTGCATTTAAGAAATTACAGGCACCCCTAACCATAAGCCCCAACCATTCTCCTTTCACAGGGATGACCAACAACCACTCTGTTTTGAGTAAAGAAAATACAGGAACATAGTAAGCCGATCACAAGTATTAATAGCACACACATCTATGCACTATTTAAGGCACTAGAAGGCAGACAAGGTGAGGGGGCTTTATCCTAAGCAAGTCCAGACTTCAAACTAAGAGTCATCAGGCCTCCTTGAACCATATGTTCACCACACATATCTCATATGAGCTATATGCCCTTCTGAGAAGGTAACATCATTAGTGGAATAAGCATGTGTTTTGAATGATTCCTTCAGTCATCCCCACCACACACTATGAAATCCTAAGTGGGTTAATTTCTCTGAGCCTTCATTCCCTCATCTCCTCATCAGCTTAACCAGTCAGAGGGCCCACCTTGGTTCAATGAAACATATTTAAACCCTTTCTCCTTCTACCTTTAAATTTTCTAGTCCTCTCTCTTACTATTTTTTTAAGATTTTATTTATTTGAGAGAAAGAGAGAGGGGGAGAGAGTGAGTGAGCAGGCAGGGGAAAGGGGCAGAGAGAGAGAGAGAAGCAGGCTCCCTGCTCAGCAGGGAGACTGCCGCAGGGCTCAATCCCAGGGCCCCAGGTTCATGACCTGAACCGAAGGCAGATGCTTAACCAACTGAGCCACCCAGGTGCCCCTCTTCTTTTTTTTAATAATAGCTTTACTGAGATGTAATTCACATGCCATGAAAATTTAACCATTTAAAATGTATGATTTAGTGGATTTTAGTATATTCAGAGTTATGTAACTATTACTACTATCTAATCCCAGAACGCTTTCATAATCCCAGAAAGAAACACCATACCCATCAGCAGTCACTCGCCATACTTCCATTACAACCCATGGCAACCATTAATGTACTTTCTGTTTCTAAGGATTTGCTTACTATGGACATCTCATATAAAGAGAATCACCTCTGTGGCTGGCTTCTGTTAAAGAATTCAGTGAATGAGCATAATGTCTTCATGGTTCATCCTTGTTGTAGCATATATCAGTACTTCATTCTTTTTATAGCTGAATAAAATTCCACCGTATGGCTATCCCAGTTTTTGTTTACCCATTCATCAGTTGATGGACATCTGGGTTGTATCCAATTTTTTAGCTATTATGAATAATGCTGTTACGAACATTTGTGTATAGGTATTCGTGGGGACATATATTTTCGTTTCCCTTGGGTGTAGTACCTAAGAGAAAAATTGCTCCGTCATATTGTAACTGTATGTCTAAACTTTTGAGGAACCAAACTTCTTTCCAAACTAGTTATACCATGTTCTTTGCTTTTTGACTTCTTTCGGTTCCTTCTGTATCAGCTTTCTGGTTGTTTGAGCTCAGCGGGGGAAACAATTGGAGTGATTATAAAGACATTTTCTACAGAATGGGCAATTTTTAGCCATTGCAGGTAAACACAAACACAACAAGCTGGTTGATGTGAATCTGGGGAAAACAGAAAGCAGTGCTACAGGGCACACAGAACATCCAAGGCAGGCAGCACTGAGGCCTGCAGTGCAGGAACCAACGTAGGAAGTTCTGAGAGGGTTTTGATACAGTTTAAATTTTTATGCTCTAGACTTACAATGGTAAACCACATAAATGTAAGCATACCCATATCTTTACCTCAGGTGCATACAATATAAACAGGAAAATACAATAGGAACATAAATAATGATAAATATGTTTTTTTAGAAAACTAATATATGAGAGAATAATTCCAGTTAGGCACATCAGGGAAGATTATTTTGAAAAGGAAAGCATCTTATAACTAGCTGTTAAAGGATAACCAGGTTTTAAAAAAGCAAAAGTGAGCAGAAACTGCATTTCAAACAGAAGCAATAGAATAAGCAAAAAGCACAGGGTGAAGGAATAAGAATGAGGAGTTATAAAAGCACAGGAAAAACAACAAAGAAGAACTGATGTTTTGGCAATTGGCTAAATGTGAAGTGAGGTAGAAGGTGCAGGAAAAGATGACTCCCGGCTGCAGCAAAAGCAGTTCTAAGAGGGAAGTTTGTGGCAATCCAGGCCTACCTCAAGAAGCAAGAAAACTCTCAAACAACTTAACTTTACCCCTAAAGGAGTTACAAAATGAAGAACAAAAAAACCCAAGACCAGCAGAAGGAAGGAAATAAGAAAGATGAGAGCAGAAATAAATGATGTAGAAACCAAAAAGTAACAGAACCAACAATGTGGGGCTCCTGGGTGGCACAGTCGGTTAAGCATCTGACTCTTGATTTTGGCTCAGGTCAGGACCTCAAGGTCGTGAGATCAAGCCCCACGTTAGGTTCCACGTCCAGCTTACAATTCTCTCTCTCCCTCCCCCTCCCTCTGCTCCTCCCCCGCCAAACTAGAACCAATCAATGAAACCAGCTGGTTCTTTGAAAAGATCAATAAAATTGATAAACCTTTAGCCAGATTCATAAAAAATAAAGAGCGAGAGAACACAAATCAACAAAATCAGAAATGACAGAGGAGAAAGAACTGACATCACAGAAAGACAAATGACTGTAAGAGAATATTGTGAAAAATTATATGCCAAAAAATTGGACAACCCAGAAGAAATGGATAAATTCCTAGAAATATAACCTACCGAAACTGAAGCAGAAAGAAATAGAAAATTTGAACAGACCGATTATCAGCAATGAAACTAAATCAGTAATCAAAAAACTCTTAACAAACAAAAGTCCAGGACCAGATGGCTTCACAGTTGAATTCTGCAAACATTGAAAGAAGAGTTAATACCTATTCTTCTCAAACTTTTCAAAAAAATAGAAGAGGAAAGAAAGCTTCCAAATACATTCAATGAGGCCAGAATTACCCTGATAGTAAAACCAGATAAAGACACCACAAAAAGAAAAGAGTACAGACCATTATCTCTAATGAACAATGATGCAAAAATCCTCAGCAAAATATTAGCAAATTGAGTCCAATGATACATTAAAAAATCATTCACCACCATCAAGCAGGATTTATTCCCAGGATGCAAGGGTGGTTCAAAAATCGCAAATCAATCAATGGGATACGTCACATCAATAAGAGAAAAGATGAAAACCATATGATCATTTCAACAGATGTAGAAAAAGCATACATATGACAAAGTACAATATCCATTAATGATAAAAACCCTCAACACAGTAGGTTTAGAGGGAACATACCTCCACATATGAAAGGCCATATATGAAAAACCCAGAGGGAACATCATACTCCATGGTGAAAAACTGAGAGCTTTCTCCTTAAGGTCAGGAACAAGACAAGGATGTCCGCTCTCACCACTTTCATTCAAGAAGAGCACAGAGTAACTGTTGAATCACTATACTGTGCACCTGAAACTAATATAACACTATGTTAACTACACCAGAATTAAAATAAAAATAAATAAATATTCAAGAATAAATTTTTAAAAAATCAAAATTAAAAAAAAAATCCCGAAAGAAAGAAAATAACTCCCAGGGTTTTGGCATAGAATAAAGGATAGCTGATAGCGCCATTACAGGAAATAATGGGAAAGCCTACTGAAAGAACTAGTATGAGTGGGAAGGCAGAGTCCAAGTTCAGACACACATTGAGCTTAAAGTACCAGAGGAACATAATTAGGTGGGGTCCATCAGGCAGATGAAAATACAGAATTGGAGCTTAGGAAATTCTTCCTAATGGAGATCATTGCTGAAGCCTTCAGGGTGGGTGAAGAGGGACGGGAGAGAAGGGCCTGTTTTAACTCACACCCAAACAGGAAACAGTCCACTGGGAGAGCAAAGGTAGCCAGGACTAGGTAGGGCCAGAGTTTGGGAAAGTGACTGAACTTCAGGGCTTAACCTTGAGGTTGTTCAACTACCATGTTGTGAGGGACACAGCAAATTCAGGTTTGCTCACGCCAATGCTTTAAGTTTAATCTAGCTGGCCAGACTCAACAGTAGGCATTTCCCATCAGAGAGTTTAGCCATATCGGAACAGATCTCCGGCCACTGACTGAAAAGCCAAAAGGCAGAGGGCAGCCTCTCAGGACAAGCAAGAGCTGGGCGAGATATCCAAGTTCCATCCAAAGGGATGGGTCCAACGGAGGCTCTGGTTCACACACAGAAGGCACAGATTCAGCAGCCTCTGGGATAGGGATACAGCGCAGTGTGGATGTGGGTAACCATGACTCACCCTAACACCTGGCCTATTGCGGAGCAAGACTGATTTGGGGCCCCGTAGGTTACTGGAAATGAAGCTCCTAGTGTTCTTTCTGCCCCACTCAGGAGAGGCTCAGAAAGCAAGTAAAGCTGAGCTACAGACACTCAGTTACTCCAGAGTCAGGGTTGAGGGATAGAACCATAAAGAACATGCACATTTGGCAGGGCAAAGAAGGACGAGGGAGAAAAAAGACAAGGCAGAGAAAGCATTCAAACCATACTGTACAGCAGTAGAGTGATGATGAAGCAGAAGAGAAGCGGACCAGAGAAATCTGAGGAGGAGAACACTTGGAAGAAATGCATGGGTCACCAGGGAGCCCTACTGATCTCACTGGTTTTCACCAGAATTTTCACTTCATGTCAGTGATGTGCTGTCACAAATAATGTTTTGTTGGTTGGTTCATTTTTAATCCCCTTTTTGTTTTTGGCAACCAATATTTAAGACTGGGAAGTCCTATATAAATATCTTTCAGTAAACACATGCAGTCTTGACCAAGAAGCTATCTTAAGAGCCAAGAAAAGATCAATAATAATATAAATAATAATATAAAATTGGAAATAACAATTCCCTAATTCCTAGAGTAGCCGGCAACATATCAGAACTTCTGTAGAATGCCAAGTCACAGTGTAAATAACAAAATGTAAAACTCGGTGGTTACAAAATAGATGGTGAACTAAACCTTAGACAAACTATATTATAAAAAGGCACCTTTGAATATTTAAAACATTACAATTTTAATACAAAACAACAAACTCATAAGAATGAATAGCTGGTTTTTTCCCCCTTGTATTTTATTGAGGCAAAAAGTAAAACAAAAACTATCTTAACACCAAGACCAAAAATAGAAAATTTCAATCAACACCGCACTTCTCACAAAATTATAACAGGCTGAAAGCTGCAAGTAGCACATGTCAAGTCTTTTGCACATTTCACTAAAGATATATTTATTCAAAACAAAATGTCTCCCAATAATTCTGCTCTAGAAGGAACATGAGTCATCTATGCTGAGAAGCTTTGCTCAGTTTTAACCTTTTGGGGAAAAAATGCAGAGCTTCCAACCTATACACTAGTAAAGAGACCTGTGAAAAACAATTTCACGGTTTTAAAAAGCAAGACTCTCTTTGGCACTTTGAGGCCTGATATCCAACATTTCAGATACAGAAGCAAAGAACTCATTACTGCCTTATAACTTGGGAAGCAACTGCATAATGACTCATTCTGGAACCCATACAGACACGGGGACAAACACCACAGAACTCGTCAGGGAGAAAAAAATCCCAGTGGATAAGAAATCACCACAGTCCCTCAGGACCTCTATGTAACATCTCATGGAAAAGCTTGGTGACCCCTGACATCACCCTGGGGCATTGGCTTAGAAAGGAGTTGATGGCAGAATGCCACCTCTGGAATGATCAGCAAGCCAAACAAATCACTTCATGTTTACACACAGTGGCTTCTGGTTCAGTTTTGATTTGAGGCTCTACAGAGGAACGAACACACACACACACACACACACACACACACACACACTCTCTCTCTCTCACACACACCAGGGAACAGCAGCAAAGAGATTTGTTTTCTCCTTGTCTGATGGAGAAAGTGCCCCAGTACAAGAGCAGTAGCTGGAGGGGAGATATGCTCCAGAGCTTTCTTAAAGTTACTCCTTTTCGGAATACTAAAGAACTTTTCTCAGGTTTTTTGAATGAGCCGAAAACCAGTTTTGAAAGATAAGATATTAAACCATTTCTATAGGGAATAAGAACACTGGAGATTATTTACTTTGCTGTAATTACTCTGGCACATAGGGAGATTAGCTTTCAAATGCTACTAGGTTTGCATACAGAGACTTCAATAATGAAGAAAAATTAGTTCATGTTTTGAATACTTAGGGGCTTAAAGTATATATTACTACTAAAGAGCGAACACTGGTTAATACCTGTGCAGTGAGTAATAATTACGAAAACCATTCATTGTTCCTAAGTCTGAACTTCTTTCCCTCAAAACAATCACTTGTTTTTAAAAAGCACTTGATTTTATTAGAACCAATAGTAAACAAAAATGTATTTTTATATTCACAAATGACTGCAAGTTTCATAAGTCGGATTTTAAACCAGGAAGCAAGGCAGTCAACAATCTCATCCAGTTAAGGACAGAAATAAATTCTGCTTTTGAGCTAAAATAATAACCTTCAGCAAGAAATAAATGAACTTTAAAAATTCATTCTTTACTAGGATATTTTCTTGGATTTTCAAGATTATTTGTGTCATGACTTTAACGGAGACAAAATATATTACAGCAAAGGCTCTGATAGCCTGTCCCGCTTTGTAAGTTCTAGCTCATCCCCTGCCTGTTATCTTTTAGGCGAGGAGGAATTTAGATTAATTGACAGTATTTGCACAGTTTTTTTTTTTTTACTTTTTATTTGAAATAATTATCAACTCACAGAAGATTATAAAAATAGTAGAGAGTCCTGTGTACCTGTAGCTCAGCTTCCCCTAAATGGTAACATCTACAGCACAGTATCAAATCCAGACAACTGCATTGGCATAACACTCTTATTCAGATCTTATTCAGATTTTACCAGCTTTACCATGTGCTTGTGTGTGTGTTTGCATATAATCTTCTCCCCTGTACAGATTCATGTTAACCTCCGTTCCAAGCAAGATAGAAAATTCTATCCCCACCAAGGAACTCTCTTATCTGCTCCCCTACCCCATCCCTGTCCCCTGGTCATCATTAATGTAATCTCCATCTCTAGAATTCTGCCATTTCAAGAATGTTACATAAATAGAATCATACAGTACATAACCTCTTAAGATCAGCTTTTTTCTCCCTCAGCATAATTCCCTTTAGATCCATCCAAATTGTTGCATGTATGAATAGTTTGCACTGCTTTTTAGTGCTTTAAAATACTGTTATCATTTTCATCATAATACAAACTCACTGGGTACAAAAATATAATGTTGGATTTTCAAGGACTGACAAGTAACACTCTGAAGTTCCAAACAAAATAAGAAGGCAATGAAGCAGATAAATAGGGGATAAAGATATCAGTGTTTTACTATTCAATCTGATTGGAGAACATGGCTTTATTTATATTTGCTGTCAAAAGGGCTGGCTAACATTCTACTGAAGGATTAAATTTATCCACTGGCATAAGTTAGAAAACTACTGGTGGGAGATTTCAAAGTCAGGGGCATGCCCAGTTCCTAACAAACCTCTCAGAGAGCCTCAAACCCAGCAGAAGAATAAGTGAGAAGACACAGTGAAATGGGTAGCGTTCCTCCCAAATTCTTCCTTCCTCAAGCAAATGTACGAATTTACACTCCTTTATAGAAACACAGTCTGGAATAATTGTACCCACCCAACAATTTAACTTCTTTCTCTTGTTCCATTCACTTTCTTTTGACTTATCCCCTTCACTTATGGGTAACCAGAAATGTGGTTGCTCCCCTGAGTAGAGACCACTTAATCAGGACCATAAATCCAGGTAACTTTGGATGGTATTATCAGTTACCTCTTTTAGGCTTCTCTGGGAAAGTTACACATATTTCTTCTACTTGTCAAAAAGCCCAGTGATGAGCCTATTCTTAACTGAGATCTATAGAATATCTCAACATTATTTCTCAATAGAGTTTTACTCAGTAGCTGAGACACTCAAAGGAAAACTTATAATAAACAGGTGATATGCTAGGAGTTAAGAGAATTTACTTTAAATTTAAAATGAAGATTGTTTCATTTTCCCTTTATGTTTATTCAAAAAGGAATCACTGACTATAAAAAATACACTATGTTTACAATTCTGTATTGGCCTTTCTTTAGAAGCTGTTTCTTTATTAGTTTCTCGGTTTTACATTTTAAAAAATGACCCTGTATCAAATGGAATATATTTTATTTTTAAAAACCTATATACAAAACGGTAAACTAATAGCAAAACGGTTAACTATAACAGGCTATTGTATCCCTTCCCCATGCTCAAACCTGAAGAAAATATCTTTGAGAACAAAGAACTAAAATTCTAAAATACCAGAATGACAGGGATGGAGAAAAATACCAAAGATATATGTACTGTTGTACTTTTCTTGATAGGGAAGATCATGGATAACAATTAAGATATTGATAGAAAAAAATGAAAAACAAGTTAGGGAAAATCATCTAAAGAATAAAAATCGAGTATTTTTAAAACAAAAAAAATTTTGATATACTCAAAGGAAATTAGAAAAGAAGAGGGGTAAAAATAAAAAGAAAAAAAACAGTAAATATAGAATGTGAATATGATGGCAGAAATAAGTCCTGCTATAACAGTAATTAAAATCATTATAAATGATTTAAACTCAGCAATCAAGACCTTAAGAAGAGTTCTGACTTCTAATAGCGGTGGAGTAGGTTTTTTCAGACTAAATCTCCTGCTGAAAATAAGTACAAACTACACAAAATATAAAAACAACTCTTTGAAGGCACTGAACAGAAACCAAAAAGCAGAGCTGACCTTTGGAAGAAAGAAACCACACCGGGTAAGATCTACTTTTATACATCTTTTCCCCTAGGGCAGTGTAGATAGAATTCAAGTAGAAATCCACAGTCTTATTAACCTGAGGAATCAGGGGACAGAGTCTGAGGCTGATAGAGCACTTTAAAGGAGGGAACATTCCAAGTTCATTTAAAAGGCCAGCATTATCCTGATACCAAAGCTAGACAAGAACACTACAGGAAAAGAAAATACAGGACAATATCCCTGATGAACATAGAAATACAAAAATCCTCAAAAAACATTAGCAAACTGAATTCTACAGTACATTGAAAGAATCATACTACAATCAATAGGGATTTATGCCAGGAATGGAAGTATGTTTCAATATCCACAAAACAATCCACATTAACAAAATGAAGTATAAAAAATCATATCTCAACAGATACATAAAAAGCATTTGAAGAAATTCAAGATTCATGATAAAATCTCAACAAACAGTATAGACAGAATGTACCTTCATAGTAAAGGCCATATATGGTGAGCCCACAGCTAACATTATACTCAATGGTGAAAAGCTAAAAGCTTTTCCTCTAAAATCAGAAACAAAACAAGGATTCCTACTCTTACCATTCTATTTAAGATAGTACTGGAAGAAGAAAAAAAAAAAAAGATAGTACTGGAAGTCCTAGCCAAAGCAATTAGGCAAGAGAAAGAAATAAAAGGTATCTAGAAAGGAAGAAGTAAAACTATATCTATGGATGATATGGTATTATACTATATATCAAAAAACCTAAAGACTCCACCAAGAAACTATTAGAATAAACGAATTCAGTAAAGTTGCAGGATAAAAAATCAATATATAAAAATCAAGTGCTTTTCTCTACACAAACAATGAAGTATCAGAAATAAATTAGGAAGACAATCTCATTTACAATAGCATAAAAAAGAATAAAATACTTAGGAATAAATTTAACCAAGGAGATGAAAGATCAATATACTAAAAACTGTAAGACATTGATGAAATAAATTGAAGAAGACACAAATAAAAAGAAATTCTGTGCTCATAGACTGGAAGAATTAATATTGTTAAGCTGTCCATACATTTTACAGATTCAATGTAATCCCTATCAAAATTCCAATGGCATTTTTCATAGAAATTTTTTAAAATCCTAAAATTTATATGGTACATGAAAAGGTCCTCGACATCACTAATCATCAAGGAATGCAAATCAAAACCACAATGAGATGTCACCTCACACCTCTTAGAATGGCCAATGATTAAGAAGACAAGAGAAAACAAATGGTGGCAAGGATACGGAGAGAAGAGAATCCCTGTACACTGTTCCTTAAGATTTCCTCTGTAAACAGTCATGATGTTTAGAGCCAAAGAAACCATTTTACTTCACACACACACACAACTACTGTAACTCAAAAATTCATTTAGCAAGTTGAGATGATAGTCACTACATAAAACTCAACTCTATATGCCAGCAATGAATAATTGGAGATGAAATTTGAAATAACACTTATAATAGCATCATAAAACATTAATACTCAGGAATAAATATAATAAAAAAATATGCAAGACCTCCATACTGAAAAACCACAAAATATTAGAGAATAAAATAAAGACCTATGTAAGAGATATTTCACGTTGCATGCTCATAAATTGGAAGTCCCAATAACATTAAACTATCAAATTACCCGAAGTTGATCTATAAATTTAATGCCATCCCAATCAAAATCTCAGCAGAATTTTTGTGGCAATTGACAGCTGTTTCTAAAACTTATATGAAAACATAATGGATTTATAGTCATCAAAATAATCTTTAAAAAGAACAAAGTTTGAAGAATTTACAGAACTTGATTTCAAATTTTTAAAAAATGCTACAGTTATCAAGAAAATAAGGTATTGATATAAGGATAGACAAATAAATAAATGAAACTGAATAAAGAATTGAGAAATATATGTGGACATATGTGACCAATTAATTTCCAGTAAAGACACCAAAAGAATTCAACAGAGAAAGTAGAATCTTTTTAACAAGTGATGTTGAAACAGCTATAAATCTGTAATGAATAAATGAGCCAAAACATATAGAAGAAGTAATCCAAGATGTTTCATAGACCTAAATATAAAAACCAAAACTGCAATGCTGTCAGCTGGAAATACAAGAAAATACCTTTACGTCCTTACAATGACAAAAAATCTTTCTGCACACAAACCCACTAAGGATTAAGCAAAAATTTCATCAAAATTAAAAATTCTGTTCCACAAAAGACAGCATTAAGAAAATGAAAAGGCAAGCCATAGGTAGGAAAAAATATTCAAAATATACATACCTGACAAAGGACTTGTATCCAAATATACTTTAAAGCTCTATAATTCAATAATAATAATAAAGAAATAGACAATACAATAAAAATGGACAAAATAATTAAATAGAACCTCACAGAATATACAGATGTTAATTAGCACAGGTAAAGATATTATTTTAAACATCTATTAGATGTTTATTTAAAATCACAAGGAGACCTACCTATTAGAATGGTAACTAAAAATGAGCATGTGAGCAACTAAACTCTCCGACAACACTGATGGGAACATAAAATGGTATGACAGCTTTAGAAAACCATTTGGCAGTTTCCTGTATACGTATGTCATGACTCAAAAATCCTTTCCTAGGTATTTACACATTTCTCCCTTTTCTCCCGTCAAAAAGAGATTGCACACACATTTATAGCAGCTGTATTTATAAAGACAGTTAATCTAAACAACTAAAAATTCCATCAGTAGGTTGATGGATGGACAAAGTGTGGTATATCCATGCAACCAAATATTGCACAGCAATTAAAGAATGAGCTGCTGATTCTGACAATAATCTGGAGAAGTCTCAAAAGAAGCCAGACATGAGTACATAATGTAGGGGTGCCTGACTGACTCAGTTGGTTAAGAGCCTGACTTCAGCTCAGGTCATGATCTCGGGGATCCTGGAATCAAGCCCCGCTTCAGGCTCCCTGGTCAGTGGGGAGTCTACTTGTCCCTCTCCCTCTGCCCCTCCTCCCACTCATGCTCGTGAGCTCGCTCTCTCTCAAATAAATAAATAAAATCTTTAAAAAAAAAAAGCACATAATGTATAATTTCGTTTATATGCAGTTCTACAACAGGTCAAACTAAGGTAGATTGATAGATACGAGAAAGGTGATAGTATCTGTGCCTCACAGCAGGGTATGAAAAGTGACCGGAAAAAGGCACAAGGGATCATTCTGGGCAACTGGAATTCTCTATACTTTGATTGGAATAGTAGTTACATAGGTATATAAATTTAGCAAATTCATCAAACCTTCCACAAAACTAGTGCAGTTTGTGTTAGTCTTATCCTCCTCACCAAAAACACAAATATGGCCTAAATGACTTTAAAAAGCAAGCAATATCCAAACAGAGAAAGACATGTATCATATGATCTCACTGATATGAGGAATTCTTAATCGCAGGAAACAAACTGAGTGTTGTTGGAGTGGGGGGTGGGGTGGGAGGGATGGGGTGACTGGGTGATAGACACTGGGGAGGGTATGTGCTCTGGTAAGCGCTGTGAATTGTGCAAAACTGTTGAATCTCAGATCTGTACCTCTGAAACAAATAATGCAATATATGTTAAGAAAAAAAAAAAGAAGAAGAAGAAGGTAGCGGGAGGGGAAGAATGAAGCGGGGGAAATCAGACGGGTAGACGAACCATGAGAGACGATGGACTCTGAAAAACAAACAGGGTTCTAGAGGGGAGGCGGGTGGGAGGATGGGTTAGCCTGGTGGTGGGTATTGAGGAGGGCACATTCTGCATGGAGCACTGGGTGTTATGCACAAACAATGAATCATGGAACACTTCATCTAAAACTAATGATGTAATGTATGGGGATTAACATAAGAATAATAAATAAATAAATAAATAAATAAATAAATAAATAAATAAATAAATAAATAGCAAGCAAGCAAGCAAGCAAGCAATATCTTGTAAGAATTACAATTTTTAAAAAGGGATAGAGGGGCGCCTGGGTGGCTCAGTCGTTAAGCTTCTGCCTTCGGCTCAGGTCATGATCACAGGGTCCTGGGATCGAGTCCCGCATCGGGCTCCCTGCTCCGCGGGAGGCCTGCTTCTCCCTCTCCCACTCCCCCTGCTTGTGTTCCCTCTCTCGCTGTGTCTCTCTCTGTCAAATAAATAAATAAAATCTTTAAAAAAAAAAGGGATAGAAGCAAAAGCGTACCAAAAGAAAACTAGTGTAACAATATTTGACATAAAATAGAATTCAAGGAAAAATCATAAGGGACAAAGAAATTATATATTAGTAAAAGGAAGAGTAGGTTAAAACTATAAATCCATCATGTACATGAATGCACCTAATAATTTTGCCTCAGGATATATAAAATAATAGAAGGAAAATATGGAGAGAAGTGGATAAATCTTAAATTGCAACTGTGATATTAACACATATTCTCAGAAACTGATGGATCAGACAATAAGGTAGCAAAACAATAGAATAGAATTAACACAATGAATAAACTGAAATTAACAGATTTAGATAAGATGCTGCATGAAAAAGAGAAATGTGCATTAGAACCTTCTCAAAAATTGATTTTGTAATAGGCCACAAGAAACAATAAATTCCAAAGGGTAAACATCATATAGAAAATGTTCTGTGACCATAATATGTAATAAAATCAGAAACTGATAATAAAGGGGAAGCTAAAAACAAAGCAAACAAAACAAGCTATGTCTGGAAAATAAATAATATACCATTGAATAACCATGATAGAGGAAATCTTAAGGGAAATTATAATTTTAAATATGTTTTTAAGCCAACAAGAAATGCTGAAAGCAAAAAAATTCAACATTCAACACGAGAATCTGAAAAGAGCAATTAACAAAATGAAGAACACAAGAGGAAATAAGAATGATAAGGGCAAAAATTAATGCAAAAAACACTTATTTATAAAGGGAGGAGAAGGAAGATGGGGAAAAAGGGAAAGAAGATGATTAACAAAACCAAAGCTGGTTGTTTGAAAAGATGCCTAAGTTAAATATGTCTCAGTCAAATCTGAATAAGATAAAATGTTGGCTAACTGAATTTAAATTTAAAAAAGAAAAAAAAGAAATCACAGATTAACAAAAAAAAAAATAGGGGTGGAGGTGGACAAAATGGGTGAAGTGAGTCAAAAGGTCAAACTTCCAGTTAAAAAATAGGTTAAGTCCTGGAAATGGAATGTACAGCATGGTGACCATAGTTAATAATATTGTACCGTATATTTGATAGTTGCTAAGACAGTAGATCTTCAAAGTTCTCATTACAAGAAAATAATCTGTAACCCTTTAGGGTAACAGGTGTTAACTAGACTTATTATGGTAATCATTCTGCAATATATACAAACATCAAATCATTATGTTGTACACCTGAAACTAATATGTTACATGCCAATTATACTTCAAATAAATACATACATATACAACTACAAACAGAAAAATTTAAATGAGAAAAAGTATTTGTCAAACATCCTTGTAAGTATTAAATGTCAAATTGTTTGAGATGAAGTAGACTTGACTTAAACAATAACCATTTAAAAATAAAAATAACAATAATTTAAAAAATCTCTTCCACAACAAAAAAGAACTGACAATTTCACCAAAGAGCTCTACTTTGAAGGAACAGAAAACTCTTACATAAGTTGTTAAAGTATACAGGAAAAGAGGAAAAGCTGCTCAACATACAAGGCAAGAACAGTGGTATCTTAAATATAAAATCTTCTAAGGGCAAAGCAAGAAAATTCACTAATCAACACAGATGCAAATATGCTAAAGCAAATATTTGCCAATAAAATCCAACAGAATATTAAATAAATAAGGAGGAGGAGTAATGATGGTCAGATACAGTTTATCCTGATATCTACACATATCATAGGTCTGAAAAATAAATATCCTGATAATTCAAGGATAGTGTAACATCAGAAAGTCTATTAATCTATCACATTAACAGATTAAATGATAAAATCACACAATTATGTCAATAAATGCAGAAAAAACATCTGAAAAATTTTAATAATGATTCATATTAAAAATTCTCAGACTGGGGCGCCTGGGTGGCTCAGTTGGTTAAGCAACTGCCTTCGGCTCAGGTCATGATCCTGGAGTCCCAGAATCGAGTCCTGCATTGGGCTCCCTGCTCAGCAGGGAGTCTGCTTCTCCCTCTGACCCTCCTCCCTCTCCTGCTCTCTGTCTCTCATTCTCTCTCTCTCAAATAAATAAATAAAATCTTTAAAAAAAAAAAAATTCTCAGACTACTAAGAATGAGCATAACTTCCTACGTTTATATTATCAAAATTTACAGCAAGCATCATAATTGAAAAACTTTGGACACCGACTGCTACCTGCTCTTGCTACTTCTGGCAAACATAACGAGACAAGAAGACATAAGAGGTGTATGATTGAAGGAGAGAAAAAAATCTGACTGGCAGAACTTACGACTATCAACATAGAAAAAGTACCACAACCAATAGATAAATAGAAAATGTGAGCATCAACATAAAAAAATAAAACCCAATGGATAAGAAATAAAAGAATCAGTATGTAAGTAGATAAAAAATAAAAAATACTACGAAATGAGAGCAAGGTGGTTACATTCAAGATTGGCTTATAAAAATCCACAACATTGTTCTACAAAATAATAACTGAGTAGAAAATATAAAAGAAAATAAGATATATGCAATAGAACAAAATATCTTTAAATTAACTTCAGAATGCACAAGACCTCTATGGAGAAACTGTAAACCTATGTTGAGATTGTCTATAATGGACACAATGAATTAATGGAGAAATATTCCATGCATAGGAAAAACATTGTTGTTAGCCTCTGATTTTTTTTTTTTTTCTTTTCCTACCACTACCCTCCTTCACCTCCTCCTGACGCCTCAGGGTCTGGTTCCAAGCTGATCTAGATATAACACAATTAGCATTTAAGTTCCCACTGGCCACCCTTGCATGAGGATCTGGAGCTAGTCACCCTTCCAGATACTGGCTTTCACCAAGATTCCTAAGCCTCTTACACTGCCTACTGGAAGTCAGATGTCGTCAGTAGTGGTAATTGTGTTCAACTTCCCACTGAGTCGTAGTGCTCCATGCCTACCCACGGGTGCACACAGACGCGTGCCTTCATTCACATACACGTGCACACACATGTTCAGGGTTAGGTCTGGGCTTTGGTTTCTATGACTTTGTCTTGCTCTAGCCTGCCTCTCAGCCTGGGAGCTGGAGCTGTTCAATGCAGCGACTGAGCATTCAGGCTCCCCAAACCAAAGGTAATGACACAGTGGTTGGGAAGCTGTGAGATAGGGAGAAAATCACAACTGAAAGAAGTAGAAACCAGAAATGCACCAAATCCTAAGGCATTCACAGACAAGACGCCTGATGTAAGCCCCCACCATAACGGAAGGAAGAGGACCCAAACGCAGCTTACCAAGGACGGACTGCCTCAAAACATGCGACAGTGCAGCCAAAACTCTGAGAGACAAGTTAGAATCCTAAAAGGGCTTCCCACACCCTTTGGCCATGGACCCAAAGGGACCATACCATATCCCAATCCTAAATCTGTCCAGATGAGTAAGTCTCCTGCGCAATTCTGAGCTCCTGTCTCAGGCTGCCGGAAAAGGTATCAGAACTCAGTTACATGCTATCTCTGAGACAAGATAAAGGCAACATTTTAAAACTCACTGGAATTTTCACATAGAAAGAAAGAAACCTACATCATGTTCACCTAATCCTTTCTTCAAGCAGATATATTTGAAAAAAAAAAATCAAGATTTATATCTCTAGCTGTAATCATTCCAAAAGCAAGGCAGAGAATTAATGGTGTTTCATTTTTGGGGGGAAATTGTCTAAAGTCAATATAAATTACTTACATTATTATTGAAAAATCACGTATATAAATCTGATGTTTCTCTTAGGACTATGTTTGCAGATTTATAGACCCTATGCAATATAAATGAGAATAAAGAAGTAAAGATCTTAATTACTCTCATGCCACACAGAGTAAATGTTCTATTAACCTACCATGTTCACTTTGCTCAGGCCACCCTGGAATCTAGCTGCTCCCTGAATTTGAGTTCTGTACTTCCCTCCCGCCATACCGTAGCACAAGTTTTCCCTCATGTAGAAACCCTTTTAATGCCGCTCTTTTTTTACAGAGATATAATTGGCATATAACATTATACTAGTTTCAGGTATGCAATATAATGATTTGATATGTGTATCTTGTGAAATGAACAGCACAACAGGTCCGGTTAACATCACCACGCAGTTACAAAATTTTTCTCCTGGGATGAGAACTTACAAGATCCACCCTCTTAGCAACCTTCAAACATACGATACAGTATTGTTAACGGTCATCACTGCCTCTGTTTATCAAAGCAGTCTCTCGATGGCTACTCAAACGTCACCTTCTCCCTGAAACCTTCCGGTCTTGCCAGGTGCCCAACCCTGTAGAGCTGTCTCAGCTAGTGCTCAGCTTCCAACCGCCTGGGATTAGGCTTATCTGTGTCTCCAGTAGGCAGGGCCAGCATTATGGATGTACGACAGGTGAAGTCACACAGAGCCCTCCTCTCAGAGCAGCCCACACTTGGTTTAATGCCTATCTGTCAACATCTTCAAATTCTCAATAATTTTATCTTTGAAACTGCGTGTTATAAGTGAAATCTGATGAGACAATGTGTACGCCCATAGTTCCTTTCCACCTCATTGCATGTAGCTTTCTCGATGCCCCATGAGAACAGAATTCCAGGGGACCCACAATGGGTGGGAGTTTAGCAAGACTCCAGACAAGTACAAGGTAAGTGTGTTATGTTTATGACTGAGTAGTAAGTAAGCAGACCAACGGACAGCCCCAGATGGCCATGCTTTCCATCTGAACCAGAACTTGATTTGATTACAGAAAGAAGGCGACAATGTTCTAAATGTTAGCCAACTATTTATGCTGAAAATAACGCCATAGAAAGAAAGTGAAAGAGAGCGTAACCTGTAGTTTGTTTTCCTTCCAGTTCTTCCTTATTTATCAGTAAGCCAAAGCAGAAAATGTAGGTATGATATGCACATATCAAGAAATGAAATAGGGGCGCCTGGGCGGCTCAGTCGGTTGAGCAACCGACTCTTGATTTCGGCTTGGGTCTTGATCTCAGGGTCGTGGCATCAGGCTCCACACTCAGTGGAGTCTGCTTGAGATTCTCTCTCTCCGTCTCCCTCTGCCCCTGCTGCTGGTGCACTCTCTTGCTCCCTTTCTCTCTCTCTCCCCCTTAAATAAATAAATAAATAAATAAATAAGTAAGTAAGTAAGTAAATAAATAAATATTTTAAAAGCAATAAAATAAAAACAACCAAGGCAGTTTTGCAATGTTTCAAACTGTTCTGGTAAGAATGGAAAACATGAATTGTGTAATTTCAGTGATTCCACCTACAAGTTTAGTGACCTTATATTTGCACTTAAAACCAGCACTGCACAATATAATGATGAATTGGTAAAGTTCATGCTAATAATTTAAATTTTTAATCATTCTTTATTTAGAATAACATTAAACAGCAAGGAAAAAAACAACATAAGAGACCACAAAAGAAAAGAAAAAAACTTTGTATTTTATACCTTTAAAGGCCCAGTTCTCCCTGCTTTTCTGAACAAGGGGCCTGCATGTTTAATTGCTCTGGACCCCATAACCAGCTCTGCCACTAAGACAAAAGTTCTTTCGGGGCAGGGATTCTGCTTTATTCGTGGCTATATGATTGCAGCACCTCAGCTACTAGGTTGGGTTCATTCAGTATTCAATAAACATTTGTTAGATACAGAATGTGATGGGTATAATAAATAACAAAAGACCATAGGGTCCCAAACTAGGAAAACAATAATCCTACTCTCTATTCTGTGCGTCACAGACAATACCTCGGGTACTAAGCTCAGTACTAGGGGCCACAATGGAAAAGGAATTTAGAGAAGAACTCATCAAAAGGTACTGGGTTCACACTATTTTGACATCCTATTAGCTATATAACCAAAAGGAAATTAATTAATCTTTGTGACCCTCAGTTTTCTCTTTTGCAAAATATGGATAATAAGGTGTTAAATAATATCTAGAAGGAATACAACTACTGACTTCTAGCAGCTGAATGTCTGCCACAGGGAAAACAGAAGAAGGTTTAAGAGTCACAGGTAAGAGCACAGAAGGGACCACTGGGGAGAAATGTATGAGAAGACAGAGAACCAATATGAGGAAGAGTTTCTGAAGGAGGCAACATGGACCTGCCTGGGGATAGAATAAGCTCCCAGTCCCTAAAGAGAATAGAGGAGTATTTAAAAAAATCTTTAAGAAACATGTAATGTCTGATGAAGACTGGCCATTTTATAAAATAATGATGATAATGATGGTGGTAGGTACTGTTTGTTGGTGCATGCTAAATGCCAGACACTATGAGAAGCAGTTATCTTATTAAATTATAACAGCCAATCCATGAGGTGGGTGATATTCCTCTTACAGCTCTTACTCTTACTTACTCTTTTTTTTTTTTAACTTTTTTTTTATTCTTATGTTAATCCCCATACATTACATCATTAGTTCTAGATGAAGTGTTCCATGATTCATTGTTTGGGCATAACACCCAGTGCTCCATGCAGAATGTGCCCTCCTCAATACCCACCACCAGGCTAACCCATCCTCCCACCCCCCTCCCCTCTAGAACCCTCAGTACTCTTACTTACTCTTATGTAATGTATTCAAGGTCACAAAGCTAGTATGTTATGAAGCCAGCCACCTTTCACTGAATTCTCCTCAAACTCTGAGATTCAGAAATTTGGGGCAACATTTACCCAAATGCTAAAGGAAACAAGAATCATTACAAATTCCATGTCTGCATGTAAAAGACTCCCAGAATGGTCCCTTCAACTTCACACAAACATGACAATATTCATCCGAATCCTTATGAGGCAACCTAAAAAATACACTAAACCTGTTAGGGAGAATCACATCCTTATAAAACAGGGCTCTGAAAAACCAAGGAGCCAGAAAACGTTCTCCTTCCTAAGGCATCATCACAGTGACCGAGTTTCCAGGTTTCCCCAAACTGTTCCTCCATCTGGAGAAACCAGAGGTTCTGGAGTTCTATCACGATGCAGAAGATCCCTAAACACGGCCTCAGCCTCCGCCTTGGCAGAGGGAGTGAGAGCCTGGGCCTTCCAGACAGCAGCTTTGTCCCATTTTAAGAGAGGTTTTGTAGCTTTTTATACTTAAACATCTTGAAAACCACTCTAGGGAAGCCATACTTGGCACTTGGAAGTCTAGCGGGTGTGAAATTCTCTCTGGGTGGGATACTGTTCACTGTCTCTAGCTTGTCTCCTACCACTTCAGCCCAGAACATGACTGAAATCAACAACTGTAAAAGCAAAGCTGGGATTCTCATTTAAAGGCTTCCATTTTCTAAAAATTACTCAGGAGCCATGTAAGTGCTCTGTATTCTACCTGTTAGGATTGTTTTGAAATGACATCACCACAAATTCCAACTGGAAATTAAGAATTGGAAGACAGCCGACTCTGCTATTCCTAAAAGCACTTTAAACTCTTAATCTTCTTATATTCATTTCAAGTAGGTAACAAAGCACTCTGTGAGTACAAATGCATTTTTAACATACGTTTGCAAAAGCAAAAGCCCAGGACAAAGTGGGAGTCATTGGAGGGACTCAGAGTTAGAAGTAAGTTGATACCAGAGCTATAAATGGGATCCAAAACTCTTACCCAGGTGTTGCTCTCCTTCCAACTGGTGGTGGCGCTTTAAACATCTATACGGGTGTGCATCTATACAGGAAGAAAGGGAAAAAAAGACAAAAAAGGAAGGGAAAAAAATATACATATGTAAGAAAGAAGAACTGGACCAAGTCTTCAAGGTACAAGTAGAGAATATAGGAAATTAGACTACTGAATGTTTCATTAGGACAAAAATGTCCAAAAAAAAAAAAAAAAAAAAGCTTTGCCACCAAAAACAGTTATTCTGCGCTATCTGATCAGCAGTACAACACCTTATCTCTTCACATCACTAGGCAGTTTTTATATTTGAAACTACATAATATATTACACTCTAATACCTATCTGCTTTGAACACAGTAGAAAAACACCTACACAGCATAAATCATACATGACATCACATTAGGTCTTTTAAATAATGCTGTGAACACCGGGAAAAGTTTCCAGGGATCCATTTTTCATGTTCTTTTTGCTACTGCCCAAATGGAAGTGCCTACTTTGCCTCTCCTTTAAATTACATAAATCAAATGTATACAAAGGACTTCACATGCATGAAAAAACACATGCTTCTGCACAAACAGGAATGGCGTACCTATCTTCCCCAGGACCCAGAATGCCGAGTTCAGGCCTGATCTGTCCTCTATGTACTGAGTCCTGTATTATGTCTGATACCTTGTTTCTCCTTCTGTCCTCCTTTTTGACATCTCTGTTTCATCAATACCTCTAACCCACGGAAGCAAAGGACGGGAGAGGGAATACTCATAGCACATATGCACCCTCTCTCCTTGGCAGCATTAC
The DNA here is from genome assembly GCF_029215605.1 of Mirounga angustirostris. Classification (NCBI taxonomy): domain Eukaryota; kingdom Metazoa; phylum Chordata; class Mammalia; order Carnivora; family Phocidae; genus Mirounga; species Mirounga angustirostris. Next base: position 53,694,295 of record NW_026991711.1, read on the forward strand.
CGACCACACTGATGAAATCATCTGTTTGTCTGTACCTGAGCACAAGGACTGTTTCATTCACTTGTGTATCTCCCCCGACTAACACAATAGTAGAAACCCAATAAATGCCAAATACACATGCAAAGATTAAACAAAGCCAGGCAAGTTTACCTTTGTATTGTAACCCTGGTAATAGATTTTGGAGGAAATTCAACTTAAAAAAAATGAACTTAAAGATTCTAGGTTGTGGGGTGCCTGGGTGGCTTAGTCGTTAAGCATCTGCCTTCGGCTCAGGTCATGATCCCAGGGTCCTGGGATCGAGTCCCACATCGGGCTCCCTGCTCTGCGGGGAGTCTGCTTCTCCCTCTCCCACTCCCCCTGCTTGTGTTCCCTCTCTCGCTGTGTCTCTCTCTGTCAAATAAATAAATAGAATCTTTATTAAAAAAAGATTCTAGGTTGTTTTTAATTCACAATTATCTAATTCATCCTTCCTCAAAAAAAACCTCCTCTTTCTCTCCTTCTCTGTCCTTCTCCTTCCCTCTCTCTTTACATACACAGCTTCTATTTAAATCTATGCATGAAATACACTTTTACACTAGTTATTTAGTTACCCTGCTTCATCTCGCTACGAATGTAGCACATACGCGATACCCATAAAAACACAGTGATCCGCCTCTGTTACTCTCCCCACAGAGCCACTGGGACAAGGGGAAAGAGACAGCATGACTGCCACCACCGAATACTCTGCTGTCGGACACAACAAAGCTAGGTAACATTCTCTTGCATACCAGGAATGCAAACGTTATTCCATGAGATGTATGTCCCAACGTCCTTGATTATTAAATTGTAATTCTAAAGCATTTGACTTTGGCGGGAAAAGATAAGCTAAGACTTTTCCGACTGGTATTTAAAAAGCATGATGGAAACATTTTATTCTTTAATTCTGTTTTTATAAGGAAGACAAATAGGGTCTCCTTTCCCACTGGTTAAGTAACAGAGCAGCCAATCACTCTGAGCCTGATACAATGACTATAAAGCACCCTGCTCCCTTGAAATGCTTGAGTGTTAAGGGATCAGGCTCCAGCTAACTGGGCCTTTCTAATCACCACCAGTCGAAAGCACGGGGGCTTCAGGAACCACCCGTAGTGATGTTATTCTCGTGCTGTGAGGTGTCCCAGACAGAGGGCTCCGAAGAGCTAAACACAGCATCAGCCAGAGTCACGCTCCTCTCCCTGAGACCAAGCAGCAAAGCATAGCTTTTGTCTCCAGAGTCAAATCTGCCTTGCAGAAATGTCTGCAAGAGTAAAGACTGCTACTCTCTGCTGCTCATTTTTCCACAGGCACCTTCTGTCCCCCGACCAGCTACAAGCCACTTCAAGGCAGTTCTGATGCTCCTAACTTTCTTGGCGACCAGATACCGTCCAATGATGACAGTATTACTTTTCGAAGCAAACAAAGGAAACGTAGTTTTTGAAGCAAACATAGTCACACAACAAAGCAATGAAACAAGGTATGGCCGTGCAACAGAAGAAATGGAAATCCGTAGAAAAGCACACACCAAAGGACAAAAAGATATCTGAAGGTTTTCAACTCTGACTTTTGTTATAATTTTTCATGTTTCAACTTTAATTATTCAGTGACAATTCTGTGATCTGCATGAGTTTAAAAAGTAGACTATTGGAAAACACCTGAGTCACCCAACAAATCATAAACACGCTCTAAACAACCACTAACAATGAGAAGTACTGGTTTCGCGGGGAAGTAGAAATTGTCCTCTCATCAGAAATCAGCCCTTAAGAGACTGAAGAAACATGCTGCTCCTTTTAAGCAGAAGTGTTTGGACTTTGCCTTCAAGGTACACCCTGAAGTTCTCTGTGTTTCCATCCCCTGTGCAGGTGTCAGTCCTGATGTTCCAGCTCTTTTCTGGAATACTTTCACTATCTCAAACTCCAGAGCAAAGGCAGATGCCCCCTTGATCATTTTAATGGACTCAAGTTACATCCTTTTTTATGAGCATTCTGTGGCTAATTACATGTGTTAAACCAGATGGGAATGAAACAGCAACACTTTCTTGCTGACCCAGCAATAATGGGTATTATTTTCCTCCAACACACACACACACACACACACACACACACACCACACACACCCAGGACACCCAGGATCATGCCATCCCTACTCTCAGTAGACAACAGATTAAACAATCTAGACATAGATTAAAATGAATTCAACCCATGTTCTTTTCTACTTGACTGGCAGGCAAGGTAACTAGGCTGTCATTACAAAGTTGTTCTAGAAAGTTTGTTCTAGGTATGGGGGCTCCCCGAGGTCAGGGGATTCACCACCAGGAGAACAAGGATGGCAAAAGATGGTACTGAAGTCCACGTGTGGCTGCTGAGGAGGAACAGGGGAGAGAAGAAAGACAGAAAGAGGAGAAGGGGGTGGTCTGAATTCAGTATTATGCTAGATGGCCTCTCTCTACTCTCTGTCCCATCCTCCCTTCCCTATTGCCCCCACCTTCAATCAAATGCATGAAGCCATTTGACAAACATTACCAACTTTGAGTTTTTTTTTAAGACTCTGGCTGCTAAAATTATTGCATTATTAGGCATTTGCTTATTAATTCTTTCATTTTAAAGAAATAAAATCTTAAGGTCAGCTGTATATGCAAAATAACTATATTAGCATCTCTGGTATAAATACTAGTATCACCAATCCAGAATAAGAAATCATTCTAAATTTAAAACAAAACCTCCCTCGACACTGGTTTCTACTACAGAACATACCCAATAGTCTAATATACTAAAGGCCATGGCACCAGCTGCCAGAATTTAATACCCCTTGGGCTGTTATAAACCCAAACCCCCCTCCTCTTATTTTCCTTTTCTCTTTTCTTTTTCCTTCTTCCCTTGAGAGGGGTGAAAGGACAGGAAGCAGGTGGGGATAGGGCAAGTGACACGGGAATCAACCAGGTTGGACTTTCACAAGTCAGAGCACATTCTTTTTCTAGGAATGTCCTCACAAGAAAAGAAAAAAAAGTGAAAACCTCAAATTCCTAAGTTGTAGTTCAATTCTCTTGCTTATGGAATTAAAAACTCTCTGAACAAAATGGCAGCACTTGTCAGTTTAAAGACTTTGAAGGGGTAAAAACATTTAGTTTCTTTCTTTCCATATCTATTTTCCAAGGCTCTTTTGATTGTAAGAATTCACAGGTTAGTGAGATGCATGTGAATCTAGCCTGACACTCATCTCTCTGGCATTTAATGCTCTATCCCTTCAGTGAACATCCGGAGAGCTTGGGCAAAGACATCATTGTTTCCCATTAAGTAAGTTTACTGAGATCAGTGGCTCTCTGAGAAGGTAACAGATTCTGAGTAAAATAGGAACTAATAAATTCATTTGAGAACTACTAGGTTAAAAAAAACCACATTTGCTTATAGGAGAACTTCTTGGACAAGTTGTGTGAGGTGCATTGGGAGTTTCTAAGAGAAGGGAATAGTAAATAGTTCCTGGCTTATTCTGACTTATTGGACCATGAATTCCTTTGGGGTTACATATAACTGAGCAGTGTTTTATAGAACACACGTTGAAGACAAAATGGGCCACATATTTATAATCCAATCGTACACATTTGTAAAATATTTTGTCTACATTATTCTGTGTAGGCAAATGAAGGTGTGGGGAGCATCATCAAGAGTCTGAGTGACTAGGAGAGGAAGCTGGAGGGAAAGAAAGTTTCTTCCCTTTCTTTGGTCAGGGAAGCTCCCAGTGAGTTCCTAGGCACACAGTTGCCTTCCAACTCAACTTGAGCCCCTCTTTCAGCTTTATTTATTCAACCAGGAATAATCATCATAATAACCACAAAAGCCACTGACTTAGTCCAGACCTTTTGTTTTACACATGAAAGACTGAGGACCAAAGACGTTATCTACTTTGCCTAAGGTCATTCAGTGAGAAAGCAGCAGAACATGGAAGAGAAAATCCAATATATTCTACCATATCCAACATTCCCCAAAATTGTATTTACTCCAGATACACTATAAATAATTATAATTATATATGCTTAGATAAAGTAGACAATCTAAATATCTATTTATCTCAGATTAAAATGCTACTCTTTTGATTAAAGTACAGTAAAACCTCTTAACTATACTCTGCAAATTTGGCATTTGGGATAATGCAGCTAGGCCTAGGTAAACATTTCCCTTTCATTATTTATGAAGAAGATACATGTCTAATGTAAATATGATCAGCACTGGAAACATTTAAAATATGATAGACACGGGCGCCTGGGTGGCTCAGTTGGTTAAGCGACTGCCTTCGGCTCAGGTCATGATCCTGGAGTCCCTGGATCGAGTCCCACGTCGGGCTCCCTGCTCAGCAGGGAGTCTGCCTCTCTCTCTGACCCTCCCCCCTCTCATGCTCTCTGTCTCATTCTCTCTCTCAAATAAATAAATAAAATCTTAAAAAAAATAAAATAAAATAAAATAAAATAAAATATGATAGACAAAAGATGATTTTTCAAAAATCTTAACAGTAACCCACCAAAAACTCAAGTTTTTACATCTATTTGTTAAAACATTTTTGTTAACATTGTGTTATTCTTATCTTGATAAATAAATTGGCACTAAAAATATTCTGAGGACAGTCTTAGGTAAACATGTATATTCTCTGCTGTCTCTCCCTATCACCTTCCAGAAGTCATTATTTTGATCCAAGTGGAATCAATTTTTTCTTTTTTTTGAGAGAGAGAGCCAGCGGGGGGGGGAGGGTGCGGGGGGGGTAGAAAGAGAGAGAGAGAGAATCTTAAGCAGACTCCACACTCAGCACAGAGACTGACTGACATGGGGCTCGATATCACAATCCTGAGATCATGACCTGAGCTGAACCCAAGAGCTGGACACTTAACTTACTGAGCCACCCAGGCACCCCAGAAAGTGGAATCAACCTTTAAAAGTTAATATATTAAAAGCTATTTCTGACATCAGTGCTTTTACTCAGTGCTTTACCCTCATCCTCACCTTCATTCTGCAGGATTCAGCTCTGGCATCACCTCTAGGAAGCATTCCCTGGCTCCCAGTCTGGACCACAGCTATCCATTCTCAGTACTTCTCTGATACCTTGTAACCTGTCACTACTCTTTAACATGGCTTCTTAACTCTCTATGGTGTGTCTCATCCTTGAGAGCAAAAGCAGTGCCTTACTCATCTGTGTCTGCCCAATCCTAGTACAGTACCAATTATATAAAGGTGACCAGTAAATGCCTACTGAATGAATAAAATGAATAATCAGTTATGACAAACACAGACCCACCAAGCCCACCTTGTGTCTGAGTTCCTCCCCACTTCTCAGAACCCCTGCCAACTTCTAGGCAATGGTCCTGGGTAATCATATCAATTTGCCATACACTAGAGATTACTCTAATTTAAACTTCGCTAATTTGGCTGGCCTTTCCAAGTCAGTTTTAATTAATGAGTTTTTTCTCTGTTGAGATATTTCACATAGAGTGTTTTTTGGACTGAATTATTCTGATATGTGCCTCATTTCTCTGTCACTTTCCATGGACAGTAAATGACAGAGTTTACAATTTTTAAAACATTTCTGTTAAAGATATTCCTAGGCAGAATATTATAGCCACCTGTTTGCACTCAATCATAACTCCCTTGCTCAACCAAACCTTTTTAAGCTTGGTTCCAGTCCTATTTTTTTTTCTTTCTTTGGGAATAATTTGAGAAAAAAAAATCCACTTAGCCATTTGGAGTGAGAGGAGATTGAAAATGATTAAAACATACTCTACATCAAAGGTGTAACTGCTTTTGGCTCAGAATAACCAACATAATTCAAAAATGCATTCAAACTACGTTTCAACTTAGTACCTAGGTTAGTCTTCCTTATAAAATCTGTCTAACCAGCTTAAAGCAAAATAAAATATTTTCTAGCTAAAAAGGACTAGAGCTATCACTTCTGAGTAAATGCAATCAGCATATTTTAGCAGAACATCATGATTATTATAAGACATAATAATAATAAACATTTCTGCCACTGGGGTCCTCCATGCTGCAGAGAAAAGGAGCTTACCCCATGGGTTTGTAGTCTGAATTAAACAAGCAAGATGAATCACACAAGTTTCACAGGTAAGAGTTCATTAACATTTTATCCCAAGCAGAGAGGGAAAAGGGAAAGAAAATTAAAATCAATATTAACAGCATCAGAATTCACTTCAAACCTTATAGGAGTCATCTGTAATGTGAATATAATTTAAGAGGCTCACACCACCACCAAGCCCAGCCTGATACTCGCTTGCTCTTACAGCTAACCCTAGTAAAAATAGCATATGGGCAGGGTGGATTCTTGCACAGCCTCACACAACCAAGGGCAGACCTGCCTGGAGACAGACGACACAGACCTGCCAGGACACACAGATAAGATGAACTCCAGGGACCCACTCCTGTGTTACGACTCAATAAAGTTCTCTTAAGTTTTTGGTCTTCCCCCTCTCCTTGTGATTAAGTATCCAATGACCGAAAACAGTGAACCTGTATCTACCTCTTACTGAGCTTATTCCTAAGTACGTACTCTCAAATCCTTGTTAATATTCAAACTGATGGATAACAATTTAAGCCTCTAGAATTTACATCCATTTTCATAAAGTTGGTTTCATTTTCTACCAAGTCACTGGAACACATATACCAAATAAGGATGAATGCCCAATCAGCCCCCTACTATTTAAAAAAAATTTAGGGGTGCCTGGGTGGCTCAGTCATTAAGCGTCTGCCTTTGGCTCAGGTCATGATCCCAGGGTCCTGGGATCAAGCCCCGCATCGGGCTCCCGGCTCAGCGGGGAGCCTGCTTCTCCCTCTCCCACTCCCCCTGCTTGTGTTCCCCATCTTGCTGTGTCTGTCAAAAAAAATAAATAAAATCTTTTTAATAAATAAATAAATAAATAAAATTTAAGTCAATTAATTTCCACTGCTAAGCACCAAAGAACCTATATCAAACAGGTGACCTTAAAAAAAAAAAAGAATGTGCTATTAGATGAAAGAATACAAAGATGTATTCACCTTAAATCTTACTCCAAGATTTTCATGAGAATCCTCAAAAGAATTAAGTTGGTGGATTCAAAAAGCTCAGAGGGTGAAGCATAGGTTCGAGCAGCACTGCCTATTAATTTGTTTTAGTTTATTGGCCCTCAACACTGGATCCTCTCTGGCCTTCACTCTGCCCAGGAAGGCAAGACAAAGCAAGTTCCCCACGTGTCTATCGGGCTCTGGATGTGGCAAATTCAGCAGCCAGGCTGCTCACAGTGACAGCTCATATCACCAATGCAAATTAGGTCTAACTGCACAGGGCCACAGAGTAAAAGACAGCCCATACCCCATAGGCTGGGCCAGTCACAAGACACACTTCACTATTAACTAGTCCCTTCCTGAAACCCTCCCTTCATACCTGGTAAAAGGTAAACCTCTCTGCAAACTGCACATTTCTACCTAGATGACCAGACCCCATTCTGCACAAAAATTTTATGTATTGTGGGGGATGGGGAATAAAAATATAAGAATTTCATACACCCTAAATAATTGTATACCATCTACACAGGGGAGCAATAACAACAGCAAAATTTAATAAATGGTATGTAAAATACCTTTTGTAGCAAGAAAAGAGCAAAGATAGCAATTGCTATGTGGAAGGTCCAGTAACTATGTGATTGGAAAACACCATCAGCTCAGTTATTTTCCACACAAAGGGCTGAAAGATAATAACCTCTATGCACAAACGAGTCTTGGGCTTTGCAAACATGTCAAAAGCATCAAAAGGCATTAGAGTAAGCCACATCCAATGTGGTAATTTATCCTTCACTTTGTCTGAATGTTCCAAAGAAACACAGAGACCCAGTTTTTCAATGCACCAAAAGCACTGTCCTTTAAAAAGCTTTCTCATCTTTCCTTGTACCAGAGACTTGTTTTCCAACTTCAATTGTTTGGATTACTGATCTTCAGGCTGACCCCTCACCAAGAGGCTCTCTGCATGTTAGACATGAAAAAAAGCTTCAGGGTTATTATAGGCTGAATTGTGTCCTCCAAAATGGTATGTCCAAATGTCCAATGTCCCCCAAAATGTCCAGTACTGTGATCCTGACCTTATTTGGAAACAGGGTCTTTGAAGCTGTGATCAAGTTAGGAATGAGGTCATTCGGATGGGCTCTAACCCAGTAAGACAGATACCTTCATAAGAAGAGAAGAGACACCTACACATGATGGCAGCACGCCACGTGACCACCCAGGGAGAGGCTGATGTGCTACAGCACATGCTGAGGAGGGCCTCGTACTGCCAGCAAACCATCAGAAGCTAGGAAGAGGCAAAGAAGGATTCTCCCCTACAGGTGTCAAAGGGAGCATGGCTGACCAATCCCTTAATTTCAGACTTCTGGCTCCAGAACTACAAGCTGGCAAATTGTCATTTTAAGCTACCTTGTTTGTGGTTCTTTGTTATAGCAGTCCTAGGAAACTAATGCAAGGGTCATCTCTTCCATTCTTTTACCTTCCAGCTGGACTTCAGGAACATTAATCCTTACGGGTAGACTAAGTTGAAACCATAGAACCCCCCTGTAAACTATCCCAATGGATAAGATCCCCTGAAACTGGAAATTAGTATCCATAACCCAAAGAGAAATGAAAACACATTACTGCAACCCACTACCTTCAAACCTGAAAGTATCTCTGGAAACTACTGAGGTCACTCTGCCCTCCTCTCCTAAGGAAGTAATCCTGGAGAAGGCAATGAGGCAAATCCAGAAGCACCTGCAGTCAACTTCTGACCCTTGTTATTTGCTTTTCAGAACGCCCAGATCTAAAGGACCTTTAGTAACTTGATGTTCTAGCATGTGCGGGTACGAGCACATAGATGATGGCAGCTCTGTATCATTTTTTAAAAAATATTTTACTTATTTATTTGAGAGAGAGAGAGAGAGAGAGAGCACAAGCAGGGGGAGCAGTAGAGGGAGAGGGAGAAGCAGACTCCCCATTGAGCAGGGAGCCCGATGTGGGTCTCGATCCCAGGACCCTGAGATCCTGACCTGAGCCAAAGGCAGACGCTTAACTGACTGAGCCACCTAGGCGCCCCATTTAATGCAATCACAGCATGCACAACCAGCAACTAGGAAAATGGAACATTCCTGTTGAAAAGACTATAATAAAAATGTGATGCAAAGGAGATTCCAGTTTGCTCTGTTTGGGAAAAAGATATATGATATACATTCACAAGGATAGAGGACAGCTCTGGAAGAATCAAAGAACTTATTGTTACAGCTATTTTTGTAGAGATCTCATATCATAATTCTACAGATGAGAAAAATCATGTTCAAGGTATATCTTTAGGACACCATTGCCAACCCTGGGCTAGGCAGACTTTCTACCAGACTCCAATCAGTCTGCTTCTCTAACTCCAAAGAAGAGAGTGATAATTATTTGTTCATAATATGCTTTTTGATATCCCAGCTAAAGCCAATTTTGTGTCAGAAAGCAAGCAAGCAAGGCCTACCATTTTAAAGTGGAAAATGGGTTTAGGAAAATAGAGAACATATTCCTATGCTATAAAAATTAATCAAAATACTCATTGTTGAAATGTATCAGAAAGCATGACATTTAAGGTGACAATCTAGTAACTAAGCCTCTAAAGACCACAATTACAACTTGGCTTTTCTGAACAGACATAAAAAATTCCTCGCTGCTATATATAACAAAACGATAATATAATCAATAAAACACATTACAATATTTACCAAACTGAAACAAACAATAAAATTTACTACCAGTCATTTTAAATAATACAGATACTTGTGGAATTGAGAGGCATGAAAGGAAAAAGCAAACTTGGATCAAAAATAAAATGTAAAACATGAAAGGCCACGGAAAAAAATAATTCACAACCTCCCAGGTGGAAGGACAGTTAATACATAAATATCTCATCAACCAGAAGGTCATTCAAGGTGAAGGCTTAAAACAGCACAGAGCTTGCTTTTAGTACTGACCACGCGCCAGACAATGATGGGAAGAATCCTTGCTTCCTCAGCCTTCCAGTAAAAGTACAACATTATAGAAGGTAAAGTGAGCAATAGAGAATGATGATCAAAACCCATTTTCAGAACTAACTCCTTCCATTTTCCTCCTTTTATTGATTTTTTTTTAAAACCCACTTTGCACTCTCTCAGTCAGCTTGGTTGCAGGAAACATTTAATGTACCTTATTGGTTCAATCATACATTTATACTCGCATAGAAACTTTTGGTACAGTGCATGTATTGAATCTTTTAATTATTAATGTAGGCCAGGAAACCTGAAGAGCTTTATTGTAAGTATTTTTTATTTCTCAAATTATGGCAAGAAAATTATCAGAAATTTTCAGCAAATGAATCACAGTAGTTTGCTTATTTCCTCTAAAAGTGCTAATCAACGGGTTATGTTTCAGAGGTGCAGTCAATAAGAATTTTTTTCTCCAAGTCAGAATTACAACTCATTGGATGAAAATATGTTGTTGCTTTAATTTCTAGAAATATTACTGACATGCCCTTAATTTGTTTCTGGGAATGGCAAGCGTTCCATTTCAGTGTAGCCATATTCAGAGGACACAGAGCTCATCACAGGGAGCACAGTTTTTCAGGCAAAATGGCCACAAGGTTAAGATCCTGTGCTAACAGTTTTAAAGTAGCATGTATCGTCTGGTGAACTACCTGAAAACATTTGCCTTCATTCTTAACATTTTGTCTCTAGTCCACAGTATGGCCCTCTACTCCCAGGGAAAGACTCATTTTCATCCAGATACTTGGTACTGGGTTAGAAACAGACACTGGGGTGCCTGGGTGGCTCAGTCGTTAAGCGTCTGCCTTTGGCTCAGGTCATGGTCCCGGGGTCCTGGGATCGAGCCCCACATCAGGCTCCCTGCTCAGCAGGAAGCCTGCTTCTCCCTCTCCCACGCCCCCTGCTTGTGTTCCTTCTCTTGCTGTGTCTCTCTCTGTCAAATAAATAAATAAAATCTTAAAAAAAAAAAAAAAAGCAGACATTAAGGGGACTGTCTGAATGGGAAACTCTGCAGACCCAGCCACAAGGCTATAATGAAAGGTGGTTTGGGGGGCCTTTCACAGGAATGAAAAGGATGTTGCAGTGCCCTTACCAAAGACCGTGGGAAGCAGCAAAGTTTCAAGCTGAAAAAGAAATGAAACATTGGCTTGTCGTCCTTTCCTACGCAAATCCTCACCTCTCCCCCAAATCCCACTTCAGGTAGTTTTACATATCCTCAACTTAAACTTGGATGAATCGGATGCCTGGGTGGCTCAGTCGTTAAGCGTCTGCCTTCGGCTCAGGTCATGATCCCAGGGCCCTGGGATCAAGTCCCACATCGGGCTTCCTGCTCAGTGGGAAGCCTGCTTCTCCCTCTCCCACTCCCCCTGCTTGTGTTCCTGCTCTTGCTGTCTCTCTCTCTGTCAAATAAATAAATAAAAAATCTTAAAAAAAAAAAAAAACTTGGATGAATCAAGTGAACCAGAAGATATGGTCCTAATGCAGGCCATGTCTAATTTCACTCTGCCACAGATTTCTGGTGGAAGGCAGCCTTAGACTTAGAATTTTTTTTTTCTGAATGTTGACCAACAAATATTTTCCCCTTGCACCTTGCACTTGCCAACATCATGGCAACGATGTGAGTATTAAAATTGAGTATAACCCCTAAGAAACACCCCCAGAATCATGGATCAAATGTGAAAAAATAATTTAAATTTGTATTGCTATATTTATACCATTGTCCTTTTGGTTTCCCCAGTCCTAGAAAACAGTAGGAAGATCTGCCACTTTTGGCCTAACGGTCCTGAAGATTAACAAAGGGGTTACATATCTAGAAGTATTCATAGTAATTACCAGACAGCCTGGGCACTGGACTAGCGACTGATGCAGATTTCCTCAAGCAAATGTTGGTCTGGACCTGTGGGAAATCTCTGCACCACTCGGCAGTGACAATGGATACTTGAATAGTCTGATGGGTTCTACTTTCTTCTGAGCTTCAATGTTCTGAGCATGGAATGCTCCTTCTATTTGGCTCAGACCTTTACCAAACTATTCTAGATAGGAACCATTCCTCAGAACTAATCTCACCGACCAAGGACACCACCCATTTGCATAAGTTATATACATTATCCAGAACAGATATCTAATATATTTATATACCATGAGTGAAAAGCAGGATACAATTCAATAATTTTTAGTGTATTCACAGAATTGTGAAACCAACACCACAGTCAACCTTAGAACACTTTCGTCACTCCAAAAAGAAGCCCCACACCTCTCAACAGTCACTCCCCAGCCTCCAAACCCCCAGCTCTAGATATTGCATTCTCTGTCTCTGACATACTACATTCTCTGTCTCTATAGATTTTCCTATTCTGGACATTTCCTATAAATGGCATCATGCAATATATGGTGTTTTGTGACTGGCTTCTTTCACTTAGGTATCCCTGAACCCATAAGCTTCATCCCAGTTGTAGCATATGTCAGTACTTCATTTCTTTGTATTGCTAAATAACATTCCATTGTATGAATATACCATATGTTGCTTATCCATTCATCAGATAATAGACATTTGGGTTGTTTCCACTTATTAGCTATTATAATTAATGCTTTTATGAACATTTGTATACTAGTTTTTATGCAGACATATATTTTCATTTCTTTTGGGTAAATACCTATGAGTAGAATTGCTGGGTTACATGGTAACTCTATGTCTAACCTTTTGAGGAACTGCTCAACTATTTTCTAAAGTAGCTGCACCTTTTTATATTCCACCAGCAGTATATGAGGGTTCCAACTTCTCCATATTTGGAGAATATTGTAATTATCTGTCTTATAATTATCTTTTTGATCACAGCCATCTAAGTTGGTATGAAGTGGTATCCTATTGTGGTTTTGATTTGCATCTCACAGATGACTAATAATACTGAGCATCTTTTTTATTGACCATTTGTATATCTTTTTCAGAGAAATGCCTATTCAGATCCTTTGCTCATTTTTAATTAGGTTATGTCTTTTTATTATTGAGTTTGTAAGAGTTCTTTATATATACTAGATGCAAGTCCCTTATCAGATATATGATTTGCAAATATTTTCTACCATCTTGTGGGTTGTCTTTTCACTTCATTATGATGTGCTTTGAAATACAAACATTTTAAATTTTGATGATGTCCAAATTATCTTTTTTCTTCTGACACTTGTGCTTTTGGTGTCGTATCTTAGAAAGTGTTGCTTAATCCAGGATCATGAAATTTACACCTGTGTCGTCTTCTACGTATTCTATAGTTTTAGCTCTTACATTTAGGTTTTTAATCCATTTTGAATTAATATGCATATCTGGTGTGAGAGAAGGAGGTGTAACTTTATTCTTCTGCAGGTAGAAATCCAGTTGTCCCAGCACCGTTTTTTGAAAAGACTATTCTTTCCCCACTGAACTATCTTGGCACCCTTGTTGAACTAAATTAATTTTAACAGGATTTGTCTAGCTGCTGTATTGAAAATATACTAGATGAGCAAGAGTAGAAACAGAAAGCAATTAGGAGGCTATTGTCATAACCAAGTAAGAGATGATGGTGGCTCAACCATGAGGGGGATAACAGAAGTCGTCAGACGTGGTCAAATTCTGGATATGTTTTGAAAGTTGAGCTGACAGAATCTGCTTAGAGATTGAATGTGGATGTGAGAAACATAGGGCTCAAAGTTGACTCTGATATTTTTGGTTTTGAAGTGGGACAGACTACAATTTTAGTTTGAGGAAGACTGACTTGATCACCCAGACTGCTGTTTTAAAATTAGATAGTAAGGGGATGCGAACAGAAGCAGAGGGATCAGTAAGAAGGCTATGATGATAATCCCTCTTCAGAATTTATTTGAATTGTCATTAGTACTTAAGAGACACGATGACAAAACTCAAACAAACAATTAATTGTCATGACTACAAATCTCAACAAAGGTCGGTAGAGAAGATATTATAGGCTTGGTGGGATTTTAGGCACCCTTCAAATCATACTCCTCTAGAACATTTTCACTGGAAGACAAGAAAGCCTCATTTCCTATTAACTCAGAAATTCTTTCAAGCAGCTTTTGTAGTAGACTCTGTCATAGGTCCAGCTCAGGGGGTTCTCAGGCATAAATCCTCAAGTTCTATTAAAGCCTCTTGAGAAGATGGTCAGGGCACAACTAAAATAGCTCATACCACTGCACTGGGAAAAAAGCACTGCAGCTCTAGTGTCCCTTGAAGAGACTTAATCTTCCCCTGGCCTCAAGAGAGACAGATGAAGCAGGGTAAGTACTGTAACACACAGGGAGGAAAAAGAAGCATTTAAGCTGTCTCTTTCTGCATAAAAACAGGGTGATTTTCTTCTGGATTTAGCAGATTTCCATTCTCTTCTCTCCTAGACAAGATTTCCATGTCAGTGAAAATGTACTGTGTCCATGGGGCACAAGGAATAGCTAGCGTCCCTTTTAAGAGAAAGCATGAGACTTCAAGACTTCTCTAAAAACAGGTTCTGGGCAACCCTGAACTAGTTCTGAGAACCTGTTATACAAACAGACAAAAAGAGCTCAGTTCAAGATCCTAATAAGCCCCTCAAGTCATTTTTTTTTTCAGTGAACCACAGCTAATGAGGAAGCAGTGCCTCTCAGCACTGGAGATATTCAGAGGAAAGGAGGCCAGGGTACCATGTCAAGGATTTCCAAGGCACACAAAGGAAAATGTAAATCTGTCCCCAGGCCTGGAGACAAGACAAAGACCAAACGGAATCCTGGAATAGGCTGCTAAGCAGTTATGTGTAGAGGAATGGAAGACATGTGATGAACCACTCCAAGAACGGATAATAAAACAAACAACCCAAATGTAAATATGAAGACTATTTGCTTCAATTAAGTCTAAGCTACAGAAGTGTGAACTTTAATATTTCTTCAGTGTACAGCTCTGCCAGTGCTTTCACCATTATTAAAGTGTGTTTATACAGGGTTTGGCTTTTCATCTATTATGGAAAAATTACATCTTGCCAACAGCACTGCAGAGGCCTAAACACAGTAAATCCTCCACCGACCTTGAACCCAATCTAAAGCAAATAGTCACTCTCCTTGGTGCTGAACTGCCTAACTAAAGCACCGCATAAATGGCTGTGAATATAAATTACACTTACAATGCGTCTTAGCACTTATGGATTACGAACAGGGTACACGTTTTTCCAGAAGGTAGTATCTGTAGAGACATTGCAACATGAAGAAAACTCTTAGAGAGATAATTGGGAAGGCACTCCTTCGCAAATGATGGTCATGTATTTATTGAGCACTTAAGAGTGTGCTGGGTCTTGAGCCTCACAGAGGAGATAGCAAGGCTGCAGACACCTCTGGTCAGAAGGTTTCACAAGAGTGGAGAGGGAAGAAGCTGCTTAACAAAGGATACGCAAGAAGAGAAGCAACTGCAGTAGAAAGCCTGAACTGGTAAAGCATCATGAGACAGGTAACAGAAAGCAGAAGAGCAGAAGACAAAAACATCAGTCAGAATATCAGTATAATGGAAAAGGACATTTCCATTAGAACCACCAAGAAAATGTATCAACATGGAGAAGTGTTTATAAAATGATGCTAAATGAAAAAAGGCAAGATATAATATGATAAATACACTGGGATTAAAATAATGTATACAAAAAGCTGAACTCTGGAAGGGAATAAAGAAAACTTAAAATCACTAGATGAGAGGTGAATTATGGACATATCAGTTTACTTTTGAAATTTCCTTTAATCTTATTGTCAAAACACATACGTACACATACACACTATATTTTTATAGGCAATTAGAGTATATGTGAATATTCACTGCAGCTCTGTGATGGTAAAAGATGATACACAGCTCAAATATCCATCTATAAGGGACAGGTTACATAAGTCCTGGCCTAGACATAAAATGATCTCCTATACCACTTTAGGGGTGCCTGGCTGGCTCAGTCAGTAGAACACACTACTCTTGATCTTGGGATCATGAGTTCGAGCCCCACATTTGGTGTAGAGATTACTTAAAAATAAAAAATCCTCTAAAAAAAGATCTCTTATACCACTTTAAAAATTGAGATATATCTATTCTTATTGACACGAAGATAGGTCTATGAATTATGGCCAAGCAATATTTTTAAAAAGCAATTTGTAGAAAAATATGCATGTTATAATAATATTCATATAAAATAAATATATTAATATATGTAGGTATATACTCAAGAAAGACTTTGGAGTAATAGACCCTAAATGCAGGGAAAATTATAGGATCACATATTTTCATCTCCTATATTAATCTATTTCTGTAATGTCTGCACTTTGTGTAACCTTGTCTTGCATGTGTCATTGGAAAAAAACATTTTATTTTTTTATTTTTATTTTTTTTAAAGATTTTATTTATTTATTTGAGAGAGAGAGAATGAGAGAGCACATGAGAGGGGGGAGGGTCAGAGGGAGAAGCAGGCTCCCCGCTGAGCAGGGAGCCCGAAGCGGGACTCGATCCCGGGACTCCAGGATCATGACCCGAGCCGAAGGCAGTCACTTAACCAACTGAGCTACCCAGGCGCCCGGAAAAAAACATTTTAAAGAGTACAAATTGAATTAAAAATTTTTGAAACAACTAGGGGGGATATTTATGGGATAAATTTTAGAATTTATCTTTGAGAAATGAGGGGTAAAATCTAAGAGGAGTTTTGAAGAGAAGAGGGTAGATGGGGATAGAGCAGTATATAGAAAGAGTGTAACTAAGGGAATGAAAATAAATGTTCATGCTAAGCTCTAACATGGGCAAGATTTACCCAATGACCTAAGTTGAGGGATAGCAGAAATGAGAAAACCATCTGAACAGAAAGTTAGGAGAAAGTTTTTGACAGGGTACAAAGGACTCACGGTTCCTCCAGAGTCCTGAGAAAAAGTGATGGGGAATTTCAGAAAGGTAGAAGGGAAGAGGTGGCAAAAACCATGGAAAAAGAGAGGTTGAGAATGAATGGGTGACAGTGAATAAAACAGCACAGAAGAAAAACGGGAGGAGAGCAAACAATTTATAAGGGGACTCGTAACATTTGGCTGAGTTACCAATAGCCAGTCAAGCACAAAGTAATCTGGCTTCAAACCCGTTAACCTGAAACCTGCTTTCTTGCCTCCACATAGCAATCTGAGCCTCAAAATGCAGTTTGTCTGCCCTTAACAAGTTCAGCACATTTCAGTTGAAAATCACCGTTCCTATGTATCACTTTAGTCTGTGTCACCAAGTCTCCGATGTTCCTGGGAATTGGGGCAGCTAATTTGTTCAGGCTGGGAGAGCTGACAAGCGTGTTTGGTACCACTCGGTACAAAAAGTAAAATGATTGGCTCTACTATTTACAAGCACATTAAAATGACTACGTGCTTCAGATTCCTAGTCTAAAAAATGGGTATAATTTCAAAGAACTGCGAGATTCAAATGATAGACAAATGATAACTCAGTGCCTGGGACACAGCAGACACAAAATAAATATTTCTGAGTGAACAAACGAACCAACGTAGTGGGTACCATACAGTTACTGCTACCGTGCACAGAAAGACTGCATGGGAAAGGTCAAATCCTGCTGGATTCTATCTCGGCAGTAAGTTCCAGCCACTTCCTTTTAACATTAAAGTCTCCCATTTACTGCTTCTATTACTGTTATTGGCTTTCATAAGCAAACGTCCTGGGCATCTGTAACCCTTTCTCAATTTTGGAAAGTGTATTTCTGTGCTTTTTGCCTTCTCTCTTTAGAACTATAAAATCTAAAATGGTGTCCTTATACTTCAAGAGCAGGCAAATAACCAACTAATACTATAAAGCCAGGAAGAGTAGAAAGTATTTCTAAGCCTTCCTCAGATCCAGGGCGAAACTGTGGTGCCACTCTCTATGTGGTGGCAGTGAAGGGGATCCCAGATCATCTGGCAATGTTGAGGCAAAACAATTTTGAGGTCCTAGCTGTGAACTGCACATCAAAAAGGATACCTTTTACTTGAAAGGCCTAAGATTAAGCAATACTCTCTAGACTAGAGTTTATTCATGTAGATCCATAGATCCCAAAGAGGTCCATGGACAGAATTCATGAAGGTACTTACACTCAGATGGGAGAACATTAGATCTGTATTTTCACCAACTTCTAGCTAAAATTTAGCATTTGCTTCCGTTATGAATTTGGGCAAAAAATCATGGTAGCATTAGTGGTACTTCTACATTTGTTACAACAGAAGTGATAGATATTTTCATATCTCATTGTAATTGTTGCTGATATTTCAAAATATCGTCTATATAATCACTTACTACCAGTTTAAAATTACAGTGGTCATTATACCCACTGCTAGACCGAATACAATGTGTTAATTAAAAAAGCGTATGTGTTACTACAAAACAAATTTGTTTTAATAACTTAATAACTATAATTGGGACAAGATTGCAATTCATTCAAGGTTCAGAATTGGTTCCTTCTCATTTTATGTATTTTACTTCATGCATTCACATACTTGACTATGTCTTGAGAAGCAGGGCACAGACTCCACCAAACTATGAAAGATGTCCACGACACTAAAAAGGTTAAGAAAACCTGGCTCGAGGTTTTCAATTGTCCAACAATTGAAAGCATTACATAGGCACCAATCCCATTGCTTCAAACGGTTTTAAATGTGAAGACAAATACATTTGAGAATCTGCTACCATTCCGAGATGTAGGGGTTATTTATACTGACTAAAAAGTTTAAAATTAATGGCATGAATTACATAATAGAGCAGCCTATGAATGAAACAAGCCCATTTGAATTCTTTTTATTACCTTTAAGTATAGGGTTAAAAACACAAGTATTTGAGTCAAGGACTTGGCTCTGAATCCTATTTCAAATTTACAATCTGGCCTTGGGCAGGCCAGTAAACCTCTCTAAGCCTCATTTTTCTCATCTACAAAATGTGAATGATAATACCTGCCTCAAAGCATTATTAAAAGGATTAAATAGTACAGCAAAACACTAAATAATACATGAAAAGTACTTAGCACAGTACCTGACATAGTAAGCACTCAATAAATTATAGTAATGGTACTGTTTTATTTTAGTTATTAATGCCATCTAAGTCATAATTTATATTGAGTCTTTAAGATGATTTCTTTAAAAGATTATATAATTAAGAGGCAATATAACACACTGCTTCAGAACACAGACTCCAGCAATAGACTACCTGGGTTTGAACTTTCCTCCACCATTTACAAGCTGTGTAACTCTTAAGTTACTTAATTTCTGAGATTCAGTTTCCAGATCTGTAAAACAGGAAAAATTATAGTATCTACCTAAGAGATTTGTTACAAGGATCAAATTAGTAACCATATGTGAAGCACATTAAAAAGTGCCTGGCACACAGTAAATACTTTGTAATTATCAGCTATTATTGTCATCAATAGTTATATAATGGTTTCTCATCAGGTTAAGGTCAAGAACTCTTTCTCCCTCTCATCTGAATTTCAGTGAAGATTTATTATAAATGAAGTGGAATTAGTCCCATTTAAAGGAAAGTATCTACATGACTATATTTTGATGTCAATAAGAACAAGGCAGGAATAAATTCAGCTACAATTATGTCCTAAGGAGGATAAGAAAGACTCCACTTTCCCTGGTTTTGTAACCAAGTCAGAGCTTACGCAAGAAAGATTCTTCAAGGTTTGAAATACTTCTTTTATGGCAACGGATCTGTGTCATATAGGAACAAACATAACTTTGCTTCTGTACCTTTAAACAGGTGCAGAGAGGGACCTCTGTGGCCCGGGCTGGAGCTCACCTTGGAGAAAGGAGCCATGGAAATGCTGGGCTCAGTGACAACAGCAAGGGCCATGTCAGCATCACGGGAACAGAGATGCATCTGTTTCTCAGCAGGGGACCGGCCTTGCTCCACCTGGCAATTAGTAGGCTTTGACTTAATTTAAAACCTACACAAACCACTGATCTGAGAATGTGAGAATGTGACTGGTGTTATTTTCTGAACTAAGAGTAACAATAAAAACAACAATGATATTAACAAACAAACTTCTCTCCATCTTTTAAGGTAGTTGAGTAATTAGTAACTCAACAATTGGTAATCACAGCAAAATTATAAAGCAGATAAAATTATTCTCACCATCATTTTATTTCACTGTGTAAACTGTGAACTGTGAAAGTAAACTGATATGTCCATAATTCACCTCTTATCTAGTGATTTTAAGTTTTCTTTATTTCCTTCCAGAGTTTCACTGTTTTTTACTTAAGAGCTTTAAGAATTCAGGGTTCTTTGCTGAATATAATACTAACCCTCCCAGCATGGAAGATAAAGAATACTAAAACCAAGTTATGGTACATATGGCAATAATTCTAACATACAGTAAAATTAATGCTCATCACCATCCCTGGTACCCAACAAAAATGTAAGTGCTAGATCTGATTTTTTTAAAATAATGATCAAAAGATTAGTAAACCACCAGTGTTAAAAGTCAGAGGCAATAAATCTTTAGTTTTTTCCAGATGCACACAGAGGTATCCTTTGGAGATTTAGCTTTCCAACGCATATGGCTAAAGATCTGTTTCCAGGAGGAAAAAAAAAAAAAAAAAAGAAGTTTTTCCCACCAGGAAAGCAAAATTTGGCATACTCCGGATTTAGTGACCAGAGATTATCAGGTGTAGAAATATTTACAGTGGAATCAAGGCAGATCAGGGGAGTTCTCCTCTTTAATGCTCTACTCATGCCAGTATCATTATTTCCAACATCCCTTAATGGGGTCCAAAGTAAAACATTCCAGCTGAGGATTAACAGTTGCCCTTGCAATGCTGACTTTTAATACCACAAGGAGCTTTCAAAGCACCCCAGGGAGAGGTGGGCCTTTTCTTTAGTGCTTGGACCACTGGAGCTAAACCACACTGAGATGCCCTCCAAATATCCAGGCTGCTGAGCTTGGTTCTCAACTCCACTCAAGCGATTCTGCAGTGGAGCACTCTGACAATTTAGATGAAGGCAAGACATCTGATCTAGAATCTTTGGTCAAAAAAGCCTTGGAAAAAGATTGCTGAATGTGCCCTCTTCATCAGCAGGTGGGGTAAGGAGAAGACAGGAAAGAAAGTCAAGAATGTATATCCATGTGTATGCATCCACACAGGTGGCATTTGGTACCAAATTTCCATGTGATCAAATTTCTTTCAGGCCCATTCAAAATAAAATACTTTCATAGGAAGTGTTCATATAGAACCTTTAACAATGGAAAATTCTCTTACTATTTAACTAAAATCCTACATATCTTTAATTATCATAGTTAAGTGCTCATTCTAGTATGAGAACAATCTTTCTTAAAATAAATATGGCTTGTCTCTGCCCAGATTGAACACCTTAAGTGGCTCCCCTGTGCCTACAAGTCAAAATCCTAATACTGCAGGATGAAAAGCAAGACCTAATGGTCTGGACCCTACCAACTTGTCTAGTTTCACTTACCTCCATGGCTGCCAGGATGCTCAACCTCTCAGAAAGTCCTCAGATTTTTTTGCCATGCTCCTTCACACCTCTCAGCCCTCACCAACACCAGCTCTAAACCTGGAATATTTTGTTTTTATAACAGTTCTGACAAATGCTTATTCTTCTTTCCCAGCTCAGCAAAGATCACCTCCCCTGCAAAATCTTTGCCAGCTCTCCTCTCCCAGCAAAGACTAACCCACTCTTTTATGGCCACAAAATGTCTTGTCCATTCCTGCCGTCCTGCCCACCATAGCACTTTACTATTTTTAATAGCCTTATGGAGAAATCATTCAAATTCAATATACTGCACATTTTTAAGTGTACAATTTGATACGTTTTAACCTATGTTTATTCCTGTGAAACCATCACTACAATCAAGATAATAAACATATATATCCACTCCCTTTGAAGTTTTTCATCTTTCCCTCTCATCCTTTCCTGCCTTTCTCTATCCCAAGGCAAACACTGATTTGCTTTCTGAAACTGTAAACTCATCAGCATTTGCTATAGTTTTAGATATAAGGAATTGTACACTATGGACTTTTTTTTTTTTTTGCCTTGCTTCTTTCACTCAGCATAATTATACTGAGATTCATCCATGTTGTTGCATGAATCAATAGTTCATTAGATTTTATTCCTGAGTAGTTTCAGCATAGATATGGACATGCTGCAGTGAGTCTGTCCTTTCCTCTACGGATGAACATTTAAGTTGTTTCAAATTTCTGAGTATTACAAAGTACGATGCTATGAACATTCATATGTAAGTCTTTGTACAGACACATATTTTCTTTCCTCTTGGGTAAATATTTAAAGGTTAGAATGGATGAATCATGTGGTAGGTGTATGTTTAATTTTTAAGAAACTGCCAAACTACTTTCCAAAGTGACTGTGCCATTTTACACTTCCACACACAGTGTATGAAAGCTCCATTGCCTCCGTATCCTCACCAACATTTTATATGGTTAGTTGTTTTAATTATTGTCATTCTAATATGTCTATTATGCTATCTCATTGGGGTTTTAATTTGCATTTCCCTAATGATTAATGATGTTAAGCATCTTTTCATGAGTTTATTTGCCACCCATATTTTTTCTTTGGTGGAATATCTGTTCAAATTGTTTGCCCATTATTTTGGAGGGTCCCTTGTTTTCTTACTAAGTTTTGAGAATAATTTATAAATTCTGGATGCAAATCCATTATCAGATATATTTGCAAATATTTTCTCCCAATCTATGGTTTATGTTTGCACTCTCTTAACCAACTGAGCCACCCAGGCGCCCTATGTTTGCACTCTCTTAACAATATCTTCTGAAGAGCAGAAAATTTTAATTTTGATAAGATCTAATTCATCAACTTGTTCTTCTATGGACTGTGGTGTTGGTATCGTATCTAAGAAATCTTCGTCCAACTCAATGTCACAAAGATTTTTTTCCTATTTTTCTTTTAAAGACTTATTTATTTTAGAGAGGGAGAGAGAGAGAGAGAGCATGCATGAGCAGGGGTAGGGGGAGAGAGAGATAAGCAGACTCCCCACTGAATAAGGAGCACCCCCTGCAGGGCTCCATCCCATGATCCTGAGATCATGACCTGAGCCAAAATCAAGGGTCAGACGTTACCAACTGAGCCACCCAGGTGCCCCTCCTATGTTTTTTTTTTTCTACAAGATTTATAGTTTTAGGTTTTACATGTATGTCTACAATCTATTTTGTATTCATTTTAAAAATATACCATAAGGTATGGCTCATTATTTATTTTTCCCCTTATGGATATCTACGTGTTCTGGAGCCATTTGTTAAAGAAACAATCCTTTCTCCACTGAAATGCCTTTTCACCCTTGTCTAAAATCAATTGTCTCTATATACGTGGATCTATTTCTGACTCTCTCTGTTGTTCCAACAATCTATTTGTCTATTGTAACACCAGCACCTCACTCTTTATTACTGAGCTTGAAATCAGATAGTTTTAGTCCTTCAACTTTGCTCCTTTTTTTCCAAAGTTGTTTTGACTAGTCTAGGTTCTTTGCATATCTTTGTGACTTTCTAGATTTGTCTTGTAATTTCAAAAACTGCTGGCATTTTGATTAGGGTTGCCCTGAATCTATAGATCAATTTGGAGAAAACTGACATCATAACAAAACTGAGACTTCAATTATAGCTCTCCATTTATTTAGATCTTCTTTTTCTCAGCAGTATTTTATGGTTTTTCAGTGAAAAGGTTTCGCACATCTTCTGTTAGATTTACCCCTAAGTATTTCATGTTTTTGGTGCTATTGTAAATGGCATTTTTATTTTAATTTCTTATTGTTCATTGTTAGTATATAGTAATATAATTGATTGTTGTATATTGATATGCCATCCTGGACTCTTGCCAGAGGACACTGGAATTAAGAATTAAGATTAACATCTCAATACCTAGAGAGACAAAGGAAGGTGATTACAGCTACATATAGGAAAAGTTGTGCCATGGAGATACTTACATTTGCTAGGGGAGAGAGGACATGTACAGATACATCTTCAACATTTCTGTTTCTTTGTTTTTGGCCTAGATGGTTTGAATGAGTCTTTGAGCTCACTAGACAAGTAGTATAGGAAAAATTCTACTACTTAGTGCATATAGTCCTTCCTACACAGTTTCTGAAATGTGAGAGTATAATCCCTTGCCACCGAAGAGACACCCCAGGGAGACCAGCAGCAATAATGCTTCACCTTCCTTTTGGTCTTGAATCTTTTAGGCTGGTTTCTGCTTCTTTTTTTCATCCTGCTATGACCAAGTTTCCTTAATAGGAATCTAGCCCTTATATTTCAGAACTGGGACTTAAACTGGAGTATTTCCTCTATGTCTCTACTTGTGTTTTGAATGATTAGTCTTGGGTTCCTGACTCTAAATTGTACATATTAATTCATGTTGACTACCTGTATAACTGAATCTGCTTATATCTTGTTGACCTTACATCCATAAATAGGATGCTTGCTTCACAATGCAGCATATCCTGTTTGCTGCACTCATTCTCCACACTAGAAAACTCGGGAGGTCACATGCTTCTCCATCCTTCACATTGCCAGAACTCTATCTGCTCTGCACATAAAAGAAAGGATTCTATTGTTAACAAACCCCAAAACACAAACCACTTCTCTATTCCACACTGCACAGAAAACTTCAAAGCATGTTCCTAATTGAAAGGATTTTTGGCTGAATATGGGCATTTTCAGCTACCTCCGTGTCTCCAGATGTCCATCACTGTCAAAAGCATTATCTTTGAGTATGAACAACACACTGAATGAGGGGAAGAGAGAAATAGAGACACCAGGGGGACTGCATACAGAATTAACATCAAAGAATGAAGTGTGGTCAGAATTCCCTAAACCTGCTTTCTCTCTCTCTATGCTGATGTAACAGTCATTCAGGAGGCCTCTGCCACCACTTTAATAAGGGCCTTGTACACCTGTGAGGCTCTAAAGCCTCTTACATTCACACTCCCTCTCTGGTTATAAATCATTACCTGTGGGCCCTAAATTTTTTTCATATAAACTAGAAAAAAAACTTTTTTACAACATAATACATTTTTTACAGCATAAGAATAGAAAACCCAATTAAACCTAAATAAAAAAAAAATCATCATTAAGCTTACCAGCCCGAGATTACAACTCCTAACATCTGATATGTATTCTCCCAGACTTTTCTCCTCTGTTACAACATTTTCAACAAAAATGAAATCATAAAGTTATCCACTTTTGTCTTCTAAGTTGTCGTTAGGTAATATGGCAGCAAGACATGTTGATTACTTTTTGGTGTGACCTTAGCAAAAGAAGTCACGTGTTACAGAGAGCATTAGAGCTTCAACCAAAGCTATAAAATAATTAAGGTGAGACCTGCACTCCCTCCAGCCAGCCCAAGCAGAATTAACTAGCAAATGGAGAAATCTCCTACTAATTAGAAAACCAGGGCCAGAACACTGTCACTCGGCCAGGTCACGTGAGACACCTGTCCACAGACAGAGTTCTAAGCAGCCTATGGGTACAGGTGGTTGCACACTTGGGACTGGGAGGGTGAAAAGAGTTGAGGCCATGTCACGTTAGTATTATATTCAGCAAAGAAAAGTGCCAGATGTCCAGAGAAAAACGTGTATGAGGTGGGAGATTCAACATATCACCTGCCATTTTTATGTACATCCATGTCACTCACTGGCCTAGAAGTCCTCAGCACGTATGTTATTCCTCCTTTTTATCCCTAGTCCCTGGCACTTAGTAAGGATTTGCTGAATGAATTTAGGGGCTGTCCCAGAAGCAGTTGAGTTGAAAATGATTGGGCAGAAACTAGCCAATGTAGCACATTACAAAAAAAAAAAAAAAAAATGAAACTATCATCTCTAACAATGACTGTCCCATTTTGATTTAAATGGAAGTAAATTCTGTATATGTTAAAGGTAAGTGTTGGTAAATAAGCTGGAAAATATTAGGGCTCTAGGCATCCTTAATTCAATTTCTTACATACACACACCATTTTCCAACTCCCAGTCAAATACATTTTCACTAATGCACACTGTTTCCAAGGCTAATGTGTGTTATGAAGGGGAAAAATGGGTGAGAGATAATTATACAAGATGACTGATATGGTATATTAATTGTGAGATGGCCCCCAATTCCCCCAATGTACTCCCATGCCCTTTGATATTTGACTTGGCAGCTTCTCCCATCAAGAGGTAGACAGAGTCTATTTCCCCACTCCTTGAATCTAGCTCGGCTTTGTGACTTGTTTTGAGTAACAGAACACAGGGGAAGTAAAGGTGCACCAGTTCCAAGATCTCAAAAGACCTTCTGTGCTTCTACTCTCTCAGAATTCTGCCACATCACCAAGCTGGCCTCCTGGATGAGAGGCCACGTGGCTGGCCATCCTCGTTACTCCAACAGACAGCCAACCACCAGACATGGGACCATCCAGCCCTGAGCCGTGCTGCCCCGGAAACAGAGGCAGGACATTTCACCAAAGAATTTGGAAAATGCAAATTAAAACTGCAGTGAGATATCACTAGATACCTGTCAGGTAGCTAAATTTAAAAAAATAATGACGACACCAAATGCTGGCAAGGATGCGGAGAAAGCACATCACTCATACATTGCTGGTGGGAATGTATAAGGGTACTGCCACTGTGGAAAACAGTTCGGTAGTTTCTTATAAAACTGAACATAAAACTACCTACCAACTGCACTCTTGAGGATTTATCCCAAAGAATTAAGAGCCAAGGACACGTTCAAACTAGAAACCTATACATGAACGTCCTTAGCAACTTTATTCATCGTAGCCCAAAACTGGAAACAACCCAGAACTTCTTTGACAGGATAATGGTTAAAAAGCTGAACTACTCCTCAGCAATAAAATGGAACAAACTTTTGGTAAAACACCTTAGATGAATCTCCAGGGAATTATAATGCATGAAAAAAAGCCAGGCCCAAAAGCCCACATACTGTATTTACAGAACATTCATGAAATGACAAAATTATAGAATCTGGAAAATAGATTAGTGGTTGCTGGGGCCACTATGAGGAGGGGCAAGAGAGGAGGTGGGTGTGGGCATAAAAAAGAATAGGGCAAAGTGGGGGATCCTCACTGTGGTGGAAATGCTCTCTATCTTAACCGTATTAGTGAGTACCCCAGTTTTGACATGGTACTATAGTTTTGCAAGATATTACCATGTGGAGAAACTATGTAAAAAAATATAAGAGATCTCTATTATTTCTTATAACCACAGTTGTATCTATAATTATCTCAATATAAAAAGCTTAATTTAAAGCTAACTACTTGAGGGGCACCTGGGTGGCTCAGTCAGTTAAGCAACCAACTCTTGGTTTCAGCTCAGGTCATGATCTCACAGTTGTGAGATCAAGCCCCACGTCAGTCTCTGTGCTCAGCACAGAGTCAGCTTCAGATTCTCTCTCCCTCCCCGTCTGACCCTCTCCCCTTCCCTCTCAGCTGTTTCTCTCTCTGTCTCTCTCAAATAAATAAATAAATAAAATCTTTAAAGCTAACTACTTGAATGGCTTTGGGCAAGTTACTGAACTAACTGGTAAGCCCTAGTTTCCTTACCTGTAAAACAGAGATAAAATAGTACCTATGTAATAGGGCTTAAATTAGATGATTAAAAGAAATGATATTTATAATATTCTTACAGGATGATTAGTATTCAATAAATGTTGTTATTGATAATATTAGTAGCAATAGTAACAAACAGTAACAAAAATAATAAACATAATCACAAATAAGGATGTTTTTGTTTGTTTAAAGTCCATTCAGATTTTGGGGGCATGAAAGCAAGGCAAATAGTATCAATTCATGTTGTCAGGGTGCTAACTAGAAAACAGACTTAGAGCAAGGAAAAGGAGGCCGTACTTGCTCAAGGACCAGGAAACAGAGAAAGGTGGCTCTATTTTAGGAAAAGCTATACAATGGATCAAAGAAAACATGTGTCAGAAAATTAAATAAATGAAAACCTGGGCTGGAAATTGATTAGTCTCTATAATATGCCTAAAGATATATAATTAAACATATATCCCAAGAGTCACAGAATCTTGGAGTTAAGTTAAACTTACCCCCCATTTAACTTCTAAATCTCTCCAGCTATTCTGAAATAGTCTCTAAAATGCCTAATAAGGAAAATGTCTCACTTAAAAAAAAGTGATGTAGATGATGGAGAAGCCGCTATCTATCACAGTAATTGTAAAACTCTAAATCGGGAGGTGGACATTCATAGCTGCACATGAGAGTCATCTAATAAGCACTGAAAGTAAGAATTAAAGGTTTCCACAGATACAGCATTTTATATCACCTTGGAATTATAAAGAGGAATGGCTCTTCACTATGTGGATATAAGCAACACTTTAAGATAACTACTTCTTTGATGGTGTCTGAATCCAGCTAGGGTACAGGATAATCAAGCTGCACTATATTTAGGTACATCCATCCATCCATTCAACAGACAATCACTGACCATCTTCTATGTGATGGGTACCATATTAGATGCTGGAACTACAACTATGAACAAGAGTGACATGGTCTCTGCCTTCATGAAACTTATATTCTATCAGGAGAGTAATATAATTGCTTAATCATTCATAAAATGTACAATGATAGGGATTACAGAGGGGCTTTGGGAATACCTCACTGGATGCAGAAGCATCCACTCATCTGAAAGGCTTTCAACACTGTTTAAGACTCTCTTTCATACGATGATATACTGTGAAAACATAGTGCAATTATTTATGCATTTGTTCATTTATTCATTTTTGCCATTTAAATAATGAAAATAAACACCTGATTTATCTGTCATCATCAAAGAATATTCTGGTCTGTTTAGGTGTACTTTCTAGACAGTGGAAAACCATCACCCTGGGCTAAAATTTTATTTAAAACTTCTAAAAACTAAATCCTAAAATGAGCCATCGTGCATGGTTCTGCATCACTAAAACAAATTATTGTAATTTACTTTCAATGGCCCCTGGTAACATTATGAATGTCAGTACCGGGTACTCACTTTGAACTCTCCTGGGTGGAGAGGACTGGAAGTCGCTGCCTACTACAGCTATCTGTGAATGCCCCCCCTCCCTGTAACTGGGGAGTACGTCAGCATGTTTGCCTCCCACTACACATCCCCAGTGCAGGGAGGCTTTCTTTCCTTTAGGGCCTGGTAACTCCCCTGGCTTTATCCATACTGCCTGCCTGTACCATCATTCCTTCCCTCTAACCTGCTCCCTTAGCTAAACTGTTCTCCTTCTTTTTATAAGCTAAATCAAAAATGGAAATTTCCAAGGGAACCCAAACAACAGGTACCATATAGAAATTTAAAGTAAAAAGACCCTTTGCCCAGGGCGCCTGGGTGGCTCAGTTGGTTAAGCAACTGCCTTCAGCTCAGGTCATGATCCTGGAGTCCCGGGATCGAGTCCTGCATCGGGCTCCCTGCTCAGCGGGGAGTCTGCTCCTCCCTCTGACCCTCCCCCCTCTCATGCTCTCTCTCTCTCTCATTCTCTCTCTCAAATAAATAAAATCTTTAAAAAAAAAAAAAAAAAAAAAGACCCTTTGCCCAAAACAGAGTTCAAATGCATCAGATTTGTAGAAAAATTTTTCAGGGGGTCCACGGGATACTGTGCTTTCCTTTTTTTTTTTTTTTTTCCCAGGATCCTGAAATTTTCTAGAGCATTACTGTAGAAAAAAAACAAGAAACAAACACTACCTGCCTGGCAGAGAGTGTTATGTCAATTATGATTATATAACATTTTCCCTACAAACAGTTCAAATATCTGTATGGTTATCTATTTTCCCCAAATTCCTGAGATACAGAAAAAGGCAAGCATAATTATTAATACTTGGAGAGAGAAGCTTGACTACCAAGATTTGAAGTGAGTTGCCCAAAGTCACAGAAAGAGGCCTGGGGGTCTGTCTTCCTGCCTCCTTGCCTTCATTTTCTCTCGAGGAAAGAATATTTCCAGAGCAGAAATGCCCACAGGTACCTAATTTTCCTCTGAGACAGAAAAATTGAGGTTTAAAAACAAAACAAAACAAAAACAAGTTCCTCAGAACTAAGATCAGTAAAAAAAATTTTTTTTAATGCTTTCAGTCTGAAGGAAACCACCTTTATTTCATAGGAAAACTAATGGAAAATACCTAAAACATAGGAAAGTACTCTCATCTTTCTATACCACCACATGAATTTGTCACCTTTCCAAACACCTTGAAATTACTTCAGATAAATGCTGTAACTCTCAGAGCACATTTCATATGGTTAAAAAAACAAAAACATTCTATGACAATATATAAAACTACACACTTTCACAGAAATGCCTGCATTAGCATGTTACAAATATCAACTCCCTGCCCACCATCTTCAGAAGTCTCCTCACTTTAAGGCATTTAGACTGGGTGGTTTTCAGATGAATTTCACTCTATTAGGACCTGCCTCTTCTTGCTTTTCAACTAGAGGGACCCTGACCTCTTCCTCCTCATTTGTGTCTGCTCAAGCACCCAGGGTTCAGCTATGTAACATTTTTAAGCATTCACAATGTTCTCACAGCTTTAAGCCAAGTCCATGTCACTTTCCAGCCTCAATTAGTAAAATACTACAAACTTTTACAAAAGAGGAATTGGAAACTTTGTTCCATGTGGTCAGCGGAACAGGAAGAGAAACAGAAATAAAATAAAAGCACTGTGTCCTTGCCCTTCTCTAGGTCATGCTGCCTCCTCCTGCAAACCTAATTAATACACATCTTCTCCCTTTACTTTTTGCACACCTAACAGTCAAATAAAGCTGGACTTACTGGTGCAAATAGAAGAGTCAGTCATGTTTAAAGTGCCTGGGTGTATCTGGGATGGATGTAACTGCTGAGATCTATCTTGAGGGATAGCTCAGTGTAGGCAAAAGTATGAAGAATTCATCTGGCAACATCTCTGTTAGGTGAGAAACTCATAAAGGGCCTCTGGGGACACCTTAAGCTTTGTTACCACTTCAGTCTCTCCTTCTTACAGTGTGCTCCCTGTTCTGAGCTCTGGGAAAGATGAAAGCTACCCATGTACCCATCTGCATTTCTTCCACACATACCTCCCCTCCCATACCCCCTGGATTCCCTGTGCTGTCGACAGCCTACCATTGAGAAGAAGGAAGAGAAGGTGGCCAGGTGGCAGCTATTCCTCACTCTACAGGTCATCCAAGTCTCAGGGTCCTACGATAATTGGGGGTAGCTAAGTTGGCTTTAACTATCAGAATCTCCATGTTCTTCCTTATCAACTTCCTCACCTGTTTCATGAACCATGGGATAATATCTGAATTTAACTCTCTAGGACTGTTCCTATGTCTTTGAAGCAATAGTAGCTTTAGTAAATACTGAATTAGACAAAACAATATAAAAAGAAAAGTGGAGGGGCCCCTGGGCGGCTCAGTTGGTTAAACACTGGACTCTTGATGAGGGCTCAGGTCATGATCTCAGGGTCGCGAGATCGAGCCCCCTGTGGGGCTCTGTGCTCGGCATGGAGTCTGCTTGAGATTCTCTTCCTCTCCCTCTGCCCCTCCCCCCACTTGTGCTCACTCTAAATAAATAAACAAATCTTTTTGTTTTAAAAAAGTGGAAGCACAACCTGGATCTCTTGCCTCCAACAGAAGTAAGCCAGTGGTGTCCATTTTCACCAGATGAAAATTAATAATCTGGGGCAAGCACTAATTTATAATCCAACAGTCCAAAAAAGGCACTGGAGGTAGCTAACTATGGGATTTAGGCAAGATACTTACTCTTTTACTATTTACAATTCAAAACAATACTTACACCATATCTAGAGTCAGAAAATATTTTTAGGAAAAGAGTGTCACATAATATGAAACCTGTGGAGTAGTACATGAAATATTTATTCAATATTTATATTTTTGTTAATGTAATTAAGAAGGTGTCAAAGTGATTCAGTCAATTCTCATTATCTCTACTAATGGAGTTGATCAATACAATAGTTTAAAATGGCAGACCATGTAGTTTAACTATGGCTAATAAATTCACTCTTTATTATTAATATATAGGTGCACTGAACAGCTTTTAAAAATCTAACAGTTCGGGGCACCTGGGTGGCTCAGTTGTTAAGCATCTGCCTTCAGCTCAGGTCATGATCCCAGGGTCCTGGGATCGAGCCCCGCATCAGGCTCCCCGCTCTGCGGAAGCCTGTTTCTCCCCCTCCCACTCCCCCTGCTTGTGTTCCCTCTCTCGCTGTATCTGTCAAATAAATAAAATCTTAAAAAAAAAAAAATTTAACAGTTCATCATTTCAGAGCAGTTGAGAATCTTAAAGGGTCATTTTATCCAACCCTCTTATTTTGCACCCAAGTGAAGTTAGGCTTAAAATGTTTAAGGGACTTAAATAGTTGTTAAATGGAAGAGCTGGTTCTTAATCTAACTATTCCAACTGACATCATGAAGAGCCAAGAGGACCATACTCAAAAGAAGTCTGAAAACCAGTTAGCTGCCTTAGTGTCTTCCGTCCCTAACCCCATCCTTTGTTCAACCCTCAGTACTTCCTTCACAAAATACCAGCAGCAAAATGCCTACTGAGAACCTCCTATGTATAGTCTCAGATTTATTTGATACGCCAAATTTAAACAGGACTTAACGTCCTTTTATTCTTCCATGGTTGTTGAGTGTTATCTTCCATGAGGAATTAATTTGCAGTATGACTTAAAACTTTATTGAAAATTGCTAGCCTACAAATAAGCAATAATGCAAGAGTAATAATATAACAACTTAAAAATAGAATGAAAACACAATCTAAAGTAGAGAGTTACATATATCATCACAATATATAAGACTCGGAGAATTTGTGTCCTAAACATATGAGAATTTATCCTGTTCTTGAAGAATTTCAAAGATTCCACAGCTTTTCACAACATTTTCTAGCAGCACATTTTAATGTTTACCTCTGTCACCACGGTCATAAAACACCCATTTAAAACCTACCTACTGCTGCTTCATAGGCATAGTGTTTATTTTAATTTTGCCAAAATGAGGTCAGTGAAGATAGAAACATGTGCCTCTCGGCGTATCACACAGTATAGAAGAAAAAATTCCCAAAACCCACCTCTCCTTAATCCCAACCCACACCATGAACTACCTATGAAAACATTTTTAAACATAAAAAAATTAAAATGATTGAGCAAGTTAGACAAACCCTAAGATGTTTGTGAAAAAGAACAGAAGGCCTTGTATTCCTCATAAACCCGGCTGAGAAAGGAGCTCCCTTATAACACCACAACCAGGAACCAGGATAATTACAATAGAAATATTTTATTTCAAATCATGAGAAGAGTTATACTTGATCTTCTTGTTAGCAGGGGCTGTGCAGACAGCAACATTTACCGTGAAATGTAAGGGCAGATAACAGCTGATTTGAAAGGGGATTGTGTAAATGTAGTTAAAGAGCAATTTTAGAAGATTATTTTCAATTACTGAGATAACATCATGGCTCTCAGAAAAAAAAAAATGGAAAGGTTTGTTCTTTATACCACATACAGTGTACAAAATCTAACAAAACTGCCTGCTTGCAAGCAATAACATCAGCCAGCTACTAATATGCCTTACCCCACTTTATCCTCCTTCTTCAAGTCATTTTCAATTATTTCTAGCACTAACTCAGCGCTTGTGAACAAAAATTCATTTTCAACCAGAGAAACAACTTCAAAAAACCAAACCCTTCCAATAATTACTAAAGCCTCTATTTTTTTTATTCTTATGTTAATCCCCATACATTACATCATTAGTTTTAGATGAAGTGTTCCATGATTCATTGTTTGTACATAACACCCAGTGCTCCATGCAGAATGTGCCCTCCTCAATACCCACCACCAGGCTAACCCATCCTCCCACCCCCTCCCCTCTAGAACCCTCAGTTTGTTTTTCAGAGTCCATCGTCTCTCATGGTTCGTCTACCCCTCCGATTTCCCCCCGCTTCATTCTACCCCTCCCGCTACCTTCTTCTTTTTTTTTTCTTAACATATATTGCATTATTTGTTTCAGAGGTACAGATTTGAGATTCAACAGTTTTGCACAATTCACAGAGCTTACCAGAGCACATACCCTACCCAGTGTCTATCACCCAGTCACCCCATCGCTCCCCCCCACCCCCCACTCCAGCAACCCTCAGTTTGTTTCCTGAGATTAAGAATTCCTCATTTCAGTGAGATCATATGATACATGTCTTTCTCTGTTTGACTTATTTCACTCAACATAATACCCTCCAGTTCCATCCACGTCATTGCAAATGGCAAGATCTACTTCCTTTTGATGGCTGCATAATATTCCATTGTATATATATACCATCTCTTCTTTATCCATTCATCTGTCGATGGACATCTTGGCTCTTTCCACAGTTTGGCTATTGTGGACATTGCTGCTATAAACATCGGGGTGCACGTACCCTTTCGGATCCCTACTTTTGTATCTTTGGGGTAAATACCCAGTAGTGCAATTGCTGGATCATATGGTAGCTCTATTTTCAACTTTTTGAGGAACCTCCATACTGTTTTCCAGAGTGGATGCACCAGCTTGCATTCCCGCCAACAGTGTAGGAGGGTTCCCCTTTCTCAGCATCCCCGCCAACATCTGCCGTTTCCTGAGTTGTTAATATTAGCCATTCTGACTAGTGTGAGGTGGTATCTCATTGAGGTTTTGATTTGGATTTCCCTGATGCTGAGTGATATTGAGCACTATTTCATGTGTCTGTTGGCCATTTGGATGTCTTCCTTGGAAAAATGTCTGTTCATGTCTTCTGCCCATTTCTTGATTGGATTCTTTGTTCTTTGGGTGTTGAGTTTGATGAGTTCTTTATAGATTTTGGATACTAGCCCTTTATCTGATATGTCATTTGCAAATATCTTCTCCCATTCTGTCAGTTGTCTTTTGGTTTTGTTGACTGTTTCCTTTGCTTTGCAAAACCTTTTTATCTTGATGAAGTCCCAATAGTTCATTTTTGCGCTTGCTTCCCTTGCCTTTGGCAATGTTTCTAGGAAGAAATTGCTTCGGCTGAGGTCTAAGAGGTTGCTGCCTGTGTTCTCCTTTAGGATTTTGATGGATTCCTGTCTCACATTGAGGTCTTTGAACCTCTTGGAGTCTACTTTTGTGTGTAGTGTAAGGAAATGGTCCAGTTTCATTCTTCTGCATGTGGCTATCCAATTTTCCCAACACCATTTGTTGAAGAGACTGTCTTTGTTCCATTGGACATTCTTTCCTGCTTTGTCAAAGATGAGTTGACCATAGAGTTGAGGGTCCATTTCTGGGCTCTCTATTCTGTTCCATTGATCTATGTGTCTGTTTTTGTGCCAGTACCATGCTGTCTTGATGATGACAGCTTTGTAATAGAGCTTGAAGTCCGGAATTGTAATGCCGCCGGCTTTGCTTTTCTTTTTCAACATTCCTCTGGCTATGCGGGGTCTTTTCTGGTTCCATACAAATTTTAGGGTTATTTGTTCCATTTCTTTGAAAAAAGTGGATGGTATTTTGATAGGGATTGCATTGAATGTGTAGATTGCTCTAGGTAGCATTGACATCTTCACAATATTTGTTCTTCCAATCCATGAGCATGGAACGTTTTTCCATTTCTTTGTGTCTTCCTCAATTTCTTTCATGAGTATTTTATAGTTTTCTGAGTACAGATCCTTTGCCTCTTTGGTTAGATTTATTCCTAGGTATCTTACGGTTTTGGGTGCAATTGTAAATGGGATCGACTCCTTAATTTCTCTTTCTTCTGTCTTGTTGTTGGTGTATAGGAATGCCACTGACTTCTGTGCATTGATTTTATATCCTGCCACTTTACTGAATTCCTGTATGAGTTCTAGCAGTTTTGGGGTGGAGTCTTTTGGGTTTTCCACATAAAGTATCATATCATCTGCAAAGAGTGAGAGTTTGACTTCTTCTTTGCTGATTTGGATGCCTTTGATTTCTTTTTGTTGTCTGATTGCTGTGGCTAGGACTTCCAATACTATGTTGAATAGCAGTGGTGATAGTGGACATCCCTGCCGCGTTCCTGACCTTAGGGGGAAAGCTCTCCATTTTTCCCCATTGAGAATGATATTCGCTGTAGTTTTTTCATAGATGGCTTTTATGATATTGAGGTATGTACCCTCTATCCCTATACTCTGAAGAGTTTTGATCAAGAAAGGATGCTGTACTTTGTCAAAAGCTTTTTCTGCATCTATTGAGAGGATCATATGATTCTTGTTCTTTCTTTTGTTAATGTATTGTATCACATTGATTGATTTGCGGATGTTGAACCAACCTTGCAGCCCAGGGATAAATCCCACTTGGTCGTGGTGAATAATCCTTTTAATGTACTGTTGGATCCTACTGGCTAGTATTTTGGTGAGAATTTTTGCATCCATGTTCATCAGGGATATTGGTCTGTAATTCTCCTTTTTGATGGGGTCTTTGTCTGGTTTTGGGATCAAGGTAATGCTGGCCTCATAAAATGAGTTTGGAAGTTTTCCTTCCGTTTCTATTTTTTGGAACAGTTTCAGAAGAATAGGTATTAATTCTTCTTTAAATGTTTGGTAGAATTCCCCTGGGAAGCCATCTGGCCCTGGGCTTTTGTGTTTTGGGAGATTTTTGATGACTGCTTCAATTTCCTTAGTGGTTATAGTCTGTTCAGGTTTTCTATTTCTTCCTGGTTCAGTTTTGGTAGTTGATACATCTCTAGAAATGCATCCATTTCTTCCAGGTTATCTAATTTGCTGGCACAGAGTTGCTCATAATACGTTCTTATAATTGTTTGTATTTCTTTGGTGTTGGTTGTGATCTCTCCTCTTTCATTCATGATTTTGTTGATTTGGGTCATTTCTCTTTTCTTTTTGGTAAGCTGGCCAGGGGTTTATCAATCTTGTTAATTCTTTCAAAGAACCAGCTCCTAGTTTCGTTGATCTGTTCTACTGTTCTTTTGGTTTCTATTTCATTGATTTCTGCTCTGATCTTTATGATTTCTCTTCTCCTGCTGGGTTTAGGCTTTATTTGCTGTTCTTTCTCCAGCTCCTTTAGGTGTAGGGTTAGGTTGTGTACTTGAGACCTTTCTTGTTTCTTGAGAAAGGCTTGTATTGCTATATACTTTCCTCTTAGGACTGCCTTTGCTGCATCCCAAAGATTTTGAATAGTTGTGTTTTCATTTTCATTGGTTTCCATGTATTTTTTAAGTTCTTCTTTAATTTCCTGATTGACCCATTCATTCTTCAGTAGGATGCTCTTTAGCCTCCATGTATTTGAGTTCTTTCCGACTTTCCTCTTGTGATTGAGTTCTAGTTTCAAAGCATTGTGGTCTGAAAATAGGCAGGGAATGATCCCAATCTTTTGGTACCGGTTGAGACCTGATTTATGACCTAGGATGTGATCTATTCTGGAGAATGTTCCATGGGCACTAGAGAAGAATGTGTATTCCGTTGCTTTGGGGTGGAATGTTCTGAATATGTCTGTGAAGTCCATTTGGTCCAGTGTGTCATTTAAAGTCTTTATTTCCTTGTTGATCTTTTGCTTAGACGATCTGTCCATTTCAGTGAGGGGGGTGTTAAAGTCCCCCACTATTATTGTATTGTTGTCGATGGGTTTCTTTGCTTTTGTTATTAATTGCCTTATATAATTGGCTGCTCCCATGTTAGGGGCATAGATATTTACAACTGTTAGAGCTTCTTGTTGGATAGATACTTTAAGTAGGATATAATGTCCTTCCTCATCTCTTATTACAGTCTTTGGTTTAAAATCTAATTTGTCTGATATAAGGATTGCCACCCCAGCTTTCTTTTGGTGTCCATTAGCATGGTAAATGGTTTTCCACCCCCTCACTTTCAATCTGGGGGTGTCTTTGGGTCTAAAATGAGTTTCTTGCAGACAGCATATCGATGGGTCTTGTTTTTTAATCCAGTCTGATAGCCTGTGTCTTTTGATTGGGGCATTTAGCCCATTTACATTCAGGGTAACTATTGAAAGATAGGAATTTAGTGCCATTGTATTGCCTGTAAGGTGACTGTTACTGTATATTGTCTGCGTTCCTTTCTGGTCTATGTTGCTTTTAGGCTCTCTCTTTGCTTAGAGGACCCCTTTCGAGATTTCCTGTAGGGCTGGTTTTGTGTTTGCAAATTCCTTTAGTTTTTGTTTGTCCTGGAAGCTTTTTATCTCTTCTTCAATTTTCAATGACAGCCTAGCTGGATATAGTATTCTTGGCTGCATATTTTTCTCATTTAGTGCTCTGAATATATCCTGCCAGTCCTTTCTGGCCTGCCAGGTCTCTGTGGATAGGTCTATTGCCAATCTAATGTTTCTTCCCTTGTAGGTTACATATCTCTTCTCCTGAGCTGCTTTCAGGATTTTCTCTTTGTCTATGAGACTCGTAAATTTTACTATTAGATTTCGGGGTGTTGACCTATTTTTATTGATTTTGAGAGGGGTTCTCTGTGCTTCCTGGATTTTGATGCCTGTTTCCTTCCCCAAATTAAGAAGTTCTCTGCTATAATTTGCTCCAATATACCATCTGCCCCTCCTTCTCTCTTTCTTCTTCTTCTGGGATCCCAATTATTCTAATGTTGTTTCGTCTTATGGTATCGCTTATCTCTCGAATTCTGCCCTCGTGATCCAGTAGTTGTTTATCTCTCTTTTTCTCAGCTTCTTTATTTTCCATCATTTGGTCTTCTGTATTACTGATTCTCTCTTCTGCCTCATTTATTCTAGCAGTTAGCGCCCCCATTTTTTATTGCACCTCATTAATAGCCTTTTTGATTTCTACTTGGTTGGATTTTAGTTGTTTTACTTCTCCAGAAAGGGTTTCTCTAATAACTTCCATAGTTTTTCCAAGCCCAGCTGGTATCTTTAAAGTGATGATTCTGAACTCTAGATCTGACATCGTACTAATGTCCATATTGAGTAGGTCCTTGGCAGTCGGTACTACCTCTTTTTCTTTTTGTTGAGGTGATTTTTTCCGTCTTGTCATTTTGTGCAGAGAATAGATTAATAAGAGAACAAAATGCTAGCAGACTAACAATGTCCCCAGAAAATATACTCTAAACAAATCAGAAAAGACCTGAAGCAGTGGAAAAAGAAATGGAAAGAGAAAAAAAAAAAAGAAAAAAAAGAAAAAGATAAAGATAAAGATAAAAACAAATAAAAACAAACAAAACAACAACAACAACAAAAAACCAGAATGTGATCAAATATGATCAGGCTGGTATATAGATCAGTGCCACACACTAGATTTGGGGTGTATTTTGGTCTTTTAGAAGAAAGTGCCTCCCAAAATTTTAAAAGAAAGAAAAACTTAAATATGTACAAAAATAAGGGTTGATATGATGAAGGGATGGAATATGACTGTAAAGATGGAAATTATAAAAATTTTATAAAAGGAATTGATAAGTTGTTTGAAAAAAGAAAGAAGAGGATTAAAAAAAAAAAGGGAGAGAATGTGATCAGGCAGGGAAATAGAAACCACCATATTCTAGAGATTTAGGGTATATTTTAATCTGTTAGAAGAAACTATCTCAAAATTTTAAAGAGAGAACAACTTATATACATATGCCAAAAATATGGGTAACTACTATGAAGGGATAGAATATGACTCTAAAAATGAAAAATAAAATTTTTTTTTTTTAAAAAAGGATTGATAAGATGTTGGTTGAAAAAGGGAAAAAGAAAAATTCAAGAAAAAAAGACAGTTAAAAAAAATTAACTTTGAAAGACTAAAGAATCATGGTAAAAAGGCCATGAATTCTATGTGCAGTATTCCCCTAGTGCTGGAGTTCTGCCGTTCTCATTGATCGGTAAACTTGGTCTTGGCTGGCTGTTCTCGCTGATCTTCTGGGGAGGGGCCTGTTGCCGTGGTTTCCAAATGTCTCTGCCGGAGGCGGAATTGCCCCGCCCTTGCCCCCTCCCGGCTAAGTAATCTGCTCGGGTTTGCTCTCCGGGGCTTTTGTTCCCTGCGAGCTTTCCCTACAGCTTTGGAGGCGGAGAGTGAAAATGGTGGCCTCCCAATCTCCGCCCCGGAGGAGCCGAGAATTCAGAGCCCCGCTCCTCAGTGCGCCCCCAGAGAAAAGCCGTCAGTCACTCCCGTCTCCCCGCTCTCCGGCTGCACTCCGTGCTCACCCGGCCTGTGACCGCGCGTTTCTATCTCTGGCACCTGGTCCCGGGTGGAGTCTCCAAACCCAGCAGATCCCTGCGGTGCGCTCCCGCGTGGCTCCTCCCGGGGGAGGAAGGTGAGTCTCCCCGGATCTGCCGCTTGTTGGGTCCCTGCTGGAGGAGCAGGGGCCCGACTGGGCCGTGGATCACGGTTTATGGCCACCCCGAGCTGAGAGCCCGCGCCTGGGCTCCGCCTCTGCAGCCGGCTTCCCCGCTCCCTTACCTGAGAGCTCTGCCACACTCAGGCACCCCCGGTCTTTCTGTGACCCCGAGGGTCCTGAGACCACACTGTCCTGGAGGGTTCCACCCCCCGCTTAGCCACCGGAGTGACGTCCCTCGGCGGAGCAGACTTTTAAAAGTTCCGATTTTTTGCTCCGCGGCTCTATCACTTGCCAGAAGCGGCCGACGGAGGCCCCTCCCCCGCCGTCTATCCTCCCGAATATCGCCTCGGATTCACTTCTCCGCACGTCCTACCTTCCAGAAAGTGGTCGCTTTTCTGATGAGAGAGTTGTTGCTCTTCTTTTCTTCGATCTCCTGTTGAGTTTGTAGGTGTTCAGAATGGTTTGATCCCTATCCAGCTGAATTCCTGAGAGGAGACGAAATCCAGGTCTCCTACTCCTCCGCCATCTTGCTCCGCCCCCCTAATTACTAAAGCCTCTAGATTTCCAAGTGCCGAATACATGTAACTCGGGCGACCTCCAAACTAGGGCTGGGGCCATGCAGCAAAAATGCACCTGTCTGTGGTTGAAAAAATGGCATTTGCTTCTCTTGTCAGAACATTTAACTGAGACCATCTGGGCCTCAGTCCCCAGTCACTTCACCTTAATACATAGGAGGACACACATATTCATACACTGAGCAAAGGACAAGCTACACCTCTCAAGCCACATGAGATAACCTTGTCACATGAAACCCCTAGCTGTCATATTCTTCAACACGGCTTGTGTAGAGGGTGTCAGTGATGTATTTAGAAAAAAAAAGAAAACCTAAATAAGCAACAGAGAACCTAATGTAAAGGAGAAACATCATCTTAGGAAGTAGAAAACCCTGTCCCTCCCTGGCTATGTCATTTACGAGTTATGTGACCTTTCCAGAGCCTCATCTCCTCTGCTTATTCTCAATGCTCCAGCCATTTCACACCACTCTCCCTGGGCACACCGTGCTCTTTTGCGCCTCTGTGTCTCAGCTTTGGATGACCTTCCCTACCTGGAGAACACCTCTGAAGCATAGTTTAATTCTCTCTACAAATGGTACTCTCAGTTCCCTCATCTGAATGAAACGCACCTTGGTGTGGGAACCTTGAACACTATCTGCAACAAAATGCTGACCACACAGCATTATCTGTGCCTATCTATCCATTTCCTCTACATTGTCTCTGTCCTCAAGGGCAGGGAGCATCTCATCTTTGTACATTCAGAACTGTCAAACACTGAGAAACATTCAGTACAAGTTTGTGAAATAAAGGATCAATGAAGGGATGAATAACAAACTGCATCAAATTTCATCACCTTTAAAAC
This sequence comes from Mirounga angustirostris, assembly GCF_029215605.1. NCBI lineage: Eukaryota > Metazoa > Chordata > Mammalia > Carnivora > Phocidae > Mirounga > Mirounga angustirostris. Next base: position 53,735,988 of record NW_026991711.1, read on the forward strand.
AGGGATAATAGGGATGCTTGGGTGACTCAGTCAGTTAAATGTCTGCCTTCGGCTCAGGTCATGATCCCACGGTCCTGGGCTCCCTCCTCAGCGGGGATCCTGCTTTTCTCTCTCCCTCTGCCTCTCCCCTGGCTTGTGCGCTCACTCTCTCTCTCAAATAAATAAATAAAATCTTTTTAATAAATAAATAAATAAATAAATAAATAAATAAATAAATAAATAAATAAAACAGGGATAACAATGGTTACCCAGTTCATTCAGAAGTCATGATGATCAAAAGATGAGCTGGTGCTTTACACTTTGTTAGGTGCTGTATAAATGTAGTGCTCATAATAAAGATGGTAATATTAAAAAATCATCATGTACAAATATAGTATGAGGGCTTCACATAAAGTAAAAAATTATCTATATATCCCATATACCTAGGCTCAACTCAACTTTGATTTTTTTCAGAAAGAGAAATTAAAAATTCAGCAAAAAGGACACTTCACTGTCCTAAAACTCTTCTTATGAACTAAAACCAAATATCAAAAATCAGAGAATCACTTTACATATGGCTCTCCTATTAATTATGCACGTTTTTCCACATGGATGTGTGAGTAGACGCAGATTCCGCTCTGTGATATAAACTGAATACTGCATATTCCACTCCCATGCTGCCATCTCAAAACATTTTAAAGACAAAACTGCATTTCTCTGGAAGAACAAGTCCATGATGCACTAAAGGGTTGAGGCATCTCTTTAAAGAGAAAAAGATAACTGAGGGATTTTGAAAGTGAGCAAAAGCAGGATAATGATCTCATATTTCAGCTGTAGGTAACTGAGGATTGTATGTTAAACATTTCTCTTCAAACACCTCTGTTCTTTCTAACCAAAGTACTCTCTTATCATAGAGAAAGAATCCTCACATTTAATCAAGACCACTGCTGTAACAATAATAAATTCTAAAGCAGTTTCATGAGTTGGAGAAAGCATAGTATCTATCCTAGCCATGCACTCACTCCAAAGTACCATGTCTTCTCGGGCCCTAAGACAATGGGGCATTATCACTGGAACAGCTCAATTGTAGAAAGACCAGCTTTGGTACACTGAAGTCTAAAAGCTATTTAATTTATAGGTCATGATTATTTCAAGATGACAAATAACTGTAAAATTACGTACAAGTCCCAATGTTCCCATTATGTAGAAGACCTAAACAGATCTAGTTCCTAAACGTGTAGACACAGACAAGGTCAAGCTCTGGCCAGTCCAAATCCTGCAAGAAGTTAAACTAATCTCATCATCAGATAGAAGGATGGGAACTGAGAGTTCTCACTAACAGGATGAAAAGGCTGTCCCAGCTGCAAGTTATCATAAGCCAGTTGGCCCATCATCTGCCTGGCTACAGCTGTATCCAACTCAGTTCACCCAAAGAGATTCACACTCTGGTGGTGCCAAAATGAGTGTCTGTCTTTTAAAAAAGAAAAAAAATGCCCAATTGAAAATAACTCTCTAATCTGCATCCTTTCGATAGAACTGAAGTGTACTTCACCAACACAGAGCACGGGCATCTTGAATTAGCAGAGAACTACTTTTAACACATGAAGGATAAGATATGAAATTAGTTTCACGGGGAATGAGAACCTTGGAGATTATTTACTTTGCCTTAATTACTTTGACTCACCATTAATTTAGCTTTCCTAGGGTACTAAATATTTCACGCTAAGATTTTGAGACTAAAGAAACTTGAGCACAAATTTGGAGCTTTGGAAGTCTGCAGCAGCATCTTCAACACTGAGGCACGGATGCCCCCATTGGGCATCGAAGTCTATTCATGTCACACTGCTCAATGACATTTTCAGTTGCTGTTTCTGTATTGTCTTAACCCTGGGGCTAGAAGCTCTGCCCTGGCTATACAGGGAGCCAAACTTTATTCAGCTTCTGTTTAACTCCTCAGCCAATAACATCACTAGTGCTCACAGCTACTGTCGAGACTGCCAAATAGGGCAAGAAGCAATTGTGTCGAGCCAAGGAGAGAAAAGTTTAGACTGCACATTTAAAGTTTTTAATGATCAGTGCAATTGGGCAACAGAGTCAATTCCCAGTAAAGGTGACTAAGGAGACACGAGAGCAGATATTCTGTAATGGGTTCATTACAGCATCAGTGGGGAAGAATGCACTCGGTTCCCACTAAAGCACCTACAGTGAGCAGGGTCTGCCACGGACGGCTGGGCATTTGCCAAGGCTCTGTACTCTCCCCCATGGCTCTTCATCAGTGGTCCACTGGCAGACACCACAAACAACGGGCAGCGCGTAGCAGCCAGCAGGAGCCCAAGGACAGCAATGCACTTGTTGCCAGAAGCAATACAAGACTCACTAGGACCACTCAATCTGTTAGTGCCTCCAGCTCCCCATGGCATTCAGCAATTTAAAGAGGGGGAGAGTGGTGAGAGGCTGAGAGCTCTCCTTTCGGCCCCTGCCCACAAAGAACTCTTCCTTATTCTAACTGGCAGAAGAGCCGACCCTGTGTTACATAATTCCATTCCTGTGAGGTGAAGCCATCACTTTTCTCCACTAAACATGCTACACCCTAACACTTTCTTTTTTAATAGAAATGTATTTTTGCTCTTTAGTTATAAGTTGCCCTTTTTTCTTCTTCTTCTTCTTGATTATCGAGCCATATCCATCTAGTATTCTCAATCCAAATAAACAGAGCAGCCAAGTCCACACACCTCCAAAACTCTACCACTTCCCTACTTTGTAATAAAAGTGCCCACCTGTATGTTCCCATTGGCATGTGCAGCATGGAAATAGGCTTCCATGATACACATTTCTAATTTAACAGTAATTTCTACTTCTTTAGCATATTCATAGCTTTAGAACATGCTCATGTATACCATACACTTTATCTAATCTATTTTTACCATTTGGCCCCTTTCCTCATGTCTCAAGCTCATGGAAGTCCCTACTTACAGCACCCACAGGTTAGCCTGCTCCCTTTGTCACTATTAGTCCAACTTCCTTATTTTCTAGGTCATACACCTCATTTGGGCCATTTGCACTTTGGGCTCATTTTTATCATTTACAATTTTAAGGTGAATCTCTTCAATGTCATTTTAATTTTAATACTAGACACTATATTCCTTCTTTTGTATCATCAGTTAAAATAAAACAAAGCACGTTGTTATTAATTTCTATATGGGAGAGACGGAGCATCGTAGAGCAAAATGTGGTGAGAAAAAGGGTTCAGAATTCTTGCTTCTTCTACATACTAACTATACAGCGGACCAGTTAATCTTTCTGACTTTTGGTTTCCTTTTACTATTGACATAAAAAAGGTCATTATGAGGATTAAACAGGATGGCACCTACAACCGTGCCAAAAATACTCAAAAGACGTTCTTTGTAACCCTGAGATTTTCTGTTGTTTCCATTCAAATGCTCTTCTCATTCACATTAAGAAAGGCCATCCTAGCAAAGAGTATCTCTCTGCCATTGGTTCCCTGAAAGTGTACAATCCATGAGCTTCCCCATTCACTTCCTCAAAAGGATGGCCAAGGTCCTGCCATCCCAGAGATCATTGATTTCTAAGTTAGCTTTTTCTACCAAATTCAACGGTAAGAATTTCAGAAGTGCTATAGTTGAAAGTGCAGACTAAATGCATTAGTGGCTACCATCTCCCAGCACTTTCAATTATGTTTGGCTGGTCTTTATAACATGCACGGGAATGAGGACATAGACAATACAGAGTAACTCCAGACCACATGCCAACGGGAACATACAGGTTGGCACTCAGGGGCACCCAGTCTATTCCTGAGCCATCATTCACCAAACAGTAGGCCTGCAGCTGGTAGAATACATTCCTCTCTATCCTTCTCTCTTTTGCCTTCCTGGTGAAACATTTTCCACACAGAAGCTTTGATTAACCTCGAATTATGTCATGTCAAATTTTCCTTGCTCAGAGAAATTGTGACACCTGAAATTCTGCTTCAATTCTGAAGTCTCTACTTAAAGATTCAGAAGCAAAAAGAAAAGAAAAGAAAAAACCTCACAACAGGCAGTTGAGGGATTTCAAAATATAATTGGCGAGAGTGTGGTTTCCAGTTTAGATGGCTTATGGCAATTAAAATGTAAAATGGGCATATCTTTGATCCAGCAATGCCTCTAATAAGAATTTATCCAAATGAGATGACTGCACAAGAATAAAATGGTATATATGCAAGCATGCTTAGAGCAGCAATAATTTATAGACTGAAAAGCTGGAAACTTAAATGACTATCAGGAAGCCCAAAGTAAAACTCCAACAGAAACCATTAGCTACCTCCTCTATAAGCTGTTTCCCCTTATTTTCTAGCAGAGCTCTGAGCTTCCTATTCATGAACTTTGGATGGGACTGGCATAAACTTCTACCCAAATCAGAAGCAATCAGAGTAATGCCATTCCCTTAGTCACATTACCCAAGATGGTCCAAGTAGAAGGAGCCTAGGATTTTAGTTCAATGATTGACAAAGGCTCTCTATTTCTGGATAATGGGCCCCTAGAGCTGCAGCTATTTTGCTACCATGAGGAGCATGAAAAAGAAAATTATAAAGAAAAAATTCCTAAATCCTGATTAAATCATGTCTGAAGCCCCTACCCACTGGATTTTGCAATATATTCTTATTATTTAGTTATAATTCTTATTATTAGTTTGTCCTAGGATTTGTATTAATTGCATGAAAAGCATCCAATAAAAACACTCAGTCATTAAAAAGATAATATATATTTATTGAAATGGACAGTTGCCCACCACATGCTATTAGAAAAACATAGCAGGTTGCAGAATACCACATACAGCAAAATCCCATTATTGAGCACTTCATCTGTACATGGTGTGTGTGACTAGACACAGGCACACACATATATAACGAGAAAGAAGGAGACAGAGACAGAGGGCTATACTTGGAAAATTTTATGAAAATGTCAATAAGGGCTAACTCGAGTATTTCTGAGGAATTTTACTTTCCTTTTTATATTCTTCTATAGTGTGTGCTCTTGTACAATGACATGCATTTTTGTGGAACAGAAAAATTAAGCTTCAAAAAAAAGCTGGCTATTTACTGATTCTGTTTGTCTTTAGTGTAAAATAAATGGACAGCTTTGCCTCAGATCCCTCTCCAAACTTAAGTGGTCTAGGGAAAAAGATCAAAGCCAGTCAGGCACTCAAAATATTATTTCATTAAAAAATTCTATGATGAAGCAATGAAACCACTTTAAGATCTGAATTTGTACATGCTGAAAAAGAAACGCAGCCAGAGGTGCCCGAGTGTCTTTCTAGAAGACTGGAAATAACATTAATCAAAAAGAAACATCTTGTAGAAGCTAAGAACTTCATATTCAAAGAGAGAAGGTGCCAGGAGAGCACCATGCACGGCTGCCTGCAGGAAGGGCTGGTGTCAAGGAGGCCAGTTAAAAGCTACACAGGGGTGGCTGGTTTGGGGTGCTGTTATGCTGGGTAGAATAGAGGGCTTAGCTCTTGACTGCTGCTGGATATTCACACCCACTTCTCATGGAGACATTCCCCAAGGACCTAACACAGCTCCTTAGCAGGAGCCTTCTTTCAGTTACTTTCAGATTTCCAAAGGTCATAGTTTCAAAAACAACAGAAAACTAGATTCTCTGTGACCTCTTTCAGTTCTAAAATTATAAATTAACCAAACATATTACAGAAATGGTGGCAGGGGAGGGAATTACTTGGATCGGATAGAAACATCAGAGTGTTGCAGACTCGGGCTAGAAGTAACAGCTCGAAGAGGTAGTACTGGGTTAGAAAAACCTGCCAGAGGCAAACAGAAACCAGAAGTCAAAAAGAAAAATTTTGATTTGTTGATTGGTGATTTTTACTACAGTTTGAAGGACTTTCTGACTTTAAAGTCTCAAAAACCTGGCTTCTAAAATCAGTTAATTGAAGTGGACATCTCTCTAATAGGAATCCCCGTAGATACAAGGTACCTGCAAAAATACTACGATGGTTTGTTTTATAAGTTCATTTGCAGCAGTTATAGGTTTCTTTTACAATAAATTACTCTACTGTACCTACATTATATTTCATGATAATGCCATTGTTCACAGTGGTCACCACTTAATTCTGGGAGAGTCACATTACTCCAAGGAAGAAAAGAATCACCACCCCATAAAACTGTCTATATTACATATTTATCTTTAGGATCAAATTAAAGTTCTATCTCCAAAAAGCACCCATCCCACTCAAAATTATGAGCATACACTAGGTTATCCATTTGGCCCTTCTCTGTTTCATTCGCGTTCATCTCTCTCTCTTTTTTTTTTTTTTTAAGATTTTATTTATTTATTTGAGAGAGAATGAGAGAGAGCATGAGATGGGGGAGGGTCAGAGGGAGAAGCAGACTCCCTGCCGAGCAGGGAGCCCGATGCAGGACTCGATCCTGGGATTCCAGGATCATGACCTGAGCCGAAGGCAGTCGCTTAACCAACTGAGCCACCCAGGCGCCCCGCGTTCATCTCTCTTTAATGGACTGTTGGCAGCCTGCAATTTTAAAGGACACCAGAATGAGAAAGAAGACAATAGGTGGCTCTCAAACCTCAGTTCCAAGAAGAATCCTTTAGGGTCCCTCTCTAGTCCATTTGCATCGGGACTTTGAGGTGGGCTTCAGTGTCTATACTTTTAACAAGCAGCCTACCAGATCTAAATAGGGGATGGACTACTCTTTGGGAAACAGTGATGTAGATAATTACAAAGTGACTAAGTCACTGAAACAGATAATCAAACTTGATTACATAGCTCCATTTGGATCACTGCACTTTTCTCCGTATCAGTGGTCTCTATTCTTGTCCCTTGTCCAGGAAGCCACCACCACCCTCTGTCTCTGGACTTGACCACTATTTCCAAGTCTGTTGTCTTGCTTCCACTCTTGCCCTCTCCATCCCCTTCTCCAGAAACTTGCCAGAAAGATCTTACATACTACAAGTCACACATCACTCCCCTTAAAACTCTTCAATAATAACTGCTTAATGGGGATGAGGTTTCCATTTGGGGTGATGGAAATGTTTTAGAACAGATACCAATGGTGGTTGTACATCATCATGAATGTACTAAATACCACTGAAGTATTCACTTTAAAATGGTTCATGTGGTGAGTTTCATCTCAATCTGAAAAAAGAAAAACCAAAACCAAAAAAAAAAAAAAGCCAAAAACCTTTCACTAGCTTCCTGTTGCATGTATGACAAAACCCAAAGTGCTCAGCATGGCCTAGTAGGTCTGGCATAATCAGGCCCTAAGCCACATCTCAGCAGCCTCATTCCCAGCTACTGTCCACGCTAACTCTCTGCACTCCACCCACACCAGCCATCTTTCAATGGGTCCAAAACCCAAGCTCTACCTCACATGTGGGCTTCACAAATGGGACTCTCCACCTACATAGCCCCAATCATTCTTCAGATCTTATAAATTATTTTCCCCTATAAGCCTTCTCTGATTATTTCATCCTTTCTACACCCTTTTAGAGAAACCCGTTCTTTTCCAAGTTCTTATCAAGAGTTCCAATTACAGAATTATTTTGGGGTTACTAAATACCCTTTCCAGTAAACTGTGGGCTCCCAGAAGGGCAGGAACAGTGATCATTTTTGTTCACTGCTATATTCCCAGCACCTAGCATGAACTTGGCACATAAATACCTATTCATTGGGAACAAGGAATATGTAAGCATGCTTTCCTCCAAAAACATTAAATCTCTACTAGAGTATCAAGCTAGGTCACAGTATTATGTGAGGTTTAAAATACATATGTCAACATTATTCTTTTAATGACTAAATGAGAAAAATCACAAACTACTTAGGGCCAACTCAACACAATAGAGCACACCAACCAATGCACAGAAAACAATTTCTCTCACTTCTTCAGTGCCTGCTCTGTGCTTCTTGATGGATTCAAGTCCCTACCACCCAAGAAAATTCCATTTAAAACCTCTCTCCTCATGCCACTGCACATTATTGAGTAATGAGGGAAAAAACTCTATCTTTGCAGAAAGATGCAACTGAGGTTGAGTAAAAGACCAGGATTCAAAAGGATGTCATGGGAAACCATTAGCTGCTCTCACATAGGCACCACTTCCCAGAGTAAAAAGTGTATGGAGTACTCCCAGGGAAAAGGGACCCTGAACCCAGGCAGTTCTGAGAGATGACCAGAAGAGGGAAATAGAGGAGAAACTCACATAAGAGCAGGGGTGATTGGTGTTTTGTTACTAAACAAAGGGTTCTTTAGTGATTATAGGTGAGCAAGTGATTTCTTTTTTCCAGTCTTGCACTTGTATTAACCAGAACTCTAATGTGTCCATGAGGCTGAAGTATGTCTTAATTACTTGCCTTCAAAGCTTATGCCCATTTAAAATAAGCTTATTTCTTTTCCATTGTCAGCTTGCCCAGAGCCGCCTAATCTACTCCTGCCCAGCACTCACCACTTCTGATCATTATGGAGAGCAGAGGCAAGCAAGGAGCCTTACAGGCAGCTTCCAAAGAGGTTCATCTGTTCGTTAACTGCGTGCGCTAGCCCACAAAACACTCTCCAGCCCTTGTCCACTGCAAGGACAGGAGAACACCAGGACCTGAACACATCTATAGCCCACAGCACAGGCTCCTTTTCAATATTTAAATTCTTCTTTAGCCAAAGCTTTGGATTTTCCCAGGTCCTAGTCCACCGCCCCAGTAGTGGTTTGCATGGCTGTCCATTTAAAGAGCATCCCCACGTGTGCTGCAATGCCTAAAAGTACTGCTCCTGGCCCCGTAAGTGAGGGCCACCTACAACTGCATTGTTTGTGTGACCTTTTGGACATCTCAGTCGGAGGTAGCTCGAAAGCTTTTTCGTTGCTCCAACTCCAGCTCTCTATCTCAGTTGGGGACGCTGTGGAGAAAGGCAAAGCTGCCTGATGCACCCAACTATGAGACCAATATGGTAGCAACCAGCAAGACTGCTCTCCCAACAGGGGAAGGAACCTGAGTGGTCACTGCACTGTCCTAACACCCTCCCCTAAGCATACTAAGTTTCTCTTTCCCGCCCTTTCCTTAACATAGCATGTGGCCCTCACGGTGGCCCCCAGCTCTGCTTCCAATGACAGGGCTTCTAAATGTGCTTTACACTTCCAAGATTCTACTGAGTCCTGTTCCCTTCTCACAAAAGCATTCTTACTCTCATTGTTCCATTGTTTTTGTTACAGAATCACATATGCTTCTATAGGAGATGAGCTGGAGGAGCCGATAATACAAATACACAGCATCCTTGTGCGGGGAAATGAAATGCCAGCAAAACTAAATCCTAAAATAGCAGACATATGCCCCGTAAACCAAAGTACATTCAGGATTGAGTCACGAGACCAATACGTGAACATGGGCATAAGGGTATTACACATGGAGATGAGGTAAGTACTGCTAGCAGAAGATAATAGGGAAGGCTAGTAAAAGAGGGGCCCAAGGACAGAATTACAAAGACACTAGGGGAGGTTGCCAGAATCCCAAATATATCAGACAAAGGGAAACCAGTGTTGGAAAACCAGAGACTGGGAGCCAGTGAATAATTGGTAAAGGGACTGAGAATCTAGGTGGGAGAGGTGAGATTACAAATGCAGGTGCTTTCTACCCTGACTGGAGCTAGCAAGATTTTTCCAGTGGAAGAAGCCAGAATGACAGAAGACGAAAACCCTGTCAAATTTATACCATTTCCATACTTTGAGGAACTGCAAAATCTCTAAATAGGAAAAAAGAAATCTCAATTATTTTTTTACAAGGGAAATTTAGTATAGAGAATTGGTTACTCAGGTGATGGTGGAACAGAAAGCCTAACAGGATAGTGAGGTAGTCCAAAGATCAGCAAGAGCAGGAAGCTGCGACCTCCCCAAGGCTGAAGAGACAATAGCAGGAGGTTATGTGTCTGGAGTCCATGGGCCAAGGTGGCTTGTGAGCAGCTAGAACCAGAGTCAGTCTGTCAAGCATGAGTGGCACTACGGCAGGAGGGATTCCGACTGCCAGGGATGCCATATGAAGCTCAGGGAAAGAAAAAAATACGCTGGCTTTGCCCTTCTCCCTTCCCTCTCTTACCAGTGTCTCCCACAGGCTGAACACGGTGAGCCAGCTAACTCAGAAATCTGAGAGAGCAGCCTGAAGGGTGAGCCCCCTCCAACGCAGAGAGGAAGAGGGGAGGGCCAAGAATGCTAGAAGAAAAGGATAGAAACTTTAGTACAAGGAAGATGAGTTACAATGAGATTTAATAAGCAAGATTTTTTTTGCAACAGACATACTTTTAGAAGTCTGCTTATTGCTATATAGTGGCGCCAGTAATAAAGCAGTCACCCAGTAACAAAGTGGAAGCTATACCATGGCCCATTGACCTTCCTGCCATGTTGGGTGGCCCTGGATAACACTCTCCAGAATCCCAGAGTTAAAAGGGGGTTAGGGAGTTTATTCTCTATTGCTCTTTCTTCAGTTACAGGTAAGCCAGGACTAGTCCAAACAAGCAAATTTTTTTCAAAATTTTCAAATGAAAAAGACGCTTACTTTTTAAAGTAAAAAATATCATAAGTATTGAATAGAAGAAAACTTGCATGCACATGTGTGTGTGCACACCCAAATGATTACAAGTAAAACTGGGGAAATCGGAACAAGATCAATGGATTGTATCAACCAATATCCTGGTTGTAATACTGTGCTATAGGTCTGCAAGATATTATCACTGGGGGGAAATGGGTAGAGTGTACACAGAATCTTTCTATGTTATTTCTCACAATTCCATATGAATCTAGAATGATCTCCACATAAAAAGTTTAGTTAAAAAACATCATAAATATGTGCATAATATTCTCTATTAATAAGGCTGCGTTCCTTCCATTGTGTTTCACCCATGGTGTCTCCAGCCTCCTTATGCTCACATGTCCAGTATTTCCACTGCCATGACTGTTCTGTTAAGCAAGGCCCAGTAAGCTCTTTGCTGACCCATTCTACCTCTTATAATTCAGTCTTCTCCTTGTTATTGGTTCAGTGCTACTTTTGCAGAAATATGATCGTGTCGGGTTGCTCTTGTTTGATTATTCAGCCTTTGCATTTCTGACTACAGACAGAGGCAGAGTGGTAGCATTTATATATGGGACAATTAGAAGGCTGCCTAATCTTATTCATATCATCTAACAAACTTTAACCTGTTCATTTCATGATTAAGCATTTAATTCAAAACAGCTCTCTTGACGGATTTATTCTTTCCTTCTCCCACCCTCTGTACCCTTTGATGTCCTTTGGGAGCTGGTAGCCTAAGAACCGGCAGGAGAAACTGCAAAGAAAAGCCTGGCATTTTGACAGAGCAAGAGAAAAGAACCAGCCCCACCCCCAGCTACCACTCATTCACTTAGCTAAAATACAGGCTATCAGAGAAACAGAGAAAACAATAGACATAAGTATATGCTAGGTCTTCCAAAACCGATGGTGGATGAAAATCACCTCTCGCTCAAGAGTATGGGGGAAAATCACTATTCATCACAAAATGGACATGCGTCACATGCATCCCTGCAACTCTCCTGCTCTATATAATTCCACAAATCCTTCCTGTAAAATATAACTTTCTTCCTTTAATGATCTAGTAGTTAATTATTTATATTCTTCAATTTATCTTCCTGTCTTCTTTTATTTATTCCCAGACTTGTGCTACTTAACTCTAGAAAGGTTACAGGCAAGGCACAGGAGTCTCTGTCCTTCAAGGGGGCCGAGCCTAATGCACAGAGTAGGGCCACGGTGCACAGCAGAGCAATGAAATCTCATTTTTGGAACGGCGGCCAGCTAAGTGACCACACACTGCCGGCCTCCATGTCGTGATAGCTTTCCATCAATATCCATTTTGTATCCCCACAGCTACAACCTTCACTTTGGCGGGCATCATTGCTTGCCTGGGCACTGCCACCTCCTAGCTGATCTCCATGCTCCTAACTCTCCCTCCCTCAACCCACCCACCACAACCTGCCAGCATGACCTTCCCAAGATGCAAATCAAAAATGACAATGCCTACATCTTAACCCTTCAGTGGCCCTCTATCATCACCTGAGACCAGGTCTCCCAAATTTGCCTCAATAAAAAAAAAAAAAAACAGTGGGGGCATTAATAAAAAATAAAAATAAAGCAGATTCTTCCATATCTTATGCTGGGTTCCTCCAGAAACAGACCTTGCAACAGACTTTAAGTGCAAGTTATTTATTTAGAAGAGGATCCTTGGAAGCACTGACAGAGGAAAGAGACAGCCAACAAAGCACAGATACCTAGCACACTGCCGTTATGGCAGATTCACCAGGGAATTTAGTGACATAGTGCAGAACATGTGTCAGCTATTGTACCGGAGGGTCCAAAACGTTAGTGTATTACCTCCCAGCTCCCTCCTATCATTGGCGTAGGTCCACTCCTGAGGCCATTAACTTCACTGCCCTACCAAGCTGCCCTACAGGCGGGAGAGAAAGCCTTCAGGCAGAGAATGAGACTGCTTGCAGAAGAATTCTGCAGACATATACTGGAGCAGTGGCCATTTGGGCAAATAAGTATGAAAGTGACCATGTCTGCTCCCACAGGCCATGTCCCTGAAGATTCTGATTCAGCGGGTCTGGGGTGGGACCCAGGAATCAGCAGCATAGCAAGTGTTTCATGGGATTGTGCTGAACAAGCAGATTGTAAAACACTGACTAATATAATTAAGCTCAAAAGCTTTTTTGGGTTCTGCTAGGTCCTCCATTGTCTGTCTGCTGTTCTGCTTCCCAGACCTACTGACCATCCTTCACAGTCACCTTTAAACCAAACCAAATTTGTGCATTTCCCTGCAAATAGCATATTCTCTTCCATGAGCAGGAACTGTGCCTTAAAAATCTTTATCATCACTAGGGTCAAATCCTGTACCATTCATACAGTAAATGCTCAATAAATAATTTATTGTTAAAGAAATAATCCTAAAAGAAAATAGTATAATATTATTTAAGTGTTCCCTGGACAAAACTACCTTCTCTATACATCTATATAGCAATTTTACTAGTGAAATTAAACAAATATATATTGGCTAATGTATGCAAGACACTCAGGAATCCCTCCAGAAAAGTACTATAACCTTTTATCAGTATACACCTTAACATCTTTTTCCCCCCACAAGGGGAGTCCTTTAATAGAGATGGACAAACAGGGGACATGATTCGGTCCTTGGCCACTGGATATGGTGCCTTCCTCTCCCCAACCTGGTCTGACCCCAGGTTGGACATAGAGAGGTGTTTTTAAAACACATGGCAGGACTACGTCTCCACTTTCACAAAAAGGGAAACACAGGAAAGCAATCTGCTGGAGCTTTGCTGATACAAAACTATTAATGAATCCCTACAAAGGAGATAAACAGCTAGGTAGTTGTGGAAAGGTGAAGGATGTTTAGGACTAATTGGAAGCATGTCAGACTTTACCTACCTTTTGGTTCTGCCAGGGTTGTCCATAGAGACACTACCACTCTCCACCTATTTCCAAAGATGGAGCAGGATAAAGAAGAAAGTCTTGTTTCAATGTCACTGAACTCTTGTGATTACGACTTCTTTCAATGACCAAAAATTTGGTACCTGGGATCTAGATGGTAACTTTGGGCTCTACCCCTTACTTGCAAAAGAGTTGCTGTGCTTTTTAAGCTACTAAAGGTGCTCTCTTGCAAATGAGACCAAAGCAAAGGTCTGGCCACTCGTAGTCACTAAAGACCTCATCCATGGCTTTTTTCCCACTGTTTGGGATGTTAACCACAGCCTCTTGGCCACATTCCAGTCTGGATAATTACATTGGGGCTAGCAAACTTCACCCTCCAGCTCCAACTAAATAAAGTATTCCTTTGGACTAGCTGCCATAACCTTTGTTCTGCTGCTGTGGGCTAGTAAAGAGCTATTCTGTACTTAGGATGGCTGTATTTGTGAAAAATCAATACCGCTGGTATAATTTCCTGCACTGACAAGAAGTATATTCCACAATATCTCACTGGCTATTTTTGTAATATAGTGCCAGAAACAATTAGAAAACTAGAGTAATTTCTTCTCCATCTTCTTAACTTTTACTATTCATACAGATAGAGATTGAAATGTTTGCAACATTATGTAAAGAAGGAGGGCAGGTGTATATTCCACAAAATACACACTGAATGTCTACCACATGCGAGGCTCTACTGTAGGTACTGGGTATTGCGGTAGAGGCCGTGGGTTATGTTCGCAGCATAATTTGAGGATTTTCCAAAGGGAATAATTCAAGTTAACTCTTCCTATGTTACTGTATTTCTGAAAATCTGAATATATCCACTTTACTTAATATATCAGCATTACCATGCACAGGGCTTCCAATAAAAACACTATTTCCATTCACTCTTTTTTTTTTTTTTTAAAGATTTTATTTATTTATTTGAGACAGAGAATGAGATAGAGCATGAGAGGGTCAGAGGGAGAAGCAGACTCCCTGCCGAGCAGGGAGCCCGATGTGGGACTCAATCCCAGGACTCCAGGATCATGAGCTGAGCCGAAGGCAGTCGCTTAACCAACTGAGCCACCCAGGCACCCTCCATTCACTCTTAAAAGGGTCTGACAGCACTGGGGCACCTGGGTGGCTCAGTCGGTTAAGTGCCCACCTCTTGATTTTGACTCAGGTCATGATCTCAGTGTAATGAGATTGAGCCTGGTGTTGGACTCTGCACTGGGCATGGAGCCTGCTTGGAATTCTCTCTCTTCTCTCTGCCTCTCCCCCCACCCCCCTACCCCCCCCTCGCTCTCATTCCCCCCGCCCCAGAAAAAAAGTCTTAAACTCAATGTGTATGTAGGTATGTGTGTCTAAGAATGAGAAAATATGCTTTCTTGGCTAGCTTAGAGGGAAACAAATACTGCTTAGATATGTATTTATTTATTTGCTTGTTTTTTTAGCCATCATCCTACTTGTGTGGGTGAGAGTTTACAGGTTATAATAGCAGAAGCAGACATAAGGAAATTGAAAAAGTAAATATCTCTTGTTTAAAGCTTCTCTTTACTATATGAAAAAAACCATAAATCTAGTGTTTAGTGTTCTATTACAAGGGCGAAAACAACAGAAGGGGGAAAAAGTAAGTATTGTGTGTTTGTACATTCACATACACATATGTTATCTTGTACATGGAGATGGGAGAGAGAAGTTAAATATCAAAATTCCAGTGGGTTAAATTATGGATGAACAACAGAATATTTGACATCATTCCTCGCAAAGAGAAATGGTTCAGAAATTTAAAAAATAATAATAACAACCTTAAAATTCAGATTAATCCTAGAGGATCCAAAACAGGTACTTGCCCTGGACAAACTATAACCAGACTGTGGAAAATAGTTTTAAAAATCTGCGAAACTCACTTGAAATCTGCCAAATTATTATTCTGCTTGAAAATCTTCCTAGCGGGGCGCCTGGGTGGCTCAGTCGTTAAGCGTCTGCCTTCGGCTCAGATCATGATCCCAGGGTCCTGGGATCGAGCCCCGCATCGGGCTCCCTGCTCCGCGGGAAGCCTGCTTCTCCCTCTCCCATTCCCCCTGCTTGTGTTCCCTCTCTCGCTGTGTCTCTCTCTGTCAAATAAATAAATAAAATCTATTAAAAAAAAAAAATCTTCCTAGCTAGAACAAGTTAATAGCAGGCTTCTAAAACTACGTTAAACATGCTGTAAATCAATTTATTCCCCCACTACAAATCTGCTAAAGTGCATGCTTTTCTGGTGAAAATGGTTCTTCAGTGATACTTAATACTGTCACTTTATTGTTTCTCCAACCAGGCCACTTCAAGTTTTTCTACCTAAGTTGTTACATTAAAGTTAAATGCCTATCTTTTTTTTTTTAATATTTTATTCATTTATTTGACACAGAGAGAGAGAGAACAAGTAGGCAGAGAGGCAGGCAGAGGGAGAGGGAGAAGCAGGCTTCCCGCTGAGCAGGGAGCCTGATGCGGGGCTCGATCCCAGGACCCCGGGATCATGACCTGAGCCAAAGGCAGCGGCTTAACCGACTTGAGCCACCCAGGCGCTCCTAAATGCCTATCTTTGACATAAATAATAAACATGAAATACATTGTTTAAAATAGCACAAGGAACCTCAAAATGTATCACACAGGCAATACATACCCTTAGTTTAGAAGAAATGCTTAATAATGCATATGGGATCCAAGTTTGTCACCCAATAATTTATTCATTATCATTTTATTGAGTTAAGAAACAATGGGCACTATTACCATCTCTTACAGATAGATGACTCGTCCTCCACCAACATGCTACAGGTAGTACCTTTGGCAAGACAGCTTTGATAAAAGACTAAAATGAATACTATGCAGAGACACAGTACTGTGTCCCATGTACTTTTTTTTTTTTTTTTTTTGACAGGGAGAGACACAGCAAGAGAGGGAACACAAGCAGGGGGAGTGGGAGAGGGAGAAGCATGCCCCCCGCGGAGCAGGGAGCCAGATGTGGGGCTCGATCCCAGGACCCCGGGATCATGACCTGAGCCGAAGGCAGAAGCTTAACGACTGAGCCACCCAGGCGCCCCAGTGTCCCATGTACTTTAAAGAGCCCAAATCACTACACCCACAGCACGTCTACCACGTTGCCGACAGAAGACCAGAACGGGTGATTAATTAGCTGTAATGTTTAAACTCTCACTGGTATAAAAGCTGACCAACACAATCTTCAATCTTATCCCCATTTAAAATTCCCACGGAAAATAATGGATCATTAAAGATTACACAAAGGTGTAAACAATTACCAAAGCAAGGGACAGGGCTTCCCCAGTTTGGAGAAAGAGGTGGGAATCACAGGACTTCCATAGATTGGAGGCAGAATACATGATATACAATGCATCTAACACCATAATCTAGCCTAGTGTCAATACTAAATATTTACTCCCAAATATTACTGTATTTTCTAAGTATCTTTATTAGGATAAAAATCTTTTTTTATATGTTTTATGTAACTCAAGAACAATTTCAGGGAGGAAATGGAAAAAATTTCCAAGTGTCACCCAAAGGAAGACATTCTAGAGATGGCTCAGTCACCAGGGTCAAGTCACATCACCTCACTGTGCCTCAGTGTCCCATAAAATGAGAGAGTTAGGCCAGAGCATGAATCTCTAATTCCCTGCTAGCAGTAAAATCCAGCTATCTATTTAGGTATCATAGAGAACTCAAGTTTTTGTAAAATCCTAGGAGCACCTGACGGTAGCAGAAAATGTGCTTACAGTGTTTAGTGACTATAAAGGGAAGAATGAGAAGGGTCTAAACAATCCTCTCAATCTTGCATTTTTCAGTTTAGACTAGGCTTAAGAGGGCAATTGAAATTAGATGCTTCATTTCATCCCACAATAACAATATAATTCTTATTATAATAAAAATTTTAAATACTCTCTTTAAAATCATCCCCAAAAACAAACAGCTTCACCTTACTCAAATGAAACTTAGAGCTGTCTCACGTGGAGGGTTTCAGTGCTTGAGCTACAGTATGGGTGTCAGGATGTGGAAGCAGCTGTCACTGCTTTGTTTTTCATTCACTGTAGGTGGTTGCCAAGCAACAAAATACTATTGTCTGTTTCCATGATCTATCGGCCAGTTCTACTGGTGATAATGCTTTCTACAGTTTAAAAACAGGGCCACCTTTTGGACAAGCAGAAATGAGAAAATTTAAGAATGACAATAACATATATATAAATAAATACACTGAATGTATCCCCAAATTATGTATATACATATATAGCTGTGTGTGGATATACATACATATATTTTGCATTTATGCGTATGTATGTGTGTGACTATATACATTCTTTTTCTACCTACCTCAAAACCTGTCTAAATTTGAGAGGCCAAAAACTAGATTCTGAATCCCTTGAAGGCAAATCAAGGCATGACCTAGGGATATGAAAACATACTAAGAATTGTATTTTCAACAATAGCAGTAATTTCCAGTTTGCCAGATGTATCAAATCTGTCCCTTGAATACAAAGTCCTACAGTCAGAAAGCAATTCTGTCTACTTACATAAAAATAATAATAAATGGAAAGACTTTACTATCTACTTTGGAATTACCTAATATATTTAACATGCTGTATGACTTATGTGCTACCACTGGGTACAAAGATAATAACTGAAATGGGAAAATTCGGTTGCTGTTTACACCCAAGAATCTTAAAATACATTCATTTTTAAAATAATTGAGTTGTTCTCCCTGGAACAGTCTCATGCGATTCCCACTTTGTTTTGATATGGGTCCCTGGGGAATAACAGTCATGCTATGTTATTCTTGCATATTTCACTACTCGCAAATAAAATAACACACAGTGTACTCAATATAAAGTTGTCAACATTAACTTGCCTCAGTTGCTGTTTGTTTTGCATTGACAAGGTTTCTAAAGATAAGAATTACAATATTCTTAGATGTACAGACACAACATCAAAACAGCCTGAAGGAATTAAAGCTTGAAAATACTAGAGGCAATCACGTTTTGAAATGAAGAGAAATCAGTATCATTTATGCATACATATATATTTCTGCAAAGGACCTAAATAACGCCAGAACAATCTTTGGATTTTATGCAATGCTCATCCGTCTTCTTTCACAATATTTCAAAAGCACTTTGCCTTAACTATTTAGTGCATCCCTCTAAAGAACTTTTAAAATTCACTTTTTGAATTCATTACCACTTGCAAATCTATATATTACAAGAAACTGGAATAAACAAAATCCATTACATGGACTGACATTATTAAGAGATAAAGTCTCATATCAAAAGGACAGAGCTAGCAAAACAGAAACAAAGTGTGCTAATAATGAACTAAGTATTATCCAAAACTACCCCGTTCTGGGACAGTCTTCCTCAGCAGAACCCACCCGCCTCCCAGGAGTGCCCATCCGAGTTTCTCCTTCACATTTCACCCCACAAACGACCCACTTTTTCTCCCTCAGCTTCCCAAGCTCACCCACCTGTGTCCTTCCTTCTAACAAGGAACAATTACCATCCCACTTTCTCCATCTTCTTCAGCTCTCTTAGCCACCCATTACTTTCTCCGAACTAGTGGACTCAAACCTGCAGCCCAGTTTGCCACGAACCTCCGCATACGCACTTGTTTCCCTCATTCTCCTAGATATGCTTTAAAAACCTCTACCACGGAACAAATGCAATATTAATAAAAGTAGGGCTACAAGCCAGTTTTTGTGTTGTTTTTTACTTACAGCAGAATGCTGAGAAAGAGAAAGGGAGAAAAGCAGGAGTGTATTTGGAGGAAGGAGGATGGGTGAGGGACTACACACAGCGGAGGATCCTACCCAGCTTCCCCACCTGTCGACCCCACTTCCCCCATGTGCGCGCCGCGGGATGACAACCACAACACTCCAGAACCACCCCCTCCGGGAAGGAGGCGGAGTTACGCCTTCAGCCAATCAGAACCTGCGAACTCCGGGTGTCCAACCTATGGGGTGGCCGTGGTCGTGCAGGGGGGAGGACGTGGGGTGGTCGGGGAGGGGCCGCGTCCGTGGGAGGCGCGCACGTGTCGAGTCCAGGGAGGCAGGGAGGCAGGGAGGCGGGGAGGCGGCAGGCGTCCAGGACCTGAGGCGCGGGCTCTGCACCCTGGCAGCCACCGAGTCCAGCTGCCCAGTGCCTCCTCTGCCTCGGACTCGGCGGGCCAGGACATGATCCCGCCGAGGAAGACACGTCCAAGGTGTCTGAGTTCACCGTGTGAGGGGACAGTCACAAATAACAACAGTACCTAGCGCAGAGGAGAAGGGGAGTAAAGTTTCCGGCCCGCACCACAGCGGAGTCCGCCAAGACAGTGAGGACAAGGAACGCAGGGCGGGAGGGTGACAATCGGGAAGGAAGAGGGCAGCGGGAGGGCTGCGCTAGCAGGACGCCGTCCCAGGTGCTGTGCAGGGGGCGGCGAGCCGCTGGGTGCGCTGTCCAAGGTGCAGGGGAGGTGGGAAGCGCGCGGCGGGCGCGGACCCGGAGCCAACACCGGCTGGCGGCGGCGGGGAGAGCGGGGAACAGCAGTCTGGGGCGCCGGGCACCCCCTAGCTCGTAAAAGTGATAGTGCTGGAGCTGGGATAGAGCGGGGAAGGGCGCGGGGGGCTGCGCGGAAGCCCCCAAGCTTCCAAGGACCCCTCCCCACCAGCCTCACCTCTAGCTCCATTCCCCTCCCCCTCCCCAGAGCCCACTCCCCTCCAAGCCTCTGTCCCGGGGCCGTGGCGGGGGCGGGACCGGGGAACCCCGGCTCCAAGCCCGGACACCCCAGGGATGCTGCGGGCCCCGGAGCTGCTTGCTTACCTGGAGCCGCGGTACCGGGAGCGGGGGCAGCCCGCCGCGCGGAGCCGGGAGCCGGGCGCTGGGCGCGGCGCGGCTCCTCCTCGCCTCGGCGTCCTCCTTCTCCGCTTCTCCCCGACTCCGTCCCGAGCACGAAGCTGCAAGACGCGGCCAGGCTGCCGCTGCGGTTCCCTCTGCTGCCTCCGCCGCCGCTGCCGCAGACAGAGGACGCCCCGTGGCGACTGGAAGCCTGTGTGAGTAGCGGCGCCCGAGAGAGTGGGATCTGCTGAAGACTCCGCGGCTCGGGGCGCGCGGGCGTGCGGGCGTGCGCACGCGCGCCTGCGAGTGTGAATGTGTGTGAGTGTGCGCGCGCGCGCCCACGAGGTGGGGGAGTCGCGAGGGGAGGGGGAGAGAGGCCAAGAGATGCTCGTAGGGACCGAGGCAAAATTCTTTGCCCCCGGAAATCCGTAAAGCCGGAGAAGGAGGATCGAACACGCGTCTCGCCGGGGGGAGCTGCCCGCGGGGCGGCGGCAGAGAGGGAAGGGAAGGCAGCACGGCGAGCGGGCTCTGGATCGGAGCGGGTCTGGGCCGAGCGGAGCGCGCAGCCACGGATGCAGCAGAGGCGGTGCCCGCAGCCCTCGGTCGTGCTGCCCGCTGTAGGGAGGGGCCGAGCCGCTAGCTCCCGCCACCGCCGCCGCCGTCCCGACTTTTTGGCTGTGCGCGGGGGAACAGAAATCAGGACCCCACGGTTGCCACTGCAACCTTGGAGTCTCTCGGCCCACTAAGGGGCCGAGCAGAGGAGCCGGGCGCACGTGGCCGACTACTGGCTGGAGTCCGCGTGTGCAAGCGCTGCGGGAGTGGGAGTGGGCGATGGGCCCACCCCACCGAGTGCGGCCCACCGCCTCTTCTGTGTAGGGATGCGGGGTGGGGAGCAAGAGTGAGGTCTGTGGCGGGTGAGGTGAGCTTGCACGGTCCGGAGGAAGGGAGGGCGTTTCTTACTCCCGGTGCAATGCTGCCTCTTTTTCTCCCCGGAGGCCACTTTTCCTCAAAGTTAATCCACTTCCCAGGTAAAAGTGCCGGTCTTTTCTTTGTTCGGATTCAGCTAACTGTGCAGGCAGCCGAGCATTGCCTCTTTAAAGTCAGGCTCCGCCAGGAAGCGGCCCGTGCGGCCATCGTGGGGCCGCTCTTGGCCTATTAAACCCCACCCTCCTTCGTTCATCCAAGCCACACTGTTATATACCTTAGAAATAAAAATTTTAAACATTTTACACACCCTCCCTCCTAAAAGACATATCGTCCTAGCAGTATTCTTTTCCATGCTTATTTTAAATTATAAGTGCAATTTTATTCACCCAAGAATTTCTTGAAAGATCATAAGGTCTGAATAATACTTGAAAATACCTTTCTTGGGGGCACCTGGGTGGCTCAGTTGGTTAAGCGACTGCCTTCGGCTCAGGTCATGATCCTGGAGTCCCGGGATCGAGTCCCGCATCGGGCTCCCTGCTCGGCAGGGAGTCTGCTTCTCCCTCTGACCCTCCCCCCTCTCATGCTCTATCTCATTCTCTCTCTCAAATAAATAAATAAAAAATCTTAAAAAAAAAAAAAAAAAAGAAAATACCCTTCTTGGCAGGATTCCTTAGCGCAGGGTTTGTGTTTCTCATACTTTTGCATACCCTCCAGTACTTAGCACTGTACCACGTACATTGTGTGTTTTCTATAAATGTTAAATGAATGACATTGTTTTCTAGCTTCACGTATCCTGAAGGCAAAGACTTGGATGCTGGGAAACTCATTACCATCCCACTAGGCTTACTTGATTTTAACTTGCACCATTTCCCTGTGTGTGGCTATTTTCCCCTCTGGCAGCCAGAGCCCCAGTGTAAAAAAAGACTACAGGGAATACTGACCCACTGTGCAGCCTTACCAAAGGGTGCAAGAAGAGAGCACTCTGCAGGGAACCCAATGGGATATCCTGGGTGTAAGAAGGCTAAAACATGCTTTATTTCAGTGCTGGGGGAATCTAACCTCTTAAAATGTGAAAGTCACTGTTCATTAGCAATTTATAATGTCCCTTTTAGAACAGCAGGACAGGAAAAAAGTTTTCAGAGAAATGAATGTTTCTACTAGCTTGCCAGTTACAAGCTTTTCTCTTGTAAAGAGATTTACTTGGTGGACACTGGCCAATATATGCAGGGTCACCCCAGACGACTATTTCTGCTGCAGCACCAAGCCCACATCCTTCCACCTTGGTATTTCTACAATCATCGTCTTAGAAGTAAAAGTCCTCAATTTTACCTTCCATGCTAAATTCCAATTCCTTTGAACTCGGGCTCTTCTATGAGCTGCTTCTGTCTCCACTCATGATATCATAGCTTTGAAATATAACTGAAATAAAGTGAAAATTAAAATGGGTTTATTTGGGAGCTGCCAATGTGTTCTCTAGTGGGGATTCCTTTAAATAACTTCTCTTCTGTCCCTCAATTTACAGTCTTCTTAGGAGCCATTTGTTGTGATATGGAATTCGTATGCTTTTTTATGTTGAACACAAATATATGATATTTAAAATTTTAACTTGAAAGGAAGCTCTAGAACTTGCAGGGGGAACAGAAAAACTCTGACACCCCCAAATAGATTCTTGACAGCCAACCTTTAAAATAGGCATGAGTTAAAATCTTCCAAAATAATTTTAAAGCTTTGTTTTCCTTAGAAAGCTGCCTTTAGGCTTCCCAAGTGCTTGTCTTACTGCGTGAGACAGAAGAATGTAACAAAGTTTTAACTTCTCTGATGACCACCAAAGGGGGCAGTCTTGTCTTTCTAAAAATAAATACATTTATAAGAAGCCAATATTTAAAAATAAGAATGTAGGCTTGTAGCAATCTTAATTTATGTTAGTTTAAAAGATAAACAATAGAAAGGATAACAACGTAAGATATATAGTGTTTATGACCCACTTAAAGATAAAAGTTTGGAGGAACAGCTAGAATTAAAATGCTATAAATCTTAGGTCCTCAAGCTACTTAAACACTAAATAATAAAATGTGCTACTAAGAGATTCACTGTTACATGTGATTATAAGTTGGACTGAGAATCAATAGCATATTCATAAAGGTCCTATTTTTCTTCCTAAAAAGGCCTTGCTCCTTAACATAAGTGCTTTTTTTCAATTTGCAGCAGGGCAATAAACTAGTCAAACATTAACTTTCTTAAAAACACAGTATTGGGGAAAGGTGGGGTATGCAGAGAAACACTTTAACCTGATTTGACCACAACTAACTAATGTATTCTGTCATTCTAAATAAAAAACAAATGTTTTCTACCTCTGAACTGGTAAATTTAGGCTTAGGTGAGATGTATCATGAATTCCAAAGTCAACTCCTCATGCTGGGAGCAAATTGCCCCAAATTCTCTGAAGTGAGGAGGCAGGAACCGTTAGCTGAAGTGCTGCTGTTGATTTTAGTAGTTGTGAGCACACATAAGGAGACAGGTAATTTCCCCAATAATTAGGTCCCAGATCACTTAGTCCATTAGAGTTTTATATGATAAGAATCCTTGACCTGCACCTGGACACAAAGTGCCAACTCGGTACACAGAGTATAGCATGGGAACAAGGAGAAGGCTCAAGTTATGCTGTTTGCATTCATGTTTTTATACATTGCTTTATTCCTGGCATTACTTAGGGCAGCTTAATTATGACTAAAGATCAGGCATCGTAGGAAAGTCAAAAATCAGAGAAAGAACCAAAAAAAATCAGAGAAAAAAAGCAAAGTAAACAGGTTTTTGTCATCATCAGTGCTGACATTTAGGGTACGGGCGAATATATGAAATACCACTGGTTTTTAATAGTTTATGATAAAGTTATGGATTTCCTGGAAGCTGAAGAAAGCGATGTATCCTCTCCTCATGAAAGTGAACATTTGAAGATAAAAAAAATTTTTTTTGAATAAAATTTCAGGAGTTAAAGGAATCCCCTCTGAAACTGAGGTTAAGAACCCCTGTTTAATATACATCCTTTGCACATTGACATTTATAGCTACAGAGAGAGGAATTGGTAGATTTACTAATATCCTCACTTCTGTTTTTGTTCTGATAATTTATTTGTCAACACCAGAAAGATGCATAAGCAAATCAGTAAACCAAACAAGTATTTATTGAATACCTACTTCATAATCAATTCTGTTTCTCATGCTGTGGTTGTTACCAATAAAATGTAAAATACAATCTATCTCTGCCTTTAAAGGGCCTACAGTCTAGCTATCATTATTCTTAGGAACAAAAAAGTAAACATAAGCATAATTTAGCACTTGACCATGTACAGCAAACCCCAGTTTGAATTACCAATACAACTTACTAGGCCATTTGTTAAATAAACCATTCCATTGAAAATTATTAGTTGCCAATGTCTATATGCATGTTTTCGTATTCATATTTCTTAGTAGTAATCACATAGATTATTGCATGATGTATAATGTAAAAAGCTAGTTTATTGCTGTATTCTGAATTTTAGATTGGAGATGCAAAGAAAATTATTGACAAGAAAAAATGGACTGTGTTGGCAATGGCAGCTATGGATTACCTATCACAGGATCCTTGGGCAAAGTGGAATTGATTAGAATATACTAGAGTTCATATTTCCGTTCATCAAAGAATTAGTAGGGGCACCCATGTATTTTGAGATTTCTAGATCTACAAAGACCCAGCAGTCTATTCTTGGAGAATTTTACACAATATTTCATTATAAATTATAAATAAATATAAAATGAATATTATAATATTTATCATTTAACATCATATATTAATGTAATATTTTATTAAGTACTCTCCTTAAAATGTCTTAAATCCCAGGACCCTGGGATCATGATCTGAATTGAAAGCAGATGCTTAACCCACTAAGCCACCCAGATACCCTGGTTAATATAACTTTTAAAAAATAAAACGCCTTCACTCAATTCATGACAAAATGATGAAGAACAGAAAAGTAACAAACCAAGGAAACAAGAAGTTTTCAGTGGTTAAGGCAGTGTTACCATGATCTCCCCTCCCACTCATAGGGTGGCATAGACATAAAGCCAGTCACGAAATTAGAGCCGTGGAAAGCCCAACCATCCATGTATCGAACACTTTACATAGCCTGCCTCCCCAAGGACCCCAGAGGCTTCATGTGGGGAAACCAAGACTGTCAGTCATATCTTTCTACCTTTCCAGAGGCTTAGTGTCATATAAAAGTAGCACTGGGCACCATGTCCTAAGATCTCAGTTCAATCCTAGTTTGGCCAACAACTTGCTGTGAGACCTGGGGCAGCTCACTTTTGGAGCATCGGGTGGTCCTCCTGTGTAATATAGAGAAGAGTAACTGCCTCATTCGTTAAGACAATTACATGAAATAATGTGAGGAAGAGGCTCTCACATTGTAGGAGCTAAGTGACTCTGTGCAATTTGGGATCTAAATAATTAAAAAAAAATTATATATATATCCACATATATATACATATATATGGATATATATATATATGTATGGATACATATATATATGTATATATATGTGGCAGAAAATTGGAACACATACGTTAAATGAATGGGAGGCTCCTGCAGAAATTCTGGAAGCTTTTGTTAGATTATAACTTAAATAATGTTGAACTGATTTGATGATTCCTGGGAGTCCCTTCCAAGGATATTTTAGGAAAACCACAGACAACCAAAAGTTGGCAGAAACAGACACATGCAGAAAATTGTGGGTTCCATAATTCTAGAGGTGCTGTAATTCTATAAATTCTACTGCTATTGCAAAACCCAAGCTTTTGTGTTCATTTGTTTTTAATTAGGCTCTGTTTTTTCTGTCACACAGATTCTGCCTCCTCAGTGTTGCTTTGCCCTGCGAATATAGCTATGCGAACATTTATTTTACAGATTAATACCAACAGTAATTTTTTTAAACAAGAATAATTCACTATTCACTATTTTCTCCCCCTTAATTGTAAAAACAGTGCATGTGCTCATTGGGGGAAAAATAGACAATGTAGAAATGTATAAAGAAGAGAAGAATTGCTGTAACATCACCTCTCAAGGACCAACCACCATTACTATTTTAGTATATACCCTTCCAGACATTTTATTTGCATAGATTTATTCTTTTAAAAGTCATTCAAGTCAATGTTCAGCCATTTAAATGCATACTAGCATTTTAGTAAAAACGGTTAAACAGTTCCACAAAAAGGTTCAAATGTGGAGTTTTCTTCCCTCTCATACTCTTTCTTTCCAAGATAGGCCCTCAGCTCAGCATGTCCTTTAAACAGGATTTTAACTAGGATTTTAACTAGTCATCTTTGGAAACTTCCCTTCCAATTTCCCCACTTTCACAACTTCTAACAGTACTTCTTAATGACCCTTTAAAAACTTAATCTCACCTTGAGCTGACTTGATCTGGAGTCACAAGCCCTGCTCCTTGGCCTCTGGCCATTCTGTGGGTGCTTTGCATTACTTAACCTCCACCCCCAAGATGAGGTCCAGCTCTGACCTTGGATCTGGTACTGCATTCCCTGATGGAGCAAAAAAGATTCTTGATTTCAATAAGTAACCAGAGTGTTCGTTGGTGTGACCATCTACCGGTTCTACAGAAGGTTGGCATAGTGGTGAATTATTTGAGTTCATGTTTTATGTCAATTGCTGCAGGCAAAATTTGGGAAGTTGGTTTTATTTTGCTTTTAAGAATCTATAAACAGTCCTTCACAATGCAAATGCTGGCTATAATTCCAATAGAATCTCCAACTTTAGCAATTGAGCATGTTCACTCTTTTACCCAGAAGCTATGGTTATTAATGAAACATATAACAATGTTTGTTTATAATTTTGCCAGTTTGCTAGTTGCACAGAGAGCTGCAGGTTTCCAAAGTAAAACAACCACAACCCAACCTATCCCTGTGCAAATCCAAGAGACCAGGACTTCTGGTGCCACTTCTTAAAATGAGAGCTAAAGAACTGACTGTAGGAAGGAAGGAAAAAAAGAAAACAAGGTGAAATTAATTACATACAGGAGTTCTCTGAGGAATATAGACCCTACATTGTGAATTATGAAAGTTTTAAGTAAGTTACAACATCGTATGTCCAACTCATAAAAGAAAATAATGAGATAATAAAATGCAATATATGAGACAAGCTATAATCTTGGAAATTGTATACAGGGAATAACAATATGTATTAAAAAGTTTTCAAGAATTGATAACATGTCTCCAGCATTGATCAAAGGAGAGAGCCATCAAATTTAGCAAATTAGAGAGTTTCAGCAACTAGAAAGGTATACTCTTTTTTTTTTATTCTTATGTTAATCCCCATACATTACATCATTAGTTTTAGATGTAGTGTTCCATGATTCATTGTTTGTGCATAACACCCAGTGCTCCATGCAGAATGTGCCCTCCTCAATACCCATTACCAGGCTAACCCATCCTCCCACCCCCCTCCCCTCTAGAACCCTCAGTTTGTTTTTCAGAGTCCATCGTCTCTCATGGTTCGTCTACCCCTCCGATTTCCCCTGCTTCATTCTTCCCCTCCTGCTGCCTTCTTCTTCTTCTTTTTTTTTTTTAACATATATTGCATTATTTGTTTCAGAGGTAGAGATCTGAGATTCAACAGTCTTGCACAATTCACAGTGCTTACCAGAGCACATACCCTCCCCAGTGTCTATTACCCAGTCACCCCATCCCTCCCACCCCACCCCCCACTCCAGCAACCCTCAATTTGTTTCCTGCGATTAAGAAGTGCTGTGAATTGTGCAAGACTGTTGAATCTCAGATCTGTACCTCTGAAACAAATAATGCAATATATGTTAAGAAAAAAAAAAAGAAGAAGAAGGTAGCGGGAGGGGAAGAATGAAGCGGGGGAAATCGGAGGGGTAGACGAACCATGAGAGACGATGGACTCTGAAAAACAAACAGGGTTCTAGAGGGGAGGGGGGTGGGAGGATGGGTTAGCCTGGTGGTGGGTATTGAGGAGGGCACATTCTGCATGGAGCACTGGGTGTTGTGCACAAACAATGAATCATGGAACACTTCATCTAAAACTAATGATGTAATGTATGGGGATTAACATAAGAATAAAAAAAATAAAAATAAAAATAAATCTCCTAACTTGAAAAAAAAAAAAAGAATTCCTCATATCAGTGAGGTCATATGATACAGGTCTTTCTCTTTTTGACTTATTTCGCTCAACATAATACTCTCCAGTTCCATCCACGTCGTTGCAAATGGCAAGATCTCATTCCTTTTGATGGCTGCATAATATTCCATTGTATATATATACCACATCTTCTTTATCCATTCATCTGTTGATGGACATCTTGGCTCTTTCCACAGTTTGGCTATTGTGGACATTGCTGCTATAAACATTGGGGTGCACGTACCCTTTCGGATCCCTACTTTTGTATCTTTGGGGTAAATACCCAGTAGTGCAATTGCTGGATTGTATATGGTAGCTCTATTTTCAACTTTTTGAGGAACCTCCATACTGTTTTCCAGAGTGGTTGCACCAGCTTGCATTCCCACCAACAGTGTAGGAGGGTTCCCCTTTCTCCGCATCCCCGCCAACATCTGTCGTTTCCTGACTTGTTACTTTTAGCCATTCTGACTGGTGTGAGGTGGTATCTCATTGAGGTTTTGATTTGGATTTCCCTGATGCCGAGCGATATTGAGCACTTTTTCATGTGTCTGTTGGCCATTTGGATGTCTTCTTTGGAAAAATGTCTGTTCATGTCTTATGCCCATTTCTTGATTGAATTCTTTGTTCTTTGGGTGTTGAGTTTGATGAGTTCTTTATAGATTTTGGATACTAGCCCTTTATCTGATATGTCATTTGCAAATATCTTCTCCCATTCTGTCAGTTGTCTTTTGGTTTTGTTGGCTGTTTCCTTTGCTTTGCAAAAGCTTTTTATCTTGATGAAGTCCCAATAGTTCATTTTTGCCCTTGCTTCCCTTGCCTTTGGCGATGTTTCTAGGAAGAAGTTGCTTCGGCTGAGGTCAAAGAGGTTGCTGCCTGTGTTCTCCTTTAGGATTTTGATGGACTCCTGTCTCACATTGAGGTCTTTCAACCATTTGGAGTCTATTTTTGTGTGTGGTGTAAGGAAATGGTACAGTTTCATTCTTCTGCATGTGGCTATCCAATTTTCCCAACACCATTTGTTGAAGAGACTGTCTTTTTTCCATTGGACATTCTAGAAAGGTATACTCTTATTGCACAGGATCACTTATCTTGATTCTTTCCTGTGCTAGATGCCATAAGATGCCAATTCACAACATTAAAGCTGAAAGGTAAGGTGAGGGCAGAAACAGAAAATCTGAGACTGGGAGAGAGGATGAGGCCAGTGCTCCAGAACCAAGTCCTTGAGTGTTGAGTATGTGAGTGCTCCATGTGAAACACGGCTTGGTCAAAGCTCAGAGATGGATGCTGTGCACCTTCAATTCGTTTGACCCATCCTTAAAAATCAGTCTTTAAATTATAATAAAAACATATTTGACCAGAATAACTAAGAAAAGTGGAAATAAGTACAAAAATCGTTTTAATTACTTTCTGCTAAAATATAGTATGCTTCATATCCTTTAACCTAAACTTCACAAATTAGAATCACTAGAGTAGTTTTTATAGTTAGCATAGAAAAGTAAAAATATGTGATTTAAGATCAGATTAAGCTAGATTTAAATCATAGCTTTGTCACTCTCTGAGTGAAATTGGGTAAGTTTCTTTAACCTCTTTAAGCCTCCATTTCCTCATCGGAAAATAGCGGTAAGTTAATACCTGTTAAAATGTTTTGTGAAGATTAATGAGACAATACTCAGCATTTCCTTTCCTAATGTTGGCATGCCCCTGGGGGCTACTGAAGGTACATAGAGTTTACTCTCTGTGATGGTTAATTTTATGTGTCAACCTGACTGTACCATAGGGTACCCAGAGATTTGGCTAAACATTACTTCTGTATGTCTATGAGCGTGTCTCTGGATGAGATTGGAATTTCAAACAGTGGACTGAGGAAAGCAGATTGCCCACCCCAATGTGGGTGGGCATCATCCTATCTGCTGAGGACCTGAATGGAACAAAAAAGCAGAAAGGAGAATTTGCTCTCTCTGTTTGACATTGGTCCTGATTCTCAGGCCTTTGGACTGCAACCAGAACTACACCATTGGCTTTCCTAGGTGTCCAGCCTGCAGACAGCCAATCGTGGGACTTCTCAGCCTCCATAATCATGTGAGCCAATTCCTTCTAATAAATCTCTTTAAATATGAATATTGGTTCTGTTTCTCTGCAGCACCCTAACATACCTTCCTCCATTACTAAATGGACCTTTACGTTGCCATGTCTACTTTATGATATTTCTTCAAGATGTCAGCTGTCTCTTCTTGTTTCTATCAGTTACTCTAATCTTAGCTTCTTGTCTGCTCCAAAGAGAATTCCGTTGCCCAGACTTGGAAATACCTGTTTTTCACTACAGTCTCTTTTTACTTCAGACTGTATTCTGAATATATAAAGTATTATTGGGATTTGGTTTTTCAGATATATTGATATCTGAAAAAGAACAACCCAGCAGAAAAGGCATACATCTGCCCTTCCTCCTTCCTGCTCAACTCTACACCCCTCATATCATACCACGTATTCACCCTTGTAAATCAGTTTCTTGTGATTTCAGCTAGTGTGAATCAGTCCCTCAGAGCCAGACCACTACTCAGCTTTTTTGCAACTGCAAAACTGTGGACCAAGCCCCAAACGATGAAGGTTTCATTAAGGGTTACATCCTGTGTGACCCAGCCTGAAACATTCAGTGTTTCATATCATAAAAATCACAACATGAGTTTTTGAAAATTACTGAACTCAATTTTTTTCTTTTTTTTAATTTTTATTTTATTATGTTATGTTAGTCACCATACAATACATCATTAGTTTTTGATGTAGTGATCCACGCTTCATTGTTTTCGTATAACACCCCGTGCTCCATGCAGTACGTGCCCTCCTTAATACCCATCACTGGGCTAACCCATCCTCCCACCCCCCTCCCCTCTAACACCCTCAGTTTTTTTCTCAGAGTCCATAGTCTCTCATGGTTCATCTCTCCCTCCGATTCCCCCCCTTCATTTTTCCCTTCCTTCTCCTAATGTCCTCCATGCTATTCCTTATATTCCACAAATGAGTGAAACCATATGATAATTGACTTTCTCTGCTTGACTTATTTCACTTAGCATAATCTCCTCCAGTCCCATCCATGTTGATGTAAAAGTTGGGTATTCATCCTTTCTGATGGCTGAGTAATATTCCATTGTATATATGGACCACATCTTCTTTATCCATTCATCTGTTGAAGGGCATCTCAGCTTTTTCCACAGTTTGGCTATTGTGGACATTGCTGCTATGAACATTGGTGTGCATATGGCCCTTCTTTTCACTACATCTGTGTCTTTGGGGTAAGTACCCAATAGTGCAATTGCTGGGCCATAGGGTAGCTCTATTTTTAATTTTTTGAGGAACCTCCACACTGTTTTCCAAAGTGACTGTACCAACTTGCATTCCCACCAACAGTGTAAGAGGGTTCTCCTTTCTCCACAACCTCTCCAACATTTGTTGTTTCTTGCCTTGTCTATTTTTGCCATTCTAACTGGTGTAAGGTGGTATCTCAATGTGGTTTTGATTTGAATTTCCCTGATGGCTAATGATGATGAACATTTTTTTCATGTGTCTGTTTGCCATTTGTATGTCTTCTTTGGAGAAGTGTCTGTTCATGTCTTCTGCCCATTTTTGACTTATTATTTGTTTTTTGGGTGTTGAGTTTGAGAAGTTCTTTATAGATCTTGGATACTAGCCTTTTATCTGTAGTGTCATTTGCAAATATCTTCTCCCATTCTGTGGGTTGCCTCTTTGTTTTGTTGACTGTTTCCTTTGCTTTTTCAATTTCTTTTTCATATTTAAGATACTACTCCAAGAGTTAAGCTTTCACATGCAAAGTGTATATATTTATACTTCTTAATCTGTGGTATATGAGAGATTTAATCAAAATATAAAGAAGCGTTTCTTGACAAAGAAAATGATTCTATCCAAATTGAGTTAAGAAAGACAGTGGGATTGTCCCCTTTATATATGTGCTCATACATACATATATACATACATACATACATACATATAGATATATATGTATATACATACACACGCATATATATATATCTTTTTAAATGGATCTAAATAAAAGTATTTATGCATAATACTTTCTAAAGCCAGACACTGATGGTCAACTAAGTACTCTTTTAGTCAGATGATTCTCTGATGCTATAGAATAGAAAAATCCAGACTAGGATGTTATTTTGATACATTTTAATAGTTTTATTTCATGACAATTATAGAAGGAAAAATGAAAAGAAATGGAAATTGGCTTTTAGCAGCTGTTTTAGTGAGATAATCTCCATTTAGATTTCTAGAAATGGAGATAGTAGTTTGGGAGAGAAGGAACAAGATTTTGTTCTAATTGTGGTAAAAGATCTTGTATTAAAGATCTTGTTCTTGTTGTGTGGAGAGAGAGAAAGAGAAAATGATATGCTAGGCTACCTGCTATGGACTGAATGTTTGTGTTCCTCCCCCCCAAAATCCACATGATCCTAACCCCTAAAGTGATGGTATCAGTATTAGGATGTGGGGCTTTGGGGAGGACACACCTATTAGGTCATGAGGGTAGAGCCCTCATGAATGGGATTAGTGTCTTTACAAGAAGAAATAAGAGAGCTTCCTTTCCACTCTGTAAGAGTATGAGAAGGAGATGGTCATCAGCAAGCCAGGAAGATAGCCTTCGTCAACCCTAGGATCTGCAAGCACTCTGATCTTGGACATCCTAACTTTCAGAACTGTGAGAAATAAATGTTGGTTTAAGCCACCCAGTCTATGGTATTCTGTTATAGCAGCCTGAACTAAGATACTACCCCAAGAATTACTGTAGTAGTTGTGTTTTACTTTAACTGCCATGTAGTAATCTGTTCTTGGACTAGAAGACTGTTAGAATTTCCAGGGAATCATTAACGTCTTGCTAACAACCTTGCATAATTATGTGAATGTGTATGTGTTTTACTGGTATAGACTTGTCATTAATACAATTAACTAGAATCTTGTTTCGTTCTTAAAGTGGAAATGTCAGTTATGACTTGGGTTTGGCTTATATTTTTCTAAAGCCATTTTTACTCTCTTTTCAGATTTCATGTTATGCATGATTACCTGTAGCTAGATGCAAATAAAATAGATGCTTTAAACTTTTTAGTGAGTCTCACAAGGCTCTCTTTTTGAGCATCCTAAGCATATGCAAGAAATACATTCTATATGTATGCAGAACCACAATCACAATTAAACCTTCACGGTTTAATCGACATCCCTTAAGAAGGCAGTGTTTGCCCAGAACTACTATTTCACAAAATCCTTCTAATGACTGCATCACTCTGGAAACCAATGCAATTGACTTGTAAATTCTGCAACTGGAATAAGATGAGGGGTATGAGGGACAATGCTTCCAAATTCAATCCATGCTTTGAATTTGCTTTTTAATTTATTTTCCAGGTTTTTTTCTTTTTCTAGCCTGTTGTAATGGTACTTTATTGTAGACTGTTGATTTATTTATGAGGAGTGAAGATGGAAAATACACCCTAATGCCAGAAAGCCTGGGTTCAAGCCATGGGTCTCCCACTTACTGTCTTACTTTAAGTAAATGATTTTACCAACTCTTGCTCCGTTTTTTCATCTCTAAATTAGACATAATGGCAATGCTCATCTCACAAAGTTATTAGGAGCAAGATTAAATTTTTCACATAAAAATTTTATAAAATCTAAGGTATCATGTAAATGCTGAAATATTTGGGGGTTATTACTACAGTTGTTACTATTTTAAAATATTAATATTTTAAAAGCTAAGTATAGTAACACAGTCAACCATGAACTAATTTACTTGGCACAGTTTCTAGAGCAAAATAAAGAACGCACTTGCAAAGTGAGTTCATCTCACACTCCTGTTTTGCCCAACTAGGGCTCAGAACTAGTAAGGTGTTCAGTACATCATGCTATTTATTCCCTTCTTTTAAATCAACTTTATTTCATCTCAGTCCTCCTGTACCTTTCTTCTTGTTTCATGTTGTAGAGATTTTTTTTTTTTGCAATAAGCAAATAACCATAAGAACTGTGAAAAACGCCCATAGTACCTCCCATCTAAGAATCACATGCGCTCTTTATAAACACATTAATGATCCTCACACAACATTGTCTACCTTGAATGTTTTCACATCTTTTTATCATGCATGTCTGCCTCGTTTAAAATCACAGGGCAGGAACTCTGTCTAATTCTATTTGTAAATCAGGGAGAGAGCATTGTTGTTCAGTAAATGCCAAGAAGCAACAGCATCCATGTGAGGTGAATAGCTGGAAATTATTATTTCTGTGTATAGTGAGGTGAAAATAAAATGGGTCCTTAAGAATTTTCAAAGCATTCTCCTATCGATTATCTCGTTTGTCCATCACGCTGACATTCTGAGGAAGCTAGAGAGGGCAGTTTTGCTGTTAGCCTCCTTGTCTGAAGGCAGAACACGAGACTAAGAGGTTAAATGCCTTGTCCAGGGCCCTGTGGCAAGTCCGCAGCACAGCTGGAGGGGAATCAGAACCCGTGCTCTCCTCACCTGATGCTGTAGGGACTTCATAGCAGGAACGATGACGGGTCTGGGAGCATGTCAAGAAGCATCGAAAAGCTTATCTATTTTTTTCCCCTTGCATTTCAGCACTTAATTCTGACCCTGGCCCACACCAAGTGCTTAATAAAGAGTTGTTTAATTAATTAATTAATTAATTAATTAATTAGTATTATGGATATCCTATCAGCAGGACTCAAGGGTTAATTATTGCATCGTGACATCCTTGCTATGTAGCCTGCTGCTCAACCCACAAAAACCATTCTGTATGGCTAATTTTCTGTTGCTGATCCTTGTGATGCCAGTTTTCAGGACTATTTTCCAGTCCTATCAATTCTCCTGCCAAGTTGCTACCTCTGTTCAGTAGCTCAGGCACAGAGCCACGTCTCTAGTAGACTCAACTATAACCTGCAATATGCAATAAATGGAAGGGCCTTAAAAAGTGTAAGTTTGGGGCGCCTGGGTGGCTCAGTTGGTTAAACGACTGCCTTCGGCTCAGTTCATGATCCTGAAGTCCCGGGATCGAGTCCCGCATCGGGCTCCCTGCTCAGCGGGGAGTCTGCTTCTCCCTCTGACCCTCCTCCCTCTCATGATCTCTGTCTCTCATTCTCTCTCTCTCAAATAAATAAATAAAATCTTTTTAAAAAAAAGTGTAAGTTTAACTTTTCATTTCATGAAGGAAATGTGTGATGTGCTTACTGCGAAAATTTTCTGGGCCATCCAGAAATCAGAAACTGATACCGGGACACACACAACTTACAGTTGAGAGTCTGCTATGAATGCCCTCTGTTCATGCTAATGTCATATGCAAGTTCTAAGACATTTGTGTGCTATATTGAGCTTTGGAAAAGTGTTGGGCACACAGGTGTGGATTGTCAATAGGTGAGCTGGGGAATAGTAGTAATGAAGAGATGTGAGAATGGCCATGAGCTTAGTGGCTGCTTTTCTTAGATGGGGCAGGAAATGATCGGTAATTCAGTTAGCTAGCCCAGATTTGAGCTGAAGGAATTGCTCACATAGTAGTTGCTAGAGTGTCCTACAACCCTCAAAGGTGCTATCCAATAACAGTGTACGTGTTTGATATGTATACTAGCTTAGAGAACAAGTCATTATCCTCAACATCCTTTCTATGTGTGCTATCATTTTACAGATGTATTTTAGTCATTTAGTAGCATTTTGGCTAATTATCTTTTCAAAATGGTTCATCAAGGAAGTCAGTAGTTGAGCTTACTAAGTCTTATTTCTTAGAATCACGATCAATTCAACAGACTACCAACCCTTTCTCACCCACACAGACTCTATTAAACACACGTATTGTTGAATTACAGCTAACATCATGTCCTTAATTCATTTTTTCATTTTCCAGAAAAAGCCACAAAACTTCAAGCTGTTTCTCTTAGAAGAAAATCTTATTTAGAATGAATACCTTATGATGATATATTCTAATACCATTTTGAATAATTATAGACTATACAACCCTGGATTCATTAAAACATCCAGTATCAAAATGTGGTAGTTCAATTTTATTAACCCCTCATTAAAGCCATCTGAGACTTTAGGTATGTTCCCAACTTTTCTTATCAAGTGAGGGGTCTGAGAGACATGCAGAGAAAATGACAGGTGAAAGTGGGTCTCAACTCCTTAAGTCCCCTCTATGTTTATTGTGCTTGACCTTTAATTTCCATACACTTATTAGGCACATATTAGCCAATGTCTCTGAACAGGGCAAAAGAATATATACACACATACATATTGACACTAGCTAAATTAACAGGCCTAGATATCGAACTATCTTAACCTGTCCTATTCAAAGTAAAGCATAGAAAAATACCTGTTAGGAATACTCAAGTAGGGAAATTCACTTTTATCAATAGGAATGAACAAATGAATGGCCTAGAAGCAACATAATAATGCCTTGCTTTTTGGTGTTCTGTTAATTCTACAGTACATTTCACTGTACTGAATATACTTTATACAGCATTGTTTTTGTTAAATATCAAATGTTTTAATACATGCTTTTTTTTTTTCTAAAGGTTTTATTTATTTATTAGAATGAGAGAGAGAGAGCATGAGAGGGGGGAGGGTCAGAGGGAGAAGCAGACTCCCTGCCGAGCAGGGAGCCCAATGTGGGACTCGATCCCGGGACTCCAGGATCATGACCTGAGCCGAAGGCAGTGGCTTAACCAACTGAGCCACCCAGGCGCCCTTAATACATGCTTTTAAAAGTGATTCTGTTATTTCTTCTTAAAATTGTGTTTAAAAATAATTATTAACTAATTTTTTTGTTGTAAATCTGTATTTTTGCATATGAAGTTGTTTAAAGACTCACCTCTGCTCTATTTTTTTTTAATTTTTATTGTTATGTTAATCACCATACATTACATCATTAGTTTTTGATGTAGTGTTCCATGATTCATTGTGCATCTGCTCTAATTTTTAATTGAGTATTGAGCATCTCCTACGTTTTAGGCGTTGTGATGAAATACACCAATCACTTCCTGTAAGGCATATATTATTCTCATTTTTTATAGATGACAAAGCTCTGTTTAGAAAAGGTAAATAAGGGGCGCCTGGGTGGCTCAGTTGGTTAAGCGACTGCCTTCGGCTCAGGTCATGATCCTGGAGTCCCAGAATCGAGTCCCGCGCCGGCTCCCTGCTCGGCGGGGAGTCTGCTTCTCCCTCTGACCCTCCTCCCTCTCATGCTCTCTGTTTCTCATTCTCTCTCTCACAAATAAATAAAATCTTAAAAAAAAAAAGATTAAGGAAAAGGTAAGTAAGTTTCCAAGGTAAGAAAACTAATAAGGGTTAGAATCTGCCTGGGAATCCAGATCTGTCTTTCTCTGAGGCCTCTGCCCTTGTCAGTACATCCTGTGGGCTCTCAAATTTGAAAACCATCAAGTTTTAATATAGATGTACTTACTGGCACACATACATATATACAAGCAGAGTAGGATTCTTTCCTTTTTAAAAATAGTCTTGGCATCCGAAACACAATTGCATTGGAAAGACATGAGCATTAGTGGTGAACTTTGGACATTTTGGTATATACCTGCCTTGGCTAACTTTTGCAAAATCTTAATTAGCATTAGGCCAACCTTGATAAATCATCTTTGCTCATAGTAAAATAAATATGATTTGTGAAAGAGACAGTTGCCAATTCTCTGCACTTTTAAACAGTTGTGTCATCAGGTATAAAAACTACCAGTAGATTTAATAAGCCATTTATTTTTATAATGAGAGAAACCCTTATTATTCACTAAGAATAGACTGCATTTGGGGATACTATAATAGATGGCAGAAACAATTGAAATTCTGAATACATTAGAACCACAGCATGTTGCAGACCAATTAAAATTGACAACCAAGTGAAGCAAATACACATGGATAAATATAGAAAATTCAAGTTGTTATGAGGGTGGTTCCCCTCCCCTCTGCCTTTTCTCTTACTAGGTGGTATTTTTCTTTCTTCTGAATATTCCAGTTCATTTTGTTAATTTTTTTCTGCTTGGCTTCTGAATTTTAATCAAATTGAATGCTTACAGATATAAAATTTTAATTCATAGAGTACCTTGGCACTTTGATGTATTTAGTGCCCTGATTTTGGGAAACTATCACTAACTAGAAATACTAGCTTTTGTAGATAATATATAATTTTCATAATCTTAAACCAAGATGGGAAAAAATAGATACTGTGCTTAATGTTTCAGCCACGTGTTCACCTTTCTGTATTAAATTAGTATTGGCAGCTGAGTAGGAGATTACAGGGTATAGCTGCTTTAACCTTCAGCAG
Source organism: Mirounga angustirostris (assembly GCF_029215605.1). Taxonomy (NCBI): domain Eukaryota; kingdom Metazoa; phylum Chordata; class Mammalia; order Carnivora; family Phocidae; genus Mirounga; species Mirounga angustirostris. The sequence continues at coordinate 53,774,744 of NW_026991711.1, forward strand.
TAAATGGTGCTGCTGAATTGCCTCCATGTGCCTCTAAAGCCCAAGAAGCTTAAAAATACACGTTTGATGCTGAAGATGAGAAAACACAGTAAATTAGCATCACTTGGGGTGGGGGGAGAGTTAAGACTAAATATATTGCTAATGGAGATTGTGGAATTTTTTTTTCTGAAGTTCTTTTTTTTTTAATTTTTAATTTTTTTTTTTTAAAGATTTTATTTGACAGAGAGAGACACAGCGAGAGAGGGAACACAAGCAGAGGGAGTGGGAGAGGGAGAAGCAGGCTTCCCGCGAGCAGGGAGCCCGACGTGGGGCTCGATCCCAGGACTCTGGGATCATGACCCAAGCCCAAGGCAGACGCCTAACGACTGGGCCACCCAGGCGCCCCTTCCTGAAGTTCTTGAAGAAAGTTTTGCATAAGGCCTGTCTGACTTTAGAAAATTACATTTGATATAACAACATAAACAATAGCACTGCTTGAGTACCTACTATGGATCATGCATTGTACTGGATGCTTACGTTATCTAGTTTCATTTTCATGATATCCTTATGGACATCATGTGATTTGGGGTACTATACATGTGATCAAAATGATGCTCGAAGTTAATTCTGTACCCACGGTCCTATAATTAGAGGTTGTACGATTAGGGCACCATACCAGTGCCCATTCTGATGTCAGTGACCTAACTACATCAACTGCACATTAGTTCTTTCTCTGTCAAAAAATACAATAAAGTATTTATTCATAAATGTATCATAATGTTTGGAGGAAAAAAGTTTTGAGAGGACAGCTAGGTACAATCCTAATACAAACAAAATGTCATTTAAACACAGGTGCAGTCCTGGCCTGAAATTGATTTTTAACCTACATCTTTTTTGAAGAGAGAGCATCTGTAATGTATATGGGGACTAGCGGGGGAGGAGAAATACAGCTGTCTTAGCAGCACTGAAAGAAAAGGAGCAAGTTAAATGCTTTCTACTCTCAGACAAGATTAATAATCCTTAAGTACTGTTCTGTTTAATAAATTGTGACAGAGTTACTCAATGTGAGTCTGGAAAAGGACAATGGTTGGGCTCCTTGTAAGTAATGCTCTTTAAAAATGGAGGTTGGATTTATATTATTGTAAAAACAAATAGGTTTGGGGTGAGGGGAATGTTTCCTTACTGAATTAACTTGTAAAAAGGTAGCGAACAGTGCCATCTACTGGGCTTTAATGTTCTCTTTGTTGGAGGTTTTGCAGATGATCATGGGATTGGTGTGCACGTTGAACACACAGACAACACAAATAAGACAGAAATTTAAAAAGTCCTTTGTTATCTGTCATGAAGATTGCAAGAGTTTTTTAAATAGCTGTGTTTGTTTCTTTACTAATACATCCTAAGTCATTTTCCTATTGGTATTAAAAGAAATATGCAATAAAAATAATTGTCTTCACAGAGATCTACTTTGATTTAAAAAAAAAAAACTTTCTAGAAGGAAAGTTAAATGACCTTACATGGAAGCATAATCAAATAAAAATTGAGAAGAACTTCCACAGGTTTGTGAAATAATCCTTCTCCTCTGCTCAGCTGACAATTCTCCCATCCATCCTCAGTCTGATTTACCTCAGAGGCTAGCGTATTACCTTCTTTACAAAGAAAAGGATGAAAAGAGGAACATTTTTCCCAGTGAGGAGGCTCAGAGGTATGTACACATGCTCATTTTATGTTACCACACGGAGAAGAAGGGGTTGGATGTGTTGCCCCCGACACTTTCCCGGGGGGACTCAGCGTGCTGGGTCATCTGGCTTCTCTCCCAGCCAGTGTGCACTCATTTGTGCACCAGATGGCTTGTGAGCCATTCCCTGGCAACATGCCAACACAGTGTTTCTCGAATTGTGGTCCTCAGACCACCTGTATCAGCATCATCTGGGGAGCTGGTGAAAGACACAAGTTCTCAGCCTAGTCCTAAGACATGCTGAATCTTTTTTTTTTTAAAGATTTATTTATTTATTTATTTGAGAGAGAGAGAATGAGAGAAAGCACATGAGAGGGGGGAGGGTCAGAGGGAGAAGCAGACTCCCCGCTGAGCAGGGAGCCCGATGTGGGACTTGATCCCGGGACTCCAGGATCATGACCCGACCTGAAGGCAGTCGCTTAACCAACTGAGCCACCCAGGTGCCCCGACATGCTGAATCTTAAACCTCTGGTCTGGCACCCAGACGCTTTCACTTAATGGGTTAATTCTTAAGCACGTTGGAGTTTGAAGATCACTGTCTAGAACCTTGGAATTACTTACTCTGTAGCTTCAGTGGTGTCTAAGATCAAACTACAGGTGGGTAAGCCTCCAGTGATCCATTCTAGGCCTTTTTTCAGAGGACTGTCTGGAACAGTATGTGCCTGAACATCAGCACCATTGGTGGTACTTTTAAAAGTTGTACGTTCCTGGGTCTCCTCTCAGTGATTCTAATTCACAGGGTAGCCCCCTAGGCCATACCAATGTACGCAATATTCCTGCAGCTCTAGGGAAACTCCAGGACTCTACAAAGTTAAGTCCTCAGGAAAACTATGGAGCAGACAGCATTTGTTGGCTGTCTCCCCACAGCCTTTTGAGTGCACCCCTTCCTCTTGGCACCCTGCCTCCCTGTGGGCCCCTCTTCTGTCTTTTAGTCCTTAGACTCAGATTCTTTTCATTCATCCCATTCTGGATGGCAACTAACCTCTCCCAGATCGTTAGCTTTTAATGAACTTACATGCACACAGGATAGCCATAAAGTCTAGGAACAAATATTATTTTGTCAGATATTGTGATGTAATAACCATAAACCATTTATTTTATATCTGACTATGTTTTCAGACTTGGTGCTGTTCCTTTAGTTAAACTGTCAATTGCTTTGACTTGCTAAAGACTTCCAGGTTTTTACGGTGATGGGCAGGTGTGGATCACAGAGCACACTGTGAATGGTGTGGCTGTGTAGACAGAAGCTTGGTTATCCAGCCTTTTGTGGAAGTATGCTCACATGAGGTATTGCCTATCTTGGCAAGGCTGGTGCACACCATGGAGGCAGTGGGGCCTCCTGAGCATCGGCGAAACATTCCTGTCTCTGACTTCCCCAACACGCAACAGTGACACCAGGGAAGACATCCCGAGAACCGTGAACTCCCTCTTTTCACTTATGCACAGCCAGTTCAGCCATCAAACCCAGCCTGGGTCTAAGCTCCTATGAAGCCTTCTCCTAGGTTCGCCCTGTCCATAGCGCTGTCTTCCTTCTCTAAAACCATGGTACTTACGGTCTGAGTCACTACATGACAACTAGTTACAGACTGTTTTTAAATAGCTCTTAAGTTGTGGTGAAGAAGAAAGGCATAAAGAAGAATGATTTAAAAGTGAAAATTTGCAAACAAAAAAAAAGTGAAATTTTACAATGATTAGTAATGAGTATTATTATTACAATGATCTTTCCAGCTCACTGAAAACATGCTCATTGGAGGCAAGGACCATGTCTTATATTTATTTGCATCTTTCATAGTATCTCACAAAGGCCACATGCTTAATAAATAGTTGTTCTTTTGATGCAACTTTTTCTCCTACCTCTCCTCAAGAATAAGACATAAATAGCAATTTTTTGAGTCGCAAAGGCTCTGTTAATGTAGGGTTTGTTGACTATTCTGCAGATTGGTGATTACAAAGTCAGAGCAGGATGTGTCTCAGATTCAGATAATCTCTGGACATGATTATCTTTTCATTCAAATTCAGTCCCATCCCAGACCAAGTCCTTCTTTCTTCATGGTCTTAGAAACCTATGTACTTCATTCAATCAAGCTCTCTTTGGTTCTCCCCACTATTTCCTTTATATAGAACTGCTCCTGAGGCAATTCCATTATTATCTAAGCAGAACTTTTGTCCTGTTCCCCAGAGTCTTCCACAGCCATAAGACACATCCCCATCTCAGCCATTGTTGGTTTACCTTTTCCAATGGGTCACAACTCCAGCTACACATCAGAAACATTGGGTAACTTTGTAAAATGCTGATTCCCAAGCTTCCTAAACAAGTTTGATTTAATTGGTTTGGAGTGGGGCCAAGGATTCAGTTTTTTTTTTTTTTTTAAATCTCTCAGGTAATTCTAATATGCAGCCAGAATTGAGAACTCTCCAGTTTTCTTATGCTCAGCTAAGAAGTTCCTATTTTGCTTTTATCCCCAAATTTAGGTCAAAATTCCTGGCTTCAGGTTTAACTATTGAAAATTAATAAATTCAAGTATAGACATTTACAAAAAGTTAGCAGACAGTGATATAGAGTATTTCTACCCTACTTCCATTACCTTAGGGAGGTAACTAGCATCTTCAGATATTTTAAAGGTTTCAAGGCAAGGGATGTCCCAAATGGGTTTAAGAACTACTTAGGTAATGCATTAATTATAAAATGGTATGACATGGAAAGCTCTGGTTAAAAACAAAAACAAAAACACAAAAAAACCAAAATCTTGAGAATTTTCACCAGTACTCTCTTTCCAAGCATTTCTCCCAGTCTTTAATGCTGGAGAAATTAAGGAGTCAAGAGATGTAATTTTCTGTGAGGAGAGGGTTGCCTTGAATGGAATGTAGAAACATGACTCCCACTCAAATGTGCTGCCCTGTGGGTGATGTTGCTAGCTATCACATCTAACCCAATTTACTGCCCACTCAGTGCACTGTTGCCAGGATTTTAGATGTTAATTACTATCTAGTACAATAGCATGGGATATTTCTCAGCCCATCACTATGCTTTGTCTGGCACATAAGTATCTAGGGGATATGTGAATGGCTAATAAATATATGTGTGTAATAGGTTTCACTAAAATAAAATGATTCATATTTGGACAAAATGCCCTCCTCCATCCATTTGAAGTTGTTTTATTTAATTTTATTCTACACTATTGGATCCCTAATATTTCTGTCAGTAATCGATGGAAATGATGATGGCTTAAAATCTGCATGTTTAACATTTATTTTATCAGGAAAAATTAGCAGATTTGAAATACATAACTAGTTTGTAAAATGTGTTTTTGAACATATTTAAAGAATGAGAGTTTTTAATCTGCTATTTTCACTGAATAGGCATTTATAGATATATAGGGAACTTGGAGGACAATTATAAAGGAACTCATAACCAAATGAGGGATGAGCCTGAGAAGAGTAGTATGAAATATGGACTGAAATTGTTGCAAAACTATGTCATCCTCCCAAAATATATGTGCTGGGACCTGAGAACAGCCATCTCTGTTTCTGTTCCACCTTCCTTGCTTTTTGTTTCTTTTTTGAGACTTTTAACAGATTTGCTAGGTTTAGGTTTTGTTACCTTTCTAAGGATTCAGAGATGTGTAATTGAAAAATCAAAAAGATTTGACAAGTCAGAAAGCCAGAGTGAGAGGCAGAACACATAGATGTGTGATTCTTGAGAGACTCCCAACCATGCTGCCTTCTTTTTAATTTGCAGACTCATTACGTAGGTTTATTTTCTTTGTTCTCTCTTTCCCATTAACTAAACATGTCAAAGTTGACCCAGCAGCATTTAAGAGCTCTTTAGAGATAAAGAGGAATCTAGTGACACAACAGCATCATATACTTTTAAGTATTAAATTTTGCTCTTTTAAAACTGTTAATATTGGGTAAAAATGCCCAGCTAACAGTTTTTCCTCCCTAACATGGAGTACAAGACTTTCTTGCTAACCAACTTGAAAATTATCAGAGAAGATCAGTGGAACAGAAAATTGTCAAAACATGATGGTCCCCTGCTGCCACAATAAGGACAAGATAAAATCTAGAAAGTCGATGGTGGACAGAAGCCAATTTTGTGACAATTAGTGATTAGCAATGACTTGAGGATTTTGAGCTACTACTGATCAATTGACAAAAGAAGAAAGAGGGAGGCCAGTGGGAGGAGAGGAGGGAAAGAAATCTCTTTCTCCATATTGCTCTACTAAAGAAGACTGTTTTTTTGTTCTTTTTATGAGGGGCCCACATGTTTTTTTGAAGTTGAAATAGATTTTGGTTGGAAACCGCTGTGCTTTCTGTTCCTGCCTCTCCTGTGCCATTCCTCATATTTTTGCTTCAGTTTCAGTACCTGTGACATGTCTTACATCCTCTCCAACTTGTTAAACCATGTAGTCTTCTTTGAATCCTCATAGCCCCTGTATTCAGTAGGAGAAGTATAAATGTTTATTGAATGAATAATTAAAAAAAAAAAAGACTGTTTTTAAGCCCTTGAGTGAGAAACCAGAAGGTACTCTTCATTGGATACCATAACTTCCATGGTTACAGATGAGTTAGAAAGTAAATTGTACATTCAGCCTCCTATAGGACAATGGCAATTGACTTATCCTTTTCTGCAACTCTCAAGAAAGTCCAAGGAAATTTATTGTAATGGACAATGACCTGGCATACATTAATAGATGATTAGGGCCATATGTTACACAATTCCAGAGGCAGCATTCATATAAGGGACTTATCATTTTAGCAGGTGTGACTCTCAAGCCATAAACACAGAAATAAATATCCATTTATTTTCTATAACTCAACTTAATTTCTGACTCTAGACTTCCTATCATTCCTGCTTGGAGAAAAACTTAACCCCTGCCTCCCTTGAAAGCCTCCCCTGCCCCAAATATGTCATTGTTCTGGGATTTTGTACATCTCCAAGTGAACTCTACAGGGGAGCCAGGGTTGAGCCAGCTCAAGTGACAGGACCCCAGCAGAGAGAGGCTGTGGGTGCACCACTAGAGGGTGGCAGCTGCAGGGGATGGTAAGAGGTCATTTGGAAGGTATCCACTAAAGAATGGTGCAGGCTAGAGTTCCTTGAATGGGGGTGTTGGGGGGGGTGGTATTTAAATAATCTGCAAATATAACCTAAGGGGGAGGGTCTACATTTGAAAGAACTACAAACAGCAACCTCTGAGTAAATAGGTCTTTGCTCTTTCTACTCAGCCCTCCTCCTCCACATTGGGGTGGGGAGGAGAGGTGGCAGTGTTGGCAGTTGGAGTTTAGAAGACAGCAGTAGAAACAGCCTGCATGTCCACTCCTGGGACCCAATCAAAGGCTGGAGTCAGTCCTCAGTTGACAGGAGAAGAGAAGCTTTAGTCAAAATAGGAAATTAAAGCTAGACTTATACTTACCTAATGATGAGACTATAGCTATGGTTGAAATTATCCAGAAATGCTATAGGATCTCTCTGAGATGATGTAGGGAGCACATACCCACCAGAACATGGATGAAGACAGTGGTTTCTTGACTGTATCTGACAGGATTCATACTCATTTTCTCATCCACATGCTTTGTCCCTTCCAGTCTAGTGCCCTCTCCTGCTTCCATGCTCTCCTTCCTTGACAGAGCTGCTCTTCACTAGGCTCTTCTGCCTCCCTAGAAGTTTCCAGAAGGCTGCATCTGACTCCCTCTCTGGAGAAAGCCCTTTTCTTCCTTCTACTTTTTTCAAATTTTGCTCCTGCAAATATTTTCTCCCCAATGAATCCTCTATAAATAATGTAAATTCCTCTATGGGCTTAGTTTTATTTTTAGAAAGAAAAGCCAGAAAGGATAGGGGCTACTTTACTTTCTACACCTGAGGCAGAAGAGCACAGAGCTGGATATTGGCTTGAATATGGAAAAGGGTAAGGGGAAAAATTAGGTGAGAAAAAAATATAAATCAGGGGCTCCTGGGTGACTCAGTCGTTAAGCGTCTGCCTTCGGCTCAGGTCATGATCCTGGGGTCCTGGGATCGAGCCCCGCATCAGGTTCCCTGCTCGGCGGGAAGCCTGTTTCTCCCTCTCCCACTCCCCCTGCCTGTGTTCCCTCTCTAGCTGTCTCTCTCTCTGTCAAATAAATAAATAAAATCTTTAAATATATATATATATACACATATATATAAATCATACATAAAAATATTATCCAGCTCCACTTTGATTTCTGGTGGATTTTAGTAATCCTTGATTTGATTGAATTTTGCTATTGGATGCAGAAGATAAATGTACTTGTGCCAATCACAGCATATTTTATACCTTGATATGCTTGCTTCTTCCCTTATGCTTTATATGGACTGTGTAACAGAAGCATTAGAACATGGTTGTTGAGAGCACCCGGGTCCAAATCCTGGCTAAGCCATTATGTCATTGTGTGATCACACAAAGTTACCTAGCTTCTCTGTGCCTCAGTTTCCCCATATATGAAACGAGAATGATTATATTAATAGCATTTACTTCATAGGGAAGTTATAGAGTTAATGTTTATAAAGTGCTTATGAGAGTGTATGAGACATCATAAATGCAAAAGAAGTGTTTGTTGATGATAATTTGCTTGTTCTTTACGTTCTAGAATCTCTATAGGGCAATGAATTTCTACATGTGTAGCATTCCTTAGTTGGACAACTCAAGACTTCCTTGAGTCCCCAAACTAACTCATTCTCTTAGGGGTTCCCTGTATTACTTCTTCAGAGCACTTGCCATCTTTACAATTCAATAATTAACCTTGTAGTTATTTAACATCTGCCTTCCCTGCTCGATTATAAGCTCCATAACTTCAGAAACCACATGTTTTTCTACAGTATACCCTACTAGCTTGCATAGAGTGGCTGCTCGTAAGTATTTTTGTTAAATAAATGAATCTGTTGAAATGTTAGGTATGGTGGGAAGTATGGGCCAAAAGTGTGGCAGCATGGGCCAGACCACCCATCTAGCTGCTTTGTATGAAGAGCCGGGGATTTGGGTGGAGGCAGGGGTCGGGGAGTAGGCCTAAATTCAATTGACTCCTGAGACCCCTTGCAACTCATGCAACTGTCCAGGACTTTCTGTCAGTCAGCATGGTGTTATATCTGACCTGCTGTAGGTTTAGGGGATATAGGATATGTTCTGGCAGATTTTATTCAAGCATGTGTCAAAATAAAATTTTCCAGGATATTTCTTTTTACTTTCAAGAGGCATGATAAAATGGTATCAACTCATTAGCTACTTTTAGAGCTATAAACAATAAAAACATCTGAACTCAGTTTGGGGCTCTAAGAGATAAACTTGAAAATTTAAATTACTACCTCTTCATATTTATTTAGTATATTTTAAGACTTAAGAAAGAAAAAACTCTAGGTTGCATGAAGGCCTTGGCTTGTTCCAAAGATAGTAGTTTCCAGTTTAACTTAGGCAAATGGGTAGGTCAGCTGAGGATTGCCTGAGGAAGAGCGAATTACATTAATGATTACAGACAACACTGATTCTTACAGACTTCATGTTTTGAAAATCTTAATGATGGAATAATAGTCATAGAACATTATATAAAGAAGCATGGCACAGTTATGATTTCATGTCCAAAACAGCCTAGAGGAGCTACAACTAGCAAATGAACCAATGGTGTAGACTCTCAGGGATATGTTTCTCTACTCTCCTTGCACCAAACAGCCCTTTCACCCCACCCACCCAGCCTCTGATTCTCAGTATATCTAATTCAAACACTCTCTTTTACCCCTTCCTCAAAGTAGTCAGAACTGTGTACTGTGGTCGTTCCTGCGCACAATAGCTATGGTTTGAAATATCCAATGCTTTCCTTTCCTCTTCATCCAAATCCTGTCCATCATTCCAAAGATAGCTCATGCTCTTTATTCCTCTGAAAATTTGTGAAACATAGTGATACTTCATTATACTTACCCTTCCCCTGTTGCTCAAGTGATTCATCTGTTTCATGTCTTACTGGCACAACTGGGTGTGAGATAAAGGAGAGAAAGAACTATGTACTGCACATTATATTATGTTGCAGAGAGATGCAGTTAGTAGATGTACAACTGTTGAATAAGTGATCCAGAGTGTCTGAATAAATAGCTCAGAACTTTGGAATATTTAATTAAATCAAGTTACATGTTTGTGTGGTGCCCAAGCAAATGTCTAGTATTTCTTAGGTATTCAATAAATATTAGCATTCCACTTATAATCTGAGATATTGAATTTAGTTTTAAAATAAACCAACAAACCAAACTACTTCCCAGGTATGTTTTGAGTTCAGCCTTATCTTTTATAACTTATATATTTAGCACTATACTACCATATTGAGAATAGCTGTTTAGGGGCGCCTGGGTGGCTCAATCGGTTAAGCATCTGCCTTCAGCTCAGGTCATGATCTCAGGGTCCTGGGACTGAGTCCCACATCAGGCTCCCTGCTCGCAGGAAGCCTGCTTCTCCCTCTCCTCCCCGCTTGTGCTCTATCTATCTATCTCTCAAATAAGTAAATAAAATTTTTTAAAAAGAGAGAGAATAGCTATTTAAAATGATGACTCTGAGGTAAAAATCCATAATTATTAAGAAAGAAAAGTTAAAATGTGTTTGATGTACTGAATTTATTTAATCCAATTTCCATCCCATCTTTTGCTGTGCCTCCTGATCCTAGACAACAGAACATAGTAGAATAAAAATAGCAAAACTGATTTTAGTAGGCTTACCATGGATTTACTCTAATCCTTATCACTTAGATCATTAATGCCAATCTCATTTTTTCATAGATTTATACACCATTTCATTCTCCTCAAACATGCTAACTCTACACTGTCACCTTCTGATCCCTCCTTTTCATCTAAACAAGAACTCCTTGCATTTCCTTTCTTCTCTAGAATTTCCTTTTCCTTCTCTGACTGACTTATTTCATTTAACATAATACTCTCTAGCTCCACCTACATCATTGCAAATGGCATTCACTCACATATGGAATTTAAGAAACAAAACAAGCAAAGGGAAAAAGAGGCAAACAAAGAAACAGACTCTTTAACTATAGAGAAGTAACTGATGGTTACCAGAGGGTAGGTGAGTGGGGGGATGGGGAAAGAGGTGATGGGGATTAAGGAGGGCACTTGACCTGATGAGCACAAGGTGTACGGAAGTGTTGAATCACTATATTCTACACCTGAAACTAATATTACACTATATGTTAACTAACTGGAATTTAAATAAAGACTTAAAGAAAAAAAATTTCCTTTTCTTTTAGTCTTTCTCAAATTTCCTTTTCTTTTTTTTTCCCATTCTTTCTCAGAAGTGATCTTTCTCCTCAAGGCTACCCCCTTCTTCTCTGCTCTGGAGCCTCTTCCCACCTGGCCTCCTGGGATCCACTCCATGAATTACAGTCACGGTCTTGTATCTTCAGTGTTGCCCTTTTCAAGAGATCTATAAGCATGGTCAGATTTCCCAGACCTTAGAAAATCCTCTTCTTCTTTTTTTTTTTTTTTAAGATTTTTTATTTATTTACTGTTGCACACATGTATGTGTGTGTGAGAGAGAGAAAGAGTGAGAGAGAGTGGGGGTGGGCAGGGGGAGGAGCAGAGGGAGAAGCAGACTCCCCATTAAGCAGGGAGCCATACGTGGGACTCGATCATGACCTGAGTCAAAGGCAGATGCTTAACTGACTGACCATCCAGGTACCCTAGAAAATCCTCTTCTTAACCCTTCTTGCTACCTTATAAATTATTGTTGTATTTCTGGCTTTTCATTTACTATCTTGTTTCTCAAAAATGCAATCAACATATGTTATCTCTGTTTATCTGTATTCTTGCTTTGATGCATGGCATTCCTCCAGTCCTCACACCTGAAGCCAGGGATTCTAGTCCTAAGGGGTGAGTTTGTGCTTAGATTCTAGGTTAAATCTAGTCATAAGGAAGCAACTATCACCCTTTAGATTCCCAGTTTTGAATCTCTGTGTCAAGTGCCCCAACCTAGAAGTAGATTCTGCTCATTTCACTACTACTAGAACTTGCTGAAGCCAGTCACCTATCATCTTCAAGTTCTGCCTATTGCTGACCCCTATTACACTCCTTTCTTCCCCTTTCATGTTTGGACAAATAGACATCAAAATGTTAACCTCATTGTTGATAAAGGTAATTGGGAAATGTGTCTGTAGATGTTTGGGCAAATAGCTTTATTGAATGGAACTTTGTCCTATTATAGAAGCTAGAATGTACCCTCTCTGCACTTGGTTTGTAGGCTGGCTTAAAGCAAAGAGTCAGGGGCTAAGCCTCCTTCCAAATTAATAAAAAATAAGTCACTCATCTATTGGGATGAAAGATAAGCTAGAAATGTTCTTCCCATAATTTTCCATGCCTGGAGAATAATTAGATTGGCCATTCTCTTCCCTTTATGGAACTATGAGTCATGGGCAGTAAATGTTCCACACCACCCATCTTCTGCCTCCTTGCTGGGGCTTCTCCTAACTCCTGCTATGCCCCAGAAAGCTTGTCTAATCTTAGCCACCGTGCCAGCCCTGTTGCTGCCAAATACATTCATTCCTTAATCTTACACACTGCGATTTCTGCCTCAGAAATCAACCATAAGATCTTAATTACTTGATCTGGTCACACCTTTTCAGTCCTTATCTTCCTCTGACTTCTCAGCTCTAAAATTTTGATCACTTCCTATTTGACTGTGGAAAAAGAGGCAAAGATCATGGCGTCATGCATTATGCTTTTGTACACTAAGTTTCTTGTGTAATTGCCATGGTTTCTAATCAGAAGAGAATTCCCTTAATAACCATGTCCCTCTATTGTAGGTTTTTCTAAAAATCAACATTTATGTAAAAATGACTTTCAACTGATATAATGGAGGGGTAGGAGCTTTGGAGTAAAAACAGATCAGAGGTTAGGTTTAAATCCCAATTCTGACACTTACTAGTTATATGACTTTATCTATTTTGTCATTGCTTCAGTACTTTTATTCATAAATTAAGAAATTTATGAAATAATTAGTACTAATTTTATTAACAGTAGTTAATATATACTGAATACTTAATTTTAATCTCTAAAAACTTTATATATATTATCTTACTTAACTCTGCAAGTCCATGATGTAAATCCTTGTATTATTCCCACTCCACAGATTTAAAATTGAGACTTAATGATGTAAGAAGTTTGCCCAGTCACACCACCAGTCAGTGATAGTTTGGAACTAATCTAGTAAAACACGTATTAGAACTCAGGCTTATATAACTTCAAAGTTAAAGCTCTTCACAATTGAGTTTTTCTTCTTTCCTTATACTTACTGTGTACAAAGACCTCCTATAGTTCCTTGTACAGAATATGAAGTCATATTATCATTATCATCCTCATCTGCAGTAGGTTGTCACCATTCCTATTAAACAAATGATCACATTCTAACTTGGCCAGCAGTCGTCGTATAGTCCTTTATCAATTTGGTTTATTATGTTTCTGCTGAAAGGGGTCAACTCTTTTTCTCTGAAAACCTTACAGTGTTATTCATATACTAGAAGAAAACATGGTATGTTCCTTTATAAGTTAAGCTAGGGAAACATTTCCCTTGACATGAAATAGAGGAGCAATAAAGAAAAATATTCATAACTTTAACTACATAAAATTAAACAACTTTTGCATGGCGAAAAATAAGTACTATAAACAAAGTAAAAAAAAAGAATGACAAACTGAAATAAATATTTGCTATTTGCATCACAAACAAAAGATTATTCTGGCATCAAGATAGACACGCTGACAAATGAAACAGAATACAAAGCCCAGAATCAAACCTTCACATATATGGTCAAATGATTTTTGACAAGCGTGTGAAGACCATGCAATGGGGACAAGAGAATCTTTTCAACAAATAGGGCTGGAAACTGGATATTCTTATGCAAAAGAATGAAGTTGGACCCTTACCTTTCATCAAATACAACAACTAAGTTGAAATGGAGTTTCGCATTTCATGTGACATCATTGCATGCTAGGCTGGCTGCTTCCAGAACCCCAAGCAGATCTGCTCCTGCGATGGCCTCACCATCTGGGAAGAGCGAGGCCAGCCTATCGCTGGTGAGGGACGAAAGGAGCCGGCCAATCCCCCTGCTCATCTCTGAGCATGGCCTCAGCCTCTGGTTTTTGACTGTTCTCCCAGCTGAGCACTGTCCACTTCCAGAGAGAAGGGAGGGAGGCCCTGCTTGCCTGGTCCTAGGAGAACTTGGGTACAAGGTGTGAAGGGTCGCTATGATGTTCCCTTGGCAAATTAAAGTTTTATTTTTATATAAAAAAAAGTGACAACATTCCAAAGATTGGAAGACCTAAATATAAGAACCAAAACAATAAAACTCTTAGAAAAAAATGTAGAGGAAAAGCTTCCTGACATTGAACTTGGCAAAGATTTTGTGGATAAGATACCAAAAGCACAAGCAAAAAGAAAAAAATAAATTGGATTTTATCAAAATTAAAAATTTCTGCACATCGAAGGACAGAGTGAAAAGTTAACTCATGGAGTCGGAGAAAATATTTTTGAATTATATATCTGATAAAGGATTAATAATCTAGAATATATAAAGAATTCCTACAACTAACCACCAGCAAAAACAACTCAGTTAAAAAATGGACAAGGACTTGAACAGACATTTCTCCAAAGAAGGTATACAAATGGTCAATAAGCACATGAAAAGATGCTCTACATCACTAATCATTAGAGAAATGCAGATAAAAACCAAATGAGATATCACTTTATGTTCATAAGGATGGCTATTATAAAATAAGTACTGGAAGATAATGAGAAATTGAAAAACTTGTGCATTGCTGGTGGGAATATAAAATGGTACAGTTGCTGGGGAAAAGGTATGGTGGTTTTTCAAAAAATTAAACATGGAATTACCATATGATGTGGCAGTTCCACTTCTAAGTATATACTCAAAAAGAATTAAAAGCAGGGACTCAAACACATTTGTACATAAATGTTCATAGCAGCATTACTCATAATAGCAAAAAGGTAGAAAAAACTCAAATGTCGGTGGAGGGATAAATGGACAAACAAAATGTGGTGTATACATACAATGAAATATTATTCAGCTTAAAAAGGAAGGAATCCTGACACACACTACAACGTGGGTAAATATGAGATTATGCCAAGTGAAATCAGCCTGATACAAAAGGACAAATGGCATATAATTCCACTTACATGAGGTTCCAAAGGTAGTCAAATTCATGGAGACGTAGAATGGTAGTTGCCAGGAACCAGGGGGAGGAGGAATGGAGAGTTATGGTTTAATCAGTACAGAGTTTCAGTTTGAGAAGATGAAAAAGTTCTGGATATGGTTGGGAGTGAGAGTTGATGGTAACAGCACAATAGTTTGAATATACTTAATGCTACTGAACTGTACTCATAAAAATAGTTAAAATGATAAATTTTATGTTATATATATTTTACCACAATAAACAACAACAAAGGATTTTTATTGCTTATATGAGCAATATAAGTCCCAAAAAATTGAGAAGAAAAAGTCATCAACTCAATTTTTTAAAAGGGAAAACATAAAAAGAATTCACAGAAAAAGAAATGCTTATGGCCTTTAAACATATGAAAGTTGCTCAAATTCAATTATTAGGGAAATGTCAATTAAAATGCATTTATATAAAAGTCCACTCTCCTATCATGTGGGCAAAAGTCCAAAAGCTTGACAATGTAGTCTGATGGCAAGACTTTGGAGAAGCAAGCAGTCTCATATGTTGTTGTTGATGGAAATACAAAATGGTTCAACATCACAGAGAAAAATTTGGTAATATCAAGCAAAATTATATATATATATATCCATATATATGTAAATTATATATAAAATTCAACTTGGCAATTCTACTTCTAGGAATCTATTCCAAAGATATACTGGCTAAAATAGAAAATGACATTTTTGGGGCGCCTTGGTGGCTCAGTCAGTTAAGCATCTGAATCTTGATTTCGGTTCAGGTCATGATCTCAGGGTTGTGCGATCCAGCCCCTCCTCAAGGTCCTTGCTGGGTGTGGAGCCTGCTTAAGATTCTCTCTCTCCCTCTCCCTCTAAAACCTCCCCCTCCTCTGTCTCTCCCTCTCTTAAAAAAAAAAAATGACAGGGACACCTGGGTGGCTCAGTCAGCTGAGTGTGGAGTACCCAATTTTGGCTCAGGTTATGGGATGTCAGGGTCCTGGGATTGAGTCCTGCTTTGAGCTCCATGCTCAGTGGAGTCTGCTTGAGATTCTCTCTCTCCCCTCCCCCACTCACATTCTCTCTCTCTCTCTCTCTAAAATAAATAAAATCTTAAAAAATGACATTTTCACAAGGAGACATTCATTACAGTACTATTTATAGTAGCAAAAGATTAGAAAAAACTCAAATGTTCATTAAGAGTTGAATAAGCTATATGGGGACAGGGAGGGTAAAAAAAAAAGAATAAGTTATGGATATCCATTAGAATGGAAAGCTATGTAGCTATAAAAAAGAAATTGGAAAGACTCTACCTAAAAAGATTGATCTGAAAGTATATTATTGTTAAAAATAACATCATTTTTATTTTGAAACAATATTCATATTAATGTGATTTAACAACTAAGATTTTCAGCATCAGAGGGAAAAAATACACATATGAAATTGAAGATGTTAAGTAAAACTACATATAATCATTGAGTTGGAAATACAGTATAAATTCATGATTTTTTTTGTCTAAAAATACTTATATCTCCTAATTCCGCCCACTGAAAAAGCCAGGAACAATGACAACCCAAGTTGCCCTTGTAAACTTAGGTTGCATTATTATAAAACGGAGTCTCAAATATAGGATGAAATAGCTTCTACCAACAGCTGATCAGACTATATACCTTAAGTATCAAATTCTGGTCTGCACCTTTCATAGGTCAATATCAAGGTAGAGTGTAACCAGAGAGATGTGACTAGGATAGTGAAGGAACTTGAACTTACATCATATGAGTTGTTACAAAAGAATGGGGGATATTTAGCCCAGAGAAACAGTAGTTGGGCTGGACATGGGCTAAATATTCCTAGCTTCTTGAAACACAACTCATAGTCACTTTTTAAAAAATGTAGTTAAAATATATTGTTCATAATGTTTTGCAATTTACATTTTCTCTTAACTCAGTGAATTCATACTCTTGGTAATATGCATATTAATAAACACTTTTTCCAGTATTTAATAAGGTATATTTGGCCTTTCATTTTTTATTCACTCCTCTCTAGTGCCCACCATTTTAAATAGTGCTACATTTTAATTCCGATTCAAAGAATGCATACAATTTCAAGGACTTGGGAGAATATCGAATTTATTTGCTGAAATCGTGATGTATTAGCAATTACAATAGTTAATATCACAGAATACACATTTTCCCTTTGGTATATGGGATATTAAACCATGTTACTATGGCTGCTTATCAACTACTTGGTGCTTTTCCATTTCTCTATGTAGATTATTTTTCAAATAACCCTGGTTAAAGCAGCCATAATTGTACTAAACTGTATCTGAAAATTAAAGCATCTGGGAAACATCCTAATGAAAGCTCAAAACTCCCTTTGTATGAGAAAATTAGTACTCTCAAAGGCCTAATAAGCATGGTTAAGGATACCTCTGATGCCAAAACCCTGAAAAGTGCTCAAAACCCCTGTGCCATCAGCTAATGGAATATTGTAATTCTAAGGGAAAAAAGTGAAGAATATTTGAAAGTGATTAAAAAAGAGGCTATTTTCAATGGCGTTAAAAGTAATATAATAGACTTAGAAAGCTGGTTTCCCGAAAATGATTTTGCTACAAATATAATTAGGAAAGATATAAAGTGTAGTATTGGTAAAATTATATTAAAATTATAGTTAAACTTCATAATTATGTATAACCCATATAGAAACAATAAAAACAAAGTGAAATTTCCCCAAATTATCCTAAATATGCATTAAATTTATGATTAATGTACAATATTCTATTAAGAGAAATGTTCTGATTTCCATTTTTTTAATTTCCATTTTTAATACAGATTTTCTTTCTATTCCCATACAGTCTCATTTGTTGAGTTGTATTTTCATAAAGCTTATTATAGCTTTCTTTTCTAAAGGATAGAACAATTTACCTAATTTTTCAATATATAAAACTCTTTAAAAGCACTGTTCAATCAAAGTATTTGTAATTGAAGAAGACAAAAACGTATTTCTTGTGGCTTGTTAAGCATGTTTACTTTCATTAGAGCTAAACTAAAAGCATAATTTCATTTTCTAGAAAAGCATTTTTTTAAAAAGTTTTGGTATTTATAAATATTCAGACTTTGATTTAAAATCAAAGTGTGAGCTCTGAATGAAGACATGGCATTTTTTTTCTTATGTTATGTTAATCACCATACATTACATCATTAGTTTTCGATGTAGTGTTCCATGATTCATTGTTTGCGTACAACACCCAGTGCTCCATGCAGAACACGCCATCTCCAATACCAATCACCAGGCTAACCCATCCTCCCCCCACCAGAACACTCAGTTTGTTTTTCAGAGTCCATCGTCTCTCATGGTTCATCTCCCCCTCCAATTTCCCCCCCTTCATTTTTCCTCTCCTGCATTTTTAATGGAAAGAAATGTAAGAAAATGAGAGAGTTACACTAGTTATTAGAAAACTATGCAGGAGTAAATGATATTGACAGATTGAGACTGAAAGGCTTGGAAGATGAATAATCCAAATTACTGAAATATTAGAAAAAGACTGGAACTTTCTGGAAAAGTGAGTGCTTTATATAAATCATTATGAACCACAAATTAAAATAATATCAACATTATCTAACAACCCAGCAAAGTTAATGTTACACCTAAGGGATGGAAGTGTCCCCAAAGAGGTCTCATTCTAAAGAATGACAGACACTTGAGGATGGCTCTGCAGTCTCTGTGGAAAAGGCGGATGAAGAGAAAACTATGTGATATTTTCACATAGTTTTCACAAGTAGATGTGCTGACATCTGGCTGGATCACTGCACGTGAGTTAGTTAACATTAGTCAATGAAGACAAAACAACTCATGCAGATTGCAGGCGTGCTATTTTTTTTTGCCAAGAAGCACTGTGGGCTCAAGGAGGCATCGTCTTAAGAACACCTTAAGAACACCTTGATGAAGCTTCTTCAATACAAGCACACAGATTACATTTGTCTTACTCTGTCAAATAATGTCACAGGGAGTAATAAGTAATAGTAGATGAGGTGGACGATATGTCTTGACTTGAACATTTTGGACAAAAAATATTTGAAAATGTATCTTAGATTGTCAGTGTATTATCACTGTCTCTGAATTACCTTGTGCCATGTGGACTGAGCAATATTGGAAAACGTGTAATTTATGTGTTTTATTCCAATTTTGACATGATCGTTATGCCAGAGAGCTTTCTGGGTAAGAAGCCTTTTAAAACTATTTCCATATGAGATCTGATTTTGCTTTTGGAATACATCATTTCATTAATCAAGGGATTTAAGTTTCATTACTTCATGTCTATCTTCACTAGATTATGTAAAAAGCTCTGTCATTACCAAATCATATACTATTTTTATTTTTCTAAAGATTTAGATCCCAAAACCATCATTCAAATGGAAAATTATAGAAGAGAAAAAGCAATTTGAGCATCCCATTCTTAGCTATGAATTGAGTAAAGCTATCCTCCTCTTAGCAGCTTTTTCAATTTATTTTTCCTGGTTTTGGTCATAGTTCAGTTACATTCAGGAGAAAGTTATATGATAACTAATGTGATATAGAAAACCCATTACTCACACTGCCAAATTTATCAGAAAAGAAAAAAATCCTTTCCTTAGGAATACATTATAAATTCAAATAAACAAATATAGCATAGGTAATTTTTGACAGGCATATAATTTTTAGCTCCTGATCATTAGCTTTAGTAATCATTAGCTTAATGAAAAATAAAATATTTATAATATTGGAAATATAAGCAACAAATCAAACAGTTGCAAAGCTACAAGTTCTTCTGAATCTACTGATTTCTCCTGCCCCCCACCAAAATAGTCCCAAATCTCCTAACATTAATATAAACTTTAATGATTTTTATATGAGCAATGGATACCATGTTCAATGTTAGGTGATATAGGAATTAGGGTTTTTATTGTGATCACCTATGTGAACTTTAAAAGGTTCCAAAGCAATATTTATATGCAGGATCCCTCTTTCCTTAGCCAAAATGTTTACTGATATTGACCCTCCTGTAATGTTAACTATGCATTTGAGTGCTTTTTAAAAAAAGACTTTAATTTTTTTCAGAGAAGTTTTAGATTTACTACAAAATTGAGAGGAAGGTACAGAGATTTCTCAT
Organism: Mirounga angustirostris; assembly: GCF_029215605.1. Taxonomy (NCBI): domain Eukaryota; kingdom Metazoa; phylum Chordata; class Mammalia; order Carnivora; family Phocidae; genus Mirounga; species Mirounga angustirostris. Next base: position 53,794,792 of record NW_026991711.1, read on the forward strand.
AAACTCCTTGTCCCTACACATGCATAGCCTCCCTCATTATCAACTTCACTTACCAGAATGGTACCTTCATGTCATAATCGCCCAAAGTCCATTGTTTACCTTAGGGTTCACTCTTGGTGTTATACTACCTATGGACTTGGATAAATGTATAATGACATATATCCATCATTTTAAATATCATACAGAGTATTTTTTGCTGCCCTAAAAATCCTCTGTTCTCTACCTATGCATCTCTCCCCTGCCCCTGCAGCCCTGGCAACACCTGATCTTTTTACTGTCTCTGTAGTTTTACCTTTTCCAGAATGTCCTATAGTTGGAATCCTGCAGTATTGTTGCCTTGTCGGATTGCCTTCTTTCACTTAGTAACATTCATTTAAGGTTCCTCCATGTCTTTCCATAGCTTGATAACTAATTTCTTTTTAGCACTAAATCATATTCCATTGTTTGGATATACCACAGTTTATGTAGCCACTCACCTACTGAAGGATATCTTGGTTGTGTCCAAACTTTGACAATTATAGATAAAGCTGCTATAAATATCTGTGTTTTTGCGTGGACATCAATTTTTTTAACTCCTTTAGATAAATACCAAGGAGCACAGTTGCTGGATTGTATGGTAAAAGTATGTTTAGTTTTACAAGAAACCGCCAAACTGTCTTCCAAAATGGCTGTACCATTTTGCATTCCTACCAACAATGAATGAGGGTTCCTGTTGCTCCACATCCTTATTAGCATTTGGTGTTGTCAGTGTTCCTGACTTTGGCCATCCTAATAAGTGTGTAGTGGTATCTCGTTGTTTAATTTGCATTTCCCTAGTGACATATAATGTGGAACACCTTTTCATATGCTATTTGCCACCTGTCTATCTTCTTTGGTGAGGTGTCTGTTAAGGTCTTTGACCCATTTTAAAAATCTAGTTGTTTCTTTTCTTGTTGTTGAGTTTTATAAAGAGTTCTTTATTTTGAATAACAGTCCTTTATCAGATGGATATTTTGCAAGTATTTTCTCCCAGCGTGTGGCTTGTCTCATCATTCTCTTGTGACAGTGTCTTTTATAGGACAGAAGTTTTTAATTTTAATGAAGTCAAGCTTATCAATTATTTATTCTAAGGGTTGTGCCTGTGGTGTTGTATCTAAAATGATAACACCATACCCAAGGTCATCTGGATTTTCTCCTATGTTAACTCTCCTATGTTAGGAGTTTATAGTTTTACATTTTATGTTTAGGTCTATGATCCACTTTGAATTAATTTTTGTGATGGGTGTAAGGTCTATGTCTAGATTCATTGTTTTGCATGTAGATGTCCAATTGTTTCAGCACCATTTGTTGATGGGACTATCTTTGCTCCATTGTATTACCTTTGCTCCTTTGTCAAAGATCAGTTGATATATTTATGTGGGTCTATTTCTAGGCTCTCTATTCTGTTACATTGACTTATTATTTCACTAGTACCACACTATCTTGATTACTGCAACTTGATAGTATGTCTTGACGTCAAATAGTGTCAGTCCTCCAACTTTGTTCTTTCTCTTTTGCCCCTCTCTATAAACTTTATAATCAGTTTGTCAATATCCATGAAATAACTTGCTGGGATTTTGATTGGGATTGCATTGAATCTAAAGATCAACTTAGGGGGCTCCTGGGTGGCTCAGTTGTTAGACATCTGCCTTCAGCTCGGGTCATGATCCCAGGGTTCTGGGATCAAGCCCTGCATCGGGCTCCCCGTTCTGCGGGAAGCCTGCTTCTCCCTCTCCCATTCCCCCTGCTTGTGCTCCCTCTCTCTCTGTATCTCTCTCTGTCAAATAAATAAATAAATCTTAAAAAAAAAAGATCAACTTAGGAAGAACTGACATGTTGGTTATATTGAGTCTTCCTACCAGTGAACATGGAATATCTCTCCATTTATGTAGCTCTTTTTTGGTTACCTTCATCAGAGTTTTGTAGTTTTTCTTATATAGATCTTGTATATATTTTGTTAGATTTGTACCTAAGTATTTCATATTTGGGGGTACTAATATAAACGGTATTGTGTTTTAAATTTCATATTCACTTGTTCACTACTGGTATATAAGAAAGCATTGACTTTTTTATATTACCCTGCAACTTGCTATAATTGATTATTGGTTCCAGGAGGTTTTTTCCCCAATTATTTTGGATTTTATACCTAGATGATCGTGTCATCTGTGAAGACAGTTTTATATCTTCCCTCCCAATCTTATACATTTTATTTCTTATTCTTGCCTTATTACCTCAGCAAGGACTTACAGTATGATGTTGAAAAGGAATGGTGAGAGGAACATCTTTGCCTTGTATCTGATCTTAGTGGGAAATCTTTGAGTTTCTTACCATGAAGTATGATGTTGGCTGTAGGATTTTTTGTGTTTGGTCTTTATCAAGTTAAGAAAATTCCCCTGTATTCTTACTTTCCTGAGGTTTTTTTCATAAATTGGATTTGGATTTTGTCAAATGATTTTTATGCATCTATTGATGTGATCACATGATTTTACTTTTTTAAGTCTGTTGATATGGTTTATGTTAATTGATTTTTGGACATTGAGCCAGCATTGTGTACCAATGAAAAAATACCACTTAGCCATGGCATATAATTTCTTTTATACTTTTTTGGATTTGGTTTGCTCATATTTTGTTGAGGATTTTTGCATTTATGTTCATGAGAGATATTGGTCTGTAGTTTTCTTTTTTTGTAATGTCTTTATCTGGTTTTAGTATTAGGGTAATGCCGGCTTCACAGAATGAGTTAGAAAGTATTCCCTTTGCTTCTATCCTCTGAAAGAGATTATAGAGAATGGGTGTAACTCTTAAATGTTTGGTAGAATTTACCAGTGAACTGGGTATTTACCCCAAAGATACAAATGTAGTGATCCAAAGGGGTATGTGGACCCCAATGTTTATAGCAGCAATGTCCACAATAGCCAAACTATGGAAAGAGCCAAGATGTCCATCAACAGATGAATGGATAAAGAAGATGTGGTATATATATATATACACACAATGGAATATTATGCAGCCATCAAAAAATGAAATCTTGTCATTTGCAATGACGTGGATGGAACTAGAGGGTATTATGCTAAGTGAAATAAGTCAATCAGAGAAAGACAAGTATCATATGATCTAACTGATATGAGGAATTTAAGAAACAAGACAGAGGATCATAGAGGAAGGGAGGAAAAAATGAAACAAGATGAAACCAGAGAGGGAGAAAAACCATAAGAGACTCTTAATCTCAGGAAATAAACTGAAGGTTGCTTTAGTGGAGGGGGGTGGGAGGGATGGGGTGGCTGGGTGATGGACACTGGGGAGGGTATGTGCTATGGTGAGCGCTGTGAATTGTGTAAGACTGATGAATCACAGACCCGTACCTCTGAAACAAATAATACATTATATGTTTAAAAAAAAAAGAAGAAGAAGAAGATAGTAGGAAGGGAAAAATGAAGGGGGGGAAATCGGATGGGGGGATGAACCAAGAGAGACTATGGACTCTGAGAAACAAACTGAGGGTTTTAGAGGGGAGGAGGGTGGGGGGATGGATTAGCCTGGTGATGAGTATTAAGGAGGGCACGTATTGCATGGAGCACTGGGTGTTATATGCAAAATGAATCATGGAACACTACATCAAAAACTAATGATGTAATGTATGGTGATTAACATAACATAATAAAATAAAATTAATTAAAAAAAAGAATTTACTAGTGAACCCACTGGGCTTTGTGCTTTCTGTTTTGGAATGTGAATTATTGATTCAATTCCTTAAAAAATATAGGTCTATTCAGATAATGTTTCTATCATTCAAGGAATTATTCCATTTCATCTAGGGTATCAAATTGTGGGCATAGAGTTTTTCATAGAATTCCTTTATTATCCTTTTAATTTCTGTGAGATCTATAGTGATGTCCCCTCTTTCATTTGTGATATTAGAAATTTGTGTCTTGGCCTTTTTGTCTTAGTTAATCTAGCTAGAGGTTCAGTGATTTTACTGATTTCTTCAAAGAACTAGCTTTTGGTTCATCGATTTTCTCTACTGATTTCCTGCTTTTGATTTCATTGATTTTTGCTCTAAATCTTACTCTTTTCTTCTACTTACTTTGGAAATAAGTTACTTTTTCCCCCTAGTTTCCTAATGTGGGAATTTAGATGATTAATTTTATTTTATTTTTTTAAAGATTTTGTTTATTTATTCGACAGAGGGAGACACAGCAAGAGAGGGAACACAAGCAGGGGGAGTGAAAGAGGGAGAAATAGGCTTCCCATGGAGCAGGGAGCCTGATGCAGGGCTTGATCCCAGGACCCTGGGATCATGACCTGAGCTGAAGGCAGACGCTTAATGACTGAGCCACCCAGGTGCCCCTAGATGATTAATTTTAGATCTTTCTTCTTATGCATTCAATGCCATAAATTTCCATCTAAGCACTGATTTTACTGCATTCCACAAATTTAGATAAATTGTGTTTTCATTTTCATTTAGTTCAAAATATTTTAAAATTTCTTGAGATTTCTTCTTTGATCTATTTATTGAGAAGTATGTAATTTAACCTCTACCTATTTGGAGATTTTTCCAGTTATGTTTTTGTTACTGATTTCTAATTTAATTCCATTGTGGTCTGAGAGCAGATATTTTATGATTTTTACTCTTTTAAATTCATCTAAGTATGTTTTACGGCCTAGAATTTTGTCTATTTTGGTGAATGTTCTATGTAAACTTGAGAAAATATGTAGTCTGCTGTTGTTGGACGATGTAATGCATAGGTGTGAGTTGTATCCAGTTGATTGATAATGTTGGTGCATTAACCTGGATCCTTACTGAATTTCTGTCTGATCATTCTGTCCATTTCTTTTTTTTTTTTTAAAGATTTTATTTATTTATTTGAGAGAGAGAGAATGAGAGAGAGAGCACATGAGAGGGGGGAGGGTCAGAGGGAGAAGCAGACTCCCTGCCGAGCAGGGAGCCCGATGCGGGACTCGATCCTGGGACTCCAGGATCATGACCTGAGCCGAAGGCAGTCGCCCAACCAACTGAGCCACCCAGGCGCCCATTCTGTCCATTTCTGATACAGTGATATTGAAGTCTGCAACTATGATAGTGGAGTTATCTATTTCTCCTTGGCAGTTCTATTAGGTTTTGCTTCACATAGTTTGGTGCTCTGTTATTAGATGCATCCACATTAAGGACTGTTATGTCTTTTTGGAGAATTGACCCCTTTATTACTATGTAATGTCCTTCTTTATCTCTGATAACTTTCCTTACTTTGAAGTCTGCTCAGTTATGAAATTAATACAGCTACTCCTGTTTTTTTTATTATTATTATTAATGTCAGCATGGCATATTTCTCTATCCATTTACTTTTCATCTGTATGTGTCTTTATATTTATTTATTTATTTAAGATTTTATTTATTCATTTGACAGAGAGAGACACAGCGAGAGAGGGAACACAAGCAGGAGGAGTGGGAGAGGGAGAAGCAGGGTTCCCGTGGAGCAGGGAGTCCGATGCGGGGCTCGATCCCAGGACCCTGGGATCATGACCTGAGCCGAAGGCAGACGCTTAATGACTGAGCCACCTAGGCGCCCCTATGTGTCTTTATATTTAAAGTGGTTTCAGGGCACCTGGGTGCCTCAGTCGGTTAAGTGTCTGCCTTCTGCTCAGGCCATGATTCCAGGGTCCTGGGATCGAGCCCTGCATTGGGCTCCCTGGTCAGCAGGGAGTCTGCTTCTCCTGCACCTTCTGTCGTCCCTCCTCTGTCTCTCTTAAATAAATAAGTAAGTAAGTAAATAAATAAATAAAATAAAAAATAAAGTGGTTTCATATAGACACCATATAACTTGTGTTTTTTTGATCCACTCTGATAATCTCTGTCTCGTGCATTTACATCATTGACATTCATAGTGATAATTGATATAGTTGGATTAATACCTAGCATATTTGCTAATATTTTCTGTTTGTTGCCCTTGTTTTTGGTTCATAATTTTTGTCTCTCATTCTTTTTCTGCCTTTTGTGGTTTTAATCAAGCATTTTATGTGATTACATTTTCTCTTCTGGAGAATATCTGTTATACTTCTTTTTAAACTTTTTTTAGTGGTTGCTCTTGAGTTTGTAATATACATTTACAACCAATCCAAGTCCACTTTCAAATAAGACTATAAGATTTCACTGGTAGAATAAGAATCTTATAATAACAAAATAATTTTAATTCTTTCCTCCCATATCTTGTGTAATTGCTGTCATTCATTCCAAATATAGAAGCATTAATAACATATTTGTATATACATAAGCATATATATGAATACATTGTTCCTAATATTAGTATTTTGAACAAATTGGTTTTTTTAAGATTTATTTATTTATTTATTATTTATTTATTCATAAGAGACAGAGACAGAGAGAGAGGCAGAGGGAGAAGCAGGATCCCCGCCGAGTAGGGAGCCCGATGTGGGACTTGATCCCAGGACCCTGAGATCACGACCCGAGCTAAAGGGAGATGCCCAACCATCTGAGCCACCCAGGTGCCCTATTTTCAACAAATTGTTATCTGTTAGATTAATAAAGAATAATAAAAGTAAAAGTTTTTGTTTAACCTTCACTTATTCCTTCTTTGATGCTTTTCCTTACTTTATGTAGATTTAAATTTCTGACCTATATTATTTTTGTTTTCTCTAAAGAACTTCTTTAACATTTCCTGTGAGGCAGGTCTACTGGCAACATATTCCCTCAATTTGTCTGAGAAAATATTTACTGCTCCTTCACTTCTGAAGGATAGTTTCACAGGGTACAGAATTCTAGGTTGGTGGGTTTTTCCCCCCTCCAACACTTTAAATATTTCACATCATTCTCTGCTTGCTTGCATGGTTCCTGAGAAGTCAGATGTAATTCTTATCTGGAGGTAAATCTCATAATATTGTGGGGACCTCCTTCTGACTGGGCTCCCCTGGAGTTTTTAACTCTTAGAGTTGTCTACACCAAGACTCCAGAAATTTTATAAATTACAGTTAGGTTTTGCTATCCTAACACTGTTTCCTGTGGTGGTTTATGAGTCTCTGCTCTGGTCACTGTGACTCCCTGTATTTGCCTACCTGTCTCTCCAACTTCAGAGACAGTGGTTTTTCCTTTGTCCTTACCTCTCTTAGGGATCCAAGAGGAGTTATTAATTTTTCAGCCTATCAGCTTTTCACTTGTTAGGATGGTGTTGTGACTTATACATGGAACCCCCCCTTTTTAAAGATTTTTTTGAGAGAGAGAGAAGGGAGGGGTAGAGGGGCAGGGAGAGGGAGAGAGAGAGAAGCCCAAGCACACTCTACACTGAGTACAGAGCCCCACACAGGGCTCAATCCTACGACCCTGAGATCAAGAGTCAGATGCTTACCCGACTGAACCATGCAGGCACCCCTGAAACCTGTTTTTTAATCATAAGATTTCTCTCTTTAGTTAAATTCATCTTATGCCTTGTAATCTATTAAAAGAATTGATTAAATATACAAATAAATAATTATTTATTCATAGTAAAATCGAGGCTTGCCTTGGAATCATTTCTTGCAGGGTATTTTATGTAGCTAAAAAAATAGGGCAATGAATTTCAACTCTGATCCTGATGACTTGTGTGATAAAATCTTAAGCAAGTTACCAAGCCTCAGTTTCCCCATCAGTAAATCAAGGATAATATATACTTTAAGCCATTATTCTCATTATTCTGTAAATGAACTAATTTATACAAATTGCCAAATAGGACACAGGGTAGTTACTCAGTCTGTTATTAGTGTTGCTATTTCACATCTGCAGTGTTTTGGAAAATAGCATGGTTAATCAATTGAGTAGAAGAATATAGCCTAACAGATAACATATAGATCATTCATATTGGCCGTGACACTATCCATGATGGCTGCTTTGACAATGGAAATCACCACTATTAATATATGGCTTAAAAGTAGATATCAATTTCTTCACATTGGTCAATTATAATTTGCCCATAGATTGCACATGTAGTAAGTAATATTTTGATATTTCACTATAGGTTTTTTTCCCTCCTACTGCTTCCTTGGATTAGTTACCTTTTCCTGATCATTTAGGTAATAGAACCTAGCAGGCTGGAGTCAGGACAGACACTACTCAGAATTAAGAAGTCATTTATCAGTTTTGAGTTTCACATTAAGCCTTTTAAAAAGTTCGCAGTAGAAACAATATTGTTGAAATCATAGCTTTACTTTGCAGAAAAGGGGCATTTTGAGAGAAGAATTTGCTGAGCCCCAAAGCACTGAGAGACTTGAAAGACTCATTTTATACCAGAAATCTGAGTAAGGAAGAATGCATGGGTAGAACAGCAGGCCGCAAAGAGGTAAAATTTGGCCTGCATACAGAAAAAGAGAATTAAATATGACCAGAAGAGGCTTTGTGATTGGGTAAGGAGGCTGACCACATTGACTAGAGAAAACAACTGCAGGTACAGCATAGACAAAAGGTAATGCTCAAGACCAAGAAGATCGATTACACCTCTGCAGAGGCCAGTGAGAATGGCACTTGCACCAGGACCCTTCCCCTGATGACAAAACAACATAAATGTACCCCCCAATCCCTGCCCCAGGAATTTAGGTTACTTCCAGGAAGAAAATGAGAAGGAGAATTCTGAACTGAATGATAACCAAAAGAGACCGAATTTTAAGGCAAAAGTGTATGTGACAAAGGCCTTTAAGCAGAAGAGCTCATATTCTAAGCTAGGTTAAGTTCTAGAGAAATTTTTAAAATTAATTCATTTTCTAACTTTAGAGTTTGTGACCATATTGAGATATCACATCCACTAACTATATGATCAGGCTTGACGATACCCCAAGCTTTAGTTCTTCTTGGCTAATCTGAGAGCATCCATCATCTGAAATGATTTTCAAGATTATAAAGAGCAAGGAAAGGAAAAATTTCTTGTTCAAATAATACTTTCATCTGTCACAAAATTTTAAATAGGTACATGTATTATTATCATGGGTACTTCAGAACACTACACTGAAAATTACTTTCTCAAATAGGCACATTATCTTAAACAGATTAAACCTATTTTGTTATATCTTAATTGAAAAATAACTTTCACAAATATAACTCAAGGAGTTAGCTATCAGGTACAAATATTTTGAAACCTATTATAAACTTTAAAAGAGTTTAGAAAACTCTTTTTCTTTTATAAACTAAATAAAATTATGAAGTATAGTTATAAAAATAGCCTTTTAAATATGCAAATTAAATTGAAATATTTTTATACAATCAGCCTTAAAAGGTTTCAGCCTTGTCTTCAGCTGAGCATAGTGGGTACTCTCTACAATCTGTAGGTTTAACCATTTTTATTTGTAACTGCATTTCTGAGTCATGTGCCAAAGTTGATTGTGTTACAGTAAAGCCATCTGAAGTGTTAGCTATAATAAGCCATGTTAATTCATAATAGGATTATTAATGTTAGACATAACAAGATTATTAATATCAGGTTTTATATCAGCTATCCTCTTACTTAGTCTTAGGCATGAAGAAAGGTGAGGAGAAAATGAACTTGAGATACCTTTTTGATGTTGTTGCTTTGAAAGCATTAAATCCTAAAAGTAAATATTTAAAAACCATTATCTTCAATAATATTTTTTCTGTTCCTAAAAATTTGATTCAGTGGAGCCATGAGAAGGAGCACTTTTATCTTAATATGGACAAGTTAAATTTTGAAATGTTGCTATGGACATAGCATATAACTTTCAGTGAGAAAAAAATACACAGTAGTCTACACTCTAACATTCTTTTTTTTTTTTTTTTTACGAGCTGGTATTTACCTTATAATGATGTTATAACTTCAAATTTTTCACAGAATAGTACTAAAGAATTTAAAGACAGAAAAGTAAACAAAAATTTTTATGCCTTGCAACACTCTAAAACTGTGTTATCTAATAACAAAGAAAAAATGATTGTTACCTTCTGAATAAGATAAAAAGTAAAATACCTGAAGCATTGAACATACAACATTATTGTAAATGTCAATATTTATGGACTACTGTGAAGACAGTAGTAAAAAAGCAAGTTTTAATAAAAAATTTGAAACAGAATCATTTAAAATATAACAATTTAAATCATTGTAACTTTATGTGTTTCTTTTCTTCGACATTTTTACTTCATATGATAGTGAAGGCAACATGTTTATAAATAGGCATTCATGAATAGAGTTATATCTTACATACTCAAAATATTTATACAGAGTCTTCCACTATTCTTCTGTAAGCATTCCTATTGTCTATCTACTACTATCAATTGCAGGCTTGGAAGGCACTTTAGCAAACAGATTAACCAATTCAAAAAAAAAAGAGAAAATATATGTTATTAAGACAGACCTCTGTTAGTGGATGCTGGTTAAGAATCCAAAGAATTTTCTGAACCTTTTGTCCTATCATTTTTGTTGGCATAGTCTGTGTTCTACATTGCCCTTTGGCCATGTTAATCTTTCATTCCAATGCGTTTTCTTAGTTCAGCTGCAGTTTTTTCCAATTGGTGAATGTTCCATTGCCATTGTCTTTTATTTGACTGAAGCTTGTTCACCTGACAATGCAAACGCTTAAGAATTGCACCATATCTCTTATGTTGCACCTATTAAAAGAAGAGTACATGTCAACAGGGCTTGAGAAGGATAAGTAGTAAATGGCCATAAAGGATATTTTGACTACTCTAAAGAAGAAAACACTTGATTAGAAATTACTCACTGTAAATAATAATGGTAATAAAAATAAACAGTAATAATAACTATTCAACACTTATTACATGTTAGATACTATACTGAGAGCTTTTTAGATATAATTAAATTCTCATAATATCATATGATGTGGATAGATATTATTATCTCCATTTTTGTACAAAAAAATCTGAAGATTGAAGAGTTTAAGTAATTCAACCAAGGCTTCATAGCTAGCAAGTGATAGTGTTTGAGATCTGAATTCAAGCAAAGCACCTGTGATGGAGTGCCTTCGAGTTATCAAAATAGTTACCAGTTAGGAGAAATGGTTTCATTCCCTATATCCAGTGGTTCATTGAGACCCATCCATCTCAAAGATCCAAAAGATCATATAGTCATAATAATAAGTAGAGCAGTATATTTATGCTGAGCCAGACGGTGCTACTACACTGGAAGGCAATGAAGCACAGTGGAAAGTGCAAGGCTTTTGGTGTCAGGCCATGAGAAAGTAGAAAGGAAAAAATTCCTAATATTAGTGTTAGCTATACAAAAAATACCCAATCTTCTTTTTTAAGACAGCTTTATTGAGATATAATTCACATATCATACAATCCATCCTTTAAAGTGGACAATTCAATGGGTTTTAGTACATTCAGAGTTGTGCAACTGCTACCACAATCAATTTTTAGAACATTTACATTACCTCAAAAAGAAAGGTAGTACCCGTTAGCAGTGACTTCCCATTCCCACACCCCCACTCTTAGCACTAGACAATTACTAACCTTTTCTTTATATAGATTTGCCTATTCTGGATATTTCTTATAAGTGGAATCATACAGTATATGGTCTTTTCTGATTGGCTTCTTCAACTTAGCATAATCCTTTTAAGGGTCTACCATGTTGTGGCATGTATTAGTACTTCATTACTTTTTATTGCCAAATAATATTCCATTGTAGAATAATACCAAATTTTATTTACCCAATTCATCAGATAATGGACATTTGTTTCCAGGTTTTGCTATTATGAACAATGCTGTTATGAACATTCATGTGCAAGTTTTTGTGTGGATTTATATTTTCACTTCTATAGGGTCTATACCTAGGAGTAGAACTGAGATCACATGGTAATTCTATGTTCAACCACTTGAGGAATTGCCAGACTGTTTTCCATAGTGACGGCACCATTTTTACATTCCCATGATTCCTGTGTGAGGGTTCAAATTTCTCCACATCTTGAATCTCCTCTCTGCTTTTCCCCCAGCAAAGGATACTTCCTGTTTCCAAGCTCCTCCCTCAGCATGGCTTCTCTACTTTTATTATGCCATGGGTTCTTTCGACAGTATGGTGAAGACTATGGACTCCTTAGAATAATGTTTTTAATGCATCAAATAAAACATGCACAATTACAAAGGAAATCAATTATATTGAAACACAACTCTGCAGCAGTAGCAGAGGAACAGGGACCAAGACACTCTAAGTATTCCAAAGTACTGCTGTAAAAATTAAGTGAAAACTTGTCAACTAAAAATTCACATAAATTTCTATAAACTTTGTCTTTTTAAGTCTCCAGTTTTTGTTAATTCTGTAAATTCAGATAATTCATTGAAATTGGTGAACCAGGCCTACTGGTATGTTGGCAAAATAAAAAAATGACTTGAAAAGGATTAGAAATAAATTAGTTTAAATTGAAACATCATATTAGATATGAAGCTATATTCAAAAGAAGATTTTTTAAACATTGAATATATTTCTATTTAAAAATATATATTCACTATACATATTTATATATGATATATATTCATTGGTATATTCAATAGAATATATTCATAGGGAGAGCATAATAACTAAATATGCCCATACTCCTGTTCATAAAATATATTCATAGAAATAAAATAACTAAAACAAATTTTTGGTTAATCAATACATTTGGTCAGTTGCACAGTAGCATATTTCTAAAATTATTCTTCATTAGTTAAGCTATGAAACTAATAGACAATGGATCAGAGTAGAAATGTGCAAAGTCCCCTCCCAGATCACCAGTCATAGCTAGATGTCACAGATGATATTAATGTAGCTAAAGAAAGAATGTATCTAAAGAAAGAATATCTTCAGAAGAGGTTTTGTGAAGAATGTAGTACATACATAGGAAGGTGAAGGAGTCATGCACTGGTAGTGTCTATTTATCTGACACAAGTATAACTCTGTTATGGAGATTGGCTTGAGCGCCCAGAGCCAGAGGCCAAGAACAGTCAAACTCAGATGATTGACTTGATTTCCATGCTCACTAACTAAAAATTTGTGATAATTTGGTTTCCACTGTAGTTTCCTTATAAGGAAGAAGAAGCACTAATGACTGACATAAGTTATCTGGTTTCCTTGAGAGTTTTATTATTGTAAATTAATAAACTGGTATTTGAGTTTCATACATCAGTTTCTTGTGAACTCTACTAGCATCTCTCCAGGTCTACTGAACACTGGGACACTAACAAGATTAAATTTCTAAGTTCACAAGGCTAAAAGGCAGTTTTGACCAAAAAGTGACTTTTTTTCACATGCCAATATTTCATTTATCTTATTTTGTTTTATTTGAATTCCAGTTAACATTTAGTGTTATATTAGTTTCACGCGTATAATATAGTGATTCAACAATTCCATATGTCACCCAGTGCTCATCACCACAGGTGCACTCCTTAATCCCCATCACCTATTTCACCTGTCACCCACCCACCTCCCCTCTGGTAACTAATGGAATTTAATAAAAACTTGAAACTAAACAAACAAACACAACCAAATAAAACATCTCACACACACACACACACACACACACACACACACACACACGTCACCACCACCAACCACCACCACCACCAAATGAGCAAAGGGAAAAAAGAAGAGGGAGAGACAAGAAGTGACTTTATAAAGGCAACGGTCGCATTGTGAGCCTTCTTGAAAGACAGGCATTTGTTCAGCCTCTACTGGTAACATTGAGACTTTGATATGTATCTTAATATTCAAATTTGAATATCTGTAGGCACTAAGGATGTAAATGGTTCTGTATAGAACATAACTTTTTGCCTCTAGGAAGTGGATGGGCTACTAAATTCATTAATTACTGTTGCTGGCTAGGCAGAACTAAGAGCAATAGTGAAGGAGGGGTGGTGCCCACAAAACACAGTGGCAAAAAGAAAGCAAAGCCCTGTATAAGCCAAATCTCATCTCATTCACTACTTTTTTTTGTTGTTGTTCCCTCCATTCTAGCCACACTGTTCTATTCTCTGAGCCAACGTATGTTCTCATCTTAAGACCTTTACACTTGCTTTTTCTTTTTCCTGGAAAGCTCTTCCTCAGATCTGCATGCCTCTCCTTCACTTCTTTTAGGATTTTGCTGAAAGAGACCTACTCAGTAAAGATTTTGATGGCTGCAAGATCTAATATTTCACCTTCTCTCTCCCTGCAATACATGTATTACATATTCCCTTCTCTGCTCCATTTTTTTGTTGTTGTTCTTAACCCTATCCTTAGCTAACATGCTGTATGTCTTACACATCTTGTTTAGGTCTGTCTCTTCAACTAGAAGGCAAGTTCATGAAGACATATATTAGAAAGGGTTTTATGAAGAATGTAGCACACACATAGAAAAGTGAAGGAGTCATGTGCTATTTTATTCACCACTCTATTGTCAGAGCCTAAAAGAGTAACTAGCACATAGTATGAGCTCAATAAGTAAGTTGAATAAATTACTGAATAAATATATGAATAGTTGGAAACCAAATGACTGCTACCCTACTTTGAGAAGAATGTTATATAAAATATATTACTAAATTCTGTATTGTTCAGAATGTAACAAAGACTCCTAAAATGTCATTGTTTTACCATGGAGAAAATGCTGCACTTAAAAGACTTGGAGCTTACTGGTTACCATTTGAACATGTCCTGTAACTTCTCTTCTGGTTGTTTAATCTAAAATTATGGTTAAATATATTTATGGAAGTATAAATACACAGATTTTTAAGGCTATGGTTAAATGACTTTTGACAAATGTATACACCCATGTTGTGTGTGTCAGTATTTCATTCTTTTTATCACTGAATAGTATTCCATAACATGGAAATTCCTCAATTTGTTTATCCATTCTCTTTTCGAGGGACATTTGTAGTGTTTCTCTTTTGGGGCTATTATGAATAAAGCTTCTATGAATATTCATATGCAAGTTTTATTTTAAGACATATGTTTTCTTTTTTCTTGAGTAAACACGTAGGGATGGAATTGTTGAAACATACAATAAGTATGTGCTAACTTTTTAATAAACTGCCAAACCATTTTCTAAAGCAGTTGCACCATTTTATAATCTCACCAAAAATGCAAGAGATTTTCAGTTGCTCCACACCCTTGACATTTGGTATTATCATTCATTGTAATTTTAACCTTTCTATTGGTTATGAAATGATATCATACTGTGGTTTTAATTTTCACTTCCTTGGTGGTTAAAGATGCTGAGCATCTTTTCATGTACTTACTGGCCATCCTATGTCTTCTATGAAATTTGTTTATATCTTTTGCTCATTTTTAAAATGGATTGTTAAGAGTTCTTTATATATAGGCCTTTGATATGTCTTCTCTCAGCTATATGTATTGCAAATATTTTTACTCCTATGATTTTGTCTTTTCATTCCTTTTTTTTTAAGTGGGGGGAGGGGGTGGTGGGTGGGTGTGGAGGGAGAGGCAGAGAGAGAATCCTTTTCTTTTTATATATAACGATTTTATTTATTTTTTGACAGAGAGAGAGACAGCGAGAGAGGGAACACAAGCAGGGGGAGTGGGGGAGGGAGAAGCAGGCTTCCCACTGAGCAAGGAGCCCGATGTGGGGCTAGATCCCAGGACCCTGGGATCATGACCCAAGCCGAAGGCAGATGCCTAACGACTGAGCCACCTAGGTGCCCCAGCAGAGAGAGAATCTTAAGCAGGCTCCCTGTTGGGGGTAGGGCTCAATCTCACAACCCAGAGATCACGGTCTGAGCCAAAATCAAGAGTTGGATGCTTAACCAACTGAGCCACCCCAGGCACCTCTATCTTTTCATTTTCTTGAGAGCATCTTTTGAAGAATGAGGTTTCAAAGTTTAAGGTCCAATGTATCAATTTTTTCCATTATGGTTAGTGCATTTTGTGTTCTAAGAAATCTTTGTTTAACCCAAATCTAAATGAAGATATTCTCCTATGGTTTCTTCTAGACGCTTTACGGTTTTAGCTTTTACATTTAGATCTCAGATCTACTTCAAATGCAGTGTTATGTATGTTGTGAAGTAGGCACAGGGGTTCATTGTTTCCAGACAGATACCCAGTTGTTCCAGCACCATTTCCTTTCTTCATGGAATTATCTTGACATGTTTGTCAAATTAACAAAGTGTGATTGATTTTTGAACTGTGTTCTGTTCCATTGGTCCATTTATTTATTCTTTCACCAATACTACAGTTTCTTAATAATTGTAGCTTCATAATAAATCTTAATATCAGGGCAGTATTACAACTTTATTCTTCTTTTTCAAGTTTGTTTTAGCTAACTAGATCCTTTGCATTTGTGTATAAATTTTAGAACAGCTTGTAAATTTCTACAAAAAATATCTACTGGGATTTTTTTATGGAATGGTGTTGAACCTATAGATCATTTTTGGAGAAAGTTGACACTAAAATATTGAGTTTTATAAATCATGAACATATTATATCATTCCATTTATTGTTCTTTAATTTCTCATTAGTATTTTTATTATAGAAGTTTTATAGATTTTTTCATTAAATTTCTTAGCAAATATTTTATGTTCTTTAGTGTCAATGAAGAGTTTTATTTTATTCATTTCACTTTTCAGTTGCTTGTTGCTACTTCATGGAATCTATATAGAATGGAAATAGAATAGAAAAAAATACAATTGATTTTTTGTTTTAACCTTTTATCCTGTGACCTTACTAAATTTACTTGCTTATTAGTCTTTTTGTAGATTCTTTAGGAATCTACATAAGCAATCATGCTGTCTGTAAATATAATTTTACTTCTTTACAATCTTTATGCCTTATTTTCTCTTGCCTTATAGCACTGATTAGGATCTCTAATATGATGTTTTAGGTAGGATAATACATCTTTGCCTTATTTCCTATCTTTGGGGGAAAATCATTGAACATTTTGTAGTAAACATGATGTTGTTAGCTGTAAGTTGTTTTATAGATGCCCTTAATTAGGCTGAGAAAGTTTCCTAGAATTCTATTCTTAATTTGCTGAGCGTTGTTATTATGAATGGTGTTGAAATTTGTCTAATGCTGTTTCTGCAACTATCAAATTATTTCTTTTTAACTCCTTCAATTTTGTTAATGTACTGAATTACATTGTTTACTTTTTGAAAAGTGAAAATCAAAACTCTCTCTCTCTATATATAGGTAAATACAATAGACAAATGGAGAGGTCATAGCTAATGGGTATGGAATTTCTGTTTTGAGGTGATGAAAATTTCTAAAATTAACTGAAGTAATGGTTACAAATTATCTGTGAATATACCAAATATCACTGAATTGTGCACTTTCAATGGGTGAATTGTATCTCAATAAAGTTGTTTTTAAAAATCAGAATAGTGGTAGCCTAAGGAAAGGGGCACAAAAGAATTTCCTAAGCACAAATGGGCAAGTTTTACATCTTGATCTAGGTAATGGTAACATGGGTGTAAATATATATCTTAGTCAAAATTAATCAAACTAAACCTTTTAATTTGTGTACTTACTCTTATAATTATACCTCAATAAAGAAGATTAGAGTAAAAAATTAATAGGTAATCTCAAATTCCTTTCCAAAATGCTTTTTACCAATTTACATTCATACCAATAGTATATTAAAATTCAAGTGCTCCACATATTACCAACTATAATATTGATAATCTGAGGGACTAAATATGGAACCCCATTGTGGTTTTAATTATTAGTCTGCTATTATTAATTAGGTTAGTGATTTTTCCCATTATTTTTTAAATATTCATGTTTCAAAAAATAAGACTTTTCATATCATTTACTCAATGTTCTATTGGTTTGTTTGACATCTTATCTCTTAGTCACTTATATAAATCACAAATACCTTCTCTCAAAATGAGTATTCTCTTCTCTATTGTTACGGTGCATTTATTATTAATAATTAGAAATTTATGATATTGTCAAAAGTAATATTTAATCATGCAGTTTGAGTGTGTGTCTTTTAAAAGAAATACTTCTCTGACATAAGTGGGTAAGTTTGTCTCTTATACTGTCTTTAATCTTCCTGGAAATGGTTATATGTGTGTGTTATAAGACAGAAATACAATTTTATTTCTAAATTTGCTTTATTTTTCCATATGGCTAACCTATTTCGTTTGTACCATTTATGAATGATTATATCTGTATTCTTATTTCTATTTCATTAGTCATTTTATTTCTATTTTGATGCCACTGATAGTGTCTTACTATTTATAATTTTATAATAAATCTTGATCTAGGAGGTAAAAAAAAATCACTTATTCAGATTACTAGAAAAATGTAAGATAAAGTAATGATGTTTCTTAGATAAATGTTTTGTAAAGGTGAGGATTTTTATCTTCAAATTCCTCAGATGCTTTCCTATTGTGACAAATTAGCCATAAGCAAATTAGTCACAAGCAAATGCATCTTTTTAGTTTTCAAATTAATGTCTTAAGGGTGAAAATTATTTATTTGCCCTCAACAACAGATTCTTTTCCATTTTTGTTCTCCATTCATTTAAATAATAATGACCATAGAAGTCTACTAGTGGTACCCCAAATTTAATCTCACTTTCAGTTTTGCATATCAGTTTTTTTTTTTATTCTTAATAACAGAAAATATAAAGTCAGAGAGGTTTAGAATACTAATGACTTCCATTGTCTCTTACTCTATGTTAAGGAGTTTCTGATGTCTCTCTAGTAATGGTCATCCTTTTTGACTTGATAATCTCTGCTTTCTAGACATTAATTAAGAACCAAGGTGTTGGTGGAATGAGACCTACAATAATTCTAGGCCACATTTTAAGAATGAGTGCTTGCTTTGTTTGAATACATTTCACATATTTAAGTATCTAAATGAGGGAGTTATCTCTATTAATGATTTGAACTTTACTACTTTTTATAGTTCTTTTTTGTTCTCTAGCTGTTTTAGAAATTGAGAGTAAACTATGGAAATTATAAATACGGTATAAGCTTAAGAAATGATACCATAAAACATTGAAATCAGATAATTAAGACTTACCTCTATTTCTTTTCTTAATTTTTCATGTGTCTTTTTTTCTTCTTCAAGAAAACAAGTTTTTTCAGTGATAGATTCTTTTACAGTTATAATTTTATCCTTTAACTTTGTAATGTCTTCCTGTATGTTTATAAAGTTTAAAATATACAAGTCAAACAATGAATGGTCAATATAAGTCCAACATTTTCAGTATTTCTATAATTAAAAAAAACTAACCATCACATTTAATTTCAGTAAGCAGGATTAGAATATTACTTTTATAGGTACAAATAAAGAACTGTTATTCAAACAAATAAACCTTTGATTTAAAAACTTAAAATTAAAACTAAATGCAAGTAAGATATAAAAAAAAGTGGTAGTCATACTGGCCATTGCCCAGCAACAGAAACTCATAATACAGTAAATGTTAATTAAATTGAATTTAAATTAAAAAAATAATAAAATAAAAATCTTAAATTAAAACTAAATGTAAATAAGACATAAGAAAAGTGGTAGTCATAGTGGCAATTGCCCAGTAACAGTATAAAGGATACTTTTAAATTCTCTAGCAAGAAATGACAGATATTTTAAGTTTATATCTCCTATTGCCTTCAAAAAATAGTATTAAAAAAAGAAAAATTATTAAGGTACAATTATTAATTGTTATTGTTTGTATAATAGCATTAAGCATACAAAATTGATTTGAATTGGTCAGATCCATTAGCCTAAGAAGATAGGGCTTCAACATTTTTGTGAGTCACACTTTCTGAAAAAATGGATTAATTGTTCACTGCAATTTTGTTTGACCATATATTTTTATTAATCCACTGAGGATTTGAGAACAACTCCCTTATGTATTTGTACATTTGGTGTAGTTGTTACATAACTCATGTATTTAAGTTTTTAAAAGTTGTGAAAATAGTTTCTGAATCTAGTTAAGGCAGCTATGGACATTTTACTAATGATAAATGTATTACTTAGTAAGTGTACTTGCAAAAAAGGAGTAATAGAAAAAGTTATGATAAGTGGTATTTCAAACCTGTATTTCTTTTATGCGATTTCCGTCTGGATTTTGGAGATTTTGCATAAGTTCCTCTTTCGTTGTTTTTAGTTTTTTAACAAGATCTCGTTTTTCATGTAGTGCAGTCATGAATGACCATTTGCTTTCTACCTCCCCCAAACTATCTTTATGCTCTTTTATTTTTGCATAATATTCATTATATCTTATCATGTGTTCCTCAAAGTCTTCTTGGGCTGCTTCTATGTCAAATTTAAGCTTGACATTTTCTGTATGTAAGGATTTGATTTGAGTTTCCAGGTTCCCACATTGAAGTTTGGCATGCTCTATGGCAGCATCTTGCTGATAAATCTGCCTTTCTGTTTCTTTAGTTTCTGCAGAGACAGATGCTATTTGTTTTTCAAGCTTATGGAGTTCATTCTGTAAAATATTTCAATATTATTATTATTAATTCATGATATTCAACATTAAGAATGTTATTGTTTTGATCCATAAGTCTGTAGTAAAATCACAACATAAAAAATACATATCAGATATAGAAAAATTGATATACAATAAAAGGAACCATTCAATAAGTAACAAAATTATTTTATAATGTTGGAGGGAGCCCAGAGTTATATATTTCTTACTTTTTAATGTTTATCTAATTCAAAATATTAAAATTTTATCATTTGTACCTCAAACTCAACAGGAGATTGAAGAAAAGAATAGTAGCAACTCTCTGAACAAAAAAGCGACCACTTTCTGGAAGGTAGGACATAGAAGTGAATCTGAGTTGATATATGGGAAGACAGACCGCAGGGGGAGGGAGCCTCCATCAGCTGCTACCAGCAAGCAATAGAGCAGTGGAGCACAAAATCAGAAATTTTAGAAGTTTGCTCCACTGAGGGACATCACTCCACTGGCTAAGCGGGGGATGGAACCCTCGCTGGGACAGTGTGGTCTCGGGACCCTTGGGGTCACAGAAAGACTGGGGGTGCCTGAGTACGGCAGAGCTCCCAGGTATCGGAGCAGGGAAGCAGGCTGCAAAGACGGAGCCGAGGAGTGGGCTCTCAGCTCAGGGTGGCCATAAACCGTGATCCACGGCATAGTCTGGCCACTGCTCTTCCAGCAGGGACCCAACAAGTGGCAGATCTGGGGAGACTCACTCCTCTTCCTCCCCTGGGAGGAGCGGCATGGGAGCGCACTGCAGGAATCTGCTGGGTTTGGAGACTCCACACAGGGTCGGGTGCCAGAGATAGAAATGCTCAGTCACGGTGAGCACGGAGTGCAGCCAGAGACCAGGGAGACAGGAGTGACTGACTGCTTTTCTCTGAGGGCACACTGAGGAGTGGGGCCCTGAGCTCTAGGCTCCTCCGGGACCAGAGATTGGGAGGCCGCCATTTTCACTCTCATCCTCCAAAGCTGTACGGAAAGCTTGCAGGGAACAAAAGATACTGAGAGCAAACCCGAGCAGATTACTTAGCCTGGCCTCTGGCAAGGGCAGGGCAGTTCTGCCTCAGGCAAAGACATTTGAGAATCACTGCAACAGGCCCCTCCCCCAGAAGATCAGCAAGAACAGCCAGCCAAGACCAAGTTTACCAATCAATGAGAATGGCAAAACCCCAGCACTAGGGGAATACAGCACATAGACTTCATGGCTTTTTTCCCCATGATTCTTTAGTCTTTCAAAGTTAATTTTTTAAATTTTACTTTTTTCTTTTTCTACTTTTTTAGTTGAATTTTTCTTCTTTCCTTTTTCAATCAACATCTTATCATTCCTTTTTTAAAATCTTTTCTAATTTTTCATTTTTACAGTCATATTCTATCTCTTCATTGTATTTAATCTTACTTTTTGTATATATATAAGCTTCTCTTTCTTTAAAATTTTGGGATACAGTTTCTTCTAACAGACCAAAATATACCCTAAATCTAGTGTATGACGTTATTCTAGTCTCCTGTCTATTCACATTCTCTTTTTTTAAAAATTTTTTTCATTCTTTTTTCAACCAAATTATCCTTTTTTAAAACCTTTTTAAATTTTCATCTTCACAGTCATATTCTATCACTTCATCAAATTTACCCTTATTTTTGTATATATATATATATGTTTTTCTTTCTTTAAATTTTTGGGAGGCAATTTCTTCTAACAGACCAAAATACACCCAAAATCTAGTGTGTGGCTCTGTTATTTTCACCAGCCGGATCATATTCAATTTTTCCTCCCTTTTCCTTTCCCCCAGGTTTCAGGTCTCTTCTGATTTGTTTAGTGTATATTTTTCTGGGGCCATTGTTACCTTTTTAGCATTTTTTTAGCATTTTGTTCTCTCATTCATCTATTCTCCTCTGGACAAAATACAAGATGGAAAAACTCACCTCACAAAAAAGAACAAGAGGCAAGAGGCAGTACCGACTGCCAGAGACCTAATCAATACAGACATTAGTAAGATGTTGGTACTAGAGTTCAGAATGACGATTATAAAGATACTAGCTAGGCTTGAAAAAAGCATAGAAGATACCAGAGAATCCCCTTCTGGAGAAATAAAATAACTAAAATCTAACCAAGTCGAAATAAAAAAGGCTATTAATGAGCTACAATAAAAAATGGAGGCTCTAACTGCTAGGATAAATGAGGCAGAAGAGAGAATCAATGATATAGAAGATCAAATGATGGAGAATAAAGAGGCTGAGAAAAAGATAAACAACTACTGGATCACGGGGCAGAATTTGAGAGATAAGTGATACCATAAAGTGAAACAACATTAGAATAATTGGGATCCCAGAAGAAGAAGAAAGAGAGAGAGGGACAGAAAGTATATTGGAGCAAATTATAGCAGAGAACTTCCTTAATTTGGGGAAGGAAATAGGCATCAACATCCAGGAGGCACAGAGAACCCCCCTCAAAATCAATAAAAATAGGTCAACACCCCAACATCTAATAGTAAAACTCACAAGTCTCGGAGACAAAGAGAAAATCCTGAAAGCAGCTCAGGACAAGAGGTCTGTAACCCCCATGGCAGAAACATTAGATTGGCAGCAGACCTATCCACAGAGACCTGGCAGGCCAGAAAGGACTGGCATGATATATTCAGAGCACTAAATGAGAAAAATAGGCAGCCAAGAACACTATATCCAGCTAGGCTGTCACTGAAAATAGAAGGAGAGATAAAAAGCTTCCAGGACAAACAAAAACTACTAAAAGTAGTTTTTGTACTTTTAGTTTTAGTTTTGTACTTTTAGTTTTACTAAAAGTAAAAACTACTTTTAGTAGTTTTTGTGAACACCAAACCAGCCCTACAAGAAATATTGAAAGGGGTCTTCTAAGCAAAGAAAGAGCCTAAAAGTAACATAGACCAGAAAGGAACAGAGACAATATACAGTAACAGTCACTTTAAAGGCAATACAATGGCACTAAATTCATATCTTTCAAGAGTTACCCTGATTGTAAATGGGTTAAATGCCCCAATCAAAAGGAAGATGAGGAAGGACACGACATCATACTTAAAGGGTCTATCCAACAAGAAGATCTAACAATTTTAAATATCTATGCCCCTAACATGGGAGCAGCCAATTATATAAGCCAATTAAAACAAAATCAAAGAAATACATTGACAATAACACAGTAATAGTAAGGGACTTTAATACCACCCCTCACTGAAATGGACAGATCATCTAAGCAAAAGATCAACAGGTAAATAAAGGCTTTAAATGACACACTGGACCAGATGGACTTCACAGATATATTTAGAACATTCCATCCCATAGCAACAGAATACACATTCTTCTCTAGTGCCCATGGAACATTCTCTAGAATAGATCACATCCTGGGTCATAAATCAGGTCTCAACCTGTACCAAAAGATTGGGATCATTCCCTGCATATTTTCGGACCACAATGCTTTGAAACTAGAACTCAATCACAAGAGGAAAGTCGGAAAGAACTCAAATACATGGATGCTAAAGAGCATCCTACTAAAGAATGAATGGGTCAACCAGGAAATTAAAGGAGAATTTAAAAATTCATGGAAACAAATGAAAATGAAAACACAACTGTTCAAAATCTTTGGGATGCTGCAAAGGCAGTCCTAAGAGGAAAGTACATAGCAATACAAGCTTTTCTCAAGAAACAAAAAAGGTCTCAAGTACACAACCTAACCCTACACCTAAAGGAGCTGGAGAAAGAACAGCAAATAAAGCCTAAACCTAGCAGGAGAAGAGAAGTAATAAAGATCAGAGCAGAAATCAATGAAATAGATACCAAAAGAACAGTAGAACAGATCAACGAAACTAGGAGCTGGTTCCTTGAAAGAATTAACAAGATTGATAAACCCCTGGCCAGACTTATCAAAAAGAAAAGAGAAAGGACCCAAATAAATAAAATCATGAACGGAAGAGGAGAGATCACAACCAACACCAAAGAAATACAAACAATTTTAAGAACATATTATGAGCAACTATATGCCAGCAAATTAGATAATCTGAAAGAAATGGATGCATTCCTAGAGACGTATAAACTACCAAAACTGAACCAGGAAGAAATAGAAAACCTGAACAGACCCATAACCAGTAAGGAAATTGAAGCAGTCATCAAAAATCTCCCAACAAACAAGAGCCCAGGGCCAGATGGCTTCCCAGGGGAATTCTACCAAACATTTAAAGAAGAATTAATACCTATTCTTCTGAAGCTGTTTCAAAGAATAGAAATGGAAGGAAAACTTCCAAACTCATTTTAAGAGGCCAGCATTACCTTGATCCCAAAACCAGACAAAGACCCCATCAAAAAGAAGAACTATAGACCAATATCCCTGATGAACATGGATGCAAAAATTCTCACCAAAATACTAGCCAATAGGATCCAACAGTACATTAAAAGGATTATTCAGGATTTATTCCTAGGCTGCAAGGTTGGTTCAACATCAGCAAGTCAATCAATGTGATACAATACATTAATAAAAGAAAAAGAACCATATGATCCTCTCAATAGATGCAGAAAAAGCATTTGACAAAGAACAGCATCCTTTCTTGATTAAAGCTCTTCACAGTGTAGGGATAGAGGGTACATACCTCAATATCATAAAAGCCATCTATGAAAAACCTACAGCGAGTATCATACTCAATGGGGAAAAACTGAGAGCTTTTCCCCTAAGGTCAGGAACATGGCAGGGATGTCCACTATCACCACTGCTATTCAACATAGTGCTAGAAGTCCTAGCCTCAGCAATCAGACAACAAAAAGAAATCAAAGGCATCCAAATCAGCAAAGAAGAAGTCAAACTCTCACTCTTTGCAGATGATATGATACTTTATGTGGAAAACCCAAAAGACTCCACTCCAAAACTATTAGAACTCATACAGGAATTCAGTAAAGTGGCAGGATATAAAATCAATGCAGAGAAATCAGTGGCATTTCTATACACCAATAACAAGACAGACGAAAGAGAAATTAAGGAGTCGATCCCATTTACAATTGCACCCAAAACCGTAAGATACCTAGGAATAAATTAACCAAAGGGGCAAAGATTCTGTATTCAGAAAACTATAGAATACTCATGAAAGAAATTGAGGAAGACACAAAGAAATGGAAAAACGTTCCATGCTCATGGATTGGAAGAGAAATATTGTGAAAGTGTCTATGCTACCTAGAGCAATCTACACATTTAGTGCAATCCCTATCGAAATACCATCAGCTTCTCTCAAAGAAATGGAACAAATAATCCTAAAATTTGTATGGAACCAGAGAAGACCCCGAATAGCCAGAGGAATGTTGAAAAAGAAAAGCAAAGTGGGTGGCATCACAATTCTGGATTTTAAGCTCTATTACAAAGCTGTAATCATCAAGACAGTATAGTACTGGCATAAAAACAGGCACAAAGATCAACGGAACAGAATAGAGAGCCCAGAAATAGACCCTCAACTCTGTGGTCAACTAATCTTTGACAAAGCAGGAAAGAATGTCCAATGGAAAAAAGAAAGTCTCTTCAACAAATGGTATTGGGAAAATTGGACAGCCACATGCAGAAGAATGAAACCGGACCATTTCCTTACACCACACATAAAAATAGACTCAAAATGGATGAAAGACCAAAATGTGAGACAGGAATTCCTCAAAATCCTAGAGGAGAACACAGGCAGCAACCTCTTCGACCTCAGCCACAGCAACTTCTTCCTAGATGCATCTCTGAAGGCAAGGGAAGCAAGGGTAAAAATGAAATATTGGGACTTCATCAAGATAAAAAGCTTTTGCACAGCAAAGGAAACAGTCAACAAAACCAAAAGACAACCGACAGAATGGGAGAAGATATTTGCAAATGACATATCAGATAAAGGGCTAGTATCCAAAATCTATAAAGAACTCATCAAACTCAACACCCAAAGAACAAAGAATCCAATCAAGAAATGGGCAGAAGACATGAACAGACATTTTTCCAAAGAAGACATCCAAATGGCCAAGAGACACATGAAAAAGTGCTCAACGTTACTCGGCATCAGAGAAATCCAAATCAAAACCTCAGTGAGATACCACTTCACACCAGTTAGAATGGCTAAAATTAACAAGTCAGGAAACAACAGATGTTGGCGAGGATGTGGAGAAAGGGAAACCCTCCTACACTGTTGGCGGGAATGCAAGCTGGTGCAGCCACTCCGGAAAACAGTATGGAGGTTCCTCAAAAAGTTGAAAATAGAGCTACCATATACGATCCAGCAATTGCACTACTGGGTATTTACCCCAAAGATAAAAATGTAGTGATCCGAAGGGGCAGATGCACCCCAATGTTTATAGCAGCAATGTCCACAATAGCCAAACTATGGAAAGAGCCAAGATGTCCATCAACAGATGAATGGATAAAGAAGATGTGGTATATATATACAATGGAATATTATGCAGCCATCAAAAAAAATGAAATCTTGCCATTTGCAATGATGTGGATGAAACTAGAGGGTATTATGCTAAGTGAAATAAGTCAATCAGAGAAAGACAAGTATCCTATGATCTCACTGATACGAGGAATTTGAGAAACAAGACAGAGGATCATAGAGGAAGGGAGGGAAAAATGAAACAAGACGAAACCAGACATGGAGACAAACCATAAGAGACTCTAAATCTCAGGAAACAAACTGAGGGTTGCTGGAGTGGAGGGGGGTGGGGTGGGAAGGATGGGGTGGCTGGGGGATGGACATAGGGGAGGGTAAGTACTATGGTGAGCGCTGTGAATTGTATAAGACTGCTGAATCACAGACCTGTACCCCTGAAACAAATAATACATTATATGTTAATAAAAAAATTTAAAAAATTTTATCATTTGTGTTAACATTTATTTGTAAAAGCTACTCTATAATCATTTAAATAATATATTTATGGACATCAGAAGTACTCACTGAAGAAAGATAGTATGATAAAAATGATAAAGCCCTAGGCTAAAAATCAAAAGATCTGGGTTCCAGGGCCCTTACTGCCATTTACTAGTTGGTATGATCATACAAAGCAAACTTAATTGTCCTATCCAAATCTCACTTTCTTCATTTGTAAATGAGTATAAAGATGTCTGCCTTACCTCTCTGGGACAGTTGGCATTTCTCACTAGCACAAAAGCTTTTTATCTTGAGATGACCTTATTACAGACCTACTAAATGAAGCAAAACAGAGACTCAGCAAAGTGGTAAAAGATACAACCAGGTACCAGGTGCTGCTGGATGGACTGGTCCTTCAGGGTTTGTACCAATTGTTAGAGCCCTGAATGACTGTTCATTGCAGGAAGCAGGATTTCCCTCTGGTAAAGGCTGCAGTGCAAAAAGCGATTCCTATGTACAAAATTGCCACCAAAAAAGATGTTGATGTCCAAATTGATCAGGAGGCCTACCTGCCTGAGGAAATAGCTGGTGGAGTTGAGATCTATAATGGGGATCGTAAAGTAAAAGTTTCCAATACCCTAGAAAGCCGGCTGGATCTTATAGCCCAGCAGATGATGCCAGAAGTACGGGGAGCCTTATTTGGTGCAAATGCCAACAGGAATTTTTTGGACTAAACCTTTGGGCGAGGTGGAGTTCATCCATTGCTCTCCTGCTGTCATGCAGAAGTTTCTGATATTTGAAGAAGCAAGATATCTGTGTGGCTTCCTCTTCGCTCTTCTGATATTCTGTATTTATCAGTGGATCCTCTCTGTAGCTAATGCCCTTGGCCTAATTGTTAACATGAGAGAAAGTTTCACTTACTATGATCAGGAAGCCTCCTTCTTAGCTTATCTGAAAGTAGCACAACTTTCATTTGCTTCTGTAGCATGAAGGTGAGGGTATCAGATGGTGGTTACTGGAGCTTCCCTGAGTCTCTGCTCTTCCTCTCGTCTTCTGCTGTCAGTTCTCGAGTCTAGAGGGTGATGTGTCTGGTGTTCTCTGACATTCAGTCTCTGCTCTTTAGGCTTCAGATGCATGGGGGGCATGCATTCCTGCCAGCACTAGTAGCTTCACTGTTCACCTGTTTGGGCCTAGAAGCGTTTCTCATCTGTAAATGTGATTTAGAATCTAAGCCATGAATCGGTCTTATTTATTAAAACAAAAGGCTTACATGGAAAAAAACCAAAAAAAAACAAAAACAAAAAACAAAAATACAAAATAAATAAATAAATAAATAAAAGTAATTATGCTGAGTGAAAGTGGTGAGACTAAAAAAATATATATGGTGAGATTCTATTTTTGTAAAATTCTTGAAAATGCAAACTTATCTTTAGAGACAGAGAGCAAATGAATGATTGTCTGGGAATGGAGAGATGGGAGAGAAGGATGGATTGCAAAGTAGCAGGAGGAAACTTGTGGGTAATGGATATGTTTATTATCTTTATTGTGATGTCTCATGAGCATAAAAGTAAGTCAAAACTCATCAATTGTAAAGTTTAAATATGTGCAGTTTATGTAAATTCTACATCAATAAATCTATAAACAAAAAAAAAAGGAGAGGGGAAGAGGAAGGGAAGGAAGAAGAAGAAAGAGGAGGGGTAAAAGGAGGAGGGTTTTGGCATGAGGAAGAAGGGGAGGAGGAGAAGGAAAACAACATCAACAAATTCTAGTGAAAGGGTAGAAACGGGTTGAAGGAGGAATTGACTAAAGCCAGGGAGAAACATTAATAGTCTATTACATTAGTCCAGGAGAGAGAAGAGATGATGACCAAATCAGTGGAAATACCATCTTTCCCCATATTGATCAATAGTGTCAATAGCCTGATCTAGCTGGCCGTGCCTATGTCCCTGTGCATCACTCATTCAATCATTTAATATTTATTGATCACCTTCATTTTACCAAGTACTATTTTAAACGCTGAGAAGATAATGGTAAAGAAGACAGACAAAGTTACTGCACCCATGGGGCTTACTTTCTAGTCAGGCGAGGCAGGCAATAAAGAAATAAACAAAAAAGGTAATTCCATTAATGGATGTGTTACAAAGGAAATACAATAATGTGTAGAGAGTAACTCAAAGAGAAGGATAGGTAACGGTTAATTTATATTTTAATTCAGGGAAGACTATTTGAAGAGTAATAATATAGCTGAATTGTGAAAGACAAAGACCCCAATAGGTAATAACTAGAGGTAGAGAAGTCCTAAGGTTGAGAGAGCAATTACAAATATCCTCAAATGAGAAGGCACTAGGAGTATTTACTAAACAGAAAGGAGGTTGGAAGAGGGGAGAGTAAAACATGAGAGGGATGGCACAGTAAATAGTGACTAGAGGATATATGACCTTATAAGCCACATTAAGGAATTTGAATTTTATTATTACTGCAATAGGAAATCACTGGAAGGTCTTGAGCAGGGAGGTAATAAGATAGGACTTATGTTTTTGAAAGATTCTTCCATCTAATATGTGGAACACGATTGTGGGAGAGAGGGAAGAATAGAAATAGGAAGACCAGGCAGGAGGCAGGCCACACTACAAAAATTGGTCAGAAGTGAATTTGGGATTTTATGTTGGAGGCCCAACTATCAAGCTTGATAGGTTGTGGGGGGATTAGGTAAAGAGAAGAATCAAGAATGACTTGTAGATCTTGAGTATTCGGTGTAAAGTGGTACAATTTATTGAAATCAGGAAGACTAGGGGAGGAACATGTTGCGTGTATAGATTATTCTTTTCTGAACATGTATAGTTTAGATGTCTATTGGGTATCCAAAGAGGAATGTCAAGTGGGCATTTGAAATCTCAGAGCTGGAGATAAAAATTGAGGTTCATCAGCATGTTGTACTTTTCTCTCTCATCTCTGCCAGGAAAAGGATAACTGTGTCTGTCTTTTTAATGCACTGCTCCTTCCCAAAATTATAAATTTATTTAAAGAGAATGCCATACTAGATAGGGGGAAAAAAAAAAAAGAATGGATGATGGTCTGCAGAGTTGTTTTGGTGGGAGGATCTATAAAATTTGGTGAAGAGATATAAATAGTAAATAGAAGGAAGGAATTAAGGCTGGCTCCCAAAGTAGTACCATTAGTTAATTAGTTTGGGAAACTAGGGGAGTGGTAATTTGCATTTTTGGTCCCAGTTTTTCACCTTTGTCTACAGTCACACCCTTGCCATATATCATTACAGTAGGTGGGCATACTTCTACCCCTTGACTGTGAGTTTCATCATGTGACTACCTGAGATATTAACAAATATTATAAATAGAAGCTTGAAAAAGCTCTTCCATAATTGGACTTCCATTCTTTTGCATCTGCTATCATCTTGAGGACATGCCTAACCTAGCCCACTAAAGGATAAGATACATATGAAGCAAAGCCAAGATACCACAGCCAGCCCAGTCAGCCAAACCAAACCATCTTACAGCCAATCAAGCCCAGACGTTTGAGCAAATCTAACCAATGTCAACATCTAGCCAACTCCAACTGCAATCCATCCTTCTCTCCCATCTCTCCATTCCCAGACAATCATTCATTTGCTCTCTGTCTCTGAAGATAAGTTTGCATTTTCAAGAATTTTACAAAAATAGAATCTCACCATATATATTTTTTTAGTCTCACCACTTTCACTCAGCATAATTACTTTTATTTATTTATTTATTTATTTATTTATTTATTTATTTTGTATTTTTGTTTTTTGTTTTTGTTTTTTTTTTGGTTTTTTTCCATGTAAGCCTTTTGTTTTAATAAATAAGACCGATTCATGGCTTAGATTCTAAATCACATTTACAGATGAGAAACGCTTCTAGGCCCAAACAGGTGAACAGTGAAGCTACTAGTGCTGGCAGGAATGCATGCCCCCCATGCATCTGAAGCCTAAAGAGCAGAGACTGAATGTCAGAGAACACCAGACACATCACCCTCTAGACTCGAGAACTGACAGCAGAAGACGAGAGGAAGAGCAGAGACTCAGGGAAGCTCCAGTAACCACCATCTGATACCCTCACCTTCATGCTACAGAAGCAAATGAAAGTTGTGCTACTTTCAGATAAGCTAAGAAGGAGGCTTCCTGATCATAGTAAGTGAAACTTTCTCTCATGTTAACAATTAGGCCAAGGGCATTAGCTACAGAGAGGATCCACTGATAAATACAGAATATCAGAAGAGCGAAGAGGAAGCCACACAGATATCTTGTTTCTTCAAATATCAGAAACTTCTGCATGACAGCAGGAGAGCAATGGATGAACTCCACCTCGCCCAAAGGTTTAGTCCAAAAAATTCCTGTTGGCATTTGCACCAAATAAGGCTCCCCGTACTTCTGGCATCATCTGCTGGGCTATAAGATCCAGCCGGCTTTCTAGGGTATTGGAAACTTTTACTTTACGATCCCCATTATAGATCTCAACTCCACCAGCTATTTCCTCAGGCAGGTAGGTCTCCTGATCAATTTGGACATCAACATCTTTTTTGGTGGCAATTTTGTACATAGGAATCGCTTTTTGCACTGCAGCCTTTACCAGAGGGAAATCCTGCTTCCTGCAATGAACAGTCATTCAGGGCTCTAACAATTGGTACAAACCCTGAAGGACCAGTCCATCCAGCAGCACCTGGTACCTGGTTGTATCTTTTACCACTTTGCTGAGTCTCTGTTTTGCTTCATTTAGTAGGTCTGTAATAAGGTCATCTCAAGATAAAAAGCTTTTGCACAGCAAAAGAAACAGTCAACAAAACCAAAAGACAACTGACAGAATGGGAGAAGATATTTGCAAACGACATATCAGATAAAGGGCTAGTATCCAAAATCTATAAAGAACTCATCAAACTCAACACCCAAAGAACAAAGAATCCAATCAAGAAATGGGCAGAAGACATGAACAGACATTTTTCCAAAGAAGACATCCAAATGGCCAAGAGACACATGAAAAAGTGCTCAACATCGCTCAGCATCAGGGAAATCCAAATCAAAACCTCAGTGAGATACCACCTCACACCAGTCAGAATGGCTAAAATTAACAAGTCAGGAAACAACAGATGTTGGCGGGGATGCGGAGAAAGGGGAACCCTCCTACACTGTTGGCGGGAATGCAAGCTGGTGCAGCCACTCTGGAAAACAGTATGGAGGTTCCTCAAAAAGTTGAAAATAGAGCTACCATATACGATCCAGCAATTGCACTACTGGGTATTTACCCCAAAGATACAAATGTAGGGATTCGAAGGGGTACGTGCACCCTGATGTTTATAGCAGCAATGTCCACAATAGCCAAACTATGGAAAGAGCCAAGATGTCCATTGACAGATGAATGGATAAAGAAGATGTGGTAAATATATATACAATGGAATATTATGCAGCCATCAAAAGGAATGAGATCTTGCCATTTGCAATGACGAGGATAGAACTGGAGGGTGTTATGCTGAGTGAAATAAGTCAATCGGAGAAAGACATGTATCATATGACCTCACTGATATGAGGAATTCTTGATCTCAGGAAACAAACAGAGGGTTGCTGGAATGGGGGGTGGGGTGGGAGGGATGGGGTGGCTGGGTGATAGATATTGGGGAGGGTATGTGCTATGATGGCTTTTATTGAACAAGAAGCCAATGAGAAAGCAGAGGAAATAGATGTGAAGGCAGAGGAAGAGTTCAACACTGAGAAAGGTCGTCTTGTGCAAACCCAAAGACTGAAGATTATGGACTACTACGAGAAGAAAGAAAAGCAGATTGAGCAGCAGAAGAAAATTCAGATGTCTAATTTGATGAATCAAGCAAGGCTCAAAGTCCTCAGCATAATTACTTTTAGATACATCTGTATTGTTGTATATATCAGTGGCTCTTCCTTTTTATTGCCGAGTAGCATTCCATTGTGCGGATATACCACACTTTGTTCTGATGGGTATTTGGGTTTTATGCAGTTTTCCAGTGAGCATACACTTTCATTTCTCTTGGGTAAACAAATATCTAGAAGTTGAATGGCTGAGTTATACAGTAATTATATGTTAATCTTTTAAGAAAATGTAAACTGTTTCCAAAGTGCTTGTACTGAACATCTGTGAATAAAAAGTTTTACTTACTCCTCTCAATATGGATGCCTTTTATTTATTTTTCTTTCATGATTGCACTTGCTTGAACCACCAGTACCACAGAAATAACAGAAGTGGTAAGACCACATATCCTTGCCTTGTTCTGATCTTAGGAGAGAAACATTCAGTTTTTCACCATTAGGTATGAAGTTGGCTATAGGATTCATAAAGGGATGTATATGCCCTTTTTTAGATTAAGGAAGTTCTACTCCTAATTTGCTAGAATTTTAATCATGAATGGATGTTGGATTATGAAAAGTATTTTTTATGCATCTATAATTCTCTTTCTAAAATATAAATGTAATCATTTGCTCTCTTGCCCATCAAAATCTTCCCATCACTTTTAGAATAATGTCCAGGTTTTTTATCATAATTATGTATCTCCCACCACTTCTCAAAACATACCCTGTGTTATACTGCCACCAAACTACATATACAGTTGACCCCTGAGCAACACAGGTTTGCACTGCATGGGTCCATGTATAGGCAGATTTTTTATATATATAAATACAGTACAGTACTGTAAATGTATTTTCTCTTCCCTATAATTTTTTTTAAGATTTTATTTATTTGAGAGAGAGAGTGAGCGAGAGAGAGAGAGAGCACAAGCCAGGGGGAGAGGCAGAGGGAGAAGTAGACTCTCCGGTGAGCAGGAAGCCCAATGCAACTTGCAACTCAGGGCTTGATCCCAGGACCCTGGGATCATGACCTGAGCCAAAGGCAGACGTTTAACCAACTGAGCCACCCAGGCGTCCCCTTGTGATTTTCTTAATGACATTTTTTTCTCTAGCTGACTTTATTGTAAAAATACAGTATATAATACATGTAACTTAAAGATCTGTCTTAATTGACTGTTTATGTTATTGGTAAGTCGTCTAGTCAATAGTAGCCTATTGTAGTTAAGTTTTGGGGTAATCAAAATTTATATGTGGATTTAACTGGGCCAGGGGTTAACACTCCTAACCCCACATTATTCAAGGGTCAACTCTAGTTCTATGAATGTATCAAATGCTATTTCAGGCCTCTGTGAATTTTCTCAGAAACCTGTTGTCCGGAATACCATCCTCCTCACCCCCTAACCCTTAAACGTGTCCTAGATAACCAATATTCAAGTGAACTCCAGCTGTCTTCTTTTAAACTCAACTGAAACATCACTTTGTGATCATTCCGTCTTCAGCGTTAAATTTGTGTTCATGCCTCTATTGTAGACGTTACTACCCTGCATATAATTATTTATTTCGTTGTCTCCCTCTTCAATAGATGAGTGAGGACAATGCAAAATGCTTAATAAAAAGTAGGCCCTCAAGGGGCGCCTGGGTGGCTCAGTTGGTTAAGTGGCTGCCTTTGGCTCAGGTCGTGATTCCAGGGTCCTGGGACTGAGCCCCACATAGGGTTCCATGCTCAGCAGGAAGCCTGCTTCTCCCTCTCCCACTCCCCCTACTTGTGTTCCCTCTCTTGCTGTCTCTCTCTCTGTCAAATAAATAAATAAATAAAATCTTAAAAAAAAAAAGTAGGCCCTTGATATAAGTGAAATAAGCCCTGTGAAACTCATTGAAGACTGAGAAGTTTTACAGAAAAAAATTTTTTTTTTTAAAGATTTTATTTATTCATTTGAGACACAGAGATACAGAGAGAGAGCGAGAGCAGGAACACAAGCAGGGGGAGTGGGAGAGGGAGAAGCAGGCTTCCCGCCGAGCAGTGAGCCTGATGTGGGACTCGATCCCAGGACCCTGGGATCATGACCTGAGCCGAAGGCAGACGCTTAACCATCTGAGCCACCCAGGCGCCCCAGAAAATTTCTTTATAAAAAGCTAAGACATTATTATTTTTATATCATATTCTCTTGCAAAAAATGTATTCTTTTCTAAAAATGACTATGCAATGCAAATATTTATGAGATCCATAGTACTAAGATAGTATAATTATTATCATCACAGCTCTGCTGATGCATTAATACCTAAAGCCAACATCAAAATCTAGCTCTATATTGTCCACCAGGGCCCCAGCAGGATACTTTACATATATTTACAAATATTAATTCATTTAATCCTCATGAAAACCTTGTAAGCAGGTCATATTATCTCCATTTTACAAATACAAAAACACAAGCACAGAGAAATTAAACCATGGAGCTAAAAGTAGCAAACCTTGTCTTTCAAACTAGGTAGCTGGGCTGTAGAGCCTAGTCTTCACTTCCATGATATATTTAATAATAACCTTTACAAAGCACAAAGTAAAGATACCATTTCCATTTTTGTTTCTTTAGCTATATTAACAGAGTATAGTTATATCTAATTGTGCTGCATACAAAAAACAAGTATGGCTTCCAGATTCTCCACAGCGGAATTATGACTATATTATGAAATATAAGGAACACAAAAATGTTTCTTATCAACTTGAAATGTTCACTGACAACTAATAACTCAAAAGCCATGGCTTTAAAAACACTGGCTTAAAAACTTAACCTTCCTTCAATTTAGCATTTTAGGAAAAACTATCAAATAAAAGTGAGTTTAAAATAATTCTGTGTGATACATGGGTTTTATATGTACATATTACAGTTGTAAGGACATTTCTGAATTCTCGTATATTGGGTGTGTGAAATGTTCCATGAAACTCGAATACTTGTACAGACTTCACTTTGGGATAACATAATAATTAAGAAGGAGTAAGCATGAAAAACAGGAGTTTCAAATAGCCTCCCAAGTTAAGTATCCTTAATAACTTCCCTATTAATAATTTAATATAGTTCTGAAGATAGTAATGACTCATTTAAAAGACTATATGAAGTAGATTACCTGCAAATGGAACAGAACTTTTTTGTTTTTTTCTATTTCTGATGTTTGTGATTGTTGTTGCTTTGCAACTTGTTCTACAGCATCAGTTAATGAAGATGTGCCTTGGTTAGCCAGAGCTGAACAAAAGAATAAAGTATATAATAAAAATGTAAGTTGCAAACACTCTAAGTTATTGTTTCTTCACACATAGTCATGAAAAATACGATGTTTCTCTAAATAAAGTAGATTTAGGGTTGGTAATATTACCTTTCTGACTACAAACAAAACCAAAATCAAAAGCCATAATAAGACACAATTCAGAATTGCCTACTGCAATGTTATACCTGTTCCTGTATGGAACAGGATAAATATTTTGATTGTCCTCATTTTTTTAATCCAGACCACTTATACATATGCATAATTACAGTGCTATCATAATAACCATATAGCAATTATAGTTGATGAATTTTCAGTACAGGCCTGCATTTTTAGGTTGTTATGCCTTTTCTAAACACCATGTAAGTTTCTTCCTGGAGAAATTTAATAGCTTCCCTCTATTCTATTTGGCTATACATTTTAACACAATTATCCTATCATACTACCTTTTTGTTGCTGCTTATCTTTTAATTATTTATTTCTTAAGATTGCTTCATTACCTTCTTCAGGAACTCCTTGACTCTTCCTTTCTTTGTTGCCTGACATTCTACTTTGTCTCTTTCTCCCTTTTTTGTTCACCTTCTTTATGCCTACAAAATAATCAATATTGACAATTTTTCACTCTTCTTTGTTTTTTCCCCCCATCATTTATCCTGGTGATACTGAAAGCAAATTCACTGTCAAATACCTCATAGGGATGGCAATGATATTTCATCTTTGTTCCAAGAATTAAAATACAATGGTTAAGTCAGAGAGTTTTAGAGAAAATAGAACTGTATTTGAATCTTGGTTCTCTTGCTTTTTAGCTGTTATGATTTTGAGCAAGTTTCTTAACTTCTTTGATCATCAGGGTCCTCATCTGTAAAACCTCACAGGACTGTCATAATAAAGTAATATATGTAGCATGCTTAGCATAGTACCTTACATATATAGTGAGTAATTAATTACTATAGACTCTGTCTAGGGTTTCCTTTGCTAGTTCCTCCTCAGCTTTCTCATCTAGGTCAGTGTCCCAGTGCTAAGTCCTTAGGCCTCTTCTCTATACTCACTCTTCAGGTGATGTCATCTAGTTGCATAGCTTTAAAATCCACTTATAGGTTTTATTTATTTATATCTCTAACTTGAACATCCTTCTTGAGCTCCAGACTCATTCTAAATTGCCTACTTGGTATCTTCCCTCGGATTTTTACAGTCATTTCAACTTAATATATCCCAGACTGAACTCTTGATGTCTCTGTTCACTCCATCACCACCACTAAACCTGCTCCTTCATAGTCTCTTCCTTTCAATAAATTACAAGTTTTTCTTGTTCAGGCCCAAATCCCTGGAGACATTAGCAAGGAGGCCTCTAGAAGAGTGTAGAGCCCATGGAAATTCAACAAGACTTGCCCAAGATAATCATAAATGAGAGCTCACTGTTGATGTTTCATAGGCTCTTTGGGAAATCCTTTAAGACATTTTCCAAGTATATGGCCCAGGATTTCTGCCCTGATTGTTTACTCAAAGGACAAACCAGAATCTCGACTTTTCTCTTATATGCTGCATGCAATTCTTTTAGCAAAACTCATTGGTTCTACGTTTAAATTATATTGGAATCCATTCACTGCTTATCACTTCTAAATAGTATCTTAGTAGAGAAGCCTTCCCTCATAACCTTTAAAACAGGACCTCTCCTCCTTCATTCTCCCATTTCCTTACCCTGCGTGATTTTTCTTTTTCTTTTTTTTTTTTTTAAAGATTTTATTTATTTATTTGAGAGAGAGAGAATGAGAGACAGAGAGCATGAGAGGGAGGAGGGTCAGAGGGAGAAGCAGACTCCCTGCCGAGCAGGGAGCCTGATGCGGGACTCGATCCCGGGACTCCAGGATCATGACCTGAGCCGAAGGCAGTCGCTTAACCAACTGAGCCACCCAGGCGCCCCAGCCTGATTTTTCTTAATAGCATTTGCCACCACTGATATTTTATATACATTTGTTTCTTTTCTATCTCCTTTTACTAATGTAAGCTCCACCAGGGCAGAGATCTTAGAACAGTGCCTGGCACTTACTTAACAGGTGTCTATTTGTAGTCTATCTCCACTTCAATTTACCCTGTTCTAATGATAGAATTATGCTCCCAAAATACTGTTCCCACCATGTCAACATCACAGCCAATCTTTCAACTCCCATCATAGATGGCATCTTCTTTAAGAAGTCTTTCTTGGTAGATATGATCCTTCCCTCTCTTTAGTGCAATTGTTTCTATATCTCTATAACAGTTTAGGTCATACAGTAAGATAGAGCTAGCTTTGAACTCAGGTTGTACCACTTACTACTTTATTAGGTAAATTCTTTCCAAGCTGGGCCTAAGATTCTTTATCTATAAAACAGAAACGATAGTAATAACTGTCTCATTAGGACTATTGGGAGGACTACATGAAATAATGCATGACAGCATTTAGCAAATTCCTGCTACTCAAAAGTTTTTGTTCTTATTATTTCCATTATTTTATACTCTATTTCCCTATTAAACTGTAAGCTCCAGGAAGACAGATATAGTGTCTTATACATTTTTGTATTCCCTAAAAAATTTGGTGAAGAAATCTAAAAAATGAAGAAAATTAGATCTATATAACAAAAAATAAAATAACTGGTACTTCTTGATCTCTATTTCTGAAGCAACATAAATTGAAAAACTCTTGGGTGACATTTATTTAAACCAACTATTTGTGAAAGGATATCTACTTTAAAATTGGGAAGGTTTTAGGGGCGCCTAGGTGGCTCAGTCAGTTAAGTGTCTGCCTTTGGCTCAGGTCCATGATCTGGTCATGGGTGGGACTGAGCACCAAGTGAGGCTCCCTGCTCAGGGGTGGAGTCTGCTTCTCTCTCTCCCTCTGCCCCTCTCCCCACCCTCCCCATTTGTGCTCTCTCTCTCAAATAAATAAATAAAATCTTTAAAAAAATAAAATTGGGAAAGTTTTAGTTTTTTCTGGATCTCTATTGTAGAAGATAAAAATGAAAACTACTGCCACCTACTGATAATTCATTACAATTGCTTAAATCAATGAAAAGAGAGTTTAGACTAGACAGTATCAATTACTCTTTCATTCAAACCACATATATAGGTACATATAATATGCAAGGTATTGTGAGGAATATAAAGATGAATTAAGTGACTCTGATTTAAAAAAACAGTATCTACAGTATTCCATAGTAAATGTCCAATTTACATCTAAAACACATTTAGAAAAAATATTTTTAACTAAGAAAATTAGCTTTACAGAAAACAATGTAATGCAGATACTATATTAAACTACCATTCTCTTATAATAACTATAGTCAACATTTATTGAGTACTTACAATTAACTAGCATTTTTCTAAGTGCTTTTACAGGAATTATCTTTATTTTCCCTCAGAGCAATCCTATAAGCTAGATATTATTTTTATTTATATTTTGTAGATGAGTAAACTAAGACTTGGAGAAATTAAGAAATTAGCCAAAGGCCACACATCCAACAAGTAGGAAGGATGGAATTTGAAACAATTAGGATCCAAATTAACATTTATTAGGCACTTAATATGTACTAAAGCACTGGGATAAGCATGATTTGTGCATTATCTCTTTTCCATTGAAGAGGCAAACCCCTCTATTTGACCCTTGGGAGAATTTAAAAAGGCCATGGTTCCAGCTTTTGGAAACTCATCATCTGGTACCTCCTCCACATTAATGAGCAAAATAAAGCAAGACTGTCAAAATACCCTGGGGCTTTTGAGAGCTTTTAGCTTAGAAGAATTAAGAGGAGGCAATTGTACATGTGCATCCATATCACATAGGCACTGTTTTTGATTCTGAATGGGAAAAGCTATCATGTGAACCTGCCAGGTAGTTAAAGTAGTTAAGTTTATAATTTCATTCTACCCCTTTAGAATAGATACTTTATCAGAAAACAGATAATTTTTCCTTGTGTGAAACTGTTTTCTAAGGGCAGGGGGCTTAATATCTAAAGCTGACATTTAACTGAGAAAGCTAAAAAATTAGCCTGGGGAAAGATGAGATAAAAGAGTTCCTTGGTATCAAGCAAATTTTAAATTATGGTCTATATTTGCCATAAGCATGATGAAATCAGATTTGAGTGGTTCAATTCCAACAAGATAATAGTGGGAAAAATGTGACACACTGTACAAATGAGTAAGAATAAGACATATTTCAGGTAAAAAAAAGACCATAAGTGTTTTCAACCACATGTTTTCAAGAGAAGTTACAACATTATCAGAGTCATCCAAAGGAATTAATTCATTGAATCATTAAAAATTTATTCATACCTATTATATACTTGTGTGTTAGGATCTGCCAGGACTAGGCATTACTCTCTTCTTTGACTAGGCAGTGAGATTAAGGTTTCAGGATGCTGAAAACAAAATAAAACAAAAACCCAAAGGATTTGTACTGTTCTTTAACTTCCTATCAAAGACAATACAGACAACATTAATATATTATCCACATTGCTTCTAGCTTTCTACCAAAGGTGAGATTTCTCTGAATGTTCTGATAGTGCTGGACTACCAAATGTGTCCTTTTAAAGTGTAGACATATAGAGACTGATCAGCAGCTTGAATCCAAGCTTTAAGGGATGGCTAGGCCACTGTTTCAAATAGAAATGCCAGGCCTATGATGAAATCCAGTCATAATCTACCTGCTTGTTTCATCGAGAACAGTAAGAAGCAAGGTCTTCTGTTACTCTACAAGTAAGTGTGATTTCTAAACCATAAGGAGCTTGCAGTGGGTTGAATGGTGCCCCCCGCCACAAGTCTATATCCTAACCTCCAGAACCTGTGAATGTGGTCTTATTTGGAAAAACAGTCTTTGCAGATGTAATTAAGTTAAGTACCTTGGATGAGATCATCGTGGATTTAGGGTGGGCCCTAAATCCAGTGCAGGTAAGAGACTGGCTATGTAAAAAGTGGTCAGACCATATATAAATACAGCACTTTCACCCACAACGTGCAGCAACCAATTCAGGAAACCAATCCGCTATCTACAGTAACCAGACTAGGAAGCCATACTGCTATCTATGTCAGACTTGTAGGAAGCCAGACCACTATCTCTAATAACAATTCCAGAAGCCAAACAATAAGTCCTATAACAATTGGCCCCAAATGACCAGTATTTGATGAATAACTAACAGCTTCCCTACTTGGGGCCAATCAGAGAAAGCCAAAATGTACACTCTTAACCAATCACATAGGATGTCCTGCTTCTAGTTAGCCTACCTACAGCTTCCCCATGCCAGTAGCCTCCAATCGGGATATACCTGAAGATTTCCCCTTTTTCCACTCTTAAAGCTTTCCTACTCTGCCAACACACAAGTGATGGCTGACTCCCTTGCCATAGCAAACTCTGCATAAATAATTCTTTGCTTGTTCTCATATGGCTGGTCATTATTTCCACACAGGTGTTTTTACAGCAGAAAGGCAGAGGGAAATTTGAAACTCAGACACACATTAAGAAGACCATATGAGTATGAAGACATAGAGTCCCAAGTCACACAGTTATATACTATCAAGTTCATCCTTATAAAGTGTACACTTCAGTGTTTAATTGACTTTTTCAACTTATTACTAGGCTATGGGTTCAGACTGCATCAATGAGAGGGTTTCTTTTGTATGAACAAAATGCTACGGAAGAAGCAATTAATTCTGCCTGGTGAGGGAATGGGGATTCAAGGAAAGTTATGATTGAGGTTGAAAGATCTTAAATAAGTAGCAGTTAGGTAAGCATAAAAAGAGAAGGGTGTTCTAAGTAAAAGGAATAGCATATGTATGGGATAAAATCTTGTAGCTCATCCAAGAAACAGCCTTTAGTTTGAGTGGCTTGGGAATAAGGCAGTTGTTTTTCAAACCTAATTATGCATCTGAATCATCTGTATAGATTAAAGCAAAATAAACAGCAAAGAAAAACATGCCCAGACTTGACTCCCAGAGATTCTGATTCAAATGTATATCGAGTGGAGTCCCTAGATTTAGTTTTAAGTTCTGCTTGTAGTTCTGATGTACAGCCAGGAGAACCACTGGAGTGGGTCAGTGGAGATGAGGTAAGAGAGTTAGATGAGGGTAGATAGTCTAGGAGCAAATGGTGAAAGGAAATGGTACGTAAATACAACACAATGACAAACTATCTCTTCCCTGACAGCTTTCCTATTTTGAAATATTTTTAAATTTTTTACTGCCACTACTGTTTCATGAAAGAAAATGAATTCCCATCATTGTCTATAAAAACAGGGATAAATGTTTTAAACCAGTGTTGTAACTCAAAAGATCTCTATTTTGCTTAAGGTAATATTTAACATAAAACAAACTCAGAGAGTCTAGAGTGTACCTTCTGATCAGGTGTACCATCTACCGCTCAGGGCTCTTAACAAATGCCCCACAAAAATCATGAAAATACAAATTGTGACAAAAATATCTGTGAGGGATACTGAACAGCAAGTTCCTATTCTGGGTTGGTGATCCCATTACCTAGTCAAATAGAATGGAAGCACTTGCCCACCTCCAAGTGCTCTTCTAAACTCCTAGATATCTAGGACTCTTTCTCTTTCAGGCAAAACTTCTTCAGCACTTATTGTCTGAGCAACAATAAAGACAAAAGGGACCTCTCCTTCCACCATAACCAGTTCCACAGGAAGCAACCTTTCTCCTACTCTTCAATGGCTGAACAGATTGTCCCTTTATCTTAGCACCTGCCCTCCATGTAGTAGTAGCTGTTTGCTATTTCTAAATAAACGTTATACTCTTTGAGGTTAGACAAGGGATGCTAATTTATCACAATTCTAAGAGTTACTGTCTTCTAATTTTCTACCAGTGACACAGATTTTTAAACGGCCTGACAAGTCTTTGTCAGTACCAATAAAGGAGCTGTAAAGAGTGTTGGTCCAGTCAGCAAGTAAGGTGGAATCTGCAAAAAGGCAAAGGAAGGTTCAACCCAAGTGTTTCTGGGAACAAAAAAACCACACTGTAAAAAACACCAAGCACAACAAACAAACTCCACCCAAGGAGGCCGATTAGTTGAACCCTGGATGGGGCGAACTGCCAAGGGATAACACAGGCTGTCTCAGGGTTGGGCTCTGGTGATTAAACCAAGTTGTCTGACCCGCACTGCGCGTCCTCAAGCGTTGGGGGAGAGCGCTTCCATTCGCAGAAGGGAGTCTGCCATCTGTTCCCCGGGTCGCTCCCGCCGCCCTGCTCCCCTCACCGACTCGTTCCCCTCACCTGGCCCGCTCTCCCGCCGCCCTGCTCCCCTCCCCGGCCCATCAGCCTTCCAGCCGCCCTACTCCCCTCACCGACCCGCCCTCCCGCCGCCCAGCTCCCCTCACCCGCCCGCAA
This sequence comes from Mirounga angustirostris, assembly GCF_029215605.1. Lineage (NCBI taxonomy): Eukaryota > Metazoa > Chordata > Mammalia > Carnivora > Phocidae > Mirounga > Mirounga angustirostris. The sequence continues at coordinate 53,838,466 of NW_026991711.1, forward strand.
GCCTCTCAGCCGCCCGGCTCCCCTCAGGGGCCAGCAAGCCTGCCAGTCGCCCCGCTTCTCTCACCTGCGCGCCCGACGTCCCTCCCCACTCAAGGGCCCGCCCTCCGCCCCGCCCCCGTCACGGGCCCGCCTCCCTCGAGCGCCCCTCGTGGCTCGCCGCCCCGGCCCCCGCCAGCTGACCCGGCGGGCGCCTGCTAGAGGGCTCTGGTTCCTGTTTCTCTTACCTCAGCGGGGCGGCGGAGGACGGCCTCGACGGGCTGCGCTGACCCGGAACTCCTGAGGCGGCTGCGAGGGCCGGCGCTCGGCTCCTCCCGGGCTTTCCCCGCGCCTCTCGGTGCCCAGCCCTCTTCCCCCGAACTCGCTCGTGCCTCCCTGCGGGTCGCTGGCCTGACCCAGCCCGGTCCTCCGCAGTCGCGGGGCCCCAGCCGTCGTGCCCACGCCAGGCCGGGCGCCCGTGGTCGGTCGGCGGTGAGGTGGGTGCGGTGGGGCAGGCGCTGCTGCGGCGGAGTCGCGGGGTCGGGCTTAGAATTCCAGGTGCCACGCTCGTGGCTTCCGGGTTCCGTCCAGGCTGTGGGCGGCGGGTGGCGGCGGCCGGGCGCCTCGGAGCTCGCGGAAGACTGAGAGTACGAGCCAAGGCGGAGCGCCGGCAGGCGGTACGGGGAAAACTGCCTGCGTTGTGCGTCGGTGGGTCAGAAAGTCCCAAGGGGGCGGGTGGAGGCGGTGGAGGCGCCAGGGCTGGTGGGGACGCCAGGGCAGGTGGAGACCGAGCGCAGGACCGGGCGGGGCGGGGAGGACAGATGCTTTTTGTGGCATTTCCCAAGGCAGAAGGGAGTATGGTCGTCACCCCCCTCGCTGCTCTCGTTTTTCAAAATTGGCGAAATGAACCTCAGTGGGAGCCCAGTTCGGTACGGAGTGGAGGTTGGGAGTGGCTGCAGGAGAAAAGCGTCCCGGGCCAAGGGGGTCACCACCAAAGGCGGCCCCTGAAGAGAAACCGACTGCCAGGGCTGGGAGGGGAGAAGATCCGCGCCGGGGAGAGCGGGTGATGGTGGTGCTGGTACCGAGTAAGGAAGAGGGGGGTAGCACGTCTGATCCAAATCACTCACCTGGAGTGCTGTGTAAATCCTGGAATCGTCTCAGCTTTTATCCCCTTAAAAAATGTATATTTTAGGTGCAGCTCCCATTAACCTATTGAAGGCCCCGATATTTCATATGAAGGGTATGACCTAACATGCCAGTCATGTCCGGATTAATGATATACATATAAGATAAATTGACACCCTGTAATTAAAAAGCAGGACTTTGTCTAAGTTAATAAGTAATTCCCGGGCGCCTGGGTGGCTCAGTTGGTTAAGCGACTGCCTTCGGCTCAGGTCATGATCCTGGAGTCCCGGGATCGAGTCCCACGTCGGGCTCCCTGCTCAGCAGGGAGTCTGCCTCTCTCTCTGACCCTCCCCCCTCTCATGCTATCTCATTCTCTCTCTCAAATAAATAAATAAAATCTTTAAAAAAAATCTTAAAAAAAAAAAAAGTAATTCCCTACTTAAAATTTGCTGTGTGTGAAAAAACGTCACACACACAGAGTAACTGTTGTTCTGCTGGAAAGATGTACAAATCACTTTCACAAAACAAATTAAGAGATGGTTCCACTCATGGTTCTCTTAGGACAAATAATGGACTATCTTTGCTTGGAATCGTCTAGATCTACTATTTTGTTACGTTTTTAGATCAGTGAAACTTTTTTTTTTTTAAAACGTAGGTACAAATTTGTAACTATGAGAAGATTGATATAATTTTGCATTCTTAGGCTAATTTTTCTTTATAGGTGATTTCTAGGAGGTACAGAAATCTTTGAAGGGCTTTGTACCATATTGAAGGATGGCAGAAGCAGTGTTGATTGATTTCTTTGGTTTGAAATTTAACTCTCAGAAAAATAGTCATCAGGCATTACTGAAGACATTGAATGCTGTCCGATACCACCATGCTGCCAAGGCCAAGTTTCTTTGCATAATGTGTTGCAATAACATCAGCTGTGAAAGGAATGGTGCACATAATAACTGTGAATTAGAAGCAAGCAATGGATTATCAACTCTCCTGAGAGAATTTGAGACTGTTAGCAATCCTAGTATGGCTGCCTCCTTGTATACTATTAAGCAAAAAATTGATGAAAAAAATTTGAGCAGCATTAAGGTAATTGTACCCATGCACCGGAAGACATTACTGAAGGCTTTTATTGATCAACTCTTCACCAATGTTTACAGTTTTGAGTTTGAAGACTTACAGGTGACTTTGAGGGGAGTTCCTCTGAAACAATCCACTGAAATAGACATGATCACAGCTCAAGAAGTAGAAGCAATCCAGAAAGAAATACAAACATATTTGAGAAGTCTGCCAGCACTGAAAGGAGAGTTAACCATTATCACATCTCCTTTGATCTCAGGTACGTTAAACACTGTTGTTTCTACTGTATACATGAAAAACTAGTCTTTCTTTAGAGCTTGTTCGCCTTTTTTTCCCTCCTTTCTTTTGTAGACTATAGGTTTATGAGCTCATTGGCATCAGTTGCAACATGGGAGTGTGAGGGATGTCAAGGGATATCAAGGGATAGTCCCTTCAGAGCCACCCTTAATAAATAAATTTGTTTTATGCAAATTCAGTTTTAAGACAAATCCCCCAGCCTTCCTTTAAAATGAGATTTATGACCCTAAGCATCTCCTATTTAGAAATTGTGATACCTTAACTCATTGGCACCTTCACAGAAGAATGAAATTTTAGCAAGTCAATCTTACTTCTTGGTTAAATGATATTTAGTGTGGGCTATATGCTGTTAGGAATAACAAAGACAAAGGGGACAGAAGATACTCTGAAGAGCAATAATCCCATGGGGATGGTAAAGAAAACACAAAGTCATATGTAACAAGAACACATGAGGTACACAGTGCTGTAGAAATTGGAAGCCAGGAAAACATGCAGCTTGAGGTGATCATAGAAAGTCTTAGTGAGACACTGGGTTTGTAACATTTTATAGTCTTTTGTATAGTATATTTTTAATCTTTATTACTTCTATTCAACAGATATTTTCTTACATGGATTTACTACAAGAACAGGTGGAATATCTTACATCCCAACTCTTAGCTCATTCAATCTCTTCAGTAGTTCCAAAAGGAGAGATCCCAAGGTCGTTGTTCAAGAAAATCTGCGTAGGTTGGGGAATGCTGCAGGATTTAATGTGGAGAAATTTTACCGAATAAAGGTAAAATTTTGTTTCATGTTTTAGAATATCTAAAGTATATTCTTGACTGTGCTAATGACTACATGGACTTTAATCAAGCTATTTAACTTTTGCATCTTGTGTTTTATCTAAAATTTTAGGATAATGCTTATGGTTGTTTTTCTTAGATCTGTACACTATAGCCTAAAAATCAATTCTATGATAGGTATCTTTCACCTGAAGTTCAATGTATCTAAAAGTACAGTCAATTCTTATAGTACCACTGCCCTTTTTGATTTAGAAGGAAGATTCCAGAATGGTGGGAAAGGCCATTATTTTCTAAATCAGCATTCGGAGGAACTAGGATCTCTATTGATGCTTTGTTTCTTACAGAATTCTAGCTTTATTTGGGTCAGGAAAAGTAAAAATATCTTTAATTTGGTAATTAATTTAACTTCTTTCCATAAATAGTACTTTATGGAAAGTGCTGCGAGATTTACCCATCTCTAGTAGGAGATATTTGTGATGGACTTTATTAAATTGTTAAGTGTTAAAGTCTGTTTTCCTTTGCATAAAATATGCAGAGATTATAATACCAAAAGTTAAATGACAAGTAAGTTTGGTATTTTACCATATAAGTGATATTTTTAATGCTTATTAGTAATATTAAACTAGTTATATAATTTTATACAAAATGAGCATTTTCAGAAAAAGCTTATGGTATGAGAAATTCTTCTTTCAAAATATTTTTATCACACATCTTTGGTATTAGACTGATCATGCCAGTGATGTCTGGATTATGGAAAGGAAGGAACCTGAATCTTATGATGGAATCACCACAAATCAGAGGGGAGTCACAATAGCAGCTCTTGCTGCTGACTGTATACCAATTGTTTTTGCTGATCCTGTCAGGAAAGCATGTGGTGTTGCTCACTCTGGTAAGTATACTTAATTAAGCATTTAGGATTTTACCAGTTTTGTAGTATAGGAAAAATTATAATTTCTTTCTGCTGGGCATGACAGTTAATTACTTTACATGGTACTAAGTGTAAAAATAGGGATAGAGACAGGATACTTTTATTATAGGAGCAGATAAAAGCAGTACCTAAGTCAAATTATGTGAATCAGAGTAGAATTCCCAAAGGAAGCAATACCCAGGCTGATTCCTGAGGAATTTATAGGACTTGACTAGGTGCCAGGGTTTCTCAGCAGGGTCGCTATTAACATTTTGGGCAAGATAATCTTATATTGCAGTTTGCTTGGCTTTCAAAATTCCTAATGCCAGTAGCACCCCCAGTTGTTGTAATAACAACAAAAAAAGCTCCTACATGCTTTTCAGAGCACTCCAAAGGGAGTGGTACTGCCTCTGGTTGAGAACCCTTGAAGTCTAGGCAATGGGGAATAGGAAGATAAGGCATGTCGGAGAAAGGTATTCATTGAAGATGAAGGTGCAGCAGCATGTGTAGAGGTATGGAGTTAAGAAGCAAGATATGTTTGGAAAACTGCATTTATTTTAATATGTTATAGTCTAGTGCCTTTAACTATTCTGTAAAGTTAAGAACAAAGGATTTTTAAATATTGTGTTAAGGTTATGGAATTTTGTTTCTGAAGGTATTTTAAAATGCTATTTGGATTATCCTGTGGTTATAACTTTGTGAAATGAGGGATGATCTTTTAGAGTTCCTTCTGCTTGTAAATCTCTGACTACTTTGCTTTTTAGACCAAAGATAAATAAGGAAGTGGCATATTTTTCTTTTGATCTAGCTAAACTTATAGGATTGGATGACTAGCAGTGAGATTTATGATTTGACAGTATCAAAAAGTTATTTAACATTTGAGTCTTATTTCCTAGATACAAAAAGAGAATCTTATTTGTTATTTCTTAGGTTTTGAAACATTATTTTTAAATACCAAAGATCAAAGCTGTCAAAATGAAACACTCTTGAATGAAGTTAAAGGTCTGACACTTTCTGATTTTTAAAACTTGTCATAAAGCCACAGTAATCAAAACAGTATGGTACTGGCATAAAGACAGACATATAGACCAATGGAATAAAAGAAAGTGCCCAGAAATAAACATTTGCATATATGATCAGAAGATTTTAACAAGGTACCTAGAGTATATACAGTGGGGAAAGGACAGTCTCCAACAAATAGTGCTGAGAAAACTGGATATTCACATGCAAAAGAATGACGTTAGATCCTTATCTTACATCATATATAAAAATTAACTCAAAATAGGTTAAAGACCCAGCGCATGGGTAGCTCAGATGGTTGGGCATCTGCCTTCAGCTCAGGTCTTGATCCCAGAGTCCTGGGTTCAACCCCACATGAGGCTCCTGGCTGGCTCAGCGGGAAGCCTGGTTCTCCTTCTCCCTCTTCCTCTCCCCCTGCTTGTGTGCTCTCTCTGTCTCTCTCTCTCTCTCAAATGAATAAATCTTTAAAAAAAAAAATAGGTTAAAGACCTAAATGTAAGAGCTAAATCTATAAAACTTATCAAAGTGTAAATCCTTGTGAACTTGGATTAGGCAATGGTTTCATAGAAACAACACCAAAAGCACAAGAAACAAGAGTAAAGACAGATAAATTGGAATTCATCAAAATTAAAAAACTATGCATCAAAGGACACAGTCAACAAAGTTAAAAGGCAGCCCATGGAATGGGAGAAAATATTTGCAATTCATGTATCTGATAAGGGGTTAATGTCCAGAATATATTAAGAACTCCTACAACTCAACAACAGAAAATATCAACAACTCAGTTAAAAATGGGCAAAGGGCTTGAATAGACATTTCTTCAAACATGATAAGCAAATGGCCAGTAAGCAAATGGTGAAAAGATGTTTAATGTCACTAATAATTAGGGAAATGCCATCAAAACTAATGAGATATCACCTCACACCCATTAGGATAGCTAATACTAAAAAAAACAAACAAAAAATAACAAATGTTGGTGAAGATGTGGAGAAATTATAACTCTGATGCACAGTTGGTGGGAATGTAAAGTGGTAAGCTGCTATAGAAAATAGTATGGTAGTTCCTCAAAAATTTTAAAATAGAATTACCATATGATCCAGCAATTCTACTTCTGGGTGTCTATCCAAAAGAATTGAAAGCAGGATCTTGACAAGATACTTGCACACTCGTGCTTATAGCAGAATTATCCATAATAGCAGAGAGGTGGAAGCAATCTAGGTGTCCCTAGATGGATGATTAGATAAGCAAAATGTGATATATACATACAATGGAATATTATTTAGCATTAAAAAGGAAGGAAATCCTAACACCTGAATGAAGACCTTGAGGACATTATGCTAAATGTAATAAGTCAGTCACAAAAAGACACTGTAAGATTCCACTTATATGAGGTATGTGAAGTAGTCAAATTCATAGAAACAGAAAGTAGAATGGTGGGTGCTGGGGTGCTGGGGGAAAGTGGTGAGGGGGAATTGTTATTTAATGGGCATAGAGTTTTAGTTTTGCAAGATGAAAAAGTTCTAGAACTTGGTAGCACAACAATGTGAATATATTTAATACTACTGAAGTATACACTTAAAAAGAGTTAAAATGGTAAATTTTATGCTATGTATATTTCCCCCCCAATTTAAGAAAATGTGAATAAAAAGTGAAGGAGAGAAAGAAGACTAACATGGTATAATCCCAGTGGAAACTGAAAGTGTAGAATATTTTTAAAGGAAGTGGAAAGGACCTCCCATTAAGTATCTCTCCCATGTCAGATGCTTTGCATAGTGTACCTCATTTAAAAACCAGTGTTTTAGTTAATTGATTACTTAGCTTAATTAATTGATTTTGTGATTCATTTGCTATTTCTGACTTTGAAAAAAAGAAACTGACTCTGCTCATTTTTAAGTTAGATATAAATCAAGGTGAAATGTTATGTTTTAACTTCCCTTATCTCTTTTTCTTCCTATTTACCAGGTTGGAGGGGTACTTTGTTAGGTATTGCTATGGCTACAGTGAATGCTATGATCACAGAATATGGCTGTAGTTTGGAAGACATAATTGTTATACTAGGACCTTCAGTAGGACCTTGCTGTTTTACTCTGCCAAGGGAATCAGCAAAGGGATTTCATAATCTTGATCCTGAATGTGTACGGTTATTTGATTCACCAAATCCCTGTGTTGACATTCGTAAAGCCACCAGGTATGTTTGATTTCATTCCAGAACTGCAAGTTTGGTTATTGCTTATTGTTTCTAAAATGAAAATTATTTTAGACAACAATTAGTAACTCCAAGAAAAATTGAGGTGGTGGATAAATAAGTAGCTGACATACACATATATATAAAAACTTATTTTGATTATGAAATATATTCTCATCTACATTTGACTAACAAATTTTCCTGTTATCTCTTAATTGACTTTAAAGTGAAGGAAGATATATTTGGCATATAGTTTTGAGAGATCTACTTAAACTTCATATAGAAAAGTTGCATGTACTTCATAGCCCTTCTTCAGCTAAAATCTCTAATGTAATAAACTATCAGATGATATTTTAAAATTATTTTTATTCTCTAATTAACTAGAGGAATATATTTCTTAGCAAAAATGTTAGATAATATAAGCACATAGTCACTTTCAAGCTTTTTATGGTCCCTTTCAATTTTGAATTATGAAATTTTGCTATTAAAAGCCATTATTTGTCTTTTCTAAAAAAGAAAATTGTCTGATCTGAGTTGTGTTTCTATTCGTCAACAAAACCTTGCCCAGATTCTGCATGATTTAGCACAGTAGAAAGGATTGAAGTTGATTCTTAAAGGTAACTTGTGGAAATAGTATCACTAATTTATAGTCATATTTCATATTGTAAAGTGTTACGGAGAAGCAACTTCTCTGTGAAAAATTTTTTAATAGGAGGACAAGAGATGGGAAGGCCAAATGACTAAAAAGCATGCTCTGTCTGAACCAAATGAATCTTTCTGCAAATACCCTGGTAACTTTAGAAGTTTCTTCTAAATAAGTACTTGATTTTGATTATAAAATTCTGTACCCAGGTCATGTCTGCAGGACAATATAGAAGGTTTTACAGTTCATATATGAACTTAGATTAATGGTGATAAAATCTTCCATTTCTTGACTTTTTCATGTTTTATATCTGTAAACCAATTTGCATTGTTTCAAGCAAATCTTTCCCAGAATTCTTTTACACCAGTATCCATATGTATATATTTTTTACTGCTTTGGCTATTGATAAAATAAACTCTTGGTATCTTTTGCAAAATCTTTATCCTAAGGATTCTTCTAGAACGGGGAGGAATTCTACCACAGAATATCCAGGACCTGAACCAAGATCTTAACCTCTGTACATCCTGCCATCCTGACAAGTTTTTCTCCCATGTCCGAGATGGCCTTAATTTTGGTACACAGATTGGCTTCATATCAATTAGAGAATGAGGTACAGTAGGTTCTTTCTCTCCCTTTACTTCTCTCCTTCCTGTTTCCACCTTTCCCTCCCCTCATTTTTAAAAATAACTAATTATATTTAACTTTACCCCTTTATTCTTGGAGGAAGAATTAAGTTTCTACTTTTTAGTGAAGCAATAGAGGTAGAAAAGTTAATTTTTAGGGGCATGCTCTAATATATAGAATAGCCACTCCTTTTCCTAGTTAATCAAGAATAATCAGGCCAGCATTTAGAATAAATATAAAATCATTTATTTAAAAAATCCTGTATGTATACCATTTATCACCTATGTACTTGACATCAGTATATTTCCTATCATAACACCTTTATACCTTTCTTTTTTATTCTTTTGATTTTTGAGAAGAAATCTTTGCATAAAGATTTTAAATTCTAGGATAATAAAAAGTCCTCACATATCCAAACTGGCTTGGTTTTCAACTAGATTTGCAACTGATTATCTATAGCAAGGGTTGGCTAATTTTCTTTAAAGGGTAGATAGTAAATATTTTAGGCTTTGTGGTACATACAGTCTCTGTCTCAACTACTTAGCTTTGCTATTATAGAGCAAAAGCAGATATAACAACACAAACAAATGAGTTTGACTGTGTTTCAATAAAACTTTATTTATAAAAAACAGGTGAGGGGCCAGGCAGGTTTGGCACACAGGCTATAATTTGCTGATACACGATCTGTAGTCATTGAGTAAGACTGAGTATAATTTCATTAAATTAGTATTTATTTCAGATTTTTTTTAGTTATACAAAAATATTTCATGACAGTGATTTAGTGCTGACCCTTTAGCATATATCTAATTTTCCTTAAGTTTACTCTTAACTGAATTAATATTATTTTTAATCTTCACAATGTCTTTAACTCTTTAATATACAAAAGACTTTAGTAGGCTTAATGATCCTTACCTTGATATTGTAATAGCACTAGTAAGAATCTTATATTTGTTTTCTATGTATTTTTACAGATACTTGACTGGATTTTTATACAACTATTTCTTGCCTCCTTCTAAACTGACTACAAGAGAGAAATTTAGCTGTTTGATTTACTTAAAACCAAAAGGATTACAATGGATAATTCATCTTTAGGTATATTTTCACTATTCTCCAAAGCCAAATGACTTTCACTTGATTCTAGTAAAATCTAGATGAGGATTAGTCTTAAAGTTTGTTCTGTTTGTTATATAAATCAGGAATAGGTCTCTTCAGTTCATTATTTACTGGGTACACCCTATTTGTCAGGCATTGTGTGAAACCTAAGTGAATCAAAGTGAATAAGACCTTTTCTCCTTGAGTCTAATGCAGTGGAGGAGATAAACACTTATAATACTTTAATTTTAATAGCAGTGGAAGAGTACAGAAGAAGGAAGGGTTGAGAAAGTGCTATAGAGAAAATGATATATCACATGGACCCAAAAGATGTACAGGCTTTTGATAAATGAAGAACAACCATAACAGGTAGAGGGAACACCATGAAGTAGGGCATGAAATTGAAAGTGTAAAACATGTTCTAGAGAGAGAAGGGTGTAGGCAGAAGTTACTAGAAAAACAGGTTGGAAAGAGATTAGTTAGTCTCAAATGCCATGTCAAAGAGTTTAGAGTTGATTTTCTGGATAAAGAGTAGGCATAAAAAGTAGGGGAGTGTTTTTATTTCCTTAGCGTCATTTGTAACAGGATGGATTTAAATTGTGAGAGACCAAAGCAGAGCGACTTTTTTAAGAGGCAAAATACTTTAAAAAAGAAACAATGAAGACAGTGGAATTAAGATGGAGGAGAGTAGATGAAGAGATATTTCAGACATAGAATCAGTAGATCCTCTTAATAAATAATGAAGATGACAGGTGAGGAAGAGTGGAGAAGTCATTGATGACTCCAAGATTTCTGCTTGGTTGACTATCAACAACAGCAAAAAGGGGAAGGAAGATGTTTGGGAAAAGGGAGAAGAATAATGAGTTTGACATGCAGACTGAAGTATATCCAGATGGAAATATTTGGTCAATAACTAGAAATACAGACGTCACATCTTGGTGGGAGCTGAGAGAAAGATACAGATTTAGAAGTTGGCTATGCAGAGATGAGGCCTGAATCTGTTGGAGTAGGCTGAATCATCTAGACAGAACTACAGGGTGAGAAAAAGGAGGTTCAAGTGTGAAACCTCATATAAACCTACATTTGAAGAATCAGAAGCTGAACCAGTAAAAAAAAAAAGATGAATCATTAGAAATAAGGGGGGAAAAAACAGAGTATACTTATTTTGAAGAAAATAGCCAGTATGAATGTAAGAGGTACTCAGAATTTCCAGAGATACAAGGTACAAGAAATTTTCAGAGATAGAATAAAATGAGGACTGAGAAGGAAGCCAGTGGATTAACCATATCAAAGCTGTTCTACAAGCAATGGTGGCAGAGTCTGATTTCAGTGCATTGAGGAGGAGGATGCATAAGTGTCCTCTCTTCTTTGATAGTATTTACTAGAGAAAATAAAGTACTGGGGGTTGTATCTCAAAGGAAGGGGTATTTTTTTTTTTTTTGATCAGTACGTTTAAGTATATTTGTAGGCTGAAGAGAGGAGTCAAGCTGTTTTCACTTGGGAGAAAATGGTGTGACATGTAATATATGACATGTTATTTTTAATGTGAGTAGTTATATTGCATCTTAAAAAATTTTCTTATTATACATTTGTTTCTAACTGAACATGTAGTAGAATAATGCAAAATTACGTTTGTTAGGTATTTACAAAGGACTTTTACATACATTATCTCATTTTACCTTTATAGCTACTCTGAAATACATAGGTCAGTTGTTACTCTTTTTATTCAGGTGAGAAAACAGTCTTGTTGGAGCTTAAAATCATATAATTTGTGGTAAAATAAGATTTGAACCCATATCTTGTGACTTAAAATCTCATTTCAGATTTTATAGTTAATCAAAGCTATCTAAGTTAATTTTTATTTTCAACTTTTTGTTAATATCAACCATTCATACATTCAGCCAAATTTTTGTTGAGATACAAGGATAGGTTAAAAAAAATATAGTCGTAGCCTTTCAGATGTTTAATATCTAGTGAAAGGTGGCAGTCAATAAACCAGCAATTTCAATATTGTGATTTATGTTGTACAGCTGTCGCAACCTGATACCTTATTTAGTTGAATTCTTCTAAGCAACTCATAGCTCAGTGTAAAATTTAAATAAAATACCTCATTTCTTCCAGTTGGCGAAAGGCATTAAACACAAAACATAGGACAATAATTTCAAACTCATGCAAAAAACTTTTCTGTTTAATGATAACTATAAAGATAAAGAATAATTTCACACATTTAGAAAGGTTGATAATTTTCCAGTTCTGTGCATTATTTTTTTGAAGTTTACAAATTTACAGGAGTATTAGGTGGCTGGGGCACCTGGGTGGCTCAGTCAGTTAGGTGTCTGCCTTCTGCTCAGGTCTAATCCCAGGGTCCTAAGATTGAGCCCCATGTTGGGCTCCCTTTTTAGCGGGGAGTCTGCTTCTCCCTCTGCTCCTCCCCCTGCTCGATCGTGCTCCCTCACCCTCTCTCTCAAATAAATAAAATCTTTAAAAAAAAAAGAGTATTAGGTGGTATTTCACTTTATGTACCAAAATATTCTAAAACCAAATAAAAATTATATTTGATTATCTGTGATTTTAGATTATCTGCGTCAGAGTATTTAATGAAAAGTCTCCTTGCTGTTTTACTGAGTGAAAAATACAGATTCATAACTCAGAAACATAATGACTAGGTTGTTAAATCATCATATCTTATCTCTATAAGATCTCTGTCACTCTCAAGCATTTATATATAGGTTTCTGGGACTTTGGGGGTACAATCACAATGATAATTTTTATTTTTAGTAAGTTTTGTTTTCAATCTAAGCACTGCTACTAACTGCACATAGGAAATATTGGTTGTCGTTTTATTAAGAAGAGGAATTAAGTTTGTAAATCAGATAAGAGTTCATGACTTGATTATTTTGGAGGTACTAAGTATCAAACTAAAATTTAATTGTAATTTTAAATTGTGAATAATAGCATAGTGACTAAATATGCTATACTACAGTGCTTTATAAAACAAATTTAAAAAGTGATCTTTCCACTAGGAGGCAGTATTTCTACAAGTAGCTCTGCTCTGTTTCTTGATATAAAGTTGAACCAATCTATTCTCTGTATTTAGTTATACCAAAAAAAAAAAAAAGGAGGGGCATTTAAACTTAATGAATGTATTGGTCCTACTTTATATGTAAATATCTTGTAGTTCAAGTATATAAAAGCATTTAGGAACCCTCACCCAACTGGAACTATCTCACTTCTACAGAATCTCTAGTAACTCTTTCTATAAGTAGATTTTTGGGGGAAAAATTCACAGAAGCTTATTCTATGACACATGACAAAAACATAAATAATACCCACCAATTCAGAAGCTGAAAGATAAGATGTCAGTTACATATGAATTATATCATTTTATATCCCAAAGTGGATTTGATATGGTTTTCACTTGGTTGTCCTAAAGTTAGAATATATCCATCCTACAAAAAAGTGAACTCTTAGAGAATGCCACCAACCTATGGAAGTTCAGGCTTTCAAGAAAGCACTGCTCAGTTATCTATGTGTTTGTGTGTGTGTATGTGTGGATCTGAGTGTTCACGCTAAATGGCAAGCAAGAAATCTGTATGTGTTATATATGATACATAGCCTCTGCCCTAAATGTAAATTCACACAAAACATATTGGATGCAGTGGAATTAATAGATTTCTTTCTATAAAGTTTTTGTAAATTGTGCAGTAAAGAGTGGGAATCATGGTTTATGTGCTTACTGTATATGTTTATGGGAACTATGGTCTGGCGCACCTACGTTTCCATTGTAGGCAGTGTTTTAAAACTTGTGATTTCAGAGACGGGGCAGCTGCTGCAAATACTGCATTATTCTGTGCTAGATACTTGCTTAGTGAAGGAATTAGAATCTGCCAGTACTACTTTTTCCAGGTTAACACATTTAGTTTGGACTCATGATGATTGCATGTCGATTTTGTGGAGACAGACTTTTCCTACTCTCCTTAGATGCATTTTTTTTTTTTTAATGGAGAAATAAATGCTTACATCGTATTTCCCGAGTCCTTGTGCCACATGCCGGTGGTAAACTATGTCCTTTCTAAATCTGGAGCAGGCTTTTTGTTTTATTTAATTCTCAGAAGGCTGGGGTGTTCAGTTATGTATTTTATTAAACAACTAAAATTTCCAGCAGACTCTTTAGCCCAGAATATCACATTCCTTTCTAACAACAACAACAAAAAGAGTATTTTCATTTCATGAGAAACATTTGTGGAAAATAGATTTGTTAATGGTAACAATTGAGTTTTCCATTTTCTTAATTCTTAGTTTTGCATTGCACGTTGCTTCAATTTATATCTTACACATACTTCCCTATTCCTTTACTTTCCTTAAGTACGTTTTAGAGTTATATTTTCTTACCCCCATCATCCTTGTTTTCATAATTGATGTTTCATATTCATAAGGTAACTTAATTCTTTCAATTTTATACTTTCAAGTACATATTCAGACTTGGGTATAAAAGTTCCTTGTTGGACATATCCTATGGGCCCCTCAAAACAATATCCTCCAAGTTACCATTTTCCCTCCAAAATTTGTTTCCCTCTCATGTTCTATCTCAGAGAATGAAATCATTTTCCATGAAGTTGCCCATCCAAAAATCTTAGAGTGTTTCTGAATGTCTCCCTTTCCTTCACCTCTTCTTTTCCTATGCTTCTACCTTTGTAAATCTATCATCCATTCCTGTGTCTCTGTCACAACTGCCAGATATTCAGATCATCATGTGTCATGTGCATCATTTGAGCAGCCTTCTAACTAGTCCTTATTGAATCCCTTCTTTTACTGCTATTATTGATTATTCTAAAATGCAAGTCTGGTCATATTACATCCCTCTGAATTATTTTATGGCTTTTCCACTGTCCCCAAGATAAAGACCTGCTCACTGACTTTTATAAGTGCTATTATGATCTCACCCCTGCTTACCTTTTCAATTTCCACCATTATATCGATATCACATATTCTAGCCATTCTGCATTTTTTTTCATTTCCTAGAATATACATTAAGCTAGGTCAGGTCACAAAGGTTGGTTTGCATTCAAAGATAGACTAGAAGTCAAATTAGGTTTAAGGTTACTTTCACTTAGGCTTTCTACTGAATTAGAAAACAAGCAGCACCAAGAACATATAAACACCTAGGTGAATGGATATAGCACTCCAGTGTCCCCCTAGTTCCTTAGGGAGATATGACCAAAATTCAGTTGTCAATGTAGTATATATTCTGTGAGTGGTATGCCGGTCATATATAGAAGAAGCTCAGTAGTTTTTGTTCCATTAGGCAGGGTGAGGGGCCATGTTAATGTTCAAAGTCTGCCTTCTACCATATAACAAATTTTGCTGTATCTAAACATGAGTAGTTTTTTTTGGATGTCATTGGGTTTACAGCAGGTCTTACCATTATCTTTCATAGTGGTGATTTATCTTGCCTCCTGGCTTTGTACCTATTGCTGGCTCTGTGTGCATAGTTCTTAAACTCATTTTTCTTGAATAACTCATAACCATTCTTTAAGGCTCAGACAAGTGGTCTCTCTTCCAGAACATTTTCCTTGGTCATTTTCCTCGCTAGCATCCTGTGCATCACTTTTTATAGTCCTCAGTGTACTCATTTTTAAATGTTCTGTTTACTTGTCTACTAGTAAATGTAAGCTCCGTCAGAGTAAGGACCAGGTCTTACTCATTTGCTAGATATTTTTAATATCTAGCAAAGATTAACACATTGTAATCACTTATATCTATAGAAGGAAAAAAGGGAGGGAGAAGGGAAGGAATCTTTTAATGATCCAATACAAAGTCCAAAGATAAAGATTATAAAACATTTTGAGGGGGGGAGTGTGTGTGTTGTCATTTTTTACCAAGTAGTTTTCTATCTTCAATATTTAGTTGAATTTAAATAATTGTGATACATTAATGTCTTTTTGAAGAACATCTGTTTTAAAATGTTCAGCCATGTTTCTTTAAAGAAAGAACATCTGTTTAACGTGTTCAGCCATGTTTCTTAAAAACATTGGAATTTCTGGTTTCCAGTTTGTATAACAAAAAAAACACATTACATTATTGCCTTAAAATACGTGTCTTCAGGATGCCTGGGTGGCTCAGTTGGTTAAGCGTCTGCCTTCGGCTCAGGTTACAATCCCGGGGTCCTGGGATTGAGTCCCACGTCGGGCTCCCTGCTCAGTGGGGAGCCTGCTTCTCCCTCTACCTGCTGCTCCCCCTGCTTGTGCTCTCTCTCTGACAAATAAATAAAATCTAAAATAAAATAAAATAAAATAAAATAAAATAAAATATGTGTCTTCTACGGGAATGCCGTATGTTAGAGACCAATATGTATTTTGCAAAACTGTTGATTTTTTTCACTCCTGTAATAATATATTTTAATATTTATTTTATATTACACAAGAGCCATGGTCCCTGATCCCATGGCACTTACTTATTTACATCCTGTTAATGAAATGAATACAACCATTTAATCAAATCACTATGACAGGGATCCAGAGAGTGAAGGTCAAATAGGTAGGTCTTCTCCATGAAAATTAAATAACTTTTCAATAGCTCTCTTGATATTTGAAAGTAAAATAGTAAAATTGTTTTGTTTTGGTAGACTCTCTAGAGTCTTGTTTTGGTAGAATCTCTAGAGCGGTAGTTCTCAACCTTGGCTACATGAATAGAATTACCTGGTAAGCTTTAAAAAACACCCAAAACCAGGGGTACCTGGGTCACTTGTCGGTTAAGCATCTGACTCTTGATTTCAGCTCAGATCATGATCTCAGGGTCATGGGATCAAGCCCCATGTCGGGCTCTGAGGTCGCATGATGGAGTCTGCTTGGGATTCTCTCTCTGCCCCTCTCTCTTCTCCCCACTTGTGCTCTCTCTCTCTCTCTCAAATAAATAAAATCTTTAAATAACACCCAAAACCAATTCAATTAGAATGACAGGTGGGAGTGTTAGGACCAGGCATCAGTGCATTTCAAAGCCAACTTTGAGAACCACGGGTCACCAGGTACTTGTATATCCTCATTTAGTTGAATTTATTTAAATAATGATATATTAATGTAGTATGAAGAAAGAATGTTTGCAATAGAGATCTATCTTCGGGCTTTCAGCCATGTTTTTTGTTTGTTTTTTTTTTTTTTTACCCATCATTAGGCTTTCCTGTTTCAAGCTTGTAGTAAATTTGAGAATATTGAGTCCAATCTGATCTAAATTTAAAGCTTCTCTTCCCAACGTGGACCAGACAGGCATTGCTTGATCCCACTGGAAAAAGGCATACTTCCTTACCACTTACTATATTATAAAAGTGGTAAATTCCCAAAATTCAGTATTCTTATCGTAGGACATAAACTTGTGTACACAAGAATATACCTAGGTCCCTCTCTGGTGCCCCCATGGGACTTTGGCAGCTAGGGAAACTAGCTCAAATGTAGTGTTCATCGTACTTGCTAATTGTGAGTAATGAAGTCTTTTGTCCCTGACTCAGGCATCTCATGTCTTCTGCCAACATCCATGAAACAGTGATAGGCTGTTTATTAGCTAATTTATTAGCTTATAAGAAGGGTTAGATAAAGAAATTCCAGACCCAACAAAGAAGAAGCGCATTTGTTACTGGGCTCCCTATCTGGAGGTGTTCATAAGTGGATGGGTAAGTCCCTTGATGGGGATACTACCTAAACATAGCAAGAAATAAAGCCCCAGACTAGTTTTCCTTGGACTTCTAATGTCATTACAATAGAATGAATTTTGGGGCACCTGGGTGGCTCAGTCAGTTAAGCATCTGCCATTCAGGTCATGATCTTGGGGTCCTGGGATCAAGCCCCCAATCAGGCTCCTCGCTCAGAGGGGAGTCTGCTGGAAGATTCTCTCCCCCCTCCTACTGCCCCTCCCCCTGCTCATGCTCTCTCTTTCTCTCAAATAAATAAAATCTTAAAAAAACAACAATAGCATGAATTTTATTATTCCTTTGAGAAGACCTAGTAAATAGGTTTATACTTGTCTACAGAATACCAGAAGATTCTTACGGAGTTAATCCAATGAGAAGGATACTGTTGTGCCCCTCCAAGTTGAACCACTAGGAAATCCCTCCATAAACATGACCTCAATACATAAATGACCCAACTTCCATCCATTGTCTCTGTATATCCCTACTCTAATATTTATTTGCTTTCAGATGAAGGGAAACTCAAGATTATTACACCAAAAATATAATTGGTTCTAGACTTCATATCAAAGCTCTTAGCACCCTGGGGAGTCAAGATTTGAATCCCTAACCTCTGCCTTGAGAACCCTCTTTCTGCCTTATTGTAAGTTATGTTTTATTGGAAATTCATGGACATAAGTTTCATTAGTATTAATGAGACTTTAGTATCTAACGCAGAGGTAAGAACACTCATAATACTTTTCTCTCATTGCTGAAAGCCTCTGATATTGTTTATCAGAATACTTTGAAAATGTATATTAAAATCTAGTCTGGCATTTAAAAGAGTGGTGATTCAGGTTTGGATCACCTATGATACCTGGCCTTCACTGAGCATAAACAAAGCTTTAACACTAGCATCATGGTCATAACCTCTTAATGTCTTCCTTTTGTCTTTCCCTTTATAAATGTTTTGTGTGTTATGCACGTTCATCCACTAGGTGGCAATATGTACTCAAGAATGTATACTGTTTCTAGTCCCCTGTACCTCTCCCACCAACCCCCTTGTAACTGAATTTAAGATGTGAAACTTTTTATCTGAAAAATAGCCATTGTATCAAATCATAAACAGTTTTATCTATATTCAAGCTCCAACCCAGAAGTGACTACAGAGATTTTAATGTTAATACTTCCTGCCATGACTCTCAACCACATTCTCTGTCCTCCCAATATGTTCACACACACATTTGCAAAATAGATAATCCTTCATGGTCTTCTTATCCCTCACCATTTTAGTTATTCATACCTCACTCCTTAAACACACAC
Organism: Mirounga angustirostris; assembly: GCF_029215605.1. NCBI lineage: Eukaryota > Metazoa > Chordata > Mammalia > Carnivora > Phocidae > Mirounga > Mirounga angustirostris. The sequence goes on from NW_026991711.1 coordinate 53,857,174, forward strand.
ATTCCCTTTCTAAATTCCCCTATTTTTCAGCTCCAATAGTCTTAGTATCCTATCTCTTATTTCTGTGGCTCTTGCATGACAATGGACTTTTCCCTTTTTCCTTATATACTTATTCAAAACCAAATAATATAATGTTAAGGGATTTTTACATATCATCAACTTTGACTACCTAATTTTTTTTTCCAGATGAGCATACTGAAGTCCCAATATAAAGTCAATAATGTTAGTGCTGGACACAACACTAGAGATCATCTACTTAGAGAGTCTACAGACACCAGTGTTGAGACCCAGAGATCTGTTGACTTTCTTAGGGTCATCCCACAGGTAATAATGTGGAGCTGTATGTTTACTGTCTTGATCCTCAGGTCAGAGCTCTTTTCACCACAGAGCTTTGTCTTGTTTAATCATTGATTTATACATTCAACTCATATATCTATTCATCAAAAAATGTTTAAGTAGCTGCTCTGTTCCTGGAACTGTGCTAAGGTTTTCAGGTACAAATTTATAGTGACACCACTTTAAAGAGCTGAAGCTAAAATTGAGTAAACTGCCACCAGGTGGCATAAGCCCTCAGATTGGCAAGGACATTTATAGGTAGTTTGCAGGTAACCATTCAGTTTTCCTTCTTAGACATTTTTTTCAAACTCAGATGATGAGAACTGGTTTGAATGTGCAATCAGACTTGTTTTCTATTAAGGTGCTGCCAATCTGCCAGCCTCCCAGGCACAAATCTTTGCGTTATTTTTCTGTTTCATTTCATGTTTTACTCATTGACTCACTGCTTGTTCAAACTGATTCCTTTCCTCACCTTTAGCCCCTTTATAAAAACCTGCAATTTAGCAACGTCAGAAAAACAACACCTTGGGCTAGTCTCAGCCTACTGCAAGTTCACTGCTACTTCTGAGCCTTTGTTTCTGCTGTTCTCTTCCCTGAAATTCCTTTTCTTGTAAACTCATCATTGACTTACCAGTATTCAACAAACATTTGAGTGGTTATTATGATGATGCTGATAAAATAGATGACAAACTGTGTACTCTATTTCCATACCAGAATCTGCTATGTCCCTTTCTACCCTTCTGAGAGTAAAGAAGATCCAGTTGGTAAAATGGGTATATGAACAAATAGATTGAAGGCAATTACCAGGCCTAGTGATGACCAAAGTATCAGCCTTGCAGGGGTGGTCAAGAAAGAAATTGGCCCTTGAGTTAGGTCTGGAGGTAACTCAATAGTTTAAATGGATACAGAGTCAAATATGGTTTTATTTATGAAATGGCATGGTATTTCAAAGTCTGACAATTTTAGCATGGTTAGAAGGTATGATGCATAGGTAAAGGGCCAAAGTTGATGTTAAAAGGAAAGGTAGGGACCAGATTATGAGGGTCCTTGAATGACATGCAAGGAAGTTAGGACTTTATCCTTTAGGCATTAAAAGTCATTACAAGATTTAGGAAGGGGGATGACACAAATAGATTTGCATTTTAGAAAGATCATCCCCAGCTCTATATGGCACAGATTGGAAAAAGGTGAGACCAGATATAAAGCAACCAGTTAGGAAATGACCATAGAACCTGGGTGGGGATGCTAACGCCTGAGCCAAGGTAAAAACTGTGCTTAAGGAGAGGCAGGGATGGATCTGAAAGCATCAGCAGAATTTGATAATATGATACTGCAATTTATAATAAGAAATATATATTTGATCTTTGTCCCCTTTCCTGGCAGAGAGCTCCTAAAACCCATGGAATTTTTTAAGTGATGAGAACCAGAAAGATGTCTTTTATTATGTTAATAAGGTGGCTTTTGGAAAACTCCTGTGTAACCAAAGGATGGAGGCTGATTGCCAGGAGAAGGAAATGATTAGAGGGTTGGAACTTACAGTCCCACCCCCTGACCTCAGGGGAGGGGAGAGCGTCTAGGGGCTGGAGGTTGAATCAATCACAGATGGTCAATGACCAATGATTTAATCAATTGTGCTACGTAATGAAGCCTCATAAAAACCCAAAACGTTGGGGTTCTGAGAGCTTGCAGGTTGGTGAACACATGGATCTTTGGAAACAGTGCTCTAAAGAGTGATCAGTATCTGAAAAGTCAGGCAGTGGGTGAGGAGAGTAGCATTAGGAAAGACATCAAGTTGGAAATGACCTCAATGTGTTCAAGGGAGATTGAGGACCATGGCCTATCTTGATTTGTCTTTTGACTCAGCCACAGAGAGCAGCTGATAGGTTGTATGACTCCTATTTCTGCTTTCCCATATCCACGTCTTCTTCATGATTCACTTTATTATTTTTCTGAGTTATAGTGAAGGTTTCTAGTTGTATGATTTCCATGATCTCCTTTTCCATTTCCTTCTTGGCTTTTTTCAATTTGCATTTCATTCTGAATTTCTGCTTTTCTGACCTTCATCCTAAAAGTTTTGCTAACTTTTCTATTTCTAATCACCTTAGTTTCTGTTTTTGGTAACATTCCCATTTGCCTCTGAGGTCCACATGCAGCCTTTTGAGGCAATGTAATTAAAATTCCCATTAGAATTATGTAATAATGAGATATTCTTCTAGCATATTTTCAAGAGCTGTGGACAAATAAACATGTGGCACTGAAAAATCCATCATGTGACAAGTATATGTATTAGTGCCTCCTGCACAGTAGACATTTGATAAATCTTTCCAAATGAATGGATTTTACATAATAATCTGTCAATAAAAAAAAAATACATCGTTTCGGTGCACACTTTGCATAGCCCTTTTTACTATCAGAAAAAGAAATACAGTAGGAGGCTCAAGGAATAAGCAGCAAGGCCATGGTTCTTCTGGATATGATGTCCTCTGTCTTCTTCAGTCAAATCAAGCTGACTTCTATGCTCTGAATGGAGGTGAGGGTCAGGGAACTGGTGTGTCAACCCCCTTCTGTCCAGTGGGCCCTAGCTCAGGGATCTGTATGAAGTGTATCAAAACACTAGTCCAAGTGGCTGATGTCTACTTCAGCTATTTGTTCACAAATAGGAGTTCTGAATGCTTTGAAAACAGTTTGTTCTTTAAATTTTGTGAGCATTCCTTTTATAATTTGTTTACACTGTTTAGTGAACAGGCTACTGATGTCTCTGTTAGAGCAAAATTAAAATTCAACTAGGCTCACTTTGATGGTTGATCATAAATTCCAGATTAGCCAATTCCAAATTAATGATATTTTATTATCTATCTAAATATGTACATGTATATACATATATGTGAATTAAGAATGATAGCAATTTGGAACTGGAAGGAAACATAAAGAAGAATTCTGTTTAAAGCTTACATTTTACAGATGAAGAGATTTGTGACTGGTAAATTGTTCTTTTTTCTTGTACTCAAGAGACTAGTTCTATATTTAAACACAATCCAGAAATAACCTCTTTGCAGATATAATTTGCTACGATTCCATGACTCTCTGAGGAGCAGGTTACATGTTATGTAATGCTCTTATTTTTATTAGCTGTGTCTTATCATCTCCTATAAGTCTATAGGAACTTTGAAAGTAGAAATTTTGTTTTATCTTTGCATTTCCCACAATACCTGCTCCAGTACATCCCACATCTGATACTGGATTGAGCATGAAGCAATCTGCAGGCAGCCGTGATCCTACACTGAAATTAAGGAGATAGGCATTAAGGTGGTAGGTCTCCTGTGGGCTTAGCACATTTTCTTTTGCTTCCGAACATCTGATAGTTTCCCTGGATAACTTTGTTTGCTATTTAGAGACCTGTAGTGTATACTCTTCACCTGATAGTTATAAAGCTGTGTCCCTACACTCTGGCCCTCCCATTTCATTGTTTCCTCACCCTAAAACCAACATCTGCATTGGGCTGGACTGGATTTGCCATTCCCTGGTTTGGACACAAATTAGAATTGCTACCACTGAACAGGGTCCCCTTCTTGTGCCCCTCAGCTCATCCTCCTTCATCTTGGCATGCTGAATGTAGCTCGAGCATCCTGCTATAATCCTACTCTGAGAGCTAAAGCTCTTGCTTGTCGATCACTGTTACATAAAAGAAATTGGTGTTGAAGAATTTGAAAGAATTAGTTTTGTCATTATTCACCTGACAAATATTTACTGAGTACCTAATATATACCATACTACATGCTGTTCGGGTGCTAGAGATACAACAAGGAACAAGACCAAATCCCTGCCCTCCATGGAGTTTACATTCTAGTCTAGATGGAACATGATAAGCAAGTAAATGAATAGATATATAATATAAAGTTGCTGCTAAAAAGTAAGTGCTGTGAAGGAACAAAGCAGGGAAAGAAAATAGAAAATGACATCATTAATCAAAATCACTAACATGAAGGAAATGCAAATCAAAACCACAATGAGACATCACCTCATGCTTGTTAGAATGGCTATTATCAAAAAGACAAGAGATAACAAGTGTTGGCAAGGATGTGGGAAAAAGGAGTCTTGTGCACTGTTGGTGGGAATGTAAATTGGTGTAGCCACTGTGGAGAACAGTAGAGAGGTTCTTCAAAAAATTATAAATAGAGCCACCAAAACTGAGTGACTGAAGCCGCAAGTGAGATGCTCAGTGACCATGGGGCCCTAAGGACAATCTCAGCCAAACTGCTTCCATCATGTGAAAGTGGGCTTTATGATGGGCTGAGAAGTGGGCATAGAGCCACCATCTGACCCAGCCATTCTACTTCTGGTATTTATCTGAAGAAAACAAAAATATTAATTTGAAAAGATATATCTACCCCTATGTTCCTTGCAGCATTATTTATGATAGCCAAGATACGGAAACAACCTAAATGTCTATCAGTGTATGACTGGATAAAGAGGATACACACAATGGAATATTACTCAGCCATAAAAAGAAGGAAATCCTGCCATTTGCATTGACATGGATGGGCCTCAAGGGCATTATGCTAAGTGAAATAAGTCAGATAGAGAAAGACAAATACCATATGATCTCACTTACATGTGGAATCTAAACCCCCCCCCCAAAAAAAAACCAAGCTCATAGATACAGAGAGCAGATCAGTGATTGCCAGAGGGAGGGGGCAAATGAATGAAGTTAGTCAAAAGGTACAAACTTCTTGTTATAAAGTAAGTAAGTCCTGAGGATTTAAAGTACATTATAGTGACTATAGTTAGTAACACTATATTATATATTTGAAGTTGCGAAGAGAATAGATTTTAAAAGTAATTCAGAAAAAAAAATAACAGGAGGGAGTGCTATTTTAGAAAGAATGGTCAGGGAAGGCCTGGGCTAGAGACATTTTGGAATCATCTGCATAATGTGTTACTGAAAGCCATCCATCCATAGGACAGATGACTGAGATCATGTAGAGAATAAATGTACTTAGTGAAGAAATGTCTGAGGACTCAGGCCTGGGCATTCCAGCATTAGAGGTGAGGAACTGAGGAGGATTCAGGAAAGAAGATCAAGAAAGACTAGCCACTGAGATAGAAGGACAGGCCAGCAGGAGAGTGTAGTGTTCTGGAAGTCGAATTGAGAGAGTATTTCAAAAAGGAGGACAGTCAGCTTAGACCAAGAATCGACTTTTGATTTTGGCAATCAGAAGTTAATTGGCGACAAGGAAATAACAGTTTTGTTGAAATGGAGGGGACCCTGATAGGAGTCTGCTCAAGAGAGAATGAGAGAAGAAATGGAGAGTGAATATACACAGTGCTTTTGCAGCACATTGCTACAAAAGGAAGCAGAAAATGGCAGAACCTAGAGAGAGCTATGACCAAGAAAAGCTTTGATTTTTCTAAAATGGGAGAAATAAAATACCATTTTTGTGAGCAGAGAACAAAGATACAGCAGAGAGAAGCTGATGATGGCAAGAGAGAGGGGTTATCATATAGGCAAGAGGCAGTGAGATTCAGTGTGTGTGCAGAACACTTTTCTTCCAGTAAAAACAACTTTCAGCCAAAGACTTAGGGCATTGCCAAAGAAGGCAAACAGACAATAGTAAATTAATCATTTTGGCAAGTGTGCATTTCACTTCTGCTCTGTTTTGATTTCTCATCATTAAATTAAGTGAATAAGTGAAGTTATACTGATAGTGAGAATGTTGATATACAGAATTTTAGACAGTGACCAGTCAGTGAGGTCAATGGTTATCTTAGTGAATTATTTGTAGTGTCTAATCCTAGAATAACTTGAGATGTACACTCTCCAGTATCTGGTAATCTGTCACATCACATTATTGTAATTAGACCCACATCATTAAAGCAATAGCAGCTTCTTTTTGTAGCATGTCTGCTAATGGGGCTTTAGTTTTTTGAGGAAAGCCTCAAAGAAAACCCAAATGGGAAAAGTATGACCCTATGAACAGAAAATACAACTTTTCCTGTTTGGGTTTTTCTCTTTATAATACTTCAGTTCTAAGTTCTCAGGCATAAATAGGGGTGGAAACTGACCTAAAGTCCAATGTACTTTTTACCAAAAAAAAAAAAAAAAAAGTATTCTACAGGATGAGAAATTCAAATGAGATAAATAAGAAACAAGATTTTCAGGACATCAGTTGTGATCAGAAAGAGGGAGCACCCTCAGTGACTATAAAACCTTAATTAAGACAGGTGTGATGAATTCCTGTTAATGTAAAACTAGAGACTTATAGATCTAGAGAAAGACAATAAAGATCATCTATTCCAACCACTGTATTTTACAGATGAATAAACTCAGTGACCAAGTGATTAAATAACTTACATGAAGATGCAGAGGTGATTATTTGGCTGTGTTGGGTGAGTTTTAAAAATTAATAAAAAGAAAACTAGAATAGTAATAATAATAATAACACTTACTGAGTGCTTTCACAGACCAGGCACCCTGCTGACTACTTTACAGTCATAACCTCGGTGAAAATTTCCAGCAACTGTATGAAGTGGAAAGTAAGAGATTTCTTAACCAAACTGCTACTTAATTGACTTACCAATTCCACTACTTATATCTCTATTACCTTCTCTTTAAAAAACTGATGCATCTAAAACTAATGATGTAATGTATGGGGATTAACATAAGAATAAAAAAATTAAAAAAAAACCTGACTGATGCAGGTAGAATGATGAATACTTTAGGCTGGTTAAATCTTTTTCAGAAATTTCTTTCCATTTATCTAATCTGTAATCTGCAGGCACAATCTACATTGGTATCAGTATCAACTGAGAACTTGTTAAAAATGCTGATTATCAAACTACGCCCAGACTCCAAGGCTTGATACCAAGTGTCTTTCATCCTCCTTGGACTAGTAGCTACTCAAGGCATACTTATCTTATGGTGAAAGGCAGGAGTTCACGAGAGCAAGCCCAGTTGTGCAAGTACAGTTCAAACCTCTGCTCATGTCATGTCCACTAACATCCTGTGAGCCAAAGCAAAGCAAATGGCCAAGTCTAAATTTAAGGGGTGAGAAAATACACTCTTCTCATTCAGGAGAGGGATGAGGATGAATATCTGATAAACAGGGATCTAATCTACCATCTGAATTTAAAACTGGTATTTTCTTCTTTACAAAAATAATGTTTAGTATGTTGTTATCAAAAGCAGTGCAAATAGTTGACTCAGTACCATTTAACAAATATTTATTGAGTGATTTTTATTTGTTGGTGTGTGTTAGGTATTCAAGAAATAGAGATGGATGAGACAGTCCCTGCCCTCAAGAAGCTCAGAGACTGGGGTGCCTGGGTGGCTCAGTTGGTTAAGTGTCTGACTCTTGATTTTGGCTCAGGTCATGATCTCAGGGTCATAAGATTGAGCCCTATGTTGGGCTCCACTCAGAGCAAGATCTGCTTGAGATCCTCTCCCTTTGCCCCTCCCCTCACTCGCATGTGCTCCTGTGCTCTTTCTCTCTTAAATAAATAAAATAAATCTTAAAAAAAAAAAAAAGAAGATAGTAGGAAGGGAAAAATGAAGGGGGGGAATCGGAGGGTGAGACGAACCATGAGAGACTATGGACTCTGAGAAACAAACTGAGGGTTCTAGAGGGGAGGGGGTGGGGGGATGGGTGAGCCCGGTGATGGGTATTAAAGAGGGCACGTTCTGCATGGAGCACTGGGTGTTATGCACTAACAATGAATCATGGACCACTACATCAAAAACTAATGATGCAATATATGGTGATTAACATAATAAAATAAAATTAAAAAAAAAAAGAAGCACAGAGACTGACCTATAAGCAAATCAAAATTTCGTGTGATGAATGCATCAAAAGCATTTACAGCTCTCTAGGGTTGGTGTCATTATTTTCATTTTATACATAAGAAACAGACTAAGAAGGATTAAATGATTTGTACAATGTTATATAACAGACAAAACTGAAATCCCACCCCTTTTTAGGGCAGAGGATTAAAAGCCTAAACATCTTGTCATTCCACATATCCTTCCTCAGAAAATGAACACAAAAGTGATTCCGTCTAATATTTCACTTGACGCTGAATCCTTGTATCCTTAAGGCAGCAAAAAACCAACATCTCAGTGAATTGAACACCATGATAATGGATGCAGAATGGATTACATATGCTTTCTGCTGATTTGTAAATCTTTCCTTTTTACTATTTGACTTCGATTCTTCATCAAACTAACCTTTATAATATTTAAATCATAAGTCAGACTTGCATACCTATCCTGGCCTAATAGAAATCTGGGCTAGTAGAGATTTAAAATTTTGGTCAGTTTTAAAAATATCTGAGTTACAGGCCATAGTCTTTTAGTGGATTGAATTTTTGTTAATATAAGCTATTTTGATGATAAAGGGAAAAACTAAATGGACCATTGGGGCTTCCATTCCTGAGAAGTAAAAAGGATTATGGGCAGTAATAAGGTATCCTGAGGACTGAAAGCTATGTATAACTATGACTTTCAGCCCTGTTAACCACTATGAAGCTATTACTATAATGTTCTATATCAATATTTAATAGTGTGTAATAACAGTTTCAGTATGAAATGGCTCTTCATATTTGTTCAGAAGAATATCCATGAGCTAATGTTTGCAGAACATTCGCCATTACCCTGTTAAGGCAAATTATAGGTACCATGTTATTGTTCCCCTGTTAAAAAAAAGAGAAACCAGCACTTCACTAGGGTAAAGTAACAGGTCATTGGAAGAGTCCAGTATAGCACACAAGTCTAGTGACTACTAGCCTGGATGGTAGACTTCTGGCTCTTGAAACACTTTTGGGGAATGTTAAGGGCACAAAAATAAACCCAATCACTAAGGCTTAATTCTATGTGGCCTGTCAGAAACTAATGAACACATTTAATGCTTGGGCAAGAACCAGGATAATTATGAATATTAGAAAGGATAAGGAAGCTTGGTGAATCAGAATAATTTTTCTATGCCATCATTTACACTGGAGGATGTTTGTGTTCTGTTCATTTCTTGCAGTGAGTTTCATGTTGGTTATTTAGGGTCTGGATTTTGGTTCACTTCAGTTATAGTTAATGTAATACTAGATGCCAACATTTATTACTTCAATTTTCCCTCTTCTTTCTCATTTCCAAAGCTTGTCAGCACTAAAGGGAACCCTTCCATGATGCTTAGTACTGAAAGTCTGTCTCAGTACTGAGAGCTTCTTATACAAACAGAAGTCCAGTCAAAGCTGCAGACATTGTTTCCACTTCTTGATGACTGAGTATTGGAGCTGAGTTGGCCTGTTCTTCAGGGAGTTCCCAACTATTTGATCTGTTAGAAAATATGCATGGTTATGATCTCAATCTTTTTGTACTGGTTGAGGGCTGATTTGTGACCCTGATCTATTGACGCCTGATCTATTCTGGAGAATGTTCCATGTGCACTCGTAAAGAATGTGTGTTCTGCTGCTTTAGGATGCAATGTTCTGAGTATATCTGTTAAGTCCATCTCGTCCAGCGTCTCATTCAAAGCCATTGTTTACTTGTTGATCTTCTGCTTAGATGATCTGTCCATTGCTGTGAGTGAGATGTTAAAGTCCCCTACTATTATTGGATTATTATCAATGAGTTTCTTTAAGTTTGTTATTAATCCATTTATATATTTGGCTGCTCCCAAGTTAGGGGCATAAATATTTATAATTGTTAGATCTTGTTGAATAGACAGACCCCTTTATTATGATATGCCCTTCTTCATCTCTTATTACAGTGTTTGGTTTAAAATCTAGTTTGTCTGATATAAGTATGACTATTCCAGCTTTGTTTTGATGTCCATTAGCATGATGGATGTTTCTCCATCCCCTCACTTTCCATCTGTCTTTGGGTCTAAAAGTAGCATATTGTCTTTGGGTCTTGTAAGTAGCATATTGATGGGTCTTGTTTTTTTTATCCATTCTGTTACCCTATGTCTTTGGATTGGAGCATTTAGTCCATTTACATTCAGAGTAATTATTGATAGATACGAATTTAGTGCCATTGTATTACCTGTGAAGTTGCTGTTCCTATAGATTGTCTCTGTTCCTTTCACTTTCAATGGACCTCTGATAGAATCTGGAGAATAGTGACAAGAAAAAAATATATACATCATCTTAACTTCAGGTCTAGATACTCAAATAATTTTTTATTTACAGTGGGCAAATATCTTTGGAGAGTTTTAGGAGCTATTCCCACCTGTGTACATTTGAAATAGAAATGAGGTCTCAGGTTGCTTGTATCTCCTGGAGAGAATATTTGTTTACACAAAAGGAAGGTGAGATGATGGCATGAGATTTTAGAATGACTTGTCCATGAACATATGTGAGCAGGCCACTGGTATAAAGAACTAGACCCATTAGGAATCAATATATTTTCTTTTTGTTATTTTTCTTTTTTGTCTTATTTTTAAAAAGATAAGTGGATAGAAAAACTTGTTGGCCTTCTTTATTTGGATGAGAAGGTAAACATTCTCTCATCTTGGGATAAATTATTGGGAAAAGAGTAAATGAAAGAGTTAGAACAATTTGAGATGGGAACACTTTAGCCTATCTTTATGCCAGTAATGGATATTACTTCATGTCAGTGCTTGAGATTTTCCTCAGCCTGCTTGTAAGGGCTGGAATTTATCAATTCAGGTATTTCCATGACACCAATTTGATATGTCTCCATCTGAATTTCACATAGTTGCTTCTAGCTCGAAGGTAATTTTCCTGGCTCTTTATATATTAAAAAAAAAAAAAAAAAAAGGTTAAAATGGCAAAAGTTTCCAAAATCATTTCTGCCTTTTTTTAGTCTCTTTTTTTGGTAAGACTACATTGCTTCAATCGTCAGTTGCCCAATTAAATGATTATATAGTTAATAACCCCCATGATTTGCAGGATTATGGTTTTAAAAATTAAATCCTACAGACAACTCACATAACTTGCCCTACCATCTTTTAGAAATTAGATCCTTTAAAAAAAAAAAATCCTGCCATTTTTATCTCCCATAGAGATTGAATTACTTGTGTACACTTTTTGTTTTAAGGCAGACTGTTCAATTTCTTTCAGGCCATTGATTTAATCATTATATTCTCTATGATAAGTATGACTCAGCTAAATTTATTATTATGACTTTTAGAAAAAAAATTTCTTTCTTTTATTTTGAGAATTGGATTGGTATGCTAGTGCCTTTCTTTCCTGTGAGGAAGCCTTATTGCTGTTATTTACCAATTTATTTGGACATCTCTAGATATAATTTATTTGTTTTATGGTGGTGGGACTTCTCTTTCCTTTGGACTGACACCTATTCTGTGCCTCTCCCTTTCTGTAATTTTATCTACTCATGATTCAGATGGTATTGCTCGTCTAGCTTTAGAAATCAAGCAGTTTTCAGGTGTGATTCACATTTCTTTTGTCCTGTAATAGGGAAAGCAGAAATTATTATTTAATGAAGAAGTGTACAGAAATGAAAACTAGAGGTTGAGATGGATGAGCTGTTTTTCAAAGTGCCTTCAGAATGCCAGTATCAGGGCCAGAAAGCAACTTTTTCTCTCTGATTTCAGATCCTAGATTTGTTTATTGGCTTTGTTGTCTCTTTTCATTGACCAGTCTCTGAGACAGAGTAATGACTGAGAAACAAAAGGAAGCTAGTTTAGATATTCCAGGTCAGATTTGGCCCTAGGAACTCTATGTCCTTACCTAAGTAGTTGAAAGCTCATTGGCACTCCGAAGGAAAGGCATTAGAATTTTTTATCACTCATCCATTAATTAAATCAATATGCATTACTGTTTACTAGGCCAGGTACTGAGGATATGCAGAGATAAATACACATAACAGCTTCCATTTATTGAGCAAGCTCTATTCTAGGAACTTTTCATATCCTCTTTCTAATCCTCACAACCATCTTTCAAGAGAGGAATTGTTTATCCCCATTTTACAGATGTGTAAACTGAGACTCAGAGAGATGAAGTGATTTGTCCAAAGTTACACAACTAGTAAATGGCTGAATTGAGATTTTAACTCAGTCTATCTGATCCCATACTCATTCTCTTTCTCTTATATCACATATCCTGCTCATCAACTCCTCCTTCCATGAATAGGACTTTGTCCTTACCTTTAAAAGATTTTAAGTATCTAAATGGTTCCATTTATATGAAATGTGCAGCAAAGGCAAATCTACAGAGACAAAAAGGAAAATTAAGATTTGCCTAGGGCTGGGGGTAAGGGGGTGCAGAGTGCCTGCTAATGGTATAAGATTTCTTTTTTCAGTAATGAAAATGTTCTAAAATTGTTTGTGGTGATGGTTGCACAGCTCTGTGACTATACTAAAAATCATTCAATTGCATACTTCAAATGGGTGAATTGTATGGTATGTGAATTAATCTCAATAAAGTTGTTATTTTTTATAAGGTTAACAATATAGTAAAGAACACAGGTCTATAAATCGTTAACATGATACTGGGAAATGTGAAACAGATATGAACAATGCACTCTGGAAACTCAGGGAAAGGTGCAGTTATTAGGTCTAGGGGGCTGGAAGATGGCTTTATGAAATAAATGCATTGGAGCTGAAACTGAGAGCAAAATTAGAATGTTATAGGCAGCAGAGACTAGAGGCTGAGAAAATAGCATGGGCAAAGTCACAGGCAGGTGCAAGGACTGGATTTTTCTGGGAGATTGGCAAATCATGGCAAGTCATCAAGTTGGAAGTTGGTGAATGGTGAGTGGGGAATACAGAAAGAAAAGAAGTTAGAAAGGGATCTATTTGGAGGGTCTTGAATGCCATGTTAAGGAGTTAGGCTTTATTCTATACACTATAGGCTATACACAATAAAGGAGTTAGGCTTTATTCTATACACTATAATCTTTTTCATGGTGGGAAAGAGTAATTTTCAGCTTATTGGGGCACCTGGGTGGCTTTGTCAGTTGAGTGTCCAACTCTTGATTTTGGCTTAGGTCATGATCTCAGGGTAGTGAGATCAAGCCCTGCATCAAGCTCCACACTGGATGTGGAGCCTGCTTAAGATTCTCTCTCTCCCTCTCCCTTTTCTCCTCCCCCCTGCTCGTGCACACACTCTCTCTCTCTCTCAAATAAATAAATAAATCTTTAAAAAAATTTTCAGCGTATTGAGGTTTAATTGACAACACTGCATGTATTTATAATGTACAAAGTGATGATTTGACATACATATACTCTGTGAAATGATTACCACACATCCATCACCTCACATAAGTACCATCTTTTATTTGTGTGTGGTAAGAATGCTTAAGGTCTATTCTCTTGCAAATTTCAAATGCGTAAGGTAGTACTATTAACTATAGGCACTGTGCTGTACTTAGATACCCAGATTTATTCATCTCATACCTAAAGGCTTGTACCCTTTGACCAGCATCTCCCCATCTCCTCTACCTCCAAATCCCTGGTAACCCACTATTCTAAAGAGAGTATATTTTAAAACTGGATCTGAGTTGACATTTTTATATTTATTTATTTATTTATTTATTTATTTATTTATTTATTTATTTGACAGAGAGAGAGAGTACAAGCAGGGGGAGTGGCAGGCAGAGGGAGAGGGAGAAGCTCAGCAGGGAGCCCGATGTGGGGCTCTATCCAAGGACCCCGGGATCATGACCTGAGCTGAAGGCAGACGCTTAACCGTCTGAGCCACCCAGGCGCCCCTGAGTTGACATTTTTCTATATGAGAGTTCTACTTTCAGCAAATCCATATGTTAAACTAAATTAATGTTGCAAATTTGAATTTTACTTATTTTGTTTTAATATGTATAGTATATAAGTATAAATTTCTTTTGGTGTCATAGTTGTATAAGTGTTTAAAGTGTAAGGAATTTATATATAGCCCCACTCTGTACTAGGGGACACTACTCTATGTCCGTTTCTGGAGTGCTGAGAATCTGTACCTAAATCTCAGCACTACAAGTACATTAGAGTTTTCATAGAGTAACAAAATAAGACTATTATAGTTTGTTAATACAAACATAAGAGGAGGAAAATCTGACCTGTTAAGAAATGAAAATTTAGATAGTTGAACCATTTGGAGTAGTACTAGGCATGATCTTAATGTAGGATGGAATCTTTGATATAGATTTTATTTGATGACTTCAAACTTTCATTGGAAGTAATATTGCTCTAGTCACTGCTATGGGTAGCGCAGGGAATGAATGGATAAATATCCAGCAAATTTCCCCCTTGTCTATTCACTAGATTTAACACTTTGACAGACTCACTTGACAAAAACAGATTGGTTGATCATTTAACCCTTCTACAAAACGGAAGAAAGGAAGGAAGGAAGAAAGAGAGAGAGGAGGGAGGAAAGGTGGGAGGAAGGAAAGAATAGAAGGAAAAAAGACCTTCCCAGTATTTTAACTAATAGGCATTGGGAAGTAGTAATCCTTTTTCCTTTCTTTGTTTCAAAGAGACAATTGTTGTGACCTTGAATACAAGCTCAGGGTCTATTTTCTGGTCAAAAAGATATAGGAACTTTGAAAATAAAACAACAACAACAACAACAAAGAACAAATTTTCCCCCCATCTCCTTCTATATTTCAACTCTGCAAATTGTTGTATCATGATGCCTTTCAAAATAATGCAAGAAACAATGTTAGTATATTTTATCAAAAGGAGACCTTGTTAAAACTTGAAAATTTCTAGATAACTTTTCTAGATAACTATATTTTTATGATTCTTTAAAACTTAAAAATTAAAGCATTAAAAAATTCAAATGTTTATATGTTCCTTATTGTCAACATTGGAACTTCTTTCAAGATACATCTCCAAAAGCTAGTGAAACAAAAGCAAAAATGAACTTTTGGGACTTCATCAGGATAAAAAGCTTCTGCACAGCAAAGGAAACAGTCAACAAAACAAAGAGGCAACCCACAGAATGGGAGAAGATATTTGCAAATGACACTACAGATAAAGGACTGGTATTCAAGATCTATAAAGAACTTCTCAAACTCCACACCCAAAAAACAAATAATCAAGTCAAAAAATGGGCAGAAGACATGAGAAGACACTTCTCTGAAGAAGACATACAAATGGCTAACAGACACATGAAAAAATGTTCATCATCATTAGCCATCAGGGAGATTCAAATCAAAACCACATTGAAATACCACCTTACCCCAGGTAGAATGGCAAAAATGGACAGGGAAAGAAACAAACAAATGTTGGAGAAGTTGTGGAGAAAGGGGAACCCTCTTACACTGTTGGTGGGAATGCAAGTTGGGACAGCCACTTTGGAAAACAGTGTGGAGGTGCCTCAAAAAATTAAAAATAGAGCTACCCTATGACCCAGCAATTGCACTCCTCAGTATTTACCCCAAAGACACAGATGTAGTGAAAAGAAGGGCCATATGCACCCCAATGTTCATGGTGGCAATGTCTGCAATAGCCAAACTGTGGAAAGAGCCGAGATGCCCTTCATCAGATGAATGGATAAAGAAGATGTGGTCCATATATACAATGGAATATTACTCAGGCATTAGAAAGGATGAATACCCAACTTTTACATCAACATGGATGGGACTGGAGGAGATTATACTAAGTGAGATAAGTCAAGCAGAGAAAATCAATTATCATATGGTTTCACTTATTTGTGGAACATAAGGAATAGCATGGAGGACATTAGGAGAAGGAAGGGAAAAATGAAGGGCGAGAAATCAGAGGGAGAGATGAACCATGAGAGACCATGGACTCTGAGAAACAAACAGCGTTTTAGAGGGGAGGGGGGAGGGGGGATTGGTTAGCCCGGTGATGGGTATTAAGGAGGGCATGTACTGCATGGAGCACTGGGTGTTATACGAAAACAATGGATTGTGGATCACCACATCAAAAACTAATGATGTATTGTATGGTGACTATCATAACATAATAAAATTAAAACAAACAAACAAAAAAACAAAAACAAATTCAGTAAAGAAGTAGGTAAAAGGAATAGGAGGGAGAGGTATTTTATAATTATTCAATTTTTACCAAAAATTGTTATCTATACTCATTTCAATTGTTCCTCTTTTATTTTTATTGGTATATCTGACTCCCTTTTTGTCACTTTTTACCTCCCTCATTTCCTATCTGCCTTTCTCCTTTTTATTTCTCTTTATTTATTGCTGCTTCTCTCTCTCTCTTTTGCCTCCTCTTCACTCCCTTTTCTCCCTTTCCCCGCTTAATGGACCATACTTGGGACTAAAGGGAAATTTTTTTTTTAGTTTTATTATTTTTTAAAATTTATTTATTTTTATTATTATATTATGTTAATCACCATACATTACATCATTAGTTTTTGATGCAATATTCCATGATTCATTGTTTGCATATAACACCCAGTGCTCCATGCAGAACATGCCCTCTTTAATACCCATCACCAGGCTAACCCATCCTCCCACCCCCTCCCCTCTAGAACCCTCAGTTTGTTTTTCAGAGTCCATTGTCTCTCATGGTTCATCTCCCCTTCCAATTTCCCCTCCTTCATTCTTTCCCTCCTGGTATCTTCTTCTTTTTTTTTTTTTTTAACATATAATGTATTATTTGTTTCAGAGGTACAGATCTGTGATTCAACAGTCTTGCACAATTCACAGCGCTCACTATAGCCCATACCCTCCCCAATGTCTATCACCCAGCCACCCCGTGCCTCCCATCCCCCACCACTCCAGCAACCCTTAGTTTGCTCCCTGAAATTAAGAATTCCTCATATCACTGAGGTCATATGATACATGTCTTTCTCTGATTGACTTATTTTGCTCAGCATAACATTCTCCAGTTCCATCCACGTCATTGCAAATGGCAAGATTTCATTCCTTTTGATGGCTGCATAATATTCCATTGTATATATGTACCACATCTTCTTTATCCATTCATCTGTCGATGGACATCTTGGCTCTTTCCACAGTTTGGCTATTGTGGACATTGCTGCTATAAACACCGGGGTGCACATACCCCTTCGGATCCCTACATTTGTATCCTTGGGGTAAATACCCACTAGTGCAATTGCTGGGTCATAAGGTAGCTCTATTTTCAACTTTTTGAGGAACCTCCATACTGTTTTCCAGAGTGGCTGCACCAGCTTGCATTCCCACCAACAGTGTAGGAGGGCTCCTAAAGGGAAATTGTTAAGGGTAATTTAGAACAAATTTTGTGTATTGAGTATGATTTAATATTTATTGTTCACTTAAAATGTGATGAGTTAAACTTTTTATATTTTTTCTTCCTAAGAAAGCAAAACTATTAAGTTACTTTTCTTTTATGTATAACCATTCACGAGAATGATGGACTCCAGTATAAGGGGTGATGAATCGGATGTGTGCAGGAATAATACCAGCATGCACTCACTGTAATTTTCTTTAGTTAAGAGAATTCTTTGTGGCTTTTAGTACCCATACTAAGGTCTTTTCTTTGCCTTCTTCTTCCTCCCTACTACGGTCCTGGTATGCAGTGTTCATCTGCAGTTAGATTATATGAATTTAGTATGAGTTTTGCTTGCATATATAAATCAGTTCATTTTCTCTAATTCTAAAATCAGTGTGCATATCTTGGCTTAATTGCTCCTGCATTGGTGAAATAATCAGGAACTGGAAGCAATGTGTGGGCACTCCTTTCTCATATTTCAGCAACACTGCTGAGAAGGGGAAGCAGAGATTCCTCAATCTCTCATCATAATAACCTTCCTTTCCTTCTAGAACTCATAGATTGACCCCTCCCTCACCTCTCAATCATTTGAGATCTCAAATTGCCTCACCAACACATCCTTATTAAAACTCTTGCCCATATAGGAAGTGAAATTATTATTTCTACTTATTGAGACTGAAGAACAGGAAGTGAAATCATTCTTGTGGTCACTGAGCAAATCAACCTGGGAGCCAGGAATGGTCCTCAGGAGTACTATAGGACACTTGACCATTTAGTATTTAAAGAAGGAAAAGGGAGCATGTATAATTATTATCCTTCCAGTGAATTCTCTGAAGGAAATTTTCAAATTTTCTAACATCTTATGCCCATGCTAATCACACATTTACAAGTATTAGTCTTTATCTGAGACTTTTCCAGGGGCATTTCTGCTAGAAGATGGAGTCACATTTTGTTATAAAAATATAATGAGAGGGGCACCTGGGTGGCTCAGTCAGTTAAGCATCTGCTTTTGGCTCAGGTCATGATCCCAGTGTCCTGGGATCAAGCCCCATGTTGCAAGCAGGGAGCCTGCTTCTCCCTCTCCTCCCCGCTTGTGATCTCTCTCGCTCTCTCTCTCAAATAAATAAATAAAATCTTTTAATTACATGTATATATGATAAGTATAGAACTAATTAGAAATAGCTAACAATTTCATTAGTAACTTAAAAGAGATAAAAACGTGGTATTGTGTACAGGTTTGGAGGAATGTTCTGAAAATCTATGGAGCTAGATATTTTTTGTTAAAAATAAATTTATTTTGGAAAAGCTTATTTATGGCAGTGGAAAAGTCCAAGTCTAGATAATCAGATAATCAATAGTTTTTTTTTTGATAAAAGTGAATATTGGTGTTATGGAGAAAGGATGTCAAGATAGCAATCTCCCAGGGAACCATTCCCTGCTTTCTGTATTACATCAATAAAAAGAATTGACAAAAATATACCAGCCACTAATAAGATACTCAAATTGTTAACATCTTGTGAGAAATATCTCTATTTAATTTCTTTTCCACTGTCAGGCACAAAGGTTGATGGCCTCTGACTGGAAAATGGACCTCTGTGAGGATACGAATTTTCTGGTTTAGCCAGAATATCCCCACCCCACCTACCTAAGTAAATTGGGTGGTTTTTTGAGGCTTCAAATCTAGTGGAATTTAATCCTTTTAGGAAGAGAGTGTCAGTTCTGGGGATGCTACTATTTGGAGTTTCTGGTCCTCACTGTAGTGACTTCCTTCAAAAAGCCTCAGCTTCATTTGGTTTCTTTTCTTTCCTTCCATTAAGTGACTCACTCTCATGTGTTCTCATTCTAAAGTCTAAGAAAGGAACTCAGTTTGGGCCTCATTGGTCTTTGTTTCAACTTGCTTAGTTAATGGAGAAGAGGTAACGCTGTACTAATAGAGCAGCAGGAGGCCAATCACAAAGAAGGGGCGGGGACTCAGCGGATACCCTGAAATTCGTCTACTTCAGGATTGGAGTTTTCAATCATCCACTAATTAGAGACAGGGCATTGGTGATTTATGAAAGAGTCTAAGTTTAAAAGAGTCACAATAAGTGAGTGCCCAGGAGAACTGGAATTTGAGCGAGGTAGGAACTGTGCCTAAATATGGTCTGCAGTTGTAGATCAAAAACAGCTTGGGCGCCTGGGTGGCTCAGTTGGTTAAGCGACTGCCTTCGGCTCAGGTCATGATCCTGGAGTCCCTGGATCGAGTCCCGCATCGGGCTCCCTGCTCAGCGGGGAGTCTGCTTCTCCCTCTGACCCTCCCCCCTCTCGTGCTCTCTCTCATTCTCTCTCTCTCAAATAAATAAATAAAATCTTTAAAAAAATAAAAAATTAAAACAACAACAACAACAAAAAACAGCCTAACACTACTTAATGAAAGGTGGAGGTTCCATTTCTGGCAGTATGACTGAGAATTTTCCAAAATTCATGAAGGCCACAAATCCTCAGATTTAGGAAACATAATGGGTCCCATGCCAAAAAAACATAGTAGACAACCAATGTTATAGTAAGACCACAGAACACCAAGATAAAGAGATTAAGCAACTAGGGACAAAAAATTAAAATATGTAAATCAGTTACAAAAGGTAACTCTTAAAAAGCTGTGTGCGTTTGGAATTTTAACTATGAATTCAAATTTTTTAAAAGATATGGAGGGGGTAATCTAAGCTAGCTAATTCTTAGGTGAGCTTTGGTTATTTGTATGTTTCAAGGAATTTTTTCATTTCATCCAAGTTGAGAATTTATTGGCATAAACTTGTTCCTAATTTTTCTTTTAGTGACTGTTGGATCTTTAGCAAGGATCTTTCAATCCTGATATTGGTAATTTATGTATTTACCTGACCAGTCTAGCTAGAGTTTATTCATTTTATTAATTTTTTTCAAAGAACGGTTTTTTTTTCACTGATTTTTCTCTATTGCTTTTCTGTTTTCTATTTCATTGATTTCTGTTTGTATCCATTTTAATTCCTTTTTTTATCCTTATTTTGAGCTTACTTTGCTCTTCCCTTTCTACTTTATTGAGGTGCACACTTTAGTCATGTTGTTTGAGCCCTTCTACTTCTTAATATAAGCATATTGTGCATCATATAGCATATGCTATATAGCATCATATTATGCTATAAACACTTAAACAACCATATGATGTTCCTAAGCACTCTTTAGCTGGATCCAGCAGATTTTTAAATACTGTGTTTTCATTTTCATTCAGCTTAATTTCCTTTTTTTTTTTTAAAGATTTTATTTCTTTATTTGACAGAGAGAGACACAGGGAGAGCAGGAACACAAGCAGGGGCAGTGGGAGAGGAAGAAGCAGGCTCTCCATGGAGCAGGGAGCCTGATGTGGGGCTCGATCCCAGAACCCTGGGATCACGACCCGAGCCAAAGGCAGATGCTTAACGACTGAGCCACCCAGGCGCCCCTCATTCAGCTTAATTTCTAATTTCACTTATGATTTCTTCTTTGATCTATGGGTTTTTTAAAAGTGTTGTTTAGCTTCCAAATATTTGGAGAAATCCTGCATATATTTTTGTTATTGATTTTTAATTTAATTCAATTGAAGTTAGAGAATATACATTATATTATTTCAATCTTTTAAAATTTATTAAGACTTATTTATTGGTCCAGAATGTGGTCTAATCTGGTGTTGTGGGTTGACTTGTGTCCCCCCAAAAGATAGTTCAAGTCCTAACCCTGGTCCCTGTGAATATGACCTTATTTGGAAATAGGGTCTTTGCAGATCTAGTGAGGTCATACTGGATTAGGGTGCCTATCTCTCAATGTCTGCAAGAGAACAAATTTCTATTGTTTTAAGTCACCTAGTTTGTGGTATTTTCTTTTCTTTTTTTTTGGTAGCCCTAGGAAACTAATACATCTGGTAAATGTTCTATGTACATTTGTAAAAAAATGTGTATTCAGCTGGTATTGGATGAAGTCTTCTGTAAGTATTAATTGAGTCCAGTATGTTGACAGTGTTGTTCAAGTATTATACACATTTAATGATTTTCTGTCCACCTCTGTCAATTATTGAGAGAGCAGTCCCATAGTGGAATTGTCTATTTCTTTTTCCAGTATTATCAGTTTTTGCTTCATGTATTTTGAAGTTCAGTTAAGAGGTACAAACACATTTAGAATTGTTATGCCCTCTTGATGAATTCCTTCTCTGTCATTATAAAATGACCCTCTTTATCCCTGCTTATATTTTTTCCTTTGAAATCTACATTATATGATATTAATACAACTACTCCAGATTTCTTTTAGTGTTAGCATGAACTGTCTTTTTTAATCCTTTCACTTTTAACCTATCTGCTTTTTCATATTTCAAGTGGGTTTCTTATAGAGAGCATATAGTTGTTTTTTGATATCTGATCTGACAATGTCTGCTTTTTATTTGATGTGGCTAGACCAATAATATTTGATATAATTAGTACTATTGTTTAATTTAAATCTATGCTTTTTTTCTATTTACTTTTTATATATGATCATACTAAATTACAAATTTGAAAAAGCTGACAAATACCACAAACATCAGGAAATCCAGAAATAAGCAACATGTTTTTAATTAAATGACTGCCTAAATATATTTGGGTTGCATATCTTTTTACCCTTTGATTCTTCATAGGACAATAACTTTTATAATATTTTCTATAGAAATAATAGAAAGATGATCCTCTCTGTGGTTAATTAAAATTATTTTTCTTATTGATAATGTTTAAAACAGTTTATTTTATTTTCACAACTCATTATAGGAATGATCATATACATTTTTAATGTTATCAAATTTGGAAAACCTCAGTAAAGTTTCTTTCGTATATAATTTTAAAATTTGGAGGAATTTTCCATAGACTAGCCTCTAGCTCCAAACATTTAATATCTTATTTCACTTAGCATAGTGGCTTCTAGGTCCATCTATGTTGTTGCAAATGGTAGGATTTCCTTCTTTTTTAAGGCAGAATAATATTGCATTGTATATATATACCACACTTTTTTAAATTCGTTAGTCTATTGATGGACTTTCAGGTTGTTTCTATATCTTGGCTATTGTAAATAATGCTGCAATGAACATGGGAATGCAGATGTGTCTTCAAGATCTTGATTTCAATTATTTTGGATACATACCCAGGAGTGGGATTGCTGGATTATATGTTAGTTCTGTTTTTAATTTTTTAAAGAATCTCCACACTGTTTTTCATAGTTTCATCTTTTACCACTTTCGTACAAACCATTTGCCAAATTGACCCCTGCCATTCTCTAAATATTGCCCACTTTCCAATCTCTGGGCTATGGCACAAGCTCTGGACATCACAATGTGTTCTCTGAAACATCTCTAGATCTGCTTCTTATCCTTCTACTCATCCATCAGCAGTCAGCTCAGTGTCATTGTCACCCAGTTTCATTCAGATGCCCCTCTTTTATGCTCTTAAAGTATCCATATCACACATTTGTCTTTCTAACTAGACCACATGCTTCTAGAGTTGTTCCTTAATGCCTTAATATATTTTCTACTATAGTCACTGATTATTTTTGCATTCAAACAAAATAAAAGAATTGTAAGGGAATACTTATTGAGAGGATTGGTGAATTGAGCTGCAGAAGAGAATGGCATGGAGGGGTAAGGTGAGCAACTGACGGATGATGGGTCATGATACCTGTTCCCAGGGCTTTCATGGTAAAAGGTTTTAATGTTCATCTGGTGGAGATTGCAGGGAAGTAGACTTCCTCTTGATATAAGAAAGATGAACAGAATTGTCTGAAGAAAGAGAAGGTTACTGGGTAAGGAGGAAGTAAATGAGTCATTTCTGGGTCTATTTAGAGAAATGTTTTCCATCTGTCTCTGATAGAATAATTTTTCTGTTGGAGGAAGGAAGTCAGCCTCTTCTGGAGGGTATGCTCTGGCGTACATGAAAGCATTTCCTGAAATGTGGCAAAATGTCAGTCTTGGCAAAGGGAGAAGGGATGTCAATTACAGGGTGAGAGGTGACTAGCACCACTGAGAATTAGGAGTGACAACATAAACTGAGCTCCCGGGACACTTGGGTGGCTCAGTCGGTTAAGCATCTGCCTTGGGCTCAGGTCATGATCCCAGCCTCCTGGGATCGAGTCCAGCGTCCCCACATTGGGCTTCCTGCTCAGCGGGGAGTCTGCTTCTCCCTTCCCATGCTCTTGTGCTCTCGCTCTCCCTTTCAAATAAATAAATAAAATCTTAAAAAAAAAAAACAAACCAAAAAACTGAGTTCTCATGTTCTGACTTAGCCTCGAGTGGTCCTCAGGAGTATCTGATAGGTAGAACCCCACCCCTTCTAACACACACACTGACCTGTGGATCCAGGAAATATTACAAACCCAGGAATTCCATCTGTTGTTAATGTTGATCAAGAATCATATACAGTATGAGTTAGGAAATACCAGAATTTACAAAGTAAGAATGTTTCTGTCTCTTTTGTAGGCATCTAAAAATGGAATTATCTGCCAATGGGAAGGAAAGAAACAACCAGATTTTTTGAGAGGAAAAGCTTTGATTTCTCTTTTTTTTTCTTACAGATTTTCTGTGGCTAGCAAACTATGCTTATCAGTCCCTTGGTGTTGACAGCAAAATATTGCACAGTGTCTGCCAGGTAGCTGTTGATCTGTAAATCATCCACCTTTCCCAGATTTGTTACATTTGGAAAGACCCTAAGGGGCAGCATCCTTCTTGAAGTTGAAAATAATTGCTTATCTTTATAAAGGCAGAGAGAGGCCTGAGGGAAGGAATAATGGGAATAGATACTAGCAGTAGTGGAAAAAGGGGAGAGTGGTTGGGAGGGGGGGAGCTGCATTTTAGGGGCAGACTGACAGTTTGCAAAGTAACATTTTCTTCAAAAATCCAACTGAAGGCATTGACAAATCTGCACATCCAGTCTTGCTGGCTGGTCTTCTATAGCCAGAGATGGGAGATCAGGACAAGTCTATGTGAATCCTGGGTTCGGGAAGGATGTTCCCGCGGTGTGCCCCATGGGACCTTTTGCCTTCTAGCTGACAGCATCACCTATTTCAAAAAAATAATAATTTTTTTGTGTGTGTGCTTCCAATCAAGACTGAAGCTGAGAAATTTTCCTGACAGAGTAGAAGTTGTAACATGCATGGTCTGTTAGATTTGCTTTCTTTGTTCCGTGAAACATAAAGTCTCTACTCTACCAACAAACCTAGGATATGCTCTCTCTTTCTCTCTTTCATGCACACACTCACCCTACCTCCCACGTGCATGCATTCGTACACACACAACTACCTTATTACTTTAGAGTCAGGTCTCTCTCTATATATGGTTATAGTTACAGATAGAGTCTAGTTTCTCTCTCCATCTCTCTCTCTCTTTCTCTAACGTTTCCTAGATTAATGGCTAACTTTCCACCTACATTTGGCACTTTCAGGGCCACCCTAATAGGATGAAGACTTTCTACTATTAAGGATATTTGAAAAAAATTTGCCACCAGGCCTAAAGGGAATACCAAAAGTTCATTCCAAACAATTTTTTTGAGCAGGAATTAATTGCATAAATCAGTAAAATAAGTGACAGTTTCACCCAATGGCTAATTTGAAGGAGACAAGAAGCACTTGGAAGTACAGAGTTTGGTGTGCTTGATAAAAACAAAAACAGTCCCCTTAGTTTATAATTACAGCTTGTGTTAAAGGTTTCTTCTTTTGTGGAGATGTTGCCAAGGCAATAGCTTGGCAATCTTCTACATGGCTGCTTTTCACATTAATCCACATAGGCTCCACGGATATTAATCTTTATAACACACCTATGCAGTCCAGAAGGGCAAAATACATTTTTTAGTCTGTTTTTCAGGGTAGGGAAAGAGCATTAGAAGACAAGGCTTTCTGGTCTCCTTTCTCCTTTCCAGGACATGCCATCAGAACCAGGCCATGAATTTTGAAATGGCCTCAGTGCCTCAGCCCTGTTCTATGGGGAAAAGAGAACAGGAGACCTTAAGAACATGCAACAAACCAGATCAAGGACATAGCTGATGGTCAGAGCTAGAAGTTCTGCTACTGAGACAAGGTGGAAGCCAGGAGGAGGAAGCCCAACAGGAACCAGAGCCAAAAGTCAGTTAGCAAAGCTCAGGGCCAAAGCACAAGAAGGAAACCAAAGGAACAATCAATCTTGAGCAGGATTTAGAGTTGCTAATAATGTGTTTGGATAATTCACAAGAAATGGGGGCCATTTTGTGTTCCCTCTTTTCTCAGTTGGCTCAGAGATACAGACAGATTAAAAATGTGATTTTTGTTGATGAAATAAATTAAGCGGAATCAGAGACACCTCAGGAGGACTAACACTGAAGGAGTTACCACTACTAAACATTATCCCAGCAATGCACACCTGGGAAACCAGAAACACACCAGGATCTGTGGCAAACCCTTGAATCTCACTTGCCTAGTGACTGTGCTGAGGTTAAGCCTCCAAAATGTGGAGTTCATTTATTCTGGCAGCTGAATTTACTGGCTTTCAAGTTTCAAGGAAGGGAAAACTATGGACAGAATGAAATTCTAAATTCACATACTCCCAATTTATAACCTATGGCATTTGTTTGCTAATTATGTTCATAAAACGTATAACTAGCAACTATTATACATTGTTTCCATAACTCTCTTCAAAAGAAGGCCTCTTTTATTTCTGAGTAGCCTCTGACAGCAGGGTAGAAAAAAGAAGGCCATGTGGCCATAACCCACTCTTGTGTCAAGAAGAAAGAACCTCCTGGGGACATGCCATTGCTTCATGTTTCTTTAATATTAAATCTAACAAGTTCTGTGTCAGGTTTAAATCCCCAGTCTGGCCTCATCCCAGAGGAGGCCCAGAGCCTGTCAGGTCTTACAGTGACCTGCCTTTGTTGATTGATTTCTGCTCATTGAAATTCAGCAGCAGAGGAAGAAGGTGCCTCCTCCCTGCAGCCAGCTCCTCTCCCTGAGCAAACAAGACTTCGGCTCAAAGGCAATGTAAACCAAGATTTCCATGGCTAATTTCAATACTCAGTTCCTCTCTAAAACCAGTAACTAGACCCACACCAGAAGGCAGACACACCCGTCTAGATAAAGAATGTATTTATTTAGGTTCATGCAGAAACCAAAGAATGAAGAACACGGTAGATGAGAAAATCCTATCCTGGACCCTACAGCTGAGCTGAGAGCTATTTCATGGAGCCTGGCTGACCGCTTCAGCTTGCTTCTGTACACATATAATGCCTTTTAGACTTTGGCATGCCTTGTGTTTTCAGTTTGATTTTGGCATTTGCTGTTTGCATAGATTTTTCTTCCTTGTATTTCCACATATCTCATGTCATTGTTAAAAGTGTATTTTGGATAGACTGGTCCTAACAATTGAGTAAAAAATTATGGCTCTGAAGAGTATTATTTTCAATAGGATCTTATAAACTTCACTATCTGGAAATCAGCTGGCATCTAATATATCCTTATATATCTATTGTACATAGATATACAGATAGTTCTACACATAAAATATTAAGTATATAAGTGTTTTTCTTTAAGTAACTGTATGTAAAATCTAACCTCAGTTCCACTTGGCTTGAGCAATAAGCCAGCATCTAGTTTTTCATCTAATTGGCAAATCCACATAATAAATTAATTTTTTTTTAAGATTTTATTTATTTATTTGACAGAGAGAGAGACAGCGAGAGAGGGAACACAAGCAGGGGGAGTGGGAGAGGGAGAAGCAGGCTTCCCACTGAGCAGGGAGCCCGATGTGGGGCTCGATCCCAGGACCCTGGGATCATGACCTGAGCCGAAGGCAGATGCTTAACGACTGAGCCACCCAAGTGCCCCATAATAAATTAATTTAAAGAATATAATTTTTCCTTTTGTTTTCTTTAAAATATAATTTGAGATTGGAGTAAAACAGAGTATATATCAATGGAGGTTCGTTCTTTCTTTCTTTCTTTCTTCTTTCCTTTTTTTCCTCCCAAATATTTGTTATCCTGCAGATGACATACAAAAAGAGAATGACCTTGAAATGACCTTGAAATATTGACTTCTCTAGACCTTTATATTCTGTCTTTGAGTTACAAAAAAAGAAAGAAAAAAAGAAAAAAAAACCTACACACAAACTCCCAGTCTAACAATGAAATTGCTCCCTCAAATAACACTCCATAGATTATCTTTGGTTATTTTGATAGGCATTATAAGTTTTATTTTATTTATTTTTAAAGATTTTATTTATTTATTTGAGAGAGAAATGAAAGCGAGAAAGAGAGTGCACACCAATGGGGGAGGGGCATAGTGAGAGGGAGAAGCAAATTCCCCACTGAACAGGGAGCCTGACATGAGGCTTGATCCCAGGTACCCGGGATCATGACCTGAGCTGAAGGTAGACGCTATCTGACTTAGCCACACAGGTGCCTCCATTATAATCAGTTTTAAACTCATTCATTCAAATTCAACAACTATTGTGTTGAGAACCTACC
Organism: Mirounga angustirostris; assembly: GCF_029215605.1. Lineage (NCBI taxonomy): Eukaryota > Metazoa > Chordata > Mammalia > Carnivora > Phocidae > Mirounga > Mirounga angustirostris. Next base: position 53,885,138 of record NW_026991711.1, read on the forward strand.
TACTACATGCCAGACAGGTAAGGTATCTGTCCTTATGATGTTTAGTTTTAATTGAGGGAGATATTTAATAAATGAGATAACATTTTTTAAAAGCAAAATAATTTCAGATAATGACACATGCTTATAATTAATTCTATGATGACCTTTCCAGATACCCCTTTGGGTCTAATGTTCTTAGACATTCCCATTGGGAATGCAGTCAGCCAACAGCCCTCACTTCTCAGCCCCCTCTGAGAATTACCTTACCTAAAGAGAGTCACCTTGCTCAAGGTCATGTTCCTTTTCTAGGGTAGTCCATATCCAATAACTGGTCAACATGGAGGTATAATGGATGGACACCCTCACCTTAGCTCAGAACAACTCTAAACGTCCATACCAGCTTTCTGTAGGGTCACCTGAGGCTTTTGTTAATGCATCATGGCCCAACTTCTTCCTCTGCCCAATCCTATTTCCTTTCCTTCCATAGACAAGGACCCAAGAGCACTCCCTAATAAACGTCCGATTACTAATCTCTGCCTCAGTCTGCTTCTTGAGAGCCCCGACCTGCAAAAGTTAGTATCATCATGGGACTAAGAAACCAGACAATAAATTAGAATTTGGCATGAGGAACCCAAAGTGCTCAGGGACCAACAGTCCTTTTGGTATCAGAAGGGGATTGATGACTATTACACAATGGAGATAGGGAAAAATATATTTGGCACCCAAGTGATTTATTTAGGTGCCTCTTGGTACTCCTTTGTGCAATTTTGACATTAATGGATAAGTTCAGAAGCCACAGTCAGAGAAAAACATAGTGACTTGGAGCTCAGACCCCTCAGGTCTAAGGGTCTTGTCACGCCACCAGGTAAGAAACCTAGACTTGTAGAGATGCTAGGTGAGGTTGGGGAAGATATAGAATGGAAAGTAAGTAAGACAACGAGTTTCACGTGTGATCCTAAGGTTGGCTGCAGTGGCTGGGGCTGTATTTCATTCCAGTACATCTCTGTTAAGTTTTACCTGAGAAAGATACACCAGCATCCTAACAAAGCTGCTTCCAGATTGTATACAAAACAGTGGATTTAAAGGGAGACTCTGGTGAACTCTGTGCAGTGCTACCCAGATCCTCATTTAGTATGAAAAAACATACTTCTGCAGCTCTTTGGGATGCTACAAACAGACAGTGTTAGGTGTCAGCTTTCTTTGGGAACTGTCTCAACTGAAGAGAGCCATTGTGTCTCTTTGGGGCCGCTGGCAGCCAGTAATTGGTTGATGTGGGGATATAAAAATGTGTCCTCCTGCCTTGCTGATCTATCTCTAAAGGGCCATTGCAGCTTCAGAGCTCCCTGTGGGGTTGGGTGAGGCCTTTGTTGAGACTGAACTTGTAGCTCAACTTCTCCCTTTGTCCAAGCCTCTTATTTTCCTTCTCTTCGTCAGATGTTGACCAAGAAAATCTCTAATAAGCTTCCTATAAGCAAAGCCACCACCCAGTCTCTGGTTCCTGGGGAACCCAACCTGCAACAGTGCTATGAAAAAAAAAAAATAAAACCCACGAAACTGTCTTTTGGAATAAATTTCAGTACCACGAGGGGCTGCTCTAGTTAAGATGGTCAGGTAAGGTTCTTCTGAGCAGCTGATATTTGAGCTGATGTGTGAATGTAAGAAAGCGCACAGAAAGAATTGAGGGAGTAGCATTCCAGATGGGGACACATGAAGACCTTGAGGTGAGAATGAGTTTGATATGTTCCAGAAAAAGAAGGAAGGCCAGTGTTAACTCAAGCATGGTTAATGAGAAAGAGGCTGTTAGAAAGAGTGGCTAGATCATGGAATTTGATTTTTATTCTGAATTCAATGAGGAATTATTAGAAGTAACTAAAAACATCACTTTGACTTCTGTGCAGTGAATGACTTGTAGGAGTTAAAGAGTAGAATAAGAAAGAATAGTGAAGACCATATAGTTACCCAGGAAAAACATGGGGTTTTTTGGAGGAGGTGGTGATGGTGAAGTGTGGTTGACTTTTAGTATATATTTTGCAGGGGAATCCAAAAGAAGTTGTGATGGATTATATGTAGGACAATGAAAAGAGAATAAAGATGACCCTTAGGACTTGCCTGAGCAACTGGGGCAGTTTCACAACTAGGAAAGACTAGTAGAGGAGCATGTTTGGAAGAGGAAATTGAAAGTAACCTAAGGTTGTATATGGGTTTGATATGATTTCAAATCCATTTATTTATGACAAAAATAAAATTGTTAAGAGTAAAGTTGTTTTTGCTCTAAGAGTAAAGTCCACTGCGGCTGAGTGTTGTCATCTCATCTGTTGCTGGTGATAAGCTGAGCTGCTGAGGGGGTACCCCTGGGGGCTTATCAATAAAAACATGAAGAAGCAACTATGGCAAGGGGACATTGAGACTATAAAGACTGAGGGTTTGTGAGGACTATCCAAGAGGTCTTCATTAGCTCCTGCCAGTAAAGACAACTCTTCCCTGCAGTGGTGAAGACCATGGAGTGGCCCTCAGAGATCTGCTTGCTGGACAACACCAACACCATGGCCCACATTCCCTAGCAACATGCTTTAGCAACAGGGGACTCTTACACTAGCAGCTGGACATCAGTTCTCCTATAAAGGGTACACCTCAACTAAACCTGGACTTTATTCCTTTCCTCTCCCCTTGCCTGGAAAAATAGGGTGGTTAATCTGTCATTAGCTTGGAGCATAATACTTCTTTATTGGCTTATTAACAGATATTATCCTGTTTGCTATTAGCTTGTGGAACTTCTGGAGAAAAGGAACAGATTCAAAGGTTAGATTACACGATTAAGTAGTGAATTAAACTCTGTCAACACTTTCAATCCCTGTGTACCTCAGTTTCTTAGTTTTCCATTCTTTCCTAGGCACCTATGAGATTTGGCAGGCCTTAATCTGAATTATCTATAAACTGGTTTATATTTCTCAGAGATTCTGCATTTTTAGCAACCTTGCAGTAACACTAATGCTGTGGACATTTTGAACAGCAAAGGTTCCAGTGAAAATAGCATTGTTGTGTCAGACAGACCCAGCTTTGAATGATTTTCCAGCCAATTATTAGTTGTATAATACTGGTCAAGTTTAAATCTTTTCAGAGCTTTAGTTTCTTGTAAAACCAAGAATAATATACCTACCTCATAAAGTTTCTGGGAGAATTAAATGATGTCATGTCTCTAGAGCATACGGCAAGTAACCCAGTTCCTTACTCACAGTAGGACTCACTAATTAGTTTACCACTTTCTCCCTCTCAAAAAAGGCTGTATATTCACAAATTATATTAGAATTTAAAAAAATCATTATAAGACCTTTGGCATTCAGGGAACTAATATGAGCAGTTTTGACTATTGCTAAGTAATTCCAATAGCCCACATTATGTAATAGTTTGAATTTTGCTGAGGTACACAATTGAATCCTACATATGGAGAGGAGGCTAGTTGGCAGGAGTGAGTCACATTCTTCAGGTGGAGCCTATACAATGCCAAACATCCTCATCTCAGCTTGACTTTATGGTTCTTAGTTCATCCCCCATCCATGCACATTCTGTGAAGCAAGAAAGTCTGTATTTTATGGAAAGTGCCGCTGCTAAACAAAGAAACAGAAAAAAAAAAAAAAAAAAACCCCAGACAACTAAAACCAACTAGGGAATAAAAACAGTGTTGGTGGGGCGCCTGGGAGGCTCAGCTGTTTAAAATTCTGACTCTTGATTTCAGCTCAGGTCATGGGATCGAGCCCTGAGTCAGGGAGGTTCTCTCTCCCTCCCCCTCTGCTCCTCCCCTCACTTGCTCAGGCTCTCACTCTCTTAAATAAATAAATAAATAAAATCTTTAAAAACAGTTGTCATGGTGTGAAGAGAAAGTTAAGCAATCTAAGAAATAGATGATGCTTATACAGAGAAATAGATGTTTGGGATAAATTATTGAGAGGGAATGCTACATTGGCAGTGGCTTGGATCCACGATATGAGTATTTTTGCCATGTGTTCCATAAGGAAATAAGGAAAGGCAATTCGCAAACTATTTCAATAAATTTTCCAGACAGAATTCATACTGTTAGCTTTATAAATGAGTCTAGTCTTATATTTATAGAATTATAAAGGTCTTAAGGGATCAATTAAAAGTTTTTCGTGATACTTGACTGAACCCCACGGGAGAAATTCTATACTATAAATGGAATCTGTGATTTGAGGAGTTTGTAAATGTCTCAGGACATATATATTAAGAATGTCAGGGTCTGCTGTGATTACTTTTACTACTACCACATAGTTCCTGTAAATTGTAAAATGCAAATTATTAACTAACAGGTTGGTAATCAAATCACATTGTAAAGAGAGAATTTGCATCTTTAATTTCCTATTTTACAATAAGGCTATGGCATTTGCCAATAGATAGTCAACACCATGTACACAAGGGTTCATGCTACCAAGTACACAGACAAATAAGACATGGGTCCTGCCCTCTTTTGAGGAAGTGAAACACTGGCTCCATGATGCAAATATAACCCTGAGAATTGGGAGGGTAAATTATCTTGGGAAAGAATATTAGGATCTTGCAGAAAGCCATAATATTGGTACATTTAAATAGCTGTTAATCCCCTGGTAATCATCTAGGGAGAAAAAATAGAGCTATCATTTATTATGATACTGAAAGCACAGAGCTAGCTCTAAAAAGTCTGACATATCCCAGATGTGATCAGCAAATCTCAGCACTTTTGATCTCTGTGAAGTCACTTAACTTGATTGGATACTCCCTGTGTTAGGTAGAGCTAACACATCTAAAGATAGATATATTTCCATGAAAAGTGATTTTTACATTCACATCCATAGAAAATAGCAGTCTTATTTTCATAAGGCTCAAAGCAGTCTCAACATTGTGTTCCTTTCATTTGAACTTTGTAGTGTAGGAACAATGATCCCACATTCCATTGTTGTTTGAAGAGTCTGAGTTGAATTCTGTGGACCAGTTAGGCTATGTTGCAAAAACACTGGTATTTCTTGGGGCAGGTTTAGGGGAGTCAACCACAAGATTGATTAAAATTCAGCTGGGCACTAATTTCTTCATATTATCTTATGAAATCCTAATTTAAAATGCAAATACTCCAGGGAGGGTAATATATTAAAAGGCATTAGGGAGTAAAGCTATCAAGAGAACTGCCAAGGCCTATTACCATCCTACTTCTAATGACTTCCACAGAATGTCACTCATTCTTAGAAATCTTCTCAGGAATTCATTTGGAAGTCTTATCAGAGGAGATTTCCTGATCTCTCGAGAGGAGGTCCTACTGTTATTGCCCCAGTGAGGTGGGGGAGGGAAAGTATAGTGTGGTATTCAAGTGTCTTAATCAAAGGAGGGAAATAAACTTTTGTTGAGGGTCTCCCCTATACCTGGTTCTGTTCTGTGTGCCTACAATATGCCATTTCATCAAATCTTTCTCCAATGCCATTATGCCATTAATCACCATTTTATGGATGGGAAACTGAGGCTATGGTAGGTTAAGTAACTGTAATGAGGAACTAGTAAGTAGATTTTGGAGTCAAACTTGACCTACCTCATTTCAAAGCTCATAAACCCAAGAAAAAGAGGAATCTTGGGCGCCTGGGTGGCTCAGGTCATGATCCCAGAGTCCTGGGATCGAGTCCTGTATCGGGCTCCCTTCTCCTTGGGAGCCTGCTTCACCCTCTGCCTCTCTCTCTCTCTGTCTCTCATGAATAAATAAATAAAATCTTTAAAAAAAAAAAAAGAAAAAGAAAAAGAGGAATCTTACCCATGGAATTTTTTTCTATAACATTTTGGTTCTCTTCCTCACCACCCAAATCTACTTGACTCTGACTTGTTTTACAGAGGAACTTAGAGGCTCCTTCAAGAGAAGAAATGTAGGTTAAAATGTAAAAACACTAACTATTCTGAGATCTCTTACTAAGTAGGACTGAAGTAGCAATGGAAAAAAGGCCATTTCCAATGTTCTGTTCTGAATAAGCACCTCATTTTTGTTTATATTTAGAATGTTTAAAAAATTATCTATTACAAAGTTGAACATAATCTTACCATATGACCTGTACCCCCAGGTATTTACCCAAATGAATTGAAAACTTCTGTCCACAAAAAACATGCACAGTTGTGTAACTATTTATAACAACCTTATTCATAATTGCCAAAATTGGAAGCAACCAAGATGTAATTTGATAGGTAAACAAATTGTGGTACATCCAAACAACGAACTATTACCCAACAATGATTTTGTAAAAAGTGCTATCAAGACATGAAAATATGTGGAAGGAACTTAGTGAATATTGCAAGTGAAAGAAGCTGTATAAAAAGTACTTATATCTTGTAGCACCTGGGTGGCTCAGTCAGTTAAGTATTTGACCCTTGATCTCAGCTCAGGTTTTGATCTCAGGGTTGTGAGTTTAAGCCCTATATTGGGCTCCATGCTGAGCCTACATTTAAAAAAAAAGATTTGATGAAATGGCATATTGTAGGCACACAGAACAGAACCAGGTATAGGGGAGACCCTCAACAAAAGTTTATTTCCCTCCTTTGATTAAGACACTTGAATACAATTGTAAGTATTGTAAGAATTGTAAGTATTTCTATCTTGTCTTGGCTATTCTCAATGCTTTGCCTTTTCATATACATTTTAGAATCAGTTCTAATTAAGCTCTTCTTTCTTTATAATTTCTATTTTTTATGTTTAATTTTACTTTTAATAAAAGTTACTTATATACACAGTTTAAACAGCTCTTTAAGTCTCAAATTGCTCTATAAAGCTTTCAGTAAAAAACAATGGTCTCTTGGGTGCCTGGGTGGCTCAGTTGCTAAGCATCTGCCTTCAGCTCAGGTCATGATCCCAGGGTCCTGGGATCGAGTCCCACATCGGGCTCCCTGCTCCGCAGGAAGCCTGCTTCTCCCTCTCCCACTCCCCCTGCTTGTGTTCTGCTCTCGCTATGTCTCTCTCTGTCAAATAAATAAAATCTTAAAAAAAAAAACAGTGGTCTCTTACTTTGCCTCTTTCTACTCCATTTCAATCCCATTTCAAGATGCAATCCTCCTCATCTTTTAGTTTCCTTCTTGTATTTAATTTCATATTTGTCAATAATATCCTTCTAGTTTTATTACTTGATTTTCAGTGTTAGATATTATCCACTAACTTCCTACTATGGAAGATAATTTAGCTCTCACAGTTTTCTCAACATACATTTTTTTAGATCAGTATCCATTAATTACATTATTATTCTCTTGTAAATATTATTCACAGCATTTTTATACCTGTTTTCCCTAGACTAATCACCTTCTTTTCTTCAATTTTAAATTTTATGTACTGTTTACTACCATTAATTCATTCTTGAACTTTCTGCTAGAAATACAAATCTCCTCTGAATATATTCAATTACATCAGGTAACCTATCACATTATATTTTTTTTTCTTGAAGACACATCTCTTGTAACCTTCTATCCTCCCTCAAGTCTGGACTGGCTGTCTAGACCTGCCACACAAATGTTACCAAAGAATCTTCTTTCATTATGATTTTTGAGATTTCCTTTGCCTCTCTCCTATGTTGGACCTTGGACCGTACTGTTTTCTAGATCCCATGTCTTCATCTTTCTTGGTTTCCTCTACTGTTTTGATGGAGCATATCTTGTAATAGCTTCTTAGGAAAGAGTTCATTGAACATATTTTTTTGAGAACTAGCTGTCTTTATTCTAGTCTTGTAATTAATGGATCATTTGACCAGGTTGTTTGAGTGAAAATCATTTCCCTCAGGAGTTTGAAATATCACTCCATTATCTTCTAGATTCTGATGTTGCACTTTATTTTGCAGTTGCTGTAATAACATGATGTAATCAATGTTAGTTTGATTCCTGATCTTGTATGTTTTTCACTCTCTGTAAGGTTTTAGGATTTCCTTTTTGTCCTTTAGCTCCTAAAATTTCCTGACTAAAGGCATTGATATGGATCTTTGCTCATGTATTGTGCTGGGCATTTTATGGGTCTTTCCCTTTGCAAGATGATTTTTTTAGTGCTGACACATTTTCAAATTATTTCTGTAATAATTTCTACCCCTCTGTTTTATTTTTTTTCTCTTTCAGAGTATTCCATTCAAATGATGATGGGCCTCCAGATTGATCCTCTAATTTTCTTATCATTCTTCCTATTTTGTATCTCTAAATAGATATGTCATACTTTCTACTTGACTTAGTAAACTTTATCTCATATTCCTTCAATTAAAATGTTTGTTTCTGCTGTGTCCTCCTATTCCCAAGAGTTTGTTTTTGTTCAGTAAATGTTTCTTTTTTATAGCCTTCTGTTCTTGTTTGGTGGAGGCTACATCTTTTTCATTTCTCTGAGGATTATGAGTATTAATTGTTTGTTTATTTGAAGTTTTCTTCTGTTTCTTTCAATACCTCTTTTCTGATTCTTTTTTGTTTTGTTTTGTTCAATGCCCTTTATATCGTAGGTTTCTTTCATATTCAGTGTTATTATTGGCTGTGTGCTCATATTTTAGGCACCAAAAAGGGTTGCTTAAAAACTCTGAATGAGTGGATAGGCCTTGTTGAGTAGTGGGCTTCACTCTAAAATAATCTGGCTGAGGTGTTTTCTTAGAAGATCCAGCTGTCAATATCAATGTGTCTTTCTGCTGGCTCAGGTTCCCTAGAGATGAATCCTCCATTTTCATGCCTTAGGGTTATGAGTTCCTGCCAGCTCCTGGGACTAAGTAGAAGAGGCTGGGGCAAATGTGGAGGAAGTTCACCTCTCAGAAGTTTCATAGTTAATCTATTCTCCCTGTTTTTAGTACATTTCTTTTGTATTTCATGGCAAAGTAAGGCTGGAATCTCTCTGGTTCAGTTTCTCCAGTGATCAAACCTTTTGTTTTCTTTCACGGTGGGGGAAGAGGTGGCCATTTGGCTGAACACGCTGGGGAAGGAGATCTATGAGGTTGTTTCTTATACAGATTATCAACTAAGCTTCTGGCTTTCTTCCTCACTCTAACCTCCACTTTCAGAGGTGATTGATACCTAAAATACCCAGGCTTTCTGTGGCTTTAGAACATGCATCTGTTTGTTTCTGAAGTTACCTTGAGTTTTCCCCACCTCAAACCACTTCTGGGCTTTTTCTAGTTTCCTAAGTTAGTAACCACTCATCCATCTGATTTTCAGCTTTCAAAATTTTATTGTCATTTCTTTTTCCATTCTCTTTACGCTTGTGGATGTATATATCTTAACACCTTTACTGCCTTCTTATGAGGTTTCTAGAAAGAAAATAGTAAATACTTGTTCAATCTACATTTTAACTGGAAGCTAGTTAGTCAGTATTCAAAAATTCAAAGTCAACTCTTGCCTGAAAACAGAGCGAACGGCTCTTGAAATCTCTGAGACAGAAGTAAGAACTGCTACTTTTCCTACTGTTGTTCTAATAGCCAATTGATAAAGAAAAATGCCTCTATTTAGCATGTCCCTTTGGGGAATATGATGGAATGGAATGGGAGCCAAGATGGATCATTGCCAAGGAGACATTTGGGGGCTGGCTTCCCTGGTCATATTTAGGATCAAATCCCCACAAGAAGGTGATGACATTATAATGTAAAACTGCTGTTCTGGAATTGTTAGCTTGATTATTACAGGGTGAATACAAAAGAAACAACAGAATATAATCATTATTGAACACATGGTCTTTATTTAGGAATGATTATTTTATTCATTTGTTGCAAAGATGAGAAACTTAATTTGGAATATCAATGGAACATTCAGATTTTATTTACAGGAAGTTCTTCAAGCATTTGAATGTACTTTAAATATTCTCTACTTACAATTTGAGTCTTCACAGAATTATTTCCATATTTTACAGATAAATGTCACTGTGTTGCAACAAGTCATAGGTGACGATTCCAAAAAATACACATTCTTGAGAAACTTAACACTAATTTGTGATAATTTTTTTTCCACTTTGCTTTGTGCAGCCGGAAAATTAGGCTGCGTTTTTTTTAAAGGAATGAAATAAATCTTGGCAACTGAGGGAGCTTGGTAACATGTGGCTCACATGCCATCATTTGTGACTTGCACAACCTTGTCTCAGATAACTGCTTTATTAGCTTCCATCATCATGGAAGACTTATTTCCCATCAATAAGGGACAGTCTTTCATTACCAGATTTAAATGCTGCTATGATCAACATTACACAGCCAGAAAAATTAAAAGATAGGAAGAAAATGTGGCAAAGTATGTTTGAGAGTTGTAAACTAATAGGGATAGTCATAAAACTCCTGTAAGGAGACTTCAGAAACTTGAAATTTTTCAGATATCCAAATACATGGAACATGTAAAAGTGCAGAATGTAGAGAGTGGCTGAATGAGAATTATTTCAGACATATGACCCTGTTTTGTAGGAGTTTGTGAGTAAAAAAAAGGAAAATGAATGGAATTACACTTAATTAGAGGGAAGGAGATATATGAAGAGTGTTGAGTGAGTTGGGGAAATGCCTGGACACTGAAGAGTGTCTTTTTTTTTTTTTTTAAAGATTTTATTTATTTATTTGAGACAGAGAGAATGAGAGAGAGAGAGCACATCAGAGGGGGGAGGGTCAGAGGGATAAGCAGGCTCCCTGCAGAGCAGGGAGCCCGACACGGGACTTGATCCCGGGACTCCAGGATCATGACCTGAGCCGAAGGCAGTCGCTTAACCAACTGAGCCACCCAGGCGCCCCTGAAGAGTGTCTTGAGTGTTGTGTATGTATAGTGAACTTTTTATAAAGTGAATGACAACTGAAGTTGTAGCAGAGAAACTGACAAAGTGTTGTGGAATTTAGAGTTTGGGGCTGATACAATACTTATAAAGCTATGACCCATGTGGTCATGTTCCTAAGCAGTGTCACATTTACAAAAGCACAGCACAAATAGGCAATCCAAGCTGTAATATGGTTCTCAAAAATATTTGAGGAAGTCCAAGTATGTGATTCAAAGCATTTCTTACTAAAGTCCTTCTCTTTTCTAATCTGTAGCACCTAGCTCCCAGGTGGTTATGTATGCAGGTCAATAGACAAATGTTTTTATTGAGCAAGATATCTAATAAACAAGAATAGAACCTGTTTGGGGCTATTACTGGTAGGATTTTGAGAAAGATATTGGTATAAATATTGCTCAAGTAGCTTCTAGATCATAGAAGCCTGGCCATCCTTTACTTTGATCTAGCCAACTTTAAGGGAAAAGTGAGCAACCTATGTTCCTTGGCCTTCCCATGAATGGTTCAGAATTCCATTGGTTGCCATGCTATATCCTCTATCTTTGGATAAAAGCTTTACTGATATGACTAGGTTGTTACTAAGACAGTTGTTTTGACCCAAGTCCTTCTTCTTGAATTATTATCTGCTCAGGAAGGAGACTAGATGGAGGAGTTTAAAGAAGAGAAATGTTTTTTGAAGGGGCCATAAGTCTCTGTTGTGTATGCCCATGTAAACCCCAATGCATTGGAAAAAAAAAAGATCAAGTTTTACTTTTTTATCAATAAGATGCCTACTAGTGCTGATTGAATCATTCAAATCTGCACTAAAAGCAGTGATTAGAAATATTTCTGTAAAAATAAGTACATTTGAAACAAAGCAATTGATTTAATAATTCAGCTTAAGTAAATGTTATCCTTGATAAGTAATAATTGTGAGAAAATTTAAGTTTGCTTATCACAACAGACTAAAGGACAGATCCATTTCATTAAAAAATATTTTCCCAAATCTAATCCCATAAAGTCATACATGATTAAAACATAAAATTTGGATAAAAGTTGACATCAAAAATTATCCTTTATTTTAATTTTTCACCCTTGAGAAATCTTAGAGTAGATTTATGACTCTTTATAAAATCAAATCAGAAGAATAACTATTCATTAAGGACATATGATGTGCCAGGCTTTGCCTTAAGTCCTATGGGAGGAACAAAGAAGGTTCCTGGCTTCTTAAAATCTTGTAGAAGAGAATTGTTGAGGACTAAAAGTTTAAATAACATCATAAGACATAAGTAATACTTTAAGACAACAGTGGAAAAGAACACACAAGGGCAATTATCAATACAAATCAGACATTAAAATTCCTTTGGGAATCAGTAATTCAACTATTTGACTAAAGAACAGGATTTTTGAAAAATGGTTCAGGAGACAAGCCTAGAAAGATAAATTGGGTTAAAATTATGGGCTTTAGATGCCAGGCTAAGGTTTTAGAACTTGATTTTATAGGGAAACCATTGAAAATTTTAATTCTAACCTTAAGTGCAGAAATGACAAAATCAGAGCAGTATGTTGGGGAGATGGAGTTTTCTCTGTTATATGCAGACTGGACAGAGAAACTTCAGACACTGAGATGGACTAAAAGGATACTTCCCTTTTTCAGATTGTTTAGGTCACTCTGTGGATATAAGATGGAGCTCCCACCATGCAAAATTTGATTTGGATGTCTAGACTGATGATGCCACACACACACACTCTAAGAAGGAATGAAAAGGTTTACTACTCACACAATGAGGCTTTCTAGAGTGAGCAAAGCAAACTCCCAAGTAGGTCCACAAGGCTTAGGAGAACAGAGAGGGTGACCACATGGATTTTTATGGTGGTTGGAGTATATGGCTGGAGTGAGTATTCCCTTCCATGTGCTGAGGCTTGCATGGTTTGAACTTCCTGCTGGTGCCAAAGGAGGAAGCACCCAGACTTTTTTATCAGCTTGTCCAGATATGGAGCAGAAGGAGGAGGGGAATGATATGGCTTCAAACTGTCAGCAGTCAGAAACCAAAAATGAGTCAGACTCTTTATTACAGACACATAGACTGGTAAGAGTGATAAAGTGCTGAATGAGGGTGCTATGTTAATATTATAAATGAACTCGAAGCCTCCATCTGATAGAACCTGCATTGTGGAGGCAAGTCTCTGGGAGAATGGATTTTAATAAGCATGTGGTTATATAATATTCCATTTACAAGCCCACTGAGGGCTTTTGGAATGTTGAGGAGGTCTCTGGGGCTCTGAAATAAATATCCCAGCAACCTTGACCTTTTGTTCATTGCATTAAAAAAAAAAAAAGCTAACATATTGCTTATGTTTTGGAGAAAGATTTTTAAAAAGATGCAAAGCTAAATGGAGACTGTGTGCATCTGAGATCAGAACTATAGATTCTATTGTTCAATAAATCAGTCAATTTTGGTTTGAGTGCCAGTTACATTGTTGTCAATGTGTGTGTGCAATAAAAATCATCTAGGAAACTTGTTTAAAATATCCATTACTGCCCTCAACCCAGAGATTCTGGATGAAAGGTCTTGGGTGGATCTCAAGAATGTGCCTCATGACAAAAGTTTCTGATACAGGGGTTGACATGCCTCACTTGAGAAACATTGCTTCATTGTGTGCCCAGTACTATACCAGATATTCCCAAAGCTTCAGGCAAAGTCTAACACAATCCCAATCCATGACAAGTTGACTGCTTTGCTGGCTCTTTCCTTGCCTAACCCATCTTTTATGAGGTTTGTAAAAGAAAAAATAAAAGCCAAAATGGCAATTTTGTTTAGTTACTGTTCAGGATTTAGCAGTGCTTGAGTGCTTACTATGCCAAAGAGCTTTCTATGCTTTTTCTAATTTCATTTTCATAAAGTCAACAAAATTACCACATTTTAGTGTGGAAAATTGAAGCTCAGTAAGATTATGCAACTCAGTAATACAGCCACCGTGGTAAAATCAGGTTTCAAACCTAGTTTTGTCTAAATCAAACTTATATTATGAACTGTGACATCCTATTACTATAGGAGCCTGATGTTACCTTCGCAGCCTCACTTGAGTGATGATGGGGATATCCTGGCACTCAGGGAAGAATTAGGCAGCTGCCCATTTAGTTTTCTCATATATTGACTGTAGAATAACAAATGTTGGTCTGATGTCAGAATAAAGCTTCCTCATTGGCTGACATCTCAGCCCTTCCGTGGGTTTCTGGAAGACCTGAGATATGTAGGTAGCTTACCTGTAAACACAGTTTATCTGGTTCAGAATAGCACTTTTAGGACCAGGCATTTTTAAGAGACTATGAGGATCTAGAGTGGCTGAAGGAGAGTAAGTTGGGGAAAGGGGATATAACTTGGGGCTAGGGAGAAATGTAGGGCCGAGATCATACAGGATTTTTGGGGTCATGGTCAGAAATTTAGTTTTTATTATCAGTACAGTAAGAAACAAATGAAGTGTTTTAGACAGGGGAGTTAGTGGTCTCATTTTATATCTTTTTTATAAAGATTTTATTTATTTATTTGAGAAAGAGAGAGAGAGATTGGGGGGAGGGGGCAGAGGGAAAGAGAGAAGTAGGCTCTCCGCTGAGCAGGGAGCCTGATATGGAGCTCTATCCCAGAACCCTGGGATCATGACCTGAGCTGAAGGCAGAGGCTTAACTGACTGAGCCACCCAGGCGCCCCTCTCATATTATATCTTAAAAATAGTCTTTTGGTGGCTATGTGAAGAATGGGTGAGAGGGAACAGAATTGAAGAGGGGAGATGAGCAAACAAAACTCCATTTGCCTGAGATCACTAGAAATCCGTTTATAGTTGAGGATTTTTGTGGAGGGAGTGGGGGAGGGTAAAAGAAGATGGATTATGGCATAACCAGAAGACTGTTTCTAATTAAATATTCCAGTAAACATTTTTCTTCTCTCACATCTCTCTCCTGGATCTTTGTTGCCTCTCTTCCTCCTGGTGCTTAGCCTTTTTACCTCCTGAATATTCGTCCAGCTCTCTCCCTCTGTGTCTATCTTCACCCCCTTATACAGAGCAGTTTCACTCCTGCCCTGCTATCTGCTGGCAAGTTACAACCTGTGCGATTGGTTTAGTGAGCAGTCTGGATGCTAGGGTATAATCCAGAAACAACTTTTGCTCCTCTTGCCATTCTATTCAAATGCTGTGGTGTCTCCTTCTTTTCCCCCTTGATGACAACCACAGATTCCTAACAAAGGAGTAAGATGGGATTCTCTCAGCAATGGTGCAGATCTGCCAGGACTAATGAAAAAGCATGATGTGGAAAGAAACCAAGAGGTAAAGCCACTGGAAGTCACTCAGAAATAAAGGATTAGTGGGATACTCAAAAGACAAAATTCCTTCTGCAAAGGAAACTAAATGGCTAACCAGATTAAGATCCCTACAAAAGTAGGCACTGCTCAGCTTCAGTTTCAACAGCTAGAATTGGAGATGCAGATGCTTTATTATTAATGAGGTTGACCTTTGTATGTATATCTGCGTCACTTAAGGGTATTGATCTAATGATTTTTGATTTGAAGAAAACTGCTTTCATCATTTACTCTATTTAGGAGACTTTAATTGCTATCTCTTAAATATCCTACTTCCCCACAACCATGGGTTTCAGGTCTCTTTCTTAGGATTAATGAATGAAGATAAGAGCTTAATGGTGAACAGGATGCCTGCAGATCTCTGAGCAGATTCCTTTCTTTCTCTGAGCATGATTCAGAAAACAGGCTGGGCTGTGAGCATGACCACAAGCTGACTGCCTGAGGCAGTAGTTCAGGGTGAGAAGTGAGGACAAGAGTTAGTGATCTTTGATGTGTGGAGGCATATTCCTGATCTTCCCCACCCTTGACTAGCTTGGTAACTCATACACTCTCAGGAGCTCCATCAAGTAAGAAGAGGCCTTGGCTGGCTTCTGTCTCACAAGGAGGAGAGGTCTGAGGTGAGGCACAGATGGATTCTTGCAATTCAGCCAAACAATGTGATTCTGAAGATTTAATGAAATCACGTTGTTAACTGTAGAATGTTATATAAATGTCACTGGATTTAATTTTAATTTTCTGAGCTGCTGGATCACAAGACTTAGGACTATTAATGTAATTGAGCACTTAATTATGTAATTGAGTACATATAATGACAACTTTAGGTCATTGCTTAGAAATGATTGAAATGTATGCTTTAAGTGATGATTTCACATCTATGTATTTGAGCCTTTCATAAGTATGAGTACCTTATATGTGTGGGTGTATATGTATGTATAGTGTGATTTTTTTCCTTCTTTTCTTTTTTTTTATTATGTTATGTTAATCACCATACATTACATCATTAGTTTTAGATGAAGTGTTCCATGATTCATTGTTTGCGCATAAAACCCAGTGCTCCATGCAGAACATGCCCTCCTTAATACCCATCACCAGGCTAACCCATCCCCCCACCTCCCTCCCCTCTAGAACCCTCAGTTTGTTTTTCAGAGTCCATAGTCTCTCATGGTTCTTCTCCCCCTCCGATAGTGTAATTTTAATCTTGCTGTTTGTGAAGAGCAAAGGGACTTGAAAAGGTTTGCAAATAAGAAATTGTAATGATGGAGTTTTAAAAAAACTGACTTCAAAATGGTAATAAATGCCTTTTATTTCCTTCTGATTAGAAAAATTTAAAAGCCTATAAAAATGTCCGGTAATTAAGACAAGTGTAAGGAGAAAGTTAACAATCATCTATAACTCTATGGTAAAGAGATTATTCCTGTTAACACATAAATGTATGGAATAATGTATAAAATAAATCATGAGTGGGCGCCTGGGTGGCTCAATTGGTTAAGCGTCAGCCTTTGGCTCAGGTTATGATCCAGGTGTCCTGGGATTGAGTCTAGCATCGGGCTCCATGCTGATTGGGGAGTCTGCTTCTCCCACTGCCCCTCACTTCGCTCTCATGTTCTCTGTCTCTCTCTTTCAAAATAAATAAATAAAATCTTAAAAAAAATAAATCATGGGCATTTTCCCATTTTAATAAACATAAATCCTACATCATAATTTTTTATAATTTATTTTGAAATAATTTCAAACCTAAAGACCGCCATATTTTCTTTGTCCAGATCCCCCTATATTAACATTCTACCACTTTTACTACTCCATTTCTCGCTATATCTATACACACACATATGCACACCACATATATATGTGTATATATATATATATATATATATATATATATCTCCATTGTCATTAGTCTCTTTCTGACTCATCTGAGAGAAAGTTGCAAACATGATGCTCCATCATTTCTAGACCCTCCATTGTATATTTTCCACCTCTACCCTCAAAAAAGGAAACTTTTCTATGTTTCTGCCATATAAGCTGCTGAATTAGGAAATTAATATTGATGCAACACGACCCCTCAAACCATAGACCCATTCACATTTCCTCAGCTGTTCCCAAAATCTCTTTTTTTTTTCTGCTGTAAAACCCAATTCATAATTATGTGTTGCATTTAGTTGTTGTATCTCTTTAATTTCCTTCTCTTTGGAACATTTCCTCACTCTTTTCCTGTATTCTATGGCCTTGACATTTTAAATTCTGTATCTGTATTTAATTCTGTATTCATTCTGTATAATGTCCCTCAACCTGGGTCTGTTCAGTGATTCCTCTTGCCCAGAGTCATGCCATGCATTCTTGGCAGCGATACCCCAGGAATGCTGCTAACAGTGCTCCTCACAGGGCACCCCACAGGAGACAGTGTGATGTTGACCCATTCCACCATAGTGAAGTAAACCTTCATCACCTCATGTGGCAGGCAGACTACTGGCTCCCAAAGATGTCCTAGCCCTAATTCTAGGAACCTGTGGATATGTTGCCTTAAATGGCAAAAAGGACTTTGCAGGTATATTTAAGGTTAAAAACTTTGAGATGGGAAGATTATTCTGGTGGATAACCCAGGTGGGTCCATTCTAATCATATGAGTCCTTTATAAAGATCAGAGCCTTTATTAGACTGGAGAGAACCAGAGAGATGGCAGTGTGAGAGAGACTCAATCCACCATTGCTGGCTTTGAAACTGGAAGAAAGAGGCTCTAAGCCAAAGAATTTAGGCAGCCTATAAAAGCTGAAAAGACAAAGAAATGGATTGTCCCTTGGAACCTCCAGAAAGGAACATAGCCCAATAACACCTTGATTTTAGCCCAGTGACACCTCTGTCAGGCTTCTGACCTACAGAACTGTAAATATAATAAATTAGTATTCCTTAAGCCACCAAGTTTGTGGTGATTTGTTACAGCAGCAATTGAAAATGAATATACTTGGTCAAAATGTCATTCTTGGTTGAAAGCCACTGATTGGGCTTATCTGAGCATAAGAGGGCATTATGAAAACATCCTGGTTCTCACAGATTTGATTTTAGGCTTGAGAACAAGGGCTTAGCAATGGTCAGAAACCAAGGGAGATCTGAAATGCCAAGAGATAGGGAAGGGAAAATAGTATGTTTCAGTCTCTGACCTTACCCCACCAAACCTATGCACAATGGGTAACGACAATTTTCCAAAGAATTAGGAAGGAGAATAAGAGGCTAGATTCATTAAAAAAAAAAAAAAAGGAATAAAAGAAAAAGAAAAAGAAAAGAACAGATATGTACTTACCAAAGGAGTTTGTATAGATTTTATCCCAAAGACTTCAGAGAGGTTCTGGGGGCCCTAACCATTTTGTGACTTTACTCTGTAAAAATGAAGTTTTCCACCCAGCTTCTCTCAAAATATGTGTATTACAGTTTCCCAGTTTTTAAATGTAGCTTCTGATTTTCTTGAACTCAAGTTTGTTAAAAGTCCAGATCAGTAGCAATCCTGATTCCTTTTGAACTCCCCTCCCTCCCTCCCTCTCTCCCTCCCTCCCTCCCTCCCTCCCTCCCTCCCTCCCTCCCTTCCTTCCTTCCTTCCTTCCTTCCTTCCTTCCTTCCTTCCTTCCTTCCCCTTCCCCTTCCCTTCTCCTTCCTTCTTCCCTCCCACCTTTCCTCCCTCCCTCCCTCTGTCCCATCCCTTCCTCTCTTTCTTTCTCACCTTTATTACATTGCTCTTTTTTTGGCTTTCTTACTTTTTTTCTGGTCTTTTCTCAGTCTTTATGAAAAATAATGCATATTTCTGGGAAGTTCCCCAAACATGCATTGCAGATTTTCCTGCCACATCTTGTACTTATTGCCCACTCTGCCTGAGTCGTGCCCTCCCCTTCTATGCCTGGCAAACCACCACTTATCCTTCACTACCAAGGTTAAGTCTCTGAACTTTCTTTAAGTCCCCCATGGTAGATCATTTTCTTCATAGAGGCATTACTGTACCTTCCCTATTTCTCAACTGTAGTACATATTGACAGTCTTTCTCTCTCTTTCTCTTTTTATTCTATCAGACCTTAAGCTCCTTTTCAGAAGTTACCCTCAGTGGCTTTGCATTATGTTTGGCCCATGGTTGATATTGATTGAGTGGATGAGAGACTGCTAAGGACCCTTTCTGAAATCTGCAAAGGTTGGTATATCCTCCTAGCAATCTACATATGCAGTTCATCATAGGACTGTAAGATGTGTTTCATAGAAGAAGAAAATGTTTTCATTTATGTATACCCTGCCCCAGGCAACAGGTCTAAGCAAAGAGTCACAGAAAACAAAGTGGGTGAAAGGGAGGCAAATGATTCTGAAGTTGATTACATTTTTCCATAGAATCCCAATTATTTGGGATTCTTAAAAGGGTAAATACATTTAATATTCCACCCCCCCCACCTCCTTTAAGAATCACTTAGGGTAGCTGATGCAAGTATGCTACTAATCTCATTTTTGTTGTGCTGTGGAGGCATGGGAACAGAGACGGTGAGTCCTCCTCATTCAGATTTTAATGTTGAACAGAACCTTCTGGAAGAATCTTGAGCACAGGAACTCTTACAGATAAGGTCTTCAAGAAACACAGAGAAGAGTGGTCACAAGAGCACCAAGAACTTACAAAACTGTTAGTGCAGTGACTGCTTATAGATTATAGAATAAAATAAAGTTTTAGAGCTGGAAGGGACTGTCACAAATATTTACAACAGATTTTTGACCTATCAATTGTAACGAATTTTGGATTGACCTTCTTGATGGGCTGCCATGTTCCTCTCACCTCGCTTTCCTGGAATTGCCAGCACGGGAGCTTCTGGTGAATCACTGTTTTAGAGGCTGGAGCAGTGGAGTCCTGCAGCAGCCTGCTCTGCCCATGCTGAGGGCAGATCCAAAAGATGAAAACAATGGAGCCCAAAGGAGAGCCCATCCCCATTCTTAACGTCATTTATTTGCATATTATTTATCCCTGTTTTATTCCGAAAATTATTTCAGATTGTCTCTGAAAATATATATACAATGTTGCAGGATAACTGTATAGAAATCAGAGGAAAGGGGGCGCCTGGGTGGCTCAGTTGATTAAGCAGCTGCCTTCGGCTCAGGTCATGATCCTGGAGTCCCGGGATCGAGTCCCACATCGGGCTCCCTGCTCGGCAGGGAGTCTGCTTCTCCCTCTGATCCTCCCCCTCTCATGCTTTCTGTCTCCCATTCTCTCTCAGATAAATAAATAAAATCTTAAAAAAAAAAAGAAATGAGAGGAAAGGAAAAATAAGGAAAATAAAGTAAAACAGGAGACAAGATTAATACACAAAATACTTGAAATAACAGCCTGAAGAGGGTTTCAGATTTGGCTCTGAGCTTCCTAGCTGCCAAACAAAATGAAACATAATTGATTACAATGTTTAGAATGTCTAAAAAGGAAAACAAATCATTTTTTTCAGAGATGCATTGCTCTTCCCGATATTGAGAGCTGGCAGAAACATCTCCTGTAACTTCTCAAGGAGATCAACATCCTTAACAATATTTCTGCAATAAATAAAATGGCAAGTTTAGAATGACTTCCTCTTGTTACTTCCCTGTATGCAAGTTAAAGGCACAAGGCTGAAACATAGTTTGCATATGAGGGACCAAAAAGCAATGAAATCTAAAGCAATTTTTTTTTTCTCTTTAGCTCTTTTAGATGGAAGAGAACCCAATCTCCAGGTTACTGATAAGAGGAAGTTTCCTAAATATATTTAGGGAATATAGGGATTTTAAGGAAGGGCAGGCTTGACTTTTCTGTATGAAATTTTATGAGTATTAAGTAAGGGGTCTAACCAGGGAGTGTGGCTGCCTGGGTGGCAGCCTCACCCTCACCAGGGTTTGGTAAATCCTTAGGTAGGGCTAAGAATTTCCCCAGGAAATTAACTGTTTAATTTAAGTAATTTAATTAACTAATTGTTTCACTTCACCATACAGACAATCTAGAAGTATTATGGGATAATACATGCCCACAGAATTTTTAGCATCACGGAAAATGTTACAATTAGGTGATATTAATCAACTAAAGTATCCATTAGAAAACCAAAAATAGTCTAATTTAAAGAACTAATATAAAACACTATTTAATACAAACTAAAATTTAAAGTTTCTGAACTCAAAATGATGGATTTTAGAATGACTGATGTTCATTTGTTCATTCTGTTAGTAGGAACAGTTGTCTGGTTTATGACACTAAACTATGTCATCAATTCCCAGCTATGATGGAAGAGCTTGTGGCATACCTGTGCTCCCACTGAAAAAATTAAAAACCATTAAAAAATTATTTTTGAAGTCTTGCAGAAGCAAGCAGGGCTTAAGGTGATAAAATCCCAGAGAAAAGGGAATAGCAGAGGGAGGAATTGACTTCAGTGTCTGCTTTTTTCCTTGGGTGTTTGCTGATCCTTGGCATGGAGCAAGAGATGTGAATCTGGGCAGAGAGCTGCACGCAAGAGGCAGATGATTAAATAACTAAAAATAGTAACTCTTGGGGGAAATATAAATATGGAGCGATAACTATGTGAAGAAAAACTGAAACAGAGGCACATAAAAGTCACTAATTATATATCAATATTCAGTCACTGTACTGATATGCGTGTCCTGCTCTGGGCAGAGAAGTCAGTCTCCCCTTCCCACAGGATTACTTTGCTTTCCCGACCCATTGCTGATGTGTGACCCACAAGGGATTGCAACCTTTGCACTAGGATGCACTCAGTATGTGGTTTGTGAGGTGGATGAGAAGCTCTCCCACCCCCCAAGGCACCTGCCTAGGGCACTGTGGTACTGCCAGCCCAGGATGGGAATGCCGCCTCCACACCCTATCCCAAGGTGGTTGATTCTTCTGGTGTCTAGGCTCCAGAAGGGGCCAGAGGGCAGCCAGAGTCCTGGGAAAGGGCAGGAAGGGAAAGATGGGAGTGGCCTGAGGCACTAGGGAGTGGAAGAGTGGGTGGCTGAAAGGAGGGAGAAGAGTTGAGTTGGGTGGGGCCTCTCATGAGCCAAAGCTCCAAGCCACCAGCACATGCTCCATTGTCTCATGAGACTTCATTTAAAAAAAAACACAAATTCAAAGATAAAATGAACAACTTCAAGATGACAACCACAGAACATTAAGCCCCAAGTACAGGGCCAGTGAGAGTGTGGGGCTCTGAGAGACTGCATTGGTGGCAAGTTCATGAAGCCGGCCTTGTTTGGAAATGTGTTAAAGGTCATGGAACCCAGTCATCATCTGTTGTTTCTGTCTTTCTCTTGTGCCAAGTTCTTTCTTGCTTCAGCCTTGATTTTTGATGTATTCTACTTCCATCTTAAACACAGCATTCTTTTTCTTGCTAGTGATTAGCTTTAGCAGTTCCCCATGTCTGAAATCTTCCATAGAAAAAATAGAATAGGTGTACTGCTATTTTTCAGGGATAATGCATTGGTATTCTTAATTTAAACAGCAGCAACAACAAAAAACATTTTTGTTGATTTTAACTGGGTTGGGTTAACTTTTGTGTCTATGATTCCCCATCCTTTATTTTGATCATCAAAGGCACTATTTTATTCTCCAAGGGACCTATTCCGACATACTAGTTTTCATGGTTTATTTTGAGTGGAAAATTAGAATCTCACACTGGTTTGCAAGTCTGGGTATGATGAATGAGAACATTGTAGGTTGAAGGTCTACTTGGAAAAATACATTTCAAACTTCCCAAAGAGGTGAATATGATTGTTTCACATGGTTGTTTTTATTTTGTTTTCAAGATTTCTGATAAACAGTGGAGCCCAAAGCCAAATAATCCTACTAAAAACGCTTGGGGCTAAGATTGACTAATTCCTATAAAGCCCTTCTTCTACAAACTTGTATGATATTCTTATATGGGCAACCAAAACAGGATCTTGAAATTATACCTTCCCATGGCACAGCCGAGACACTCGTTTCCTGGCTCTAAAGCAAAATATAATCTTAACATGTGTCCAGTACCTCTTAAAATATACTCTGACTCATCCCCCAAACTCCAGGCCCCATATTCCTGCTGTAAATTTGATGTCTAAATACAAATAGAAGTCTCAGGGGATGTGAGCTGGGTTAGAGTTGAGCCATACTTATCATATGCAATTTCCATTTGTTTTTCTTATCTTTATGAGCGATTTCTGTCTTCTTCAACAGAACTGGGTTGGAAGTATTAGTGAGGAACCCAGCAGTGTAGGCAATGTAATAGGGAAAAGAAGCCTTTGAGGAGGGAATGGACACTCTGAAGGCCCGTAAGATTGGACATGAAGCATATAAAACTGGACAGAGCAGTTTTCTGCAGGTTTAACCACTTCTGGAACTCATTCTCTAGCTCCCAATTTCTCCTTGCTAACAGCCTCCAAAAAACACTTTGTTTCTCTGGTAGAGTGCATTGGTTGGGGGCAGTAGCTGAAATGATGTGGTATGGGGAGGTCATGCTGGTAGGAGGAGAAAGAGGTTTTGAAAAGGTCAGCTGGTATGCCCTGATTCAGTGTGATGCTGGAGAAGGCTTGTATTGGCTTGAGAGATGATTGTTCAGGATCCTGGTAGTTTGAATATGGACATGCAAATTGGTATGTGCTACAAATAACCTCCCTCATCCCACCCACCAAGAAATGGTTTCCCAATAGGACACTGTCTGATTTTAAGCTTATACTACTTTCTAGATCTGTTCTCTGGCTTCCTCTGATGGCTTGTGGCACTTTCTTCGGCCCTAATCTCCAGGTATCATTATTATTTATGTACCTGCTTCAATTCCTGGCCGCATGGGTCATAATGTCTGGCATAGAGTAGATGCTTAATAAATGTCTGTTGTATCAGGGGACCCATAAAAGGCACAGTTTTCACACTCACATTAAAACTAAGAAAAGATACATCTTCACCAGCAGCAGTTTTTTAAATCTCTTTTTCACTTTTTACCACTTAATAAGCACCCGTAACAATGTACTCTGTCCTGTGGGATTTACCAAATAGTAGGGCATGCTTCCTTTCTTTAAGCTCACAGTTTTCTGGGAAAGACATATCCAAATAATCACACTACACTTACATCTATGTACAGATTTCCCCACTATCTGAAAGTAGAGCTTTTCTGTGAAAACTTTCCTAAGCTGAAATAACATAAAGCAAAGAAGCAATTACCATTAATTGATATGGAACCATTTTTGAGCATTCTCATATCCAAAAATTAACCCCACTTAGGCTTTTCTGATACCTTTTCTGATCTTGCTAACAGATGCCCAGGAGAAATCGAGATAAAGGACAGATGCTCACAAACACTCTTTAAAGCTATAACATCTTGATGCTGAGTGTAGCTCCTGGGGAAGGAGCTGGGCAGGGCCACTCTCCTGGCTGTTCTAGCCTACATTGCCTCCATAAGGGCTTGCTGCAAAACAAATGCTGAATACTATTTTCATTTTTTGCCTTGTTTCCCCAAAGTGCAATTCCTCTTTGGATTTTTTTGGGGGTATTGAAAACAGGTACTAAGGTAGGTCTTTTGTAGAAGAGAAATGACTAACGCAAACTTTTGAAGAGTGGGGGGTACCTTGTATTAATAATAAACTATGAATAAAGATAGCAATGTTCAATTTTAAGAATGAGTGTATTAGAGTATGAGTGTGTTTTTACAATGAATGTGTTCAGGATCGTTTTCAATAACATAAAACTTGAAACATTATAAATATCAATCAGTAGGGGACTAATTAAATAAATTAGTCCAATACAATAAAATGGAATAGTATACAGCCACTAGAATTAGGTAGACTTATATATACTGATATGGTAAGAATCTCAAAGATATATTTTTCGAAGGAAAGAAAAGCACAATCAAAATTTGCATGTATATAATAATACTTTATTATTAAAAGGACATATATATTTATATATAAATATATATTTATATATATGTACATAAGAATGCTATTATAGGCATACAAAAACTTGTGAAAGGAAACCCAGGGGGTTACCTTTGGAAGAAATTGTGGAGAGGTAGATTTTTTTTGTATTTTTGTTTTTATATTCATATATTTCAATTCTGTATTGTAAATTTCAATGGAGACTATGGGACATTTTTGCTTTCTTCTTCATATTTTTCTATAATAAATAACTCCTAAATATTCTTTAGAAAAAAGTGAGGGACACTATTAGTATGTGTTTAAGTTTATATAACCATTTGGTCATATTTATCAAAAATTTATCAAATATATTTATCAAAAAAAGCGCCTACCTTTTGTTCCAGTATTTTGACTACCAAATATGTATCCTGCCAATATCCCCAAACAAGAGCACAAAGGTTTATGTAAAAGGATGTTTGGAGCGAGCACCACCTATACTAATGAAAACCTGGGATAAAATGCCCATCAACAGGAGAGAGGTTAAATTACGGTACATCGAAGCAATGGCATAATAGGCAGTGGTAAAAAAAATTATGAAATAAATAAAAACTTGAAAAAATGCTCATGGTTGCGAAGCAGTATAATACACTCTTGTTATAATAACAAAATGTATTCTTATATGCAACGGAGTTACATCCAAAGAGAGGTGCTCAGTTGAGATAGCATCAGTCTATAGTAAGACTGAGGTCCACATTGATACCATTCATACAGATTGTTTCTTTGGTTATATACCCAGGCAGTTTAAAGTCAGATCTGCATTTGTGAGCACTAGAATCACACTCAGCTCCATGAGGTGTTCATCCTCCACAGGCCTGGAAACTTAGTTCTCCCAACAGACAGTAGAATCATGCCTTGCATACCAGCCTCTCTCAGGACTTTGTACTCATCGAGTAGAATATGGCCTGAACTTCTCTGTTTAGACTGCTTTCTTTTTGTATGTTTCTCTCTGTCTGTTTCCATGTATTTTTTTATGTGTGCATGAGTAAGTTATAATGCAACTCAATACACAAACATTCATACACTGAAGAAGATCTAAAGGGCTACCCACCAAAGCATTAAACAGTTTATTCTGAAAGAAAAGAGGTGGAGATAGAAGAAGAGAATATTTTTTCTTTGTGCCATTTATATTGTTTGAATTTTTGAGTGTGTATTATTTTATACTTAAAATATCTAAAATGAAAATTTTTTAATTGGTATGGTTAACACAAATTCAAGGGTGTGTGAGGGGGCATGAAACAAGAGTTTGGATTTGATCCTGTAGATAATGAAAATCACGTGGAGATTTTTTTTTTTTTTTTTTTTGCGAGAGAGAGAATGAGAGAGAGCATGAGAGGGAGGAGGGTCAGAGGGAGAAGCAGACTCCCTGCTGAGCAGGGAGCCCGATGTGGGACTCGATCCCGGGACTCCAGGATCATGACCTGAGCCGAAGGCAGTCGCTTAACCAACTGAGCCACCCAGGCGCATCACGTGGAGATTTTTAACCTGAAGGGTGATGTGATTTTATCTGTATTTTTGGGAAGCTAACATATAGGACTGAGAACTATAGGTGGCACCAGTGAGAGGCAGACTGAGTTTGATGGATTAGTTCTCTTCTGGTCTTTATTTATACAACAAAAGTGTTTATCTAGTTTTGGATAGAAATAACTGGCACGGGTACGCCTGGGTGGCTCAGTCATTAAGCATCGGCCTTCAGCTTAGGTCATGATCCCAGAGTCCTGGGATCAAGCCCGGTGCCAGGCTCCCTGCTCAGAGGAAAGCCTGCTTCTCCCTCTCCCGCTCCCCCTGCTTGGAGTTCCCTCTCTTGCTGCCTCTCTCTCTGTCAAATAAATAAAATCTTAAAAAAAAAAGAAAGAAAAAAGAAATAACTTGCACTAGGAGTTCATAGGGTGTGATACTCAAGTCTTTGCATGTCTATACACATAGGCACACAGTCCAGACATTGAGTCTGTTCTTTCAGCTCTAATGTCATCCCCATCCTGTATCCTGCCAATCTTTAAATATTCACAGGTGTCTCAGGTAGGGGAAGATTCAGTCTGCTTTTGAGTCATATGGGTGGGCCAACAGTGGTTAAGGGTAGAAAGCTCCTAGTAGAGGTTGGCTTTGCTGGAAATACAGAGATGGAAGCTTCCTGTTCCTAAGGCAGTCAAGAATGTCAGGGATGGTCTAGGCTGTACTCAGTGGCAATGACTTCCAGCCAACTGACCAGGTCCCTTTGAGTTATAATGATTTCAATTCCTTCACATGGTGACATTCATGTAGTACTAATCTCCTTTAGGGCACATTCAGATGAAAATCACTGTGTGAATATAAGGTGGATGAAAGCCCACTGGGGTACCAACCACTCTTTTTGAAGCACCTCATGTGGAATGAGATGACCCAGAAACCCTGCAAAAGAAGAAGAGTCAGAAAGGGAGGGGACACACCATTTGTATATTAATTTGACTCCAGAATGTTGCCTGCTCTTGTTGGTGAACACTGAGTGCTATCCAAGAACATGCAGTGGGGCTGGGTGAGATCCTCTTTGTTGACAGAGCCCTGTCCTAACCTCAATAAGCCTTTGAGGGAAGGGCACTTCCTGTCCATTGCTCAGTTGAGATAGCATCAGTCTATAATAAGTCTGAGGTCCACATTGATACCATTCGTACAGATTGTTTCTTTGATTATATACCCAGACAGTTTAAAGGACTGGCCTTCCCAGGAATGATGGGCCAAGACCAGTTCTAGTGTCTTTCACGTCACAGAAATTAAGTAATTATCCCCTTCTCTATTTCTAACTCAAATCTAGGGCCAATCTATTGGCTCTATCTCTTTCGACCTTTGTGATAACTTTATTTTGGACATTTTGTTATCCTTTCTGCCCACTGACCTTATTTGGTACCACCCTAAATAGATCTTTCCAATTCATTCATTCATTCATTCATTCATTCATTCATTCATTCATTCACTTATCTTCTCTACAAGTACTATTTTTACTGAGTGCTAATGTGGGTCAGGCACTCTGTGAGGCCTTAGAAATATAAATATGGGCGAAGAGAGTCATGGTCTTTGCCCTAATGTTGCTTAAAGCCTAGAGGAGGATTGAGATATTAACAAAGAGTAATGATATAAATATAAGGTCAACTGTGATAAGGCAGTGATGGAGTGGTACAGGAGAGGTTATATAAAAGAAGAATCATCTGGTCGGGAAAGTCTGGGAAGGCTTTCCTGGGGGAGTGACTCTGCTGAGCTCATCCTTCAGGGGTAGAAAAGCCTGGCTTCTGGCCAAGTTGATCTACTTCCTACCAGAAAAGGGGAAAGTCATTCTTAAAAAACAAGAGAAATAAAGGAGTCCTGTTATACTATAGTTCTAGTTCAATGGGGCTTACTCAGCCATATTCATATAACTGAGGGCTACTCAAGTGACTCTGAAGGACAGAAAAGATAAACAGAAAGCAAACATGTACCCTGTATATTTATTAAAATGTTACTTAATATTTATATAATATCACTGAAGGGCATAGTCCCTTCCTGACATCTGACTCTGTGGGACTAAGAAGCCAACCATTTTCTACCTAGTTTGGGTACTTTTATTTCCCTCTGAATGTTTTGTTCAGTAGCCAGCCTATTAAAGCTTGTTTCTAATTTTTCAAGGTCCTTCAGGATTTTGATCAGCAATTATTTCTTTTCTCTTCATAGAGACATGTTGTAAGTTGTCTACAACTAGAACTGATTCAGTTATTTAATTATAATGCTGAAGGAGCTTTGAGAGGTAAATATAGTTGTCACATGACAAATTATGCTTTCTGGAATTCCCAGGTTGGAATTTCCAGCCACAAGCAAGGGTGCTAGTTGGCATTTCTGGACAGAGTCTGACTAACAAGCTCCCTTCTCAGGAACTAGGAGTGCCTGTTGCCTGGCATTCATTATTAGCAGCTGGGGGACTGTTCCCCACCAGTGATGTGTTGCAAACTTCTCTTTAGAATTCCCCCAGCTAAGAGAGGACTAATGAGTCACAGTGTTGGGAACTACATATTTCAGACACCTTGATTTTCAGGAAAATTTGTCTGGCTCAAAAATCACAAAAATTAATAAATTCTATCTATTTAGAAAGAGGTAGAGGGATGTGTAGGTGTGGAGAGACTTAAATGGGTACAAACGTACATACAATACCTCCCTATTCACCAAAGAGACCCATAAAAATGAAGGCTTCCGGGGCAAATGGATGAAAAGGATTACAATTAGTTTGAAATGTTAACATTTTTTTTAAAAGATTTTTATTTATTTATTTGAGAGAGAGACGAGGGTCGGGAGGGTCAGAGGGAGAAGCAGACTCCCTGCCAAGCAGGGAGCCCGATGCGGGACTCGATCCCTAGACTCCAGGATCATGACCTGAGCCGAAGGCAGCTGCTTAACCAACTGAGCCACCCAGGCGCCCGAAATGTTAACATTTTTTATAAGTCACTAGATGCTGTATAAGAGTCACAATGCAGTGGACTCACAAATTAAATAGGATTGACTGGGAGTAAAAGAACAAATTAAGCAATATAAGGGAGTGTTCAACTGTTGCTAAGAAACTGATCAACTCTAACACGTAGGGGTAATTAAAGATAATCCCCAAATAATGGAGCTTATTAATGTTGCAAACAGGAAGAGACAGTCCAACTGTATTTATTTAAAATACATATATTTTATACTTAAACTGTGTTTTATATCCATTATTCATTATGAGCATAATCATTATGATCTCTTTTTTACATGTTGATATGAGCTTATTTCTCATTTCTGACTATAAACAAAACATGTTTACCATGAGTAATTCAAAGAGATAGAAGGAGAGGCATAAAAGAAATTCACAGAGAAATTCCAACTGAGATCATAATTGCTAAGAATTTTGTCAACATCCTTGCAGCCACTTTTATGTAAATATCAGTAGGTAGCAGTGTAATGAGTTTGCATTTGCTGCAAGGTTAAGACATCATAGTATATGCATAGTCAATCTCTTCCTCCTACTCCCTGGGAAGGAAATTTTGTTCACTTGGCATTTTCTTCTTTCCCCACCTTATTATTCAGATTATGGTAATCACTGAAAAGAGAACCAAAGGAAGAGGAAAGAGGGACAAAAAGATGAGTGATTGGTCAATTTGGGGGCATACTTTGTGGTTGAGACTAGGAAAAGGCTGTTGAGGACAGAGAGCCTTCAGCATATTTCTAATGCTGAAATGTGTTAGAGATAAAGAAGAAGATGAAAAAGGTGGGGTACAGAGGTTATTTTAGGATGTGGTGCTGTGGGTTAGGAATTATATGTTCCTTAATGTTTTCTGAAAGTTGAGAGCAAAGACTAAAATTACTTTATAACACCTTTTGGTAGCTGAGCTGTTTCTGTGAAGGCAACACTGCTGAGGTGGATCACAGCAGGATCTGGGATTTACATGATTTACACAGACATGGGATTATATCAACTACACAGCTTTGTAATTCCTTTTCGTTAAAAAATATGTCATGGAGTTTCTACTCAAGTCAACAAGTACAAATCTCCATGATTCTTTTTAGTAGGTGTATACGTTCTCTTATATGAATATACCTACCATATCTTTTTTCACTAGTCCCATGTTGGTGGGTTGGTGGGTTGTTAGAGGTTGTTTCTAATTGCAATGAACATCTTTGTGTATCTTTGCATATTGATGTGGCTATCTCATTGGGATAGATTATTAAGTATAAAATTTTCTGTATAAAATGATATATACATTTTGAGTTTTACTACATAGGGTCAACAGAAAGTCATGCTAATTTATATTCCCACCACCGAGTGTAAAATTCCCATAGCCACACATAATCTCATTCTTACCATTTATTGGTTGGGGAAGATAACTACAATATCGAAGGCATGTATATGAAGAAGCTGAAACCCAGGGAGGTTAAGGGACTCTCATTTAAGGTGTTAGAACTGAGATAGTTCCAAACTGTTGGCCTCTCTAGAGGTGTCCTATGCCTGGGAGAGCCAAATGACAACAATGTCTCTTAGGCCACATGGAAACTAATGCTGCCCAGAGGGTAAAGGAAGATACTTAGAACTGGCAAGTGAAACTAATTTCAGTTCAACTCATCTGTGTAACAGGGGCACACACACCATGGTGTTGAGATGACATGTGTAAAAGTACTTTAAGTCACTAGAGATTGAGGCACCATTGGAGAAAACAACTACCCCCTTTATCTGAAGAGTTAGGACTGTGTGCATTCACTAATAGAAAGGAATTATAAGCCTTTGCATTTCACCTTGCATTTCGGTGACATTTTTATCTTTGGCAACCTGATAGCAAAATTCCCAGTAAATGAAGCATTTATTACAAAAGTGCTGACAGGGTCAGTGCCAATCTGGACCACTTTTCCTTGTGATACCCTGATGATTAAAAGACAGAATGTCCAATTCTGTACCGTCTTGTAGCAAATGTGCTGTAGACAGTATCTTCCTCTGTAAATCCATGTCCCCAGGTTGTGTCTGACCTTGGCCCAGGAGCTCTGCTGACTCAATGCTTATTTATGCTCATTTTCTCTCTAGAAAAGCTGGTTCAGACAGCCTTCTCTGAGTTTATTTTACCAGCTCAGGTCCTGCTGGACTCTTAAGGATTTCAGACACCAGAACAGCTGTGTTTAACCTCGTTTGTTAGTCCCTGCCCAAGAAACCCATCTGAATTGGCAGTGCTTCTCATAACACAAGTGACACCAAATTACAAATGGAAAAAGTGTCTGGGTTAAAATAAACTGTCACCAGACAAAAGCTTTCCTTCCATTTTCTTTTTTTCTGAACTGGCCTTGATCTTATTCTTAGATGAGATTTGTTGTTCTAATCTTTTTAAAAGCTCTTATCTCAGAATTTCTGATCAACAGTAGGAAGGGGGAACAGTTATCTGCTTGTAGTAATAAAGATCCAAATCTAATTTTGCAGTTCTGCCTTCTAGTTTGAAATGGAGTAGCACAGAAAAAGTAAATTGTGGACCTTGCAATTGGAGCATGTCTTGTGTTGCCTGGTTACTGGGGCTCTCTGGAGATTAGATTGTCAGGATATTCAGATGCACAGAAAAGCAAACAAAACTCTTACCTCTCTGGTACTACCTCTGCAGGGACAGGACAGCCTCTAAGGTGGGAAACCTACGTAAGGGGGAAAAATTGTTTCTGTTAGCAGAGGATGATGAATAGTAATTATTTTCAACTATGTCTTCCCTAAAAGGTGGTCTCTCATCTGAGAGATATGGTCAGTGGGAAGTGCCTACATTCAATATGATGAATTTCATATTGCTTAATTCTGGGAACCTTCAGATGATTATACACAGGCCTACTTTTCTTCAAAGTAGAAGAGAGCAATCTGCAAAATAAGAGAAGGTCTTGTAACTCACTGGTCTTGAAAGAAGTAAAACAGAAGCAGGCTTTTAACTATCCCTAAGGAGGGCACTGTAGGATTTGTGTTGGAAAGGGATCGGAAGACCCAGGAGTGACTAGCAGGTCAGAAATGTAGCCAGGCGCCAGTTCTCTTCCATCAGCTAATTTAAAACTGTCTAAGCTTCTGCCAAATGATGTTCTTAGCTCAGCATCATCATTCCTCTGTGTCCTGCGTCACAGGAGAGACACTCAGAATGCCCTTTTTCTGAATCCTTTTCCAGTACAGTTCTGGGTTAAACCTGCCAGTGATAGGAACTTAGGTGAGATTTGGAAGGCAGAAGAGGAGAAGGTAGTTTTCTCTTATGACAGCCATTGTAGGGAGTTGTGATCATCACTGATGGCTTCCCTCAGCTCTGGGGTTCCTTTAGACAGGCAGCTGAGGACATCAGCGGTGGCTTCCCTGTGATCACTGCAGGTCTTCTAAAGTGGCCTCTTGACCCTTGCTCCCCCAGCTCTTCCGATGGTATGTGAAATTTGAAATTTCTATATTAACTATCTCTTCACTCAGAATTTATACAGTCACTTTTTCCTCCCCAAATAAACCTGAATGACGCAAGGCTTAGGCACAAAGGCCCAATACTTTGGTCAGTTATATTGATAAATCTGAATTTTGATTAACACCAAATTATGACCAATATATGGCTTACAGATATAAAAAGATACATATGGTATAATTTCATCGTAATAATGTTCAAAAGCAGACTGATTTGTGATATTGGAAGTAAGGATAGTGTTGGGGAGAACTGAGGGGTTGGTAGTTGGGTGGGCCATGAGGAAGTCTTGGGATGCTGGTAAGGTTTGATTTCTTCATCAAGGTGGTGCTTAGTTGATTGAGTTCTTCTTTGTGATAATTCTTGAGCAAGATAATGATAATTTATGCATATTCTTTGGAGATATTTAACTTAAAAAAATTTATCTAAAAATTTAAGGTTTGTAGGAAATTTTAGTTTTTAATGTCATTCCTAAAATGACAATTTAATCATTGAGTCCAGTCTTACTCTTTGATACAGCTGAGGCAGCAAAAAACCCAATGACTTGCTCAAAGTCTGCCTTCAAGTCCAGTTTTCTATCCATTTATAATCTGGTTTAATGAGAGAATTTTTAAAAATTAGGTTTTCCTATTTCTCTTTTTCCCCCATTTTTTTTCTAATTATAGTAAAATAGAAGTAAACTTTACATAAAAAAATAGATTAGGAGGGGCGCCTGGGTGGCTCAGTCGTTAAGCATCTGCCTTCGGCTCAGGTCATGATCCCGGGGTCCTGGGATCAAGCCCCACATTGGGCTCCCTGCTTTGCAGGAAGCCTGCCTCTCCCTCTCCCATTCCCCCTGCTTGTATTCCCTCTCTCGATGTGTCTCTCTCTGTCAAATAAATAAATAAAATCTTAAAAAAAAAAATAGATGAGGAATCATTCCAAGCTGATTTGTCATCTCAGGCATTACTTAAAAAATGTTAAGTCCAGTGAAAAGGTCTATAGGTAACATTGGTAGAGAATGTGCCAATCTTGCCAAGGTATTTAGAATTTAGGAGTAGGAGGCAGAGAAGCTGCTTCAGCAATGGACCATTGTGAATTGGATGTGGCTTTAAATCAAGCAAAAAACACATACCGTAAAATGTCACCAAGAAAGGTAAATTGGATACTGCTTAAAAACCTGTACTAATTTTGTCCATTTATCCATTCCTCATAGTTTTTTCCTACCTTTGTGCCATCTAGATAGTCATCTCTTAAGGCTTGAGATTCCTAAGGCTTAATGTACCCTGTGTTAATTTCCCTGCCATTCTTTTTTTTTTAATTTTTTATTGTTATGTTAATCACCATACATTACATCATTAGTTTTTGATGTAATGTTCCATGATTCATTGTTTGTGTCCCTGCCATTCTTGCCCTGAGAATATGTGCTGACCTATAAATGCCCACCAAGTGAACCCTGTATGGCAAGGAATTTCAGCAAAGGAGGGCTACTTCCCTGAGAGCCAGGAATTTCATAGTTAACAAAGGATGAGAAAGTTCTTTCTACAGAGTTCTTCCTCCATGCTGCCCCCTCACAAGGGCCTAAATTGTAATATATCCTAGGACGTTCTAGTTTCATTACAACACACATATATGGCTTTGAAATATTTTAACTCATTATTTTCAGAAACCAACAATAGTGTATGCTTTTGAGATTCTCAGAGTTTTCTAAGCTTGCACCCAGCACAATTCAGAAAACACTACTTCTCATAATCTGTTTGTTCGACATGTATTTGTTGAACTTCCAGGATATACCTGGCATTGAGCTAGATGCTGAAGTCACATGATAAATAAGATGCAGTCTCTGGCCCCAAGAAATTCATGATTGGTTGCAAAACAGTCATACAAAATAATAGTTTAGGTACAGGAATGAATTTTGGTACTGGTTAAAGCATATCATTTAAGTTCTAACTATGAGTTTTAAATTCTGTTTTCTTGATAGCTCTTTTCTGGTGAACTTCCAATATGAGGCTCACTGTTATTTTGGGTAAAAGGTTGAAAATTCATCCTGCTTCACTTCATTTAAATGTACTAAACGTGGGTATAGTTTGGGGGCATTTCAAGTTCAGATGATGAGAAGAATATACCTATAGGAAATAGGCTGGGATTTCTTGCTTAAAATTGATACTGATTAGAAATCTTGGGAGGAGGGAATTTTGTAGCAAAAAAACTTCTGTAATAGTTACTTGTACACTGTTTGAGAAGGTTCTAAGACATACTGATGTTATTTTTAAAAAAAGGTCAAATATAGTGTTGAGTATGTTTAATTGTCACCTATCTTTTTTTTTTAAGATTTTATTTATTTATTTATTTGTTTATTTGTTTATTTATTATGTTCTGTTAAACACCATACATTACATCATTAGTTTTTTTCTTTTTTTTATTATTATGTTATGTTAATCACCATACATTACATCATTAGTTTTTGTTATAATGTTCCATGATTCATTGTTTGCATGTAACACCCAGTGCTCCATTCAATATGTGCCCTCTTTAATACCCATCACCAGGCTAACCCCTCCCCCTAACCCCCTCCCCTCTAGAACCCTCAGTTTCTTTCTCAGAGTCCATAGTCTCTCATGGTTCGTCTCCCCCTCCGATTTCCCCCCCTTCATTTTTCCCTTCCTGCTATCTTCTTCTTTTTTTTTTTTAACGTATAATGTATTCTTTGTTTCAGAGGTACAGATCTGTGATTCAACAGTCTTACACAATTCACAGCGCTCACCATAGCCCATACCCTCCCCAATGTCTATCACCCAGCCACCCCAACCCTCCCACCCCACCACTCCAGCAACCCTCAGTTTGTTTCCTGAGATTAAGAATTCCTCATATCAGTGAGGTCATATGATACATGTCTTTCTCTGATTGACTTATTTCACTCAGCATAATACCCTCCAGTTCCATCCACGTCGTTGCAAATGGCAAGATTTCATTCCTTTTGATGGTTGCATAATATTCCATTGCATATACATACCACATCTTCTTTATCCATTCATCTGTTGATAGACATATTGGCTCTTTCCATAGTTTGGCTATTGTGGACATTGCTGCTATAAACATCAGGGTGTACATACCCCTTCGGATCCCTACATTTGTATCTTTGGGGTAAATATCCAGTAGTGCAGTTGCTGGGTCATATTATAACTCTATTTTCAACTTTTTGAGGAACCTCCATACAGTTTTCCAGAGTGGCTGCACCAGCTTGCATTCCCACCAACAGTGTAGGAGGGTTCCCCTTTCTCCGCATCCTCGCCAACATCTATCGTTTCCTGACTTGTTAATTTTAGCCATTCTGACTGGTGTGAGGTGGTATCTCATTGAGGTTTTGATTTGGATTTCCCTGATGCCGAGTAATATTGAGCACTTTTTCATGTGTCTGTTGGCCATTTGGATGTTCTTGATTGGATTCTTTGTTCTTTGGGTGTTGAGTCTGATAAGTTCTTCATAGATTTTGGATACTAGCCCTTTATCTGATATGTCATTTGCAAATATCTTCTCCCATTCTGTTGGTTGTCTTTTGGTTTTGTTGACTGTTTATTTTGCTGTGCAAAAGCTTTTTATTTTGATGAAGTCTCAATAGTTCATTTTTGCCCTTGCTTCCCTTGCCTTTGGCGATGTTTCTAGGAAGAAGTTGCTGCAGCTGAGGTCGAAAAGGTTGCTGCCTGTGTTCTCCTTTAGGATTTTGATGGACTCCTATCTCACATTTAGGTCTTTCAACCATTTTGAGTCTATTTTTGTATGTAGTGTAAGGAAATGGTCCAGTTTCATTCTTCTGCATGTGGCTGTCCAATTTTCCCAACACCATTTGTTGAAGAGACTGTCTTTTTTCCACTGGACATTCTTTCCTGCTTTGTCAAGGATTAGTTGACCATAGAGTAGAGGGTCCATTTTTGGGCTCTCTATTCTGTTCCATTGATCTATAACATTGTCTGTTATAAGAACATATTATGAGCAACTATATGCCAGCAAATTAGATAATCTGGAAGAAATGGATGCATTCCTAGAGATGTATCAACTACCAAAACTGAACCAGGAAGAAATAGAAAACTTGAACAGACCTATAACCACTAAGGAAATTGAAGCAGTAATCAAAAATCTCCCAAAAAACAAGGACCCAGGGCCAGATGGCTTCCCAGGGGAATTCTACCAAACATTTAAAGAAGAATTAATACCTATTCTTCTGAAACTGTTCCAAAAAATAGAAGTGGAAGGAAAACTTCCAAACTTGTTTTAGGAGGCCACCATTACCTTGATCCCAAAACCAGACAAAGACCCCATCAAAAAGGAGAATTACAGACCGATATCCCTGATGAACATGGATGCAAAAATTCTCACCAAAATACTGCCATAGGATCCAACAGTACATTAAAAGGATTATTCACCACGACCAAGTGGGATTTATCCCTGGGCTGCAAGGTTTGTTCAAAATCTGCAAATCAATCAATGTGATACAATACATTAATAAAAGAAAGAACAAGAATCATATGATCCTCTCAATAGATGCAGAAAAAGCATTTGACAAAGAACAGCATCCTTTCTTGATCAAAACTCTTCAGAGTATAGGGATAGAGGGTACATATCTCAATATCATAAAAGCCATCTATGAAAAACCCACAGCGAATATCGTTCTCAATGGGGAAAAATGGAGAGCTTTTCCCCTAAGGTCAAGGACATGGCAGGGATGTCCACTATCACCACTGCTATTCAACATAGTATTGGAAGTCCTAGCCACAGCAATCAGACAACAAAAAGAAATCAAAGGTATCCAAATCGGCAAGGAAGAAGTCAAACTCTCACTCTTTGCAGATGATATGATACTTTATGTGGAAAACCCCAAAGACTCCGCCCCAAAACTGCTAGAACTCATACAGGAATTCAGTAAAGTGGCAGGATATAAAATCAATGCACAGAAATCAGTGGTATTCCTATACACCAACAACAAGACAGAAAAAAGAGAAATGAAGGAGTCGATCCCATTTTACAATTGCACCCAAAACCATAAGATACCTAGGAATAAATCTAACCAAAGAGGCAAAAAAATCTGTACTCAGAAAACTATAAAATACTCATGAAAGAAATTGAGGAAGACACAAAGAAATGGAAAAACGTTCCATGCTCATGGATTGGAAGAACAAATATTGTGAAGATGTCAATGCTACCTAGAGCAATCTACACATTTAATGCAATCCCCATCAAAATACCATCAACTTCTTTTCAAAGAAATGGAACAAATAATCCCAAAATTTGTATGGAACCAGAAAAGACCCCGAATAGCCAGAGGAATGTTGAAAAAGAAAAGCAAAGTGGGTGGCATCACAATTCTGGACTTCAAGCTCTATTACAAAGCTGTAATCATTAAGACAGTGTGGTACTGGCACAAAATTGTCACCTATCTATTATTAGACAACACTTCAGGGCAAACAGCTCAGAGCATGGAAACTTAAGGGTAGCTTTTCCGGACTGTGAGTTTCTGTATCTTCCCAGAGCAGAGAAATTCTATCTTAAAACAAGAGATACCTACTTGCAGTTATTCCTGATTTGTTGTTGGGGAGATCAAATATCTGCCAAATGTGATCAGAAACTTGAACCAGAAGAGATTATCAGTCACTCAAGATGTCTTTGACCTGATTTTTATTGCCCATAGGTTTAAATGAATCAGGATTTGGTTAAAAATTTTGCTACATGATTCTCCTTCAGCCTGAGGGAAAGATCTGGTGATGAATATTCAAAAGACCAGAGATCACAAGTAATGTGACTTGGGCTGGATGATGGGAGTGCAGGCAATGAGGTTGAAGTGGAGGGTACCCACCCTGTGTTCAGGGGCAGCCTCTGCTTAGCTGTGACCAATCACTGTATATGGAAATGTAGGCCTAGTATGTTCAAGAGAACCTACTCTAAAGGGAAGCTGGAAATCTGCATATTTTGGGGGGTTTCCCTAATTTTTAATGGTTGTCAGTTAATGCAAAAACTAGAAAAAGAGAAAAAGAAAAGATGTGTGCCTCCAACTACACTATGGAAAACTATGAAAGCCCTTTGCTCTCATGGTAACAAAAAGAAAAATCCATACAAAACTTAAATCATACTTTTCTATGGGGCTAGCAAAAAGCAGTGTAGACACAGGGAAGCTTTGATGAGCAGAATTGGCTCAACAATTCTCCCTCCAAACCCAAATTTGGCTGAGAAGGCCAAAGTAAAAAAGTAAAGGATAAAGTATAAAGTAAAGAAAAGGATGGTAAGCAGAAAGGAAATAACATATTACCTTGTGTTCCCATGGTAATTGGATTCCAGGACCCTGATAGAGTTGAATCTAAATGTGATGCCCCCAAATAAATAAATAAATAAATAAATAAATAAATAATAAAATAAAGGTAAACCCGAAATACCTTCAACTGCCGCCAACCTTTCTTATAGCTCAAATACTGAAAAGATCAAAAGGCAGTGGCAAGGAAGGTTAGGTTGTGGTCAACATGAGTTTTCATTGGAGAAATGCAAATTGAAACCACAGTGAATGAGATACCATTTCATACCCGCTAAAATGGCTAAAACTAAAAGCATGACATCAAATGTTGGCAAGGATGTGAAACAGCTGGAAGTCTTACACACTGCTGGTGGGAGTGTAAAATGGAATAACTACTTTGGAACACTCAATGGCAGTTTCTCATAGCGTCATGTGTACCTATCTATGAAAAAGCAATTCTGTTCCTATGCATATACTTAAGAGAAATAAAAAATTATGTCCTCCAAAAGACTTGTAACAATGCTGTTCTTTGTAGCAACTTTATTCATAGTAGCCTAAAATACTCCTGAAAATAAGAGGTGTTATTTCCATCAAATCCCACCAACAAAAAATATATATAAATAAATTGTGATAGCCACACAGTGGAATAGTATTTAACAATAAAAAGGAGCGAACTACTGATGTATGCACCAACAATATGAATGAATCTCAAAAACATTATATTGAGTGAAAGAAGCCAGACACAAAATAGTGCATATTTGTAAATTTCATTTATATGAAGTTCAAGAATACCAAAAACTAATGTATGGTGATAGAAATAGTAATAATGGTTGCTTTTGCAAGGAAAGGTCAGGTTTTGACCAGAAAGGGACATAAGAAAACTTTCTTGGGTAATGGAATTGTCAGTATTCGGTGAGCTTAAATATATGCATTTCCCTTTGTAAAATTATATCACAATAAAAAATAAAAATC
This sequence comes from Mirounga angustirostris, assembly GCF_029215605.1. Lineage (NCBI taxonomy): Eukaryota > Metazoa > Chordata > Mammalia > Carnivora > Phocidae > Mirounga > Mirounga angustirostris. Next base: position 53,925,242 of record NW_026991711.1, read on the forward strand.
TAAAATAATAACGACCATAATAACATGTGGACCAAATAGAACAGTTTTATGACCTGTTTCCACCTGTGAGTTCAGTCTTGTCACTGAAAGAGCCCTGCCAGCAGGCACCAACCCAAGGATTTATGGATGGAAGAATGGCCAGTAACCACTCCTCTAAGCTCAAGAGGATCTCCTTATTGTGTGGGCTACTAAGAGATGCTCAGAATTTTTCAGCAAGAAGATGCATAGGAGTGATCACAGCTTCTGGGTCCCTTTCTGTCCCTAGCTTGTGCTCATCACTTCCCCACAGTTGTGGCCTGGACTTGAGAATGAGGCTCTGTTGGCTCTCATCTCCGCTGGCTTGGTTTCTGGGTTATGATGCTCTCTTGAGCAGCCTGTTCCTGTGTTTAGCTTTTCTAGGATGCTGCCTAACATCCACCATTTTTATCCTGAAACAGTTTGCTTGAGTCACAGCCAAGATCCTCTCTAAATCGGGAAGGTTTTACCCAAGTCTGATCTCTAATGGATCTCTGGATAGAATTCCAGAACTTGAAAGCGAAAATTCCATCTTTATTTTACTAATCAGTGATGAAAATTTGCATTTCCTTTCATTATGAATGTAAGCAGCAAACTATAATAATATTAACAGTACCTGTGACCATCACGACTAGGAATCACAGGTAATTTATGTTATGTTATAGCTATGCAGGTATCTCAAAATATTGTTAATGACCATCACTATTTCAAAATTACAGTAATTATACTTGCCACAAAATCTTCTTATTTAGTGAATTAATAAAGATATATACATATATATATCACTTTAAAATACTTAGGGGCACCTGGGTGACTCAGTTGGTTAAGCGTCTGCCTTCGGCTCAGGTCATGATCCCAGGGTCCTGAGATCAAGCCCCACATTGGGCTTCCTGCTCAATGGGGAGTCTGCTTCTCCCTCTCCCTTTTTCTGCCGCTCCCCTTGCTTGTGCTCTCTCTCTCTCTGTCAAATAAATAAATAAAAATCTTTAAAAAATGAAATAAAATAAAATACTTAGATAACAATTTCAATATAATTGCTTTCCATTGTAACACTATGCATTTTATTTATGCATTTACAAACATTTCACGAAGAGGTCTGTATTAGTTTTCTATTGCTGCTGTGAGAAGTTACCACAAACTTAGTGATTTAAAACAACACAAATTAATATCATATTGTTCTATAGGTCCCACTCGATGGAATCTGACATGGGTCTCACTGGGCAGAAATCAAGGTGTCAGTTGGGCTGTGTCCCTTCTTTAGGTGCTGGGGAGAATCCGTTCTTTCCCTTTCCCAGCTCCTAGAGGCTGCCTGCAGTCTGTGGCTTAGGACTTCCTTTTTCTATCTTCAAAGACATGTTTGAGTCCTTCTCAAATCACGTCACTCCAGCCTTCCCTTCTACTTCCCTTTTCCACTTAGACTTTTGTGATTACATCAGACCCATTTGAATGATCCAGAATAATCTCTCTTTTTTAAGGTCAGCTGATTAGCAACTTTAATTGTCCTTTGTCATGTAACAACATATTCTTATGTTCTAAGAATTAGATAAGGACATCTTTGAGGGGCAATATTCTGCCTATCATAAGTTTCATAGATTTCATCAGACAGCCCAAGGTGTCCATGGTATAAAAAGTCTAACACCGTGCCTAAAACCTGGTCTGACTGACTTATGTTGCCTGATGCAGGTTGTCCTCCTGAATTGTGCCAGCCTCACTTTGGGTACCTTTGTAGCCAGTTGGTCAGAAACCCTGTGAGAGGCACATCCAGACCAAATCTGGGGAAGCCTAGAATCTGAGAGAGGAAATTACATGGACTTCAATACAAAGGGTCCTAGCCAAAGGGTTTGGGAGCCCTTTTACTGTGGGTAACACTATGGAAATGGCCCAGCTCCCTGCCTGAATTTTGTTATGGCCAAGGCAAGACCCTATTCTGGATTCGTGGATATTACAGGGACAGGGGACATGGATATGCCTCCTCTATTGGTATATGACAAACTTGAGATACCTGTGAGCTGTCAGAGTTCCCAGAACATGGAGCAAAGAAGGGACTGGAGGTCTGAAGTAGGATAGACTAGATTTCTGAACTTTCTGTTGTTATTGGACCATAAAGTCTTAACCTTTGCACTCTGGGGATTTATATGCTAAATTGAGTAGAAGGATATCCTGGTTTTATAGAAAACCTTTAAAGTTGAAAATAGTTATTAAAATGAGAAGGAGAGCACATGGTCCTTCAAACTAGAGCCTTAAATGATAGCTCAGTAATACCCTTAAGTTTCATTTCCACCTAAGCTTCATGAGAATATAATGGCCTTAAAGATACGTTGTCCTGTATTTCTTTGCCTGATGACTTTAATTGTTATTTTCCTCAATAAAATTGTATGCAGTGCAGAACTGTCAATCATCGTTGGTCTAAAAGTGAAAAATACCTGGATTTAGCCTTGGTTTTACCTCTAGTCAGCAATATGATGCTAGCAAATTATTTAATGTCACCTGAAGAGCTTATTAAAAATTTAGGTGCCTGGGGCATTAAGCACACACTTTTTGAATCAGAAATATCATTGAAGAGCACTGTATATTGAACATCTGTATATTGAACAAACACGTGATGATTCTCACCATCAAAAGACCACTGGACTCAGTAACTACATTCTGGTAGTGGATGTGTTCACCTTCCTAAAGAAAATCATCAGGAGTCTTTGTGCTTAAAATAATAAGGCACCAAGGGGTCAACTTTGATTTTGCTTCCATTGGTGAACAACTAGGTAGTACAAATGGCATTTTCTTACAATGATCTCTTTAATACATGGTAAATTTTTTTCTTCTGGCAATCAATACTAGGTATTAGTTTTCTTTCTATCTTGCATGGATTAGAAATAAAATTAAGTTTGAAGTCTTCCTCCATGAAAACAAGTTTACCAAATATCAATCCTTTTAGCAAACCATTGAGATTTAAATTGCACCTTAATATTATTCTTCCATCTTCTAGTTTCGCCAGAAGATTTTTGTGGGAATAAAAATCTGAAACCTGAAGGAAGGGATGAGGTGGGAGGGAGACAATTTCACAGGTTTAGCAGATAAGAATTGGCATACTAACCCACATTTGTAGTGTTTCTTCTTCTTCACTAAGGTTAAACTAGAAAAAAGTATTATTTCTCCAAACATTTCTCCTGATTGCTTTTGTATGATTATCATTTACAAACATCTTGTGCTGAAAGTCTGAACCCAGAGAATTGACTTCATTTCTGGGCTGTTGATTGAAAGAGGAAAATTATGCCAAGTGCCATAGGTACTTTCATCTAAGGACACTGATTGCATCCTTTTATTTTTCAGCTGAAGAAGGAAAAACAAGAGAAATATGTGAAATGAATTTTTTCCAAGTCTACCTCGTGAGCACACATGTGCATAGTTGTGCATGCACGTACATGTGTACAACCCACGAACATGAACAAAGTTCAGGTTGGCAACCTCCAGGTTACAATGGGAGGCCTATTTACTCTGGCAAGTGAGTGCATAAGGATTCAGGGCAATGGCTGGCAAATTGCCCTATGTTCTTTTCTCTGATACTAGCCTGGCTGGTGTGCAGCAGGCCTTGGGAAGTACAGGTACTGAAATCAAGCCCTGTGAAGCCTGTCAGGCTGATGGATGGAAATGAATCTCAAAAGTCCGTCAACCCTTCCTGTCAAACACCTGCCAAGCATCTTCAAATGGAAGGCATGCCAGGCTGACTCAACAAAAAGCTTAGCATTGCCCAGCAGGAAAGGCTGCTGGAGGAAGTGAAGGAAGACAGAGGGGGGAAATAGCACTGATTTTACATGGGAAGAAGAATCTGTTTGACTTGTTAGGTTTGATTTCTGTGTACAATCAAGGCAGTTTTTCTTGGTGTCATCTTAATTACTTCTGTGCAAGGGGGGGAAAAGGCAGTAAGGGGCAAAATTATTTTTCATTATAAATTGATTATTATTTTTACTTTCTAGAAATTCTTCTGACTCACAAAGCATGTTATAGAGCCATCTGTTTTCCCCTAAAGATGAATTCTATTAGATTTATTCATTTCTGTCTCCTCAGAAGTACCAACATTGCCAATAGTGGGCATCTGTGTGTGTGAGGGATAATGGTGATGGAGGGGTGGGTATTTGGTGGTTTTTCTTTTTCCTACAGGTTAAGTTTTGTGTCCTTTGAGGGAATCCTTGAAATTTCTTTTGCTTTCTGGTCTCCAAACTCCAGTATCCATTCTCATGTAGGACCAGATGCTGTGTAGAAATCAGAGCTACCCTGGGGGCTTAGATGGGGAAGAAGCTTTCTCAAGGTGGTACTGAAGAATTGATTTAAATGAAAACTTCAGAGGAAGAAGGTCTGGGTTCTTTTCTGGGTTGGCACTGTTTTTAGAAGTTACTTCACTTATCCAGTCAGTTTTTATTTTTTATTTTTCTTAAAAAATGGAGAGAGCAGTGCATTCTCCCTCTTTTTTAAAAAAAAAAAAAAAGGCAATAACAAATGATCATAACCATCTTCAGCTTTTCTACTTTCTGGTTTCTCCTTTTTTGCTTATTTCATAATCTAACAAAAGTCAAGTATTCTCACCTCCTTTATCCATTTATTGAAAAGTTTCAGCTTATGTCTGAGTAGGGAAATTTTTGCATACCTATCATTGGGGGCAGTGGGCATGCCTGGTGGATTTGGTTTACAGTTGTCTGCTCCAAGACTATCACCTGGAGTGGGTTGTGTCTGAAGAGGAGGGCACTTATTTGGGAGGTGATATAATAAATGGCTTATAACTCTGTCCTTTCATCTTTTAGTTTTATCCCCCAAGGACACTACACCCTCCCATTTTCTATACATGCCTGAACCAATGAACTCCCAGATCAGAGTGGGCAACAGAGGAGTTGCATGGTATCTATGCCTGTACCAAGTGGAGTCCCTCCCAGCCTACACTCCCAGAGACAACTAACTCTACTCCCCACTCCCAGTAAAACCTAGCATTGTGTCCTGTGCAGAGTAAGGACTAAACAGTTTTGAGTCAATGAGAAAATGGATGAAAAAGTGCATTAACTTGTTTATAGTGCCTCTGCTCTACTGCTTTTGGTCTGGGTTAAGATGAGCCAGGAGAACATGCTCCGGCAGCAGATGGAAACCAGCAGGCATCTTTTTTTTTTATGTTGTAGAGAACAAACCAGGGGATCTGAGGCAAAGCCCTCATGAGAAGACCCTGAGTTCCTTGGGAACTGATAATGATGAGGTTTAGAGGTAAGATCAGTGGTCCAGAGCTCTGAGAAAGGAGGCTTCTTGGGATCCCAGGGCTCCTCAGCCCACTAGCTTGGAAATCCTTAACAGCAGAATTAGTAGTCAAGTGGGCAGTGGGTCAGAGGGGAAGAAATTCTCAGTTCCACTAAGGATTTGGAGATGTGGTTTATGGAAGAGCTTCTTTAAATAGTGAAATGATAAAAGTGGTTGTTACTGTGCATTTGACTAGAGAATTCTTTTTTTTTAATTTAAGATTTTATTTATTTATTTGACAGAGAGAGAGAGAGACAGTGGAGAGAGGGAACACAAGCAGGGGGAGTGGGAGAGGGAGAAGCAGGCTTCCTGCCGAGCAGGGAGCCTGATGTGGGCTCGATCCCAGGACCCTGGGATCATGACCTGAGCTGAAGGCAGCCACTTAAGGACTGAGCCACCCAGGCGTCCTTGACTAGAGTATTCTGTGGGCTCTCCCTGAGACATGGATTTGCACTCTGGCTGTGGAGATAGCAGTGCCAGGGCCAAATGGAGGTTTCATTCCCAGAAACGTGAATTCAAGTCTTGTAATAGCATGTAGGGTTCTAACATCTAACCTTTGGACATTGCTGCTTGGATATTTCCTGACCTGTTCTGTCTCATTAAATGTAGGGGCCTTCAGGAATCATCTGTCTAGTAGCTCCTTGCCTACTTACAAACTCCCATGGGCACCGAGTTGCTTCTGTAATTTCTGTAGGAAATATATGAGCAATATGACAGTTAGCAACTCACCATTCTTTAGAGGTTAGCAATGTGGAAATACTATCTATTGTTTTTACTGTTTGAGTTGGAGAGGCAACTGATACTCTATAATAGGCTACACAAAATGTAACACAACAGAGGAACAATTTGTCTTTCAAGGATATATTTGCTTATCAACTGTCTGGAGGGGCTGTGGGTAAAATCTCTGTTTTGGACTTCCATCTTCTCCAGCTAAACACATTTTTGCATGCTTAGAGCAGCTCCTTGTGCGCATTTAAGTTTTAAATTTAAATTTTAAAATTAAATTTTAACATTTAAAACTTGTCCTACAGCTTCTATACTCCTTGAGATGTTTTCAGAAAACCCCTTTCTTTATCTTTTCACTTTGGTTGGCTTTGCCAGAGCTTGTTTGAAGCCATAATAAACCATATATGTGATATCTGTTTCTTATTTACACACTATCATATCTCTCCATTTAGGCTAACCTTTGTTTCTGTCCCGGTTGGGCAAAGAAGTTTCTTTGATTTTGCCATGATCTGAGAAGCATGTTCTGTACATGGCAGATGATGTTAATGGCATCTAACCGATTGACAAGATGAGGGGTCAGATTTAAGTTGGCAGAGAAAAAAATGGATGTGAAGTCCTGAAGGGTGTGTGAAAAGAGGGCAGAGTTACCTGAATGGACTATATTCCCTTTCAAGTTCCTTGTTCAAATGTAATAGAGAACGGTGGCGATTCAGTGCATTAGCATTCTCCCATTTGATGGATATTTAGCCATTTCCTGCTCTGGGGTCTCAGTCACAGACACATGCCCTGCAGACTTCAAGTTTCAGTTAGAGGGGAATTACATCTCAAAAAAATATATATGGTTTCCAAAAATATAACATAACTAAATAAAATCCAGCCCTGCAGACAGGAAGAAAGGCCAGTCTCCTGATGCTTTAGTTGAAATAGCTCCTCCTGCACACGGGACACATTTTGTTCAGTTCTTTCATGGAAGATAGATTGGAGAACTGAGAAGCAGTCGAGTTTGAGAAATTAATTACTGTATTTGTTAAATGCTGTAATGCTTTAACTGTAGGATTAGATGGACATCAGCTGGGGATGAGGAGCTGAGAGATAGCATGGATAGAGGAGGAAACAAAAGCAAAATATTCTTGAGTCAGGCATTTAATCAGAAAGCAAAATATTCTTGAGTCAGGCATTTAATCAGTCCTCCTGGACAAAGGACAACCTTGTGTTACAAGCATTCAGGGTTATAAGTGAAAGATGTGTTCATTCCACATTCTCATGTACACCTGGGGCATAATCTGACCCAGGTGTAACCCAACCTGTAAATAAAAACGGTGCCTTATAACAGGATTTAATTGTACTTGTCTGGAATTTTGCCCCTTGTTCCTGTTGTGGGATTTAATCAATCCTTACCCAGAGGTCAGTCACTTCAAGACAAATGCCATAAAAGGGCAAAGAATTATCTTAATGTGGGTTACAGTTAGATGCAGGCAGTTTTCATTTTATTACTATTATCAATTGTTTAAAGAACTGTGCTGAATGATTTCATTGTACGTGTGCCTTGAGGCTTTCTAGAACAATTTGGAAAATACATTATCAAATAAACCACAAGATTATTAAAATGACTTTAAACAGTATGAGCCCAATTTTCAGCAGAGGTTGTAATACCCATATTTACTCATATTTCATCCACTGATATAATTATTCACACTCCATATTTTGAGGATAGAATTTATAGAAATTTGTCCCCACCTAATTATCTCACCCCCTCCTTACCATCCCCCCTGCTTTTTTCCTGTTTTCTTTTTCTATGAAGCAACTTTCTGGCTTCTAGCAGGAGCCTACAGGGGAACTTAAGAACTAGAGGCTGAGTGATCTAGATGAAAATACCAGAATCACTCCTTCACTTGCTTTCCTTTCAATATATCTAATGTTTTTCCCACCAAGGAATAACTTTTGAAGAAAATAGAGTGGGTTTGTTCTCACCACGGTTGGCAAAGGATTAAATTCAAGGTTTCTTCCTACTGCTCTTTTATTGCCTGTTTCTTACCTGTTTCTGCTCCCAATTTCCCTGAAGCATTAGAAGTTGGGCTGGAACCCCTGGTAACTGCCACTGAACAAGGTTAGAAAAGAGTGAAGTAAGAAACAGCCCCCCTGTGGACATCTGCGTTTGGTTCCAACCCACCGTGATCCTAGGGGGTACAGGAGCAGATCTGAGGTGACTAGCCCGAAGAGGTTGCCTGGTAACCTGTTTTGGACCTAACATACTACAGTATTAAATATGAAAGTTGAAAGAAAAAGACATTTTAAGTCACTTTTAATCACTTTGTTAATATATTTTCTTCTCCCTCTTTTCTAATTTGTCTTGCTTTTTCGCCTCTCTCCCATATTAATCATCATTAGGTGTATTTCAAATCAAGATCTCTATCACAATCTCTTCCTCATATCTAGACAAAGTATTGGAGATGGGGTGATGATTTGTCATAAAAACCTAAAATAACTTGCCTGGCTACGTCACTAGAATAGAAAAGAGTACTGGGTTTCTAGTCAGACCACTGGTGTTTAAGTGCTTGCTTTGCTACTACAAATAACTTAACCATACAGTTTATTCAATTGCAAAATGGGTATAACATGATACTTAAAATCTCTATTTCACAAAGACTTGGTGAGGCTGAAGCGAGATAAATATTGTATAAAATTTAACATGGAAATACATACTATGTAACATTGTGTTTCAACTATATTTAAAAAAATTAATAAAAAAATACATACTATAAAAATGTAAAGTACAGTTCATGGTAAAGAGTAGTGTCATAACCTGATCTTGTGTTTTTTGCTTGTTGTTTGTTTTTTCCATTTACCAAAAAATAATAATAGCCAATATTTGTTTCAAGCACTGTGCTAAGTGGTTTGCACGTATTTATTTATATAATTTTTGGGTATTTTTACCATCTCCATATACAGATGAGGAAACAAAGACACAGAGAGGTAAAGCAAGTTGCCAAGGGTCACAGAGCTGGTCATGGGGTCCTGCAGTGGGTCGGTTGCATTTGTCCCCTAAAAACATCTCCAAGTCCTATCCCCTGGTACTTATACAAGTGGCCTAATTTGGAAAAGAGTCTTTGCAGATAGTGACCCTATTTTACAAAGGGCCTTTCTATTAAGTTGAGGATTTTGAAACAAGGTAATTCTGGATTAGGGTGGGCCCTAAGTCCAATGTGTGTGTCTTCGTAAGAGATAGAATGGACACACAGACACACAGAGGGAAGAGGACTATATGAACTTGGAGGCAGAGATTAGAGTGATGCAGCCACAAGCTTAGAAATGTCCAAGGCCACCAGAAGTTGGAAGAGGCAAGGAAGGATTCTTCCCTAGTGCCTTCAGAAGGAGCATGGCCCTGCTGACACCTTGATTTAGGACTTGTAGGGTCCCAAATTATGAAAAGGTACGTTTCTGTCATTTTAAGCCCCCCAGTTTATAGTAATTTGTTATGGCAGCTGCAGGAAACTATTAATGGTGCCCCAAGATTCAAACAGTGGGAGCCTGATTCCAGAACATGAACACTTGATTATTTTCTTTTACTTTTTTTTTTTTAAATGTAAGTAAATTAAGGAAGGAAGGGAATTATCCAAGAGAATGTGATATGGGTGTTTTGGGAAAATGAAATGGTTAATTGTGGGAGTGTGCTCTTGTACAAGCTGAGATGTTAAAATCATTGCTATATAGGCATGAGGCTAAATAGTTTTTGAAAATGTCTGGTCCAGAAATTGCCTAGAATAAATTAAAAAAATTAAAATTAAAATCACTTTCATAAAATCATGGTGATTAACATAACATAATTAAAAAAAAACAAAATGAGGACATAGTGCAGTAACACTGAGCAAAGATAACACTGAGCAAAGATAAGCAAAGTTACTAACAAGTAAACTCAGTAAAAGCAGAATGCAAGAACTTTCTACCTGGTGAGCTGAGGTTGTTGGTTTTGGATCAGTATTGTCTCATGTACTGAGGAAAAAAATGATGTTCTTAGAGGTATTGGGTTTCATGAAACAGACTAAAACTTGTGAACCATCTATCATTTCCTAGCCATGGCTAATGTAAATTTGTGTTCTATAAAATATTCACTCCATTTTCACTCATTTATAAATACACTGTTAGAAAGGTTTTATTTTATTTATTTATTTTTTTTATTTTTAAAAGATTTTATTTATTTATTTGAGAGAGAGAGCACGAGCAGGGAGAGGGGAAGCTGGCTCCCCACTGAGCAGGACCCTGGGATCATGACCTGAGCCGAAGGCAGACGCTTAACCAACTGAGCCACCCAGCCGCCCCTAGAAAGGTTTTAAAAATACAATTCGTTAAAGATTGAGGAAAGCTCTGGGTGAAGGCTGCCTCTCTTTTGCTGGGCCTCTTGGACATCAGCTTTGCACAAGGGCAGCCAAGCTAGGCAGCTCAGGAATCAACTGTTGCACACCTCCCTCATCTTTCTCTGAGACCAAAGAGCCTCAGGAAGTGAGGAAGTGAGCCCCATAGGTGGGACCCCAATCCATCTTTGGAAGCATCTGGAGCAGCTACTAAGCTTGGTTTTTTTTTATGCTCAGTAAAACTGAGTCAGTTTGAGCTAATTCTCTACCTCCAGCTCTGATGTCTCTCCTAAGCTCTGATCCCATATTTGTGACTATTTGTTCTAAAGCTGCCCCTTGGTTTTCTACTAAGTCCTTTGGATTCACATCCCTTAGTGTAGCCCTTCCTTTCCCCTTCCCAACTGGATCCCAGTCTGGCCCTTCTCTGAGTTACTCATGCTGTTAAGGATAACACCATTCTCCCTGGAATTGAGGCTCACAGCTTTTCCATCATCTTTCATTCTGATCCCCCATTATTTGTGCTTCCAATCGGTTACCAGGACTGTTAATTATATTCCATAGTATCTTTCATATACAAACTGTCCTCTCCATTCCCATTGTCATTACCTGCCAACGTCAAGTTATGACCTCCTCCTGCCTAGACTAGGCAAACAGCCTTTTCCCTGGCCCCAAATGCTTAGACTCATTCTCACCTAATACATCACACCTTTGAAGTCACTATTTGCCTATGCTCTAAAATTTCCCACTTCTCTCCCTCATCTTCAGGATAAATTTTAATTTCCTTCGCTGGTCACTGATGGCACTTTACAGTTTGGTCTCAGAGTAGCTTTTCAGACGTGGTCCCTGCTACTCCCCTTCTTTCATGCAGCCAGACTTCAGTATCTCCTCTTTCTGCAATAGCCCTTTATTGCTCACTTCCCCACCTTCTTTTATTCCATGTCCACAGCATGTAGAATCAGGTCTCTTCTTTTTGCATGTCTGAATTTTATCCCACACAAGCATTTCTCAGATGCCACCTTGTCCAGGATTCCAGCACTGCTACCCAAAGTAGGGGTAAAGTGCTAGATACCAAAAACACAGAAAAGAGGAAGCTTTTCTTAAGCTTTTTACAACAGTGGAGACAGGCAAGTCAACAGACAACTGGATCTGGAGTGATATGAAATTAGATGCTCTTGTGCTGCTTGAAGGCCATCTGATCTCAGGTTGGTGGAGAGGACACAGCAACAAAAGTGGGGCTCCAGAGAAGGCCTGGTAACAGGGCAGACCGTCAATTGCTCTGATGCCCCAGGTGCCAGGCCCCATTTCTGGGGTCTCTCCAGGATCCAGCCTGACAGTAGGTCTTCAGCACCTGTTTCAACATTCTGGCCTACATCCATTCTGACTGCTCAGACTTCACCATTTTATTTATTAAATATTTTACATACTGCCCCCCACTGCCGCCGCTATTTCACTAACAGCAAGTGAAAGGTTGGGATTGGCAGAGGCAGTGATAGAAAGAATAAAACCCCTTTTGACCAGGGCTTCGTCCAACTCTTCCCAACTTGGTTACTCTTTCAGGGCTGAGGCCCTCATCTGGAGCAGCTGCTCTGTGATCACAGAAATCCCGTGCTATGTCCTTTTCCCACAAAGTGTTTCTCATCCTCATCGTTTCCCATTATTCTGCTATTTTCAACATTTCTGCATTTCTTCTTGTTTCTTTTGCATTCAAGACCCTGCTCTTGGCTTCCAATTCTTGGATGTACCATCAACAAAGGTAGTGAAGTAATTGAGTCATACAAATTTGACCCACGACTTAATTATGTATTCAGTAGGAAGGCGCTCACCCTTTTCTTCCAGAAAATAGAATTTATTTCTGATGACACCTCTTGCTCCAATCATTGTCCTTCCTCCTCTGTGTCCTCTCCACCAAGCCTAGACTCCTGACATCCAAGTAAATCCAGAGACCTGGCTGGAATCACTAAAAGAGTTACTGTTTGACTTGACAGTCTCACTACTGTCCATTGAAACATTACCGGTAGGTTCAGGTGACAACTGGAGAACGTATCAGAGAAAAGGTTTCCATTATCAGAGGCCTCAGTGATATGTTTTCACTATCAGGATTTGGAGGGGCTGGAAACGCAAATAGGTTGAATCTTCGTGAGGTCGAACATCAACTAACTCTCTCAGCACATTGTAAATGCCATGGGCTTGCCAAGTTTCTTGCACAAAATGCTGCTATTTTGGGGCATCTGGGAGGCTTAGTTGGTCAAGCGTCCGATTCTTGAATTCGGCTCAGGTCATGATCTTAGGGTCCTAGGATCAAGCCCCTAGTCCGGCTCCCAGCTCGGTGGGGAGTCTGCTTGAGATTCTCTTCCTCTTCCTCTGCCCCTCTCTCAACTTGTGTGCACTCTCTCTCTCAAATAAAAATAAATAAATCTTTTTTTCAAATGCTGCTATTTTTCTCTAAAGCAGTTAATGTCCTCAGCAGTAAAGCTGAGCAAACTCAGTTTGCTTTTGTGTCTTATCTGGGGACGGGACTTGACCTGTGCCATCCGCAGAGGCCCAGATGGTTGGGCACAAGGCTTTCACTGGTTAAAGCTCTAGGCGTCTTGCAGGTTGGAGCAGTTCCCACAGCCCCCCAGCTGACTCTTGGGCTCGGGTAGTTAGCTGTGCTGTTCATTATTTCCCACTGGCTTGTCCCCTTTCCCTGCCCCAATCTGGAGTGAGAATGCACGCCTGGGGCCTGTGCCTGCCATCCTCTGCACGGCCGGCGCCTGATCATTCCTCAGAGCATTTTTTGCTAGGCCAAAACAAACACAACACAACAAAACAACTGCAATACCAAAACTCAAGGAAGCATAGGATAAAATGATATATGTGTGTAATCAGTCCTTAGATCTTAAGGGTGTTGCAAATCGAGCTCCTCTCCTGTTTTCATGTCACTTTTGAAGCTTTTGTGCTCCAGTCTGTATTCATCTAGTTCTGACCCCTCCTTGAGGTTGGAGCTTAAGCTCTCAGCTCTGACTGGTAGCTGTTCTGGAGATATTTCTCCTATGTAATCTGTCATCTATCTATCTATCTATCTATCTATCTATCTATCTATCTATCTATCTATCTATATTTTTATCCTTTGTTTAGCTTCAGAATTCTCTTGTGGTTCTCTTGGTCAGCACTACTCCTTACTCTATCTGTGCAGTACCTAATGTTTACTACAAATAAATAACTTTATAACTAATACTTTGTACAGTAGTGGGGTCATCTGTTCCCTGTTATTTGCAGTTGCAGCTAAAAGTAGCACCTAATATAGTAAACATTCCTAGCACAATAGTCTGCTTTCACACCATTTTGTCAAAATTACTCTCCTTGAGTGAGGTAACCAAGGCAGGTTTTTGTAGACCATCTATTTGTTGTCACTGCTTCTTTGAAACATCTTTATTCTTGGTCCTTAGACATCAAAATACTTTAATAATTTGAGCTATCCTAAGGTATTTAAAGCACCTTTTGTTCTGGATTTTTTTTCCCCAAGTTAAACTTTTCTTTATTGACGTATAGTGCACATATGACATTATATTTGTCTCAGCTGTACAACATAATGACTCAATATTTGTATATATCACAAAATGATCACCACAATAAATCAGTCATCACACATAGTTACAAATAGTTTTTCTTGTAATGAGAACTTTTAAGATTCTTTTAAGTTTCTCTTAGAAACTTTCAAACATGCATATAGTTATTATCAACTATAGCCACGCGCTCTACATTATATCTCCAGAACTTATTTATTTTATAATTAAAATTTGTACCATTTGACCTCCCTTCACCCATTTTGCTCATTGTCTATATTTTCAAATATACATATATTCCAAACAGACTGGTTCCAAACTGACCACTTCATCACTTCACAGGTGTCTCTGTGCCTGATGCTTATCCCATATTTTCTATCTTGGCTAATAATGTTTTCATCTGGCCTGCACCAAACTAGAAATGTTATTGTTATTTCCAACTATTCCCTTTTTCTTTAACCCGCCACATTCCATTTGTGGCCAGTCCTGCAGATTTCACTTTTAAATAGTCGCCATGGGGGTGCCTGGGTAGCTCAGTTAGTTAAGCATGTCTGACTCTTGATTTCGGCTCAGGTCATGATCTCAGGGTTGTGAGACCAAGCCCCATGTTGGGCTCCTTGCTGGGCATGGAGCCTGCTTAAGATTCTCTCTCTCCCTCTCCCTCTGCACCTCCTCCCCCGTCTCTCTCTCCCTCTCTAAAAAAAAAAAAAAAAAAGGTCTCCATGTAGGTCCCCGTTTTCCAAGTCACTGATCCTGCCTTGGTCTAGGCTCTCATCATGCTCACCTGGACAAGTGATGGTGCCCTTGCAGCCTGTCTTGCCACCCACCCCATTCCTGCCTCCTCAGGGCTCTGGTCCTATTCATTTATAATTATTTTGTGCCTTACTTCTGCTGTTTTCTCTGCCCCCAATGCACTTCTCATCTCTAAACATCCCAATTCAGAATTGCTTCAAATCCTCTTTGGAATATGACAAGATAGGAAAACAAAAGAAAGCAAGCAGCACAGACAACGCAAGAACAAAGAAGTCTACTTGTTCTTCAGAATTGGGTTCCAATGCTGCTTTCTTGGAGTCCTGCTTGATCCCATGGGGCAGAGCAGGTAGTTTCTTCCTGGTGCCTCGACAAGACTGTCAGACACTGGCTGCTTCTCTCATGGGCTTAGAAGTTTGTTCATTATAGCAGGACAGGGACCATGTCTCACTCACCCTTCTGTCCTTCTTTTCCAATCCATGGTTCACAGGTCCATGGTGGGCAGTTCCTGCTGTGTCCAGGGTGGCCTCCATTTGACTAGCAGCTGTCTCTGCTCTCTGAAGGCTCCTCAGTGCCTAGAAGACAGATGCATTTTCCTGTATGAGACACAGGTCCTTCCTTGTAGACTCCAAGCCATGTACTTTCTTTTCTTTTTTTTTTTTTTTTTAAAGATTTTATTTATTTATTTGACAGAGAGAGAGAGGAGAGAGAGAGAGCAAGTGAGCATACATGCAGGGGGGGGGGTGGCCAGAGGGAGAGGGAGAAACAGGCTTTCCCCTGCAGAGGGAGCCTGATGAGGGACTCGATCCCAGGACCCTGGGGTCATGACCTGAGCCGAAGGCAGATGCTTAACCAACTGAGCCACCCAGGCACCCCAAACCATGTACTTTCTGTTGCCATATTGTTTCTTTACTGGAAATTACCATGATTCCTGACTAAAACACCCTTATTTTCTCCAGAATCTGTTCTGTGTCTGATATGAGCATAGGTTCTTGCTCTCTGTCTAGTATTGCAATTTGAGGATTTTCTGGGTGAGCTTGTTGAAAACGCAGATTTCTGTGGCTTGCCCCCAAATATAGTGATTAATATCCCAGTAAACTGTGGTATATGCTTTCCCGTTCACATCTGGAGTAGGGAACAGGCATCCATCCTTTGCCTCACCAGAGAACCCACATCATTAGCTTTACTCTGATTGGCACTGCTCACTCCCAAACCAATCCTGATGGCCAGGGTGATGTGTGGGATGTAGCCATCCAAGCTGTTAATTTATCTGCATAACTTAAAACAAAGGGCTTAACATCTTTAATCAATGGACAGAATTTAATTGACTTTGTGTAAGCATGGTAAAGAAGTGATAACATTTGGGCCCCTAAAAGTTTAAGGAGAAAGAAATACAATTGGTTCAAGAGTAACCATACATTTCCATGGTAGTGGCAAACAGCCAGAATCAGCCTGCCAGGCCACACAATTTAGGGGCCTTACGGAATTATATTTTGTTGAAGCTCCACTAAAATCTAGAACCGCATTTGTCAAATTGATCACAAGGGTCATAGGAGGTGCTCATGAGAAGTATAGATTTCCAGATTCTCCCTTAGCAATTCTAATTCAGTAGGTCTAGTGGGACTGGATATCATAAAATATAAAAATCTGTATTTCTAATAAAATCTCTGGGTGATTCTTATAATCAAGCAAGCCTGGGGAACAGTGTTCCAAAGACAGAAATGAATTACTCTGTGGTGGAAAGAATAAGAACACATCAAGACCCAGGGAGGGCTTTAGCACAGATACTGATGAGAAGGTACAAAATCCTCAGGAGGCTCCTGCTTCCTGAGTGTAACCCCTCTCCACACACACACTAGTTTCAGCCCAATTTGGTCTAAGAATTTGAAGTCTCTTTAGGCTTAAATCAAAGCTCTGGGATAATTGCTCAGACTTTCAGATTTTTCCCCTTTCCTTGGAACTCTCTCAAAGGTTGTATTTGGATAAAGGGGGAGAGGTGTGGCTCACATAACCTCAGGGCATGGGGAGAATGGGACCACTGGCCTGGGGCTGGACCTTGAATGGGCACTGGGCATCACTTGTGGAAGGGGGTTGGGACTGCTTCATTGTTGCTGTCTGTGGCCAACGACTTCCTGATTTTTTTTCTTGACTTGTTCAGGCCCAGGACCTCTCCTTGCCAACCCTCCTGCTCTTGGCTTTCCCTGACACATAAATCACTCCGAGTCTCTCCCCATTTGGCCACTATAGCTTCTGTGGGATTATCTGTCCTGCCTTTACCCCAGCCCCATCGTGTCAGGCCCTACAGTTCTCAGCCTACTGTCTGTGCTACACAGAAGCTGCAGAGGTTTGGGAACATCATCAAAACCCATTTTCTGCTTAGCCATGCTTTCCATCCTCTTCACCATGATGGGCCTCTGGGAGGGAAAAAGGTAGGGAGCAGAAGCCCCTCTGCCCTGGTGCTTCCCTTAGCCTGTCCAGGGCACCTTCTAGCTCTACACTGAATTCCCACGGTGGGAACACCAAGTTATTACTTCCCACTGTCTCCTCCCGTAGGCCTCTCCACACCTCTTTCACATGCATGCTCTCTCAGTGCAGCAAGGGTATGGATTTTCTGTGACATCCTCCTCCTGCTTTCTCAGTCCTGTGCTTATACAAAACAATGATTTTCTCCTCCCAGTCAACTTCTTAATTAAATGGGGCAAAATTAATTTAAGAAATCCTTTCCCTGTGACAATGCCAACCTCTCCAGCTGATTGTCTTGCTGCAAAAAAACTAACTGGACTATCAGGGAAGTTTGTCAACTTTTCTGTAACAACCCCACCAGCCCCCTCTGCCCACCAGCCCCCCTCACCAGCCCCATCTGTGGCCTGGCAGTGGGGGGGGGGGGGGGCGGCGGGGATAGTCTGGCCTGAAAAGGGGAGAGGGTCATATATCAGAAAATCTAGTAACAGTTTAAAAATACTATCTGACTATCCTGATGGAATAAAAAATAAGTTCTTCTTTTCAGTTTGCCCTCTCAAGTAGGCAACTTTTAGTTCCCATAATCTTCATTTGATACCAGTTTCTGAAATACTTTGATATCAGATTCTTTAATATTTCCTTTTTTTTTCCCCAAAGAAAATGTTTTAAATGTGAGACCACAATAAAGATGATCTGAGTTTTTTTCAACAGGGGTGGAGTAGTGAAAAGAAGACTAAATTTGGAGTCAGATATCCATGCCCTTCAACTTCTGGGCTTCAGTTATAACATCTCTGTTTTGGGATAATGAGGAACCTTTTGAGGCAGTTGTGAGAATTATTTGAAATGGTGGTGTGGATATTCTTTGAAAACTTTAAATCATGTTGTAGATGATTTTTTAAAATAATAAAAAAATTAAGTTCTAGTATATGTATGGTTGTAAAGTATCAAGTCCATGGGTACAAGTAAAGAGAATCAAACCTATGTCTTGGTTTCCACTGTTCTGTATCAGCTTCCTGGTGCCAAACCACAGGCATCTTTAGGACCCTCACGTCTGTCTTTAACTGCCTGGAACACCCTCACTGGAGAGGTCCTAGATTCTCAGCTCTTCTTAACTTCTTCTTCTTCTTTTTTTTTTTTTTAAAGATTTTATTTATTTATTTGAGAGAGAGAGAATGAGAGAGAGCACATGAGAGTGGGAGGGTCAGAGGGAGAAGCAGACTCCCTGCCAGGCAGGGAGCCCGATGCGGGATCGAGTCCGGGGACTCCAGGATCATGACCTGAGCCGAAGGCAGTCGCTTAACCAACTGAGCCACCCAGGCGCCCTAACTTCTTCTTTTAGATAATAATTACCTCTCTATAGACAATTTCTTGGCCCAAAATAGGTTCATCCAGTAGATCAGCTTTTTAGGAATCTTTGGTAACAAATGACAGAAACCCTATTCAAATGAGCTTCAGCAAAAGGTCAGGAATTACTTTCTCATGTAGCCTGCATCCCCCGCCCCCGCACCCCTCCCTGCACCGGGCCTAACCAATCTGTCCACACCTCTACGCTGCTTCCGTACAGGTCAGACACCCTCCTTGTAGTGACCCTGACGCGTTCCATCCAGACTTACAGCTCCTAGACTTGCAACCCCAGGTGAAAAAGAGTTTCTCACTCCCGGTAGTTACAAAGAATGTCCACATTTTCCTAACATGTGTCTCCTACCCAACTCTAAGCCAATTATTATGGCCAGGAAAAATAGAATGAAATGTGATGCTTTAGCTAGCCTGGAGTAGCAGCAAAGTATGCCCTGACAGGATTTTCTGTGAAAGGAAAATCAAGGTTCTATTTTCACAAGGGGTGGGGGGGAGTGGTGAACAACAAGCAGGCAAAAATAACACGCCAATAAATCTTTTTAAAGAAAAAGGTGGGGGGTGCCTGGGTGGCACAGTCAGTTGAGCACAGGACTCCTGATTTTGTCTCAGGTCGTGATCTCGTGGTTGTGGGATCCAGCCCCGTGTTAGGCTCTGTGCGCTCAGCTCAGAGTCTGCTTGGGTTTCTCTTTCCCTCTCCCTCTGCCCCTCCCCCCTGCTCTCTTTCTCTCTCAAAGATAGAGGAACCCAAAGGTTCCTCATTATCCCAAAACAGAGATGTTATAACTGAAGCCCAGAAGTTGAAGGGCATGGATTTGAGCCTAAGATATCTGACTCCAAATTTAGTCTTCTTTTCACTACTTCACCCCTGTTGAAAAAAACTCGGATCATCTTTATTGTGATCTCACATTTAAATAAAATAAATAAATCTTAAAAAAAAATAACAGATGCCACCACACTGGCTAACATATAAAGGAACCTGGGCCAGTGTATTGCCCTTTCCAGGATATTTAGCCTTTGGACTCCATGGAAGTGCATGGGTCTCCATAGGCAATTTCTGCCCCATTAGAGACAGACAGGGGAAGTGGTCTGAGGTCCATAAGCCCCGGTTTCCCCAGGTGTAGAGGTAGAAATACTTTGCCGACAAGAGTGGAAGGTATTCATTGTTATTCACTATGCCTTCTTATTCATCTTTATGTCTAACCACTAGCAGATGCTTGGTGCATGATTGGAGTCCATTACATGTTTGCCAAGTGAATGGATAAGTAAGTGAATATATCTTTATTGTAAGGATTTGAGATGTCTTGTAATAAATTTTTCAGGTCCTCTAGTGTTTCATTTACTTTAACTTTCATAAGGTTTTATGTTGATGTATTATGTCCCATGCTGAACATCTTTATGGTTATGTAATCTAATGTTCCAGAAAAATTAAAACATTAAAATAGTCCACCACTGAGAGACATGCAGTTGAAGGAAAAAAGTTCAAAGGTAACAACAATAAAACTCCCATGTTGAGAATAATATTATTTGATTTAGCCAATAGTGCTATGGTTTTGTTATTAATGTCATTGTTTTCAGTTTTAACTGTGCAGCATATTAATTTAACAAGAGTTTGTTGTAAAACACCAACATCAAATGTATGTTTGCTGCGAAGTACCACCTCTCTTAAATTGATTTGCTTTCTTAGTTTTCAAAATTGATATTAAATTAAGGAGAGATCACTTTTTTAACTTATTTTTTTTACTAATTTCAGAGGTAGAATTTAGTGATTCATCAGTTGCCTGTAACACCCAGCTCATTATGGCAAGTGCCCACCTTAATGCCCATCACCCAATTATCACTTCCCCCCATCCACTTCCCCTCCAGCAACCCTCACTTTGTTTCCTAGAGTTCAGTGTCTCTTAAGGTTTGCCTCACTTTTAATTTTCAGATTGCCTAAATACATCCTGTAGCAAGTTGACTGTATCGGTTATATATTGCTTCATAATAATCTATTCTAAAATTTAGTTGCTTAAAACAACAATAATTTATTTTGATCATAAATCTGCAATTTTGTCAGGGCTCAGCAGGGACAACTCATCTGCTCAAATGGGGGTCAGCTTGGGTAGCCTGACTGGGGGATGGTGGATGTACTTCCATGATAGCTCATTCACATGGCTGGCAAACTGGTGCTACCTATTAACTAGAAGGCTAGCCAAGACTATGGGACCAGGGACCTCAGTTCCTCTCATGTGGGTCTCTTTATGTGCTGTTTTGGCTTCCTTGTACTGTGGTTTTGGGGTCTCATATATAAGCATCCTGATAGACAGGAAGTCAAAGCCTGCTCTCTTTAAGACCTAGGTTTGAAACTACCATAGTACCTCTTTCTCTGAATTCTGTTAGTTAAGCAGTCATAAAGCTCCAGACTTATGGAGAGGAGATATAAACCTACCTTTCCATAGGAGTGGTGTCAAAGAATTTTATGACTATGTTTTATAAATGCCACAGTGATCTGAATGTTGACTCTTGCCCATATAAATAAAGCTTCACTGATACACTGAATTGTAATAATATAATTTGGTAAGACTATCAGAACTAGTTCAGCTTCTTAGAATATGAGACATCTCCCTTTGATTCAAGAAATCTGAATCTGGTTCTTGTTTTTGAATGAAACAATTCCCAAGATGCATACACTTCCCTTGGGACCTGTGTTAATTAACTCTCATAGATCAAGGTGGTCTTGATCACTGTACTCAGCTGGAATTTGGCTCATGGCTATAATACCATTTGCTGTAGATAACGTGAGAGCTCAGATTGCAGAAAGACTTCCAGCCAAGCGATGCCTACTCTTCTTATATGAGAAATAGCCCCTAACTTGGAACACTTCAGTTCTTGCCAGAAAATTGTTCAAAACAATTCAAACGTGAACTCTTTATGGTACCTGTTTGCTTGAGTTATTTGGGGTGTGGTTGGGTAAGCATAAAGTGAACACACAAACAGCTTCCTGAGAAAAAACAGTGGGACTATTCAGAACATTCCCAGGAAACATAACCCTTTTTGTAATGTTGGATCTCTTCCTGGGAAAAGACTTCAGGGTTCATATAATCTGTGTTTCACCTGCCAGGGAATTATGCTAAAGTCAGGAGTACCAAACAGACTAAGAATGGGACATGGGGGTAGGAGAGAATAGGGGTATATTTCTTTGTAACAACCAGAAAAGTTTAACATGTCTTCCTGGTATGTATATGTTTATCTACCAGGCAAAGGTGTGCAATGGATTTGGGAAATATTTTCTTGAGACCCAGTATGATCTAGGATATAATAGAAAGAAATGTGCCTTTTTATTTTACTTTTCTTGCTATTTCTCTACTGCGAAGATTCCCTCTAGGGCCTTCCTCATGTTGACAGAAGGCAGTTCTGGTTACTGTGTTTGGTTAGCACCTGGTAGCCAGATCCTGGAAATAGTGTGGTCCTAGTGGGGGCTGAAGGGGGCTGAAGAACAGTGTGACTATTGTCACTGGCCTTTGTCTACTCCAAGATTTATACAACTAGGGAGGAGTGAAATCCTGGAGACTTGTTTCACAAATGGAACCTTTCATTTGTCAAAAAGATATGTTATTCTGAACACTGAGTAGGTAAAGTTTTCTACATATATACAGGAAAGCACTACTCAGTATGTACAAATTGCCACCCCCCAAATTTGGCCAAGATCAGATAATACAGGTTTTGATTTCTTATCTACCCTTTTCTCATGGTTTGACATTCCCCTGGGATGTTCTATTCTTTGAGCACAAATTTATGCCAACATTTCTAGAAAAAAACCTGTTTGCTCCCTTGTGTGATGGTTGTGGAATGTCAGAGCCTCTGAAAAGGTAGAACACAACTTTTTTATAGTTCTTTCAAGAAACATCCACAGCCAGTTTGTCAAGGGAACTGGAAAGAAATATAGGTTAAGACTATTGTTAATTGGTTTTTAATTAATAAGTCAGAAAAGCCTATAATGATGAGTAACTAGTTCTTAGAGTCATACCACATTTATTCAAAAACAAGAAGCAAATATTCTTATTACCTTTGAAACATATTGTCCCTGTATCTTCAAACTTGAATATACTTTGAATATACCTCCAAAGATTTCTTATATAAATGAATTTATTGTATCTGCTTTTAACCTTATACATTTCTTGTGCTAATATATTTCTGTTTTAATCTGCTATTATTATTTTAAATATCAGATTTATTTCATTACTGTTTTGCAAGTTATCCCTGTAATATGCCCTATGACACCTGTTGGCTTGGTCACTGGGTTTTCTTCTTCACTATGTTAAGGTGGACACGTAAGACCCAGAAGTTGCATCTTCAGGTTAGTTGGTCAATCTTTTCAGACAGAAGGGGACATTTCTCAATGGGACATAAATTTCTACATTTTTTTTTGCTTCACTGCTTGTTTCAAATATCTGTCCTATGCTTTAAGGCTTTAGATTTTTTTTTTTTCAATTTTCTCTAGAAGACCACTCCTTACTTTATTTTCCAAATCTTCTTTTTCATTTTATCTAGAACATTGGATGAGTGTTCTGTCTTCTTCATGGCTAGTCTCTCCATGCCCTTCTCTTTCTTTGGTTTATCCTGGTTGTCTTCCATATACTTTTATTGCCTTCTTAAACTGGGTGGTCCAGGCCTAACTCTTTATGAATCCTGAGTTGATGCCTTCTGTGTCTTTCTTATAGCAAGGAGGTGTAGAATGATGAGTAAGTAGCCTGTAGACATGGGATGGGATTGGGGATGACAGATTTATATTTATTAAGAAATTGGCTGACAGGATCGCAGGTAGGGGGGGCCTGCTAGATTACATCACAGGTGTTATGTATCAGATAAATGTGAATTCTTTCAAGGAAATTTGCTTGTAATGTCTATAGAAAGGGGGCTGCTGAAGTAAAGGGCCCGATGATGAAAATGCTAGATGAATACCTAGAGAGGATAAAAGAAAAGGACTGTATTCCATGGTTATAAAAATCTAGAGGGGAAAAGACTAGTCATCAGAGAAAGAACTTGAACTAGGGTGGAGGTCAAGGGTGAGGTGAGGTGATAGTGTTCTGATCATAAAACTTGGAAGATGGAGCAAATTGGTACTAGTGATACAGAAAGGGATTGACACTAGACTCACACAAAGGAGAGTGTATCTGGAGTCCCACAGAAAAGAGTATCTCTAGAATGGGAGCAAGAGGGAGGTTGAAACTGGAGAAAGTCAGGCTTGGGAGTATGCTCTGTAGACTCAGCAACCAGCTGCATACTTATAATTTAAGCCTCCGGGTAAAGTTCATCACCTGAAATAACAAGGCCTCTAAAAGAAAGTGAAGTAACGATGTAAAAGAGTTGACGTTTGAAGTTAAGTTTTAAGCCCTGACCATGCTCTTAACAGCTGCGTAGTCTGCAGAAAAGGGAATTTGGGAGCTCAGTGTTTCAAGGGGCCCTAGGCACATATTGTTCATTATTCTTTCATTTCTTCATTTTGCTGCATTCTCTGCCCTGAATCACCTGTAATAATTAGAGGAATTCTTGCATTTTTCTTCTGTCTCCCACTTGTTAGGAGTGGGAACATTGTAAAGATTAAATGACATACAGTATTTAGAAGTGCTATGTGAGCAGAGGGGCACAAAAGCTGAATATGCCCTATCTCAATTGGGATTGGTTTTCTAGGATGTCCTAATGCCCTGAGTTCTCACTCTTTGGTTATAGTAAGACAAAGTAAACCCTGAGGGTAACATCATTTTTGGTTGATATATTTTTCCACAAACATTTCCTGAGCCTGCATGAGGCATTTGGACCTGGGTTAAGTAATGGAGCTACAAGATGAAGACCTGAGCACATCTGCAGGGGAGACGGGTAGAAGTCAATGCAATTTGCAGGCTTTCTTTAGGAAAAAAATAGATTATGTTACAAATAGAAATTTAAGCATAAAAGAGAAATTTTATTCAGAGTAAGAAAACAAATTCCAACAAATTCCAAATTTTAAAAATCTGCCAAATACCTCAAGTATCATACAATCTGGGGGGGGGGGGGCGGTGCAGAACCAACAGAGTATTTTTGTTCACTAACTTCATAACAAATTTCTAGTACATTTTCCCCTGTATGTTTTGGCTATATGCTCTTTGATTGCCTCTTCATATGACAATAATTTTTATAACCATTTTTCATAGAGAGACAGAAATGTAATTCAGTCTTTAGCATAGTTCCTTGAACTTTGTTTTTTTATTACTGATAATTTTGATTAGGTGCGATTGAAGACTGAATCATTCACTTACAATTTTATATATTTAAAAATCGGGAGAAAGTTTGGTACATCTCAAACCTTGTTTCACCTGCCCTCATAGTCCCAGTGCCCAGTGTGGCAAGCTGTTCTTACTGTGATGCAGAAGCTTCTGGCCTCCTTGCTTCTGAGTGTCATGGTGCAGGGTGGTGAGTCAGCCCTGTGGGCAGTAGGAGTATTCCTGGAAACCATTCCTATACCAGGACAGCTAGTGTCACTTGACTGTACATATAAGTGTTTATGAACCATATAAATACATCTGATGAAATTCAAATAAATGTCTCTCTAACTCAACTCTCTGACCTGGATCCCCTAAATCCCCTTAGCTGCTGCAAACTACTAAAACATGCAAAGTAAGTGGGGGCAGTCGGAGTGGCAAGAGACAGTTAACTTATTACAATGAAAATAGATTATATCAGCAAATTTACAAGGACGTATGTCCTCATGAACACATGAGGCCCAGGGCCTTTGCAAATAAAGTGCCCTGATGCTTAAGTTTTATTAACTTCCATGTAAATCCACCTCTGAGGAGGCAGGCAGCTAATTTGAGTAGGCGAACAAAGACTTCATGGTGGTATCAAACTTGGAGCTGAGTCTTGAAAGATAAGAAGACCTTTTTCAGGTCAGTGGGAATGGCCAGGCCTAGTAGGAGGTGCCAGTAAAAGAGACAAAGAGATGGTGGAAACAGTGAAAGAAGGAAAATCAGGTGAGAATGGTACATTTGGAGAGTTTTAGAGAAAATTTCAATAAGGAATGGTTAAATGCTATATTGGGTCCAGGAGGACAAGAACAGGAAGGAGTCTACTGGATACGGCAATTAGAAACCATGTGGTGACCTTTGCCACAGAAGTCTTAATGATGTGGTGGGATTCAAGGCCTAATTTCAATGGGCTGAGAAGTGAATAGATAATGAGGAAGCAGACATCTTGATTCTATTCCTTTAAGAAGTGTTCCTGAGAAGAGAAGAAGAGACCATGTGTAGTTACAAGAAAATTTAGAGGTGAGGGAATCTTCATTTGTATTATTTTTTTAATTAAAGAAGATTGTGACCAAGCATGTTAAAAATGTCATGTGGGGCAGGGGTGCCTGGGTGGCCTAGTCAGCTGTGTTGGACTCTTTTTAAAAAAATATTTAAATTCAATTAATTAACATACAGTGTATGATTAGTTTTAGAGGTAGAGTTCAGTGATTCCTCAGTCTTAGATAATGTCTAGTGCTCATCACATCCCATGCCCTCCTAATGTCCATCACCCAGTTACCCCATCCCCTTATTCCCCTCCCCTCCAGCAACCCTCAGTTTGTTTCCTATGATTATGAGTCTCTTATGGCTTGTCTCCCTCTCTGATTTCATCTTGTTTTATTTTTCCCTCCCTTCCCCTATGATCCTCTGTTTGTTTCTTAAATTCCACATAAGAGTGAGAGCATATGATAATTGTCTTTCTCTGATTGACTTATTTCGCTTAGCACAATACCCTCTAGTTCTATCCACATCATTGCAAATGGCAAGATGTCATTTTTTTGATGGCTGAGTGGTATTCCAATGTATATATATACCACATCTTCTTTATCCATTCATCTTTCGATGGACATCTGGGCTCTTTCCATAGTTTGGCTATTGTGCGGTTGTGTCAGACTCTTGATTTCAGCTCAGGTCATGGTCTCAGGGTCATGAGATCAAGCCCCATGTCGGGCTCTGAGCTGGGCGTGGAACCTGTTTAAGATTCTCTGTCTCCCTCTGCCCACTCCCCCCACCACACACTCTCTCTCTCTTTCTCTCTAAAAACAAACAAACAAAAAAACCCCAAAAAAGTCATGTATGGCAATTGGTAAGTAGAGAGTATTTTCCCTGGTCTGAGCAGAGGGCATGTGGTCTCCATCTGTTCATAATTTCACCCACCCGCTTCTCAGAATGACAAAATTCACTAGAATAACTTACCAACATTAACCAACTGAGCAAGTGGGCAAATAGGCAAGTCCTTGGAGGAGTCTGTATGTTCTCACCTCAGCATTCCAGGCAGTAACCCACACCTCAGCCCTGACTTACCATGCCACATATCGAAGGTGCTACTGTTCATATTCTGTTTTCCTCAGCTCTCCCATTGTCTGATCTCGCCCTGCACCCTAGTCCTCTGTCTCTGTCTCTCCCTCCACACCCCTCCTTTTGGTAATATGAAATATTTCCCATGCTATTACTGTTCTTCAAAGATATAGCTTTGAGAGGCTGCATAGTGTTCTGTAGCATGGATTAACCATTACTTATTCTAAATCTCTTGTTGGACATTCGGTTTGTTTCAAGATGGTTGCTCAGTTATCTAAATTTCTGTGAACAGTAGCTACTTACTTTCTGAGGATAAATTTCAAAAAATTTCAAGAAATGGAATCTCTTGTACAAAGATATGCATGTTTTTATGGCTTTTGATACATATTGCCAAAATTCTTTCCTGGCTTCTCAAATGTTTGATGATAATGAAGCACTGAGAGACTATAAGCATTTGCATTTGGTGAAACATAGTAATATGGAAAAGCTGAAGCAGTCATGTGACACATTTGGGTAAAAACTGGAGTTTTGATTGCTTTTGCTCATATTTTGAATTTACTCAGTAATGGAGAACTGACTTCCACATTTTCCACTTATTGTGAAAATTTATTAAGATTGAATTAAATTGTTTCAGACTTGCCATTGGATTTCTCTGGTTCTCAGACTGTGGTTACTGCCCTGACTGGTCAGCCTGGGGTGAAAAACACTTCCTGGCAGTCAGCAGGCACATTATGCTGGGCTCTAGAAACATGAGAAGCAACATGAGGAAGGCTTTGTCCATGAAATAAACAAACTGGGATGGTAGATGCATAAGGGGCTGCCAGCCCAGAACAATAAACCTAACCTCAGGGAGAGGCTGAAAGACCTACCTCCTGCTTAGCACTCCCAGGAGGTCCTGAATCCTGGCCCCCTCCTTCCTGATCATCCCCTGGTCCCCAAGTTCTAGGATCTTGCTGAATAGCCTGAGGACAAATGAGAAGCTACAAACAGATCCTTCCAGAGGCTTCCTCTCAGAAGTTTTTGCCAAATTTCTGGGAATTTGTAATAAGCTTGGGCCACAGAAAGCCTGGGTGATCCATGAATACAAATATATCACTAGGGGAAATCCAGCTATATTTTTTAACAAAAGCTCCTTTTAAAAATGTCTTGGTTTTCAAAATGCTGCCTTTTCAAATGCTGCCTTTTCCAAATTACACTTATATAGTGGCATCAAACAAGAAAGCTCTTTGATAAAATTCTGCCTTTTTCTGGAAGAATGGAGTTGAGAAAGATGTGGGTGGGAACCACGTTTGGTCATAGCTTCTTAGCTACTGAACTCTGATCATTCCAGGGAGAAGGGCAAGACCATTATGCCACCAATTAACGGCCTCAAACTGAAACTTGCTAATAAGTCATGTCTCGTCTACTCCATTAATGATCAGTAAATGATTGGAAGCCTGGCCAAGAGGCCCAGAGATCAGGACAGAGTATTAAGTAACAGCTGACACTCTCAACTAAAAATAGTGCTTTGGATTTAAATGAATGACTCAGACTTGATTTCCTATTCTTGCCTCAGATAATACTGTACATGGGAGGAATCTTTTAAAATGTTTTTCTTTTATGTGAAAGAAGGGTTTTATTGCAACCATCTGGGCAGTGAGCTCAGACTCAGCTCTGTGGGAGATTGGTGCACCCAAACTTCCACTTCCAAGGCCCCGGGGCCACTTGGCACTGTTGGCCTCCTAAGCACATCTGTGCACTCAACTCTTCAATCCAGGTCACCAAAGAACAAGAGGATGGTTCAGGAAGTTATGTTAGCTTTATATCATTTCCAGAAACTTCTCCCTTTGTACTCTTCCCATAATTCTCCCCCTTCATAAGATGGAGCAGTTAAAGGGTAACTAGTCAATGATGAATGACACAAGCTAAACAACCCTGGACACTCCTCAGCAGAGATAGTAAACAGAAGAACCAAATGTATTTTCCAGCATATGTCATATGCATAATGAACTTATGCATATGTTGGCGAAATCAACCAGATAATTTTTAATAAAGTCTATAATAAAACATACATTTGTTGTTCATTGCAGTTGAATATTTTTTCATCGAATTTGCTTATTAGTATTGGCTAATCAGGATTGCTTGATGTGCTTTTCCTAATTTCAATCAGTATCACTATTTGTCAGGCCAATGAAGAATGTTTAAGCTACGCATTCTCAAGGTTTCTGCCACTATCAGACGTTTACCCCTTGAGTTTCTGTTTTATGTGCAAGCTTCTCCTCCCCTCAGATATTTTCCCACCCCACAGCCAATCACCAGATCCCATTATATTGAGGAAACATACTATTTGTCTACACTCCCTGCCAGGCTTTTGGTGTCTTAGGTATCTCCTACCCATGAGAGCAGAAAATAGAGCCTGGGGAAAATTATGTGAGCCAGCTTTCTACAGGGATTGCAGGCCAACAATGTCTGTTCTGAACCCAATTACCAGTTCCAGGTGGGAAGGCACAGGAAAGGGACACCACACTGAGAAATCTACTGGAGTAGAAGCTGAGTAGAACAATGTGTGATGAGATTAAGAGTTTAGACCATGAGGCTTCAGGAGAATTTACTGGGCCCAGGAGTCACAGCAGCTTTACCTCAGCGTCATGGGCCTCAGGCATAGGTGTGGGAGGGGCACATAAAGAGTGGCCACAAAGCAGGCACAGCTGTTGGAGACACTAGAATTTAGAATGAGAGCCCCTAACAAAATTTTACTGAGTTTCCAACCTACAGACCCTAGTCTAAATAAACTGGATTCTTCACGCAGATGTGCAAGGAGTGTGGTAGGTCTGCGGACTTTAGGATATATTAGTAGCATCAATAACTCCACCCGTTCCTGGTCTCACCATTAGGCTGAGGTCAGCAGGCCAGTGAGCTGTGTAAAGGCTTCTTGAGGTCCAGAGGTCCTTTGTATGGTGACTGGGAGCTCCATAGGAAGGGAACAAAACCCTTTGGCCTTCTTTGTGAACCTTGTTCTCTGCTCTCACTCTCACCCAGGACATCTGTCATCAGACTCTTCCAGCTCCTGAGCCCCAATGTTAAGACCTACAGGAACCCCTCAAGCATGTCTGCTGAGTGGCCTGTCTCTGCAAGTGAGGCTATTGCTTGCCTATTAGGGTTTGGGGCCACTCTTGCCCTATCTAGCCTTACCAGCCCTGAATGAAGACCCTGCTGCTGACACCACCTTGTTCCAATGTCATTTGTGAATCTTTGCCAACATTACAGAGCCAAAGCTTGAGCCATGTGTAGCAAGCACAGCCCCTCCCTGGAGGCTGTCCCCTCCTCCCCAAAGGAAGAAGAGTGGACAGTTGTGCAAACAGGAATGGGGACCATATTATGTGCCCCAGGAAGGGCACACCCCTAAGAAAGAGAAATGGCACTCTCTTATTATATGGAACAGCTGTGATTCAACTGTCTTTCTCCATCTGACTAAAGGCAGGTGTAAGGGCTTCTCAGAGGGAAGGGAGAAGGA
Organism: Mirounga angustirostris; assembly: GCF_029215605.1. Taxonomy (NCBI): domain Eukaryota; kingdom Metazoa; phylum Chordata; class Mammalia; order Carnivora; family Phocidae; genus Mirounga; species Mirounga angustirostris. The sequence goes on from NW_026991711.1 coordinate 53,955,525, forward strand.
AGGGAAGGAAGCAGGGAGAGAATGGGGCAACAGGCAGAGCAGGGAATAACCCCTCATCTTGTTATTGTAGGAGTATCACAGAAAATGACAATGCCTGGAAAAATTATATATATATATTATAAACTTTCAAATGATTCCAATCATTTAAAATCTAAAATCTGTCATGTGACAGAAGCAAAGGAAGTTGATGCGATCAAAGAGGAAGAGATGGTGAGGGAGCAGAGGAGGATGAGAAAAGAGCATCGGGAAAACCCAACTCTGAGGGGATCAGCTGAAGACAAAGACCCTGGAAGAGGAAGCAAAGGAAGGAACTGAAGAGAGCATTTATGGAGGTCAAAGGGGGAATGTGGTAACAGGGCTTACAAACCCAAGATGGCAGAGGTCTATTAGCTCTCTGGCTTCATCCCCTCAGACCCTCCCCTCAGCTGTCTCCAGTGTGCTAGCCTCCTTGCCAGTCCTTGAACACTCAGACATACCTCACCTTAGGGCCACAGGGCTGGCTATCCCCTCTGCCTGAAACACGCTCCCTTAGATGGCCACATGGCTTCCTCTCTCACGTCCTTCCAGTCTGCTAAATTGTCACCTTCTCAGTGATCTCTACTTGACCACTCTTTGAACACTGAAGCCTCCCAATACCTGCACTTCCCTGACTGCCTTACCCTGCTCTACCTTCCCTTTTTTTCTTTAGGACTATTTAATATAGCAAATAATTTACTTGCTAATTTGTCTATGTAATAATAATAATTTGTTATTTATGTTTTTGATGTCTGCCCCCACAGTCTAATAAAACATAACCTTCACAAGGGCAGGAATCTTTGTTTTATTAACCTATCCGAAGTATCTGGAACAGTGCTTGGTATAAAGAAATACTCAGGGACTATCTGTTGAAGAAATGAATAAGCAGTGTTGGACAATGCTGGGAAGGCAAGGAGAATGGGACAAGGAGAATGGGAAAGGCTACAAGACTGATATTTTTAGGAGTCCTTGGCAGCCCTAGTGAGAGTAGTTTCAGCAGAGTAATTGGGAGCTGGGTAAGTGGGACAGGGTAGTAGAAATGGAAGAAGCAAGAATCATAGAGCAAATTAGTATTTGGGCATAATATTTAAAACTCCAGAACTGTAAGTAACTATTAGCTCTTTCTGATGCTGGTATTAAAAGACAAATCTAAGGCACACACTTGGTTGGAAATCACAACGGGCTGGCGTGTGTTTAGTTGCAGTTTAGAGGGTGGGATGTGACCTGCAGTGTATTCAAATCCATGCGATAATGAGCTGTTCTATAAGGGATGTACACAGAGTGTTCAGGATGACCTATTTTAAGACAATCCACTTTTTGCAAAATCCAAACCTACACATCACATGCGTTAAGGGTGATGGATTTCAGACAGAGATAAGAGAGGAAGGGGAAGCAGGAAATGAGGAATGCAGCTAAGACTCCACAGAAAGCACAGGAAGAAGATTGTAGGGAGAAGACACCCCCCACTGAGGGAAGGCGACAGTCTGGGCCTGCCCCAGAGAAAAAAACCCTGTCCAAGAGGCCGCAGGGGAGGAGAAGGCACAGGGAGGAGGCCATTCTCGGAAGTTAAGACAGCCAGAGGAGAACAACAAGCTCAATTATAGAAAGATCTGCAGGAAGAGGATCTGCTGGAGGAGGGAGTATTTGGAATTTGAGACAGTGAATAAGCCAGAAATTAAGGAGTCAAAGAGGATAGGGAAAGAGAAAACCCTGAGGGCAGCCAAAGGAGGAGTTAAAGCCATTTCAAGAACATGCTCTAAGAATAGGAGAATATGCAAGGCCACAGAGAGAGCTAAAAGAGGAACTTGAGAAATAAAACAAAACAAAAATAAATAAAAGGAAGGGAGTAGAAAATCTGAGTACCTTTTGTAAGAGAAACTGGAAAGTGTTGAAGTGTGTGTGGAATTTGTTTGATGATGGGTCATTAATTCATTCTGGTGTGCCATGCATTTGCATATGTAACATAAATACCTTGTGAGGGTCAAATGAAGAGAGGTGGCACCTAGGAGGGGGAAAAGGATGTCCAAGTTAGTGTTTGAGCATGGAGAACCTGGAAAGTAGGCTCTCTAGAGCCCATTCATCACCTGGTGGACATTGGAGCCTTCTGGGAAAAATTCACAACAGTTTTCCTATCTGGGATATAAAGCTTGAGTACCAGGGCTAAACCAGCTTACTGTTTATATTAGTGAAAAACCATCTCCTCTGATTGACATCAGGCGTAGGTAGCACTTCAGCAATTGTGGGGCTGGCCCCCCTGCCTTAGGCCTTGGCAGGCTTTTCTTAACAATGATCACACAAGAATAATAGTTAACATTTATTGTGGGTTCCGTGTCATGCACTGTGCTAAGCTCTTTATAGATAGTAGATCTATTTGCAGATTCCATGTTTGCCTGCTCACTAAAATTTATTTGTGACTCCAAAATCACAGGCTTTTGTGGTCGGTCTTTTGTGGTCATTCATAGAGAAGTACAGAGAAAAATTTGAGTGCCCTGGCATGCATGTGTGTTCCTAGCTGAGGTCAAATTGGGTAAAGCTATCATACTGTAAGAAAGTATCCTTTTGCTGTCTATCTAGTGCCATGTTTTCACATTTTTTGTGTGTGCTTTTCGTTGGTGATTTTGCTGTTTGCAATGGCCCCCAAGTGTAATGCCAAAGTGCTGTCTGGTGTTCCTCAGCATCAGAAGGCTGCGATCTGCCTTAGAGAAATATAGGTATGTTAGATACGCTTCATTCAGGCATGATTTATGGTCCTGTTGGCCATGAGTTTAATGTTAAGGAATCAATAATATATATGAAATAAGGTATCTTTAAATAGAAACACACATAAAACAAGGTTATGAATTGTTCAGTTGACAAAAATGTGACCAGAGGCTCACAGGAACCTAACTTAGGGGCAGTGGCTCAGTATTTGCTATTTAAATAAATGTTTGTGGGTGACTTTATATAAGAGAATTACCACAGATAATAAGAATTGATTGGATATTACTTCACTTATAGTCATAGTTCCAGAAAGCAATGCTATAGAGGCCATATTTTACAAAAATTCAGGTCTAGAAGAATTGTAGTCCCAGAAATACTGTGTTCAAAGCCGTAATACTGTGTTCAAAGCCATAATACTGGCAAGGAAGTAGAACCCAGCTCTGCCTCTATCTCCAACTCGTGGAAATTGTGCTACTCTTGTGTGAAGGTGGAAGCTGAGGGAAGTGTGGATTTTCTACACAATGTAGGGATGATTTTATTCATGAACAAACATGAACCAACCCAGGAGTCTCCTAGAAATTGTTTAATGGGAATTTAAAAGAACTGGAATTTCTGAAATCACAAGTAGATGGAGAACCAGGAAATTATTATTTGTTATTGTTACCATGACCTTAGTTTATATTCCTGAAATTTATAGCCTGGGGAAACTGGAGGCTACACTTTGAAGAGAGTGAAACACTATAGAAATATGTGGTATGTTAGGAAAACACCGAGCTGGAAGCAGGAAGTTCTAGTCCTAGTTCTAATTCTGCCAGGAACTTGCTGTGGGGCTTCAGGAAAGTCCTCTTCGTAGCCCTACATCTTTGCTGCTTCACCAGCAAAATGAAAATGTTGGTGGACGATTCCCTCTGCTTTTAGTTCTTATGATATGAAAACTACATAGCCCTGGATGGCTTTTAGCTAGATGACTGTAAGTCCTATTTTGCCTGGAATAGGCTTGGTTTATTCCTTTGTCCTGGTATATTATTTATTTATTTTTTGCTTGCCTTATTTTAATTTTTTTATTTTTATTTTATTTTATTATGTTATGTTAATCACCATACATTACATCATTAGTTTTTGATATAGTGTTCCATGATTCATTGTTTGCGTATAACACCCAGTGTTCCATTCAATACGTGCCCTCTTTAATACCCATCACCAAGCTAACCCCCTCCCCCCGCCCCCCTCCCCTCTAGAACCCTCAGTTTGTTTCTCAGAGTCCATAGACTCTCATGGTTCATCTCCCCCTCTGATTCCCATCCCCTTCATTTTTCCCTTCCTGCTATCTTCTTTTTTTTTTTTTTTTTTAACATATAATGTATTATTTGTTTCAGAGGTACAGGTCTGTGATTCAACAGTCTTACACAATTCACAGCACTCACCACAGCACATACCATCCCCAATGCCTATCACCCAGCCACCCCATCCCACCCACCCCCCACCACTCCAGCAACCCTCAGTTTGTTTCCTGAGATTAAGATTCTTCATATCAGTGAGATCATATGATACATGTCTTTCTCTGATTGACTTATTTCACTTAGCATAATACCCTCTAGTTCCATCCATGTCATTGCAAATGGCAAGATTTCTTTTTTTTTTGATGGCTGCATAATATTCCATTGTATATATATACCACTTCTTTTTTTCTTTTTTTAAAGATTTTATTTATTTATTTGACAGAGACAGAGACAGCGAGAGCAGGAACACAAGCAGGGGGAGTGGGAGAGGGAGAAGCAGGCTTCCCGCTGAGCTGGGAGCCTGATGTGGGACTCGATCCCAGGACCCTGGGATCATGACCTGAGCCGAAGGCACGTCGCTTAACCAACTGAGCCACCCAGGCGCCCCTATACCACATCTTCTTTATCCATCTGTTGATGGACATCTTGGCTCTTTCCATAGTTTGGCTATTGTGGACATTGCTGCTATAAACATTGGGGTGCATGTACCTCTTTGGATCACTACATTTGTATCTTTGGGGTAAATACCCAGTAGTGCAATTTCTGGGTCATAGGGTAGCTCTATTTTCAACTTTCTGAGGAACCTCCATACTGTTTTCCAGAGTGGCTGCACCAGCTTGCATGCCCACCAACAGTGTAGGAGGGTTCCCCTTTCCCCACATCCTCACCAACATCTGTCGTTTCCTGACTTGTTAATTTTAGCCATTCTGTCCTGGTATATTATTAATAGCATCTTTCACTCTTCAAAGTGTGCCAATTTGGACAATAAATTATATAATTGTCTTGTGCTTAACGAGTATTTGTTCCTTGTGTGTTTTCTTGGCTAGGTCAGATACAAGAAAGTCCCTGCCCTTGCCTTGGTAGAGACCAGCTGGGGTTACTTCATGCAGACACAATGGCTTCTTGGTATCTGGTTGTTGACTTACTTGGCTTCCACTTGCTGCCAGGTTCCTGGTCCATCTAACCTGGTTCTTGCCTCACACCTTGGGTCTTTAATATGAAGACCCTGCTGCCTAAGCCAGGAAAAATTGTTTTGCTTTTTGCCTCCCCGCCCCCCTCAATTGTATCAGCTGAACTGTGGAAAGGAAGTTTTTAATATGAAGAAAAAAGTAATTTGATATAGTACTGCCAATGTGGTATGTTAGGAAAACACCGAGCTGGAAGCAGGAAGTTCTAGTCCTAGTTCTAATTCTGCCAGGAACTTGCTGTGGGCCAATTCAAGGCCATAGTATGTCACAATACAGTCATTCCTTATCCTATTGGATTTGGTGCCTTTTTAAAAAATCAAGTCACTTGGGGCGCCTGGGTGGCTCAGTCGGTTAAGCGACTGCCTTCGGCTCAGGTCATGATCCTGGAGTCCCGGGATTGAGTCCCACATCGGGCTCCCTGCTCAGCGGGGGGTCTGCTTCTCCCTCTGACCCTCTTCCCTCTTGTGCTCTCTGTCTCTCATTGTCTCTCTCAAATAAATAAATAAAATCTTAAAAAAAAAAATCAAGTCACTTACAGTTGTAATATAATTATATGAATGTTGATTGAGTATAACACAAATTAATTAAAAATAATAGAACTAAAAAACCTAGATTGAGAAGGAAAAGGTTGAAACAAAAACTTCTGAAAGTCTTTTGAGTCTTTCTAAATGTACTATTTCATCTTCTTGTTCTAACATAGGAAAATTGCCTGAGTCACAATGCAAAAACAAAATTAAATCTTCACTTTTAAATAAAACATTATATTCTCCTTTACCCATACAAATTCTATAGAAATAAAGCATAAAAAATAAAGTAAAATAATTATACCTTATTCTTTTTAGTGGGTTAAAATGCACTATGGAATTTTATTATAGGTACTATTAATTTGCTTAACAGCATTTCTTCCCACATAGTGAAATACAAACTTTAGTGTAGGCCATATTAAATAATGCTAAATAATCCTAAACTTTCTCAATGTAGTTTGGAAAATTATATGATCGATTATTCTAATTCTTTAATCTGTGTTTCTGGTTCAAACTCTCCTTTTCTAACTTTCTGGGTAACTTTCAGCTATTCAACCCAGAAAATGGAATATGTTATTGATTAAACAAACATCACCAAACTGGTATATTAATAAAAACACTGTGTTTTCATGCCACTCACGGGTTAGAAATAAACAATTTCTCAGTAGCAATTGCTTATTTTCTGAAAAGACCTATCATTCAGAAAGAAGCATTAGAGAGAACTTGAACTGGCTGCAAACCCAATCAACTAACTTGTGTCTGCTATTACAATCTTTTGGGACAATGTCGAGATGGGTTACTGGCTAAAAGATCATATTCCTTGGAACTTGCCAGCCAGAAACTTAAATGGAAGTCTGTGCCCTCGATGCTCTGAAACAAAGATGTCGAAGTAGCCCCATACCCTGCCACAGTGCTTTTCAGGTCAGGAAATGGCCTGAGGAAGGCCCAAGGCCTGGCAGGGGCTCTGCTGGTCTACGCCCTAAAAAGGAAGAAACCACCAGCAGCTTTTATCAGGTTCAGTTCAGAGTTTAAAATATCATTCCCCTGTCTTTGCCCAAAAGGGGCAATCTAATCTTATGAGCAAACAGTGAAAGGCATTTTGTATTAAAAAAAAAACACACACACAACAAAACCCTGTTTGTTGTTGGTTTCAGTATAAATGTTTCACAATTATCTTAATTTGAAATGCTATATGTTGTTAGGACATTTTTACTTTGTTTCTGAGACATAAGTAAAAATCTTTTATGATGTTGGGCATTTATGCTTGATCTGTTTTCTGTTAATAATCTCATTTGATTATGAAAAACAAAAGAAAATAAATGTTGTTTCTGCCTCGTGTCTGGTTCAAGATATTTGACTTTTAAATGTTGGCCTAAAGAGAAGAGAATGCAGTTGCTATTTGCTGAGCCTGAAACTATGGAATTTGCTATATGTTTTCTGAACTCATTGGTACTGCTGCCTACTTGTTGTTATCCATTCTCCTTTCCAAGCCACTTCTCATTCTTTGAAAATTTCACCAGCCTATACCTCATTTTGGGCACAATGATGTGCATTGTTTCCTCTTTCTCTTTTATCCAACATTTTGGGTAAAATAAAATTTACATAGAACCAGTTCACATCTCGAACCATTGGCAAAGATTGACTGGTCCAAGCCCAGAGATACAGACCATGTTTAAGACCAAGACAAAAAAATCGAGGTAGGTGCAAACCCAGGCTCAGAGCCAAGAAGGCCACCCATAGGCTTGATGTGATGAGGTAAGTTGTGAGTTACACCCCACAGACTCTGCTCTAAGGTCAGGGATGTGTTTTTCATCCTGTCTTGGATTTTCTACTATGAGCAAGTGTCTTTGAGCCCACCTCAGGTGAGTACTCCTAGTGGGAGTAGGGGGCCAGAGGTGTTCTCTGCCACTGACTGGAATAGAACAGGTCCTAGGAATCTTTGAGAGTTTTTGCCCTCATAACTTTTATTTTCTCATGGTTAGAAACATGTAAGTAATTCTGTTTAATGGAAATTAGGAAAGAAAAAAAAAGGTGAGTAGGAAGTGTTTTATACCAGGTGTGGACCGTAATATTCACATAATTGTGAGAAGATGCTAGGAACTGAGAATACCCTGTACAAGGGAAAAATAAAAGCGAGTCCTCTAAAACATTCCTTCCTGTTGGACCCAAATATATTTAAAGTAACAAAAATAAGAAGAGTGCCTTTTTGGAATCACAAAATTGACAGATTAATCAAAAAATGGATTCTGTGCTTACTGTAAGGTGTTGTTAAATGGAGTGGGGGAGGGAGGAATGGGGAGAGAATTCATTGAATGAGTTTGGGGAGTGGACAAGATAATTTTCCTGACTGGAAGGAAATTATCAAGGTGAGAGGCTTGGGGGAGAAGGGGAAGAAACATATTTTGACCAGGGTTTTTCTTCTTCCTCTATGATCTGGCCTTGAAAAGACAGATCATAGAGTAGGAGAGAGAGGGAGAGAGATGGATAAATAGCTCTCTTTCAGAAAAGGTGAAAAATGGCAAATAGGGGGAAAAAAATGAAACCTGCAATAGCTTTCTAGTAGGAGGACAGAAGGGGAGACAGTAGAGAGAATTTCATCCCCAGCTACTGGAGGTCCCAAGACAGGATCAGGATCTGGGATATGATCATGATTAGCAAGTGTGTGATGAATCAGAGGGGCCCAGGAGGGGAAAGGAAAGGAGACTTGGTCTTCTTGCAATAAGGGATGACTGATCATCATTGAAATGTAATAAAGAGATTACGTTATATTTAAGGGTATGCCTTGAAATTTTATTCTGTATTATATTGTGCCTTATATTTGTGAAATAATTTAATATAAAAATGAAATTGCTTTCTATAATGTATTTTTTTTATTTTAAAAAGCATTAACTAGCTGTTTTTCTTCTTCTACCAGTTTTTCCTAATTAAGGAAAGCCTATTTGCAAACCCTGTCTCCCGGGAGGAGACATCAGTTTTTATGTGGTGGCATGCACTATAATCTCAGATTGAGTGCACAAATAATCAGCCTCCATAAGACTGGCCTTCAACATCTATATCTATTAAGTGATGGCAAATGTTAAACCTTAGGAAAAACAAATACCCACTTGCATCATCATAAGGGAAAGAATACAAGCTTTGGAGTGAGAGAGATCTGGGCTCAAATCCCACCTACAGAGTAACCACCTGTGTCCTTGTAACCTCTACAAGCTTAGTTTACCATCTGTATTGACTATAATTCCTAATAAACTGTACTGTTGAAGGAATTAGATGTAATATAGTCAAAGTGCTAACATAGTGGTACACAGCTTTAGGACCTTACTAAGAGCTCAGTACTGTTACTACAGGATACTCTAAGACTGTTCATATTTTAGAACTATGGATACTAGCTAGATATGTTGAGTATTTTAAGCCTACTGATTTTAAAAGCCCTTTAATCACCTAAATATAAAATTATAACACAGCTTTCTCAAAAATGGTTTTTAGAAATACTAAGTGCTACGGAATTTCCCTTTAAACTAGATATATTTTTAGCCTCAGCTGGAGTGACCAACTGGCCTGGTTTGCCCTGAATTGAAGAAGTTACTGCAATGTGGAAATTTTAGTACTAAAATTTCAGGTGAAGCATCATGAATTAGTCACCCTAGCCCAGCCTCACAGGTATTTGGCCGTTTCACTACAACTGAGATTCTCAAAGTGGAATCCTTGGGTCAGTAGCTTTACCTAGAAACTTATTAGTAATGCAAGTCCTTGGGAACAGACCCAGACCTACTGAATCAGAAAGTCTAGGGATGGGGCCCTGCAATCTGTGTCTATATAAGTCCTCTAGGTGATTTTGATACATGCGGTATGCTAAGGTTTGAGAAACCTAGGGCTATAATATGTCACTTTTACCAGATTAAGACATTTTATAGAGAAGACTAGAAAGAAGCAAGGTATTAAGACTATTTCCATTTCTTTTAGACATAGGAGTCAAAATTTTCATAGCTGGTAGTCCCTGTTATTAAAATTCCCCAAGTTCTCTGAGGAATAAGGAATGAGCAAGAAGAAAAGATACCACAGCTATCATAACAGTTCAGCTCAGGAAGGAAGTTGTATCCTGTTAAAGGTTACAAACTTTTTGAGGGAAGTTTGCTAAGGAGAGTGGAATTACACAAACTAAAATGCAGGTTATAGTCACCTATCACCCCTATCCTTGCAAGATGTCACTCAGTCAGTATCCAGGAGTGGGGCTAGGGCAGGAAGTGTGTGGGTAGGGCTAGATAATATCTCTGGAAGCCTTCCAAGAGGCTTCCAGACACCCAAGAACCTCCCAAACTAATGCCATTTTAGTTCCTCCAACAACCACACAAGTCAGTTCCTCAGGAAGGCTCAGGTTACTTTTGCAAAGCAAACCAGGAGCATTTGCATAATCCTCCATCACTATGTATGACTTCAAGTATTTGAATGTCTAGGACAAGATTGTGCAACAGTTCCTTTTATCCCATAATATTGGAATCTTCATAATAAGCCTCTTAGCAGCGAACAGAGTTTTCTCAGTGAAGGGCTACCTCTTTTTGTGGGGGATGGGGAAGGGTCAGACAAAACAGCCAACTAATATCATAATGATGAGTGTAGATGATTAGTAGAACAAATGGAAAGCCTTTAAAATCTAGTTGTCACCACTATTCCAGTGGGATGGGAAGCAAATGGGACTGTTAGCAATTGACCAAGGTGATACGACTGGATTATTTTTCATTGATTGCCTTCATTTTTGCATAAAAATATGACATAAGTACGTATCATGAAATTTGCCACAGATCCTAATTTTTCCTCTAATCTGAGGCCTAACCATGTCCTTCTTTCCTAAGAAGGATGGTCTCTCTTTGACCAGGGAGGAAATCGACTGTGTCTTCCTCAGTTAGTATACCTTCCTCCCTCATCCCACTGTGAGGTCCCAGAGGTCAGTCCTTTTCTTGCTAAACCCAAGGAAGGCAAATGCCAAAGTTGTTGCTGGAGTGCTGCTAGCCTTTGTCTCAGTTGAAAGCATATGTCTTTTCTGTTATACTCATGAAATGTTGGAAATATTTGAGTCAGAAATATGATATCACTGGCTTTATACCTACTTATGACTTTTAGGTCTTTCTGTTTGACCCTGGTGATCTAAGTTGTGTTCCAGGCAGGCAATAGTCAATGTCATTACTGTGCCAACAAGTCAGTTCAATTAGCAATCTCAGAGGCAGTCATTAAATAGATAGTGGGTAACCTTCCTGCAGTTTCATGGTATTTTCCATTAATTACTAAAGAAAAATAGATGTTGGAATTTCTTCACGATGAAATAAACTAAGCCATACTATAAACATTACAGATTAGAGATATCCACAGCTTGTTGCTCTAAAAATTGGGAATGGCATCTTTACTTTGTTTTAAAACCTCAACCCTGGTGGCAGTTCAAAAGTTATAGCAGACATAATCCCTATGCCAGTTTAGGAAGGATGGGTAAACATTGAGTTATCGACCTTTAAGACTAGAAGGTATGGCTACAGAGGGTGGTATTTGAGTCTTTATAAACTTTCCCTGTTTCTGTTCAATTCTACTTTTCCTAATCTTCAGGTAGGAGAGAGGGAAGGGTCATAGCTTTGTGACTCTTCTTAAAGAATAGGGTTGATTTTTGAACAGAAAGATGGACTTCTGAGGGTGGTTGAGGATGGGCTGAGAGCACAGAAGAAACCAGATGGTGTGTCCCCCTCCTAACTATTAGACTCTTCTCCATCATTGGCTCAGGGTCCACAACACTCCATAATTCAAGGAAATAAAGTTGTTTTTCTGTTATTTCTCTTTTCCTTGATCTGGGATCAATGCAGGAAGAAATCAAAAGGTGAAGAAAAGGTAGAGAATTTAAAGCTGAGCAGGTTCATACTGTGTAGAATCACCACTGTCTATATCCAAAAAAAAGGGGACCAAAATGCCCTAAGTGATGCTTAGTTGGAACCACCATCATTTCCTATCACTGTTAGCATAGCCAAGTTTTAGCTTTGAGGCAGGAATCAAGCAAAACCCTTCCTGGATCTGTCTTAATGAGTATTTGCCTCCATAAAGCTCCACTCAAGACTTGGTCACATCCTAAGGTACAGCCTTTGTAAACTCTGTGATCAAGGGGCCCTGTAAAGTTGGGTCTTCTGACTTGGCCTAAGCATGGGGCCTAAAAGCAGAACTGCCAAGATCTGCTTGCTGGGCCTAACTACTTATCGACTCCAATGTCACACACCAGTTTGTTACTTTTAGTTACAAAGGGAAAGAGAATCATGCTGCACATCAGTGACAAATGTTCAGCTCTCATCTGTCATCTGTTGTTTGCTTGTTTGTTTTTGCTATCTTTCTACATGAGAAGACATTTAATCATGGACCCACTGGGAAAACAGCATTGTCTGGCCTTCGAAGGCTGAGATTTTTAGCTCTCTTATCAGAACAAATGTGAAAGAATGGAATAATAAAATTCAAATGATATTGAGTTGCTTTAAATCTAAAGATATTTTAGCCCTTTCTCACTGTCTTTAAGTAATATGGTATGCAAAATGAAGCCAAATTAATAACTTTGAAGTCTAAGAGGTTTAACTTATTTTACATGTTCAAATTTCTACCTTGTGGCTCCTTTCAAGAGCCTAATTATTATGCTCCAATCATATGATTAAAAAATTACATGCTGCTGAAAACAATTACATCAGATGTTTCCAATGGGATAAATATGCTCAAAGATTTAAGATATGAAGACCAAATTTACAGAAGATACTAACTCTGTGAGACTTCTTATTTGCCCAAATTTAGTTTTATTGCCAAAACCTGAGATAATATAAGAATAGAATTAAATCTTTGCAATGAGAGATTACAAGATGGAAGAGATATATTTATATTTATAGTAAAAACAAGTCATAAAAGTTGGATTGTGACTAAGAGAAGGAGAAGGGGGGGTGGGGGCTGACAGTTGTTAAAAGCTTACTGGATGTAAAGAGATTTAAATACTTTATCTCACTTAACTGTTAGGCCTGTCCTGTAGTGGGCATTAACATTCCCACTTTGAACTGAGGTAATTGAGAGTTGAGGAAGTTGGGAACTGAGACAGAAGAGACAGAGAGACGGAGATAAAACCAACAGTTTTCATACTGATAAAAATGACTGCAAAGCACAGCTCTACCTGTGCAGCTAAATGGGCTTGCTTTAGTCCATGGACAATTAGAAATTCTTGCCCTCCTGGTTCCTGACTCATCAGGACCATCCCAGGGCCTTCCCCTCCAGGGCAGAGACTGCTCTGGAAAGTTTACCATAAAAGTGAGGAGCCAGTGATTGTGCCGGAGACAGGTAGGGGGAAGGAGAAATCAAATTGTGGGGCCAAGTGCATTGGGTTCTTTCTCCACTTCTGTATCAGAGTTTGTTCCTCTTCCTCTAAGGAGAGGGCAGTGAAGGAGGTAGAGAGAAGCAGTGATGTTCTTCCCATCCTTTTGCTCCTAGAAAGTGGGTAGAAATCTCTTTTCTAAGGAAACATGAGGAATGAAAAAATATTGTCACCTCTTCAAGCAAAGCCCTTCGCCACACTGTTTCCAGGGACTGAGGCCCATGCGCTGCTACTGAATTGTGCCCAGGGAGAACATTCCAGTCTCTTTTCTCCATTCTAGGGGTGGCAGTGTGGCTTGGTGATTAAAGGCATGGGGTACTGAATCACTGACCTCATTTTGAATGCTGGTTCTACTAGTTATAGGGCCTTAAGCAAGTTTCTTAATCTCTCTAAACCTCATTTTTCTCAGTCAAAAATAAAAATAGTTATTTCCTCAGGGGGTGGTTGTGACGACAGTGACTAATACTTAGTATGTATTTTATATGTTAGTCAGCTATTGTCCTGGACATAATTTCTTCTAAGCAAAGCCTCTAGCAAGCACATAATGAACTAATTACAGGGCCTAACTTAAGCTCTGAGAGGTCATTGCTTACAGTATTTCACTCTGTGGTAGATAGGAAGAAATGAGGTAACAAGTTTAAACCAGGGAAGGCATAGGAAAGGTGAGCTGTGTTTGCCAAACAACCCCCTAAAATGCTCCTTCCACCTTCTCTCTCTTGGGACTCATACAGAAGAGACACTGTGAGGCATTGTGTGGTTAAGCCTGGCAGATCCTCTAGGTGTTAGGTCTTAGTCTGAATCCAGACTTGAAAACCATTTTATTTATTTATTTATTTATTTATTTATTTATTTATTTATTTATTTATTTATTTATTTATTTATTTGATAGAGACAGAGGGAGACACAGTGAGAGAGGGAACACAAGCCGGGAGAGTGGGAGAGGGAGAAGCAGACTTCCCACTGAGCAGGGAGCCCAATGCAGGACTCCATCCCAGGACCCTGGGATCATGACCTGAGCCAAAGGCAGATGCTTAATGACTGAGCCACCCAGGTGCCCGAAAACCATTATTTTCTAAAAGCCTTGAGAGTTTGGGCCCACAAAAGTCTGTGTGAAGCATTACTAGTTTGGAAAGAATTTATGATTTTCCAGAACTAAAGAAAAGTAAAGTTTCAACTGCTACCTTTTCTGTCCTACTGTAGGATATCTTTGTTCTATCATTGTCTTGGACCAATCCAAGCTGTTTAGAATAGTAGCCATTTATAATTTCTTGCCTCATTAGCACTTCAAGTCTAGAAGAAGAGGAGCTTAAAGTAGCCAAAGGAGTTTATCTCCTCACCATAGCAGGCTTTGAGGTCTGCTTCTGAGTTAAATCAGTGTCTTCTGGAAGACCCCCTACAGATAACTCTTAAGCATGACTTTTAAAAATAATTTATCCCTGACCATCAAATAGAGAAACAATATACCAATTTCATTATTATACAAGCTTAAGTGACCAAACACAGTCTCATTGCTTCTTTGGAAATCATGTCCTGTCTAGTTTCTTAAGGATACAAGTGTGAAACAGAGGAAGAGAACAATTATTGTTTAATTCCCTGGATTCCAGGAACAGAAGGGACTGAACTAATATTTAATGAGCACCTGTTGTATGCCACTTGCTTTGCATATGTTATCTCAGGTTATCCTTACAACCACTTTACAAGGTAGATACATTTTATCCCCATTTTAAGTGAGGATATCATGGCTCACAGCATTTTATTAAAATACTACAGCCAGAAAGTGGGGTGCCTGGGTGGCTCAGTCAGTTGAGCGTCTGCCTTCGGCTCAGGTCATGATCCCAGGGTCCTGGGATCAAGTCCCGCATCGGGCTCCTTGCTCTGTGGGGAGCCTGCTTCTCCCTCTCCTCCCCATTTGTGCTCTCTCTCTATCTCTGTCTCTCTCTCTCAAATAAATAAAATCTAAAAAAATAAAATAAAATTAAAAAATAAAATAAAATAAAATAAAATACTACAGCCAGAAAGTGAAGGGGCCAGAATGTTAACACATGTCTCATTGATGTCAAAGTCCATGTACTTCCCAGTGTGAAATGGTGCTCCTCAAAGCAGAGTGGAGTCTGGGCTCCAGTCCTGAGCTTGGATTTCCCAAAGCAATAAACACCTTCTCATAATTCATAGCAAAAGTCCTTCCATTTACTGTAGTTGAACTATTTGCAGTTATCAGACTGGACTCAATTGTCCTATGTGTACATGTGCTGGTGCAGCTGAGAAGATGAACAGGTTACTGAGCTTCTTCCATCCCAGAATGTTCCTGAAGTCTATTCCTTTCTTTGCAGCTTGAATCCTGCATTCCAAGTCTCAGACCAAGCTTGGATTTTCCTCACTGCCTTAGTAGCAGCCCTTTTGCTTGAAGTGAGATGATCCAGCTCTGATCACTGTACACTAGTTTCTTACTCATTCTTCTTATGCACAGCCATGTATAGCTGTTTAAAGTCATATACCCAGGAGTCCTGAGTGTTTGGACAGTCTCACTTGGAATCAAGCCTCTTCAGTAACATCAATCAGGAGTTCCTCAGTGTATTCATTCCTAGGATTGTTGTAACAAATTAGCCCAACCTGGGTTACTTAAAACAATAGAAATTTATTCTTTCAAAGTTCTGTAGGCAAGAAGTTCAAAATCAAGATAGTAGTGGGGTCATGTGTCCTCTGAAGGCTCTAGAGAAGAGCCTTCCTTACCTCTTCCTAGTTTCTGGCAATTTTTGGTTTGCAGCTGCATCACTCCAATCCCTGTTTCTTCCCTGTGTCTCTGTGTCCCTGTCTTTCCTCTTACAAGGATATCAGTCAATGGATTTAGTGCCCAGTCTAATCCAGTATGACCGGATCTCAACGAAGTACTTCCGCAAAGACCCTATTTTCAAATAAGGTCACATTCTCAGATTCCAGGCAGACATAATTTTTTGGGGGGGGCGGCACTTTTCAACCTACTATACTCAGGGACCTTACTGATCCTCACTCTCTGCACAGATCCACCATACAGGTTCGCCTGGTGGTGTCAATGCTGACAGCAAAGCTATCGTTTGTCCTGGATTCCAAACTGACTCTGAAAGACCCTGGGAACCGTATTAATATAAAGTACTATTTCTTACTGTGGAGATTACAACAGAACATTCATGGCTCCTTGCTTGTTATGAAACAGGTGATAGACTTAACTTGCTTTGAAGGCTAGAACATATTTTACAATATCTGATATATGGTTCATTACACTTTAAAGCAATAGGAAAAATATCCTAAAGATGTTGAAAATAAGGCATAAAGCTCATATGGCAGTCAAAGAAGAAAGACACCAATTTAAAAGATGACAGAAATAGCTTTTTTAAAATTGCCTTGACAAAAAAAAGATAATGAATTATAAATTGTGCTTGCCAAAGTACAGCTTTCATAGACCACCATGTATATGGTATTTTTTCCAAGTTGAAAATGAATCAGGGGGTTGAAGTCACTTGAAAGAAAGATTTAAAAAAAAAATTCAGTTACATCTAAATTGTAGCAGTTCCACCCACCCTCATATACAATGCCAATGGAAATTCTGACAAGCTGGTCAACACATGTCTAAAGGCAGAATCAAGGTTTTGTACTATACAGCTGAGTTATATTGGAAAGAAAGCAAAGACACTTTGCTTATTATCCTCCATTAGCCAAGCTAGATTTATAGCTCAAAACAGCAATCACAAAAACCTGGAGAGCAGACTAGGAGCTTGGATTGATGCAAATCACTTCAATTCAAATAAACCTTAAGAAGCTTGCTGGATATAATTGTTATAATAGCTTTAAAAATATCACTTCACCAAATGTTTTTTTATCTGAAAAGAAGTGAGCCAGACTGGAAACAATCTGGAACACTCTACTTTTGCTATATTTACCTTTTCCCATAAGAATGGGAGGGCTCATAATGAGGATGTACAGGGGTCTGGGGAGAATCTGTCCCTCTCTGAATCTAGAGATTTGCAAAGGAATGGGAGAAGCAGGTATTGCTAAACAGGCAGAGGGCATGAACACTTTGAAGCCTATTTTAAAATTGTGCATGCTCTTGGATTATTGAGCTTGTCTAGCAGGCTGCAATAATGCCTTAAACAATGTTTGTCAGGAAGCACCATAGATTAGTTAACAGCACAAACTTGAGAAACAGACCTGTGAGTAAGTTCCTCCTATGTCTCTCTGAGTAAAGAAATTAATTTCTCTGCCTTTCATCATATTGAGACCAGGGCTTATGAGAGTATTACATAAAGTTAGTATATGGTTTGAATAAGATAAACATATACAAAATGAATGCCACCTAGTAAGGATTCAATAAATGTTAGCATTTACTAGAAACCCTTCCCTTATTTGTTTTATTTTACTTGGGGAATATACAGAGGCTACTCTTTAAAAAGACTTTGTTAACTCAAGCACAATGTAAAAATCTATCTTTTCAGTGGGATTTGTACTGCAAAATGCATAGGCACGTTGCCCAGAGGTTTGTGTTCCTGGTGTTGAGGTACCCTGAACTGTTATGTAACAGGAAGTGCAATGAATCCAGAATTAGCAAATCTGCATTGGAGTCCTGCTGCCACTAACAAATCAGCCCAACCTCTTTGGGCCCAATTCCTCATCAGTAAATGGAGCCCTTCTAGCTCCAGAATGCTAGGTCTATAGCTATAGCTAATATGACAGGTGAGCCTATAGAGAGGACAGGTGAGAGGCCATAGAACTGAAATGAGACAGATGGCCATTAGAGCTAGGATACAGGTAGAGAGTAAAGTTTAAGAAAAGAAGGAGGAGAGTGAAAGAAGAGGAGAACCAAATGGTCATCCCTATGAGGGGTAAAGAAGACAAACAAAGGAGGAAAAAAGAGGAAGAAGGGGAAGGAGACCAGAGAGAAGGAACAAAAAAGAGGATGGAGTAAGAATCTCTGTTCTGCTTGGTTATGTAAGTGATTAGCAAGAGCTGGATCCTTATAACCTGAGAGCTCAGGGTTGGGGCTTAGAGTGGCCAACTGCCAGTGTGAGGAGTCCCTGTGAGGTCAACATGGTTGTACCTTTCCTTTACAGGAATTCAGATGTGGAGATACCAAATTTGTCTAAAGGGGTAGGTGTGGGATCAGATGGGAAACAGGACAACTGTTTGAAACCTTCTTAGAAAAGGAAATGGAAAACAGAGGGGAGGAAATTGTTACAGAGATAATCCAAGGAAACTTCCCTGAAGTGAAGAACATGAGAATTTGGACAAAAGAGTTCTTCAAGTCCACAGCAGCATGATAAAATGAAAGAGACAGCACAGCTCACAACATCCTGAAATGTCATTACATTCGGGAACAATAAAACATATCTAAATTTTCAAGAGGAAAAACAGGTCACATGACAGGCTGGGAATTAGAATGGCATCAGTTGTTAAATAACAACATTGAAAGCTGGAAGACACTACAACAATGCCTTCTCTTCTGCAAGAAACTAATTTCTGACCTAGATTTCTATACCCAAACAAATATTTAATTAAGCATTTTCAGATGTAGTCCATCTCAAACATTTACTTTCCACACACAGTTTCTTAGGAAGCAACAAGATAATGTGCTCTATGTTATTAAGAAAGAAGGAAGGAAGGGAGGGAGGGAGAAAGGGAGGGAGGAATGGAGGGAGGAAGGAAGGAAAGGGATAAAGGAAGAGAAGAAAGAAAGAAATTGATTTATTGATTCAGGAAACATGGCTCAATCACAAGAGAGAAGCAAAGGGAATTACCAGCCTGTAGGTGAGGGTAAGTCCTCAAGGATCCTAGAAACAGTGAAGATTGGAACCAGAAGATAAAGGATTGCAGGAAGGTGTGGGAAGGAAAAACTGAAACTCATATCACCTGACGCATCTGATCACATTGAGCGGCTATTTACAGTTCAGGTGGAAGTTTGGAAAAGGAATTAAAGAAAAGTAAATAGAAAATAGAATAAATACAAAGCATAAAAATAACACATGAGAGAGGGAAGAGTTGCCTAAGAAAGAATAGAATCATCCTAAATTACATGGCTCAGCTCTGAACATATGTATTGTCATAACAATATAAGCATTAAATACTTATTTAATCAAAAATTGTGGTATGACTATTTTGAGGGGATGAATAAGGGGAAAGTATGTGTGTTCAGAGTGGCTTAAGAGAAGTAAATTCTCATATTCTAATTTGAGAATTCAATACATAGTAACTAAATGTTGGAAAACATCCAGAAATAGATATAAGCATATTATAAAAGTAGACTTCAAGGACCAAATAAACAGAGTTAAAAGAGTTAATAGTGGCTATCCCCAGGGAGCGGGAATCTGGGAAGAAACTGCCGCCTTTTTCATTGTTATTGTTTTGAACCTGTAGTAATATTTGAGTTTTTAAATTTTATGCGTTGATCACTATAATGAATATAAAAAATAAATTTAAAGTATATTTGGAATATAGAGAAAAACATACCTCACTGTGATGACAGATGTGAAAACTCAGAAAAATCCCTAACAGATAAACATTATATCTTCACTTTACCTGTAAAGAAATTGAGGCCCAGAAAAATTGTGCAAGCTGACATAGTTACCAAATGACAGAGCCAGGGACTAAACCCAGTCTTTTTGATTTCATATTCAGGCTTCACAATATCTTCCTGCTTCTCATTATCTTTTACCTTAAATTTGCCACCTGCTTTAAATATCACCCACACAGTAGCAACTAAAAAAACCTGAATATATAAAATTACATCCTTCATTAGTCATGTCTGAGCTAACTGAACAGAATTGAATGTTATCTTAGGTCTCATTTACACCCTCGGTTTGGTGACACCCTGGGGAACAGAGATGAACATTCAGGTGGGTAGTAGGTACAGCTTTGGGGTCTAAAGCTTTTCCTAACAGATAAATGCTTCTCATTAGATCATCCCAAGACACAAGGAATGAATTTCATTGCTTTACAAATGTTCTTAATTTGATTCAGTGCACCTGGGAAATAACATTTCTATTTGCTCTCAAGACATGATTGCATTAAACCTTAATGATATACCAGACATGGGGTTAGACAGACTATTTTAATTGAGTGTCAACTATGCTATTGGAGCACTTGTCTAGATTTACTTTTTCAAAAAGCTGTAAGCTTTGATGAACTCTCAGTTTTCTTGTTAGTTTGATAGAGCCCCTGATAATACCGCCACCTTCCACAGCACAAGGCTTCACTAGCCTTCTCCCTGGTACCCAGATAGCTTTTGTCTCCTTCAGCACTAGTTCCTGGAAGTGTCATTATGATGTCTACAATTTGCAGAACTCAATGGCAGCTCCAGTAAAATAGACGAAATCTAGTTATGTCAGAATTGGACCTTGCCTGAAGTAGGATGATTGGTTTTCGTTCTATATATTATATGAGCACCCAGAAAGATGGTAAATGTCAAGATGTTTCTTAGAAAACTTTATAAAAAGAATTAGTAGGGGAAATTTAGACTGAGTTGCTATGTATCCTATCAATTTGATCTTTGTAGTCTAAGTCCTTGGGTTTTAGGTTTATGAGCCTTTGGAATTTTATGCAAAATGAGCACGAATGTGCATTTTGAAAAAAGATGTTCCAGAACCTTTACCAAAATTGTAAAAGAAGTTCACAATCTCCAAAACATAAAGAATCATTGCTTTACATAAAGAAATGAAGTCCATGTGCAATTCTTTAATTAGATTCTTCTTGGTGGAAATCTAGGATTTTTTAAATAGGTACTAGCAGATTTTCAAGAGATAGTATTAATTATGCCCTCTATCATTATTATTCAATTCTTTCCTATTTCTGGAACTATGAATCTCAAAATTCATCTACAACATATTTCATGTCCTCTTTCACCTCACCCCCCAAATTTCTTTTTTTTCTATTTTTTTTTAAAATGGTAGGTAGGCATTCTATTTATTTTTTTGAAAAATTCTATATTTAAATTCAATTTAGTTAACATACACTGTATTATTAGTTTCAGGGGTAGAATTTAGTGATTCGTCAGTTGTATGTAACAACCAGTATTCATTACATCAAGTGCCCTCCTTAATGCCCATCATCCAATTACCCCATTCCCCTACCTACCTCCCCTCCAGCGACCCTCTGTTTGTTTCCTAGAGTTCAGTGCCTCTTATGGTTTGCCTCCCTCTCTATTTTCATCTTATTTTATTTTTCCCTCCTTTCTCCTATGTTCATCTGTTTTGTTTCTTAAATTCCATATATGAGTGAAATCATATGGTATTTGTCTTTCTCTGACTGACTTATTTCACTTAGCATTATACCCTCTAGTTCCATCCACATCTATTTTTTTCAAGCTTTTGAAGATTTATATGAGATTATCAATAAATAGTACTTTTTATTGTGGCTTATTAATTAAATTTTCTACTTCTTTCTCTGGTTGCATACTAAACATATTTAATAGAAAAGGAAAACATTATATCTCAAGCATTATATTATTTGGTGATGTCATTAATGTTGCCTTTCTCATCTTTCTCGTTGTTTCATTGATCAGAAGCAGCTTTTGTGCCATCTCTGCTAGAGCTCTCAAAACACACTTTCCATTCAGCAATTACAGATAATATAAAGAGCCAACTCAACAATAGGTAGCATTTTGCCTGGCATTTTGCACGTTCTTTTTAATATCTAAGAGATTTCATCATTGTTAAATTTCATTTCTAACAACCTGGAAGCATCACATAAAACTTCAAAAAAGATAATGTAATTGATTATTCTGCTTAATTAATATTTTCCTTTAATATTTTAAAGATAAAATATGGAATAGCTTATATTACTAAGAAACACAACACATACTCTCGGAACCTTAGTAGTCTACTGAAAACAATCTATAAAGTTTAAAGAGATGATATGTACGGTCAAGTCAGATTTTCATCAGGATAGCAGATGAGCCACCACACTGTGGAATCACTCTTTTGCCTTTCCATGTGCAGAAACTAAATTTGAACAGTGCATCTAGGCTTATTGGTTTCTTAGGTATCAACTCATGCTAACTGAATTAATGAGACATTAAAATATAAATCAGATGCAAGTGTATTTATTGGCCAGAAGCAGAACTTATCTATCAATGTTTATTATACTTCTGTCTACTACATTTAATACTCACTTCCAGGAGTCTGGGAAACAAAAACAACTAACAGTTGAGAGCAGAGTGTAGAACTGCAGAGTGTAGAACAGAGGAAACTGGCTGTAGGAAAATGAACAATCTTGCCTCCACCAAAAACAGCTCTCAGAAATGAGTGGTTTTATAATTGCCTTGGTGACTCTTGGGCCAGATCTCCTGCTTTTGTAAACTGGATCTGCCACTTTGTTGCAGTGGACTCTTAGGTGGGATATTTAACCTTTTTTGAGCCTCATTTGGTTTAACTTTTAGTAGGGGAACAATAGTATCTACTTACTTGAAATAAGATAACAAATGTAATGAACTTAGTATTGTGTTGGTACATAGTTAATAAGTTACATCTATAGACCCTTTGATTAATTTCTTTTTTCCCTCTCACCCTTACATGTTTTCCTTTCCTTTCTTCCCTTCATTCTTGATAAACTACATCAATTTTCCCCTTAAAAGTAAGAGATAAACATGCATCTGAGAAATATTTAACATTGTTTTATACATACGGTTAAAAATTTTAGGGGTGCCTAGGTGGCTCAGTCGTTAAGCATCTGCCTTTGGCTCAGGTCATGATCCCAGGGTCCTGGGATCGAGCCCCGCATCAGGCTCCCTGCTTTGCGGGAAGCCTGCTTCTCCCTCTCCCACTCTCCCTGTTTGTGTTCCCTCTCTCACTATGTCTCTCTCTGTCAAATAAATAAATAAAATCTTAAAAAAAAAAAAGAAAATTTTACATAAATGACATTGTGCTCTAGATCTCATTCTGTTTCCTACATTTCTCATGTTACTATATGAGAATTTAATTCATTATCTCTGTTACATAGTATTCTGTCATGTCTATAAACTATATTTAATGTATTTATTCACTTACTGGTGGATACAGGTGGCTTCCATTTCTTTGCTACTTCCAAACAACTCTGTGATAAAGAAATAGGTATGTAGTTCCTAATAAATGTGTACAAGCTTTTTTCTGAGGTACATTCCCAAGGGCAAAATTGCTGAGTCATAAATGCATATGCTTATAGATTGTTGACTTGGAAGGACAGCACATATATTTTTTTAAGTTTTAATTTTAATTCTGGTATATTAGTTTCAGGTGTACAATATAGTGATTCAATTCCATACATTACTAAGTGCTCATCATGATAAGTGTCCTCTTTATTCCCCGTCACCTATTTCCCCCATCCCCCCACCCACATCCCCCTTGGTAATCACCAGTTTGTTCTCTATAGTTAAGAGTCTGTTTCTTGGTTTGCCTCTTTTTTTTCCCCTTTGCTCATTTGTTTTGTTTCTTAAATTCCACATATGAGTGAAATCATGATATTTGTCTTTCTTTGACTGACTTATTTCACTTACATTCTACTCTCTAGCTCTATCCATGTTGCTGCAAATGGCAAGATTTCATCCTTTTATATGGCTGAGTAATATATATATATATGTATATATATTATATATATCACATCTTCTTTATCCATTCATCTATCAATGGACACTTAGGCTGCTTCCATAATTTGACTATTATAAATAATGCTGCTATAAACATAAGGGGACATGTATCCTGTCGAATTAGTGTTTTGTATTCTTTGGGAGAGTACCCTGTAGTGCAATTATTGGATCATGGGGTAGTTCTATTTTTAATTTTTTGAGGAACCTCTGTACTGTTCTCTGGAGTGGCTACACCAGTTTGCATTCCCACCAACAATGCACAAGGGTTTCTTTTCCTCCAATCCTTGCCAACACTTGCTGTTTCTTGTGTTTTTAATTTTAGCCATTCTGACAGGTGTGAGGTGATATCTCATTGTGGTTTTGATTTGCATTTCCTTGATGATCAGTGACGTTGAGCATTTTTTAATGTATTGGCCATCTGTATGTCTTCTTTGGGGAAATGTCTGTTCATATGTTCTGCCCATTGCCCATTTTTTAATTGGATTATTTTGGGGGGGTGTTGAGTTGTATATGTTCTTTATATATTTTGGATACTAACCCTTTATCAGAGATGTCATTTGAAAATATCTTCTCCCACTTAGTATATTGTCTTTTAGTTTTGTTGATTGTTTCCTTTTTTATGCAGAAGCATTTTATTTTAATGTAGTCCCAACAGTTTATTTTTGTTTTTATTTCCTTTGCCTCAGGAGACATATCCAGAAAAATGTTGCTATGGCCAATGTCAGAGAAATTACTGCCTGTGCTCTCTTTTAGTATTTTTATGGTTTCAGGTTCACACTTAGGTCCTTAATCCATTTTAAATTTATTTTTGTGTATGGTGTACGAAAGTGGTCCAGTTTCATCCTTTTGCATGTACCTGACCAGTTTTCCCAACACCATTTGTTGAAGAGACTGTCTTTTTCCCATTGCATGTTCTTAGGACAGCACCTACTTTTTTATACTTTTCCAGGAAAGTAGGAAGGGGAATGGGATTGGAGATGGAGATGAGGGGAAGAGTAATAGAACAAGTCAAGGACTTTAACAGATGGATGCTAAAGTGGGCATTGGACTAATGAGCATAAGCAATTCAGTCCTGTGTGTCTGAGGTCCTTAAAATTGAAATAAAAAAGATTGTGGCTCAATGCATTATCAGCATAAATACAACACCTACTCCTATGGCTTAGCATCGTCATCTCTGCTACAGGGCCAGGATGCCAGCTTTCTACTACCTTATTAAAATGCTGCAGAAAATCAATAGATGATGTTTGTGAGGTCCTTAAAACTCTTGAGACTCAGGCTCTATATGAACATTACAAAATTGTTCCTCTGCATAGATAGCTCTCAGAATCTTAATTATAGATCTATTTGTTAATCAACATTGAAAATAATTGTTCCCAATTAGCCTATAAAGATGTCTTATAAGTGTACTGTTTTGACCATTTCATCCAATCCAAGATTGGAAGGAGATTAAGTTATAAAATAAATAAATCATGAGGATGAAAAGTACAGCATAGGGAATATAGTCAATGATATCATAATAACTTTGCATAGTGGCAGAGGGTAACTACACTTAACATGGAGAGCATTTTGTAATGTAAGTAATTGTGGAATCACTATGTTATACATCTGCGATGAATATAATATTACATGTCAACTACAGTTAGTTTTTTTTTAATTATATTCATAAATGGCTATAACATTGAAAAAAAAAGGAACAGAAGGTCATTCAAGTAACTGTCTCTGCCAAAAAATTGAAATAATTAAGCCTTTCATTTTCAATAGCACTTTTTGGTTTTTCATAGGTCCAATGCTAAATGACAAGTATGACAGCTTTGCAAATCTGGATGAGGTGATTATTTCTTCAGGAACTGAGGATAGACGGACCTGGAAAAGTGGTCATAATGGTTTTCTTCAGAACTAATAAGAGAACCAAGTGAAAGAGATGAATCTTCTCTAATACATGTCCAACATGTCCATAGGCAGCTCAGCCCTTTAATTCAGAGCAGGATTATTTTAATTTTTAATAGTTTAGGACATAATAGACAAGTTAATTAAATTAGCTCACTTTGTTCAAACTATTATAATATTAATCCATTGTTATTTTTGATAAAGCATATCACTAAAACTTTTTTTACAATTTAGAAGCCAAGAGTACACAACGGAACAACACATTTAGAAGTAAACACCAGCACTAAATTTTTAAAACCTTTCCATTTTATTGAATTGAGTTTTATTTAAATTTTTTTCTCTCCTTTTATCTTTGTCATTATTGTGTCTAAAATATTTGTATTCCTCAAATCTGTTTTGTGTATGTTCGTTTATAATATTTAAACATACAAATTTTATTTTGGTAATCCATACAAAAATTATCCCATGTATTCCAGATAAAAGAAATTTAAAATGTAGGTTACAAAAGGTTAATTTTATGTATAAATACCATTCTTATTCAGTTATCTTTATCCAAGAAAAGCAGTTCTTCACCTGTAAATCCTTTATGAGAGTTAACTGTACATATACCGGAGGTGAAGGAGGGGATTTGGGACAATAATTCGTGGTTAAATCCAATCTTTTAATCCAACTGTTGGGAGTTGCCTGTGAAACCCCTGTCCTCAGAGCTTTGCTTCCTTTTAACTCTAATTAATTATATACTTATTGATTTAGGGAGCTGGAACATTCACCTCCCCACATAAGGCACTTCCTGAATTAGAATCCTTTTAAAGGGATGTTTGACATCTCACATGGCCCCAACCCTTTTAGTAGCAGGTAATCACTGGTATAAAAGCACCAGTTAAACCTGATATTCACCTCTGTTCCACATATACCATGTGTTTACATATCCACTATTGTTTATCTGCAGTATAGCCTCATTTTCCAAATCTAATCTAGACTGATCCCCTTTTCTGGGGCAAAAAAAAAGAAAAAAGCAACTTGTAAAGTAATCTCTCCATCATAACCCTCAAAGAGTATCTTCTGGGCTTGAAAGTATACGAGAGGTCCTGTGTGTTGGCTCACACAGTTCGACAGGAAGTCTGCACTGAATTTACCTCCCTGGTCCCTCTGTTACACCAGAAAATACATCCCAGAACATTCATCAATTGTCTTCATTCACCTCTCTCCGGCCTTGTGTCATTTAACCCTAAGAAGAGATCCTACTGTTCAGAATAGACATACCTTAATTCTATACTTAAAAATTGGAATTTGACACAAAAATTTACTTTTTATAACTCTAACAGTTCTGGTGGATGTTGAGAGAAGGAAAAGTTTTACATTTTGTTTTTTAAGTATGATCCAGCTATTCTCTATAAGTGAAGCTTTGACAATCACCCACTCACTGGCCAGTGCTCCACTTTGGGTCATCTGAAGTTGATTACCGCCATCCTTGGAGGATGGTGTAAAATGCCAGTGAAATCGTGAACTAATTCAATGACATGCTCATTGTTCCACTCATTTAGGCAAGTGGGTTTCTGAACAAGGAAGCATTTCACGTATTCCTGACCATACTAAATTAACTCAGGAAATGTAAGGATTAGACCCTTTGTTGTTTATCTCTACATCTCAGCTGTCATCCTGGGACGCAAGACCCCCCAGAATCTTTTTGATCACGAGAGAACTTGTGACCATTCAGAAGAAGCTAAATTAACTATTGTTAGGTCACAGGGATTTGGGAGCTAGACAATATTCCGTGGCATTTGCGGTATTGTCTTTGTAGAACTGATATCCTTAATTATAGGCAGCAGGTGGAGCTCTGAGTGAATGAATGACCTTTGAGGGCTGGTCCTCAAGCTGACTTGGTGTTATCACAGCTTCAGGGCAATCACTGTCCATCAGCTCCAGGTCAGCCTGCAATGCTGGCCAGGGGCCTGGGATATTATAAAGATGCTGGCTCAGCTTGAAGGCCTAATTTCCCTACTCCCAAGCACAGATAAACAAGGGAGAGGCTCCTTGCCTTCTTGAGTGTTAAGTACTTGAGCGCTGACAGAAACTACCATTTCCTGGATTTGGTAGAGCTGGGAAAGAAAGGAACTCTGGAATATAAGACACCGAAGACTCAGTGCCTGGTGAGGATAAGAAACAGGCCAAGTCACA
Organism: Mirounga angustirostris; assembly: GCF_029215605.1. Lineage (NCBI taxonomy): Eukaryota > Metazoa > Chordata > Mammalia > Carnivora > Phocidae > Mirounga > Mirounga angustirostris. The sequence goes on from NW_026991711.1 coordinate 53,983,244, forward strand.
GGAAGACAAATACTGCATGACTCCACTAATGTGAAGTATCTAAAATAGTCAAAGTCACAGAATCAAAAGTGGAATGGTGGTTGCCAGGGGCAGGCGAGGGGGAGGTAGGGTGTTGCTAATCAGCAGGCATAAAATTTCACTGAAGCAAAATGAATAAACGCTAGAGAGCTGTACAACATTGTACCTGTATAATACTGTACCGTACATTTAAACGTTTGTTAAGAAGGTTGGTTTCATGTTAAGTGTTATTATCACAATAAAATAATATTTAGAGCATAAAACAACAGAGCCAGATTTGTCGATACTTATTTAGTATCCTTAATATAAGAATCCTTATCAAGCATTCTAAAAGCATGACTCAGGCCTGGGGAACAGAAAATAACAAGAAAAATGGTTCTCTTTTCAGAATAAGAATTCTCTGCCTTCAGAGAGTGCTGGACGCCTCTTCAGCCCACCTCCCTATTGTGAAATGCTTTTCTCATCTACAGAACACTGTGGTTTACAGTTTACCTGAAGCTTGTTATTGTTTCTCTACCTAATAACCCACTTTTATGATTTCTTCTGGAAGAGCTGCATTGATGGAGATGGAGTGTAACACCTGAAATAATAGGATTTTACAGGAAACAATGTAAATGAAAATTTTTGCCCTTAATGACCCATAATAAAATGCTCTTGTTACCAAGCTCTGCAGGCGAACCCAGTGCAGGTTGCCATGGAAACGCCCAGCTGCGCCTCCACACTGTTGCCTAATGATCAGTGTGATGTCAGGCTCTTGAGATAACCACAAGCTTAGACAAATCTTTACAGCCACAGTGACAGTCCACTCGGGACTTCAGTTATGTCTGGGTGAGGGCTCCTGTGTCCAGGTATAATTAAAATACATTCAGACCTATGATTGGAAATGCTTTCAGCAGAGAATTAGGTCACCTTTTAAATTCTCCATTCACTTTCATTTCTCCACATGATTGCCCAGTTGGACGTGAGCCAGAAACAGGGTAGCCACAGTGCATTATGGAAGATGACGCTTTACATGCCTGTGGCCAGGCTTTACCCTTTGCATGGGTGGGCGAGTGGCTAGTCCACCTGATAAACACCAAAAAAAGACATCATGAAGAACTTTTTGTTCCTTCTTCCCATGTTTCCTGCATCTACCTTCTACCATGACTGAACCTGAAATTCTATTACTCATTACTTTGATTTAGACCACAAAGTCAGGCCCTTTCACCCAGAATATAATTCTCAACATTTATTTATTATCTAGAAGGAAAAGAAAGGCCCGAGGGAATATGTCTTTTTTTCTTCCCTCCTTTTATTTCCCTTTCTCCCTTTCGCTCTCTCTTAAAACTGTTTATTAGGTGCCTATTATCTGCCAGGCAATTACCAGAAACACGAGGATGAATAAGTTTCAACCCCTGCCCTCTAGGAACCCACAGGTTATTAGACAGGGCCATGGCATGTAAGCAAATGCATAAGCTAAAGAGACAGAGGTGTCTACAAGGCCCAGATGGATAAATCTACCTGAGGGAGAGCAGGACAGGCTGGGAGATGAGGTGATGTTTGGGTTAATTTTGAAAGGAAATTAGAGGGATTAAGTGAGCAAGGTAGAAGGGAAAAATGTGAGAGAAGAGTTGAAGGCATGGAATGATCTTGGATGTTTGGGGAATTACAAGCAACTCAGAATGGTTAGATCTTTGGCCATGAGAGCAGTCAGGGAGAAATGGCGTGCATTGCATGTCAAAGGCATGTCAAAGAGATTGACTTTATCTTGCAGACAAATAGGAGCTACTTAAGGTTTTAGGGGGAGAAGGCAGAGAATTATAATTTTGGAAGATTATTCTTCCAGAAAAGAAAAGCATGTAACTGGGGGAAACATGGGGCATTTAGAAAGTTACTGAAATAGTGAGACTATAGAAGATATCTGCTGCATTCTATCTTGTTTCATGAGGTTTTTTTTGGCAGGGGGGAGAGCTGTGTGGCATCTGCCTTTTGGAAGAGAAGTGCCCTGTCCTCAGCCCCTGGCCCACCCTCACAGGAGAAGTGGATATATGACCAAAACCCAGCCTATTATAGTACAGTATCACGGTTCACTGTGATTGGCCCAGGGGTGGTCACATAATCCAAACAGCACCAATCAGATTTCTCCTATGAAATTTCATTTATAGACTCCTGGACATAGGATTATTTTTCTTTCTTTCTTTGTTCCTCAAGATGAAAGGATGTATCTTTTGGCTTCCAGAGGCCATTTTCCTGCTACATGGAGAGGGCTTTCTGATCATTAGGCTAATAGAGGAAAATGCACTAATAGATGGGGAAACAGATTTATTGACATTATTTGAGACCCTAGAATCTAGGACAGAGATCCAGCTGTGTCTAAAGTCAGCATACCGTGAGCGAAATAAGTCAATCAGAGAAAGACATGTATCATATGACCTCACTGATATGAGGAATTCTTAATCTCAGGAAACTGAGGGTTGCTGGAGTGGTGGGGGGTGGGAGGCATGGGGTGGCTGGGTGATAGACATTGGGGAGGGTATGTGCTATGGTGAGCGCTGTGAATTGTGCAAGACTGTTGAATCTCAGATCTGTACCTCTGAAACAAAGAATACATTATACGTTAAAAAAAAAAAAAGAAGAAGATAGCAGGAAGGGAAAAATGAAGGGGGGGAAATCGGAGGGGGAGATGAACCATGAGAGACTATGGACTCTGAGAAACAAACTGAGGGTCCTAGAGGGGAGGGGGGTGGGAGGATGGGTTGGCCTGGTGATGGGTATTAAAGAGAGCACGTTCTGTATGGAGCACTGGGTGTTATGCACAAACAATGAATCATGGACCACTACATCCAAAACTAATGATGTACTGTACGGTGATTAACATAACATACTAAAAAAAAATAAAGTCAGCATACCAATGGACTTTCCAGTTACACACACTAGTAATTTCTGTTGTGCTTGAGTAAACTTGAGTTAGTTTCTTGTCACTTGTAACTGAATGTTTCTTAAGGAACCAGATAAAAACCATGAGAAGCTGAATAGAAGCTGGACAGGCTGGAGAGGCAGAGAGGGTGGTTTCAGTGAAATTAACTTCAGTGAAGTTAATTCAAGGATTGGAGAAGTGGGCTGAGTGAGAAGTGCTAACAGAGGTACCCACAAGGTCCTGGGGACACAGAGGTTGGACCCATTAACCATGGACCTCCAACTCCTACAGGGAGCTGTGAAGCTTCTGCTTTGGGAAGTGGGTTGGTAAATAACATTTCTTCTTTTGATGAAGACTGTCTTTTTTTGAGTGGCCTGACTATAGGAAGTTTAATCTTCTATTGAGTTGATTCTGTCTTCATGTCTCTCACTGGACGCCATGGTTCTATTTGCCAGGTCCTTACAGAATATAGTGTCTCCTATAGAAAATCCTTCTCATATTTTAGTAAGACATTTGCATGTCCCTCTCATCTTTCCCCTCTAGACATCCTGTCTCTAGTTCCCTTCCATTGTGCTTCATGGGACACAGTTTGGGTGGTTTTTAAAGTAGCAGTTATCGGAATATAAAGTTACCTTATGAACTATTTGTTTATCTTCTGTTTTCACTAGTCATCTCCGCGTCAATAGGGATGTGAATGTCTTGTCCATCATCTATCCCTAGCACCGAAATCAGCGACTTAAAAAAAGTAGGCACTAATAAACCTTTCCTGGTGAATAGTTTCTAGTTCATCAGTGAGTCTCTTGTTTATCTATGGCCCAGCTAATATGAAGTGTCCAGTGCAAAGTACAATACTCTGATATCAGTAGACCCATTCCAGAATGGAAGGGGATGGCTGCCAATTTTGTCTGGATCCGTATATGCATATGATGCACCCCAACACTGCACGGGATTTGGGGGAACTACAGCATATCGTTATCCTATATCCATCATCTAAAACCATTGCATCTTTTTTTAAAAAGATTTTATTTATTTATTTAAGAGACAGTGAGCGAGCAAAAGCAGGGAGAGGGGCAGAGGGAGAAGGAGAAGCAGACGCCCCACTGAGCAGGGAGCCCAACGCAGGGCTCGATCCCAGAACCCTGGGATTATAACCTGAACTGAAGGCAAACGCTTAACCAACTGAGCCACCCAGGTGCCCCCCATTGAGTCTTTTTAATGAAATAGTTGCTAAGCATATCTTTCCATGCTGTAATGGCATTGCCAGATTATTATATTTTTTGGTCCTTAGTTGAGAACTTCACGTATATCCCTGCTAAAATTTAGCCCAGTGAATGTCTGCATGGTTTTTGCTTGTGATTCTGTTGTCCAGACTTTAGTCTCCAGGCTTTCTATCATCGGCATAATTAATGAGTCTGACTCTAGGCTCCCAGAGGTCAGTCAGGCTTTCTGCATCATCCACTTTGCTATCTCCAAATCCTAGCACATGGCCTGGTATCCAGAGCATACTCAGTTAAATGTTTACTGGACAAACTCAAAGATATACCTTCTCTATTTTTCAAGTTTTAATTAAAATGTAAGAAAGAACAGATATTGTAGCTTTCTTCCAAAAACATCCTTCTTTAGGTATCGATCTCTCAATGTCTATCAGCCCAAATATATTTGGATTCAGCTCATTTTTCTCCTTTTTTTTGTCATAAAGAAAGTTTCAGGATATTTTGCTGTCAAGAAGATACACTGCACTTATGCTATAGAAACAATTTCAATGGAAAATAAGTTTAGACTGACTTGGCTTGATATTAAGGAATCTATACTGGCTTCTGGTGATTGCCAGTTCCTCTTCTATAGGTGCCTCATCCTCCCTCTGTGGGCAGAATATCCTGTAAACCCTCTTGTGGACACTAGTGGGGGATAAGAATTTATAGGAGTAAATTGTGAAACTGCATTGACCTTTCAGGTTGCTGCAGCAGATCAGAATTCGTGGGGGTTGGGGAAGCTGGAATAGAGAAGCAGCTACAAAAACTGCAGAGGGCATATTTTTAAAGCCTATTGTTAGACTATAGACATTTTCGTTTTGTTTAGAAAAACATCACACCTGCAGTGTCTATTCAAAATGTACCCATTGATGATTGCAATCAAGGATGTTCAAGATTTTGTCCTTTCTTTAATATGAGAATTATTTGTGGCAGACAGTTCATCCTAGATTTGGGCAAGAGGATTTGAATGGAGAAGGCAGGAAGTAGGGGTGGGAACTTACTGTGCTCCCACATTCTAGTCTAGGGTCCTATTTGAGTTGAGTATGTTGGTTACATAAGCAGTATTTTCTCTCTGTGCCATAGTAATGATTCTGGAACACTATGAAGGGCTTTTCTTAGATCTCGATATCCTTTAAAAACCAAAGAGCATATGACAATAGGCCAAGCCAATAGCTCCTTTTGACATAAAACGGCATGGTCCTTCTGTATCAAGTGCTTTCAACCAGAATCCACTGGCATAAAGAGTCACATTTCCTTGAAATGTGCAGGACATTTAATAACAACCACAGTATCTCCTACATGATTTATGGCTGCCTCTTCTCTGTGGGTTTTGGCAAGAAGGAGGGAATTCAGATTTGGCTATATATGGGCCAATTCAATAGGCTTGTAGCTTCATTCTGTTCAAGCTAATTTGAGGAGGCTGTCACTTTCCTCAAATCTGTGGCAGTTAGCATGATTACTATCACATCTCTACTATCACATTCTTACTCTCTATAGGCTGTAAATTAGGAATGGATAAAAATGCAGACAGATTACAGAGATGTTATTTTTTCTCATATCGAGATGTTTTAGGCACTCTTAAGTGGTTAACTGAAAAATGTTCCCCAAACTTTATTTTTGGCTTTGTAAGGCATAAAACAGTTTCTTTTCCCTCACCCTTTTCTCTTCAGAAAATGCTCAGAAAAGCATGAGCATTTTAGGGTAAGAAACTCATTATAAAGCAAATTTACTAAAATGAGCTAAGTGGTAACCTCATAGTCTTAAAGAGTCCTTGCCTTGTTCTGTGTGTTGAATCAATTGCTGGAAACTGACTAATCTGTAGGAGAGCTATTAATTATGTAATATTTTGCAGTCCTTTTGGGGACAGGGACTGAGTTTAGCTAATTCTACGAGTATGGTTCTTAACGGTACCAAGTGCCTCAATGTGTCCTATTTGAATAAAAATGATGAATAATAATAATAACCCCATAAACATTTGTTGACTGATGCGTTTATGGATTCAGTGAAGTCATTCTTGGTTCATTATGAAACTGCTTCCCCGTTTCTCCACCAGATGGCAGAAGAAGGGCCAGATTATTGAGTTTGAGATATCTCTGATTCTTAGATAATAAAAATGAGATATTATTCAGAGGTAGGGAAAAAATGCTGGAATATATTGCTATAATTTTATTTTTATTATACATACTACATGGAAATATCTTGAAATAAAGAAAGGATTGTGAAGAATTTAGGAGGTTAAAAATTAAGCCAGGGATTATGGACTGAGGAATGCATTAATATTCTTTTTGGTATCCTTATAAAGTGGGCAATGGGGACAAGAAAATTACTCAATGAAGGTTTTTCACCCATATTCTTCCCTCTGCACTTGGAAATGTAAGTAGGAAAGATGTATGGATATAAGATATGTTGTCTTACCCTTGCTGCAATGGCTCTCAGCCTTACAGGAATTACATTCTCTACCCCTAAATAGTGTTAATTTTGAGGATAAACCCTTAAAATTCATCTCACAGGAGAGTTACAATGTATGAGGAGATAAACAGGGTTAGTCAGGGACCAAGGGCCATCAGCTGACAAAAAGACAGGTTTGAATTTGTACAGCCAAAACATGTTTCACATCTTGGCACTTTCAAGTATCGCCCAATTTTTTCCCCCAGTTCTTAAACTGGGAAAAATATTTTACTATACCTATATAGATGTATTTAAAGGGGAGATTTGTAAAAGACAGTGTGTTTCAACTAGAAAACAACTTCATTGGCCTCCATTCTCATTGGCACGTCTCACCCATATCTGAAATCCAAAGCATTGCTCGTGATTTACGTAGTCGGTCTTTTGAGATAAATGGCCATTAGATTACAGTTTAGAGAGAAAGGGGAGTTGTTGAAAGAGACTGTTTTGAGAATATTCTTTTTAGGTAATAACCTGACTGCTAGAAATGGACAATTAACTTCAAGGCAGTGGTTCTGAAATTTTTAAATCCATATGTGAGAAGAGTATTTTAAGAAGCCCACACATATTTATGACATTTTATTGCTCAGCCACTCTGTCTTCTGAGGCTTTGGCTTTAACCTTTTCTAGTCACCATGGCAACAAGGACACAAATACATCCATACCATGCACTGGATCTATGAGGAAGAATTTGCAACTGTATACATAATATGAATATTTGACTTAAGCATCACAAAGAGAATTTAATGTAATTTTAAATATAGTAAATTGTCTGAGTGAGTCATAAACTGGAAATAGTGTACATGGCTAGGAAAATGTAGTCTCATAAATGAATCAAGGGAAAACAGTGTTGGATTTCTCCTTTCTAGAAACTCCATCTTGCCTTCTCACTCCTCCTTTGCTAATGTAAAGAATGTCATGGGAAACTTGAAGAAAATCATCCTAAAACTTAATTTTTCTCCTTTTCAAAATCCAAGCCTAAAATAAATGATATATTTTTAGGCAAATCATAAACCTGTAATCTGAGACATTGGTCTTGCAAAAACACTGCACTTCCAATTACTGGCTGTGAATTGCTTTCCTAAAAACCCTTCTAAAATATTCACTCTGCGTTCTGAAGGAAGAAAACAGAGGCTGAAATTTCACCCCTCTAAGCTTCGACTACTGGCTAGGGTGCTCTTCACACAGAATCCCGTGAAATCTATGGGTGCATAGATTTACAGTGGAATAAGTTCTGTCCTGGACTTTGTATTCAAAGTCTTGGGAAGAAGCAGATAAGGATAATATCAGCAGTGAGATCATGTGCACTGGGGAGTTTTCTTGGGTCAGGGTGAAGAGCTGCAGAAGAGAAGCAGGGAAGTGTGAATTTCAGAGACAAAAAGAGAAGCCCCTGCGGGGAACCTTGAACTGATGCTTAATAAATGCTTTTTGATTTGACTGAAAGATCAAAGTGTGGTGTTAGTGTCAGGCAGTCTTAGCACCATCGCCTGTGAATGACTTGGGCAATCCAAATCTTGGTTTACTTTGGGGAATCAGACTGTCCTAAGAAATGCCATTCTGCTGGGCCCTATGTGAATGAGCAGGGACACTTCTTGCTTGAGCCACATTTCTCCACAGAAAGCCTGTATTGAGGACTTGCCCTGTGAAGAGCAGTTTGGGGTGTATTTTTGAGATTCTTCTGTGGGGGTTGCTGCAACTCAGCACCTCAGTTTTCTGTTGTCTAAAATGAAGATAAAAATAAATTAATAATAAGTAATAACATTTATGCACAAGGTCTAACTCATAACATTGTGTGATGCTAAAGAGAAGATTTCACATAGCCACTGTAAAAATTTAAGGTTGTTTTCATCAGAACCTTCCCCTGCTAGCATCCATTAAGGAGGTGGCGTAGCTGAGTGGAAAGAATGTTGGCCTGGGAGGCCAGAGAAGCAAATCCAAGTCCCAGCTGGGCAGGGACCAGCTGTGAGACCTGACAAAGCCTCTCAGCCCCTCTGGTGTTCAGTTGTCTCAATGGCAAAATTAATATGCTGATCTAGAGGATCGTCTACCGAATATTTTATTATTCTAGAGAGAATTAAAAAAGGGATTGAGAGCCTAGGTTAGTTTTACTTCTGACTTCCTTAGATAGCCTTCTAGACATCTTGCAATGGGGGGAGGAATCTATATTCAAATTTTCCATTTGGGTTTGAGAAATCAGAATAAAAGCTAATACATTTTACATGCCCAGAAACATGGCCCTAGGGTGGGAAAGAGAGGAAGGCAATTGATATACAGTAAATGCCCACCCAGTCTCCTCTCTTGACCTACCCTGGCCATACACATCTCTCCAGATGAACCATGTGAGATGGCCAGCAACCAAATAGTCAGGTGCAAAAAAGAGCATGGGGATGGAGAAGGGCAAAAAGAAAACAGGTTTTTCTTGGCCTGGGGTAAGTAGGATTTCTTTGGTATTGAATGGAAAGAATAAGCACTACTATTGGTTACTCAAGTTTGGCTCTTAAGACTTTCAACACTTGCAAGACTTTTTCAATTGAAAAAAAAGAAAGTGTACGTATATGCCTGCGTACATGTATTTACACATCATATTCCACATAAGAATCCCACAAAAGGGCTCATCTCCTCCCTAGTGGCCCCTGGCTCTTATTCTTTCTATATCTTACTCTTTGTCTTTCACCATAAGGAATAAACCCGGTGAAATACAGAGATTTGAAATGTGCAGAACTCTATTCTAGATGTTCTTCTTGGTGCAAACACTCCCTTCACCCCTCCCTCTGTTCTAGTGCTCCCGCCAGTACAAGAAGTAAGGACAGAACTTGAGAATTTTAACTATTTGAGAAATTGTAAACACCCCAATTTTTTACATTTGCTACCGTTTCCATGACAGATTTTTCTTTTCAGGAGAAAAGAACATTTCTAAAAGATCAAAATTAAATCCCTTTCAAGGATCAGAAAAGATCATGGCTCTGGGAAAGTATTAAAATGGAATAACACTATATGTATCTAAAATTGTAACATTTATGAAATTCCTAAGCACTTCAAATCTGCTAAGTTTAAAACCCAGTCTTCTCCTTGTGTGTTTCTTTCTATTGGCACAGAAAAGGCAAATATCTCTTTAGCTCTTCGGTGATACAATAACATTTGGATTCATTGAAGGAAATCATTACTAAGTGAGGTCTTTCATGCTGAAGAGGTAGGTGGTCGCTATTCTGACATAGAACAGAGAAGCTGTATCTATATCTATGTGTGTATATATAAAAATACAATTATGCATACTTATTATATATTAATAATATATTATTATATATATAAATCCTTATTCAGACAAAATATCTCTTTGTCTCCCCCATATTATTCTCCAGTTACTCACACAAGAATATTACCACCATCAATCTATTTGCTAATTCTTTATATAATCTCAATATCAGTTTTGGTTTTCTTTCTAGAAACTGTTGTGATGGATTTTAATTCGTATCTGAAAAGGATATTCCTCCTTGGCCAAAACAGACAGGATCAGACACTTTGGGGAGATCTGTTTGAGAATACATCGGAGGCTGCCACCACAATACACACACACACACACACACACACACACACTATGTTAACAGCAACAGTGAAAACAACTCCCCTATCTTCAGTCCTCATCTTGTGTTTCTCTTCCTGATCTGCCACCAATGCAATTAGAGATAAGGTAAGAGAATGGGATAAAATAAGAATGGGAGAAAATTCCCATTCTTGGTCATATTCTTATATAAAGCAGCCCAACATCAATTATAAACAACTTTGAATGAGTTTACCATAGTCTCTGGCCCTGACCAAAAAAAAAAAAAAAGACAAATAACTTGTTCTGAACCACCTCGTCTCTGAAAGGGACACGGGAATGCTAGGAGAAAACATTGTGAGAGTGAGGAGAGCATGGACAGCAGGAAGAGAGAGGAGGTTGAAGAAAAACTTCATGGTATCATATGGAGTCTAACAGGATGGGCTCCTTCACTGAAAGCTTGTTTTGTATGCCTGAGTCACTTATTTAATCTCTATGATCCTCAGGCTATTCACCTGCAAAAAGAATAAAATATCTACATGACTGGATTGTTTTAAGGATTATGTTAAATTATAAAGTACAAAGCATATCATATAATTCCCTTAAAATAATTTATTTTCATTAATTTATAATTTCCCAAAGATAACAATTATGCCCATATAATCATGGAAAAAGTTTGAAACATTTCCTGTTTGAGGGATGGTAACTAAAAGAATTTCTTATTCTAAGAAAATTGAACATTTGGAGGGTAAGTATCTGTAGAACAATGTGTAACATAAGTGCCCAACAATAGAGAAACAAAAAAAGCAAAGTATGGCAGGTTTTTGCTACAAGAGACACCTTTAGATAGATACACCACGCAAACAGTAACCATAGAGAGCTAGAATGGCTGTACTAATGTGAGACAAATAGACTTTAAGACAAGGAATACTCTTAGAGAGAAAAAAGTAATGATAGTAATGGTACTAATCTTAGTAATGGTAAGAGGGAAGCAGGGAGATATAACAATTATTTATTTTTTTTTTTTTTAAAGATTTTATTTATTTATTTGACAGAGAGAGACACAGCGAGAGCAGGAACACAAGCGGGGGGAGTGGGAGAGGGAGAAGCAGGCTTCCCGCTGAGCAGGGAGCCCGATGCGGTGCTCAATCCCAAGACCCTGGGATCATGACCTGAGCCAAAGGCAGACGCTTAACGACTGAGCCACCCAGGCGCCCGGGAGATATAACAATTATAAATGTAAAGCTCCTCACGACCAACCCACAAAATACGTAGAGCAAAAACTGACAAGGTGATAGTGGAAATAGATAAATCAATAATTACAGTTGGAGATTTAAATACTTCTCTCTCCACAGTTGGTAGAATGAGAAAGAAAATCAATAGGGAAGATTTAAACAGTATCAACCAACTTGGCCTAGTTGACTTACATAAGCACACTATCACTGAACACAGGGCGCACATTCTTTTTAGGTGCGTATAGAAAATGTCCCAGTATAGATCTTAGGTTAAGTTCATAAAACAAATAATAATGAATTTAATAAGACTGAAGTCATACAAAGTATATTCTCTGATTCCAGTGGGCTTAAATTAAAAATCAGTAACAACAACAACAAAAAATCTGGAAAATCCTCAAATAATTGAAAATTTAACAGCACACTTCTAAATAACCCATGGGTCAAAAAAGAAATCACAAGAGAAATTAGGAAATATTGTGAACTAATTAAAAAACGAGAACAAACAATACCTAAGCTATGGAACACAGCTAAAATAGTGCTTAGAGGGGAGCTTATAGCCATATATGGTTATATTAAAAAAGAAAGATCTAAAGTCGATAATCTAAGTTTCTATCATAAGAAGCTAGGAAAAGAAGAGCAAATCAAGTTCAAAGGGAGTAGAAGGAAGAAAATAATAAAGATCTGGATGGAAATAAGTAAAATAGAAAAGGCAAAACAATAGAGAATTTCAATTACATTAAAATTTGGTTCTTTGAAAACATCAACAAAATTGATAAACTTCTACCTAGCGTGACCAAGGAAAGGTAGAAGCAGACAGAAATTTCCAAAATCAAGAATGAAAGAGACACATTAACACAGGCCATAAAGAGATTAGAATAGTTATAAGGGAATATTATAAACAACTTTATGCTAAAAGATTAAATAATTTAAATGAAACTAATTGACAAATTAATAAACAAATTCCTAGAAGGACACAAATTACTAAGACAGACTCATAAAGAAATAGTAACTCTGAATAGATGTATATTGAATAAAGAAATTGAATTAACACACAAAAATCTTTCCACATAAGAAAGCCAAGTCCCAAATGATTTTACTTATAAAATCTATCAAGCATTTAAAGGAAAAAATAACACTAATTCTACAAAAACTCAGAAAATAGGGAAAGGAATGCTTTTTCTACTGATATGAGGCCAGTACTAGCATGAGATCAAAGCAAGACACATATCACAAGAAAAATAAATTATTAAAACTATGGAATAATAACCTCCATGAGTACAGACACAAAAATTCTTAGCAGAACATCAGCAAATCAAAATCATCAATGTATGAAAAGGATTATGAACTATGAAAAAGTGGCATTTGCAAGAGTAAAGTTGAAAAATCAATCAACGTAATACACAATATTAAGAGGATAAAGGGCAAAACCCAACTCAATAGAGACAGAAAAATAATTGAAAAAAAAAAAGCCAATACCCATTGATATTAAAAATTCCCAGGGCACCTTGGGTGGCTCAGTCGGTTGGGCATTTGCCTTCAGCTCAGGTCATGATCCTGGAGTCCTGGGATCTAAACCCTACGTTGGGCTCCCCACTTAGCAAAGAGTCTGCTTCTTCCTTTGCCCCTCACCCTGCTTGTGTTCTCTCTCTCTCTCAAATAAATAAATAAAATCCTAAAAAAAAAAACAAAAAAAACAAAACCTCCCAACAAACTAGGAAGAAAAGAGAAATTCCTTAACTTAATAAAGGGTATCTATAAAAAACTCAGTTGGTATCACACTTACTGGTGAAAGACTAAATTCCTTCTTCCTTAGATTAGGAAAATTTACTGTACTGAAGGCTCTAGCCAGTGAAGTAAGGCAAGAGAAAGAAACTAAATGCATATAGATTAGAAAGGAAGAAATAAAATGTTTTATTCATAGATGAAATGATCTTTTGTGTAGAAAAGTCTAAGGACTCTAAGAAAAAGACTGAACTATTAATAGAGTTTAGCAAGTCATAGGATATTAAATGAATATTCAAATGGCATTGTATTCCTGTATACTAGCAACAAACAATCTAAAATGTACTTAATAAAAATGCCATTCACAATAATAACAAAAAGAACAAAATACTTAGGAATAACTGCTCTGGGGCTCCTGGGTGGCTCAGTCGGTTAAATGTCTGCCTTCAGCTCAGGTCATGATCCCGGGGTCCTGGGATCGAGCCCCGCATTGGGCTCCCTGCTCAGTGGGGAGTCTGCTTTTCTCTCTCTCCCTCTGCCCTGCCCCCCCACTTGTGCTCACTCTGTCTTTCTCTCGCTCTGCACTCTCTCTCAAATAAATAAATAAAATCTTTACAAAAATAAAAGTAAAAATAAGACTGCTCTATACATTGAAAATTGTATTATATTACTGAATGAAATGAAAGAAGACCTAAATAAATGAGAAATATATTATGTTCATGGATTATAAAACTTGACATTGTTAAGATGTCAGCTTTTCCCAAACTGATCTAGAAGTTCAAAATAGCCCCTACCAAAATCCCAGCTGGCTTCCTTTATTAAATATCAATAAGCTGATCCTAGGATGTATATGTAAATGCAAACAACATAGAATAGTCCAAACAATTTTAAGATAAAGGAACAAAGTTGATTCAAACAGCTTGATTTCAAAAGTCAACACAAAGTAATAATAGATAAGACAGTGTGATACTGGTGTAATGATAGACAAAAAGATCAACAATGCAGAATAGTCCAGAAATAAACCCTATATATATATATATATATATATATAGTCAATTTATTTTCAACAAATGTGCCAAGGTAATTCAGTGGGGAGAGGTAATCTTTTCAACAAATGGAGCTCCATCCATTTGCAAAAACAAACATAAAAAACACCCCCTCACCAAAAAAACCTCCCCAAACTTTAAATCAATTATCATAGATGTGATGTGAGAGCTGAAACTATGTCTCAAAGAATACACAGGAGAAAAATGTTTGTGATTTTGTGTTAGTGAATATTTCTTGGATATGACATCAAAAGCACACCCATTAAAAATTTGATAAATTGGACTTCATCAAAATCAAAAATTTTTGATCTTCACAAGTTATCACTAAGAAAAGAAAAAGACAGAGACTGGGAGAAAATATTTATAAAACATTATCAGATAGAGGACTTTTATATAGAATAAATAACTTTTACAACTCAATAAGAAGACAAATAACTCCCTTTAAAAATGAGCAAACTGGAAAGAAAAAAAATGAGCAAACGATTTGAATATACGTTTCTCCAAAGAAGATATACAAGTGGCTAATAAGCATATGAAAAGACGCTCAATGCCATTGTTCACTAGGGAATGCAAATTAAAACCACAAGATACCATCTCACAACCACTAGAGTGGCTCAACTCAAGAATACTGAAAATTCCAAGTGTTGGTGAGGATGTGGAGGAAGTGGAACCCTCATATATTGCAGTCGGAACAAAATGGTGCAACTACTTTGGGAAACTGATAGTTTCTTAAAAGTTAAATATAAACTTACCGAACAGCCAGCAATTCCACTCCTAGATATCTACCAAAGAGAAATGAGAACATATGTCCACATAAAAACTTATACATGAATGGTCATAGTAGTGTTACTCACAATAGCCAAAAAAGGCAATGTCCATCAACTGATGAATGCATAAAAAATATAGTAAGTCCTGACAATGGAATATTGCACAATAATGAAAAGGAATGGATTACTGACATATGCGACAACACAGTGGAACATCAAAAACATAATGCTAAATGAAAGAAGCCAGATACATTAGACTATGATGATTACATTTATAAATAATTTCTGAAAAAGACAGTACTGCCCGGGATTAGGGAGAGAGCAGGGATGACTGCCAATAGTTCAAAGAAATTTTTTCAGTTGATGGAAATGGGCTAAAACTGGATTATTTCTGAATTCTTATAGCATCTTTTCTCATACTCATCCAAACCTGGAAACAACCAAGATATTCCTCAATAGGTGAAAGGATAAACAAACTATGGCACATCCATACACTGGAATATTATTCAGCCATAATAAGAAATGTGCCAACAAAGCACAAAAAGACATGGATGTATCTTAAATGCATACGGTTTTATAAAAACAGCCAGTCTGAAAGTGCTATATACCATACGATTCCAACGATGTAACATTCTGAAAGAAGCAACATTAAAGAGATAGTAAAATGATCAGTAGTCACCAAGGGTTCAAGGGTGTGGTGGGGGGCAATGTTGAATATATGAAGTACAGGGATAGTTTAGGGTGGTGAAATTATTCTGTATGATACTGTAATTGTGGATATAGCACTATGCATTTGTCCAAATCCATTGAACTTTATAGCACAAAGAGTGAAACTTAGTTTATGTAAAAGTTTAAGAAACCATTTAGAATGTCAAGGGATACCAGGGAGGAATGTAGACTATCACAAGAGAATTCAACTGTGTTACAGTGTATGAAACAACCTCACTAAGGGAGGTGAGGAAAAGGTGCTGATTTAAGTAATTTAGGGAATGAGTGGAATCCATAAGATTTAAAGGCAAAAGAAACTGTACATAAGCACTGTACTCTGGTTGGTAAGGTATTTCCCCATAGGGGTATGGCTTAACAATTCTGAAGCTACTATACATATACTGAAATTGAACAATCAAGTAAATTGATAGCAGATGTTGAGAGCCAGGTTTCTGACTGTGAGAGTGAAAGTTTACAAATAAGCAAGAGGAGGGAATCACAATGATCCATGTGATAATGGGTTAGGGTTGGAGATATCAGTAGAACTCATGTTAGCTTAATATAGAAAAAGATGGGTTAGCCCGGTGATGGGTATTAAGGAGGGCACGTATTGCATGGAGCACTGGGTGTTATATGCAAACAATGAATCATGGAACACTACATCAAAAACTAACGATGTACTGTATGCTGACTAACATAACATAATAAAAAAAAGAAAACAGAAAAAAAAATGCCATTCCCAACTTTCAAATGCCACTAGTGAATTATTAAAGCCATTACATTTTTAAGGGCTTAAATTGTCAACAAATATTTTCCAAATTAAAAAAAACCCCACAGAGATGGTTATATATCAAAATATTTTTAGATATGTGTAAATACATGGATTAATACATACACATATATTCCCTTGTACTGTCAGCTAGAAGGTCCCAGAAACATCAACACTCCATAGCAACAAGCACACCCACCACCCAGATCTTGGTTTCTCCAATATTGTTCTCCAATAAGAGGAGCCAGGACTCCTTGGAGAAATAGCTGATTCTGGGCTGAGAGAGGAAATGAGACTGGAACATCTTATAGTGCCAGGAAGTGTTCAAAAACCGGAAACCAAAACAAAGTAGACAAAATCCCATAACGAGGGAGATACTACAAAGGGATACAGGATCCAACAGAAAGAGCTCCCAATGTTCAAAGCTGGAACAATTTGGGCAAAAACTCAAAGTAGCATTGGATTACAATCCAAAGTATGAAATAAATGTCCATGTGTCCATACTGATATAAATGATTCAATAAATAATAATTGGGATGGGGCGCCTGGGTGGCTCAGTCGTTAAGCGTCTGCCTTCGGCTCAGGTCATGATCCCAGGGTCCTGGGATCGAGTCCCACATTGGGTTCCCTGCTCGGCAGGAAGCCTGCTTCTCCTTCTCCCACTCCCCCTGCTTGTGTTCCTGCTCTCTCTGTCTCTCTGTCAAATAAATAAATAAAATCTTTAATAAAAAAAAAAAAGAAGAAAAACTCTGAGGCTTTGTGCTTTGGAGAATAGAAAAATGATTTAAAAAAAAAATAAAATAAAATAATTGGGATGGAGAAGAAATATCTCCCACACGTAAGAATTCCAAATACTTTATGTAGATACTCCATCCTCAAGGGAAAGGGGCATAACTCCTCATTCCTTAAGTGTGGCTGTGTAGTCTGCACAAGTGCCTTCCTTCGGAAGAGTACAGTGTGAAAAGGGGGAATAAAAAAATAACTTCACAGTACAGAAGCCTGACAAACACTGCCTCATCCAGGGGATCAAGGTGAAGAGCAGCAATGATAAGACATGTTGGTAGAATGAACCCTTAATATGATCTGATGAAAATGGTACTTCATCTCTGTGGTCTTTCTCTTTAAAACCCAGTCTCACCATGAGAAAAATCAAATTCCAACTAAGGGACATCCTACAAAATATCTGACCAGTACTCCTCAAAACTGTCAAGGTCATCAAAAACAAGGACAGTCTGAAAAACTGTCACAGCTAAGAAGAAGCCTAAGGAGACATAATGAGTAAATGTAATGTGGTGTCCTGGATGGGACCCTGGAACATAAAAAGGACATTTAGGTAAAAACTAAGGAAAGTGAACTAAATTATAGATTTCATTCAATAATGTTTCAATGTTGGCTCATTAATTGTAACAAATATGTAAGAAGTTAATGACAGGGGCAACTGGGTGTGGGATATATGGGAACCCTCTGAACTACCTTCACAAGTGTTCTATATATCTAGAGATGAAAATTCTCTCTCTTTTCTGCAGTATTACAGGACTGATCAGAGAAGATCTATATAGAAAGTCCGGGATAAAATTAACTGATATCACACAGATAACGTTCCAGAAGAATGTGTACCATTGGCTCTGTGCTGGTAGTGCTAAAGTGGCAGCCAGAAAAGGTTTAGAGTTCGTATTACCATTGTTACATATTTGGCAGAAATCTCCATTATTAGCAGCTGAAAAAACATGATACGGAACTCTAGAACAGAACTGAAAAGGAAAACTCAAATTCTCTCAACCTTGTTTTCTGTATACAGCTGACATCTCCTATGGAACAAAGAGCTGGATTTTTCTTTTTAGAGCCTGCAAGGCTTGTTTCTTTTAAGAAAATCTAGCCTTTATAACCGTACAATGCTTTCCAATGCTCAAAGCCTCCTTAACTCATTAGGTGCCTAAAAGGACTCTGTAAAATGAATTTTATAGTTATTATCTAGAGAAAGAAACAGTTCAGAGATGGTGATTTGCTCCAAATACATATTCAAAAAGTAATGGGATTGGAATTTAAACCTGCTTTTGCAAATTAAAATCTAATACTCTTTCTGGGGCACCTGGGTGGCTCAGTCGGTTAAGTGTCTGCCTTCGGCTCCTGTCATGATCCCAGGGTCCTGGGATTGAACCCCACATCAGGCTCCCTGCTCACTGAGGAGTCTGCTTCTCCCTCTCCCACTGCCTCTCCCCCTGCTTCTGCTCTCTATGTCGCTTACCCTCTCTCTCTCAAATAAATAAATAAAATCTTTAAAAAAAAATACGTTGAAAAAAAAATCTAACACCCTTCTTACCACTAAATGTGTCTTGAGAAAGCCTTGGTCCTGTTCTTTGGCACATGTCAGCAGACAACAGGCATCTATAACAAGATGTCACCTGTTGAGTGAGAGCACCAAAAGTGGGCTTTGGCCTTCTAAATGGGCACTGCTACAAAGAACTGGGAAATTCTTCAGAGCATCACCAAATCTCAAATCCAGTCATTTATTTTCTATTTGCCCCGCAAATGCTTTCACGGTCTCTGCTTCCTATTTGAGTCTGGTCAGAGTTTTAGGTCTCTGATTCCTGCTCAGCTGGTGAGAAGTTGCTCTATGCCTTAATTCTGCTTCCACAGTATAATACAGCTTTTTAAAAAAGTTATCTTTTTTTGTGATAACATTTAAGTTCTACTCTCTTAACAAATTTCAATTATGTAATACTGTGTTATCAACTATAGTTACCATGTTTTACATTAGATCCTCAGACTTTATTCATCTTACAGCTGAAAATTCTGCCTTAAACTTTTTACTTACCTGTTTGATGCTGAGACTCTGATCCCTGTCCCTGTCCCTGTTTTGCCTTGGTCCTTGGTCCTGGCCAGGACTGACACATAGCAAAGAGTATTAGACTGTTATAGATGACCCAAATGCTATTTTAAATAGGCTCTGAACAATTTTTAAAGGTTCACTGAAAAATGAAGTACTTGAGAATTCACAGTTATTATGAATATCTAATTCTACCTCATCTCTCTTCTCAGGGAGATAGGTCTTAATATGTGTCATTTCTCTTGAAGGAGATGAGGAATTGGGTGATTATTTTCAATCTCACAGTAATATTTCACTGACCTCTAAAAATACCTACTATTAAGATGGTGTGGAAACTAATTCTTTAGCTGAATCAGTCTTGAATAGAAGAGAGGAATAATACTCTATGTTGGAAGAACAAGCTTTTCTTCAGAATAGGTTCTTAGGCTTTAATAATCTCACCTGTTCAGGTACAATGGGACACTCGGAGATGTATTTAGTTTCTATTCTTTTGGGGGTATTGGCAAAGAGATTCGCATTTCCCACAGTGGTGTGAAGGGCCTGGGGAAATAGAGTTAATGACATTTGAAGTTAGTCTTTTAAATCTATATAGAAAATGAGATTTCATATTGGATCATTCCAGTATATTAAAACTCATTTCATTTGTGTTGCATGAGTGCTGTCTGTTCTCCTCGTGCAGTACTTTGTGAATTCTCATTGCCTTTTGCCACTAATTCTGAACTTGAATCTATGTCCTCCAAGAGGACATAGAGCTTTATATACAAGAGTTTGAAGAGCCAGTGGTTTTGTCTCCATGTGATCATCACTGAATGGCAATGTTCTCTTACTTCAAGAGGCTGCCAAGTAGCCTTGGAAAGCATGCTGGGAGGGATGAAGATTTAGAGCAAGTGGGGAGGGAGAGGGTCCAGGTGTAGGTGCTGAGAAGGGTCATCTGGCAGACAGAACACTGCTTCAGAAAGTATGGAAATAAGCCACAGACATGGGGAAATGGAGATTGGAAGTAGGAAGAGTGTGTCGAAGGGTAAGGAACTCAAAGCAAAATAGTAGGGCAACTATGAGAGACAGACAGAGAGGGGCGGGGAAGACTGAGGTAGGGAGAGATACTCAGAAGTCCACCCAGGCAGAAAATATAAAAGTTTTGTTAGCAAGTAGCAAGGCTACTTTTTGAATCAAAATTCAAAAATAACATTCTGGTCTCTGACCAGTCCTTATGGCTAGGGGACGAAGAGGTGGGTAGGCAAGATCAAGGCAAGATTTGGTACGAGAGACAATGGCCAGAAAGTCGTAGAGGGGTTACCAGGGGCCATGGGGGTAGGAGAATGGGGAGTTAGTTTTTCATGGGTACAGAGTTTCAGTTTGGGATGATGAACAAGTTCTGGTGAAGGATAGCAGTGATGTTTGTACAACAATATGAATGAATGTACAAGGTGAATGGACTGTGCACTTCAAAATGGTTAAAACGGGAAATATCATGTTATGTATATCTTACCATAATAAATGAATTTTTTAAGAAAAAAAAGTAAATGAGAAAAAAAGAGACAATGCTAGCCTCGGGTTTCCAGTGCAGAAACTCAGGCACGGGGGTGAGGGAGAAGCCCATTTTTCAGAACTGGCCCAGGAGGTGGAGACTAGTTCTAGACAGAAAGGCCTCTACACAAGGTCAGAGCTGGACTGGCAGCACATAAGACTTTGTGTGGAAATTCAGGGTGTGTTCTGGAACATCTTGCTGCTGTTTAAGCCTGGAGAATGGGTGAACCTGAAACTGGGCTTATGTAGTCTCCCTCATAGAGGGAGAGGAAGACTGAAGAGGCCAGATATTGAGCAAGACTGATCCATGTTGGTTTGTTGTGATCTCACTGTCATGATGTAAAACCCATGTTGGGAAAGACAACAAGAAACATCAGCCCTGAGGAAAACTAGCCCCCACTGAAGGAAATAATATGACAATGAACAGAGTGGAAAGAGGATACAGAGTTCCTAATATTTTAGGCCAACTAACTAATTGGTAGACAATTCTTCTTTTTAAAGAACTCTATGCCTTTTGACTAATGAATTCATGTCCCCATAGAGCCATAAAGGATGAGAATTTGGCCCGAATGTATACTTAAATTGGATCGCCTTGTAAGAATGCTTTAAAAAATAAAATGCAGCCACCTGTGACCTATTAAGACTGTTAATGTACTCATTGACATAAATACCTGAAGGGTTTCTACAGCAGCTGGAACATGGCTCAATGATCTTTTGTGTCTGCTTTTTAATGTACTTCCAAAGTGACTTCATAAAATTGCAACCACTCCCACCAGTGGGACTGAGGTTTTATTCAACTCCCTGAGAACTCATCTTCCACCACTATTGATGTCAGTGATTATTAATGTTGCCCCTATGCTAAGTGTCTTGAGGATAAAACTCAAACCCCAAATAAGTTACTGATTGACAGACTTAAATGAATCGAAATCTACACGTGCCTGGCCACAATGCTCACAAGATGGCATTTTTCTAGCTCTACCTTCATTCACTCCATAGAATCTTTAGCCCCCAGAAATTCTTCCCATTTGGGTCCTAGCAAGGCCCAAATTCTTCCCATATGGCACTACCAAGGGTTCAAACAACTAAACTTCTTTGTCCTGATGGGATCCCATATGTCCAGCCTTCCATGGTGCTGCATCTATCTCTCCTGTGCCTTAGGTGAGAGGTTGGCCTCCAATGCCCACAGAGAGGCTGATTGTTGCAGATGTCTACAGCAAGGCTAATGGTGACCAAGGCAGAGGGAAGCAATGTCTGGACCACTGCAGATCCTGTACTTTCCTCATAACTGCCCTTCTACTCTGTTCCCATGCCATTGCCCTTGAGCTTTTTTCATGCTCTTTCAGTCAACAAATGGTGCACAATTATGTGCAAAACAAGCATCATGACAAATTCATAAATGGACAACTATCTATATGAAATGCTAAGAAGGAAATAGTTGAGGTGTTGTAATAAGGACTAAGAACTTATGAAGTTGTCAGGAGGTGACCTCCCTCAGGAAATGACATGTAACTTGAACCCAAAGGATGATAAGGAAATGAGGAGATGGGTGAACAGTTTTCCAGGCAAAGGGAATTACAAAGAGCATAAGGAAGAAAGACGCATGGTACATCCAATGACCTAAAATAAGCTTGGAGTGAGCATGGCTAGAGCTGAGTCAGAGAGGCGGAGTGGCAGGAGGTGGGATTGGAGCAGTAAGGAATGGCTAGGCTATGTTTGGGTTTGTGGGTTGTACTGGGATAGCCATTAAAGAAGAGAGCAATGGGATAGTTTTCTTTACATTTTGCAAAGATCATCTTGACTGCTCTGTGGGGAATTAGTAGTCACTTAGCAGTTTAAATAGCAAGTAGAAGGGAACAGAATACAAGCAGGTAGAGCAGACGGGCCATGATTTGCAGTCATCCAGGTGAGAAATGATGGTGGCTTGAAGGAGGACAGTGACATTGGAGATGGCTATAAGTAAATGGAAGAGGTATTCTGGAAGGATTTGCTGATAGATTCAATATGGAGTTGTGGTGAAGGAGAAGAGTCAAGACCAACTACCAAGTTTCTGGGCTAAGCAACTAGATAAATATGGGTGCATTTATTAAAATGAGGAAGATGAAGAACAGACTTCAGAGGGGGAATCAGAAGTCTGCAACATATTCAATTTGATGTGCTTACGAGTCACTGAAGTGTAGCATTTGCATATACTCATTTGTTTATTTAACAAATATTTTTGAGTCACTGTTGTGCACAGGAACTGGGCCAGATTCTGGAGTAAAGCAGTAAACAAAACAGATATGGTCCTGACCTTAAGAAATTTACAAGCTAGCAGGACAGACACTGGACAATAACTAAGCATGATGTGGGTACTGATTCAAGAATCCCCAGGCTTTGAGAGGGAACAATGCGGGAAGCTGACAGTATGCATGGCTAGCAAAAGCTTCCTAAGGAAATGAGATTTAAGCTCAGCTCTGCAACATAAATGAAATTAGCTCAGTACAGAAATGGAGGAAGAGTTTCAGGCAGAACATGTGTGGAGCATGTGTAGAGAGGCCCGGAGGCAGGAGAGATTAGGTCTTTCCAGGAAAGAGTCTTGTAGTACTGATTCTTTCCCCAGAGATTCTCTGTCCTCATGAAAACAGCTTGTAGTGGCCTGGTTCCACCTATCCTCGGACATGCTGGAATGGCCATAGGGTCCCCACAGCCTGTACCCAAGCCAGGACTCCTGCTACATACACTCTAGTTAAAAGATATAAGCTCACTCTTGCAATCAACAATTTCCAGAGCTCTTAACTATGGACTGTGGAGGGTTAGATGAACTTCTTGCCTTTAAGAAAGAACTTCTCACTTAGTAGAGGAGCAAAAAGTGTTACATTAAAATGATGTAAGGAACGATGGGGAGATTGAACAAGGAGTGACTCACTCCCTGGGGCCACAGAGAAGACGTCACTGAGGGAGAAGAGGGAGAAAGAAAGAAATGGGAATACTCACATCAGGATGAGCACATGGAAAACATGTGTGAAAGAAAGAATTATGTGCTGGGGAAATGGCAAGCAATTTGGGGAAGCAAACCATTCTTAAGAACTTGATTTATACAATGAACATAAATAATTCCCTCTCTCAAATACATTCTCTTCTTCCTTAGCACTCAGTAGACTTCTCTGCATTTAGCAATGGCTGTGATTTTATAACTGGCAAGTTTCTCCAGGGAGAGAGCCTAGCACTGAAGGCTAATGGAATTGTCCAATGCTAGTGGTCATATGAGTAAAGGAAGGAGGAACCCCCAGGAGCCAAGCTAAAGACCTCAAAGCCTTATTTCCCCCTTGTCACATTTCAGTTGCCTTCACGGGTAGTAAATAGGATAGAGACCTTCTCCTTATCAGGAAAGACAAGTCATTCACTTAGCAGTTCCTCTGTCCCCATCCCCACAGAAAGACACCCGGGCCTTTGGTGGCTCTCCATATTCCCTACTCCCCACCTCAATACCCATAGTAGAGCCTCTATGATTTGGAAATGTTCAAGCACAGCCTCCCCCCATAACTGACTGGAAAAATCAATTTGCTTCTGGCCATTTCTTAATTAAAGTGGCATTGCATAAAAACAGATTTAGAAATCTCAATAACTCCAACTTGTTAGAAAATGAAGATGAGAAAAAAAAGTGGGAGTGGGGAGAATCCTAGAAGGAGGAAATGAATCTATGTGAGAAACAACTTCCTAGTGAGTCCCCCTATTCATCACAGCTTTCAGACGTCAGCCTCTGGGACCACAGCTGGGTGATAATTAGGAACCGAGCAATCTTTCTGAAAGGAGAACAAGATGGAACATTATTAGGTGAAGTGTTTTTTCCCCCCTTCCTTTCTTTTTTTAACTCAAGAAATGTGTTGCGGTTCCTTAATAGCTTTGAAAGGCAAGAACATTCAGCCTGAAGATGGTGTGTTAAGAGCAGCAGAAAACTCACACATGGGCTTTCTCATGTCTGTCCTGGGAAGCGTCTAGTCACCTAGTCACCTAAAACTGGAAACCCTCCAGGGATTGTCAGAGGCTGGGGAGAAGGAAAGAAGGTAAGAATAGGTGGAGCAAGGAAAATTTTAGGGAAGTGAAACTATTCTGTATGATACCCTAATGATACATGACATTATGCATTTGTCAAAATCCATAGAATGTACAATACAAAGACTGAACCCTAATGTAAGCCATGAATTTTAGTTAATACTAATGTATTAATATTGGTTCATCAACTGCAACAAATATGCCACACTAATGCAAAATGTTAATGGCAGGGGAAACTAGAGGGAGGAGAGGGAGTATATGGGAACCCTCTGTACTTTCTTTTCTTTTTTTTTTTTTTTAAGATTTTTAAAATTTATTTATTTGAGACAGAGAGAATGAGAGAGAGAGAGCACATGAGAGGGGGGAGGGTCAGAGGCAGAAGCAGGCTCCCCGCCGAGCAGGGGAGCCCGATGCAGGACTCGATCCCGGGACTCCAGGATCATGACCTGAGCCGAAGGCAGTCGCTTAACCAACTGAGCCACCCAGGCACCCCCCTCTGTACTTTCCATGCATTTTTTCTGAGAAATAAAGTCTTGTCTTTTTTTTTTTTTTTTTGGAGAGAGAGTGAGAGCGTGCGTGTGTTGGGTGGGGGTGCGCCGAGGGGAGGGGCAAAGGAAGAGGGAGAGAGAGAATTTTAAGCAGGCTCCATGCCCAGTGCCGAGCCTGTTGTGGGGCTTGATCCCACGACCCTGAGATCATGACCTGAGCCAAAACCAAGAGTCAGATGCTTAACCGACTGAGCCTCCCAGGAGCCCCAAGAAATAAAGTCTTTTAATTGAAAAACTTAAAATATTCTGAAAGTGAATCACTGAATCTGATCTCTTTTACTTCATTCTCTATTCTAGGACATTTATTGAATTTCTAGTATGTACTATTTCTTATTTTAGGCACTCAGGAGTTAACATTTAATGACACAAAATCCCTGCCCTCTTGGTATTTTATTCTGGTTGGGAGACAGACAGTAAATAAATGCATAAAAACACAAATCATGTCAGGCAGTAAGAGCTATGGAGGAACATGAGTCAGCACAACACGATGGCAGCCAGGCAGAAGCAGCTCTGTTTTAGGCGAGGTGGTCAGGGTGGTGTCCTCTCAGAAGGGACATTTGAGGGAAGCCTTAGGGAAGAGAGGGAGGAGCCATGTGGGCTGTGCACAGAGGAATCCTGGGAAAAGAGGTAACAGCATGGGTATGATGGAGGCTGGGGTGGCGGGAGGATAGTGAGGAGAAGCTTAATAGGCAAAGAGGCCGAGGTGATGGCTAAGGGCCAGATCATAAAGGGCCTTGTAAGCCATGGTAAGGACTTTGGATTTTATTCCCAGCGTGATGAAAAGCCATGGAGGGAGCAAACCAAATGTCCATCGACAGACCAATGGATAAATAAAAGGTGGTATATACATTATAAGCAAAATGTGGTATATCTGTGATGGAATATTATTCAGTCTTAAAGAGAAAGGGAATCCAGGCACATGCTACAACATGGATGAAGCTTGATGATATATACTTAGTGAAACAAGCCAGTCATGAGAAGACAAAAACAGTGTGATTCCCTTTACATGAGGTCAAGTCCATAGAGACAGAAAGTAGAGGGGTGGTTGCCAGGGGCTGGGAAGAGAGGGCCGTGGGGTGCTGTTGTTTAATAAATACGTAGTTTCAGTTTTGCAAGATGAAAGGAGTTCTGGAGATGGGTTGCACAACAATGTGAATATACTTAACACTACTGAACTGTTCAAACGAGGTCACAACTTCTGTCTGGCTGACAGCAATTCTCCTGCCATGATTGTTCCATGCATCCTGATCTCAAAGAATTTAAAATGTAAGGAAAAAAGTATAACTGTATCTATTCCCTAAGGCTGCTGTAGTAAATTTTCACCAACTTGAGGGCTTAAAACAACACAAATTTCTACTCTTTACAGTTCTGGAGGCCACAGGTCCAAACGGTCTCACTGGGTTGAAACAAAAGCCACATTCCTTCCGAGGCCCTAGGGGAGAATTCATTTTCTTGCCTTTTCCAGCTCTGAGTGCTGTGGTCCTTGCATTCGTCAGCTTGTGGCCCTCGCCTCCATCTTCAAACCCAGCAGCACAGCATCTGTCTCCGTCATCACATCACCTCTGTCTCTGTAGTCAAATCTCCCTTTGCCTCCCTCTTACAAGGACACTCATGATTACATTTAGGGCCCACCTGAACACCCTGATCCCTCTTCCCATATGAATATCCTAACCTGAATCACATTTGCAAAGCCCTTTCTGCCATATAAGGTAACATTTACAGCCGCCAGGGATTTGGGCCTGGATATCTTTGAGAGCCTCCATTCAGCCTATCGCAGAATCTCAGACTTGATGAAATATGCAGATGCTATTTATTTATTTATTTGCTTATTTAAAGATTTTATTTATTTATGTGACAGAGAGAGACACAGCGAGAGAGGGAACACAAGCAGGGGGAGTGGGAGAGGGAGAAGCAGGCTTCCCGCTGAGCAGGGAGCCCGATGCGGGGTTCGATCCCGGGACCCTGGGATCATGACCTGAGCTGAAGGCAGACATTTAACCGACTGAGCCACCCAGGCGCCCCTGCAGATACTACTTAAAGCCACTGTCTGGACGAGATGATCAAGAGAGTGAATATGGATAAAGAGGAGTCCGAGGACTTGCCCCAGTGGACTGCAATATCCAGAAATCAAGAAAAGGAAAGGAGGAGGAAGGGGAGGTGTCTCAGAGGAGTCTAAGGAGTAACAATCTGTGAAGTCTGAAACAAAGTAAACAATTATTGTGTCCCTGCAGCCAGTTAAAGAAGGTTTTTTAAAAAGTAGGGAATTATCACTGACATCAAATGCTGCTGAGTAAGATGGAGATGTGGTGTTGACTACAGGATTTGATGCCTTTGATAAGAATAATTTGAGAGGAGGGGTGCACACAAGTCTGATTGGCTGGAGTAGGCTTAAGTGGGAATGAGTGCAGAGGGGGTAGGAAGAACAAACATACAACACTCAAGTTTTTCTATAAAGAGGTCATAGTGAGACAGTTGATGTTTTGCTGTGCCTTCATAATGGAGGGGGAAGGAGCAAGGAAACTGAGTGGGAGATAGAGTGATTATAATTATGGACCAGGAATCCTAAACCCAGTGAGGCAGTAAGTTGAAGACATGAATGAGGTGATGAACAGTGGTGATAAGGTCAATAAAGTAGATGTTCTTGTTTATGAATTATCGTCAAAGTTGTGGTACCATAAAGAGTACACTGATCAATGTCAAGGTCATTGTGCCACAAATTAATTTTGTCTTTCCAATCGCTGAGAACAAGGAAGGCTGCATTGAAGTCTCATTGTATTCAAGTGATAAATGGAATACAAATCATAATTACAAAAGCACTCATTTGATTTCCTTTTTTCTCAACCTTATAGTGTTTGGTTCTTTTCTCCATGAGAAATTACTAATAGCTCCTGGGATGATTATTATGAACTCTTAATGAAATCATCATCTAACCCTTTGCTAATTTTACATGACTCTTTTGATATAAAAATTGAAAGTTCGTTCTGAAGGAACCTCTAAGGCAAATTGTTTTCCACATAAATGTTACATGACAATAAGTAACTAAATAGACATTATTATCCTGATGATTTTGAGAAAGAAATTACAAGAATACCAGTTACTTATTGAGACCCTATTTATGTCTGTTATTTTGCTAGGGTATTTCTTTTTTTTTTTTTTTAAGATTTTATTTATCTTTTGAGAGAGAGAGAGAGATGGTGCATGAGAGAGCATGGAGGAGGAGGGGTAGAGCAAGAGGGTAGAGCTGAGCAGGGAGCCTGAAGCAGGGCTTGATCCCAGGACCCCAGGATCACGACCTAAGCAGAAGGCAGACACCTAACCTACTGAGCCACCCAGGCGCCCCTTGATAGGATATTTCTAACCTGTGCAACAGCATTGCAAGTGGGTATCATGATCCTCATATTACAAATGAAAAATCGGAGACTCGGGCAATGTGACTAAGACCACATAGGTAAGAAGTGACAGAAGCCAGGAATTTGAACCTTGGTTACTATGATTCCAAGATCCCTTCTCATTCCTCCTCATATCATCTGTTTGGTGAACTGTAACATCACTCTCCAGTGGGTGAGCATTTTTGTTGTATGAGGGCAGGTCGGTAGTTTGCTGGATGTTGATAACCCAAATAAATGGTCCGGAGGTTGTGTTTGTTCATTTTTTCCCCTCATCCACTCATTTCCATAACTGCTTTTACTATAGATTGAGCACAGAATAGCACTTTTCCATCAGTGTTACCATGTGATTCAGTCTCTCATATAACTGATGCAGCTGTGATTTTTTTTTTTTTTTAAGATTTTATTTATTTATTTGACAGAGAGAGAGACAGCAAGAGCAGGAACACAAGCAGGGGGAGTGGGAAAGAGAGAAGCAGGCTTCCTGCCGAGCAGGGAGCCCGATGTGGGACTCGATCCCAGGACACTGGGATCATGACCTGAGCCGAAGGCAGACGCTTAACGACTGAGCCACCCAGGCGCCCGCTGTGATTTTTTTAATAGCTGAGGAAAGGGGGACACTCAGTTCTGCCACTTTATTTTCAAAATTCCAGCAGACACAAAATAATTAATAGCACCTGCCTTTCAATCAACATCTTTGATCAAGTTACACTGAAAGACCATAGTGCTACCTGATAAATGATAATATTTTTAGAATGAAAAAGATACATTCTAAAAATAAATAAGCTATTAATGGTTCTCCTCCTCCTATATACACCCACACTGACATTGCAGAACTTGTTTTCCAGTATCTTTCCCTTTGGTTTCAACTAACATCTTGCTGGTAATATGATCTCATGGTTTCTTTCTTTCCTCCTATCACTTGGTTTCCAGCATGATTACAAAGTAGTCATCCTTTAAAAATGTGGTTGTCAAGTAATAGGTGTCCTAACTTCATGTTGTTATTTTACTTGGCAGAAATATAATGATTCTTTGATATCTAAATATTTTTTTCATCAAAGTGATATTTAGAAGTGAAAAATTTAAAATACTTTAATCTACATATTTGAGAATCAGAATAACTTATATCAAATCAACTCTCCCTCTGATAACCTCAGTGAAAGCTGGACAAATACTAAAATGTAGCTATGTGAAGGCACTAGAGAACAATCAAGGGGGAAAGGAGTAGGGATAAATATTCTGAAAAGGAAGAAAATGCAATGAGACAACTTGACATTCTCTGTTGCTTTTTCCCCTGGAGACATTTTGCCATTGCAAAGCTGTGGAGGGTGAAAAAATTAGAAGACAAACATAATGACACACAAAAGAGGTTAGTAGCCGAGCAAATTTTGTTGCTATCATGGTGCTGGGGAGACACAAATGGGAGTTCATGTCCCAACCAAGGATGAGCTGCAATGGTAAACATTCTACTCTTTTAGTTGAGACCCATGAAGAACTACCCGTGGAAAGTAAAGGCAAACTGGAAATAGACAAGCCCTCACAAAATATTGAAATTCAACCTGATTTCTCCCGATAGCCCATTGAATCAAGGTTACATGTTCCTACTCTGATTGCCTGCCAGAAGAAAAGTTAACGTTTTATGGAAGAAAACAATGTCACAAGACCCTCTACAATTTTTCATAGGTAATACCCATTTGAGCAATTAAAAATCCCTGGGCATGTTTAGAGACCAAATAACTGGAAATCACAAGATAAAAAGAAAGTGATAGAAATGGGTCTACAGGCAACCAAAATATTGGAATTATTTGAAGGATACCTCCGATTAACTGTAATTAGTAGTTTTGAGAAAACTGATACAAGCTGGAGAATAGGAAACTGGAAACTTTAAATAAAGAATCCAATAGAAATTGTACAACTGAAAGATAACAGTATCTTAGATTAATAACTCAATAGATGGGTTTAATAGAAAATTACAGCAGAAGAAGGAATTAGTGAACTAGAAAATAGGTAAGTGAAGGAAAATTCAGCTTGAACCACAGAGAGAAAAGAAGACCAAAAATACAGAGAGTATATAAGGGTATATATGTATCTATCTATCTATATCTATCTATCTATCTATCTATGCTGAAATATAGTAAAAAAAAAAAAGGGCTAACACTTGTGATAGGGTTTACAAAAATAGAGGAAAGAGAAATAGGACAGGAACAATATTTGAAGAGATAATGACTGCGAATTTACCAAACCTGATGAAACACACCAACCTACATTCAAAAAACTCTAAGAACCCTAAAATTATTAAATACAAAGAAAACCATCAATGTAGTACAATGTACAATGTAGTCAAACTGCTGTAAATAAAAGCAAAAACTAAAATAGTTTAGAAGTAGCTGGGGAAAGAAAAGACATTACTTTCAAAGTAGCAATTACAAATTGATTACTTCTCAACAGAAAATAACAAGTCAGAAGACAATTTGGTAGCATCTAAAAAGTGCTGAAATAAAAAACTGGCAACCTAGAACACTATTTTGAATGAAAATATTATTCAGAAATGAAGGGGAAATAAAGATGTTTTCATACAAACAAAAACTAAGTACCAGCAAAACTACACAATAAAAAATATTTAAAATAATTCTTCAAGAAAAAGAAAAATGATTTTAAATGAAATCACAGAAGTGCACAAAGATGGGAAGAGTGCTAGAAAGGTGAATATGTGAGTAAATATACTGACTTGTATAAAACAATAAAATAAAGCAATAATATAAAGATAATATCTTCTGGGGTTGAAAATGCATGGAGAATTAACACACATGACAACAGCACAAAAGACAGTAGGGAGTAAATGAATTTAAAGTATTCTAAGTTCTTTGTATTATCTGGGAAGTGCTAAAAATGCTAATTTTATTATAGACAGTAATAAGTTTAGTGTGCATATTGTAATATCTAATCACTAGAATGATAACTAACAAACTAATGGGGGAAATCAAATGATAAAAATACTTGATTACTCCAAAAAAAGGGTAAGAGATGAGAAATTAAGAAATGGTGGATTAATTTAAAAAATAAGAAGATGATAAAAGAAGCTCAGTGATTACAGGGAATAACATAAAAAAAGACCACACAGTCATACTGTAGTTAAATTTCAGAACATCAATAATCAAAGAAAATCTTAAAAGCAGCAAGAGGAGGGAGACATTATGTACAGAAGGTCAGATATAAGAATTACAGAATTCTTTTTAGTATCTATACAAGCCAGTGACAATGGATTGAAACACCAAAAGAAAAAAAAATTAAAAGTTGTCTAATTAGAATTCTATATCCAGGAATACATCTTTGAAAAATTAAGGTAAAATAAAATAATTTTTTTAAAGGAACAGTTGAAAGAATTTAGTGCCAGGGGATCTATGGTATAAGAAAGAGAAGTGAAAGAAATGGAATTAGTTGAAAATTTGGATCTCCATTAAAAAATGAAAAGTGTCAGAAATGGTTATTATGGGGGTAAATATAAAACATTTTTTCTCATGTTTTATCTATTTAAGAGGTAATTGACTATTTAAGCAAAATTAGTAGCAGTGTTTTGTGGGCTTTACAATATGTAGAAGAAAAATTGACCACAGCATAACACAGAAGATGGGAAGAGAAAGTACTGTTATAAGGTTTTTATTTTTTTTAAGATTTTATTTATTTATTTATTTGACAGGGAGAGACACAGCGAGAGAGGGAACACAAGCAGGGGGAGTGGGAGAGGGAGAAGCAGGCTTCCCACGGAGCAGGGAGCCCAACGCCAGGCTCGATCCTGATCATGACCTGAGCTGAAGGCAGACGCTTAACGACTGAGCCACCCAGGCGCCCCTGTTGTAAGGTTTTTTATACATTAGGTAGCACTCCATTATTTAAAGGTAGACAGTGATAATTTAGAAATGAATGTTATAACCCCAAGAATAATTGCTAAAAAATATAAAAAGAGTATAGTTAAGAAGACAATAGTGGATAGAACGTGGAATCACGAAAAATGTTCATTCCAAAAGATAGCAGAAAAAGAGTAAAAGAAAACAAAGAACTGAAAAATAGAAATTAAATATCAAATCGTAGATTTAAACTCAACTGTATAAAAATTACATTAAATTTAAATTGTTTAAATGCTCCAATTGGAAGGTAGAAATTGTTAGATTGGACAAAAAAACGAACTCAATTATATTAACAACAGATAAGGTTTATTTCAAGAACTATTATCTGGAATAAAATAGTGCATTTCATAATGATTAACAAACTGATTAAGAGAGTATAACAATTATAAATGTGTCTGCCTCTGTTAATAGAGCTTCAAAATATATAAGGAGATAGCTGAGAGAACTCAAAGAGAAATGAACATATCCACTTGTAGTTGGAGATTTAACACATTTCCTTCACTAACTGGTGGACTAAAACTAGACAGAAAATCTTAAAAATAAAGGAGATTGAACAACACTATCAACCAACTGATACAATTGACATATGTAGAACTTCTACCCAACAGCAGAATACATACTCTTTCCAAGTATACACGGAACAATCACTACGATCACATTGAGCACTGTTAAACAAATCTCAGTATTGGGAAAATAGTCTACATCATGCAAAGTAAGTTCTCTGCCCACAATGAATTAAAATAAAAATTAATAACAGAAAGTTATCTGTAAGTTGTCCTTGAGAACTGAAGATTAAACAACATAGTAATAATTGATGAAATCCTGAAGTTTTATATTATTGGCCAGGGTATCTTTTTTTTTTCTTTTCAAATTTTTAAATTCTATTTGGTTAACATAACAGTGCAATATTGGTTTCAGGAGTAGAATTCAGTGATTCATCACTTACAACACCCAGTGCTCATCATATCAAGTGCCCTCCTTAATGCCCATCACCCATCTAGCCCATCCCCCACCCACCTCCCCCCATCACACCTCAGTTTGTTCTCTAAGAGTCTTTTATGGTTTGTTTCTCTCTCTCCCCCCCCCCGTATTTTTATCTGTTTTGTTTCTTAAATTCCACATATGAGTGAAATCATATGATAATTGTCTTTCTCTGACTTCTTTCACTTAGCATAATATACCCTAGTTCCATCCATGTCATTGCCAATGGCAAGATTTCATTTTTGATGGCTGAGTAATATTCCATTGTATATAGATACACCACATCTTCTTTATCCATTCATCAGATGATGGACATTTGGGCTCTCTCCATAGTTTGGCTATTGCTGATAATGCTGCTATAAACATCAGGGTGCATGTACCCCTTCGAATCTATTTTTGTGTCCTTTGGGTAAATATTTAGTAGTGCAGTTGCTGGATCACAGGGTTGGTAGTTCTATTTTTAACTTTTTGAGGAACCTCCATACTGCTGTCCAGGGTGGCTGCACCAGCTTGCATTCCCACCAACGGTGTAAGAGGGTTCCCCTTTCCTGCCACCTCGCCAATACCTGTTGTTTCTTGTATTGCTAATTTTAGCCATTCTGACAGGTGTAAGGTGGTATCTCATTGTGATTTTGATTTGTATTTTGGCCAGGGAA
Organism: Mirounga angustirostris; assembly: GCF_029215605.1. NCBI lineage: Eukaryota > Metazoa > Chordata > Mammalia > Carnivora > Phocidae > Mirounga > Mirounga angustirostris. The sequence goes on from NW_026991711.1 coordinate 54,017,503, forward strand.
TCTTTAATTTTTCCTTACAACTAAAACAATCAAGTTAGAAAATATTGAAGCAAACTACTTCTGAACACATATTTTAAATTGTAGAGTTTATAATATCTGGAAAGCATTGTGGAATTTGAAGAATGTGAGGAAAATAAGAAAATGAAATGATATTACTCAAAGTGAGTATTATCTCCCTAGAGCCAGACATGGGCCTTCCTCCATCACAGAGAGAGCTTCCTTGTGCAGGAGGTATGATAGTTCTGGGCTATAAAGACTCTCCACCTGGAAGGCACCCATCTGATATTAACTAGTAAGTAAAAACTACTCTTGTCCTTTTCAGGGGTAAACTCTAGCTACATTGGCCTCCTTGCTGTTACTCAAATAAGCTGCATAGATTCTTGCCTAAGGCCTTTGCATTGGCTGATCCCTCTGTCCAGAACATTTGCCTTCCCCCATACATTTGCAGGGCTCATTCCCTTGCCTCCGTAAGTCCTTGCTCAAATGTCAACTTCCCAGTGAAACCTTCTCTGAGCCATAACCTATTGCCTTCTCTGACTGATTTTTCTACCTAGCACCCCCAGCTAAGTTCTTCTATTTAGCCCTTACTTAATTGTCTACCCGCACAAAAAGGTAAGCTTTAGAAGGGCAAGAATTGTGCCTGATTTCTTCACACTATATCCCTAGTAGCTAGAATGATGTCTGGCATGTAGGAGGCCAAGTTGCCTGTGCACACACTGTTCCTGCCATCTGGAAGTCTCCTTCTTACCATTCAGGTTTCAGGTTAAATACCACCTCCTCAGAGAGGTCTTCCCTGGCCACACAATTTAAAGTACCCCCCATTTCATCCTTCTTATTTTTCTCCCAATAATACCCTCTTACATTTTTTCACATGTTTATGCATTCCTAAAATTATCTTACTATTTCTTTGCTTCTCTATTGTCAATTTCTTGCTGCTGTAATGTAGAGGACAGAGTACCTCTCCACCTTGTTCACAGCTGATCCCCAAACCTAAAATGGAACACTGCCCGCCACATACTAGGTACTCAATAAATATTTGATGAATAAATGAATGGGCTTGCATCTTTTGTGCTTTTCATTACTTTTGCTGTGTTGCTTATACTAACTAACCTCTAAATCTTACTTTATGACTTTTTGTTCTAAGTAATCTGACCTGTAGTTTCTATATAAAACATAGCCTCATATGGTAACCCAGTGTAAAACACTTCAGTCTTAACATAAACAACAACAATAACAAAATTCTAATTTGAGAATTTTATCCAACTACCATGGGGCTAATAAAGGTTTCTCCTGTTCAACCTCCTGCCGTTCTATCCACAGACATCCTATTTCTATGTCTTTTACCCTTCCAAGCTGAATATACTCAGCAGCAAAAGTAAAATCCTTTAATCTTTCATTTTGGGGCCCATGTTTGAAATGGATTAAAGAGTCAAACAAAATTAGTTTCCAAACCTTCAATTTTCCGGGCCCACAGGCCTTCTCCCTCTCACTCAGAAATGAAGGTGGCTTTGAGCCATCTGTTACTTTGCGTGGAACATTTCCCTCAGCTGTCATTGCTGATTGTTCCATTTCTTTTTTTATAGAAGGAGAAAAAGAAAGAAAAGAAGAGAAAAGAAAAGAAAAAAGAAAAGGAGAGAAAAGAGCCAAACACACACACACACACACAAAACCCATCCTCTGCTGGCCACCCGCATGCACAGCTTTGTTTACTGGTCCTCTAGTTTCCTTGGGAGACCCTGCCAAGAAAAAGCTTCATTTAGCTGACAACAGCCATTTCTCATTAAGCCCCCAATTTAAGCAAGAGCCAGAGTGGAAAATTGCAAAACAGAAAGTTTGCAAATTGCATCAAAGCAATGCTATTGGACGTGTGAGTAAAAGACCCTTTATGATGCTGGTTCTTGGGATGAGACCTAGAGTTCTATGGGGGGGATTTAGGGCTTTGTGTGCAGGACTCCTGTGGGAACTGGCTCCTCTTCATCGAGTTACATAGATCCTAAAGATGTGTGTACCTACTGGCGGTAACTAAGATTGTTTTGAGAGGTAGAAATGCTAAGTAAAGGTAGCGTGACCATGTGTCCTGATCTGTCAGCAGGGACAGTCTCCTATTATGCCTATTGTCCCAAAGTAATTATTAAGAGCACCTCTTTTCTCTCTCAAAAGTATCCCTGTTTAAATAATCAATCATAATGTCACCCTAACTAAAGATCAATGTGGTTGATGAAGAAATAAAAGACTCGTGTTTTCATCTGTGGTGGATTGCAGACTTGTTTGGATGGCAAAGAGAAATCTTGCCAAGTTTCAATGATGTGCAACCAAGCACATCTACTGATTGAACTTTGGCTGGCTGGGATCTTGGACAACCCATTTCAGACTGTTTGAATCCAGACTTCCCAGCTTTGGTGTCTCAAAAACTGAAGGCAACCAATCCCAGAGAAGCATTACAATTTGCCTCAAGAGCCACCCAGAAAACTAAACTTAGACTCTTACTTGGTTACTTTCTCCTCTTGGATTATTATTGAACCATATGCTGTCCAACATGGTAGCCCCTAGCCAGAGATGGCTGTTGAGTGCTTGAAATGGGCTAGTTCAAACTGGGATGGTTCTAAGTATGAAATGCACAGTGGAATTTGGGGACTTAGTACAAAAAAGGTAAAATATCTAATTAATAATTTTGATATTAATTAGATATTAAAATATTGATATTTTAGGTACATTTGGTTACATAAAATATATTATTAATATTAATTTCACCTGTTTCATTTTTAGTTTTGTAATACAGCTACTAGAAAATTTAAAATTACCTGCATGGCTTATTTTTCTATTAGGCAACACTGATCTAGCTCTTTTAATTTCTACCCAGGGAGACCCACTGAACTGGAACTAAGAAAAAGAATCAGCTTACTTCAGATTGCTATTTGGCAATCTTTGTTTTCCTTGCATCAGGTATTTACTAACACTTCCAGTCTTAAGTGAGATGACAAATATTAATTATCTACCACAGGTAGGAACTCATTAAATATTAACGCAGTTCTCCTTTCCTAGAGCAAATGATTTAATCTCTCTTAAAAAATCATAGTTTTTGCTACTTAAAGCACACCCTTCCTATATAATCAGTAAGGAAAAAGCCGCTTAATATGAATTCATCTTGTCAATCATTCATTCATACTCCTTTACTTCAGCGTCTATTACTAGCAGCATTTTTTTATTTGTACCTTATATTTATATATATTTGCACCTATTATTTATATGAGTGGAATGTGAAATACACCTATGTTCTCTTAATAAAAGTTGTTGAAATTATCAAGTTGGCTAAGCTGTGAGTGTGAAATATAATTCATAGTCAGTGATTTGGGTGAAATTTACTGAACTAAAGAGCATAAATAAGACGCAAGTTTTATTTCAGGAAGAGAATGATGAATTTTAGGAGAAATGGGAAATCCTTTCAGTATGTACCCAATAAAACAAGACCTATATACCAGGTCCGATCAAGCAGTTTATTGTCAACAGGTTAAAGATTTTGGATTGTATTCTAATTGAAATAGAAAGCCAACTTACTTTAAGAAGGGTCCAACTTATTTAAGAAGATCACCCTGGCTAATATTTGGGTAATGAGAAAAAACATTTAGGGCACCTGGGTGGCTCAGATGGTTAAGCGTCTGCCTTCGGCTCAGGTCAGGATCCCAGGGTCCTGGGATCGAGTCCCACATCGGGCTCCCGGCTCAGCGGGGAGCCTGCTTCTCCCTCTGACCCTCTCCCCTCTCATGCTGTTTCCCTCTCGCTCGCTCTCTAAAAAATAAATAAAATCTTAAAAAAAAAGAAAAGAAAAAGAAAAAACATTTAATAATGAAAGTGGAGAGGTTGGCTAGAGAGCTCTTGTGATGGTCCAGGCAGGAGACGATAGCAGCTTGGAATATACACTACAATAAAAATAATTTAGGGGGAAAAAGCATGAAAAGGAAAGAAAATCCCATAACTGTAGCAACCACACACAAAGATAACACTGAGAAATATTTCTTTCCGGTAATTTTTCTACACATAAGGTTTGGCTTGGTTGCATTTATACTTTATATGTAATTCAGAACAGAGCTTTTAAAACTTAATTTTATAGGATTTTTTCATGTTATAAAATGCTTTATAAATATAACCTTTCATATCTACATAATATTTTGTCAACAGCTAACGTTGGCTACATAATTACCTCCTGCTAGTGGTTATTTTAGATTGCATAAAACATTATGCTATTTTAAGTTACATTAAGTTTTTATTAACACATTCTCACTATCAAATGTCAAAAGTATAATTACTAGTCTAAAGGTGATGAACATAGAATGATTAAAATTTACAAAGTAATAAAGTCAAAATAAATACATTTTACTTTTGCTACAGATGAAAGTGTTAAAGTTTGTAGTTTTGTCTGAGATATAGCTGATGTCGATTTAATGACACTAGCTATACAGATGAAAAATTAAATTTCTATGGGTTCTGCATATTTAAAATCTGAATTAAGAGCCAGTAGCCACTTAAACGAAGTTTCAGGACACTATTTGACTTTGCACTGGAGGCACTAGATTCAAACACCGGGAACTAAAATCTTAACACAGAGGCATCTGGATGGCTACATTGGTTAAGCATCCAACTCTTGATTTTGCCTCAGGTCATGAACTCGGGGTCGTGAGTTCAAGTCCCAAGTTGGGCTTTGGGAATCTGCACTCAGTAGGGGGTCTGCTTGAAATTCTCTCTCCCTCTTCCTCTGGCTGCCCCCTGCTAGTGTTCTCCCTCTCTCTTTCTCTCTAAAATAAATCTTTAAAATCTTAACACAAAGAGGGAGAAGGTTTCTCCTTTTATCTCTTATACTTTTCCCTTTTTAAATTTCTTTTACTTTAAGAGAAATTGTTAGTAGACACCAAACAACTCACAAAACCCAAGTGTCTTATTTTTCTGTTGTAGTTTACATCTTTGGCATTTGTTCATTTTCAGCGTATTCTGACATTTTGCAGTTGACACATGTCTGTGCCCATGACTGTAATGTTCTTTCGTCCGATGTAGAGGCTCCCAGGTTCGCTCACAGCGAGGTATTTAAAAGAGCTATTAAATTTGAAGATGACTTACTTTTCCCTGTGAAAAAGATGAGTGATCCAAAATTGCTTACCATTTCTACCACGACAAGTGGCTGATAGTAAGCAAGCTAGCTGGTATTTAAAAACATGAACACACTTATTTTAATGAGGAATGAAAAATTAATTGCTTTTGAGGGAAGTATGAGCAGTAGAGAGAAAACTTGAAAAAAGATGCTTGAAAATGCTCCCTAGTTACCTGATCTTGATGCCAAAAACAGTATAGAAAACCTATTTTTAAAAAATCAATCTGCACTATTATAAAAACTGAAGACAATTTTCTAAACTTTAAAAAATCTTTTAGACTGAGAGTGCTGGTAGATTTTTGAACTCATGTTTTAACAAATAAAAAGTGTAGCACCTTTCAATTTGTGGCAAAAATGGACTGATATCAGGGAAGGACAATGGTAACAAGAGACTCTGGAGACTCAGGGAATTATTTCCATTCATTGGGTCCTAGGAGTGTCCCACCTCCCTACTGATCATCCTAATCATCTAGCCCATTTTAAAATATGAGATTATAAGAAAAGTGTGTAAAATTCAGGGTGGCCAGCAATTATTTTATGCCAAACAGAACTTTAGTTAATAAATAAAAATCAAATGTCTGCCTCCATTTGCATTTGAAAAACTAAATCCCCTTTAGCTGTCATTGTCTATTTGTAAATCTGTTCCTGATTCTACTCTGATGTGAGAATTGGTATGAAGTCCTTTTTATGAACTATGATTCTTTCACATTCGTCCTCAAAGCAACCAGAGTGCTCAAATTCAGTGATATCAATTTTCATATTCAATTAATATCGGTATTCTTCTAAAGAACTTTTATTTACTTGGCTGTTTCTCCTTTTTCATAAATTACACTGAAGAAAAGAAAATTCATCTCTGCATAAGCAAAGTTGGTGTTAATCTATCTTTCTGTCTAAGCATTGTCTTTCAACATTAGCTATAAATTGCTTTAGTCTTTTCAAGGAAAAATGCTTATTTTTCTGTAATACTTTTTGGATACATTTAAGGAAGGACTACTGGAATGTTAATGCTTTGATCCCAACATGCTTCACTTGGATGAGTGGGCATCTATTTCTCCTATTTTTATATTATAGATGAAAAAGCAGAGGTACCCTAGTGATGAAGGGTTTACCCAAGCTTTACAATGAATGGATAGCAGATTTCTCAAATGGAACCCAGTTGCTATGTTATTTAGACTTTCCTGATATATAATACCTTTCAAGGATTTGTGATATATTGTTTTACTTAATTGCTTTTAAAATTTAATTTCTATATGGAAGATGGACTATTGGTTTAGAACATAGGCATAACAAAAGTCAGTAATGAATAGCTGTTGTCTCTTATAAAACAGCCCTTTTGAGAACCTTGATTCAAGGTGTGACAAATATTACAGTAAAGATTATGCTATTTACAGTCATTTATTATAGTTAGGAAGTCCTGGCGTCAAATTTGACTTATATGGATTTTATTGAGCAGAAAGGAGTTGGTTTAATTGAAAAAGTTTCTATGGGGCACCTGGGTGATTCAGTCGGTTAAGTATCTAACTCTTGATTTCTGTTCAGGTCATGATCTCAGGGTCATGAGATCAAGCCTTGCATCGGGATCCATGCTGAGCATGTAACCTGCTTAAGATTCTCTCTCTTTCTTTTTTTTTAAATTATATTATGTTAATCACCATACGTTACTTCATTAGTTTTTGATGTAGTGTTCCATGATTCATTGTTTGCGTATAACACCCAGTGCTCTGCCTTTCTTTCTGCCTCTCCCCACCACCCCACCCCCACTCACACACACTCTCTCTCTAAAAAAAGAAGAAAACTTTCTTTTTTTTTTTTTTTTAGGTCTTTTTCCGTTGCTTTTATTTTATTTTATTTTATTTTTAAATTTATTTATTTTTATTCTTATGTTAATCCCCATACATTACATCATTAGTTTTAGATGAAGTGTTCCATGATTCATTGTTTGTGCACAACACCCAGTGCTCCATGCAGAATGTGCCCTCCTCAATACCCACCACCAGGCTAACCCATCCTCCCACCCCCCTCCCCTCTAGAACCCTGTTTGTTTTTCAGAGTCCATCATCTCTCATGGTTCGTCTACCCCTCCGATTTCCCCCGCTTCATTCTTCCCCTCCCGCTACCTTCTTCTTCTTCTTCTTCTTTTTTTTTTTTTTAACATATATTGCATTATTTGTTTCAGAGGTACAGATCTGAGATTCAACAGTCTTGCACAATTCACAGCGCTTACCAGAGCACATACCCTCCCCAGTGTCCATCACCCAGTCACCTCATCCCTCCCACCCCACCCCCCACTCCAACAACCCTCAGTTTGATTCCTGCAATTAAGAATTCCTCATATCAGTGAGATCATATGATACATGTCTTTCTCTTTTTGACTTATTTCACTCAACATAATACCCTCCAGTTCCATCCACGTCGTTGCAAATGGCAAGATCTCATTCCTTTTGATGGCTGCATAATATTTCATTGTATATATATACCACATCTTCTTTATCCATTCATCTGTCGATGGACATCTTGGCTCTTTCCACAGTTTGGCTATTGTGGACATTGCTGCTATAAACATCGGGGTGCACGCAAGAAAACTTTCTATTTTAAAACACACAAGAGTTTTCTGTTATCTGGTTTTGAACATGCAAGGCTTATGATCTGTTGTTCCTCTAATGTTTCCTGCATATACTTGATTTTATTAAATTTAGTATAACAAGAGCAGAGATTTCAAATTAGAAATGTATGAGGATATCACAATTATTTGAAGAGACACAATTGTAGCAGTTTTATATCAACCTATCCTTAGACATTATAATCTTCTACATTAAGTGATTTCCTGTTTTAAAGCAAAGGCCCAATTCTTAAGCTATCCTAAAGGAATCACAACAACACATTTATATTAAGACTAAGACCTTGACTTCATGAAAGGGTGTCAAGCTGTGTAGCTTCATTGCTCACTGAGTATACAGTACTGAGTACCTATATTTCCATCAGGAGCTATTTGTTCAACACTAATGTGCTTGGAAGTGTACTCGGTACTGTGCATAATGCACGGGAGATGTGCGCTGGAGGGTGCACATTTTATCTGAGCATCAGTTTTAACTCATGAAGAACGCTCATTGAAATGGCATCATATAAATCAGAAACAGACTCAATCCAGTACAAAACTAGCTACAAAGGCTTCTCTGCTTCATATTTATTTTTCAAAGGGATATTTTTGTGTGTGAAATCAAAGGTCCTTCTTAATGTGAGCATCCTGCTACTCTAGCCTCCTCCCTCAAGGCATCTTATCCCAAACCTATGTCCCTACTTTAGTGTTTTCTCAGTCTTGTCACACTTCAACACACTGCTCATTCTCGATTCACAACATCCTTTTGGAATGGAATTCCTATGGCTCCTCCTTCTCCAGCTCTGCCTGGCAAATGTCTATTCATCCTACAACTCAAACTTCAGGTAAACCATGAAGGCCTTTCTGAAACATTTTTACTCTCTATGGTCCCAGGAGAATGTACCACTCCCTCTGTAGTCACCTGCTAAGGCTGCCATGACAAAAAGTACCACAGCCTTGGGGGCTTAAACAACTGTAACTGATTGTCTCACAGGTCTGGAGGCAGAAGTCCAGAATCAAGGTGTTGGCAGGGTAGGCTCCTTCTGATGTCTGTGAGGACAGATCTGTCCCAGACCTCTCTCCTTGGTTCTTTTTCCCCTGTCTCCCCATACTGCCTTTCCTCTACATGTATCTGTGTCCAAACTTTCCCTTCTTACAAGGTCACCAGTCATATTGGATTAGAGCCTATCCTAATGATCTCATTTTAATTTGATTACCTCTGTAAAGACTCTAACTCCAAATAAGGTCACATTCTAAGATAGTTGGGGTTAAGACTTCAACATACAAATTTTGGAGGACACAATTCAACTTATAATATCCTCTTTTATTCCTTTTCTCCTATTTGTGTTGTAATCATTTTTTGCACAAGTGTATTTTTTTTTCTATCTGACATCTCCCACAAGGTCATAAGCCTTTACAGAGTGGGAACCACATTTGATTATTCTGTGTACCCCTGACCTAGTGTAATTCCTAGCACAAGAGCCTGCTTCCTAAAGTCAGCTGGTTGGTTTGCTGACGGAATGATAAATAAGCAAAGACGTAAAATAATAGTAGTAAATAGCCTCCCCATTGAACTTACAGAAAGAACTGTAGAAATGGATGTCTGGAATTCCACATTTACCTTTCTTATAGGTCCGTCTTTCTCACCAGACTGTGAATTCTTTGAGGACAGAAATCATGTTTTATTCTTGATTATAATAGAAATCACTAATTGGTGCCTTATCTTATATCCAAGCTATTCCTCCATTTCACAAATAGAAACTAAATTTCACTGGGGGAGGCAATGCATCTCAGGCTTCCTGGCCGTTAAGTGAGGCTATGTGTTGGAGTTTTGGCCGAGATGTCAGTGGAAGTGTGAATGGGACTTCCAGGAAAAGAGGAGCAGAGTAACTGGCCTATTTTATTTTTTGCCTTCAGCTGTTTCCCTTTTTCTTGCCAGAACACAGAGGCAATGCTCAGAGGTGAAGCAACCATTCTGTGAAAAGGTAAATAGCAGAGAGTAAGAATGGCCAAGTGAAAGGATAGAAAATATCTTTACTTCACCTCAGTCTTGAAAGATGTTTCCTTAGTATAGGATTCTAAGTTAACATTTATATTCTCAGCTCAAACAGATGATTGTTGCCATTGTTGCTTTTGAGAAGTTAGCCACCGCTCTAATTGCCTTTACTTTGTAATGCCCTCTTGCTGACTGCTTTTCCTTTTTTTTTTTTTTAATCTCTTTGTCTTTGGTGTTTTGCTTCACTATGATATGCTTAGATATAAACATTTCTCTTGTTGGGATGCCTGGGTGGCTCAGTCGGTTAAGCAGTCTAACTCTTAATTTTGGCTCAGGTCATGATCTCAGGGTCCTGGGATTGAGCCCCACATCAGACTCCCTGCTCAGTGTGGAGTCAGCTTGTCCCCTCCCTCTGCTCCTCCCCCTGTGTGCTTTCTCTCTCTCTCTCAAATAAACAAGTAAATAAAACCTTTAAAAAACAACAAAAAACATTTCTCTTGTTCATCATACTTGTGACTCATTGACCTTCTTGAAAATGGGTATTAAAGTCTCAGCAATTAGAGAAAATTCTCAGCCATTATCTCTTCAAGTACTGCTTTTTTCCCCATTATCTTGATTATTGCCATCTGAAACTTTAATTAATGTATGTCAGACATCTCTATTCTATCCTCCATGTCTTTAACCTCTCTTTCATATTGTCTATCTCTTCATCTCTCTGGGCTGTATTCTGTATAGCTTCTTTAGCTATATCTTCTAATTGACTTCTTTATCTGTGTCTGTCTCATCTGCTGTTTATATTGCCTTATTAATTTCAATCTGTATATTTATGACTTCTAGAATTCTTGAAGTTTTCTAGTAATTCTTTTGCAAATGTATTTAGTTCTTCTTTTAAAATTTCTTATTCTTGGGGTGCCTGGGTGGCTTAGCTGGTTAAGCATCTGCCTTTGGCTCAGGTCATGATCCCAGGGTCCTGGGACCGAGCCCCACATCGGGCTCCATACTCAGCAGGGAGCCTGCTTCTCCCTCTCCCTCTGCCTGCCTGCCTACTTGTGATCTCTTTCTCTCTCTCTGTGTCATATAAATAAATAAAATCTTTAAAAAAAAATTCTTATTCTTGTTCATATCCTCAAACTTTCTTCTATTTCTCAAAACATTAAATACAGTTGTTTCTTTTTTATATTTAGTGCCTGATAATTCCAATATATAAAGTCTTTGCAAGTCTGAGTCTCCTGTTTGTTTCTGCTGGTTTTCACTCACAGTGTCTTGGTTCCTGTGTGTCTTGTGAACTTTGACTGTAGCCTGATCATTTTTATTTTACTGTTTCAGTGGGAATTCTTGAAAGCCTGGATTGAAATTCCTCTAAGAGGATTTGGATTTGTTTTACTTACATAATATGTTTAGGGGCACCATTAACCTGCATCCACGTTATAGTTGACCCTTGAACAATGCGGGGGTTAGGGGAGCTGACCTCCTGGCACAGTTGAAAATCTGTGTATAACTTTGGCTCCCCTAAACTTAACTACTAATAGCTTACTGCTGACTGGAAGGTTTACTTTAACACATATTTTGTATGTTATATGTACTGTATACCGTATTCTTACAATTAAGTAAGCTAGAGAAAAGAAAATGTTATTAAGAAAATTATAACGAAGAGAAAATACATTTACGATACTGTATGTATATTTATTGAAAAAAACCCATATATAAGCGGATCCATGCAACCTGGGTTGTTCAAGGATCAACTATATATTTTCAACTTGATGTTTTTTAAAACACAAAGATATCATGAACTAGATTTCAAACGCACATGAAGTCAGGCTTGTGGCTTTAAACTCTCGGGAGAGATTACCCTTATCTCTTACCTAACACCCAGAATTAGCCAGGTGAATGGTCCCTTCTGGGGACACTGTCACACTGAAGGTGTAGTGCTTTGGATGCTGGCTTTATGTTGAGTGGTTTTTTTTTTCAGTGTGTAATGTCTTTATTTTTTAATTATTTAAACATTAGATGGTACTTTTTTTTTTTATTATGTTCAGTCAGCCACTGTATAGTGCATCAATAGTTTTTGATGTAGTGTTCAATGATTCGTTTGTTATGTATAACACTCAGCGCTGGTATTTTCTATTGGCTTTAGCTCCTTGTATGAACATTAAATTTTACTTCCTGCCTCCTACATTTCATCAAGCAATAGCTCAAATTTTCCAGGGTTTGGTAGAAGAAACCTCAGAGAGAAAGACAAGTTTGGCCATCTCTTGCTCCACAGGATCCATGTTTGCACTTTGTCTTTTGAGCCCTGAGTAGTCCTTCTTTATGTATAAGTTGATACATCTTGTATTTTCTCCAGCATTCTGGTTGTTTCAAGTAGGGCATCATTCAAGTTTACCTATCTCCCATACTACCATAAATAGAAATAAAAAAAATTGTTTACATTGGTGAAAAATTTGAGAATAAGCTGAATATCTACCGTTAAAAAATTGGAGGTATGTATACACCATAAATGTATGAAGCCACTAAATGGAATGTCGTAGATGTGCATATACTGACATAGAAATATCTCTAACACATACTTTAAATTAAAAAAATGCTAGTGTACAACAGTATGCGTAATATGATCTGGTTATGTAAAAAATAAGAAATGTATATGCTTTTGCAAGGAAACACTTTTTGTTAAATGAACAGAAAAAGATACAAATGTTTACATGCTGAAACAAAAGGAATTTTTTGTAGGTTTTTTCTACTTTTAAAAAGTGAGAATATATTCTTTCACTACTTTGGTTTATTTAAAAAATAAATACAAGGTTAAAGGAATAAATGAGATAAGGCATCTCAAGCACTTAGTACAGTGCCTGACACATCATAAGAACTTAATAAATTTTCACTTACATTATTATTTTCATTTAAAAGTGAAAATTAGTGTTGGGGTATAGCAGGATATAATGGCGATTTGTGATGTACTAAAAATCAGTAGCAGACCTTGGATTTGAAACTTTATCTTTTGATTAAAAGTACTGATCTGCTCCCAAACTATAGCTTATAGATCACTTACTTCACTTGCTACTTTCAGATATGATTAAGTATTATTCCAAAAAATGAGTTTAAAAAATGCGATCTGTGATCAAATGAGTTTTCAAAATGCTAGGTTATCCAAAGTACAATAGTTTTGCTTCTCTGTTTTGCTTTTAACAGGAGGAGTTGTCAAAGCTTAAAATTCTGTTATGCATTGTGAGTCTCAAAAAGGAAAATCTTGTGTGACACATTCCCCAAACTTACTGAATTCCAGAATCCCTTCTCTGAAGCATCTCTAGGGATTTCTCTTCCCTGAAATGCCTTTTTGGAAATACTTCACTAGAGCATAATACAAGTTACAAATATCATAATATCCATTTACTGGCTCTGAACAAATTGTGAGTTTTAACAGCCAGGTTGTCATGGTGCTTAATGGACAAGGCATTCTCTTTTATCCTTTAATTTGTCTAGAACAGACTCCAAGTATAAACACTGATTTGTTTTGTGAGTGAAGTCAAGCGGCTTTCCCTGTCCATGCCTCATGCTTCTTTGGATTAGCATTGACTAATGGGTGGAAATACAACGCATCTAGAGCTGTTTCTTGGCAAAATAACCTAAAGCCAAACAACAAAGGGCAGGCATGGAAAATCAGAGAGAAGAACGAGACCCTGATGTCCTTATTTCTTCTGTTACCACACACACAAGCACTTTGCTAATTGGGAAAATTACACTGCCATCTGTAATTGGATGAAAAAGTACTTGCTGTACATGCTTGGACTGCATAAAGGAAAACTATGAAGTCAGAAGATATCAAAACAAAATATGAAATTGCTTAGCTGTAAGCTATTAATAATGAGTGTATACACGCTAAGTATCTCCTTCCTCCACTTTTTACATCTGCTAATTGCATTACATTTGCAGAGAGCTATTGTCTTCATCCCTTTGAAAATATGCCATTCAAATTTGTTCGTTCACACAGCACCAACTAACCAAAGGGCAGGCATGGAAAAGAAGAGGAGACAGAACAAGATCCCTCATGTCCTTGTTCTTGCTGATTGTTAGCACCTTCAGATACAGCCATCCCAAGAGAACAAACATTTGAAGAAAGACAAATTACAAGCTGGAGATGTACAATATGATTTAGCAGGAAAGGAATTGCTTCCATTTGTAACATCAGGGGTTAGCATAGTTTTGCTTGTATAGTATGTTAACGGGGCTTGACTTAGATTATTCCAGATTGTGGAAGCAGGGAGTCCTTATCTCCAAGAGCTGTCTTCAAAGCCGAAGACCCTCTCCTCCTTCTAGAAGGGGAAATCTCTTTGGTGACATCAAAAGAACTTCCTTACTCTAATCCGTAGAGAAGTTGAATTGAATGGAGCTTCTCCACTGCCTGGAATTAAACTATGACTTTTTTCTTCTCAATTATGAAAAAACAAAAAATCAATGATGTGGATTTCTAATTCTTCAAGCATGAAAATGCTAACTAAATTCATTATTTCCCGACCCTTGCCTCTGAGTGGATGTGATGTATGGAGGGGACCGAGAGGAGAAGGAGGTATATGGGTTACTGTCCACATCTAGAAAATTCTCGCTTCTGATAAAGCTGAATTTGATAATTGAATTAATAATAAGGAACAGAGCCTGGAATATGTCTTATACTGTCCTACATTTGTGAAAATTTTTCATCTGTGCTTTCTTCTATCCGTGAAAGTGACAGTGAGAAATGGCTGTCCATTAACACAAAAGCAAAACGTAATGTAGTAATGATGCTTGAAGCTTCCTGCAATGCTGGAATTTTTAGAAATCATTAATAATAAATTACCAGCAATGCCAAGGGAAGCTGATAGCATTTCTCTTTGGTAGGTAAAACTCTCCATTATAAAATAATAATATGCTGGGTCATATGTCACAGCCTTCAGCAATTTTCTTAAAGTTATTTTAACACCAGAGTTACCAACATTGAATTCATTTTACAGATGGAAAAACTAAGACTATTCTATCAAATGATTGTTCAGAATGAATCAGAGTATTTCAACTGAGATCATCAGCTTAGCTCCAGATTTAAATTAAGGCCTCTAACATATTTGTTAATATGACAGGCACAAGTAAAAGTCATTGGTTCATGAGTTGGGGTTGGAGTGGTGATGGGGTTCTATTAATCACAAACTCTGGGTCATTTATTTCATCCATCAAATTCAAGAATAAGCAACAATATGATAAATGAATAAAAGGTAAACTTGGCCCATATTTCCCAATATGTGGTTGTGGGCCATAAGGGGAGTAAGCAAATGTTCTCTTAGAGAAAAGGAAACAAACACAAAGCTTGCAAATAAGAAAGCAAAACACTCAAGTCCAATACACTTGTTTATCAGCTTATGAAATCCATATTCAGTTGTCAGTGTGTATGAAGGGTCCAAAGCAAGGAACAAGTTCAAACATGCTCTGAAAATCTTCCTTCCTCTCATTTCCATCAATTCCACTCAGCAATCATCCAAGAACCTGATGGCTTCCTTCAAATTACAGAGTCTAGAGGAAAACAAAACGGAAATAAAATGGCCTAAGTACATCCAAAGCCCAGAACCCCCAGAAAAGGACCTCGTGTAGGATAGTTCTTCTCAGTGCTATCATTTGAGACTTTCTATTTGTAATATGCCTAATCAGGTCTATTGAAATAAAGACTCGCTCAAGCTCTTGCTTCTTTTGTTGGAAGAAAATTCATAAGAAGGTGAATTCTGAGATATAAGTGGTGTGACTTTAACCAGGACACCTCCCATCTTTGGATTTGTTCCCTTTATGGGTAATAGGAGGTGGGGAGGATTAAAACCAGGATTCCAAATTACAGACCCTCCAGCAAGCCCTGGACTACCTGATGGTTTAAGTGCCTCTATGCTTCAAAATTCTATGGTGCTTTTTGGTTGAGCCACATTGGTAAAAGTCACGACTCTTTGACCTGGTTCCAGGCTGCATGTATATAGCCTTTTATTTTATAAATTCCTAAGATGATGATCCACAAACAAATCAGAAATACAGAAAACCATATAAAATAACAAGTTCCTGAATATCTACCATCTTGGACAATTGGATTATGTTCATAGTTTGTGAAGCAGCTGTAAATCATCTGTCTCTTAACTTCTTCGTTCAGTC
This sequence comes from Mirounga angustirostris, assembly GCF_029215605.1. Lineage (NCBI taxonomy): Eukaryota > Metazoa > Chordata > Mammalia > Carnivora > Phocidae > Mirounga > Mirounga angustirostris. The sequence goes on from NW_026991711.1 coordinate 54,033,385, forward strand.
ACAAAGCTCAAGATTCTATTACACGCAAGGAAACAGATCTTCCCTCCAGTTTGACAACTGTTGAAACTGTAGGCAGACTCAATAATAATGATTTAGGACAAAACCTTAAAATTTAAGCTGCCTTAAAGAAGAATACATAATTTAAACCTCATATAATCTACTAACTTTATTCCAATCAAATACATAACCAAACCTCTTATAGAAATCAATTTCTTCTTTTAAGTTAAGCCTCAAAAGAATTATAGGACAGATGAGGAAGAAGGAGGGGGAAAATGTGTTTGAAAAAAAGGCTTGATATGCCCTCACAAGGTTAGTGGTCAATGCTGAGAGAGAGAGAGAGAGAGAGAGAGAAAGAAAGAGAAATAGCCATGAATATACATTTCATTTTTCTGGATGTGAATTAACTGTACAGGCTGTCATCTTCACTGTGTTCTTTCTCATGGAAAGGATTTCAAAACAACTTGCCAACAGGATCTCAGCTGCCTTGAAGCAAGGGAAATGGCATCTCCCATCCTGGAATTCTAACAAGAAATTGCCTTGAAAGAGTTGATCGGGCTCTCTTTCCCATGACACCTGATTCATATCCTCGACAGATTTAATTTTCAATGAAGGCGGAGCTCATTAATGTTTCTCTGAAATTGCCCTGAAATATTGAGAGCCAATTCTCCTAAACTTGGCTTGCTCATCCTTGTGCAGCATCTTTAAGAAAAATGATCCTGCCACATTAAATGGCCTTTGACAACCAGAGCCAGGAAAGTTCTCTGACATATTTGGACTCTAACTGTGGTCAGGGTCCAACATCCTGCAAGCACTCCTGGGGATCGCAACAAAGTTTCCATCTTTTCTCTTGTTTGCATTACTTCCTAGGAAGGTTCAAATTAGGCAAATGTCAATATTTTGATTCAGTGACATGATAAATATCCACAGTTAGGACTTGCAATTGCATTTTTGAAATGGCAGACTGCAGGGGGTAAGACAAGCAGATAAAACAAACTGAACACCACAAAGAAAAATCAATTAAGAGGCTTGAGGAGACATTCTACAGAATAATCTCTAACAAAAAAGCCCTCAATCTCAAGATGTTCAAAATGGAATTTATGGTCTTCCCCCCAAAACCTGGCCCTCTTCCTGATTCTTATCTTGAGGATGGCATCCCTGTCGGACACATTTGCACAAGCAAAAACCCAAGAAGACATTCTTGATGTCTCCCTTGCTCCCAGTCACCATGTAGAATCCTTCACCAAGTCTGGTTGCTTTTTACCTCTTAAATGTCTCTTGAATTTGACTCCTCTCCACCTCCGCTGTCTCCACCATCACTGGTCATCTGAGGAATGCGGAGTTGTTTAGCCTTCTCTGTTGATTCTGACCTTCTACAATCCATTCTCATGCCACAGCTAAAATAGTCTTTTTCCAAACTTAAATCCAATGACAATATAAACCTGCTTTAACACCCTTGATTGCTTTCCACTTACTTTCTGGAAAAAGTCCAAGATCCGTAATATGGCCTACAAAGTGCTCAGCGTTCCAGCTTCGCCCACCTCGCAAGCTTGATTTTGAGCTACTTTCCTTCATTCACTGTGCTTCAGTCATTCGGGCCTCCTTCCAGCTCCTCAGACTCACATGCTCCCTCCTACCGGGGAATTTCTGCAGATGATGTGATGCCCACTGTGTCAGCTCTTTGCCTCACTTCCATTTCTACTCACTTAATTAACCCTTATACATCTTTTAGATCTGAAATCAAGTGTCCCTTTTTTAGGAGAGTCTTTTCAATTCCCTCAGTTCAGGTCATGTTCATTTTTAGAGAATTGTCTTCCTTTCCTGCAAAGCACTCAGCCAATATGCAATTTTACATTCACTCTTGTGCTTATTTGATTACTATTTGTGTCCCTTACTCTAATTCAAGTTCAATACCACAGAGACCATGTCTGATTTTTCTCACTATTGTATTTTTTGTTCTATCAGTTTCAGTGAGAAATATGCTTAAAAGCTTCCACTGACTGTGGATTTGCTTATTTCTCCTTTAATTCTATCAGTTTTTCTTTACGTATTCTGAACCTACATTATTAAATGCTACAAATTTAAGACTATTCAACTATTCTATCATCCTAGAGGATTAATCCTTTTAGAACTTTTAAATGGTCCCTATTTGCTGTACAATTTACTTTGTTTGATATTAGTATACATGCCAGTGTCCTTTTGGTTAAGAATTGTAACATATGTCTTTCCTTATTCTTTACTCTTATTCTTTCCGTATCTTTGCATTTAAGGTGCTTCTCATGTAAGTAATATACTACTGGGTCTTGTTATTTTTAATGTAGTCTGACAATATAAATTTTTAAAACTGTTTGCAATTGTTAATTATATTTAAACAAGCATAATTGCTGAAACACTTGGGTTTAAATTTACCATCTTGCTATTTACTTTTCCAATTTATACCACTTATTCTATGTTCCTTCCCCCCTTACCTTCTTTTGCGCTAATCAAGTAGGTTTTATGACTCCATTTTTTTGACATTTTGGCAGTTACAAAACCTTTTGGCATTCTTTCAGAGGCTACTTTAGAGATTCAACATGAATCTTGACTTTATTAAAGTATAATTTATAACAGTATATTTTTATCAATTCCTGTACAATGAAAGGACATTTAAACGCTTTGACTTTACTTATCTTCATTCTGAATTTTGTGCTATCATTGCCATTTATTTTAATTCTACAATATTTAAAACTCCATGACATTGTTAGTATTGTTCCTATATAGTCAATATTTATTTAGATTTACCTACACATATCTTTTCCTTACTATTTGTTCTTTCCTATAATTTTTGCTGTCATTTAGCTTCACTTTTTTTCTGTCTGAAGACCTCTTTTGTGTATTTCCTTTAATGCAAATATCGATGACGAATTCTTCCAGAAAATATAGCGTTCAAGGCTCTGAATTCAGCTAAATATTTGCAAAAAACAGAGAAGAAAGGGACTTGTTGAAAGTCTAGGAGAAAAAATGGAAGGAACTTCAGTAGATAAAAGAGAGTTCCATGCCATGTCAATTTTTTTTTTAAGTGGGCAAGACTACACTATAGTGTCTAGGGATGCATATTTAGATAATCAAAGTATAAATACAAGAAAACAATTACAATAAAAGTATTAAAGGGTAAGGGTTGCTGTTAGGGAAAGCGGTGCATTGTGATTGGGATAGCACACAGAAGAGGTTTCTGAGGGGCTGGTAAAGTTGTATTTCTTTATGGTGGTTACAAAGATGTCAGTCTTAAAATCATGTATTAAACTCTACATTTTTTTTTGGGTGGTTTCTGTGTCTGTGTTTTATTTAATAATAAAAAGATAAAAATAAAAATACACTAAAATTTAGTAAATTTTATCTTCAATATTGAAGGACAATTACTATAATATTCACTTGGAAGGGGTATTTTGCACCTTAGAACAGTACACCAATGTCTTTGGCTTCTATACCTTGTCCTAAGAATTCAGCATTAAGTCTTGTTCTTTTGAAGATAATATGTTTTTTCCTCTAACCACTTTTAACATTTTTATCTCTGTCTTTGGTTTTCAACAGCTTTATTATGGTGTACCCTGCTGTAGTTTACTTGTGTCTATCCATCATGGAAGTCATAGGGTTTCTTGTGCATATGGCTTGATGCCTTTCATCAGTTTTGGAAAAATCTCTTCAAATATTGCTTCTACCCATTCTCTTTCTCCTCTTTCTGGCACTACAATTATCCCTTTATATATAATAATTTACAATGTCCCATATATCTCTTTCCTTCTTTTCCTCTATTTTGCATCCCTTCTTTTCTTTGTGATTCAGTCTGGATATTTTCTACCAACCTACATACATTCTGGTTCATCATTTCTCTCCTCAGCTATGTTCAATGTTCTCCTAATTAATTTATTAAATTTTAATTTTATTTATTTTCTTTTTCAGTTCTAGAATTTCCTTCTTATTCTTTTTTATAGATTCACCTATAGATTTATAGCAACCTTTTGAAGTTCTCCATCTTGCTGTCAGTTTTCTTCAATATATTTAACATAGTATTTAAATGTGTGTCTGATAACTCCAGTGTCTGTAGAGCATCTGAATCATCTACAGATCTGTTTCTACCATCTTCAAATGTTTTTTTTTTTGATCATTGGATTGTCTCCTGGTATACTAGACTTTTTAAAAATTCTGAATATTGGACATTATTGTATGAAAAATTATAGGGATGATTTGAGGCTCTGGGTGACATTATCTTTCTTAACAGGGGATAGTTTCTAGGTGGTTAAGCCAAGCAAATCACCTTAATCCAACCTCAGCTGAAGCTGCCCTGGGTTTTTGTGAGAGCTGGTCTGTACCTACTTTGCCTTACTCCTAGACTGTTGCCCTTGACAGCTCCCAACTGAAAGCTGGGTGTTTCTCAGTGCCCCTCCTCCTCCTTAGCAGGCCATGAACTCCAATTTTGTCCCATGAGATTGCTGAAAACTCTCTACAGCCACTTATGATCTTGTCCATACTTCCAGGAGAAAGTAGAACTGCATATGAATCTGACGTCTTCGCATATACCTTTGCTCTGGAATCTTGTCTACTAATGCCCTTGCTGCCTTGGCAGCTCTTGTAGTCCTTCAAACAGATTTCTTTTTTTTTTAAATTTTTTTCCCAATTATTCCTTCTGGAAGGGTCTAGTCTGATAGAAACTCATCTATCCTAGTTGCAAAGAAATGTCTGTCTTGAAATGACTACTATTTATTGAACATGGACTCAGAGGCCCTGTCACTTTCTCACAGCACTCTTGACATTTTCCTCTGTGGTAGTCTTCACAATTTTTAATTAATTATCTTTATATTTCCTTGTTTAACACCTGGCTCCCCCTTCTCAGTTGTGAGTCAGGAGGCATCACATCCATTTTGTTCAACTTGGTATCTAGCTCAAAATCAGCAATTCAATAACTATTTTTAATGAATGAGTACAGATTTTGGGGCTAAGAATTTTATTTTATTTTTTTTAAAGATTTATTTATTTATTTGAGAGTGAAATAGAGAGAGGAGGGGCAGAGGGAGAGGGAGAGGGAGAGAGAAACTCAAACAAACTGCACTGAGTGCAGAGCCTGACCTGGGGCTTGATCTCACCACTTGAGATTATGACTTGAGCCGAAACCAAGAGTCGGTAGCTCAACTGACTGTGCCACCCAGGCGCCCATGGACTAAGAATGTTATATACATTATGTCATTTAATCCTCACCATAAACATGGGAGGCAGGTATCGTTATCCCTATTTTAGAGAAGAGATAAAGGAAAATTAGACAAGTGCTCCACTCCCCGTGTTACCATATATTGGATGTTCTGTAAAACTCCTCTTCTTGGGCACTTAAATCATTAAGTTTTTGCAATCGGTACATGCCGCCAGCTTTTTATTTTTTAATATGCAAGATTTTAAAGCATCCTTCAATTCCTCCTCTTCATTTTCCTTTTTCTCCTTTTTTTTATATTCCATATCTTTCTTTTTGAGGCCGATGATGCTCATCAGCATCTCATTAGCAAGTGAACTAGAAAAATAAAAGATGATGAAACTCACCACGGCTAGGCAAGGTGTCTGTGCTCCAATATGCCAAGAGAAGGACACATACTCCCCTCCCCTCATGCCTCAGGGGACAGCTTTGGGACCTGGCCTCATTCATTTAAAACAATTTTTTAAAGTTGTTTCATTCTATTTTATTTTTTTTTAAAGTAGACTTTATTTAAGAGGAGTTTTAGGTCCATGCAAAATTGAGCAGAAAATACAGAGTTCCTACTTACCCCTCGCCATACACACACACTCACACAGAGTGGTGCATTTGTTAACTTCGATGAACCCATATTGGTTTATTCATTTTTATCTCGCTGTCTGAAACCATCTGGGATTGTGTGTTTGCTCAATTTCAGCCATCTTCTGTGAAGAGTCCTCTTTTGACCTGCAGTTAAAATGTAAAAATCTCTGCTTCTTTGTCAGCATTTATTCTGTTCCTAACATGCTGCAAGAAAGTTCAGTTACCCCTGAACTTTGACCCTCTAGCACATTTCCGTGTTTGCATGCTCAAAACCAGGCAATTAACTCAAATACTTCATTCTTAAAGGAAATCAGGTACACTCTCTAAAAGCCATAAATGATCACACTCTCACATTGAGTCTGAAGCCTTTGTGATGCTGTTCACACTCCCAGTGCTCTCCCATCCTGTGCACCAGACCAGGCTGTGACTCGGATCCTACCACATCCGTGAAGCCTGGCTTAACAGGCTCCATCCCACATTTTTATTTTTCTCTTTGGCACCATATCTGGCATCAAACTGTCCTTGAGAAAGTCATTAACTCCCTCTGAGCTTCAGTTCCCTCATTTGAAAGTGTGGCTCAAAACACTTCCAGGCAAATTTGTAGGTAAATTTAAATGTACCTTAATGTGTTCATGCTCAACACACAGCAGATATGCAGCAGACATCAGTACTCCAGTTCTCCCTATCTGCCCAAGTGTGTCTGGAGGGTAGGTGCATAGTGTGAGAGACAAGACGATAAAACTGTATAAAAATGGGCTTGGACATAGAGAGCCCCAGAGAGTAATACCTCAGTGACATCAAGTCCTTTCTGGGTTGGTGAAGAAAGCACGTTGTGAAGTAGCTGAACGGAAAGGAGGAGTGGGGGACAAGGAGTACTCCTGCATGGGCACAAGGAAGCAGAGCACGAAGGGATAACTGCATGCATATCTCAGTGGGGACTATGCTTTCAGCGCAGGAATCAGAGGACATAGGTAGGATTTGCCCACATGAAGAAGGAGGGGATGGATTTCCGACAGGGGTGCTGCAGAGGGATCTACAACTCTCGGCACAAACTGAAGCAATTCCAGGGCTCTCAGAGGACAATGAGTTGATAGCTGTGGGGGGCCTTGGAAGGTCAGGAGGAGCCTGATAGGAAAACATCTCGGATGGGTGAGAAGGATGGAATTTATCCTGCAGTCACAGAGAAGCTACTGGGATGCTTGAAGTTGGCATGTGACAAGACGCCTGAGACACTTGGGCAGCACAGAGGACAGTGGAGAGAGCCCGGAGTCTGGGGAGCAGGTGTGAAGTTCTTGCAGCAGTCCCATATGAGCTGATCAGGCCTCACCTCAAGGGCAACTGTGGGAATGGAAAGGAAGGGATTTATGTTCAAGCACTATCTTCTAGAACATTTCTGTGGCCTCCACTTCTTTTGGATTTTTTTCCCGTCACCATTCTATGACAGAGTACAGGTGTTTAAATAAGCTTTTCACTTGATGAGCACTAAAATAAAAACATCTACTTAAAAGTAGAAGACAATAAAATGGACATGGTTCTGAGGGCTTATTTTTAAAACATTGTAAAGGAATGGATTAGCAAACCCTCCTCTGCCACCACCATCAAAGAGAGATCCCTAATCTGATATAATTAATTATAAATGACTTCGGAACTGGAGCTGTTCCACTCAGGAAGCAAAGAGCAGAACTATGACCACTTTTGTGATTTCTCTTCAAAGGTAGACAGGCTCCACACAGGCAGAAAGAAACAAACGCTTGTTAACATTAGTGGATGTATTGTTCCAAAATGGGCAAGCGAAGGTCATGGTGATGGGGAAATTAAGTGACCTGTAAGAGCATTGGCTGTGGCTCTGTCAGGCGAGGAGGAGAGAGAAATGGACCTGGGAGCCCTGCAGGCTTCGCCCCTGCTCACAGAACCATAGCCCGCCCCGCCCTCCCTGCCCTCGGCGTGCAGGGACTGAACACAGGCCTGTCAGTGAGCATCCAACTCATTGGAGCTCCTTGGAGGAGCCTGAGGAGGAATATGTTGGGGCGTATCAAGAGGCACCAAAGGATCAAAAATGGAATCATCACTTTTGGAAAAAGGCAAACATTTCTGAGGGCCAGGGTTGGGTTACTGAACTCAGAGACTTGGAATGGGGCTCTCTGGGGAGTGGACTGGAAGGAAGAGGGTCCCAGCAGGAGTGCATGCAGCACAGCCATCAGGTGCTGAGACCCCTCGAGTCGGGCTCTCCCGCTGCCATCCCACCCAATTCTCCCCTCCATGGTGGATCTCAAGCTCTGTTTTGTGTATAAAAACTGGGAAGCTCAGAGGCCTGCAGTAGGTCATCCAAGACCCTACACGGCAGAGCCAGGACTGAAATCCAGGCACCTCCGTCCATGGACCTCCCTCTACCCTGTTTTGACAGTTACTATGATGAAACCTAAGAGGGGGAACTGACTCTAGGCAGGACCTGTGCTTTGTGTATTGTTAGCCTCATTCGAGATGTGTTATCTGGTCCAAAACAGGACATTCCTCCCCTTGCGCCGCTCTCTCTCCCTGGCCCGTGCCTTCTCTAGAGAAGCTCTTTGGTATGGCGGGTAGACCTTCAGAACTCCCTGCTTCTGTTGAGAAAAAATCTGAGTGAGGATTTCAGTCGCACTTTGGACTCAGCCCTTTGACCTGGATGTAGAGAAGGAAGTCCAAATACCAGCACCCTAGAGAGGGAAGAGTGCTGGCAGCTAAGTCAATGTGACTTTCCAGCAAGGAATGTCCTACATTGAAGCCAGGGACAGAATCTCAGCTCCCCTGCTGAAGTGGCCTGCTTCACTTAGAAAACCAGTGCCCCCCTTCCTGGCTAACTCTTACTAGGCTTGCAATAAGTCTCTAGAGAAAGGTTACCCCTCCAGGACATGGACCTCCTCTTCTGACTGGGCCCAGGGCCTCTCCTGGTGTCCCCACCACACACTGTGTCCCTCGGCCATGATGTTGCTGTTTGCCATGATGTTGCTGTTTATGTGACTCCTCCCCTGCTAAAAGTGTGAGCTGCTTAAGGTCAAGGACCGATCTTCCCCCTTTAAGAGTCCCCAGTGCTACAAACCCTTAATAACTGTTGAGTAAATAAATGAATGAAGCTGGCCAGTCCAAGCCTTTCTGGGGAGTATAGAAGCAGAGTTCTGACCTGAAGTACAGAGAGGGTCAGACACTGCCCACCTCAGATTCCAGAAACTTCTCTCCTTCCTTTATCCCTCGGAGTGTGATCCTTTCCCAACCACTCCCAGCAATATCAGAAATACTTTGGGAGATCCACCTTCATCTAGGGAGTGGGATGGTACAGAGGAGCTCAGCTCCTTGCTTCATGTCCATGCTTCATTCTGGCAGGGTGAGAGCAGAGGCCCCAAGCCTGGTCTTCCCAGCAGGGAGGAGGAAAACTGCAGCTTCACATTCCCACTTGATTATGTTTGTTTCAGGCAGTTATGGCTAAGGGTGCTCATGGTTGGGAAACAAGAATCAGAGGATGCTTCCTTTCCATTCAGTAGTGTATCCGTCAGTGTGACCTCCTTTAGTTAATAGCAGGTGTCAGAAGTACAAGTCAGAGGTAGCTGGGGAACCTGGCACAACCTGGAGCAGATGCAGCAGAGAGTGGGGAGGCAGACGCTGAGGAAGGCAGTTCATCTCCCTGAGCGGTATGATAAGGCAAGGGGTAAATGAGTGTACATGGGCCTGCTTGCCAAGCCCGGCCATGCCCTGTTCAACTTTCTGCCAAGGGTCTCCTCTGTGCCATCCCCTGGGGCTTGGAGGGAGGCCAGGGGCTGCTGCAACCATGAAGGTGGGTTCTGTGCCCACTCAGCTCCTCTCCTTTATGGATCCTCCACCGTGCGGGGTGCACAGTGGCTCAGGGTGGGGTGGAGCCTCCTGCTCAGAGTTACCAGGTACCCGTGGGGTACTGCCACCCTCGGCTGCCCTTTCTCCCCTGTGTGCTCTCCCTGCTTACTCTTTACCCAAGGATTCCCTACACAGTGTGTGGAGCAGTCCTTCAGAGGGAGGGTTAGTGGCCAGACAGACTCAAGGTTGCACTTAGGCAAATTACTTGTTCTCTCTGAGCTCTATTTTTTTTTTCTTATCTATAAAATAAAGCTAAAAACCCCTACATTGCAGGTTGTCATGATGATTAAGCTCTGGTTCTCAACCCTGGCTGCACGTCAGAATTCCCTGGGGAGCCCTAAAGTGCCAATACCTGGGCTCCACCCAGATGAATGAAATCAGAGCATTTGCAGGGTGGGCCCGGGCATCAGTATTTTAAAGCTCATATGTGCATCAGGCTGTGATGACGGAGTAGAGGTAAGGTATATAATGTGAATGACACAATGCCTCCAGAATATAATATGCCATTAATAAATGATGCCAATATCATTATTACTGCCCTGAATCTTACCTCCACCAAGAAAAGAAATCTGCCTCTGAGCTGCTCAGGGCAGCCGTGAGAGTGCCTTGAAACAGCCAGTCGGGTGTGAAGACTCCATTTCTTTAAAATATGTGCGTGTGCTCGCTCATCTCCCATGGCGTGACCTCTCCTCGGGCACACTTTATCCAGCCTGGGTCTGTGCCAATGCAAACATTTCCAGTTGAAACCCAGTGCCCTTATTTCCAGGTACGATGGTCTCCCGGGAGGCAGCTGTCAACTTTTGCATCCCCAGTTACCTTTGCTCTGCTGTAAACAGATGAGTCATTGTTGGTCCCAGCAGGTGGATTCACAAACCGTCCTGGGCTATCCTGTCTGGTGGCTTAGGCTGTTGAGACAATGCCCTTGGTGCCTATGAGGGAGTCATAAAGTTGGGCTTGACACTCTTTAAAGTTATCTTTGTTTGCTGATTGTTTGGCTAGAGGGACTGGTGTTGAGTTATTCCTGGCTTCTCTGGGGCTCTGCAATGTTAAGCATGATGATAAGCATAATTGGGGTGGAAGGAGGGCAAGCAGCCCTTCATTAGCTGAAGCAATGGGTCAAGCAGATTAGCTCAGATAATTGACATGGACAACCCCCTAGCTCCACTTTGGATACCAGTTCCCTTCTTTTTCCCAATCTAAATATGTTCTGGGTGTTGTTTGCAGAAGCACAGGCTAAAGGTTAAGGTTTCTACATATCCCATCCCTATCTCCGTGGTGGTGGGAGGTGGTAGCTTTGGTTGAAAGCCAAATACTTACATTTCTCTCAAATCTATCCATTACTTTGCTTCCAAACCATCCAAGTCTGGGCCAGAATCATCAAGAGATGAGGCATCTATGCCTCCTACCGAGATCCCCACATTCCTCCTTGCCTCATGGAACAGCCAGAATGATGCTTATAATCTCAGGTCAGATCATTTCACTCCCCTACTTGAAACCCATCAGTGATTTCTCCATCATTCCCAGGATCAAGCCTCACCCTTTGACAAGCCTACACCAGAATCCGGCCACCGTCCACCTTGCTATCTCCTGTGGCCACAGGCGGGTGGGGGGTGGGCGTGGTGGGGGGGAGATGGCTCCTCTCAGCTACAGCCTTCTTTCCTTTCCAGGTCATGGAGCCTTCTTCTTCCACCTGCCTGGAGCACTTCCTCACGTGTAACTAACCCTAGAATCCTTCAGTTTTCAGCTTTAACTTTACTTCATGAGGGAAGTCTTTTCTTCCTCCTTCCAGGATTTCCTGTCACATGACTCCCTCACACTCAGAGTTTCTGATGCTAACGATTCTCAGGCTTTGTTGTTACCACTTGTCTAACCAGAATTTAAGTTCCATGAAGGAGGGACCTCATCCATACCCTCATGTGCACCCCCATCTCTATTCTTAGCACCTAGTGGGTGTATGTAATTTAGGATGAACCCTGTTAGCACTTGCCAAAGGCAGGTATTTGTCATCCTTTCAACAGGTCCACTGGGAAAGGTCAAAGCAGTGGAGTTACCAAAGGAGGAGAATATCACTCAGAGAACAAGCAAGACATGTTATCTTTTCCTACAGCAATCAAAGGGTCAATAGCTACCTATAATGTGTAAGGAACAGTGTAAGATATTTTTTAACAACTTTATTGAGATATAATTAATATACAAAAAGCAAAACCAAACCACAATGATATATATCATCTTATACCAATTTGAATAGCTATTATAAAAAAACAACAGGGGCACCTGGGTGGCTCAGCTGGTTAAGCAGCTGCCTTCGGCTTGGGTCGTAATCTCAGGGTCCTGGGATCGAGCCCCGCATCGGGCTCCCTGCTCCGCGGGAAGCCTGCTTCTCCCTCTCCCGCTCCCCCCACTGGCGTTCCCTCTCTCACTGTCTCTCTCTCTCTGTCAAATAAATAAAATCTTTAAAAACAAAAACAAAAACAACAACATAAATATTGGCAAGGATGTAGAGAAATTGAGACTGTTGGTGGGAATGTTAAATGGTGCAGCCACTATGGAAAATAGTATGGACATTTCTCAAAATATTAAAAGCAGAACTATGATATGATCCAGCAATCACACTTCTGAGTATATATCCTATTAGCTATTTTAGTTATAAGAAATATGCATTTTATTGGTATGTATTTTTTTTTTCAAAAAATTATTCGCTAGACCGTCAATAAGTGAGGCCATTGTCAACTGCTTAAAAGAATGGGCATCACAGCTGACAATTATTTAGTGCCTATGGTGTGCGCCAGGCACAAGAACTGCATGAGGTAGACACTATTATTACTCAGTTTTGTGAATGAGGAAACCAAGAATGAAGTAATTTGCCCAGTGTTGTGTGGAGACCATATTTGAAACCAGACGCTGCTATTCCAGGGCAGGCACCCGTTACATGGTCTCCCCGTGGAACAGCCTACCACCTTCCCAGAATTAGGGTCTCACACATTTGCAGGAAAATATCACAGGCTCAGGATGTGTAATAGATTTTTCAAGAGTTGGAGCCATTGTTCCAAGAGTTTGGAGAAAGATCAATAGATCTTTCAAGAGTTGGAGGCATTGCTCATGCCCCAGGACATAAAAGGGCGGGACTTGATTTCCTAGCTCCTTGAATTATTTCTGAAGAGTTTACCCTATTATCAGTGACTAAATATAGGGGCCATGAGGAGATAGAAAGGTGTTTCATTACAGACTATGTAATCTTTAATTTCATTTAAAGGACCCAGAGCTCTGTGTCTTCCCACCCGTTTTAGGACCCGGAATTGTGTTGATCTGCAAGTGCCCTGTGACTTTGGAGAAGTGATGATCAATTGATACAGTCACAGGTCCCCTTGGCAGGATCTGAGGAGGCCTGCAGTGTTTAGCTGTTCCACACCAGCCTCCTGGTCTGGAGAATTCACACAATGCTCTGCCTCTCCAATTTGAGTCAAGAGCACAATGGGAATGTTATTACAGTCCTTTCTACTTTAATTAAATTTCCTACAAGGGGCATCTGCTGGATTTTTTCTAGTTTGGCTGGCACCTCTTGTATGGTTAGGGCAGATCCACTGGCACTGAATGGAGTTATTTGCCTATTAATTGTTAAAGACATGTAGATGCCCTAAGGGCTCAGCTGCCAATAATATTGTAATTATTACTATTTATTGGTTGGATGTCCTCTTCCCAATGCTTTGTAGGTCTTGTGCTCCCAACTTACTGGGATCATATTGACTTCCACTATTAAAATCACCTGCTCTGTCTCTAAGTCTGATGACAATTCCTGTCATGATTAACACTTTCCCAATGTCTTGAACTTGAAAAATAGATTATTCTACCACAAGGAGCTAAAAAATGCTATATATAGATATCGATATCGATATCTATACATATATACATATATATATATAGCCCCCTTTTAACAATAGCACACTTTTATGAAGTGTCAGACATTTTATATGCACTCTCACTTAATCTCCACAATATCCTTATGCGTACTTACTGTTATTGTGTCCATTGTATAGGTAGGAATACTGAACACAGAGGGTTTGCTTGTTTGTTTTTATGTGACGTTTCAAATGTCACACAGCCAGGAAGCAGCAGAACTGGAATATAAACTCACGTGACTTTAAGAGCCCACATGTTTAACCACTGTGCCGTGTTATTCTTACTTCTGTACTGTTTTTAACTTGAGTCGTTTTATCCATTATAGTTGTAGCCATGAATACTTGATTGCTTGTTTATCAAAAATATGGTCCTGAGTGATTAGAATGTATTTTTCAGCATCATTCAATTTCTGTTTTACATGTTCTTGCCCCACCCCCAGCATACATACAACTATGCCCACTTACACCCCCAAAATTCAGGCATATAAACTTTGGTGCATTTTCCTTTGCATAGGATCAAATTGTTCTTTCTCATGCACAATCACTTTACCAATTTTTCCAAGGTGATCTAGAAACTATCACTTGTAAGCCTCTTTGGAAGTTACAGTGACTTTTTTGAAAAGGGAGAAGTTTCTCTCATAAAATCTGGAATACCAGGGAAGGTATCTACAGGGTCTAGAGAGCTGGACAGATGGTGCTCTTCTCTTCAAATAGGTTAAAATAATGTCTGAAGCCTCTTAGGATTATTTCATTTCACCATGGAAACTAACCACATGACAAATTGGGTTGGATAAACACATTCTCTGCATCTCTTGGAGAAGAAGCAGTGCGATATTTCCCTTCTGTGACAATAACCAGACAGTTGTATGTAATATGACAAGCAGGGTACCTGGGCCAAGTCTCAGCCTCGCCCCTTAATAGTCTTGCAGCCCTGGGCACATTACAACCTCCTACAGCCTTGGTTTTTATTTCTTTAGCATGAGCCTGACCATACCTGTTCTCCCTCTAGACTCTTGAAAATGTCAAATAAATTAACACAGGAAAGCTGCTGAGCATGGTGCCTACCACACACACTAGGCCCTCAGGAGATGTGAAATCAAAACCTAACGTGTTAGTGAGGCTCCCTTGAGACTCTAGGAAGTGTCTAAACATTCTTCCAGTAGGATGCTTTGTTAAAATGAACACATCGCTGGGTCTCGGGTCCCCAGATTTCCAGAGGTATAGCAGAAGTGAAGTTTCAGTCACTCCGCATGGAACAGCCAAAAAATGAAATGGAGAAATAAATGATTTGAAGACGGTCAGAGAAACAAAAAAGCCGTCTCTAAGAACCATTTTCTTTCTCCTAGATTTCTTTCTTTCTTCCTGGATTTGGGGCAGTAAGTTATTCTTGTGTTTTTGTTTTTTTTTTTTTTTGAAGTTAATATAGTTAATGTTTTTACAGTTGCACTACGTAAGGTTGGAGCAGTGGGGATAATAGAGGCTAATGATCATTTGATAACTGGACAAAAGTGTAAATCATCGTAACTATTACAGAATAAAATCTACCCTCCCAGGGACAGTGCCTATTATGTGGACAGAACCCAGAGAAAATACTTTAACAGCATTGTTTGCTGAATCGAATCCCTGTAACTAAATCAAAAACATTATTTTCACGGGTGCTCTACCAGGGCATAGAAATAATTTTGTTATTACAGGCTCAACTTTCTAGAGATGATTTTGTGAATGATGATTTTTGTCTTTTAAAGATAAATGTTGATGAATACACTGAGGAGTCAGCTCTACTCTTTGGGACCTGTGTGAGACTCAGACTCAACACCTCCATGATCTGTGTCTTTGTCCCCTGAGAAATGGGAACCTCTCCTATGTGTCTGTGTTATTGTAATGAAACAAAATTCCACTTTCTGTCAAGCTAGGTAGTAGGGTTGGAGGGGCAGACTCCACCACGTTTGGTCTTCTAGCCCTCTGCCTTCTTCTTCTCCCTGGAGGCACTGAGGCTCCTACTCTCAATATTCTGGACTTCCAAAGAAGTTACTTTTATTGTCAGTGGCTCACAGTTCACTAGAGGAAGGTGAAAGATGATTTTGTACCTCTGTGACTATTTTGCTTCTTGAGAATTATTTGTTTATGAAATAAAGCAAGATGGTGTGGGGGAGGATTGCTCTGTGACAATGAAAGAGGTCCGGGATCAATGATTTTAATTGGCTGGAGCAACGCTGACAGCTACCACAGGCAGCCACTTGAGACCACTACAACTTCCCTGTGTCATTGCCTATCTAGATGTCATGGTAGATGCTAAATTGTGGGTAGATGCCATTTTGCCTTTAGAAAAAAACACCTAAAATATCTCCGCTAGTATTCATTCACTCATTCATGAAATATTAATTGAGTGCATATCAAGGGGCAAAGGCCTTTGCTAGTTGCTATGGTGATCAGAGGTAGGGTCAGGGTAAGGCAAGTGAGGCACTGGCCCAAAGCACAACATTTAAGGGGATGCCAAAAACTTAGAAATCAAGATGAATAACATGGTGATGCAATATATTTTAAAAACTCAAAACGAATGCAAAAATCTATGATGAACAAAATGCCAAAATTTCCAATAAAGACAGAATCAGTAACAGCACTGGGCCATATCAGAGCCTGATGCAAAAGAAAAAATCTGGAAGGAAAAGGAAAAATATTGATCCCATCTTTATGAAAAATTTTGATGTTTTGTTCATGGAAAAATCATGGATTTTTTCACTAATTCTTATTTTTTTAATGTCACATTACAACATTATTTATTTTGACTGGGTTTTTGGCCCCCTCCCCTAAATTTTGCATCTGACGCAAGTCCCTTATCTTACACAGTTCCAGCCCTGATGGGGATATGAAGATCTTTGATCACTTTAAGCGGTGATAAATGCCAAAAGAAAGGTTATGGAGAAATGTCATAGGAAATGAGAGGAAGAAGAGCTTATTTCCACAATGGGGGGTGGTAGTCAATGAAGGCTTTAGATAAGGTTGTGATTAAACAGGAGTTGGTACAGCCACTTTGGAAAACAGTATGGAGGTTCCTCAAAAAGTTAAAAATAGGACTACCCTATGACCCAGCAATTGCACTACTTGGTATTTACCCCAAAGATACAGATGTGGTAAAAAGAAGGCACATGCACCCCAGTGTTCATGGTGGCAATGTCCACAACAGCCAAACTGTGGAAGGAGCCGAGATGCCCTTCAACAGACGAATGGATAAAGAAGATGTGGTCCATATATACAATGGAATATTACTCAGCCATCAGAAAGGATGAATACCCACCATTTGCATCGACATGGATGGAACTGGAGGGGATTATGCTAAGTGAAATAAGTCAAGCAGAGAAAGACAATTATCATATGGTTCACTTATATGTGGAACATAAGGAATAGCACAGAGGACATTAGGAGAAGGAAGGGAAAAATGAAGGGGGGGAATCAGAAGGGGAGACGAACCATGAAAGACTATGTACTATGGGAAACAAACTGAGGGTTTTAGAGGGGAGAGGGGTGGGGAGATGGGTTAGCCTGGTGATGGGTATTAAAGAGGGCACATATTGCATGGAGCACTGGGTGTTACATGCAAACAATGAATCATAAAACACTGCATCAAAAACTAATGATGTAATGTATGGTGACTAACATAACATAATAAAAAAAACCTAATGATGTACTGCACGGTGACTAACATAACATAATAAAAAAAAATAAACAGGACCTTACTATCCTCTGGCATGGTAGAGCATTAATAGAGAGAAAATCCCAGAAACCCAATCACACTTTTAAGTAAAGAAAGAAGCATTAGTAGGTCAGAATAAGGGAAGAGAATCCACAGGCTCTAAATAGAGAAGGTACACCCGGTGTTGATGAAAGTGTGTGTTTATACAGTGCAGGGCATGTCTGGGAGTCCTTCCTGTGGCAAAGGGGGAGGCCTTGTGGGGATGGATTCATTTTACAACACCTTTATATAAACAAGACCCTTTTTTTAGCTCTGTGGATGAAGACAGAAGCCAATGTGTGGAAACGAGTGAATAAATCATGCTTGTGAATGGTGAAGGAGATCCCTTGCACCTACAAGGTGTGTTCATTCACCAAGTGATTCTTGCCTCAAGGACTGGCTTCTGTCACAGCAAGAGGCTTCTGTTGTCAAGATCTGGTGAGTGTCCACACCAAGGACAAAATTCCTGATGTGGAAAACCAAACTTTTATAAGCCACAATTATGCAAACACAGAGGAGAAAGTGTGAATTCAGAATCTTCTAAAAATTCATATCCAAGATGGAATCAAGGCTTGGCTTGAGAGTTTGATTTCAAATTCTGTAATGCATTCAGGATTCACCATCCTTTAGTGATCAGGTTCAGAAACAGATTTCAGGAGGTTATTTTGACCCAGTTCTCTGTTTTGAATGAGTTGAGTCATGTGTGAATCTATACCGACCCAGCCCAGAGGGGCAGATTGTTGGCAGAGAGAAGGTGCTCCATATGCAGGGTGAAAGAAAGTGTTTAAGATGATTAGCAGAAATCACCTAATGCACAAAAAGTCCAACCTGGACTGTTTTGAGGCAAACAGCGGTATGGTTACCGCAAGCAATTATTTGTTGAAGTGATGAATAACACAAAATGTACAGATTGTATTTTTCTAAAGTCAGCTCACAGCTGTGTCATATTTAATTGGGAAGTGGAGAATTAAGCCACCTAAAAATGAAATCTAAGGTATTTGATGCCCCAAAGGACATTCACATTCCTTTTCCAGAAGGAGCCATAGTTTTGCCTTTAACTGGATAGATTTAACACCCATGTCACAAAAGCTTTTACCTCACCCATTTTTGCCTTTAACTGGGTAGATTTAACACCCATGTCACGAAAGCTTTTACCTCACCCAGAGGCTCTACTTTCTCAGAAAACCACAAGATCCGGTGACTAGAGGAGAAAAACAGTCTACTTTAAGAATGAAATAGTTGTGGCCCAACGGGTATTAATTTACTGACTTTCAACAGTGATAGGAAACAGGTTTGGATAGACTTTGAAGACATGAGCATTAAAAGAGAGTGTGGACATCACTTAGTCCATGGCTTTCCCCTAAGCCCAAAGGAAGCCAGCTTAAAAAGAAAACAAATTCACGAAGAAAAAAAAGCCCTCCAGGAAATAGAAGTCTAGAAAGTGTATATGATTTGCTTAAAGTCGCACATGAGTAAGGGATGGGTTTGGAATACAGCTCCTGACTCCAGGTTCCTGGCTTTTCCTGTTGTGCCCACAGATGGGACACTAAATCCAAATGGAGCCATTTCCCATTGCAGTGTATGCGTGCCCACCTGTTCATGGTTTTGCCCTACTTGACTAAGGTCAGTGTTCCCCAACTTTTTTTCATAACAGGACACACATACAGTGTTTGTGAGGCACACTGGGTTAACAGCCAGAGGCCCAGAGGTTTGGGTGTTTGGAGCCTGGCCCAGATACCCTGAAGGGTGGGAAGAATCCTTCTCTCCATACACCTGTGTGTAACCCATCACTGTGGGGACACAGGCTGGGAAGCCCTAGGCTCTGCAGCCCAGCTCACTACTCCTCCAGAGAAACATAAGAGAGAAAAAGACTTTGACTTGATCATGTTCTAACTATGTCTTTAGTGCCATTTTCTAGCACTTTTTCAGTAGCAAGATCTAGGCATGTGGGACACGGCTGTGTGCTTAGCAAATTCAGCAGAGCCTTATTACAGTAAGGCATGTAGCCATATTATTTCCACTCCACACAATTTTCTTAGCACCTATTTGGACAATTGCCAATTCTAAAGACTGTGGTGAACATGAAAGTGAATGAGGTCATGAAATAAGTGTCTGATCAATGCTGTCAAAGACAGATCAACCAGGTGTGATCAGAGCACGGGGAGGCCTCATGAAGAAGGGACATCTGGACCGTCTCTTGGAAAATGAGTAGGGTTTCAACACGCAGAGGGAAAAAAAAATGGCCATCCAGGTGAAAGCAACAGACTGGACAGAGAACTTTCCCATCAAAGTGGGACGATTCAAGCCTTGTTAAGGGACAGATTTGCTTTGTGGTTTGCAAAGAAGCTGCATGAGCAGACGTACGGGTAGGTGGGGGGGGTGGGCAGGGCAAGATTATGGAATGCCTAGGGTGCTACACCAGGGAGCTAGATTTTCTCCTGCCTTCATTCCTGAGACAAGGTATTAGACATTCATTGGATGCTAGGCACAAATGTAAAATTACGGTCTTGGAAGTAGGAGAGAGATGTAAAGAAATAAAGTGTCACAGGTGACACTTTATTTATGACTGAAATCCATATTAGAAATAATAGCTAAAAAGTAGGGGTGGTCAACTCTATATGGAGCTTAGAAACACCTCTAGGGGCAAGGCAGGAGGGGGCATTGAAGTTTAAGATTTAAGATTTAAGAAACAGGACTGTTGGGCCAACAACATGATTAGAGCTGCATTTTAGCAAGATTGGCCTCACTAGGTCAGACGGTATGGTTTGGGGGGAGGAGCAATTGGAGATAAGGATCCTGGTTGGGAGGCCATTCTATTGCATGTTCCAAGAGGGTGAAGGCAGCAGTGATGGAAAGGAGGACATCAGTGGATTTGGCAGGTCCCAGTGTCAAATCAGATAGTGCACTGCATAGCGGCTACCTACAGCAAGGTCTGAGTCATACAATCTACCTCTGAGACCAAGTTAGGTCTGCTTCTCTACCAGCTATGGGGGAGTACCACCAAAGGCTGATTTAATCAGACACTCCGACTCACAAAACGTTCCCCACTCTATAATTATGGACTGTCATTTATCTACTCAACCCTACATAAATGACTCCTCTTTCTAAATACACCCCTTTTAAGCCCTTCTCCTGGCATTTTAACTGTGAACCTTTACTTATCCCTCCACTCCTTATTTCCAAAGTAAATAAATCTTTCCAAAGAAGATTTATGGGAAATAGGGTAGTGATCTTCAAATATTTTAAGACTTCACCATGAGGCCGAGATACATTTTTTGTGTGTGTAAATGGAAGAAAAAGCCTTTCTGCCTCTGACCCCAAGCCATTTGCTATACATTATGATAAAAAATCCAGTAAATCTCTCAGCAAGCAGATATGCATCCTCATACAATGTTATAGCTCAGACATGAGTGTAGAAAGATAATTTCAAGAAACTGACTTGGAGAGCAGGGACTCAAGGTAGAGGTGAGAGAAGCTTACAGAAGCTGCTAAGAGTGTGGACTCCGGAACAGCATTTTTCTTCCTTGATGTGTGAGAAGAATGTCCCTGATGACGGGTCATGGGAAGGTGAGCATACAGGCTATATTGGAGTCAGTGAGTGAGATTTGTGCCTAAAATGGTGCAATTTGCACATAGTAGTCACTCAATAAATATATATGGAAGCAAATTTCAATGGGACAGATTTCAGATGAATGCGGAGAAAAACTTTTCAACAATCAGAGCTGTCCAACTATGATGACTAAAGAGACAAAAGAGCTCTTTAACTATCTTTTCCTCTCCCCCCTCCTCCTCCTCCTTCATTAGCAGCAACAACAACATCGTGTTTGCAATTACTACTGCATGGGAAAGACCATCCTGCAACTGTAGGGGATACAAAGTCTCAACTGCCAAGGAAATGATAATTTACTGGAGGATAGGGGGGAGGTGGAAGACGGGGTGGGGAGCAAAAGACCAGAGAACTAGAGATAATAACAGAAATCACAGTGTGATACAGAAATTTCTGCTCATTTTATGAGAGAGGGTCCAGAGGAAGAATGATTCCAGTTGATTGAGAGAATCAGGAGAGAAGTTTTTGGAGAAGGATGAATAGGACCTTGAAGGATGGGTAGCATTTTAATAAAATACAGAATGGATGATCCAAGAGAAACACAGACCCCAGTTATATTTCAGCTTGGGCATCGGCTACAGATAGTAGAAAGCTTGCTGGCATCAAACCATAAGGCTTATCAGGGGCTCAAGTGAGGTGTTCGCCCTGGATCGGGTAGCTTTTTAAGGTTCTGTTACAATGAAATGATAGTATTTAAACTGTATTTTGGGGATACTCATCTGGCAGAAATGAAATGAATAGATTATTATAGTGAAAAGAGAAGAGAGGCAGGGAATCAAGTTGACAAGGCATGGTCCAGAAGTAACTACCTGAACTAAGGACGGAGAAGAAGGACCAGGCCTGAGAGAAGTCGTGGAGCGTGAGTCTGGACAGCTCTAGGGAAGTTAGTTCTACGGATGGAAACAGAGCACAGAATGGAGCATCACAGAAAAAGAGAAAGGATAAAAAAAGAGAGAGAGAGAGAAAGAGGAACATGTGGAATTGTTCCTTTGGAGATGCTTTGAAATAGGCACCCACCATGTCTGCTTCGTTTAGATTTTAAGCACGTCTGAATAACGGCTCTTTGGTACCTTTAATATAGTTTATTACAAATAATGGTGGAAGTGTTGAGGTTTGCAAATGATGTGCTGTTTTATATAAATGAGCATGGATTCAAAGTTATGGCTCTAATAAGCACACGGTATTCACTTCACTTGCATTCTGATAGGTTTCCATAAGTGGAGGAGAAAGTAAAGTAGCAAATTTATCACAGCTCGGAGGACACCCCGGGGGGAGCAGAGCCTATCATTCACTAGAACAAAACATGCTGTTTATTTCACATGTGAAAAGCCAGAGAACCACTCGTTAAGAGATTAGAGCCTGTGAATCTCTTTGAATAGTGTCAAAGATTAAGAAATAATCTGACCTAATCATAGGCTTCGTCAGCTGTTCAGATCTAAGGGCCCTTTGTGTTCTGTTTGTCCATCCAGCAATGGCTTGGAAGCATCTGAACTACTTCTTTTTTACGCATGTGTACATGAACGATTCGAGTCTTACAACTCAGCCTGGCCAGGCATTTTTTTTTTAATTTTTTAAATTTTAATTTTTATTATTATTAACATATAATGTACCCGGCATTTGATTTAATGTGGATGTGGATCTGGGGGCGAATTATGAATAACAAGAGCGTGGGCTGTGGAGCCAGTCCTTGGTTTGAAGCCTCGTGTCCCCACGCAATAGCTGTGAGAAAACACGTCAGTTACCTAACCTCTCTGTGCCTCAGATTCCTCATCTCTAAAAAGATGAGAGCCCCACCCTCGGAAGATGGAAGTAAGAACTGGAAGGGATGGGGGTTGCCAAGTGTCTAGGGGGGCACTGGCAATAGGAGGTACTTCCGTGAAGAAGGATTCTGTCCAGTCTCCCAGCCTGCCCCCAGAACCCAGATCAATATCAGGCTTGAAGCCACAAGGGGGATGTGAAAGCCAACCACCAGTGAACGAGGCTTGCCCGAACTGCTTACCAAGAGGAAAAGGGACTTTGACTTTAGACACAGCTTTAAGGAGAAAAATTATTTTTCTTTCAGCTAATACAAATATATCTAGTGTATGAAATGTTAGTTAAACCTACTCTTACTATTGTTTTAAAAAATCCAAGCAACTGCAGACCGGGAATTGAGAAATGCTAACTTCTGCAGACATGCTAGCTCAGTCACACTGCCTGTCCCATGATACTTTCTGCTCGGAGATTAACCGTAACGGTTTCATTACATTTCACACTTTCCCATTTAAAATGGTGTGTGGCTAAGCTAGTGCACTTAGCATAGCTATTTCCTATTTTGATTTCCATCTCTAGTTAAATGCCATATAAGATATTGCACTATTCCCTGCGTGAACTATAATCCATAATTACAATTTGCTGTGTAAATTTACAAGACAAGTGACCCACAAAGGCATGGGCTTCTAACCAGTTGTGTGACCTTAGAAAATTTACTTATCTTCCTTGGTCTCAGGTCTTCAGCTGAGAAAATAATGTCCCATTGTTATGAAAATTAATTGTTTGAAGGAGTGAAATATGTATCGAATTTTCTAGCATAATCTCCTTCCAAGCTTCCTGTGATAAGACAAGATAATAATAATTCAGTTCTGGGTTATTAAAGCTCCAAATGTGCCAGAATTATTCTAAGTGCTTTCTACACCCTAACTCACTTCATCTTCTCAAGGACCTTTTGATGACCTGGGGACTATGATTATACCCATTTTAGAGAACAGGAAACTGAGGCACAGAGAGGTTAAGAAATTTGCATGAGGTCACTTACAAGTAAAGGGGGGCAGGTCAAGTCCAGGTAACTGGTTCCAGAGATTGGATGCATATGTCCTATGGCTTTTATTAAATTTGGGTTCATGACAACATTTTTGGATGATGCCACATATCTATGATCCCTATATTTTTGTGAAGGAAGGCAAGGATCTCTTTCAGTAGAGTCAAAGTGCTAGATAGAAGTTTAAATTTTCTTTTCATTTGTCTCTTTTCCCAGGTAATACTGCTAAACCCAAATCAAGTCAGTAAATGGCTGCCCAGCCCCCGCCCCCTACTTTGCTAAATTTGCTCTTCATTCAACCAAGGCATCAGTGAAAAACAAAATCTGTCTTTTGAGTCTCAAATGAATTGCTTTTCATTCCCACCTGAGGGAACTTGCACACCTTCTGCATCCTGGATTCTGGATGCATAAGGAAGGTGTGCATTTTGATATTGATATCAATAGTTCCATTGATATATTGACTCTGTGTGTATCATCTTATTGTCCACTGTGTATCATCTCATTGTGTATCATCTCATTGTTCACTATGGGCTTTCTCTAACATGTGGATCTGGATGTAGAAAATCCAGAAGGATCCCTTGATTTTCACACACACACACACACACACACACACACACCATCTTTATATATACTTTATTATAATTTATATGTACTTTATGCCCTTTACTTAGATAAATAGAGTTTATATCATACTGATATAAACAAATAAAATAATTAAAAATGATATGATATAAACATTCTTTCCATCAACTGAGACCTAGTACCTGGTAGTTCAACACTCTCCCCTCCTTTTATCTCCACCCTCAGTTGCAAAAAGTATTACAGTTTCATTGTTTTATATAGAGCAATTCAGCCCTCTCTTTGTTCTGTTTTTTCCTTCCATAACTTTTCTGGGGCCCAACCTTCCCACTCATCTGTTTACATCAGGCCGGCTCATCAAGATAGGAGAAATTTTGAAACCAGCTGCTGAGATAGTCCGTTTTCACCCTATTCTGTTACATTAAGCTTGCCCACAGTCCAAGGTGGGTGGGGGGAGCATGTCTGAGGACAACCGACCTTAACAATTAGGTGGCAAGTGCTAACATCCACCTTAAATCTCCTTCTTACCACTCCAGGCAGCTGCCTCTTGTCCTACATGTGGAAACCCCAAGAGCATGATTCATCCAGCCACATAATATTCCATCCCAGAGATTTCCTGCTTCTTGGCAGAGAAGCTTTTTCTAATTTCCCCCCTCCTAAGGTGGTTGACTGGAGGAGAAGAGATAGGATGCGAGACAGGAGAGGCACACCGTGGAGGGTTCTCAGCACCTTGGGGTGGAAAAGGAAGAGTGCTGATGGAGGACGGATGGGCAGAGTTGAGGGCACCACCGGAGGCAAGTCAGAGAAGGGATCATGGCTGAGAGGGGCCTGGAAGCTTCTCTTGGCTATGTGCCCTACAAGAATAACTTAGAGATTGAGAATCAGGTCCAGGTCTCCTGGATGATCACTTCTGTTTTATCCTTTGCTAACCTGCAGCAAGCTGACATTTTTTCTCTCCTCTCTTCTATTTCTGTTACCTTGTGGTCAGCATTTCCAATTAAAATTTATTTAACACCAAACATGGGGGAGATGTCTGAAGAAGAGATTAAGAAGAAAAGCTGAACCCTACCCTGGAAAGCTTTTGGGATATTACCCAGAGAAGCCAGCTGGTTCTTTGGAAGCTGCTGTGCTGGGCCACTTGAAAACAAGTACGAAACCCACGTAGCTCAGATTCAGTCCCAACTACCTTCAAACCAGGCTGTTAAGGAGCACACTAGGAATTAGTGAAATTTCCAATTCTGCCAGGTATGTGGACCTTGGGGCACAATGGGGATGTCTTGGTAAAAGTTAAAAATGCCAAGGAGGTGGATACTTGCTAAGTAGAAAGCCGTTCAGCCCTGTGAGCGCTGCCAGCCCCTGGGAACGCCGAGGGTCCGGGTGCCAGGGGCCGGTGCCTGGCTCCGCTCAAGTCTTCCAGCAACACCAGACTCCGTGCCATCAGCCAGGTTCTCCTCGTGGAAACCATTTTGCCATCAAAGAAAAATTACATTTTCCCCTCATTTAATGATGTGGACTTCTGCTAAATTAAATGTGCTAAGAGGCGGAGAGCCAACATCTATAAAGGAGAAATCTCAGACTCCTGCTTTCTGCTGATCTGTGCTTCCTTGAAAACAGACACTGGGTGGTGGAAAATGTGGTAAAAGTTTTAACGTTCCTGCTAAAAGGAAAAACACCTCTTTCCTTTATGTTGGCCAGCCACACCTGGCAAGGCAAAGAGCAGCTGAGTGAAAAGTCACTTGTGCAAAATCCAGCTGAGCTGTCAGTTGAGTTCAGCAAGCAGTGACTTGGACACAAACAAACAAAAATCAGGAGAAGGAACCAGCAGCTTAAGGGACAGTGCCTTTCTAGGGTTAGAATATATATAAATATTCAACTTTTTTTTTGAATTGACAAGAAGTCATCCACCTTCAAAGAAATGTTCTCAAGAAAATATCCCAAGTAAAGAAAAAATATCCCAAGTACACAAGTTTATTTTATATGATATCTCACACAATGTGAGAAAATTAAAAGTAGTGAAATCCGTTCTTCATAAAGTAGAACATATTTGCTCTAAAATTTTCAATGTGATACCAGTTCTACATGAAGCTGAGTAGGGGAGGAGACAGGAGATGGGGACAGCTAGTGATTCCTGTAAATATTGTCTCTAACCGGGCCAGAAAGGAATTTATATCTCCTTTGCTTGATCCTGGGATATGTGTTCTTAGGTGGGGAAAGAGGTCTGGTTGTGGAGAAAGGAGGGAATTCTTCTCTTAGCTTTTCCACGTGGTGTTACTCAAAAATTGTTTAACTTTTTTTTTAAGGATTTATTTATTTATTTATTTATTTATTTATTTATTTATTTATTTATTTATTTATTTGACACAGAGAGAGAGCACAAGCAGGGGGAGCGGCAGGCAGAGGGAGAGGGAGAAGCAGACTCCCCACTGAGCAGGGAGCCCGACGCGGGGCTCAATCCCAGGACCCTGGGATCATGACCTGAGCAGAAGGCAGACGCTTAACCGACTGAGCCACCCAGGAACCCTTAAATATTGTTTAACAGTTTTGGAAACAACTAGAAATGCAGATGTTTTCTTACAGACCCTGATTGTCACATGCCTTGAGATTGAGGTGAAGAAAGTAGAGCTGTTTCTATCTGTTCTCAGATGAGTGCGGTGGTACCACAGAGTTACTACCCCACCTCCCTGTCCTAACACCCAGGCCAACTTGAGATGTATTGGAGTCTGTACATAGCATCAATGAAGGCTGCAAAAACTTTCCCTAACGTTAAATTCCTTAGTCAACTTCTGGGCCCCTTTAAACTGTGAACAAGACGACCCTTGTTCTGAAAATCTATCGCCTCTTGCCAACACACACACATATACAAAAACACGACTGTTGGGCAAATAAATCTTTCCAGAGAAAATAGATTCCTTTCCAATTCAGTCAACTGTACTGAGCTGGAAAGGGAGAAATGTTATTTTTCCAGGATGAAGGGAAAACAAGATCTCTCCTGTTTACCCTGTCTAGCCCATTTCAAAAGAAGGTCAGTTTAATGCCTTCATTAAAAAAAAAAAATTCTCAAGTGTTGTTTATCAGAAGACACTTGGTTCCTTTCAGGCTGGGAATCACAAATAGGAGCTCTGTGTTTTTCTCTTTGAGCTAAGATATACATGGCAGGGCTGCATTCCCTGCTGCTCTGGAGATGTCAAGTGTTGGGAGTGGGAGAGACAGAAGGTGGGGACAGAGTCTGGTGATGTGGGATTCTTTGCCATTGGCCAGCATCTCTATGGCCAGCCTGTGAACCACCCAAATCACTGAGCATGAAATAATGAGCTTACAAATTGATCTCCACTTCATTCATGGCTACACACATATTCTGTACTTACTTTTACCTATATTCCCCATGATCTGTAGACCCGAATCATCCCCTAGGAGAGTGAGAAAACAGAGTAATGAAGTGCCTAGCTGAGGAGCATGGATAGAATTTAAATCAGACACAATACTATGTGTCCCTGGGTGTGTTCTTCAGAGCTTCCTGGAGTAAGCCTCAAGGAAGTCCCAACCATGGCTACGTTAACTTGAGACTGAAGATTCCAATTTTCCAGCCACTAAATATGAAAATAAGTATAGGGGAACCTGGGTAGCTCAGTGGGTTAAGTGTCCGACTCTTGATCTAAGCTCGGATCTTGATCTCAGGGTGGTGAGGTCAAGCCCTATGTTGGGCTCCACGCTGGACATGGAGCCTACTTATAAGGGGAGGGGGATGTAGAAAATAGGTATAACATGTAGCATATAGTTGTTGCTTAGTAAAAGTTTGGTGAATCAAGCCAAATGCATTTTTTAAGATAATAAATCTGGAAAACTAAACTTAAAAAGAATGTTCCCACAGCATGGATGAACTCTAAGGACATTATGCTAAGTGAAATAAGCCAGTCAGAAGACAAATACTGTTTGATCTCATTTATATGAGGTGTCTAGAACAGCAAACTCCTAGAAACAGAAAGTACAGTGGTGGTTGTCAGGGGCTGGGGTGTGGGGAGGAAGGGAGTTGTCGTTTAATGTGGACAGAGTTTCAGATTTACAAGAGGAAAAATTTCTGTAGATTTGTTTCATAATAATGTGAATATACTTAACACTACTAAACTGTACTCTTCAAAGTGGTTAAGATGGGAAATTTCATGTTATGTGTTTTTACCACAAGTTAAAAAAAAATGTTCTCTACATAATTACTTCAAAAACAAGAGAATAATAGACGTAAAATGGATCTGAGAGAAGCCACCCGGTCACCCTCCCACCCCAAACAGGATATTCCATTAGATGTTGCAGAAAAAGATAATAATTTCATACATTTTCATTTGTTTAAAGTATTGGTAATACTTGTCTAATCCAGTTTGTGGTTACCGTAAGTTTATATAGTATGTATTTCTTTCCTCTCTGTCTCATTCCAAACTAATTCCAAACAGAAAAAATGGTCTGCGTGATTGCACTGGAACGTGAGTAAGCCCCAAATGGAAAAAGTTTCCTCCCTCCTTCCCATTTGTTTCATGGCTACTGAGGTTTGGATCTTCCCAGGTCTGGGAGGGAATAAGATCTGTTTTAGAATTCATATGCTGAACCCCAAGGAGAAGAGTCAGAAAACCTGCAGCCCCTCAAAGTGTAGCCAAAATTGCTCTGTGGACTGGTTCAAGGAATCCTTCTGAGGTCCCAATCAGCCTGGCTCCAGAAACTGGAGGGAAAGGAGGGAGAATTTGCAAACACCTCTTGCCAGAAGTACTAACTGCCTAATGATTGTTCCAAAGAATCTCCATTTCTAATGACTGAGGTGGGAAAAAATGCCATGCTGTTTGTTAAACAAACTCTTATCTTCTGAGAACGAGACAGAGGAACTTACTGATTTTTTAAAGAGAACGTCTAAATAATGCAGGATTTAAAGCATTGTCTCTAGACCTGTTTAATGCAGTAGTCACTAAGTCACATGTGATTTTTATGCACTTGAGATGTAGCTCATCCAAATTGAGGTAGGTTTGATGTATAAGATACACAACAGATTTTGAAAACAATACAAAAATAAAAGTGTAAAATATCTTATTAATAACTTTCATATTGGTCACATGTTGAAATTATATTTTGCACATATTGAGTTAAAACAGATTATCAAAATGTTTCTGTTTACTTTCTTAATATGGCTACTAAAAATTTTAAATGACTTATGTGGCTTGCATTATGTTCCTATTGGACAGTGGTGATGTAGGCTATTCTGTGAAATTTAGGATTAATAAAATAATTGAGGGATACCCAGGTGGCCCAGCTGGTTAAGCATCTGACTCTTGATCCCAGCACAGGTCTTGATCTCAGGGGTCATGAGTTCAAGCCTCACACTGGGCTCCCCCATGGGCATGGAGCCTACTTAAAAACAAAAAAAGAATTAATAAGATAATTGAAGATAAGGGTCTACAAACATGACACATCTACTTTGTGTCTGACACTTGATTTATGTGATTTTACTTAACCTTAATAACATTACAAAAAGCAATTTACATTAGTTTCATTTATTGAAAGGCTAAGTATCTTCCCCAAAAGTGCATGGCTTGCTAGTGGTAGAGCTGGTATTTGAATTCAGGTTTTCTGGCACCAAAACACATGAGCTTTCCAGTCTGAAATGATGTCTCTTAAGCATTCTTTACCTCACTTTAAAGAATATGCCCGAGAAGGGCACCTGGGTGTCGAAGTTGGTTGGGCATCTGACTCCTGATTTTGGCTCACGTTCTGACTCAGGGTCATGAGATTGAGCCCTGTGTCAGGCTCCATGCTGGGCATGGAGTTTGCTTGAGATTCTTTCCCTCTCCCTCTGCCCCTCCCCCCCACTCGCATGCTCTTTCTCTCTCTAAAATAAAATAAATAAAATCTTTAAAAAACAAATAAGTAAAAAATATGCTCAAGAACATTGACATTTGGTGACCTGCAAAAAATAGGCATATTTTCCCGCTCAGTTCCTAATGACAGCTTCAAAGTTTTGATGACCTGAAAAATCAGGTGTTATCTATTCATTCTTTTATTATTGACAAGGGGTGAATAGAAATATTGGTCCTTAAACTATAAAAACTAATAGAATTTAAGTTGCAAAAAATTACAAAATAAAGATTCCATCTTTCCTAAACACAGAAGAAAAGGGGAATTTATGTGATGGGGGAGAAGTTAATATTGATTGAGTGTCCACTATTCCCATCAGGTGTCTCTTAAGTTCATAATTCTTAACAGATCCAGATTGGAAAACATCATTTTTATCCCCAAACCAGCTTCTCCTCCTTCTTCTTCTATCTTGGGTGCTATCACCTGAATCTACCCTGTCAATTAGGCCAGAAACCTTGTTGTTTACTCTCATTTCCTTACCCCAGCCCCTTTCAGTCTTGCTGGCTGTAGTACATGGGCATTCTTACTTTGCCTGAATAGTACATGGTTGTGTGGGTCCTTACTTAAGTAGAGCAGGACATAGGCTCATATCCAGCCCAAACAGAGTGCAATTCAGTTTTTGAAATTTTTGCATTCAAATGGGTATAAAATTATAGCTCATTGTTATGTCAGTTTGCTGAGTTGCTCATGATGAGTTAGCTTTCTGGGTGTATTGCTCTGTAAATTGCCTGTTAATAGACTTTGCCCATTTTTCTATTGAGGTCACTGTCTTTTTCTTATTGATTTGTTTGATTTGATTTCTTATTTGATTTCTCTTTTTCTATATTCTAGATAGGAACCCCTTATCCAGTTGAAACATTGTAAAGGCTCTTCTCCCATTTTGAAGTATGTTTCTAACATTATCCATGTTCCCTTTGCAAAGTTAAGAAATCCTTAACTGTGATGTATTCTCTAATCAATTTTATCCCATATGTTTTTTGGAAGTTTTTGCTTAAAAAGTCCTCTACTGCGTCAACATCAGACATATTTTAAAATAAATTTATCATGTGTCTCAAAGACTGAACTGGAATTTTGGTGCAATTACATCTATTTACTAGGTAAATGTGAGGAGAGTTGATATCTTTACAATTTTAAGTCTTCTGATTCAAGAATAAGGAATGTGCCTTGTTCACTTGGGTTTTTCTATGTCCTTTATTGAGTGTTTAAGTTTTCTCAAGGAGGCTGTATGTGTTCTTGGTTAATTACCCAAGATTTTTCAGTTGTTGCTATGTGAATGGTATCTTGCGTTTTTTTTTTTTAAATTTTTATTTATTTATTTGACAGAGAGAGACACAGCGAAAGAGAGAACACAAGCAGGGGGAGAGGGAGAGGGAGAAGCAGACTCCCAGCCGAGCAGGGAGCCCGATGCGGGGCTCGATCCCAGGACCCCGGGACCATGACCTGAGCCGAAGGCAGACGCCCAAAGACTGAGCCACCCAGGCGCCCCTCTTGCGTTTTTAAAATAACATTTTCTAGTTGTTTGCTGTTGAAAATGCTCTCATAATTTGATCATATACCCATCAAGTTCTTACTGTCTACCTGTTGATGCTATTGGTTATTCTGAGTAGGTAAGTATATCACCTGCAAAAACTGATAGTTATTTTTCTTTCTTTTCAACTCTTTTCTTTCTTTCTTTCCTTCAGTGTTGGCCAGGGCTTCCAGTATTACAGTGTTGGTTGTAATATGTAGTGATTTCTGACAATATTTTTCTTGTTCCAGTCTTAGCAGGACCTTAAAATTTTTCCATTAAGTAATAATGGTTTTGGAATATAACCATCATCCATTTAAGGGAATTAAGGAAATCCTTTTCTACTCTTAGTTTGCTAAGGGTTTTTATCATAAATAAGTAAAGACTTTGTCGAATACTTTTTCTGCATCAATTGAAATTATCCTGAGTTTTAAAATTTTAATCTATTAATTTTCTGTATTATGTTGGCAGAATCCCTAATGATGAACCATCAATTAGCCAAACTGTATTATTTTAAAACATACTGTTGGGATCAATTAGCTCATATTTGAGAAGATTTTTTCATCTACTTGCATAAGAGAAAGAGATATAGTTTCCTTTCCCTTTATAACTATGTTCATCTCATTATACCAATTTTATGAAATGAGCTTGCAGCTTTTGGTTTTCTCTTCTGGAATAACTTATAATGCAGATAAAAATTTATTGTTCCTCAAGACTTTGATAGAACTCACCAGAAAAATCATTTGGGCGTACAGTTTTTTGAGAGGGGAAGTTGTCAATTGTAATTTAATTTCTTTAAAACCTATTGGTCTCTTCCAGTTCCCTTTTTCTTATGACAGTTTTGGCACTGAATATTTTTTCCATTTTGTCTAGGTTTTCAAATTTTTAGCTCGTAAAGCTGTTAATGTTTTAATTTTTTTGAAAATGTTAGCTACTGCTAAAGATATCAAACAATATAGAAAAGTTGAAAGAAGAAATTGAAAAACCCACTTCAAATCTTATGTCTCAGAAGTAATTATAATGTAAACATCTCAGTGTATAGAGTTATATCTTTTATAGCAGACATTTTTCTGTATGTGCAGTTATATTATCATTAATAATAATAACAAACACACATAGTACTTGATATTATTACAACAGATACAGATAGAAGAATCACAAACATGTAAAGACAGAAGAACGGATGCCTGAACAGCTAAATGATGAATAGATAGATACCCCTGCACATATTTCTATTATAATCCTGTAACAGAAAAGCTTTTTTACATTTATTGATTACAAATACATCCCTCCCCAGGATTCTGTTTATCAAATGCATGAATGGAGAAATGAGTAAATGTGCAATGCTATGTGCAAACATTGTTCTGGGAGCCACGTACATTTTATTTATATAATCCACCCCAGACCCTTGCAAGGAAGATAGTATCATCCCTATTTTACAGTTGAGGGAACTGCTCGCTCAGGGTTTAACAAGTCACAAGTGACTGGCAGGATTCTGGCATCGGATCTGTTTAACTCTGATACCCGGTCCCTTTCCACTGCACCACACTGATAATCAAAATAGCCCAGAATAAGGGAAAGACAAAAATGCAAAAGGGCCAAGAGAAATACCAAGAATCTGCAGTTCCTTTTTTTTAACAAGTGTTTAGTAGACAACAAGCCTTGGGATAGGGACTGGGTTTCAGCGACTCATAAACAGGACTCCCACATTTTATCCCTGCTAAGCGAACACTGAAGCACTTCAGTTCTGCTCTGGAGTCGGGGGGTGGGATGGGAGAGATAGGAGAAAAGACATGGTTCTCAACGGTTTCCTATGTAAAGACAGGGAAAAAGGAAGGTAAGCAATTGGGGGAGGGAGGGAGAGTGCCCTGCATCCACAGGGATGAGCAGAGGAAAGGGCGCTATAGGGGACAGAAGCAGAGCTGCATCCCTGCTTCGTCCTCCTTCCAAAACAGTACCCAGTTAGGTCCACCAATTAGGAAAAAAGCCCTCTCTGGGCTGACCAGTTAGAAGTGTCTTCTTCCTGCTGCATGCACTACCCTGGATGCAGAGCATTAACCTGGCTGGATGACCTTGCCAGGGCAAAAGTACACCACACCCCTGCCTCCTAGGGAGAAGCTTCCCATAAAGCTGTCCTCGTCATTCATTGCTCACTTTATATAAGGCCACTTTAACAAATCATTAGAACAGATCACAGCCGGTTTCATGCCATCTATCATTTAAGATGAACAAACATGTCAATAGGAAGAATTATAACCCAGTTGGGGGAGGTGGGCAGGATAGCTCATTTTCTGGTGATTGGCATATTACCAAAAACCCCAATTAAGAATTTCAGATTTCTTAACATTTTTTAAAAATATCACCAATGCTCTAAAAAAAGGTATGTGTTCTGAAGGAAGGTGTATTAAAAAAAATTGGGGGGGGGGGGATCCTGTTCATGTCTTTTTTTAAGTCTAATTTTTTGTTGAAGTTTAAAACATACACACAGTAAAGTACACAAATTATAAGTGTACCGGTCAGTAAATTTTCACAAAACGAGTCCATCCCAGTACCAGCACCCAAGTCAAGAAACAGAATTAGTGCTAGCTTCCCAGAAACCCCTTCATGTCTTCTTTTTTTTTTTTTTTTAAGATTTTTTTATTTATTTGACAGAGAGACACAGTGAGAGAGGGAACACAAGCGGGGGGAGCGGGAGAGGGAGAAGCTTCCCGCAGAGCAGGGAGCCCAATGCGGGGCTCGATCCCAGGACCCTGGGATCAGGACCTGAGCTGAAGGCAGACGCTTAACAACTGAGCCACCCAGGCGCCCCTTCTTTTTTTTTTTTTTTTTAAGATTTTATTTATTTATTTGAGAGAGAGAGAATGAGAGAGAGCACATGAGAGCGGGGAGGGTCAGAGGGAGAAGCAGACTCCCTGCCGAGCAGGGAGCCCGATGCGGGACTCGATCCTGGGACTCCAGGATCATGACCTGAGCCGAAGGCAGTCGCCCAACCAACTGAGCCACCCAGGCGCCCACCCCCTCATGTCTTCTAAGAAGTCACGACTTGCTCTCCACAGACAGCCGCTGTTCTGACTTCCAATGCCCTGGGCTTGCTTTGTCACAGACCCACGTTTACAAACTCCGTAAATGGAACGTTCAGCGTGTACTCTTTCCCGTCTGGCTTCTTTCCCTCAACTGTATATTTGAGAGAGTGATAGCTGCAGTTGCCAATAGCAATGGTTCATTCATTCTCTCTGCTGTATAGTATGCCCTGGTAAGCGCGCACCCAGAATTACTGAATTCATTCTACTCTTGACGGACATTTGGGTCATTTCCAGTTTGGAGCTCATGTGAATGGTTGCCAGCCGTTTTTAATGTTTGATGGCTCTTAACGCACTCCTGCCAAAAGTCACACCAGATGTAAATGTGAAATTCAAAGGCCGATAAATTGCTCTGGCTATCGGAAGCAAACACAACTGCAAAAGAGCTTTTTTGCTGCTTGAAAAATTTAAAGAGATGGTTACTGTATAAGGCAGTTATATGCAATTCACT
This sequence comes from Mirounga angustirostris, assembly GCF_029215605.1. Classification (NCBI taxonomy): domain Eukaryota; kingdom Metazoa; phylum Chordata; class Mammalia; order Carnivora; family Phocidae; genus Mirounga; species Mirounga angustirostris. The sequence continues at coordinate 54,068,576 of NW_026991711.1, forward strand.
GCCTAATGCTAATAGTCACGAGGTGGTGAGAAGCAAATAAGGTTGGTGAATTTGCAGATAAAGTGTATGGGTCTATGTGGTCTCAGCAGTGGTTGGCTATTTTTACCCTCTGCCTATAGCAAAGCTTGGTTGAGTTGTTCATGCTACGATAATGTGACACTCCTAGGATTTAACATCACACCGTGAGGATGGACTTAAAACTCTGTGAGGTAGGTGGCAAGTGGCATTGCTCCCATGTCGCCGCTCTTAGGCTTTCTGGGTGTCTTCACCTTTCTCTTTGTGCCATGGGTTCCTTAGTCTGTCTGGTGAAGCCTGTGGACTCCTTCCCAGAATAGTGTTTTAAAACGTATAAAATAAAATACTGGGGACTACAAAGGCAATCAAGTATATCAAAATGCAGTTATGTAAATAATAAAAAAGCAAAATAAGCCAAATTTGTGATACAGGAATATATGTGCTTTCTTATCGAATATAGCAAGATCTAGAGGTGGGAAAATAATTAACATCGTTTCAAAGTCATAATAGGTATTTACAGTATTTGATGAAATCTGCAACCTTAATATAATATTAAAATATTTTCATTTCTGTTGGTGACAAAGTCATAGATACTAATATTTCTGTGGTTTGTTGTCCATATTTATAGTTGAAAGAAATTTTGAATTTCTGTGAAAAGTTCTCATCTAAATTCATAGCCCCCCTGAATGCTATCACACCCCCTTGAATTCTATTCCTATTCCACGCCCCAGAGATGGCCGCTATGCTGGACACACATTTCTACACAGCATTAGCTGTCTGGGACCCACCAGCCCCTTTCCAGAAAGTTGGACTCTGAGCCAGTCCTACCTCAGCTGGTGACTCTGATTGTCAGACTTGGCTAGTATGGCCAAACAAGAACTGACCTTGAATTTAATTGCTGCCTTCTCTCATCAGTTCCCAGCATGACTTTCTGCGAAAGGGTGAGAGGCCTTCTTTTAAATGATATTCTTACTCTTTGGAAACTATCAGGGAAGTTGAGATGATATCCAGGCATTGTTGTTAATTTTAAGTTGATGCTAATCAGGTTGATGAAAGCATTGTGGTTAAGAAAGAAAATGTTCATATGTTTTTGAGATGCATACTGAAGTACATAGCGATAAGTATCTGGGATTTGTGATTACAATTTTTAAATTACTCTGGGTAAAGGGGGGAATGAATGAAACAAGAGTGGTGAAAACTTGAAAATTTGGGACTCTGGGTAATGGTTGTATGAGGGCTAAACTATTTTCTTTACTTGAATGTATGTTTAGGATTTATAATTATTAAAATCCTTTAAAAAATAGTTTCTGGACCAGGAAATTACATAAAGAATGCTTTTTTATAGTGCCGGTTGGCTTCTTTACAATACTTATTATTTATTTCCATGCATGATACAACTCAATTGTACTGTGTCTCTTATATATGCAAGTTTTAAAAGCTGGTTTCACTCATTGCTTTTACAGTTGTTGGGCATGGTCTTGCTCTCCAAGAGTTTATATTCAAGTTGGGGAGAAATCATGTATTTACATGAAACCACAGTTGGGAAGCAACATAAGACAGAGTATGGTGTAAATGCCAAAACATGTAATAAAGATGGAAAATGTGAGAGGAGTTCAGGAAAGGCGAGATCTGTGAGGGCTACTGGCTTCAAGTCGGAGTAGCTATCTATCAGTCTCAGAAATCTGGGTTCGTTGCCTCTTGCTGGTTTTTCCTTTTCTTTTCTTTTTTAAGATTTTATTTGTTTATTTGAGAGAGAGCAAGAGAGATCACAAAGGGAGAGGGAAAAGCAGACTCCCCACTGAGTAGAGAGCCAGATGCGGGGCTCCATCCCAGGACCCCGAGATCATGACTTGAGCCAATGGCAGATGCTTAACCAGCTGGGCCACCCAGGCACTCCTAGGCTTCTTTGCACTCATTTCGCCAACAGTGGCTTTCCCTCTGAATTCCTAAAGCTCATAAGCAACAACATCCTTGCTCCCCATATCTCCCTGTCCCTTTTCCCTTAGAGGCCGTGTTTGACACATTCTGAGTCTCCATGGATGTGTGCCCTCCTGCTCAGGACTGCTGTGTTTCATCTTTCTACCCCAGATGGCAAACTACAGTCCAGATGCTAAGTACTACCACGAACATTTTTACCCATTCAGTGCAGAGTGGTCCCTGGCCTTGTGTGGTGGTGGTAATAGTCTCCAGGCAGGCAGCCAGGGGACTACTATGTTGGAACCCAACCACTGTCTCAGAGGAGAGCCCCTTCTTGCCAAGTGCTGGGGAAGGGGATTCTGACCAGCAAGAAAGCTTCACAAAGATCTGGCACGAGAGGACAATGGAAGCAAAGGGGTGGATGCCTCAGCACAAAAATGGAGCCCAACTGGCAGAGCTGCTGGGGCCCTCAGAATGGGCAAGAAATGATCTCTCAGAGCAGGAGAAAAAAAAATTACTAGGAGGCATTCAAGAAGACCTAAATCCTGGATGATCTAAATAAAAAAAACTTAAATTTAAAAGTTGTTTTTTCACATTGCTTAGATCATTTAAACCAAAGCAAGTTTTTCTTTTTCTTTTTTTGTTTATCTTCATTAATTCTCATTCTGAATTATCTGAGGCACTGTGGCCAGGTTACTTGGCCAGGCTGCTTTGGCAAGGAAAGAAGGGGTATGCCCACATACCTGTGCTGCCATTCACATAGAAGCTGGAGACTGCCATGATTGAAGTAGCCTTTTGATCCTTTCCAGGCTTCTTTCATGGCTTAGAATCACAACTTCGAGGTAAAAGAGAAAACATGAAACCTGTGGCACTTAAGGGAGGTAGATTCAAGGAATCTGTCCAGGACATACCCTCTGACTGACAGATGCGCAAAACTCCCATCCAAGTGGGCCATCACTCTCTGGGATCTGTCTTCCTGGTCTCCATATTGCACCCCACACCTTCTTGGGTAAGTGGGCGCCATAAGAGACTCGGATCTGTAAGACTCAATTTTATTCCACCTCTCACCTTTAAGGGGGTAAAAACAAAAGCTCTAACAACAATGACGGCATGACTTCTGCTGTTTGGTGTGTAGGGCAGAAGCCTCTCAAAGGAAAAGTCATCAGGGTGACCTGGATTTATGAAAGTGTCTTAGAAGGTGACCCTGATGGGAAGGTGGGAAGGGGGAAGCTAGTTCTTACTGGGGAAAAGAGCTATCCTGTCAGGAGACACATGGATCCTTGGGTTACATATGAAACAAAATCACATTTCCCTGCTTTGGTTGAGAACCCCCTACATACACATGCCCACATATACAAACACAATCATCCTTATTTCTTGGCTTCCCTGAAGTTCCATTTATCTACCATTAGAGCAATAATCACATTATACTATATTGTTTCTGGTATGCTTGTACATTTTTATAATTAAACTTGTGAACTTTTTCTTTGTAGCTTTTACCTATAAAATACTGGCATGTGTTAAGAATTGTTTGTTGAATGACTATTTGAATAAATGGCTACTATACCTATTTGTTAATAAGATGGAACTCTGACTCACTCAGCAGAATCAAGTCTCATTTATTATCAAGGACCTGATGCCAAATTTGTTCCTACCTCTCTGCTTGTCCCTGAACTATTTAGATGAATCCTGGACTTCAGGAAGCATTAGTTCTGAGATGACCCAGGCTGGAATTCACAACCCTCTTCAATGTGCTGTAGCTTCTGGCAGAGGAGGACGTGTGGACAGGCTGGTGTGGGCATGTCACCCTCACTGGGTCTGGCAGAGCTGACCCGCTGCACTGCCCAATATAGGGATCAGCTTATCTCCAAGAGCAGCAATGACCTGGTGAGTAAAAGAAGTGGGCAGGCATGGCTTTTGAGTCATTTGGCAAGTGCCTGGAAGCTGATCCTTCCTGTAGCCCCCCATATTGACTTCCTCTTTCCTGTCACGGCATCCAGAATTATTTCACCATTAGTTATTTATGCTTTGGGTTATTCTAGAGCTCTTATTTAGTAAGTGATTTCTTAACTTGGTATCCGTGTAGGATTTTGGAATGGTGGGGGATGTAGGCATAGGAGAGGAAGACAGAGAAAAAGAAATGAGAGAGAGATAGAGACAGATTTTGTCCCCTTTCTAGTAGTTGTGGGTATAGGATAATACTTCCTAGAATACCTTCAACCCTTCCAAAATTGTCCAGACAATATTGAGAAGTGGTGTGTGGGGTGGGGGTGGTGGGGAGCGGAGGACTCATCACACAAATTCTTAAACACATGTTTTCTCTCCCAGCCACAGAGCACTTGAAAACTCAAGCACAGGAGAGAAATGAAAGAGAAGGGAAAGGGACTGCAGTCTTGACATGTCCTGAGTAGTAACTTCCAGACTCCCCTTTCCATCCATGTAAGAACTGAAGGAGAATCATTTTTGAGATGAAGTCTAAGAACTTAAAAGGAAACCCAGGACTGTATTTTCCTGGTCCCAAACTGGAATGTTGGAATGTTGGCTCAGACACATCTATAAATTTCTTTATCTGTGAAATCTTTTTTTTTTTTAAGATTTATTTATTTGAGAGAGAGAAAGAGCACACATGCATGCATGCCTGTGGGGGTGGGCAGGAAGGGGCAGAGGGAGAGAACCTCAAGCAGACTCCCTGCAGAGTGCAGAGCCCACCCCAGGGGTCAGTCTCAAGACTCTGAGATCATGACCTGAGCCAAAACCAAGAGTCAGATGCCCAACCAACTGAGCCCCCCAGGTGCCTCTATCTGTGAAGTCTTAAAAAAGGAAAATAAATCACCTTCAGCTTACATGTAATAAATCGCCTTTATTGACTGGTGGATTTAATTTTATTGACCTCTGTTCCAGGAGAGGACTGTCAATGTGGTCGTCCACTTTGCCACTCCTACAGCTGCTGTTCTTACCACCTAGACTATCACCCCATGCACAGGTCATTCCCCGCAATCTGCATTTCGTTTGCCTCCCGTGCAGGACCAGCTTGAACCAGTGATTTGTTGGGCTTTCTTTTCTCATTGTTAAGTAAATATTCACCTTTGTGCCCATTTTTGTACTTGTGATTTTGTGTTCCTATTCATCAAGAGGGCCCCCATTTTATGTAAGTTTCAGTCCCCACAGAGTTGGGTCTGCCCTTTTATACGTCTACTAATGCAGTGCACATTACATAGTAAATCTCAATTCATGAGTGTCCTGATAACTCTGGTTCTCGGTTAACCAGAATATTCTTTGCTTAATACTCTTAGAGGCAAGTAATGAAATTAGAAGGAAAAGGCAGATGGTAGGGATTTCTAGTTTTAGAAATGTAGCAACTGTTCTACCTGGTTCCCAAATGTTTCTCCACCTGTATGCACAGAAGTGCCTGGTAACATCCAACACTTACCTAGTGTTTACTGTGAGCTGGGCACCTTTTAGTCCTCTGGGACACCCCTTGAGGTGGGTACCCTAACTGTACTCACTTACAGATAAGGAAACTGAGGCACAGGGCAGGTCAGCGAATCCCCCAAGTTTACACCTAATATACAAGGTACAGCTGGGAGCTGACCAGGCCATCAGGACCAGGATCCAGGGGCCTCACTTCTAAGCTAGATCACCTTTAATTTGAAATGATAACTCAGTACCACAGAAACAAAATCTTTACTTTGTTTTCGATCAGTCATACACAGCCATGCATCACGCCCTCACATTGTATTGGGTATGCATTGTGTGACACACAGTCCTCCCGTTAATCACCATAGGGTAAGTGAAGAAACCAAGGTCGCCCAGCTACTAAGTAGCAGAGCAAGAATTTAAACCCAGGTCAGCTTGCCTCCAAAGGCCATAAACAGAAACATGAGACTCTACTGTCAATTCCAACACCTTACATAGAGATTTCTTAACCTGAAGTGACAGCCAAACTCTAACGATTCTTAATGAGTTCTCTGAGGCTAGATTGATTAATTAAACTTTCCCTCTTGGCATTTGGTCATTTATCCCTTTCACATTTGGTTATTTATTGGTTCTTCTTAGTGCCACTTAAAAGAAATGAGGAACGAACTCCTGTTAGCCCATTTTCCAAATGGAAGAAACTGAGACACAGAGAAGTTAAGCACTTGCTGGGACTCATCCCCTGGAGCCCGGTCCTGGAAACTTCTGCTTTCACCACTATATACCCCTGCAGAATCTCTGTCTGAGTCTATCAGAAATAGCGGGTGGCTTCCAATTTTTTAAAGTGGCTTTTAGTTCATGGAGTAGGTGTACCAGACCTCTGTGCACAAAGGTTAATTAAGCCACTATAAAATGCAAAAGCAACCAGGCCTTTGTCTCCAAGGTAATAAAATCACAAATGATTCCTGTTCAAAATGAAGCTTATAATAATCTGTTGCCAGTGGGCTGTGTGCGTTTTTCTCATTTTAACAACTTGTGCTTCTCTCTTCTTCAGAAACATTAGGTCACAAAAGCCAATCTCATCTACATCTTTACAATGTTGTTTATCATCTTTTTGCATGCAGGAGATAGAACTGGTAATGAACCAGCCAAATTGGATCCCAGGGAGGATTTGTACTGACTTAGAATACTTTCAGAATCCATTCAGAATGCCTCTGATTTATCATTAAACCCTCTGAAGCCATTTATTTTGGGGCCAGGTTTCCAGGGATAGCACATCAATTGTGTGCCAGTTATTGGGAATTTTATAACACAGCTGATGAAGTGTGACAACAGAGTCCGTTGGATTTGCAGTAGATTACAGGAGGGTGTTATCAATGTCAGCGGCTATTAAGCTGAAAATGTTTCTGAGCTAAGAGAGCATGAAAATAAGGAAATAGATTCTATCCTGTCATCTGACCTCTCTCCTGTTGTCTCTGAGTTGAGCCTGATTTTCTGCTCCCACAATTCCTTTTATCTGCCTCTGCACTTTTTTTTTTTTTTTTTTTTTGCATCTACTCCCACCCACCCCCTCTCTCCTTCAAGCAGATATCACATAAATCTAAGAACAAGGATGGAAGGCAGATCAATGCTTGTGGCTATGTCATGGTGGGAGGTAAATTCAGCCACACCAGACTCAGCTATGGTCAGAAAAGGGAAGGTGGCATGTGATCTGATAAGGCTTTAGCAGATCCATAAAATCCAAAATACCTCACAAACCATGAATCATAGCCTTGTTATACTCACAACTGCATTCATTTGAAGGTATTCCAGGTCAGCCTGCCCCTTCCCACAGTACACATAATATGCTCAGGAGAAGCTCATGGGAGGGGCAGTGGTGAAGTGTTTCAACCATTTTGGTGATATCATCTAAAATTAATCATGTAGGGGAGCCTGGGTGGCTCAGTCGGTTAAGCATCTGCCTTCAGTTCAGGTCATGATCTCGGGGTCCTGGGATTGAGCCCCACTTCGGGCTCCCTGCTCAGCGGGGAGTCTCCTTCTCCCTCTGCCTCTGCCCCCGCTTGTGTGTGTGTGCATGCTCTCTCTCAAATAAATAAAATCTTTAAAATAAAATAAAATTAACAATGTACATACTTTGTGATCCAACAATTACATTTTCTGATTCTGTTCTAAGAAGAAAGAAAAAATGCCCAAGTATGTAAGGATGGTGTTTATTGCAGCATAATATTTGGTGGTTAAGATCTGGTAGCAGACAATCCACATTTCCTGCAATAGAGAAAGGCTAAAGAAAACACGGAAATTATATACTATGGAATATTATGCAGTTATTAAAAAGAATAAGATCCATATACATGAACCTGGAAGGATGTCCAAATAGATCAATAAGTAAAAAAAAATTGGTTGCAGCCTAATGCACACAATACTATATGACCAAACTTTACATCACCAGGGCTTAGTTTCTCAAGAAAGAGTATCATCATGACAATATCATCTGTGAGTTTGAGGCAGGCTCATCAGTTTATCATATTGCAGAAGAAGTTTAAATCCTAACTTAGGTTGGTTTTAATCTAGCTAGGGAGATGGACTTACTAATATGTACATGCCCTGCCCATGTTTATATTACCTGAGTAATCCTCGTGCAGTAAAAATATCTTTTATCCTCCAGAGAAATCCTTTAAAGTGGGGTTCCAGTGGAGTGTTAGGTTGAGGTGTAAGATGAAAGAAAGCATTTTAGATATGCTCTTTCAAAATATGGATCCGTATATCTTACCATAGACCTCTTGAGTTTGAATTTCCAGAAGGTTGGAGATAGGAGATGGAGAGGAAGGCCAGATGTGTAAAAGTGCTCCAGGTGATCTTGTTAATTTTTCCTCCATTTTTGATGCAATTGAAAATAAAGTCTTAAAGTGTATGCCCCACTTCAATTATCGAGAAGCAGCTGTAATGATGTTAGTGACAATAGCATTTATAATATGCCAGACATTGATCAAAGGGTATTAGTATAAACAAATTCATTAATTCTCACAACAACCTGCAAGGAAGGTGTTCATTATTATCATACCCACTTTATAGATGGGAATAGACAGAAAGAATCATGCCCATGACTACAGAGCTAGTTTAGTGGTGGAGCCAGGGTTTAAAATGCAGGAAGTCTAGTTTCAGGGTCTAAATGAAGAGATTTGAGCCACAGTAAATGAAATAGGGCAGGTTCATGAGCTCAGTGAAACATTTTCAAGCCCAAGTTTCTCATTTATCTTGTCCCTTGGATGAGACCTAAAGAGTTGTTCTATTTCTCAGAGCTCACCTACTGCCATACTCCTCGTCACTGAACTGCCTTTACCCTTTGAACTGTTCAGTGTATCTGGAGAAATGATTCTGAGAAAATATGCTTTTACCATTTTTTTTCTCTCTTTCTTCCCCCAGTTCCTCCTCTGCCATGGAAACAGGTTCCTTTCATAAGCAAAGAACTGTACTCAATCTTCCATTAGAAGTCGGTGCAAAAATGGGCTGAAATCTCATTATGTCTAGTTCTTCTTTACCATGTTCCCAACAGGTGTTACTTTCCAGACCTGTCTTTAAAATTAGACTGTAAGTACTGGCTTGCCTCTGAAATCACTTGCTTAGGGGAGGAGGAGGTGAAGGAGACAGGCATATTAGTGTTCTTTTCTCAGCTTGTTCTCAGCCTGAAATGTGGAACTTAAGTCTTTCTTACCTTCAAGAATTACGATGTTGTGGGAAGAAAAATGTAAAAATTAAGGTCAGTTCTGTCACTTTTGAACAGTGTGTACCCTGCCAAGTCATGTAACTTTCTGAAGCTTAGTTTCATCACTTGTAAAATACGACCCATAATTGCTCTCTACTTACTTCATAAGGTTATTGGTTAATCCATATAAGAACCCAGATCTTCTGGCTTCGTGTCCACTGGTGTCCATCCATGCATCCCCCCCTCCCTCCATCCATCACCCTTTCATTTCTTCATTGATTCATTCAATATTTATTATACCTTCTGAGAGTTAGCTAAGTGAAAGATATATGTTAGGAGGCTGGGGGAAGAAAAGGAGAGATGAACCCCAGGCTGGGAAAGGGCACTGAAGGCAGAGACAATGAGGTGATTAAGAACATAGAATGAGCAGGGATCTACAACAGCCCATGATCCCACATTCTAGTATTTTACATGCTATTCCAATTCCTCTGAGGGCAATCATTATATGTGGCACAAAAGGAATTAATTTTCAAGGTTTCCTTAAGACAGAGCCATCTTTTCTTTATCCAGGCAGGACTCCTTAGCTGGCATCTTCTATCTTACTTTCTCGCTAGGTCCCTCTGTTAAGTACAGTAACTAGTGAGCACAAGTGGACAAGGCTTACAAGTCAGGCCCGCTCCTCAGATCCAGCCGTAGGAAAAGGTACCTGTGGGGTGCTTTAAATCCATGCCTGATACAAAAATAAACCTCAGGTATTACACAATGTATATAAAGTAGAGATTCTACATGACCCAGAAAAAGATTTAAAGGTAATTAATGGAACGTACCTGGGTATAATGGACATATATTAACAATACTCTGAATTTATAATCCTTTTCCATGTACTGTTAGATTTATCTTTGAAATACCTTGAAAAAGTAAAAATAATAGGAAACATTACTTCACTGGCTCGATTTTATAAATAAAGTAACAGAGACTGGAAGAAATATGTGGCAGATGACACAATAAAATGAGCAGATAAGCAAGCACTAGATTTGAGGCTTCTTGGATGCCAGGGCAGAGTTGACTTCTCCAACTCAGGTGATTACCGAACACAATGAGTTTTCAAATTATGGAGGACTTCTCTTCTGACAATATTGCTGATAGTTCAAGAAATAACTCATTCATTTATTTATCTCACACACGCTTAACTGGGGAAAGGGAATGAAAAGTATCTGGAGATGGGGCTGGGGCAGGAGGCCAGAACCTCTATTGCCCTGAAAGCCACGTTCTTTCAACATCAGGCCTTTATCCTGAGGGCAATGGGAAATCACAGAAGGGTTTTATGCAGGGGAATATCCTGACCATTTAACACCAATCATTGTGGACCCCGGTGGGACTGACAGTAACAGGCAAATCTTGGAGCAGGAAATCCAGTCAGAATTATGGCGATAAAAAGCATGCGAGAGAATGGTGGTGGCAGCTGTAAGAAGCAAAGGGGCTGGATCATATCAAAACGTGAGAGCCAAGATCCTGCCGTCCGGATTTCTTCTTCTACGATGACTGAAAATGTGTTTCCGGTAGGAAAATCATCCCCGCTCCTTCCCCAGCCTTCCCTAGTTCCCAGTAGGGCCTGGAACATTCAGGAATGACAGAGGAAGCGGACGGCCGGGGTCCCCTGGGTCTTGATCACAACCACCAATTGCCCAGACACCCGGATTCCAGAGCCCGAGAGCCAGCTGAGGCCACTTGCACCACGTCGTGACTTCGCCAGCAACCTGCTGTTCTCGCTAACGAGCTTTCGCCAGTCTCCTCACACTGAGGCCAGGCCTCTCAGCGCGGGCTGCGACCGCCTGGGTATTTGATAAAACCCACAGACCGGCGCCCAACAAACGCTCCGCGGGGCTAAAGACCGCGACGAGCCCCGGGCCCGCTTGCCCTCCCACAAGTCCGAGCGCGGCCCGGGGGCAGCCCCGCCCCACCGCCTCCCGCAGCCCTATTGGCCTGTGCTCCTGCCACTCAATCGAGCGCCCGCCCCCAGGGTCCGGCCGGGAGGTGGGATCCGGAGTCTCCCCCGGCGTTGGCGTCTCCTGCTGACGCTTCTGGGCGCTTCCTTGTGCTTACGGTGCTGGTTCCGATCCCTGCTGACGTTTCACGGCCTACAGCCGACTTGCCTAAACGCTTTCTCTTGGGATTCTCACCCGTGAGATGGACACGGCAGGGATATGACAGCTTTACAGGCAGGAGAAGTTACGGGTCACAGGTTGAGTGACTCTCCCTAAGAACCGCGTGCTGGGATTTTAATAATGGTTCCTGACAGAACCGTGTTTTGGGCTTGGTAACATTGGCTCAGTGGTTCAACTGTTGTGAGCTTACTTCCTCATCTGTGAAATGGGGGAAATTATAGCCACCTTGTGAAACCGGTGTGAAGAATACATAAAATAACAGGAGAAGAATCTAGCGCCAGGACTGGCCCGTGGTAGGTTGTTCGTGAATAGTCTGTGTGTAGCCTCAGAAGGTCCCAGGTCTTCTGACTTCCAGTCTCGGGTGCCAGAGAGCTCAGAGGGTTCAGGGTAATATTCAAGGGGTTCCGGGAGTTCTCACGTAGGAGAAACACCGCCGGAAAACTCTGAGGCAAATACTGTTTTTACTACTATTACCAATACTGGAATTTTTTTTTTGTCAGCTTTTGCCAGGCATTGTTCTAAGTGCTGTATGTTTAGTCTTCACAGTGACCTGCGAGTTACATCCTATTAAAATCCTCACTTTGTAGATGAAAAACCGAGGCATAGAGAGGTTAAATAACATATTCATGTTTAAAAAGCTAAAAATGGGCAGAGCTGAGGTTTATACCCAAACAATCTAGCTCATAAAGCCATGCGTATTAATATTTGTGCTTTACACTGTGTATGACAAAATGGGTTTGTGACAAGAACCCTCTTTGATAATGAATACTTTTGTCACCATCTACAAGATGCCTCGGACTTTCTTAAAACTCCTGAAGGGCAGGAGGAAGAAAAACAAAAGAGAGAGGAAACCTAGCCCTTAATGGTGGACAGACTACATATGGACTGATGATTAGAAACCCAAGTATAGACTCTATGTTTGGAATTCTGTTTTAGGTGAGCGCTTTGGACTGTCACATCCCTCAGTGTCTTCATGGAAGTGCCCACTATGGAAGAATGGCTGAATGACATGGTTGGAATGGAATGTAGCAGTCATCTTATCTAACCACACAGATAACCTGCCAGGAGAAGAATGCCTCACTTCCTCATGATAATTTTGAAGACTTTCTGAGGTGATAATATCCAATTACCTCACAATCACAAGGTGTACTGCAGTGACTGCAAACTCTGTGTGCCCCATTCAGCAAGTGTCACAGAACAAGGAAAAAGAAAGATTGAGAGGGAGGTGGGACCTGGTAGCTGAGAGGAGACCAAGGACTCAAACTGAAGGTTAAATCCTGTGCAATGGGAGCAGGGATTTATTTCTCTGGAGGACAAAAAAGGACAATACCTATAGGGAAAAGCAACAAACAATTCTCCCTGGAAACCAGGTCAGAGTTCTTGCTAAAGTGACAGTGGCTTCTATAGCTGTGGTGGCCTTGAACTACACAATACCCTTCTGTTTGTCCAGGCCAGTCTTGACTCTTGCCTAATAAAAATACCCAAGGTCTTGGGCTTCACCCCTCTCATCTGGCTTCTCCTCCACCTTTCCAGTAAGCCTGGGAAATAGGAAGTGTGAAGAGGGAGCTGAATGGAGGCTAAGTTTTGACGATGATATTAGATGATCTTTGAACCTGACTTAGAGGATCCTGTGTTCCCATCCCCATTTCTGTCCAGGTCTTCTTGTGGGGACAAAAACCACCCATCTCTGGGGCTGGGAAATAGCAGAGAGGTACATAGACAACATCAGACAAATAGGGGTAGTGCTGGGGGTTGGATCTCTAGTGCTCTGTCAACATCCTGAGATGATATTCTGAGTGACCAGAGAAAATGCAGTCTCTCTTAAGGAGGGAAATCTAGGGCAATCCTGGTAAAGAAATATGGTTGTGAGATTTTTAACAGTGTAATTACCCCATAGACAGGAGATGAGGCAAGACGCTGGGAGCTAGTGACACCATTTGCTTGGAAAATGGAGTAAGGGTGGCATGAGCAATAAAGTCTTAGAGGCTGTGGATTAGGCAGTTCAGAGGACAGCTCAGGCCTGTGGGTGTTGGCCCCATGGGACAGGAGCAGGGCAGTGGAGTTAAAGACCCAGGGACAATAGCCAAACAGGTGACTCTTATTCCAGAAATGAAGGGACTTCACCAACCACCATCCCACAAGCTCCTACATCCCTGCCAACTGGTGATTTCTTTATGATGTGAATAATACCTGCTGTGCTGCTTAGTTCTCATTCAAAGAATGTACTTTTGTACATTTACTTTTTGTGTACATTTACTTTGTGCTGGGCTTTTATTAATTGCCTATAAAATGCTAAACTTTCTTAAGTGATCCTAAAACATATTATTTCTGCATAGCACTCTCAGCATTTATGATCTTAGGGAGAATGTAAGAAGCAGTGGGTTTAGCAGACCCTTCTGAATAGCTTTGAAGATATAAGCCAGGAGGACCCAGGCCAAGATAAGGAAAACAGTTCTTTCATTTGGAATCTGGAACATTTAAATATAGACACTTTGATGGTCACCTTGGCACCATCCTTAGCAGTGGATTTTCTAAGTATTAGATTGACACATGTGAAGTGTGATAGTCATTTTTTGATGCACAAAAATGGTAACTTCATATGGCTAAATCTTACAGAATCTCGAATATATGAGGGGAACTTTAACTTAGTTGATTGAAGGAAAAAGACGGAGGAACTTTGAGGGTCTAGATCTCTCTAGAGTGAGTGTTCCTAATTGTAAACAATCCATTAAAAATAGTCTTGCAGGATCTCTAATTAAAAACACTAGTTTTATTCATTTACTCATTCATTATAACAACAACAAGAATCATTGAGCATCTCCTATGGCTCAGTCACTGTGCTAGAGACAGAATAAAAGGGCTTTAAGCATCTCAAAGTCAAGTGCCATGTCATATTCATGTTCATAGACCCTGTGTTGAGTCTACGACAGTGCCTGGCACAAAGTAGGTGCCCAGTAGATGTTGAATTAAACTGATCTGGAATAAGCCCGAAGTTGAAATTTACCACATATTTAAAAGAACCTTTCTTCTCCCCTTAGTCCAAATTGATGAAATTTCAGTGTGTTCCTTGAAATGTTATGTAAGAAAACGTATACTTCAGCTTATCTCTGAAAAGAGATATAGTTATGTAACCTTTTAATGTGTGCATATAAGTAGATAACAGAAGTATGTCTTACTTTAGGGACTTTTTTCAGTTCCTTATTTGGAATATTTATTGTGTACTCTCTGTAGGCAAGGCAATATACCAGGCCTGGGAACACAGTGGTGAATAGAACAAATATAGCCCCTGCATTCAAGGAGCTTAATGTTTTGTAGATAAGACAATTACTAAAAAAATAATTAAACAAATATTTTCTAATTATAATTTGTATAAATAAAATGGAAAACAACATATAGATGCCATGGGGATTTATAACGGGACGCAGACTAGTGTGATAACGATTGGAAAGGTGCTCAATCAGAGTTTCTTTAAGGGATACACATTTACGCTGGAATTACATGAAGAGAAAGTAAGAGTGTCCTAAGCAGAGGGAACAGCATATGTGAGGTCCATGAAGAAGGGGAAAGTGGCCTTCTAACATGTGATTATGTAACTGTAACTGTATGTTGATAAAAACATCTTGTATGATCCTTATAAAGTATAATTGATTTATCATTTTAATCCATTTAATCCATTTTTAATCATTTAGCCCATGAGGAGGAAACCCACTTTATTCCTTTATTGCAGCACATATTAAATAATCGCTATGTGCCTGACACTTTACCAGGTACTGGAAATTAAAGAGAAAAACCTCATGAACCTCTAGAAGTTCACGGCCTTATGGGGAAACAGGTGAACCAATACACCATTACAATACAGTGTGGTTAGGAAGAACACCCAGTGCACAGGAAAGATGTGATCATGTTTGCCTGGCAGAGTCAGGGGTGGCTCTCAGATGAACTAGCCTCTGAAGGATGAGGGCATTCCAGGGAGTAAGAGCAGCATGTGAGGAGAAGGCATGATGGACCTGGGGAAGAACAATGAGTCATACACAGGCTATTGGGAATGACAAGGGAATGGGAAAGGAGGTGAAGTTATAAAGGTGGGCAGAAATTAGATCTTGAAGCATCTCAGAAAGTTCATTATTTTATTCTGTAGCCAATAAGGAGACTACACAGGAGAATACATGAGACAGAGGAATCTAGACCAACTGCAAGGCTTACAATCAGTGCTCCTCTCACTTCTTATCTTTCAGATAAGGATCGCTTCTTATCTTTCAGACTTCAGCCCATAATCACCAAAAGCGCTGACTTGTGCATAAGTTCTTGGGGTTCTTGATCACCAAATCACTGGTATTCTTAGGACTTTATATTCTTACAGCCAAAGAGGACTCTCTGCAAAGACAAAAAAAAAAAAAAAATTCTCAAGAAAATAAATAAATGATTTATTAAGTCCCAGCCCTTCCCAAACACCTCCTCCTCTCTGACCCCCTCCCTCCCCAGTTGTATAGCTAAAGCAATAATAGCCACCATGCATTATATCATTACCATCTATAGCCAAATAAGTGCATAACCACCAGAGGGCAATGAAAATGGCCATAAAGGCACAGAGTAGTAATTATTTTCACATTAGCACCAGCCACACTAATATCAACATAGAACAATTACCATTCCTAACCTCATAGTCATGCTATCACCTCTGCGTGTCTTGCAGGAGTAGGTTGATGAACAGCAGGGGAGGAATAAGCAACAATAAGGCAATTGTGCAGTGAGACCCCTGCATCCTGACTGTGCCTGTGGGCCATCAGCCATGACGGTGGTGGAAAGCCAGTGGGAGAACTTGGTTTTGATTACCACGGATCTAGCCAGTCCCCAGGCAGAAACCGTAATTTGGCTTCCCTTTCTTTGGGGGAAGTGAGCATTTGAGTGGGAGCAAAGCTACAGCAGTAATAACACAGCAGGCAGAGTCCTTTGCATTTATATCTTGTTATTCTGCCCATCACTAGGCAGCCATTCTTTGTGCTTAAAACTACACTTCTTTCTATGTTGTAACACCTTATTCTTTGAAGTAACCACTCTGGTTTGCAGTGTTCTAGGAGATTTCCATTCTATTTATTTGTGTGTAGGTCAACCACAATAAAAAACCAAGCGTTTTAAACCTCCAGCCTGATATAGGAGCTTCTCTGTGTTCTCTTAGCATCATATTAGAGCACGGATCATAAACTTCATTTACAATTGCCTATTTGCTTGTCCATTTCTCCCTCCAGAATGAGTTCCTGGAGGGCAAGTACTCTGTCTTATCTATGTTATAGCCATGTGCCTAGCACAATACCTGGCTACTTGGACAACACTCCATAACTATTCAATGGTTGGATGGATGGATGGATGGACAGATGAATGAATGTTTTCCCTGAAATTCGAGTTTGGTGGTCAAAAGTGTGATTATTTGATTTAAAGAGCAAGCCAAGCTAATTGAATAGACTTGGCCAGGAAGAATTAGGCAAAATGTAAGATAAAGAGCACTCAGCCTCTCTGACTGGATAGGTGTGATGTGGATGAGCCAGCTGGAGAGGCAAAGCCATTTTACTCTTCTGGCTAGGAGCATCATATGACTTACCCAAGGATCTGAATAGCAGAACCACAATGAGCAAAATGGCTCATTATTGCATAGACAAGGAAGGGGAGCTGTCTCCAAGTAACCATGTCTTAAGTTGGATACCCTAGAAGCAGAGCTGGAGACGAGGAGTCTTGTCTAAGCGATTTATTGAGGACATGCTCTCAGGAGAAAGGGAGTGGGAGGAGCAGAAAAAAGGCAGGGGAAATGCCAACATGTGAGCCCAGCTCGGCACTAGCTGCAGTTTGATTACCATGAGCTTTAGGATTGGTGCCATCTTAAGGCTAACTCTTTTTCTCCTATGAATCAGTCATTGACTGTGAGCTGTCCCTTGGGAGAAGGGAGCCGTAACTGCCTGGTGAACACAGCTTTTGTTTCAGTGGAGGGCAATTCTCTGGAGAAGGGGGCAGCTGTGAGCTGTTAGCACTCAATTCCCAGAGCTGGGGGATGGGTGCAGTGTCTGGTAAAAGTAGTCTGGGTATGGCACCAACAGCATCTATTGGAATTGGATAGTGTGAAATAATGTTGATTATAGTAATCACTACCATTTACCGAGCACCTACTATATACCAAGTGCTGTGCTAAATGTTATATTTATATCTATCTACCCATATAGTCCTTAGAATTGCGCTATTAAATAGGTAATACACTACCACTTCCATTGGACTGATGAGGAAACTCAGAAAACACCATATTTCATGCTTAAAATATTTCCTTTCTGCGTCTGCATTCCTATGGATAGAACCAGGATATTGCACACCCACCTGGCCTAAATTCCATGCATTCATTCAATTCATGAATTCCACCAATGTTTTCGAGCACCTATTACATACCACAACTCGGCTAGGCCCTAGGGAGGTATCAGTGAACGGACAGTCTTGGACCCTATCCTCAAAGGGTAGAACTAAGCCTCAGACCCAGTTCTAATACCCATGTGACCTAATTTAAAAATATTGTTTGGAAAAAAAATGTTGTTTAGACATCTGTTGTGTACATTCTGCTCCATCAGGCCTTGATCAACAAAAAATCTAGACCCCAGGCATCTGTAACAATCCCCTTGAATTCCTCAATAAAACACGCTTCTGGGTTGGGAAAATCAGTTTTCAAGATTTGTACAAACCAAGCACTGTAGGCCCTTTGCCTGTGTGCGGAAGGATTGGGCTTGGTGATCTCCAAATCCCCTTCCAGCTCTCAACAGCCAAGTTTCCTTCTGCTCATCCACCCTGGCCTTGGCCAAATCCTTTGTAGAGGACTGTCATGGTCAATGCCACGTGTCCACTTGGCCAGGCTATAGTCATTTATTGAACACTAATCTAGGTGTTGCTGTAGAGGTATTTTGTAGATGTGATTAAAAGCTACTTAAATTGATTTTAAGTAATGATTATCTTTGATAATCTGGCTTTATCTAATCAGTTTAAAGGCCTTTAGAGCAAAACTGAGGTTTTCGTGAGGAAGAAAAAATTCCATCTGTGGACCACAGCATCAGCCCCTGCCTGAGAGTTTCCAGTTTGCTGCTCCTGACTTAACAGATTTCAGACTTGCCAGTTACCCTCATATTCCCTTAAGCCAATACTTTGAAATAAATCTTTCTCTCTCTGTCTTTGTCTCTGTCTCGCTCTCTATATATGCGTATGTTTATATACATATATACATACATATATGTAATTATGTGTATATACATATACATATATATACAAAATCTCCTATTCTCTGTCTCTCTATGCACTTGTGTATATATATATATGTGTATGTGTGTGTGTGTATGTGCACTATAAATATATTGTAGATAGCATATGTATATAATCTTCTACTAGTTCTATTTCTCTTGAGAACTCTGAATGACACAGGGACCCCCATGTCCTTTTTTTCTTATAATATTGTCTGGAGTGATCAGTCTTGTATCTTGCGGTGTGTATAGTTCAGGCCCCATCTGTTTTCTAGTAGGCAGATGAAGCACATACTTTAAGAATCAATAATGCAGGGCCACAAAAACATGAGAAAAGTTCAGCTTTGATTCAATTAACTGTCCAGAATTTTGCAGTCAGAAAATCTAGAATTTTTACATACATGTAGTCTGTGTCTTACATATGCTTGGTTTTTAAAAATTTTGGTCTATATATGGGTGGGAGGGACCATATCTTTTCATGTTAGGACCTTAAAGGTATTTATTCAGCTCTGTGTGTCCCCAAGTAAAATATAAGCTCTATGAGGTCAGAGGCCAAGTCTTGGTTTTTTTGTGACCCTATAGTACCTATGTGGAGCTTAACAGAGACTCACACATACAGGACGTCCTGAGTCAATATATTTTCATTTTGTTTTATTCTCCGGAATATGTTACCTTTGGGGAATGGGACACAGGCTCAGACAAATGTAGGTTTGTTTGTTTTTAGGCAAATCAATGTACCATCTCCAAGGGAGAGGCTGCTTCCTCAGTATGGTTGGAGATTTATATCTGAAAAGCATTTCAGCGACTAGCCCTTCTCTTGTTTCTCTGTCCATTGGTGGGGAGCAGATGACTGATGTGCATCAGGCTTTACAAGCATTTTAAGAGAGATTAGTTTTCACAACAGCCACTTAGGCTGTCCTAAGATAGCAAGAAGCATTGCAGGTAGTGGGAGGAATTAAAAGGGACTTTTGCTGAGACTCAGTCTAGACTCTTTCTCGAACACAACCTAGAATAGTGGTGTGAAGTGTAAAGAGCAGGTGTCCGATAAATCTTTGACCATGGGTCGACTGATGGTTGACCCGTGGATTATTAACATCCTTGGTGGAGAAACTAAGGAGAGGTCAAGGTCCAGAGTAGAGCTCATTTTGAGGCCTCCTGGAGAGCACTTTCATTTATCACCTTTCACAGAAATTATTTGGAAACAACATGACAATTATTCCAAACAGATGTTTGTGTGTATGAAGTCTGAGGCTGTTGAGTCATCAGAGATACTCCAAGCAAATGGGCAATACGTCGGAGAGGGACAGATGTTCACCATTAGCTCTAGATTGGCTGAGTTCAGCACCAGGTAGGGGCTGCTTATTGCTCTGAACACCTGACCTGATCCTTCCTCATGGTCTGAACCTTCCTCTGGCCATTGAACAATATTCACTCTTTCTTGAACACAACCTGTAATAATGATGTGAAGGATAAACAGCAAGTGTCCAATAAATCAGTGTTTGTAGGCCAGCTGAGTCTTGATCCCTGGATTATTAACACCCTTGATAAGAGAAAGTAAGGAGAGATCCGTGTCCTTACACAAATATCTTCAGCTTCAAGTGAGAATTTGTCAACTTGAAAAGAGAAAGCACAATTATTTTGATCATAAATGAGGGACTTCAAGTTGAGTCCAACCTGTGATGTGAAACTTCCATTAACCTGAGTGTGCACCCTGGGGTCTCTCCTCCCTGACCAAGGGTGAAAAATAGTGTACACCCTGACATTGCAGAAACAGAGGCTGGATCTAAAGGCCCAAGAAAAATGTGGGGACAGGTTTCCAGAATAAGCAGGTTAAGGGAATCAAATAAAACATCTCTGTGTAACAGTGCCCCAAACACACTGAAAAGACAAAGCCTCCATCTCGCATAGGTCTCTGGAAGTTTCTTCTCTGCTGCACTAATTATGCCACTTTCCCACTTGTCTCCTATTCATGCCATCCATTCCCCTCCACGCTGGCCAGAGTGAATCTCTTTATTCCCCCTCCCCACTTAGAGCCTTTGAAGTAAAAGCCCAAATCCATCACAGGTTACTCAGAGCTAGCCCCAGCCTCTTTCCAGCAACATCCCCTCACTATGGCTCCCTCCACAGATTCTTTGATCGTTGGAACATTTTCACATTCTTTTCATGACTCCTTGTTCTTTCGGCTTCCAGGCCTGAAATGCCCTTAGAAAATCTTTCAGAAGGTCACCAAGCCCTCCCAGTCCCAGTTCAAATGGGGGTCCCATCTCCTCAGGCTGAGTCCATCCATCTTTCCTCAGTGCTTTCCTGATCCTCTTATGTTCTCTGTACTGTTGTACTCTGATTATTTATGTAGTACCTTCATACTTGAGTTCTCACCAGAGTGTGAGCTCCTCAAAGCCACGGGCAGTGTTTTTTTCTTTTTAAAAACTCTCTGTGCCTCATTTGGTACTTGTCATTTAACAGGTCCTCAATAAATAGAGTTGGACAAATGAACCAAGTAATTAATCCAGCAACTTAGATCTCCAAGCCTGACCTCCTGACCTTCAATTCGTACTTGGGTATTTCTCTCAAGCATTCTCCTTTTGACTGTTGCTCTGAAAATCCATGTTCATGGCTACGTCTGATTTGCACCTCCACCTCATATTTCCATATATTCTGTATATTTGTGGTGCCTTCAAGGCATAATCTGTACTCATATTGCGGGAAATAAGCTTCTGAAAGACTATGGAGCATCCAGCATTAAGCATTGAATACTATTTAAGTCAATGATTTGTGATATTTCTCTGTCGTTCAGTTCTGTGCTCTGGAAAAAGATATAATGGCACAGAGAGTCAAAGGCTGGTTCTGAATTCCAGGAATATCCACTGTTAGAGGGGTGGGGACTGGGATCCACTCACTGCCTTCCTGGACTTCTTCTCCACCCACTGCTGGCTGGTGGCCCTCCAATACACAAGGACCCCTCTTTGGTGCCTTGTTTGGGGAAGGCTGATTAGTGACCTCCTGGAAGTCAGGTGCAGCCCTTGGGCCAAGAAAGAGGCAAGAATTACATGCTGTGACACCCACTGAGTCTCCAAAGACCTTGCTTAGTAGGGGTGGAGTGAGGTGCTCTGCTCTTGAGAAGAGAATCATATGTAGAACTGAGTTGTGATTTGGCTTGAATCAACGTTCAGAACAAGCAATAACAAATGAGAGCTTTTTGTCATTGCTGTAGCTCCATGAACAAGATTATCTAAGCAATTAGAGGGTAATTGTTATCTACAGTCAG
Organism: Mirounga angustirostris; assembly: GCF_029215605.1. Classification (NCBI taxonomy): domain Eukaryota; kingdom Metazoa; phylum Chordata; class Mammalia; order Carnivora; family Phocidae; genus Mirounga; species Mirounga angustirostris. Next base: position 54,090,314 of record NW_026991711.1, read on the forward strand.
AAGGAGAGAAGTGTCAGAATGAGGCCAGCAGAAGCAGGAACATGGTGGATAATTTATTAGATGCTGAGTGGCTGTTTTTCTCTCTCCAGGCCTTTGTGAGAGAAATATCCAAACACCACAAGTATATCCCCAGGGAGCCTCAGGGTGGCAGGAGCCCAGGACGTGGGAACATAATTGCCTTTTATCTGCTCTGATTTGGGCTTTCTCAAATCTTTTGGCTCCCAAGGCATTCTGGAGCAGAAGTGTTCATGATGTTCCAGCCCTGGGCCCATTGTGCCGGCGCTGCTGGGCACAAGAGAGCCTGAGGGTCTGTGGAGCCTTCCAGCCCCTTCTTCCTCGTAGGCCTCAGAGTCTGTGCTGCCTACACTTCCAATAAACTCTGACCGGGCTCCCCACTAAGTTCTTTGGAGGCTCCAGCCTTGTCTCCTTTCATTCCAGATTGGTTTCTTCTGGGCTCTGTGCCTGTGAGAGGCTACAAGGCTAATGATAAACAAGTACTGGTGGTAAACATGAATTTTGCCCCCTTAGGAGAGAATCTTGGGGCATAAAGGCCTTTGTAGGACTCTGAACATCCAACTGTCCCCCAATCCATCTGTCTGTCCATCCATCCATCCATCCTTACGTACATATATATAGCCATATATTCATCTATGCGTACATACATACAGAGTAAAGCTCCGTTGTGCTCAGTCTGCTCAGAGACCAGGGAGATTTTGTGCTGAGGTAGCTCACAGCAGAGAGGAATACAGACCAGAAAGCACATGAGCATCAGAGATGGTTCCCCTCTCCCATCAGCTTGGAGGCTCTAAGGAGACACGGAGACACCCACACACTCCCCAATGACCAAGCAATAGCGTATACATGAAATTTCAGCCTCCCAGGAAGATTTAAATAAGTGAAACCTACTGTTGCCAGTGTTCGGTCTTATAAAAGACACTCTAAGACCTATGGTGACAAAGCTGGTGATTACCGGAGGCATTCAAGGTTCTCTATCTTGTCTGTGTTTTCTCACACCAAGGCTCCTACTCTCCCCACGCGCCCACACTCCTACACACACACACACACACACACACACACACACACACACTTTCCATTTGCCCCAGCCATACCCAAGTATTGAGCTCTCTGACACAACAGGCTGTTTCATACCTTTGTTGTCCTGTTCTGTCTTCCAGAGCCTGGTGAGACCTCAGCAGCTCCTGGGCAGAGTCTGCCACCTCCATCACTGTGCCCTGTCCATGTCTTCCTTGCACAAGCACTTCAGCATGTGCGTGTGATCACAGGTCACCTAGTGACTGTGTGTGTGCAGGGCTCTCTCATCTTTGCATCCTTGGGGCCCAGAACAAAAGCCATGAAGGTTTTGAAAAGTAAGTAACGTTAAATATTCAAGTACCTTATTAATTTGTTGTTCATTATATTTCTCTCATATTCATTCATTAATTCAATTTCTGATGCTTACTGAACACCTACTATGTGCCAGGCAGTATGCTCAATCCAGCTTTCATGGTCTCTTCCCTTAAAAATACCCTAAACCAGCATCTTAAAATTAACCTTGGAGAGTTGTGCTAATAGTGTGTGTTCAAGTTTTGGGGTGAGTAGGAGAAAAAAATACCATCTTATATTTACACAAGTGATTTATATTTTTTACAAAGCATTTTACCACCCTTTGGTCAAGACCACTCATGGTTAAGTAAGTAGGGCTTTGCTCATTCCCACTCCAGGGGACCATGGGAGGCAACATGGTTCTAAAATCTGAGCTGTGTGTCCTCTCTGGAGCAAACATATGTGTTCACCAGCTCCTGATGCCACTTTGAAACAGGGATGGGTGACAGATGGCATTTGTGCCACTCCAAGCTTTGTAGGTGGCACTCAGCCACTCTGCTGCATTACTACCACTTTGTACTTCTTCTTCCTTTCCCTTCTTTCTCTCTCCTATTTGTTATCTTTCTTTTCCCTTCCCCTTTCTCTCTTTCACATGACTTTATCATCCCTTACATAGGTACCCTTAGGCATTACTTAGCATCTGACACTTGACTTCCCTTCATTCTTCAGCTGGATTACACCCAAACTCCAGAATGTGAAGTCGGGGGAGGGGAGGGACAGAACTGGTCCAGCCTCTGTGTCCCTCAGGCTGTTGATGACTCTATCCCATGCCAGACACCCTGAGGTGAATGAGCTGAACCCGGCACTCAGCCTGGGCCATCAACAAGGAAGGACCCAGGAAAGGGACAGTATGGCTTTGTCTGGTTTAAGCAGAAGAACTTCAAAGATACGCTCAGCTCTGTGTAGACAAAGGCCTGGAAAAGTCTCGACTTTCTGCTTAGGGTTTCACACTGTTGCGAAGTCAGGGAATAGGAGCAAAAAGGCAATGCTTGCTTTCACCCATCACATACAGAAAACCCCCCTTTATCCCAACATTAGTTTCTCCAAACGCTGCCCGGGAATAGTGAATCTTGACTGACCCTGATTTTTTGGAGCAGAAGAGGAAAAGAAACAGCTGGCCCTAAATGTCAAGGTGAGGAGTGTAGCCTGGCTAGAAAGAGAGCCAAGAGTGTTCTGTGGGGTGTAGCACGTGACTGGGATCCTCAGGCCTGGAGGGACCAGGAGCCATGTCAAGTGGGAGGTGTTGGGAATGCAAAGTCGGCTGTAGACTCAGCACATTAAATATGTCAAGAACAAGGCAGAGAATAATGCAAGGGGAAGAGTGCCTTCTGTTTTGTGGGAGGCAGGTTATGAAATGTTAGAAGCGCACGTTTGCTTTCATGTGTCTGCTTGGTTGCAAGTCCAATCTGCTGTCTGCTGGAACCCAGGAGAACTGATGGGAAGGTGGCATCCAAGAACCCACTCCCATTCTAGGGACTTCTGGCTCTACCTTCCCATGCTGCAGAGATTCTCCTGCTGCTGCGTGAAGAGGAATTTACAGAGCAAGTCAATCCAGGCACGTTCAATGAAAGTGAGCATTTATGGCGCTGCTCATCAGGACTGAAAGCTGGTAAGGAGTAGCTGAGGCTGCACCTGCTCAGAAGTCCATGTGGTTGGCAAAACAAGATAAAACAATGGGGAACCTCCAAGCTTACTTCAACGTGGCATTGTTTTTAAAGACATTGAGTTCAGTTCTCTGTTTCTCATCCATGCAGCCCTGATGCCGGGGCCCTCCTGGATATGTAGAAGAGATTCTTCCAACCTGAAGAGCTCTGTAATTTATTACCACCAGAGCCACGGTCTTCCTGTTCAGTGCCCAACCAGGAGATGCATACTTGCCGCTCTCAGCAGGAACCTGTGTTGAAGGCCCCCACATATGAGGTGCTCCTGGGAGGAAGGAGCTGGGCCACTGTCTTGGGGGAACTTCTGAAACTTAGTTCCCCCACTGGTAAAACCTGAGTAATAACACCTGCCCAATTCACATCCAAGATTTGTGGGCAGACTTAAAGGAGACCATTCATGTATCTGGAAGCACCTTCAAATGGAAGGGATGCTCATTGCTCAGCATTGGCCCATTACACTGGTTTTAGGCCCTGTGGCAGGGGTCTTGCTGTCTGATCTCTCCAGGAGATCTTTCCCTCACCTTCGAGTGTGGCATTCTGTCCTGGGAGGTCAGAATGTCCTTTGGTCTAGAGGAAACTAGGCCATTGTTTGCCATGGGTCCAGGCGGACCAAGTCCAGGACCAGGACACTTTCAGGGGCTCTCAGAACATCCTCTGGGGACAGGCCAAGCAGGCCTGCTTGCTGCCTGGGTGGTGCCCAGACCCTCCCGTCTCTTCATTTGCCTCTGTGTCAAACAGCAAATTCCCGAATCACTATACAAAGTGGTGGTTGGAGCAACATAACTTCCCCAAAACATGGCTAGGGATCAGCCATGGTAATTAGCATGTGTCATTTAGGGCGCTGGGATGTCACCAGAGAAGCACGCGTCAGTTGGACCCGATCTGTCCAGCTAAATCAAAGAATGCTTGTCAGTCCCTCAGGACGGACTGCCCTCAAGGGTGAACTCAATGCCCAAGGGTTGGAAAAACTAACAATTCTGAAAGAGGACTCAAGGTTTATCTCACAAGCAAGCACTGGGGACAATGCTCAGGTCTGTAACAATGGTAACAATACCCATTGTAATACTCAGTGTGGGCTCAGCCAAGGTCCTTGGGGAGTAATAGTGTGGAGAGGGGTGCTGAGCCCTCCACCCAGGCTTCAAAAGAAAAGCTCTTATCATTACCCAGTTAAAAACAATGTAAGCAAAGCAACTCTGTGATGGAAACATGTTGATGGTGAGGGAGAGACTTGAGGGAGATTCTGAGCAGTTCCCAGAATAAATTCCCACGTAAATTCAAAGAATGCTAGTGGAGAGAAGTCACTGCTCGCTCTCCTTTAAGCCAAATAATATCTTCCTGCCGGAATAGAGTTGTTCTTGGCAACTGGAAGTAAATGTGAGGAGGGAATCAAAACACGATGCCTGAGAAAGGAATCCATAAGAAATCTGAAGGCAGGGACATGGTGAGAAATAACAAAGAAAGATGAGTTGGTAGCAGGAACAAAGATTAACTGTACCAAAGGAGATGGCTCGTTGGCTCTTAGAATAGGGTTGGTGATGCCACGTACTTGGTAGTAGGGCTGGGGCAGCCGAGCTGCAGATCCATGCATCCTTCACCTCCATTCTGAGGGCTCAGAGGAAGGTCCTTGCCCAGTCGTGGTGACCTCAGGTCAGGCTTCTGGAAGCTGAGGCCCCAGCCCCCGCTGCCTCCTTGTACCAGTTCTGGAAGGACGTTCCAGGACCAAATTGGCGAGGCTTCACCTTGTCATAGAAAAAGTCAACACAGAAGGTAGTGAAACCTGGCAGAGAGTATTCTCTTCCCTCTGCCTTCAGTTACTGGAACAGCCTCTGGGGGACTTTGGCAAGTTTGATAAATGGCAAGAGTATTTGGAAATATTTTTTTTGCTGGCAGAGGGGAGTGGATGATTGGGCACAGACATGCTGCTGTAGTTCTTTATACTAAAACTGTAGATGACGAGCAGAAAGGCCAGATTCCTTGCACCTCTTATCACGGCCGATATTCCAGTGCCCACGTGCAAACTCCTCAAGTATTAGCATTTGGGTACAGATGAAGTTCTCTGTGGTGGCAAGAACAAATTCATCCCGAACGCTATACATTCCAGCTAGAGGTATCAGTGTGTGCGCATGAATCACCGGGCAGAGACGGCTACACTTGCCCGACTCCCAAATCTGTGACTCACAGAACACTCACATACACAGAAGCACCTTGCTCCAAGTGGCTGGGAGCGGTTTACAAGCTGCTGGCTCATCCTCAGCATGTCCCCTGCAGGGAGAGCAAAAGGTGGGGAAAGAGGAAGGTAGACATAATCATTTGCATTTTATGTGTGGAAACTGAGGCACAAACAAGCCCTCAAGGGAAATGTGTAGACATTTGTGAGTCAGACACTGCCCACGGAAAAGCCAAAATGAGTGATTCTGAATCCTAAGTAGACTGTTTTCTCACGCAGCTGTTCTCACGCAGCCTCCAAACAGGTGAACCAAAACACGGACTCACTGTATTTTATATTTATAAGCAATTTCCCACTCCTCATTCCATCTGTTATTTCTGCTCCATGTTACTGTGACCTTTTTATTGATTTAGAGACCTCTCGACCCTCCTTTCCTCCTGACCTGCTCCCAGTTCTGACAGGCACCTCCTTCCTGACATTTACTGCATTCTTGACCGGTACCTGATCCTCAGTATTTCTCCCATTTTGAATCTCTCCCACCCTTTCCCCTTACCTGTTCCTGACCCATACACCTTGATGCCCAGAGGCAGGATTGGCAATAGGGTGAAGATTGGGGCTGGAGGGAAGTTCACAGAAGGAGTATAAAATGCCCATTTTACTCACTTGTTTTTGAAAATCAGCACATTTATCGGCTGATGTTTTAGGTCAAATCTAAATATCCTCACGTCAAAATAACTGCGATAAAGTGGCTCTATTAAAATAGCTGCATCCAAAGGACTGAAAGTCCAAAGGACTAAAATCCTCTTTTTTGTGGCCTTGCCTTCTGTTGCGCTGTATTCCGGTGTGTGGTTGTTTAGAAGAGGACTTAGCACCGGGGCAGCTTTCTACTGTGTTGTTCCAGGGGAGGACTGTGGAGGTGTCACACGTGAAACCCGTCTAGAAGCCCAAAGGGATGCTTATGGCATAATGGCCACGTGTTTCTACTTCCCCGTGAGGCAGCCGGGCTGGCATCAGTCCTCTCCCCAGCCTCCTTCCTGCCCCCATCCACCCACCAGCTCTTGTTGGGTCAGAAATGCACTTCTCTGGTGGTGCCAGACAGCCAGATGATGCTGGAAAAAAAAGAAAGAAAAAGGAAAAGCAGATTTCTAAATTAAGCACAAGTCTCATTTATAAAAATAAATAGCCACAGCCTAGCAACAAGCTGACAGCTCAGCTTCCCTGCATGATGTAACCTCTGTGGCTGGAGCCGGGGATGACACAGCCTTCAGAGGGCCCCACACCCTGGTCCCTCCCCATGCCTAGTACTCACCCGGAGAGTGCTGACAGTGGCACTTTGAGGACCCAGCTTCTCATTCAAGGCCAACTAAGGGCTAGTCTCCAAAGGAGCAGAGAGGAGCCAGAGCTTTCCAAACGTGATGAAGCCCCTAAACACCTACAAACTCTTGGCAGTAACTAACACACCAGAAGCGAAAGCAGATGAAGTTCTGTGGGCTGTTCCTGTTGAAACAGAAACCCCTCCTTGAGACCTTGACTTCTCTGTTCACCACTGAATGCCCAGTATCCAGCGTAACACATGGCACACACTAGGCCCTTAATAACTGGATGGAGGTATGAATGGATGGATGCATGGATGTCGTCATCCCATCATCTCTGCCCCCCAAACTCTCCACTCTAAATGGTGTGAACCCCAGAAGATGAAGAGAGGCATAATCTCCTGATTATGACATGTACCAAAGAGGCAGTGTTCCTTGGGATTTGAGCCAACAGCTGGGGTGAACACCTGTGAGGCTGTTAAAGGATGTAGGCTTTTACTGCCCCAGGTGCAGGCAGTATGGTCTTCACACATGCAGAAGTATGGGAGGTGTACTAGGTGATAACTGTCAGTTCTGGGGCACCTGGGTGGCTCAGTCAGTTAGGCGTCTGCCTTCGGCTCAGCTCATTATCCCAGGGTCCTGGGATTGAGCCCCACCTCAGGCTTCCTGCTCAGCAGGGAGCCTGCTTCTCCCTCTCCATCTGCCTGTTGCTCCTCCCGCTTGTGCTCTCTCTCTGTCAAATAAATAAATAAAATCCTTAAATTTATAATAATAATAATTGTCAGTTCCCCCAAACCTCTCATTCTTTAGGCAGCATCAGCTCCAAGGGTGCGGTATTGCTCAACAGAGAAGCTACAGAACAAAATAGCACATGAGTTTCTGCGCGGTGTTAGTCCTTTTGGGAAACAAAGTGGAGTCCACAATGCCCTTGGAGTCTCCATTGGCCAAATACATCAGAAATGGACCACAGTGTGGAAGATTTAATCCCATCACCAACCCTCCCAAGTCATGAAATGATTCGGTAAGGTCAGGGTGATTCTGACAGTCCTCAGAATACAGAGCATTAAGTAATCTTCTGAATCCCAGGAGGATCCTGTTGAGGTTGGAGGGGACAACTTTAACTCCTAGAAGCAGCATTTCTGTGAGGTTTCACATACTCCCTAGTGACCAGAGAGTGGTTGAAGATAGCATGTCAAAGTCATAAATCACCATCTCAGAGCAGGGGCCCTAGGTTAAGAAGATTGGAGAAATTGGCCCACAGTTCAGAAATCTGTCTTTAGATACCCTTGTCTGGCCTGACCAGAAGCAGTAAAACCACATCTGTGTCAATAGAAAGAAGGTTCTTAATTAAATTCAGATGTACAAGAATATATTACCAGTCTATTTTTGGAATAATAATTTATAATGGACAAAAAAATCTAAACAGCAGCAAAAGTAGTACAGTTGCGTTGGACTTCACATAAAGCACATAGGAGGACAGTAGGAGTCCTCATAGACTCTGATCATTTCAATCCCACAGCCTTCCCAAAGCACCAAAGCTGTGGCACTGGGACATTTAGGAAAAGGGACTCCAGCAGTGACCTGATTAGACGTGTGACCACAGGGAGGGTAAGCATAGAGACTGATCAGGCTACCCTATATCTACAGTGACGTCTCTTTGGTGATACTAAGAGTAGCCCTCTCCAGAGCAGGGTAACCATTGCACTCATAACCGCATAAGGGCACAGTGTGTCCCTTGGGTCCCTAACACTCTTGTCCAGGGTTTCCACTTCTGAAATGGCTGTGTAGTGATAAGATGCAACTGACCCCCCTTCTTTTTAAGCATTACAGAAATTCATGAGAGCAGAATCCAAGACTTAGCTTTGTGACCTTAACTACTTGGAAACTCAGTTTCCTCATCTATAAAATGGGGAGAGTAGAAGCTCTGCTCTCTGCCTCCCAGGATTGTGTGAGGATCAAATGAAACACTATTATTTCCAGTCCTTCTCAGTCTGCAAGCTATTGTTCCATAATGATTTTTTTTCTAAATTGTAAAGGTATACAGTAAGAAGTTTGTTTCTGATGTGGGGAATGCGACTTCCTTCCTCATAAACTTCCAGGGTACCGTCTGCTTCTTACTGTGCCAGGGTTTGCTCCGTCCTTGTCATAACCCTAATTTTTTGGCCTCTTCTCTTGGCTTCACATACCAGAGACTTCTAACATTTGTCTGTGCATGTGTGTGTAACTATTTCTCTCCCCTTATAATTCTTGAATAACTGCTAGGATTCTAGAATGCATGTGAGACTTTGAGGGGTGTGCATGGTCCACCCCTTCACTTTGCAGATGGAGGCCCAGGGCACAGACACTTATGCACCTGTGCCCAGTCATGCACTGAGTTTTTCACTGGCTCTGTCCTTGGCTTCTCTCACAGCCTGGTGGTGTTTGACCTCCTCTGGGTCTTTGAGGGCAACGATTCATATTAGGTGCTTCCTTCCCTTCATAATAGCCACATTTCCCCCAGTTTTGAGTAACTACAACTTAAGTGAGGTTTGTTATTTAGGATATGGGGGAGGGTTCACTGAGTGACAATTCCTCTACCATCTGTTCACCATCCTCTCCAGCAGGTGACCTTACATCTATCTAGTAAAAAATTGAGGCTATTTTGTGTGAAACTCTCCCCTGCTTTTCCTCATACCTAGCTGTCCATATGAAGAATGGTCTTTTATCCTGTAACAACTTCACATGTTTGCTAAGCCTAGGGTGACCAATGGTCCTCGTTAGCCCAAGACTAAGGAGGGAGTCCATGGGACTTTCAGTGCTAAAAATGTCCCAGGCAGACCAAGACAAGTTGATTCCCCCAGTAGGCCCCATACCCTCTCACCTTTCCAAACAAATAACAAGTAATTATTGAATGACTTGATACTAAATAATACCACATTGTTATGTGAGATTATAAGTCAGGAAGAAAACTTGAATGAATGAATGAATGGATGGATGAAAAATTTTAAAAGATTTTTTAAATTTTATTTGAGAGAGCACAAAGAGGGGAAATGGCAGAGAGAGAGAGAGAAGCAAGCTGCCTGCTGAGCAGGGAGCCCGATGCGGGGCTCGATCCCAGGACCCTGGGATCTTAACCAACTGAGCCACCCAGCCACCAAAAACAAAATGATTTGTTTTTAATAAAAAGATCCATGAGTGGGGGAGAGAGAGAATCAGGAGGAGGATATCCTACTATCCAGATGAACAGAAGAGGACAAAATTTCCATTAAAGAATTCATATAAAGATGTAGATCCCATTCATCAAGAAGAAAAACACTGGATGGTAAACTAGAGCAATCCGTATTACATAAGAAAAGACCATAGAAGTGCTTCCTAATTGTTTTAATTTCATGGCACACATTTTTAAAAATTATAATGTCTGCAACATGGAGTAAACTGGAAGGAGGAGTTACTTAAGGCCAGAGGTGACCAACCAAGGGACTTCTGGACCACAGAAACTCTCAGCCCCCTGAAGGCTGAAAGGACCAGTATCTCAGCTCACTTGTAACCCACTAACCTCTTTGAACCATAAAACTACAGCATTCTGGCTGAAACTCACAGTTCTAGACTCTGCTCCATTACAAATCTGAAATCCACATTTTCTCTAGGTTTCTGGTGAAACTAGCAAAGCCTAGGGCAATCAAACTCCCTCTGATGATCCAATATTTCAAAGCTTCCTTAATGGGCATTTACTAGAATGAGACTAGTGTGGGTTCCTGTTTACATTTCTACTTCTTTAGTCCAGGTTTATCCCATATGTACACAGGTTAAGCAATGACCTAATGACTGGCAAGAAGGAAGTAATCCTTGATCACATTCAGCCCGCATTCAGTTGCTGACCTGAAATGAGTTTTACAAAAACATTTTTTTTTTAAAAATATCACCAACAATTTAAAAATTCAGAAATTTCTCATTAATAAATTCAGATAAACTGGCATCCTTGAAAAATGGGAAAATCTGACAACTCAGCCACAGTTCCCCCACCATGGCCACAGTCATCTGAGACTAAGGGCCTAAACAGTGCAGTGGATAGGAGTGTTGGCTGCCAGGGTTCAGATCCCATCCCTGCTACTTATAGGTAAATTTATTCATGAATTTAACCTCTCAAAGTCTTGGTTTCTCGTTTTTATTTTATTTTTTATTTTTTTTGTTAGAAAGAGAGTGCACACATAAATGAGCTGGGAGGGAGAGACAGAGGGAGAGAAAGAATCTTAAGCTGGCTCCATGCCCAGCACAGAGCCTGATGCGGGACTCAATCTCACGACCCTAAGCCAAAATCAAGGGTTGGATGCTTAACTGATGGAGCCACCCAGGCGCCCTATGTTTCTCATTTTTAAAGACAGTGTTAAACTAATAGTATTTATTTTCGTGTACAGAAAAATGCTTAAAACAGTGGCTAGCATTTAATAATCATTCAGTAAATGTCAATGACTCCCCGCCCCCACCTCCCTTACACAGGTAACTTTGCTATTTTTCTGAGCATAACTGTTAGCCTGCATAGTTCAACAAAATAAGTTTGGCAACTGTGGTGCCTCAGGTCACGAGGTAATAACTCAAGTCTACATCCTTTCCTGGGTTGATTGTCCCCATCCCCAGCCTGACACATGTCCCTTCTTCTCCAAGCTTCTCCCTCATCCTGCAGGAGCCCATAATGAAACCTGAGAGCAGGGCAGGTCACCCTGAGTCCTCACACTTCCTAATTAGAGGTTTCTGAACAGAGAAACATGGTTCTCCTAGTTGCTTCAAGGTGTCTCATCCACTTTCTAATATGAAGTCTTTCCCAGCCATTTTGCTCCTTAGATCCCCCCCCCCCCAGCACATATAAGGAGAAAATCTTTTGAGTAATTCAGTTAGCAAATCAGTCAACAAGAAGACATGAATCCACAGGAAAATATGGAGGTGCTTTCCTCATAGAAAGTTGTTTTTAATAAACCAATTTCTGCTGCTAAGCAACCTTGATGATGCCTCTTGCAGAAATACAACTAAAGAGAGTCCTTGACTGTCTACAGTGGATTAGGTTTATGCTCTTATGAGTCAGAAGAAGGTACCAGAGAAAGTTTAACTCAGCCTGGAATGAATGTAAAATAATTTGTAAGAAACAAAATAGGAGTGGCATGCCCAGGTAGTGATGTATAAGGCATATAGTTATTTTACTCACACTTTGGGGATGTCAAGCTTGTTTGGGGAGTTAACTGTAAAGAGCTGGATTGTTCATTCATAGCTGAGTGGATGGAGTCATAGTGTGAGAGACAGTCTCCCTGGTTCTCTCAAGAAGACTAATAATTAAAGTTGTGGTTAGATGTTACACCAAACTAAGGAGGTCCATTGGAACTCCCTGGAAGCGAGAAAGAGCCTTTGAGGCAGATTCGATGTTGCAACTGTCAAATCCCACAGCATAGTCATTATGCTAAGGAGATGAGGTGAACTGTGAGCCAGCCAATAAGAACAGCTGGAGAGTGGAACCATTTCCGATCACTCCAGTCTTTTGGCTCCATTTGGATAGGTAGGGCAGGGGCAAAGCCAGTTCCACAGTTCCTTTTGTAAAATTTAAAACACTAGGTGGCTACACCTCCCATTGCTGAAAACATGGAAAATCCTCTGGCGCGATTTCCTAAGCCTCTAAATATATATTTCCCCTAAGAACTAAATGTGGCTATCTCAACAAAACCAGTCAGTTAACATAAAGGACAACATTCGGAGGGAGAAATGTTTGGAGTGGGGAAGGGGGATTTCTTAGAAAGTTCAATGACTTCTAAAAAAAAAAAATTCAATGACTTCTTTATAAACTTCTTTGCCATCTTTTTGATAGTGAAAGAGTCTAATTAAAAATGCCAGTATAAGCTACTGAAGATAAAACAGCAAGAAGTGTTAAGAACCGCTGGGTTTTTAAAAAATATTTCATTCATTCATTCATTCATTCATTTATTCATTCATTTGAGAGAGCAAGAAAGCACAACAGGGGGAGCTGTAGAGGAAGAGGGAGAAACAGGCTCCCCACTGAGCAGGGAGCCCAATGTGGGACTCTGTCCCAGGACCCTGGGATCATGACCTGAGCTGAAGGCAGTCGCTTAACTGACTGAGACACCCAGGCACCCTGAGAACCACTGTTCTGACAATCTTCGACCCTTGGTTCTTTCTCCTTTGCTTCTGATCTCTCAAAACTTCACCAAAACCCAGGACTTCTCACACCAAATCTCTGTCTCTTACTGCTTTGTCTCCCTCCAGGCTGCTCTGTCCTCACCCCTGAATGGTGGAGTAACATCTCAAGTGGGGGTGAGAAAAATAAACTTAAAGAGATAACTGCCTCCTGAAATCCACCATTTTCTCCTTCCTGCTGGAGGAAATAAAACAAACCCATGGCACAGACTGGGTCATATAATTCTGAGTCAGGGTCAGTCTCATTGGTCAGGAAGCCATCTAACTTCACTTTGCTTCAAGCTTTCCATCTATAAAAGCAAAGCATATGACTTGCTGCCTACTCATTACCCAGGACTGTGCTGGGAAGATTTATGAACAAAGGTTTAGAGAGCTCCTGGAAGGAGTGGAGAAATCTGATCACCATGTATGTTCAAGATACAAATGGAAACAGCCCTCGTCTGGGAAAATGAAAGAAGTTGTCTCCAAATCTGATGACAACTGTGTGCCATGAGGTTCAGCAGAGGAAAGGTGCATTGGCATGGAAGTTGCCAGAATCAATGGAGATGAGAAGAATGAAGCAGGCACCAGGATCCAGCAGCTGACCAGCTTTCTGGGGAAGTTGAGCACACTGTTGAGAACAGTCAGAAATTCAGAAGACTTTTCCCACATAATCCCTGCTTTGGACATGTTCTATATCTTGATCAGTTTGTTGGTTACATGGGCTATGTGCAGTTTTCAATATTCATCAAACTGTACACCTAATGTGCAATGTATGTAAATTTTATCTTAATTTAAAATCGATCTATCTAATCCCACTCAAATAAATGAGTTCCCTACTGTGACCATGAACAGCTATACTCCAATTACCAATTTTTATAATAATCCTCATATTTATATTTAACAAGATTAATGTATGCAAATGTGGATATTCATGTATATCATAATCATCAACACAGATTAAAATTGACTATCTGCCATTCTCTAGTAACTTCTCTCTGCACATTTATAATGCAGTGATAACCTTTCAAATGTCAAATGCCTTTGGAATTATAAAAAATAAAATTAAACTGTGAGCAGCAGACTTTTAGTGTTAAATATGTTTTACGATGTTCTAATTCATTAAAAATTGGTAATGCATGTGTGGAAATGTAACAACTCTATCAGAATATTGGTTTGCCCAAATGATCCTATACTCTTACTAAGCCTAGTAATAGAGTTTACAATATATATGATTTAGACTTTGAGAAAAAACAGGTAACAACAGTTATAACTGAACTCATGAATTGGTTGTTGTTTGGTTTGCTTTTCTAATAAAGGAGATAAATCTTGCCTAAGTCACATGTGTAACTTACTGAGAACAATCAGTGTTTGAAAGGAGTCTGAAGCTGGGTCCTTACTAAAGAAATATCACACTTATAAATCATACATGTGAAATTCGAGTTTGTGTATTTGCTTTCTAATAGGAACTTCAAATAAACAAAGAAATAACTTATCTGAGAATAAGTAAGAAATAAAACCCAGTAAGTTAATTTGCCACCATTTTAATATTCTTATCAATACCAGCGCAGGTTAGATCTTTAAAGGCAGTGAGGTAGAGTAGTCACACCATCTTCCTCCTAATCATTACAGCTTGGGTCATCTAAGACTCTGAGATTTGCACGCAGAAAATGTATCCAGGACTGCTCCAGGGAGTAGCGGCTGTGGGAGAGCCCAGGAAATGGGACTGGAAGACATTAAGCCCCCTGCAGTGGCAACAAAGTCCTCAGCTGATCTCAGGAGGAACTCTGAGGATGGAAGGAGACTCTTCTGATGACCCTTATGGGGCAAAGGGAACCAGACTTTGTATTCCCACATCAACCTATCATTGAATGTGGGCTGCCCCAGAAAAGGGTCATGACCTTGAGAAAGAAATCTTCCTTTGGCCTAGGGAGCCTTTGGCAGCCAGGAGAATGAACATTTCAGACGTGAAGGGGAATTTGGTGTGGCACCATGGCATCCACTACAATCTTCATAATAGGAGTCTACTAAATGCCTGGCCATGTGCTAGGTTCTTTACACACATTCTCTAATTATCACTGAAGTCCTATTAGGGGGAGAAATTTTACCCCTTTTTAGAGATGGGAAAACTGAGGCTTAGGAAAGCTGAGTAACTTGCTCCAAGATCACCCAGCTACTGCTTAGCGGTACAATCAGTGTTCAGACACAAGCTACGTGTATCCAAAGCCCCTGCACTTGACCAAAACTGTGGATGTAGAGTCAGGAGGCTGGGGTCCCCTCCCACTGACCAGTAGTATAGTCTTCGCTAAGACACAGCTCTGAATCTCTTCTTAACCTTCAGATGGTAGACATCTTCCTGAAGCATTCAGGGGCCCTCTAAGGCACCAGAAAGCAAGGAGGAAGGGGCAGCTGAGCCAGAGCTAGAGGAATAACTTTCCTATGGTCTGCTCTCCAGGGCTGGTGGTATCCAACCATCAATTTAGGGGTGTCTACAAGGGGCAGTGAACTTGTGTGCCGTTAAGGCCGATGTCAACATCCAAGGAGCTCTTGGGCAGTAGTAGTGCCTGTAGTCAGACAGGTAGCTATGGGTATAGCTCTGGGTCATCCATGCACCTGGAAGAAAGACTCCAGGCAGTAGACGGGGGCAGGGAATTCAGCAAGAGGGGGAAGATGTTAAGGGTCCCAGCTGACAGGTGCCAATAGGGAGGACTCCCGTCTGGCTGGACTAATAAACCTTTATCCTGGTTTACAAGGCCAAGGTGATCTTTACCTGCAGACATTTCTCCCACCACATCGATTACTATTTCTACTTCCTGCTCTGCCCTCAACTATATTAAGCTACTTCCCTTTCTACAACGTATACTATGTGCTTTCTCAGCTTCAGGCTTCTGCCTGGAAGACCGTTTTCCCTGGCTCCCTTTCTTTACCTGGCTAACTCCCACTCATCCCTCAGGACACTTCCAGGAAGCCTTCCTTAACCTCGCAGGATTGGGTTAGGCGACCCTCCTATGGCAAGCCAGAGTACCATGTGTTAGCAAGATTATATAATGACTGGCACATAATAAGCACTCTAAAAATTGTGGCTGTTAATTACTAGTATTCTTCCTTAATAGCACCTATCACTCTGAATTGGAGACTATGCATGCCTTGCCTGGGCCTAGGCCTTTACTCTGTGTCTAGCATCTGCCATATTGCATAGAATGCAATAAATGCTTGAAAAATATTTGTTGAAACAATAAAAACCTCATTCACACAACTGGGTAAATATGGACAGGACAGTATGCAAGAGGGAGCAGGGAAGGGGGTGGAGAGGGCTCTCTTGCAACCTCCCAGAGACTAGCCCACAAAACCAATGCCAGTCTCTCCCTCAGGTAGGTTTGAGCTTCTATATATGTTGGCTATTGTGCTCACGATTGTGTAAGCACTTGGGAGAAATCAGGCCTCCTGGCTGAAGACCCTCAGAGCCTGTAACTGAGTGGGCAGACTGGGATGGTCATGTGGGCAGGACTACTGTTCACAATGGAATTTTACCTCTCATTTTTTTTAAAAGAGGTAATGTAGCTTATGGAATAAACATGCGGTTTGGGGTCAGACACACCTGCATTCAAATCCCTATTTATTATTATTATTTTTTTTACCTAGAGCTATGGGATAACTTCAAGTAAGAGAAGAATCTTTGGGACAAAGTTCTGAATCCCAGCTGGATCTGAATCCGAGCTCCTTCACTTCCTTGCTATGTGACATTAGACATACGTTGTAACCTCTCTGTGTCTTAGTATTCTCATCTGTAAGATGGAAATAATTCTTCCTTCACAGATTATTATGAAGATGGAATTAATCATTGTAAAGTTCTTAGAACAGGGCTTGGCATATACTAAGTACTGTATAAAGGTTTACCTCATCATTCTAAGCCTCAATTTTCTCATTGGAAAAATGGATATATGGAGAACACTTAGTACTGCGCCTGACATATAGCATGCTCTCTGTCATTATTATTATTTCTATTACTATTACTTCTCTTATAAGTGGAAGATACTTTCTTAGGGTGAACTTCATTGAGTAATAGAAACTTTGTTCCTGTGGATGCTTTTGGTCTTTACTGATGATTTTGGGAGAAAAGGAGCTATTTCTTTGTGGTTCTGAGCCAGTCACATCCCTCATGCCTTGCCTTTCTCACTAATCCTCTGAAAACCTCCTTCATGGGCCCAAACATTCCCATGCATACCTGTTTCTCTGATATATAAGCAAAGGAGGAGTGTATTGGTTTTCTTGGGCTGCCATAACAAAGCACCATAAACTTGATGGCTTAACACAACAGAAATTCATACTCCCACAGCTCTGGAGTCAGAAGCCTGAAATCAAGGTGTCAGGACAGCCGCACTCCCACACAGGCTCTAGGGGAGAATTTTTCCTTGCCTCTTCCAGTTTCTTGTGGCTGCAAGCATTCCTGGGCTTTTGGCAGAAAAACTTGAATCTCTGTTTTTGTCTTCACGTGGCCTTCTCCCTCTATGTGTTCCTGTCCCAAATCTTCTTCTGCCTCTTCCTGCTAAGGACATCTGTCATTAGATTTAGGGTTCACCTTAAATCTTGAGATCCTTAATTAGATCTGCTAAGACACTTTTGCATTCACAGCTACCAGGGGTAAGTACGTAGACATACCTTTTGGGGCCAACTATTCAACACACTATACGGGATAACAGGGCCCTAATTGGGTCTAAATAGAATCTATCCCTGTTTCTTTTTTTCTTTTCCCTGTACACTTGTTCTAGTCTCATCCATACCTCTTTAATGGTATGGTCACAGCCAGAGGGACAAGCAATATATCCAGACCAACCAATCTCCTCCTTCCTGGCCTCCACTCTGGCCCATATCTGCACCTGTTTCCTGCCTCAGGATTCACTGTGAGGAGCACACAGACATTTGAGGCTCATGTGCCTATGAAGTCTCATTCTGCTTGGCCCACCCAGTTGCCTTGCAGACAGGCAGGAGAATCAGATGTCACTCTGGGACCTTGCAGTACCAGCTTGCCCCACCTGGCCCTTCACCAGGGTCACCTCGGTCACACATCAGGTTTCATAGATGAGGCCAAAACAGGAGACCCTGGTGAGCTGGAACAAGTAGAGGCAGTAGATCTGGGTCAGTTCAGGAATTCTGTTTGCACTTGGACCAGGCAAATAGGCTCAGAGAAAGAATCTGGGTCAAAAGCTTGGCAGACTGGCAGGAAACACGAGGCCTGATACACAAATTAAAATGGAGACTAGCTTTTCATCCACACAGGCGAGTTCTTAGTTCTCCAAAGTGCTATTGAGGTGGGTCTGTGACCTGTGGTATAACCTGTATTATAAGGGCCAACTACATTTAGCATGTATTCATTGAGCACTTGCCATATGCCAGGATCTAGGGATACAGAGAGAGATAAGACAATCCTTGTATCTTCAAGGTCATTAAAGAATAGCAGGGGACATAAAGAACTAATTATCATAAAATGCGAGAGCTCTATGTGCACAATGTTATAAGAGGTCCAAGGAGAGAGTAACTCATTCTGCCTTGAGTTAGGGAATGGGCCATGATGGAGGCACAGAGGAGGTAACATTTGAGTGGGATCTTAAAGAATTTTAAGGAGAATGTGGGAAGAGCAGGAAGTATACCGTCCAGCTGATCAAGTGGGTGCCTCTTCTTCCCCTCCTATTTGTTGATCTAATCCAAAACCTGGCTCTTGCATGAAAAAAACTACCTTCACACAAACACTTTTTCCCCCCAGATTTTATTTACTTATTTATTTTAGAGAGAGAGGAGGGGGAGGGGCAGAGGGAGACCGAGAGAGAATCTCAAGCAGACGGTGCTGAGCAGGGAGCCGGATATGGGGCTCAATCCCACGACCCTGAAATCATGACCTGAGCCGAAATCAGGAGTTGGACACTTAATCGACTGAGCCACCGTCTATTTTTTTGATTTAGCAATCTAGAGACAGATATGAAACCTGTCCTGCGGGTAGGCTATGCCCAGGGAAACAACCAACCAAAAAGCTTCCAGTTGTGAGGGAGTGGTTTGTTGGGTACCGGCTGAAACAATAGAGGCCCCATAACCACTACCACTGCTATCCAGAGAGTAATAAACTTCAGGACCTCAGCATGTTTGTTTGTTTGTTTTTAAAGATCTTATTTACTTATTTGAGAGAGAGAGTGAGCAAGACCAGGAGTGGGAAGAGGCAGAGGAAGAAGGAGAAGCAGACTCCCCGCTGAGCAGGGAGCCCCGTGGCTCAACCAACTGAGTCACCCAGGCACCCCTGGACCTCAGCATGTTTTAATGATGTATCACTGTTGAGATTATCCTGTGGCCTCTTTGGATATTTTTTTCTTCTTAAAAATGTTTTCCATTTATTTTACATATACTGTTGTTGTCTCTAAAACCCCAAGAAGGCATTTATGATCTCAGTCTCTGGTAAAAGGTAAGAAGGCTATTGCTCATCACTTCCTGTTCCATATTTTCCCAGTATTTAATGAATATCTCTTTGAACTTTTTTAGACATGTCTTGCAACCAACATCTTGGTAATTAGTAGTAATATTTTTAAATTAGTAAATGGGGCATCTTCATGGAGTATTAATTTTATCTAATTATTATTGGGCTCACACTTAAGTAACCTAACTGGGTAAGTAGGCTCAAATGTATTGCAATATTAAAACAAACATGGATATATTATTCAGCATTATTTATATATATACACACACACACACATATATATGTATATCATTGAATATATATTATACATATTTTATATATGTATACATATATCATATATATCAGCATTGCATATAAAATTCAGATGAATTTTAAAATCAAAACAATAGACTTCAAAAAACATGAAAGAAGCCAGACATAAAAGGCTACATATCACATGAATCCATTTATATGACATTCTGAAAAAGGCAAAATTATAGGGATAAAATTCTTATCAGTGGCTTCCATGGGTTGGGAGTAAAGGAAGGAAATTACAGAGGACCACGAGGAAATTTGGGATGACGGAAATGTTCTATATCTTGATTGGGATGGTGGTTACATGATTGTATATACTTACAAAAATTTAACCAACTGTACAGTCTAAAAGGGTAATTTTACTTTATGTAAATTATATCTCAATAAACCTGACTTTAAAAAAAGTCAGTTTACTTCGGGCTCCCTTTCCAGGCTAATTCACTACTGCATCCATTCTTTCTTATCTGCTTTTAGAAATACCTGGACAGAAGAGTTTGAGAATTACTCAATTAGTGCTTCTTCTCTCTAAAAGAGGAGGGTTTGAGAGTGATTTGAATGAGATGGACCACAAGATCTTGAACAATTTAAACTTGAGCAAGCATTTCAGGAATAGGAGATAGATGGTGCCTTCAAATATATATAAAATATCAACGTACCTACATATAATATTTTAGAGATACGTAATTATTTATCCCAGCTTTCCTAAACTTGTTTATTTGTGAAATATTCACTTGGTGCTAAATACCAATAAGGCATTTGTATTGGTTTCTTGTGGTACAAAATACTATAGACTGGATGGTTAAAATGACAGAAATCTATTTTCTCACAGTTCTAGAGGCTAGAAGTTCAAGATCAAGGTGTCAGCAGAGTTGGTTTCTTTGAGGCCTCCCTCTCATCTTGGCATGAGATGGCTATTGTTTCCTCCTTTTGTCTTCCAATTGTCTTTCCTCTGTGTGTGTCTGTCTTACCTCCTCTTTCATAAGGGTACCAATCATACTAAATTGAGGCCCATCTAAATGACACATTTTGACATCATTACCTCTTTAAAGACCCTGTCCCCAAATCCAGGCACCTTCTCAGGGGTTAGAACTTCAACCTATGAATTTAGGGGATACAATTCAGCCCATAGTAGCACATTTCCTCTTCCTTCCCTCCTTCACTGTGTGCTCTTCTACTATTCTAGCCATCCCTCTAGCCATGTTATTTCTCCCAAGATGTAACTTCCTCTCTCTTTTTTCTACGTGGTTACTTCCATGCTCTGGTCAAACATTTGCAAGAGATGGAAGGCAACTCAAGCTCTAAAATACCCTAAGGATGCCATGACACTGTCTGCAGGCCCCAATGGAAATGTGTGTCATTTAATGTTTTTGTTTGTTTGGATATAGTCCTACACATCTTTCCTCAAAAGGTTATGTGGAGCTGCTTTGAACTCTCAAACTATGTCGGGAATGTATCAGACATGTCAAATAGAAACTCAAGTACTTCCCACAGTGCACATAGCCATGGAGTTGCTGCCGCCACCCATATGAACGGTGAGGAATGGTTGAGGAGCACATCAGCAGCAAGGAACCAATAGTCCCATGTTTAACCCCAGCTTCTATAGCTAGCATGGATCATTCATGGTCACACGAAGGTCAGATCCTAAAGTAAATGATCTCTCAGCAGTGTAATCATTTCAAGCTGAAAATATTTCTCTTTCCACTGTAAGGCAAGGAGACTTATTGAACTTTTGGCAAAAGGAGCATCTGCTGGCTCAGCTTTCTCTACCACAAGACAATATTCCCAGGCAGCTCTTGGAGAATTGGAAGCAAGTCTCTCCTTTGGTATTTGCACGGTCTCATAGAGCAGCAAATGGAAATATAAATAACCGAGACTGTATGCATAAAAGCAGTTGATGCAGACTCTGTACCTTTAGGTTTAACTTTTGAGCAAAATCTTGAGAACGCTTTAAAATTACTACTAGGTTTAAGAAGTGAGGAGGTGGGCAAGGTTTCATGTGAGGTATGGATGGGGATCAGTGCATGATATAAATCGGGATGGTCAAAGCCAAGGGGACCTAGATAGGAAGGAGGGCAGAGACATTTCGGTTGCAACACCACACGCCATGAGGAAGGGAACTTAGTAGTAACCAGGGTACTGGCTACCCTTTATTGATTAAGGCCTGTGCTTGATTCTCTACATCTCATGGGCCCAATCCCCGAACGGACTGCTATTTGCCTCTTATGACCCCTAGTTCACAGATGAGGACAAGAAGGCCCTGTAATATGTAGTACACCACAGAAGTGGAACCCGGGTACCAATGTTTCTTTCGGGTTTATGCTTACAGCTCTCTTTTGCTGTCCATGATAATGGCCATGTCCTGATTCATAGTTTATTATAGTGAGCAAAGGGAATAAACTTCGAGGAAACTGAACAGTTTATTCCTAAGCGTGGTTTTAATTCTGCTCAAGTGATTTTTTTCAATTGTCTATAAAGTTCAAGGAAACCATATCACATCAGATTGTGCTAAGAGGCTGATGCTTCAAATAAGCAAACACTGTTGGTTTTTGTGTTCCAAGGTTCTGATGTCCAGAGTGCACCAACTTCAGTAAAGAGTATAGTCCCTTATTGAAAAGGGTGGGATTTGTGCCCCCACCCCCACCCCCTGTTCAATTCACAGCAGCTGGAAAGGTGTGGTCTCTCCAGGGATGAGATTCCTGCCTAATGGGAGGCAGGACAGACTGGGTTTCTGAACAAGAAGTGCACAGATACATTTGATTCCAATATGCCCAGAGTGAGTAGGGGATTGCTGTAATGGTTGATGCAAATTGGAAAGGTCAGTGGGGATGGTTTGGGAGAGTCCAGGAGGGGAAAAAGAATTGTTGAAGGGAAGTGAGTAGAAGAGAAGAAGGAGCACTGAGTGATAGCGCTCGTGGCTCAGACACTGAACAGAGCACCTAAACATGGATGGGTAGAGTAACAAAGCTTTTGATCCCTGGGCTGGACTCTGAAACTTCGAGCTAGACCTGCCCTAACGCTGGTGCCTTGGCTTTTGAATTCCCACAGTCTGTGACTAAGGTCTTTTCTTGGGTGGGGAGGGGGGAGGGCAAATGACTAGGTCCGAAGGAAAAAGAAGGATGACTGGCTACCATTATACCTGCAACCCTGAAGGAGGCCCTGTCTTCCACTCTGACTCATGCTATTGCTGTCAGAGTGTCTTTGACTCACCCAGCCTAGAAGCCCAAGAATCAGCTTTGACACCGCCAGTTCCCTCAAGCATTGTATCTGATCTCCAATACCGAAGTGTTCTAGCCCATATTATTATTAGCACCCATTCCCCTGCTCCATCCCACTGCCAATTTTGGGCTAGGCCCTCATCCTCCCTCCTTTGGACCTAGTGCCTCCTAACTGGTCTTCCTGCCTCCAGTGTTCCCATTATAGTCCATTCTTTGCAACACCATCTATGTGCTCTTTCTGAGAAAGAAACCAATCCAGTCATTCCCCTGCTTCCTATTGCCAGAGCAGTGGTTCTCGACTGGATGTGGCCCTGAACTCCTAAGAACCCCAGGAGCAAAATTGCAATTTATGCTATGTGAAAGAGTCAGTTAATGATGAGCTAATATTCTGCATGCATCCCCATGTGTTCTACCCTCTTCTGAGGTTAAGTTGGAGCATGTGTCTAGTTTTGTCCAATGGACTGTGAGCAAAAGTGATAGTGTGACCTCCAGGTTGAGATGGGGTGCCTTCTCCATGCTCTGTCTTCCCCTGATCCAGGAACCTTGGAAGAAGTGTTCTCAGTGGCTTTGCTGCAACATGGAGGGGCTTCCCAATCCACAGTGGACCTTACTTGAGCAAGAATAAACCTTCATATGCTAAACCACTGAGATTTGGAGGGTTGTCTGATACAGCAGCTAAAGTTCTATATATGACAATACACCCCATGATATGGCTTATTGAATAGGAGAGCTCCTTTTCTCCTGAATGGTGTTTTATCAACTCGGTTTGGTCACATGCTGTATCTCATACTTATCCATGACTCTGATTGGAAGTCATGGATGTTGGATGACTTTTAAAAAATGGGAAACAATTAGTTACTTCTTAATAATTAGGGTATTTGGGAAGATTAAAAAGAAATCTGTGAAGACATGATCCATTGGGAAGACAGTATAAAAAGGGAGTCCTTAAGAGTGAATGTTGGGGACCATGGCCTAAAGGATAAAGTCCAAACATGAAGTTCATGTCAAAGCAGAGGAGACACAAAAGCCTTCCTGCCTTTATTAGTAATGGCTTCTTGTCGCCCTGTGTTTCAGTCAACCTGGACCTTGACTCATTATTCCCGCATCACACATTGCCTTTTATATGACCTTGCCCTTGTAAAGGCTAATCCTTCATTTTTAGCCTGTCCAACTCCTCCTCATCCTTCAAGACCCAACTTAAATGTCATCTTCTCCACTGAGCTCCTACATCCCTCAGCCATGACCTCGGTCATAGCACCTCATTCCTAATATTGGAGTTTTCTCTGTCAGGTCTGACTCTTCCCTAAAATGTGGACTTCTCCTGCACAGGTAGTGATGTAGTTATTCATTTTTCATCTCTGTGTCCCTAGGACCCTAGAATAATGCCTGGCACACAGGAGATGTTCACCAGTTGCTTTGGGGTACCCTTCTAGGAAGCCCAGATGGGTTAGCCACACACGATGATGGATAAACTATTTATGTAAGTGGCCCCCTTGCTGTTTCTCAAGCATGCCTAGCCTGTTTTCCCCTCAGAGCGTTCACATTTGCACCCACCTCTGCCTGGAACCTCTTCTTCCAGACCTCACAGAGCTCTCTCCCTCTCATCAGTCAGGATAGACCCCTCTTTCTTAGAGAGGAGCATTCCCTGGTCACTTTCCCCCTCTCTCTCTTTACTCTGCTTTATCTCTTCATAGGACTCATCATCTGACATATTATATTTTGCATTTACTCTTTGTTTGTTTACTCTTTGTCTTCCCCAGTAGACTGTAAGCTCTGTGAGGCCGAGGACTTTGTCTTGTTCACTGTACAAGACTAGTTCCTGACACACCATGGTTACTCAAAACTTTCTCTGAATAATAAATAATAAAGTTATCATACTTTAAGAAATCAAATCTGAAACCCAGCCTTACATTTTCACGTGTTCTCTTCATGAAGCCATAAAACTTGAGAGCGAGAAAGGAATTTAGAAGATTTGCTTTAACCCAGTATCTCCATTCAACTGAAGTAGAAACAGAGGTCTCAGTGTAGTGACTCATGGAGCTGAGGCTAGACGCCTTGTCTGATTTCTGGTTTTGACTCCTAGTACAGGGCCTTGCATGTGGTGAACATTCAGTTAATCAATGAGAGTTAAATTGAATTAAAAATGGAAAAGGCTGAACAGAGTTTGCTATGTGTACACCTTTCTGCCTCAAAACAAATTGAGCTCAAAAGACACGGATCTCTAGAGAAAATTCCTTGAGAAGGCAGAATTGTAGCAGCTGGAGACCCAGGCTCTCACCCAGGACACATGGACCTTGTTGGGTAAAATCAAACCAGTTAACCACACAACTACCTGACCTTATAGATGGAAAGTCCCCCAAATCTGCAGACACAGATGGCATTTTTGCTGGTCACCAAAAGCTGTTAAGGGTCAATAGAGGAAAGAATCTCTCTTTTGACCCAAATACAACCAGGTGACTGCCAGGGAGAAACAAGAAATACAGTGTCAGTTCAGTATGGTAGTAGTGATGGAGATGCCCAAAAACTAAAGCTCATTCTCTCCTCAATTATTGTGCATACTGGGTCAGTTACTAAAATTGTTGAGACCTTCACTTGTAAAATAAATCCTATAGTTAGGAATAATCAGTGTCTCATCACTAAACACATATTCAAGGACTATGTGACTTAAATTATATGTGCCAGTGGTGCAAATTGGCAACCAAACAATGCCTTCCACAAGGGAAGAACAAACATAATGAAACTGTAGTTTGGTAGAACCTAACAAAACTGCTCGTATTATTTCTTCCATCTTTCCTTTAGAAAAGCATCACCTTTTCTATATGTTCTATGTACCTTTCAGTTTCTGCCCTCAGACAGTCAGAAATATAAAGAGCTTTTTGGCTAAGCACCCACTATTAAACAAATCAGGAGATTTCATAGCCTGGCTTATGGTTCTCTAATATGCATCCAAATACAACTAGTCCTCTCACCTATAGCCATTGTAGCCAACCTCAATGACCACAGGGTGCCAACTCTGAACCTGGAGGCCACCTCACAATCCCACACCATCCAAAGAGCTTCTGCTAGTCAATTGGAGCTGACATTTAAAATGAAATGATTCTGCTTGTGTTCTCCTCTAGGATTTTGATGGATTCCTATCTCACATTTGGGTCTTTCATCCACAGCAACTTCTTGCTAGATACGTGTCCAAAGGCAAGGAAAATAAAAACAAAAATGAACTATTGGGACTTCATTAAGATAAAAAGCTTTTGCACAGCAAAAGAAACAGATGACAACCAAAAGACAACCTACAGAGTGGGAGAAGATATTTGCGAATGTCTTATCAGATAAAGGGCTAGTATCCAAGATCTATAAAGAACTTATCAAACTCAACACCCAAAAAACAAATAACCCAGTCAAGAAATGGGCAGAAGACATGAGCAGACATTTCTCCAAAGAAGTAATACAAATGGCCAACAGACACATGAAAAAATGCTGAACATCATTTGACATCAGGGAAATCCAAATCAAAACCACAATGAGATACCACTTCACACCAGTCAGAATGGCTAAAATGAACAGGTCAGGAAACAACAAATATTGGCGAGGATGCGGAGAAAGGGGAACCCTCTTACACTATTGGTGGGATTGCAAGCTGGTACAGCTACTCTGGTAAACAGTATGAAGTTTCATCAAGAAGTTAAAAATAGAGCTACCCTACGATCCTGCAATTGCACTACTAGGTATTTACCTAAAGGATACAAACATTGTGATCCAAAGGGGCACCTGTATCCCAATGTTTATAGCAGCAATGTCCATGATAGCCAAACTATGGAAAGTAACCAGATGTCCATTGACAGATTAATAGATAAAGAAGATGTAATACATATATACAATGGAATATTACTCAGCCATCAAAAAGGATGAAATATTACCATTTACAACGATGTGGGTGGAACCAGAAGGTATTATGCTAAGCGAAATAAGTCAATCAGAGAAAGACAATTATCATATGGTTTCACTCATATGTGGAATTTAAGAAACAAAACAGAGGATCATAGGGGAAGGAAGGGAAAAATAAATTAAGACAAAATCAGAGAGGGAGACAAACCATAACAGACTCTTAACTATAGGAAATAATCTGAGGGTCGCTGGAGGGGAGGTGGGTGGGGGGATGGGGTAACTGGGTGATGGACATTAAGGAAGGCACATGATGTAATGAGCACTGGGTGTTATATGCAATGGATGAATAACTGAACTCTACATCTGAAACTAATGATACACTATATGTTAATTAATTGGATTTAAATAAAATAAGTTTAAAAAAATGAAATGATTTCACCAATGGTGAAATGATTCACCATTCACCAGGTTTTACTTGTATTAAGCCAGGACCGAAATGCATAAACTGTCACAAATCTTGCATCTATCTCTGGGTCATGTACTTCCTGAATGAAAGATAGTTGCCTATCTTGCAGGATTTGTGTTCTTTCTTTCCTTCTTCTTCTTCTTCTTTTTTTTTTTTTTTGTATTTTTTTCTCCTAAACATATAAGGAATTTTTTCTCAGTGAACTGAACATTAAACTATAAATTTTCAAGTCCCTCATGATCTGCCATCTCTCACTCTCTTTTCCTATTAAACAAAGCCATCTATGTGTGGCACGGTCCCCTTGACTTGTGTCCTCAGTCTACATGGTTGTGCAAGATGCAATGTTTTGGTGAGTCACTAGGTGGCATCTAATAGAGGCATTTGGAGAGCTATCCCAGAAAGCGCATTTTTAGAGCACTCCATAGTTCTCCATGTTGGCTGCCATTATCTGGTGGGCGTGTTGGAGTTAATCCATTGCCATCTGTCTTTATTTTGCTAACTTACTCAGTCGGACGCCACACAATTGAGTTCTGCAAATGTCGGCTCTCCAGTACAGCAATTACCAAGTCTCTTTCTAAACAATATCACCGCACGGCATTCTTCTTGCCTTGCATAGAGCTTGAAGCACTTAGGCTCATTTTGACTTGCTTTGCTTATAGGGCTCTTCATCTTCAAAGATTAAGAAAAATTGGTCTGAACTCAAAGCCACAACAAGGCATGGCTTCTCTCCCCAAACTGAGAACATGCCAATCGACATATTCCTATTATACAAAAACCCCATGCAGCATAGCAGAGGACGTGGGCTGTCTCATCCAGCCCACATTGGCTGCAGACACTCAGAATGCATTTTGTAGTTGTTGATGATGTTGTTATTTTAATATTTGAGGGGCTGGTGGGAGGGCTAAGGAGTGAAGCATGTGGCGGTAAGAGGAGAAGCAGAAAGAAAAAAGGAAAGAGAAGGGGGAGGAGAATGAGCTGATATTTGAATGACATCCTGCCATTGCTGTTCCAAAAGAGGGGTGAGGTAATAATCTCCATAGCCTAGAAATGGCATTTGTTCTTCCATTGCTTGCTTATTCATTC
The DNA here is from genome assembly GCF_029215605.1 of Mirounga angustirostris. NCBI lineage: Eukaryota > Metazoa > Chordata > Mammalia > Carnivora > Phocidae > Mirounga > Mirounga angustirostris. The sequence continues at coordinate 54,118,391 of NW_026991711.1, forward strand.
CTTCATATATGGAAGACCCGCTGTCTGTGTGAGGCACTGTACAAGATGCTCCCGATATGGGTGGGATCAGTCACCTTAGAGTCATGCCCTCTTGGAGCTTATATCTTGTAGGCAGACAGAAATTAATCAAACACAAGGGTGATGGCTGTTGTGAATGAGACACTTGGGGTGTTTCACAAGCCCAGGATGGGGGCCCTGATCTCGTGTAGGGGTCAGAGGAGGGTCTCTGAGATAGGTGAAGAGGAAGGGGGCTTTACAGGCTCATCCTTTCTGTGCTCCCATATGCTCAGTATTCTGCCTTGCAATTAGCAGATCAGGACCAATCTCTTGGGTGACCAAGTGGCAAGTTTTATTGGGCATGAAGGGAGGAAAACCCAGCAGCATGGGAACCACAGTGAGAACACATCCTGGTCCCTGATGAAGAGGGAAGAGCTTCTCTGACACAGCACAGATTTCCATCCTCGCTGCTCTGTTTGCCAGTTTCTTGGCTGTGGCTTTTTTCCCCCCTTACAACCTATTTCTTCCTTAACTACTTGCTTTTGCCCTTATTCCTCCACCAAAATTATATGAAGATCCCCTTTCATCTTTAAGTCCATTTTATTCCAAGTTTTAAAGTACTGATCAACCAAAAGCGAATTAAACATTAGCAGAGTAGTTTACCCTACTTTTTTGGAGTAAGTTCTTCAGATTTAATTCACTAAGTTTTAGAAAACATGAGGCAAAGAAGAAACTCAAAAAAAGGAAACCTCTGATCCTGTTTATTTGTCTTCTCCATTGTATTTCTGTGCTTTCCAGAGTAACTTCCATTTTATTCTACTTTATTTTTCAGCTGTAAATAAAGCAAAGGGAGCCCACGTCCTGATGCACTGGCATGTGATTCAAGCAAAGGAAGGCCTACGGATCTGTAGTTTTTAGGAACTATAAGCTCCCTGAATTTTGTCATAGGTGTTGGAATAGATGGACATTTTTGTAGTTTAATATGGTCTCATTACTTACCAGTGCCTTTGTGAATGACCCAGTTTCATAGGACTTTATCTTGACAACCCTATTTATTTGTCATTAAATATTTGAGGTCTGAGTCCTTTAAGGTCATCTCCTGGGAGAATTGTACCAAGAGGTAATTTGAAGACCAATCCCAGCAACAATAACATGGGAAGGCTTTGTTTACTTTATTTCGGTTACCAAATTCCTCGTGGGGGTGGGGGGCATTCTTCTGCATGGACACCGTAACCATGAAAAGTTCAGGTGGGTGGGGCTGTCCTGGGAGAGTGGCTTGGTCTATGGGGTGGCTCTGGATAGAGCAGTGTGCCCTCTTGCTCCCACCTCTCTGGGATCTGCCTACACCATGAATCTGGGGAGGGAGGGGGGTGCAGAGGACAGTGGGGATACCAGGGGAAGAAGAAACATTTCTGGAGCTGTGAGTAGACACTGGAGAGATTGCCCCTTAGAGTGGCTGCAGCGGTTACTATGGCAACCTCTGAGGAGGATGCTGGAGGCCACTAGAAGCAGTTCTGAGAATGTTCTTCCATTTTTGATCTCTGATTACATTTGACATCACTGACCAAACTCATTCTTGAGACTTTTCCTTTCTCGGCTTATATGACACGATCCCTCTTGTTTCTGCTCTTTACCCTGAGTGACCTTTGTCAGCCTCTTTTGCAGACACTTGCTTTACTCCCTCTTCATTCACTCATTAACCATGGTCATAAAATCCTTGGTCTTAGAACCCCTGCCTTCTTTCTCCTCTCTTTTCTGAGGCATTCCTCCTTTCTTGGTTTGAGCTACAAGTTGTCCAGGGAAGATACAGCTGAGATTCAGCAAAGGCAGGGAGGAAGCTGGTGTTTGCTGATTTGTTGAGTGCTTACTAGGCACTTTGCTGGTCCTTGTGCAGTGCGTGAATCTATGGTGCTTCAGTCCACCCCTACAATAATACTGCAAAGAAGGTGTGTCATCATCCTTTGTCCTCTTGTACACTTGTACCTTTGGTCTGAAATTCTTTTTCTTCCTCCCTCCTCTCATCTTCTAAATTTCTACTCCTTTTCAAAACCCAGTTCTATGACCATTTCCTTTATGACATCTCTCTTAATTCCCCAGGCCCCGTTAATCTCCTTGTGTGAGTTCTGTGGCACTAACATCATCCTTCTACTAGATCATTTACCACAATATATTACTCAGCACAGTTTGCAAATTTCCCTATCCCCCAAAATTGTCTTTAGGGTGTCAGGGGACAAGATGGCATCTTCCCTGTCTATGTGTGGGTATCCCAACATCACAATGCTTATTAACAACATGGACAGTTGCTTAAGACATCTGCATTTATTATATGATAGCTAGCCTTGGTTTGCTCTGTGTATTAGCTCAGGCAATCCTCACAATAACTCTGTGGGCTAGGTCATCATCCCCAGGTCACAGATTGGGGAGAGTGAGGTTTAGAGAAGTTAAAGAAATTGCCAAAAAGCACGCAGGCGGCATTGGGACATGAACCAGTGGAGACTGAAACCTGCGTCCACCCTGTGTTGCATGGTCACTCTTCTGGCAGAGGTTTGTGCTGCCACCATTGTCTGACAGTCAACAGAGAAGAGCGCTTGGCAAGGGCCCTGGCACAACCCAACGCTGAATAAAGCATACATGAATTCATGACAAAGGAGACAATGAATGAATCCACATCTGTAAGTTTTTCACATAGTCCAGCCTGATTCCTGCTCTTTCAACCTCCCCCTTGGCTCCCCTCTTTTATTTCCATAAACGCTCCTTCAGTCCCTACCTCTCTTATCTCATGCTGACTACTTATAACACCTTGGTGACTCCCTCCGCCCCCAGCCTCCTTCCTCCTGTCCCTGCACCTAGCCATTCTAAACACACCTTCTGAAAATTAATTCTCAAACCCTATTGTTGGATCTACACTAAAGGATTGATTCCAGCTTTTGACTCATGGTAAGTAAAATCCAAGTACTCAGCGCTAACCATCAAGGTGTCACCCTCCCTTACAAGAGTCATTTCCTACACATCCCCATCATTTTGAACCAAGCAATTTTGTTTACTGGCCCCCCACCCACAATTTACCTGTTTCGCCTCCAGACCTTTCCCCAAACCATTCTTCTGTATTTTGAACACCTATTATACATCGGGAACTGAGCTGGGTTCTGGGAATACAGAGATTAAAATTTCAGTCTCTGAAGCTCATAGATTAGTGGAGAGATGGCTGAAAGAGCAATTACAAGGCACTGTAATTGTGGTAGGCAAGTCACAGGAAAGCCCGGGTTGCTATGGAAACACATAGGATGTCCTCTTCCCACATCTCCAGTAACCTCATCTCTCAGCTCGCTCCAGACTCTGCTCTCCTCTCCCAGGTCATTCTCGAGGCCTGCCCCTTGTTTGCTCCCTCAGGCCCTCCTCCTCACGGATGCAGTCAGATTGTTCTGCACTTACCTGTACGTTTTGATCCATTCACCGCAAAAACATATTTCTATGAACTTGGCTTCTTCAATGGGTGAACTACAATGGGGGAGAAGATAGAAGAAGGCAAACTTAAAGGAAGAGTGGTGTACCTACTCAGGGAGAATGCATACGAGAGAAGAACAGTGTAAGTGAAAGGCATGAATGGCTTCTGTTGGACTCAACCCTCATTAACCCCTATGGTGTGCCTGGAAGAGAAAGGGTCACATATAACTCAAACCTGATCTACTAAACTTTGTGGGGGATTCTTTAAAGAGTAACTCACAGAACACAGGGTGCTGTTTCCATGCAGCTGGAATGACCATGAAGCATATAAGACACATCCTCAGGGGCTCAGTTGGTTGAGCATCTGACTCTTGATTTTGGCTCAGGTCATGATCTTGGGGTCATGAGATCAAGCCCCATGTTGGGCTCTGTGCTCAGCAGGGAGTCTGCTGCAGATTCCCTCTCCCTCTCTCTCAAATAAATAAATAAATCTTAAAAAAAAAAAAAAAAAAAAAAAAAGACCCATCCTCGGAACTCTGAGAGATACTAGAGGGGCCAGGGCTATGAAAAAAGGACCAACATCCCATGGAGGATGTGGTCAAGCAAACAAAATTTGATCCTAAGGGTTGACAGTCTCATTTGTGTGCAAAGCTAATGAAGCCTAGGGAACATTCACACGTAGTCCACTTGTGACTCTATAATGATTTGCCAATCGACTAAAGGGAAGCAGGCTCTATAAGAGATGATCCCAGGAAAAACAGAACAGCCAGCAAGACTCATGATGGCCTGGCTGGTCCCAAAAGCTTCCCCACCATCCTTCCAGAAGAACCCTGTCATTCTAATACCTGGGTCCCAGACACTTGATTGACATGAAAACATACCAACCACATCTATGGTTTAGCCTTCTTGCTCTCAAGTCCAGCATGTTTCTTTCTGGCTCCAAGCACCTTTTACTTCAGCCTTCCAAAATCACATTTTTCCATGACAGTCATCTGTCCTTTGAACCAACAAGTCAGCAAGCTGGGGAAATCTCTGCTTTCCTCATAGTCCTGAGGTGTGGATGCTGGGAGCTAGGTTGTGGATGTTCTCCTTGCCTAGTGCTATCATTCTGGGGGCTCGACAACATTAGGCAGAGTCTTCTGCTAGCTAAAACTCCCTTGCCATGACGGGTTTCATTTTATGTCAGTAGTTCATAGGCTGAAGGGGTGGTAGGGAGAAGAGGAACATGGAAAGAAGAGAAGATGCCACACATCACTAAACTAAGCATAGCTTTGGGGCAGAGATGCAGAGATTTGGTAAAGGTCCAGAAATCCAAATGCTGGGTTATACTTACTAAGTTTGCCTGTGTATTGAGCTAAGCAAACAGATCTCCTGTCTCCTTGACCACCAGAATACAAGCATGTTTTACCTATTATCTACCCTCTTTGCTGAAGTCAGTGAATAATTAGTGGAGAAAAAACCCTTAGGTGCCAGGTGAAAGAGCCCACATCTCTTAAACAATGTCTATCTCTCACTCCTCTCTAGGCCAGGAGCTACCTACTCTACTTCATTAACATCTCACTTGTCAAATTTATCAGCCATGCTTTTTGCTTGCTGGTGGAAAGCTAATACAGCTTTGCCTCTCCGGGTCAGTCAACACTATTGAGGGGCCCGATAAGAAAATTTGCTTGGAAGGTTTATCTGGAAAGTTCTATTTATAGAGGCACACCTAGTGGCCCTACACACTAACTATAAAGAACCTCCTTTGTGTGGGAGGTGTATGGCCATGTTGTCACCATCTTGAACAAGGAGAGGCCTTTCCTCCTCTTGATGGAACCCACACTCATGTTTGCTGTCTTGACATATAAGACAAGCCACATTAGTAGAAAATGTTGAAATGAACCAAACCCAGCGATTTGCCTAATAAGTAGGACCATCTCAAGGATGTGGGAGGCAGCAGCCTCTAAATACTTAGGGATCCCAAGGGCACAGTCTTCTGAGATAAGCAGCAACTGTAATAAAGAAGGCAGTTCTGGAAAGATGGAATCTTACCCTTCAAGTCTGGAATGCCCTTTCCCTGTGACTCTCCTCAACACCACAGCCACAAGCCAGCAGAGAGGATGGTCAGTATGAGAGGACAATATCCTGACTTCCTCCTGACTGGACTCAAAGGGCCTATGAGGCTATGTTTGGAGTGAGTCATCATCTTGAGCTCACCACACACTCACACACCTGGGCTTATACCCACAGTTGGAGTCTTCCCAGGGTGGAGGAGGACAGGATGGAAGCCAAGCGGGGAGAGAGAAAGAATGAATATGGGTGTGTAGAGGCCCTGATTCTTCAAAAACAATTATAAAACAAGTATGATGAGAAGATTAAAGTGAGTTGCTTCTCTCCCTTCTCTCCCTATGCCCAATCTTTTCAGGATAAGTTTGGAAACTGTGCAGAGAACAGGAGGGGCTTGTAAACACATGTAGTTGCACACAGGGTGTGTGATCACCCCCCGCCCATGTAGGTCCGTATGGGTGTGCTGGTGCCTCTGGGCATGTGTACAGAAACCCACGTGATGCTGCAAAACAGAACAAGCACCACGCATGTAAGCCTTAACGACAAAACAATTGCCAAATCCAACTCTGATGGGAAAAGCTATTATTTTCCAAGAGTCGTCAAGTGCCCTGTTCCCATTCCAGCTCCCCCTCTGGGAATCACCTAGCATAGTCGGGGCCGGGAGGGGGTCGGGGAGGGAAGAGCAGGGTAAAGTCATGAGATAGAACAAAGGAGAATATCTCCCAATTGTTGTAATCAACATCATGATGGGGAGGTCATTTAGAGTGGAAAAAACAGGACTAGGGGCGCCTGGGTGGCTCAGTCGGTTAAGCGTCTGCCTTCGGCTCAGGTCATGATCCCAGGGTCCTGGGATCAAGTCCCATGTCAGGCTCCCTGCTTGGCGGGAGGCTGCTTCTCCCTCTCCCTCTGCCGCTTGTGCTCTCTCTCGCTCTCTGTCACTAGCTGTCTCTCTCAAATAAATAAAATCTTTTAAAAAAAAAAAAAAAAGAAAGAAAAATAGGACTCATTAGGAATGATTTGGGGCTGGATCTCAGGCAGCCTTCTCAGAAAGTGTCCTGCTGGCTTTTGCCAAGAAGCAGGAACGGGCGATGGAGGCGCTGGCTGTGTGGACTGCCTCCAACCTGCCAGGGGTGGCTTAGGATGAGGTGCAGGTGGATTCACTGACAGGGGTACATTTGGAACCAATAGTTGACTTACGGCAACTGATTCCATGATAGTCGCTGGCCTGGCTAGAACTCTTGTGCAATCAGAAGAACCCTGTACTAGGACTACTAATTTACACAACAAACATTTCACACCTACCCAATGAGGGAAGTTTTATTCCAAATCCAACCCTTGTTGTCACTAAATGTATCTTATGTTTACTTTTGCGTGAAGCACCACAGCATTTGGTGGTGCTTAAGATTCTCTCTCTCCCTCTCCCTCTGTCCCCCCTCCCCCCACTGCTCACTCTCTCTTTAAAAAAAAATTCAGCATTTGAGAGAGGCTAACCGAAATGGCACAGTCTCTACTTTAAAGGGGTTTCTGTCCTGCTGGAGAGACAGACAGCATTGTGAAAGATTTCTAAAAGACCAACTTCAGCAAATTTGGCCATTCTGCAAACATCAGGGTTTTCTGGCAACTGTTGGTAGGCTCTTGAGGTTAGAGGTACATGGGGAAAATATAAATCCCCTCTCCTACAACCTCAAAAGTGTTGGACTGAACCCCACCAGACACAGACATGAATTGGCCAGGAAGCACAAAAACAACCATTCAGTTCATTCAGTAGTTTGGGGAGACCCCCAGCCGTCTGGTGAGCATCGTGTGTGAAAGGCTGGCATGGGGACAGACACAGGGCAGTTCTGGGTTGGATAAGGCAACAGGGTCCTCTGTGAAGGGTAAGGACAAAAGTCCAACAAAAGGCAGGCATACTAGAACTCATACAGGAATTCAGTAAAGTGGCAGGATATAAAATCAATGCACAGAAGTCAGTGGCATTCCTATACACCAACAACAAGACAGAAGAAAGAGAAATTAAGGAGTCGATCCCATTTACAATTGCACCCAAAACCATAAGATACCTAGGAATAAATCTAACCAAAGAGACAAAGGATCTGTACTCAGAAAACTATAAAATACTCATGAAAGAAATTGAGGAAGACACAAAGAAATGGAAAAACGTTCCATGCTCATGGATTGGAAGAACAAATATTGTGAAGATGTCAATGCTACCTAGAGCAATCTACACATTCAATGCAATCCCCATCAAAATACCATCCACTTTTTTCAAAGAAATGGAACAAATCATCCTAAAATTTGTATGGAACCAGAAAAGACCCCGCATAGCCAGAGGAATATTGAAAAAGAAAAGCAAAGCCGGTGGCATCACAATTCCGGACTTCAAGCTCTATTACAAAGCTGTCATCATTAAGACAGCATGGTACTGGCACAAAAATAGACACATAGATCAATGGAACAGAATAGAGAGCCCAGAAATGGACCCTCAACTCTATGATCAACTCATCTTCGACAAAGCAGGAAAGAATGTCCAATGGAACAAAGACAGTCTCTTCAACAAATGGTGTTGGGAAAATTGGATAGCCACATGCAGAAGAATGAAACTGGACCATTTCCTTACACCACACACAAAAATAGACTCCAAATGGTTGAAAGACCTCAATGTGAGACAGGAGTCCATCAAAATCCTAAAGGAGAACACAGGCAGCAACCTCTTTGACCTCAGCCGAAGCAAGTTCTTCCTAGAAACATCGCCAAAGGCAAGGGAAGCAAGGGCAAAAATGAACTATTGGGACTTCATCAAGATAAAAAGCTTTTGCAAAGCAAAGGAAACAGTTAACAAAACCAAAAGACAACCGACAGAATGGGAGAAGATATTTGCAAATGACATATCAGATAAAGGGCTAGTATCCAAAATCTATAAAGAACTCATCAAACTCAACACCCAAAGAACAAAGAATCCAATCAAGAAATGGGCAGAAGACATGAACAGACATTTTTCCAAAGAAGACATCCAAATGGCCAACAGACGCATGAAAAAGTGCTCAATATCGCTCGGCATCAGGGAAATCCAAATCAAAACCTCAATGAGATACCACCTCACACCAGTCAGAATGGCTAAAATTAACAAGACAGGAAATGACAGATGTTGGCGGGGATGCGGAGAAAGGGGAACCCTCCTACACTGTTGGTGGGAATGCAAACTGGTGCAGCCACTCTGGAAAACTGTATGGAGGTTCCTCAAAAAGTTGAAAATAGAGCTACCCTATGATCCAGCAATTGCACTACTGGGTATTTACCCCAAAGATACAAAAGTAGGGATCCGAAGGGGTACGTGCACCCCGATGTTTATAGCAGCAATGTCCACAATAGCCAAACTGTGGAAAGAGCCAAGATGTCCATCAACAGATGAATGGATAAAGAAGATGTGGTATATATATACAACGGAATATTATGCAGCCATCAAAAGGAATGAGATCTTGCCATTTGCAACGACGTGGATGGAACTGGAGGGTATTATGTTGAGTGAAATAAGTCAAAAAGAGAAGGACATGTATCATATGATCTCACTGATATGAGGAATTCTTAATCGCAGGAAACAAACTGAGTGTTGTTGGAGTGGGGGGTGGGGTGGAGGGATGGGGGGACTGGGCGATAGACACTGGGGAGGGTATGTGCTCTGATAAGCGCTGTGAATTGTGCAAGACTGTTGAATCTCAGATCTGTACCTCTGAAACAAATAATGCAATATATGTTAAGAAAAAAAAAAAGAAGAAGAAGAAGAAGGTAGCGGGAGGGGAAGAATGAAGCAGGGGAAATCGGAGGGGTAGACGAACCATGAGAGATGATGGACTCTGAAGGGCAGGCAGGGTTCTAGAGGGGAGGGGGGTGGGAGGACGGGTTAGCCTGGTGGTGGGTATTGAGGAGGGCACGTTCTGCATGGAGCACTGGGTGTTATGCACAAACAATGAATCATGGAACACTTCATTTAAAACTAATGTTGTAATGTATGGGGATTAACATAAGAATAAAAAAAAAAAAAAAGGCAGGCATAGATCTGCCACCTTCTTATGTCTTATGAAAGGGGGAGGAACATCTACAACATACCTAACCCGTCACCAGTCATGACCTGATTCATTGTACCAAAGAATGGATTTCACTAAAGATGTAGGGAGTGCTAGCTAGCCCCCTCTGAAGAAGCTGATTCACAGTCAGGCACCTCCTGTGCTGGTTAACTATCTGGAATGCTGCTTCCTGATTCAGTGCTCAGGCCTTCTGTTTCCCGGATTCCATCAAATGACCTTTATGTGTCCCAAACCAGCATTCATTGAGTCATTTTGGTCTAGTGTGTTTTCCAAATGGTGTGTTGTCTTTTACATATAAAATAACTGAGAGAACATCCCACAATATAAGAAACATTGTGAGAACCTGAATGTAAGGCAAAACTCTACGTCAGGAGGGTAATTTGGAGGGAGACGTGCCTTATATTTGTATATTTACTATCACATAAAAGCACCTAGTTTGTGTATGGCACATAGCAGGTAAACTCAATACATTTGAGTTTCCTTCCCTACGTCACTATGTCATTTAATTTTCATTCAAAAAACACAATGAGGAAGTTATTATCATTTTTATTTTATAGATGAGGAAATAGAAGTTTAGAGAAACTTGTCAAGTTCACATGACTGCAGGTGGTCATTCTGGGTTCACACTGGAATGCCATGCCTTTCCAGTATCAACACTGCCTCTCTAACACACATAACTGGGTTTTGCAGAAATTGCATTTACAAAGCACTTTCACATACCCCATTTCATCAGATCCTCCGAAAACTCCTGTAACATGAGGATTATTATTTTCTTCATTTCCAAGCTTCATTCCACAGCTAGAGGAATCACAGCAATTTGCTCCGGTTTTCTGAAATGATGAATGGGTCTGTCAGAATTTAACCCCATGCCTTATGACGTCCAAGCCTTTGCTCTGGGTGCCACACCATGTGACGTCTCAGCATGGAGCCCGAGGATGGCCAAAGGGCTGAATGTGCGCTGGATGCCAGAGCACCCCATTCATGAGCAAGGAGGATCCAGGTGGCTCTTTGGTGTTCCAGAGCTGCCCTTAAATTCAGCTCAGCAGCATGGTGAGGCCATTTGTAATGAGAGTGATAACCAACATTTTCACAGTGTCTAAAGTATCTGTCTCATATGTTCTGAGTGCAGCCCCTGCATTCAACACAGCATTAAAAACCAGAACAGCAAGGTGGCTGTATTTTTCAGGCTGAATAGGCCCAGCCTTGACTGTGTTCTTAAGTGCTGGAATCAATTCCCACATCCTGTGGAGGTCACTTTCCTAAATGACACTCTGCATTTTTCTTGCCTCACTTAATCTCGAGGCTACCTTGATCTTCCAGGTATAATTTTCTCAGGACCCTTTTAAAATAGATTTGCTGTATTTTGATTATAACAATAGTATATGTCTTTTGAAAATAATTTAGAAAACACAAATAGTATACATAAGAAAATAAGCATTAGCAAATTTCGCATTTACCAAGATATGCTAATATCTTGCTATACACACATAACATTTCATCACATGTACATGGATGTAGGTGCCATTATTTAAGTATTAATAAAGATTTGTTATTTTCAGAAACTAATGATGTATGGTGATTAACATAACAATAAAAAATTTTTAAAAAAAGATTTGCTATTTGGATTGTTTCCAACATATATACATTCTTTTAAAAGATTTTTATTTATTTATTTGACAGAGAGAGACACAGGGGGAGTGGGAGAGGGAGAGGGAGAAGCAGGCTTCCCGTGGAGCAGGGAGCCCGATGCGGGGCTTGATCCCAGGACCCTGGGATCATGACCTGAGCCGAAGGCAGACGCCCAATGACTGAGCCACCCAGGCGCCCCTCCAACATATATACATTTTAGTGGAAAATCCTTGAACATGGATCTTTGTATGCTTGTCTAATTTTCTAGAAATGGAATTGCTGTTCATGAGAATATACTTTTTAAAAGTTTTTTTTTTAAGATTTTTATTTATTTTAGAGAGAGAGAGAGAGCACAAGCAGGGGGAGCAGGAGAGGGAGAAGCAGGCTCCCCACTGAGCAGGGAGCCCGATGTGGGGCTCGATCCGAGGACCCTGGGATCATGACCTGAACTGAAGACAGACGCTTAACAAACTGAGCCACCCAGGCGCCCCACTTTTCAAAAGTTTTTAACAATATTGATCAGTTACTTTCCAGAAAACTTGAATCAATTTATACTCTTACCAACAAAACATAAGATACAACTTTTCCACACCTTTGCCAACAGTGAGAATTAACGGACTTTTATTCTTTAGCAAGTTGATAGGAGAAAGCAGTAACTTGTTTTTCACATTTCTCTCACTACTTATGAAAGTGGACATCTTTTTATCAGTTTATTGTCCAGTCTGGAGTGTGTTAAAAGTGAAAAGGGACACTACCCAGAAGGGAAGCAAATGGAACCCCTGATCATACTACTTACTGGCCATTTGCATTTGTTAGTTTGATAGTTACTTGTTGGCAGCTTTTATTTTTCTATCTACTTGTCTATTCTTAATGATTACATATCATGTTACAATAATAATATTAAACTTCTGTAACTTATGTTAAATATATTTCCCTGTAGGTTGTTTATTTTTATTTTTAATTTTAAAAGTAATACAAAAACATAGGGTTTTTTAAGTTTGTTTCAGGTTTTTAAATTAAACTTTTTGAGCCAGTTGTTGATTTACATGCAATTCTAAAAATAATATAGAAAGGTCCCCTTTACGCTTTATCCAGTTGCCTCCAATGCTAACATCTTGGAACACTGTAGTACAGTATCACAAGGAGGATACTGACGTGGGTGCAGTTAAGGTGCAGGACGTTGCCATTGACACAAGGATCCTTCATGTTGTCCTTTTATAGCCACACCCACCTCCCTCCCACCCTCCCACCCTCCCCTTAACCCCTGGCAATCGTTATTCTGTTCTCCATTTCTATAATTTTGCCATTTCAAGAATGTTATATAAATGCAGTCGTAAAGTCTATAACCTTTTGGGATTGGCTTTTCTCATTCAGCACAATTCTCTGGAGAGTCATCCGGGTCATTGAGTGTACTGATAGTTTGTTCCCTTTTTTTGCTAAGTAATATCCCAAGATATGGAGGCATCACCCTTTCTTTCACCGTTCATGTACTATAGGACATCTGGGTTGCTTCCAGTAGTTATAGTTTGGCTACTAAAAGTAAAGCTGCTATAAGCATTCATGTACAGATTTTTGTGTGCACATAAGTCTTCATTTCTCTCAGATAAATGCCTAGGGGTACAATTGCTGCATCATATGGTACTTACATGTTTGACTTTTTTAAAAAATGCAACCCGTTTTCCAGAATGGCTGTACCATTTTACATTCTTACCAGCAATGTAAGAGTCATCCAGTTTCTTAGCATCCTCACCATCATTTGGTTTTGTCACTCTTTCTTATTTTAGTCATTCTGATAGGTGTGTAGTAATATCTTATTGTGGCTACAATTTTCATTTCCCTTCTGGCTAATGATGTTGAGCATTTTTTTTTAAGAGAGAGTGAGCAGTGGGGGGAGGGGGGACAGAGGGAGAGGGAGAGAGAGAATCTTAAGCAGGTTCCATGCTGAGCACAGAGCCTGACTCATGTGGGGCTCAATCTCACGACCCTGAGATCACAACCTGAGCTGAAATCAAGAGTCGGACACTTAACTGACTGAGCCACCCAGGCACCCCTAATGATGTTGAGCCTTTTTTCATGTGCTTATTGCTATTTGTATATTCTTGGTGAAATGTCTTTTCATGTCTTTTGTCCATTTTCTAACTCGATTGTTTTTTTTTTTTTTTTTTTTTTTTTTAGTATTCAGTTTTGAGTGATCCTTGTATATACTAGATACTAGTCTTTTCTCAGGTATGTGGTTTGTAAATATTTTCTCCCAATACATAGCTTGTCTTTTCTTTCTCTTAGCAGGGTCTCTTCACAGAGCAAATTTTTTGAGGTTTCTGATTTAAGAAATTTTCCTTTTATATATACATTATACTTTTGGTATCAAGTCTAATACCTTTTTGCCTTGGATCCTGAAGATATTTTCCTATTTTTTTCTAGTATTTTTATAGTTATACATTTTACAGTTAAATTCATGATCCATATTGAGTTAATTTTGTAAAGAATGTGAAACTTAGGTTGAGTTTCATATATTTGCCTATGGATGTCTAATATCTCCAGAACAATCTCTTCCTTTTTCTTCTTTTTTTTTTTTTTCACCTTTTGTCAAAAAGCAGTAGGGCATATTTGTGAGGGTCTATTTCTAGGTTCTCTGTTGTATTTTATTGATCCATCTTGTCTATCCCTTCACCAGTATCACAATCTTGATTACTGCAGCTATATAATAAATCTTGAAATCCAGTAGACTGATTCTTCTCATTTCATTCTTCTTTTTCAAAATTGTTTCAGCTATTTTAAATTCTTTGCTTTTCCATATAAATTTTAGGGTAATTTTGTCTATGTCTACAAAAATTGCAGAGATTTTGATAAACCTGAGCTAAACCTTATAGTGGGTTGGGTAGTGGTCCCCCAAAAGATATGCCCATGTCCTGATCACTGGAATGAATCAATGTGACCTTATAAGGAAAAAGGGTCTTTGCAGATGTCATGAAGTTAAGGATCCTCAGATGAGGAGATCATCCTAAATTATCCAGGTGGCATCTAAATTCAATGACAAGTGTCCTTATAAGAGATACACAGAGGAGACAGCTAGAAGAGGAGGACACATTGTAACCATGGAGGCAGAGATGGGAGTGAAGTGGTCACAGGTCAAAAAAATTTGACTGCCACCAGACACTGGAAGAGGCAAAGAACAGATTATCCCCTAAAGCTGCCCTACCAGCACCTTTGTTTCAGACTTCTGGCCTTCAGAAATGTGAGAGAATAACGTTCCGTTGTTTTAACCCACCCAGTTGTGGTCATTTGTTGTAGCAGTCACAGGAAACAAATAGAAAACTGTGTATCAAAATAGGAGACTCTGAAAAAAAAAAAAAAAGACTCGATCTGATTGAAACTTCTGTTTTTAAGTGGCTTTTTCTGATACTGCTCTTGCAGGAGGTGGCAGGGTTGTGGGGGATGGAGAACCACCTTGTTACTGCCAGCGGGGAGGTGGAAATCCAGTTTCCCCATGCAGCCTCTGTTGACAGTTGTAGGAATGGGTTCCTTGTTACTGCTGGGTGAGAATGGGAGTTTCAGCTTCCCTGTAATCTGCACCGATCCTGGGGGATGCTTTTACAGGCCAGGGGGGATGAAAGTCCTGGCCCCCTATTGGTCTTCTCTGCCTATCCCCCAGTGGGGGATTCGGGAGCACCTCAATACAGGCTTACAAGAGTTAGAAGTATTGGCTCTTCACATGGTCTTCACTGGCATGGGTGGCAATGGGACCACAATTCTTTCTGTGGTGCTTCTTCCTCTGCCTGCCCCTCCCCCTACTTGTGCTCTCTCTCTCTCTCTCTCTCTCTCTCTCTCTCTGTCAAATAAATAAATAAAATCTTTTAAAAATAAATAAATAAAACCCAATCTCAGAAGTTATATGTCATCACTTCTCTAGTATTATATTGGTCACATAGACCAACTCTAGTACCATGTGGGAGAGGAGTACACAGGGTGTGCATACTATGAGGCAAGGATCATTGGGAGCCATCTTAGAGCCTGGAAGCCACAGCCAGAGATGTGCTTTATAAGTAAAACAATAAATCACTGTTTTAATATTTGGACAGTGTTTGTTGCCTCGGTATAACCCATCAAAAGCTAAGCCGATACACTTACATGTCTTTATTTATTCGGTTTTAATAGGTGTTTTTGTTTTGTTTTGTTTACTTCCTGCTCTGAAAGATGAAGAATGAATACTTCTTATATTCTCTGGCTTTCTTATCCTCCTGCTCATTTCTTGAGTGTGGTTAGGTTTTGTTTTGTTTTTTTAATGATGAAATCTTTTTTTAAGATTTTATTTATTTATTTGAGAGAGAGAGCGTGCACGCGCATGAGCAGGGGAGGGGCAGAGGAAGAGAGAGAAGCAGACTCCCCGCTGAGCAGGGAGCCCCATGCGGGGCTCGATCCCAGGACCCCCAAGATCATGACCTGAGCTGAAAGCAGATGTTTAACTGACTGAGCCACCCAGGTGCCCTGAGTATGGTTAGTTTTAATATTACTCTTAAGTTTTTCTATTGGTTATGTGTATAACTCTAAATTATGTGCTTGGATCTTTGTCCATCAGCTTTTGACAGGACTGGCTTACTCCTCACTATATAGATTAAGAAATTAGTGTTTTAAAGTTCTTCTAACATCATCTCCCTCTAAACTTCTGTCAGTGATACCATTTATTTTTATATTTTTAATGTTCTCTTTGCCTCCTCATATCCTTCTCTTCAAACCATGTTGTTATCCTAAGAATTTACTAAGGGGCATTACCACAGAGGAGAGGATTAATGAAAGGTCCCTATGTCCATCAGGGAAACACAAAAACAGTGGGTGCTGAGAGGAGCAGTGGATTTGATGCTGTAAGACTTGACTCTGAGGCAGAGGACTGACTGGAATCTAGAGGAACTCCTGACCTATGGTCACATGTACTTTCTTTCAGATCCTTATCCAGGGCAGGCAGCATTTTCCCCCTGGGTCCAAAGTCCCCCAGCTGCCCCAGTGCAAGGGCATCAATCCTGGTGCTTATGCTAGGAGAGACCCTGATCCAAACAGGAGAGTTGAGGAGAGGACAGCTGATACAGCTGATAGAGCTTTTTTGACAACAGACATCCTTCGTATCCTTCCACCTTGCCCTTGCTATGTTTCCTGAATCAATCCAACCTCCCAGGGTGTAGTTAATCCCTCTTAACTACATGTCAGTATGGAGTATCCTGTCGAGTTCTGCCCTTGGTCCCTTACAAGTTGAGGTGCTAGGGGTAGGGTCTCCAAATACTGTGTAGGACACTCAGTTTGATTTCAATCTCAGATAAACAATGGATTTTTTAAAAATATAAACACATCCCAAATATTGCATAAGACATACTAAACAATTATTCATTGTTTATTTGAAATTCTAATTTAACTGAGCATTCTGTATTTTTACTTGCTAAATCTTGCAACCCTATTAAGGGTGGAGCTGAGCTACCTCTTATCAGCAGGGACAGAAGCAGAGCCAAGAGCTCCACACAGAAGCCCTGACCAATCCAAGACCATCATGAAGAACCCAAAAAGCCTGCCTACGTTAAGAGATATGTCTTGTAGAGGGGCACCCACATAGAAGTTTCTCAGAGTTTCCTTGGGTAGCTTTACCTGCTAGGCCACAAATTACCTCCTCATACCCAAATAATTCCACACCTATTTCTCAGCCTGTATAGAAGCAGTTTGCATTCAATGTATTTGTACTTGTTTATACTTTTGTTCATGCTGTCTCTTTTTCTAATAGATCCAGATCCAATATTTAAATGGATGCCAGCTATGTGACAGCACATTATATTAGGTGCTTGGTCATATCCCCCCTCCTTATCTGCATAAAAACCTGATGGAGGAAGCATCATTTATTGTTGTTGTTCCTGTTTTCCAGATGTGCAACTGAGCTTGAAAGGGTCCCTGAAGGCCGAGGGACTCATCAAAACAGTGTTGCCTAAGGCCCCAATACTAAGAAGTGATACAGCTAAAATTTAAACTCCTTCCTAGAGATGAGCTGCTCCCTGAATGTCCTGGAGGCCTCCCTGCTTTTCCATCTCCTCCCAAGGCACCTACTGCTCACTGCTCCCACCGATACCAGTACCATATCCTCACCCCCACTGGAACCCTTAAAAAGCAGCAGCTCAGGGGGTGCTGGGTGGCTCAGTCAGTTAAGTGTCCGACTCTTGGTTTTGGCTCAGGTCATGATCTCAGGGTTGTGAGATCAAGCCCTGCAACGGGCTTCACACTCAGCGGGGAGTCTGCTTGAGGATTCTCTCTCTCCCTCTCCTTCTGCCCCTCCCCCTGCTCACTTTCTCTCTCTCTCATAAATAAATAAATCTTAAAAAAAACCAAAAAAACAAAAAGCAGAAGCTCAGTAAAAGGAGAGAAGAGGGGACATTCCCTCCAACAGGATGGATTCTCTCTCTCCCTCTCCTTCTGCCCCCCCCCCGCTCACTTTCTCTCTCTCTCATAAATAAATAAATCTTAAAAAAAACCCAAAAAAACAAAAAGCAGAAGCTCAGTAAAAGGAGAGAAGAGGGGACATTCCCTCCAACAGGATGGTGATGCAGAACTTCTGTGACTTACTGTGAGGACCATGGGGATCAATTCATTAGTCCATAGAAACAAAGTTGCCAAAGGTGGATAAATCCTACACTTGTCTGAAGAAGCAAATGGGCTGTGATTTGCCAGCTGGAGAACTTATTCAACCTGTAGGGTATAATTTACATTGGCAAATGCGATCTACATTCAAGCCCCTGATTTAGAAATGAACTTGCTCCATGCTCACCTTGGAGTCTGTGCCTGTCTTCCACAGGAAAATGCATGTGTGTGACTGTGGGCCCGCTGCCTTTGCTTTCTATGGTAATTCCAGTGAGGGCAGGGAGCAATCACGTCTTTGGTGACTCACTGGTCCCTGCATCACTGGAGCACTGCTTTGGCCAGAACTCAGCTCCATGCATGCTTTTCAGTGATGGAGAATGCATGGGAAACTCACATACTTCTGTCTGCAGCATTTGTGCAGCTCAAGAGATTGGCAGTCCCTTGCCATCATTATTAACTGCTAGCTAACTGCGACCATTATTTTTCTTAATGGTGTAAATGCCTATTAGCTTTTCGTATTCCCTGTTGAGAAAGCATGGAGCCTTACTTTACATCCTCCCAGTTCTCAGAAAGAACACAGAAAAGTGTGAAGAAAGGAAAATTATTTAGGGAGGTTATCAGCCCAGGGGCTAAAAAATATCAGCTGGGTTGGGTGCAGCTTCAGAATTTAGTTTCTGCCGTGAAATATGGAAATATGCAGGTATTGTACCCTCGGACTGAGGCAATATTCAGGTTCAGTGTGGTGGTTAGGAAAGAGGAACGTCTTAGTCTGAAATCCTAACCATGAAAAGACTGAAGAGAAGTTCCTCCAAAACAAATAAAGTATGTATTGTTTAGGCAAGTGTTATGGTCAAATGGCATTTCGATTCGAGCCCGCTCTGCTTAATGCTTTCATTTCCTAGTGTGAAGGACGAAATCAGTTCTCCCATCCCACAGGTTCAGAAGAAAGCTCCCCTTTGCAGGCTGAGATGCCATTTTCGGCTTTGGAAGGGAAACAAATCATGTTATTGTCAAGGCTGTTACTGAGAACATCGTGCTCTCAGCCCTACTGGCTTGGCCATAGTCAAAAGACTCAAACAAAGCTGTTTGCCATGAATTTCATCATTCTGACTTGCCCAGCTGGGACCTCCCCCACCCCTACCTAATTCCACTCCCATTTCGAATGCCCCAGAATTTGTTCCAGGAACAAGTTAAAATTCTTGCTACTTTCAGACCTACAAACAATGCAAATCTTTCCTTTCCCTTCCTTGTTTTAAGAAAAGAAAATCTGCTTGCTGGATGATCCTGGGTAGCCAGCTCCAGAGTATAAAGCCCCTGAAGAGAAGCAGGGGACAGAGGTGATCAGTTTGCAGGACTGGAGGATATACACAAAGTATAGGCCACTGAGCAGATACCTAATTGCCTTCCAGGGCACAGAGGCCTGAGGGGCCCGTGCTTGGCTCTGACACCCGTCATCATTGCTGAGTGGACCCAAGAGAGTTTGTCTTCTCAATAAAGGCATTGGAGTCCTACCTGTTAATTTCTTGCCTTAGGGCCTGTGCATAGGTCCCTTATCCATTATGCTGTCAACTTCTTCACCTCTGAGGTAGAATAGGAATGCAGTGGTTGTACTGAGGAATTGGGAAAATACAAAGAATAATGTGTTCCCCCAAACAATGTTATTTAAGAGTCCACTGGATGGGGGAGAAAATGCCTGGCAGCTTTCATTACTTTTGTTTTGAACATTTGTGTATTTGAGCTGGGCAGGGGGGAGGGAGAGCTTTTTTCTTTTTTCCTTTTGGAGTTTGTTTTGTTACTAAATTTTCTTTGCAAAATACAGTTGGCTAGAACCTTCTTTCTAAAAACCTCCAGAATAAAACACAAGAGTCAGTATAAGGTAAGAGAGACTGTTTAAAAAACAACACCTTGGGGAGCAGAAATGATAAGATTTGAATTCTTGCTCAGACTCAGAGTCTGTGATTTGGGGCAAGTGAGTTCAGCTCTCTGAGCCTTTCTTTCGGCCCCACCTCTGGGAGATGAGTATACTGTACTAAAGCCTACTTAACAGCATAGTTGTGAGCACAAAATAAAGCGCACAGCACAGAAGCTGACATGTAGTGGACGCTTGAGAGCAACAAGGGCCAACATTTACTGAGATTCTCCATACCAGCTACCATTGTCTGGGCCTTACCTAAAAGATGTCATTTAAACCTCACCGCTACCCCAAGAGGTAGATGCTAAAATCGTCCCCATTATATAGAAGGTTGAGGCTTAGAAGGACCCTTCTGGTCAAGTGGCAGAGAATTTGAGCCCCGCCCCGGCTCTTACACACTGTGTCCTGTGCAGAGGCTGCAAGCTGGGTCCCATGAGCCAGATCCGGCCCAGGAGTGCATATGGCTTGGCTTACAGTATTTATTAAAAAAAAAAAAGTAACTTCGCTGTCAACACTTAAAAATTGAGAAAGATTTCACAATTGTGAATCTTCAGCTTCTCCTTTAAAATCTGAAGCTCTGGCCACTATGCCTTTGTGTTCCCACATAGCTGTGTGCAGCGGAAGCTGTACCGTGGCTGTCACCGTGGACAGTCCAGAGCTTGTGACAGTCCCCTCCGCTCCTCCCCCTCACACATTCTGGCTCCCAGAAGTATGGCAGTCTCTGTCCTCTCTCCCACCTCCTTTTGCATCCATCTCCCTCACTCAAGTCAGGAAGTGGTTAGGTACACTGACGTCTGTCTGTGGTTCCTTTGTGGAGTGAAATGGCCAGTCCTGCCTGATACAGCTCCCAGTACAATGTCAACAACACACTCATGTTCCCCAATTCCTCGGGGGCTCCCCAGCGCTTCCTCTGCTGTGAGAAATCTGGAGGGATCCCGAAGCATCCCTGACTGTGAGCACATAGCATCGCTTATTTCTTAGATTGGCCTTTTCCCTCCCTTTGCACTCCTATGAAACCATCTGAACCCAGGGCCTCATCACCTCTGCCTTTCTGGTTTCTTGCAGTAACCTCTTACCTCATCCCCCTGAGGTACCCCCAACCCGTTCAACCCATTTCACACAATGACTTCATATCCATCTTCAGCAAATATTTCATGGTCAGGGTTGGCTTCATGAATGTGAGATCTGGCAATTGCACCAGACCCCATGCTAAAAAGGGCTGTCTACTGGGGTAATGCTCTGTTATCGCCATCTTGGAATTGTTTACGATTTTTGAACCAGAGATCCACATTTCTATTTTGTGTTGGGACCCACAATCATGTAGCCAGCCCTATTCATGTTTCAGTTCGAGAAGCGTCAGTGACTCCTTAACTTAGAAGTATTTCCTCATCTTTTTTGAGCATAGCACACAAAGAACATGATAATATACGTGTGCTCTAGTGGTCTGCTCGGAAGCCCCAGACCCTGGCCAGCCATAATGGGGGGAATAGATGTCATGGCAAACTGTGACCCCTTCCCAGCACACAAAGATGCTGAGCACACCTGCTAGGGAAGTTCTGGCAAGAGTAGGTCCTATTAGTCTGTCCTGTGTGTATCAGATTCACACATCGAATGATTACTGGTTGCTTAATCTGTACCAGGTCTTGAGCAAGTGTTGGGAATACAATTACAAACAAACCCATGCCTTATGAAGCTTATTGCAAGTTAGGAAGGCAGGCAGTCACGTAAAGAGGCCAGTCTGAAGCACTGTGAAAAGAGGTATCATGGAAGTCAGGGAAGGATGCATTCGTTCCTAGGGCTACTGTAACAAATTTCCACAAATCTGGTGGCTTATACCAACAGAAATATGTTCTCTCATCGTTCTGGACTATAGAAGACTGAAATCAAGGTGTCGGTGGGACCACACGTCCTCTGAAGGCTCTAGAGAATAATCTTTCCTTGCCTCTTCCAGTTTGTGGTAGCTCCGGGCATTCCCTGGCTTGTGGCTGCATCACTCGATCTTTGTCTCCTTCTTCACATGCCTTCCTCTGTTCTTCTGTTTCTTATAATGACACTTGTCATTGTATTTAGGGCCCACCTAGATAATCCAAGAAGATCTCATCTCAAGATCCTTAATTACATCTGCAAAGGGCCTTTTTCCAATTAAAGTAACATTCACAGGTTCTGGGAATTTGGATGTGAACTTTGGCAGGGGCATCATTAAACCCACTTCGAAGGGTATATGACAGGGCAGCTAACCCCACACTGAGGAACTGGGGAATGTCTCCTTGAAAAAAAAAATAACATTGAAGCTGAATAAGCCAGAAAAAGAGGGGAAAGAAGGGGGAGGTGGTGGTAAAAAGTATTTTGGAAACAGTGTGTGCAAAGATCCCGAAACAAAGTTAAGCATGCTGGGTTCCTGGAACTGAATGAAGCTAAGTGTTTTTACAGAATAATGTACATGGGAGAAAGGTTAAGAGAAGCAGCAGGAGAAGTGAACAGAGCCAAATCAAGATGAGACTTGTAACCACGGAAAGGCCTTTGGACCCATGTAACAGGGAGACAGCGAAGGCTTTTAAACAGTGGAAGGACATTATCAGATTTCAAAAGATTGCTATGGCTGTAGAGTGGAGCATGATTTGGAGAGGTCCCAGACTGGACCATGGAAACGGGTTAGGAAATGGTTACAAAATTCAGTGTATAATAAACTAGGATAGTACAGAAGGGAAGGGAGCAAGCCAATAAATTCAAGAAGATATTTAGGAGGCAGAATCAACAGGACTTGGTGGCTGATGGGATTTCACGTCGAAGTCAAACATGGTGCCCAGACTTCTGGCTTCTGATTTAGAGAATGTTGCCATTGTTGAAGTAGGGAACCAAGAAGGAGGTACAGTCTGAGTAGACACCAGAGGGATGAGTTTGAAGTGCCTGTGGAATAGCCAACTGGAGATGATTAGTGGGTGTTTGAATTTAGAAGTCTGAAGCGCAGGAGAGAATGCTGGCACTAGAAATACAGATTTCGGATCTGTCAGCATATGGATCATATGTTAAGTCAGGGAGTGAATGGTAACACTGAAGGGAATGGACAGAGTGAAAAGAGAATAGAGCCCAGGACAGGACTCTCAGGACCACCAAGACTTACTCAATGGGCAGAGTATTATCTGTCTGAGCCTGAGTCAGAAAACCTGGGGAGGAGACATTTCCCATCTCCCCTGATCCTTCACCTAAACCAACCATCCAACATCACCATCAAATGAACATTCTAAAAACCTTATTTCTCTTAGATTATAAAGTTTCTCTAAATCAAGAAGTGTCTTTTTTTAGCTCATGATATTTTTCCCCCTCCCCTGGCTCCTTTCCAGCTATTTAGATTCTATGTAACAGCATGGCCCAATGGAACTTTCTACAATGATGGCAACATTCTATATCTGTATGCTATAATATGGTAGCCTCTTGCTGAAGGTGGCTATTGAGCACTGGAATGTATCTAGTGCACCTGAAGAACTGAAATATTTTATTTAATTTTGACCCACTTAAGCTTAATTACCCACATGTGGCAACCATATTGGGCAGACCTACCATAAGGGAGCTCAAAATTCACTTTCTCAAGGAACATGCCCTGAATCCTCCTCCCAAAGCCAGGATTATCTCCCCAACTATCTGCCATCTAGAATCTTGTACTTTCATAAGGCTAATGAGGATTATAATTTTGAATAATCATATGTGTATTTACTAGTTGAATACCTGTTTCCCCTGATAAAACAAGTTCTGGGGGGGCGAGCAGGAACTCTGTCTGTCTTATTGACTACTATATTTCTAGCACTTTGCAAGGGGTATGGTACTTACTATGTGCTCGATAAATATTTATTGAAAGAATGAATGAATGATAAAATGATTCACTAAAACATATTATGGGATTATGTACCAAATATATGTTTATTAAAGAGTTGGCTATAGATCGTAACCATATGGTAGATGATTCTGGGAGGCTAATAGCTGTAATCTATAGAAATTGGGACTGTCAAGAGAGGGACAAATTGGACATGCTCAGTTTTGGATATGTAAAGTTTGAGGGGCCAGGTCGTGTGTTTTATATTCCGTTGATCTCATTGTCCACTAAAATCCCGAAAGCTCTTCCAGCTCATGATGGTATGCCACATGCCCTCTCTCGTGCATTACGCAGTTAATAGGAAAACCATTCACACTTCTCATTAACATTTCTCCCTGAACATTACATCACCACTCAGCCCCTTGAAGTCGCTCTAAATCCCGGGTTTGTCCCAGTGCACTGGGCCCCGCTGCCAGCTTTGCATTCTCTCAGTGTTTATTTAACATCTTCTCAAAGCTCCTAATCCAATTAATTTTTAAACGTGACTATGTCCGGGACTGTGGCACAGCACCGAAGATCTCCCTCCAGATACCAAAATGCACAAGTCAGCACTTATTGGCTATAGCCTTTCAGTCGTCAGGAAGCCCTCGCCTGGGCTGGATTTCGAGCCAGGTCAGGGGCTCTGGGCTCACCAGAGCATTTGAGAGCTCCCTCGCAGCCTCTTCAGCCACCTTCAGCTCTGGCTCCCTCTCTGCACTGTGGCATCCACCTTCTCCTAACAAATACGTGGAATCTGGAAGGTTCTGCAAGCCCAGCTGAATCCAGTTCCTGCACCCTGGGACGGCAGAGGGCCAAGGCCCTTTAGCCAAGTTCCACTGCAAACCCATGAAGGGCAGTGTTTTATAGGCCCTCCGTGTCAGAGCCAAGGTAAACAGGCTGAGTCCCGCTTGTCAGTCCCACTGGGGTTAGGCAGAGTGGAGAGACTGGGGAAGCCAAAGAGAAAGGAGCTTGCAAGCAATGGTTGGGAGGGAAACTCTGGCAGTCCTCGATTCAGGCCATCCTCATGGTGGCTTCTGGAAGCCTTGGGAGGGACTGTAAGGTAAGCGCTGAGAAGGTGGCCCCCAGTGGATGGATTTGATTCTGAATGGGCAAAAGAGCATTCACCTTTACTTCCAAGACATCTTCTCAGACATGGTGAGTGTGCTCTGCGGAAAGCTGAAGGGAATGTAGGTATCACAGGGTCCCCGGTGGCAGGCAGACACCTCCCTGTACAGCCTGAGGCTCTGTCAGACAGCTCTGGGGGGCAACCACTGCCACCTCCCCGGCATAGAGCGAACAGGCTGCGTTCCCAGCTGCTGTACCCTCCCTGGCCCAGCTCCCCGCATGTGTGCCGTGGCCGGAGGGCCACCCGCATCTGCTCCTGCACTTAGTACAAGAGTCGTTCAGACAAGAACATTCTTCATTTTCCCTGCATGTTACCTCACAGCTGCCTTTTAAAATTTCTTCATAGGGGCACCTGGGTGGCTCAGTCAGTGAAGCATCCTACTCTTGACTTCAGCTCAGGTCATGATCTCAGGGTCATGAGATTGAGCCCCGCATTGGACTGCACCGAGCACGGAACCTGCTTAGGATTCTCTCTCTCCCTGTGCCCCTCCCCCTGCTTGCACTCTCTCTCTCTCTCTCTCTCAAAAAACAAACAAACTAAAAATTAAAATTTCTTCATAATCCTAAAAGCTACTAACAGAAGTGAAACGAACAGCTTCATGTTGGAAAATCCGTAGGGGGTCTGATCTTAACTGTGAACTAGAGTCACAAACAGGAGCATGGGGTCATCACTCAAGGGGCTTGGTGGCAGATCAGGTGATTCGCAGAAGAGAGCCACACCAGAGGGCAAGGGCAGCTGGTGACGTCAGTGGGTTCAGATTGGCTGGAGCTGAGAGGCAAGGGAGCAGTTGAAGTCCGTGCCTAGTGCCCTGCACAGGTCCAAGAATGCCCGTGGACCGTACTGTCCTGTTATTAAACTTGTACACAATTCACGGAGTCTTCCAGCCCAGTCATTGGGGCCCCGCCAAGGAGCAGCCCGTGCTGTCCCCTCACAGCCCACTGGTTAGGTTTACTCTGCCCGGTCTCACCTCAAAGAAAAACATTGATTTTACAGAGATCAAACCTCGGGCCACAGAGAGACCTCAGCAATCCGGTTCTGAGGCCTCTGGGAAGCTTCTGCAGTGCCAAGCTGCCAAACCGTCCCAATTGCTGAGTTTCAGTAAACGGCCCTTTCGTCAGTCACCTATGGCACACCGGGTGCCGTCACGTAAACTGTTTCACTTCATCCTGTCTCCAAAATCTCTTTCCCTCCTTTCATTTTCACAGGCAACTGCTCTCATTCAAGGCCTCCTGATTTCTGTGTTTAACTTCTATAAAAGATTCTGACTTGATTTCCCCACCTCATCCACACAAAAGCCTTAATGAACTTGTAAATGTTATGAATCTGATCAAGTATTCCGCTTCTTAAAGACTTTTTGCGTCCCCATGCCTTTGGGTAAGGTCTGCGGTTTGGCTTGGCATTCAAGGCCCTCCATTGCTGCACCAGCCTGCCTTGTGCCCGGGGCCTCCCCATCTGTACTCACCCAGAGTGGGCACACGGCCTCACACCCCTTTATGCCTTTCCGTGGGAACATCCGCATGCCTGCCGGGCAGTCCTGATTCATCCTTTGTGACCTCCAGCATCTCTCTTTTCTCCCTGGTCTTTCCAGACAACGCCCACCGCAGTGGGTCTCCCCATAGGCGGTGGAGTGACTCAACAGTTTGTGCCACTTTCCTCTTGTTACACTCACCACATTCCCCTGGAATCATTTGTCTCCTTCATTTTCAGGGGAGGAGGTATCTCCCTCAGGGGGTAGAGAAGTAGTTCTTGGAGGAGGGGGCTGGCACAGATCTGAATACAATTTATAAATATACACACAGGGTACCTGTGGTATTAAAATTTCATGGAGAGCAGGGGAAGATAAGGAAAAAATGTCTAAGAAGGCTCCTTAGAGGCCAATAATGAAAAATAGGTTGAGAAATACAGAACTGATATGTTCATACATCTTACTCACCAACTGGACTGTGAACCTTTTGTGAGTCCCCAGAGCTGATAGAATGTTTTGAATAAATGTCGAATATTGAAAGCTGAATGCATGTGCACTTGAATGAATTCTCCCAGTAATCCGGTGGGGTGGTATTACTGTCCCACTGGGAGAAGATAAGGAAACAGGTGCTAAGTGCCCCCCCCCCACCTCCACTACCGAAGTTCAGAGTTAGTAAGGGCTAAAGCAGAAACATCTCAAATTCAGAACTTCTGGAGTCCAAATCTAATGTTCTCTTATACCTTAGTATAACTGATGTAATTTACACAAAAACAGAACAGTATGTTTCCCAATTTACCTTCAACATTCAAAAATGCTCTGGTTGAATAATCTAAACCAGTTTGAGTGCCCAAGAACAACCTCAGAAAATCAAGCCTGTGGTCTTGCAGACTCAAGCAAAGATGCTACAGCACTTGGCTGGGTGAGGATCGTGGCCTTCTACCTGACTCAGGAGAATCCAGAGTATAACCAGGTGTAGCCTGGTTAATTCATAACCCTGAGCCTTGTAGTTAATCCAATTAAATTAAATTTTTAAAAAATCCAGCCTTGAGCCTCTCCTATGTAGTGAACCGAGCAGCATAGGGCTACTTGCCTCAGGAGATGAGGGTGGTGGAATCAGAAAAGAATACCTACAGATGTAATGCAAGATTCAACAAGATGACAGTCATGAGAGAGAGTTAGGCAACTCTGAGCCAGGAGATGAACTATAATGGGAAATAATGAGGACGGGAATGTTCTTAATAAAGATGCTTTCCTTGTTGAAAGCAAAGCAAAGCAACGTCTATAAAATGGTTTTATGAGTAAATTTGTTGAAGCAGGAGGAGCTGAGTAGCTCAAACCACTGTTTTATTCTTTCCAAGGTCAAGATGAGGTTTGAAATTGGATTTATGGGTCTGTTTGTTCAATCAAACTCCTCACTTTCCACTTCTGAGCTTATGAGCAGTGGGTAAAAATCCATGCTGAATGACGGTTCATCTGCCTAGGATAAAACCTTTTGCTTTTAACCATAAATACTTCATACATACAGGAAAAAAAATGCACTAATCATAAGTGTACAGTTAATGAATTTACACAAAAAGACCAAACCATTGTAACAACCACCCAGATGAAGAAATAGAACATTATTGCATCCAGAAAACTCTCCTGGTTATACCATAGATTAGTTTTGCCTTTTTTGAACTTTAAAGAAATGGAATCATACCATATATACTCCTCGTGTCTGATTTCTTTTGCTCAATAATATTATCTGTGAGATTCATCCAGATTGTTGCAAGTAGCAATAATTTGCTTGTTCTCATTGCTGAAAGTATTTCATTGTGTGGATATACCACATTTATTTACCTACTCTATTGTTGATGAACATTTGGCTTGTTTCCACTTTTTGGTCATCATGTACAGTGCTACTATGAATATTTTTCCTACATGTCTTTTGATGAGTATGTGTGCTCATATATAACCTAGGAATAGAGGTGCTAGTTCATATGGTACACATATGTTCAGATTTAGTAGATTTTGTGAAAGATGTTTGAAAAGTGGTTGATTTGACTGTATAACAATAGTGTGCAAGAGTTCTAAATATTCCAAATCCTCTCTAATACTTGATATTGACTGTCTTTTTCATTTTAGCCATTCTGGTGTCTGTTTTTTAAGCTCATGATTTTAATTTGCATTTTCCTGATGACTAATTCATATGTTTGCTGGCCATTTGGATTTTCTCTTTTGTAAACCACCTTTTCAAGTCTACTGCACATTTTTCTGTTTAGATGTCTACCTTTTTCCTATTAATTTGTAGGAGATCTTTATGTATTTTGGATACAAGTCCTTTGTCTTGTATATAATTTGCTAATTGCTAATATTTTCTTCCAATCCATGACTTCATTTTTCACTCTTTTAAAGGTATCTTTTGATTAACAGGAGTTTTTATTTATTTAGAGAAAGGGGGAGGGGCAAAGGAGAGAGAGTCTCAAGCAGACTCTGCGCTGAGCACAGAGCTCAGCTTGGGGCTTGATCTCACGACCCTGAGATCATGACCTGAGCTGAAACCAAGAGTTGGACGCTTAACCGACTGCGCCACCCAGGCACACTGAAGTTTTTCTTTTTTAATGCCCTATAACATCAATTTTATGTTTAATACATCATAAAATTTATAAATGCTATTAATGAAATCTTTGCCTTTCCCCTGCTCATGAAAATAATCATCTGATTATAATACTGAGTCTTCCAACCCATGATCTATACCTTCATTTTTTCAGGTCTTCTTCAATTTATCTTAGTAATGTTCTGTATATTTTAGTCTAAAGATTTTGCTCTCTTTTGTTAGATTTACGTTCAACTTTGGGCAAACTCCAAGTACCTATCTTTCCAGTTTCAAGAGACATAAAAAAGAAAGTCTAAAATATGTGCCCTGAATTCAGAATGCTTTGATGCAATTGCAGAAAGATAAAAGACTGAATATTAATGAAGTAGTAATTGTGTGATGTAGGCAATGAAAAAGGAGAGAGGCAAGTGACCAAAATGGGTTGAAATTGTTGGCAGAGATGCCTGACAAGGATGTAAGAAGGTGTGAAATGGGCTTGAGGCATTGAAAGGCATATGCAGAGTGGAGTGGTAGGAAGCGTTCCAAGAGAGAAACTGGAGTGAGCTGAAGTCTGGAGGTTAGAATGAACATAGCATGTTAAGGGGCTAATGGGACACTGGTTGATGAAAATGTTTACACTCTGATTCATGAATAGTGGGAGATAAGATGAAGTCTTGAGCTGAGAGGCCCTATGAACAACGGAAGGAAGATCTTCCAGTCCATTTTGATGATGGAGTTTGGCATCCTGGCCCCTGGAGGGGAGCTCAACAAGTATTTTCCCTTGCTTGACACCAATTGGCAGCCAATTAAGAATTTCCTGATAGGAACTCCCACACTTTCACCCTTGAACCAAGAAGGCCTCCAATTTAGAAATGAACTATTTCTTATAGAATGTATAATCCAGAGTCACTTTCATAGTAACCCAGAGCCCATGGCCCAGCCAGAAGGTTTAGATTCAGCACCTACCACCAAATGATTTTGAGAGGGCTATAGCTGTAAAACCCAGTAGTGATGACTACTCAATGCACACATTCTGTAGCAACAGCTGGACTTCCCAGAAGAAATGGGGCTGGAAGTAAATGTTCAAGTCTTAGATCACTGGTTGGGTTTTTGATGCCCCATTTCCTTCCTAACTTAGGCAAAGTTAAAACCAGCCGACTTAGGGCAGCTCCAGAACTCACGGAGGCAGGTCCTCAGGCCTCCTGGGAGCTACTGGAATGAGTAAGGCATGGAGTAGCCAGTAATGAGTTCAAATGATAAGATTCCTAAATGGGACACGAGTATGCATTTTGCCAAGATTTATTCTAATTTTGGAACCCAACTGGAAACTTCTGAACATCATGTTCTATTTGGCTCTGACAAAACACAGCTCTGCATTGCTTTGTGTTTATTTTATCCTTCAAGATCAGAGCATAATTTATTTGTAGTTAGATTTTTGTGTTTAGCACAAACCTCCATTTAGATAGAAAAACAAGCTGATATATTTTTTTAATATGTCCTTAGGGGGAAAAAAGATGTACAATGGAGAAAGTTTCCACTAGAAAAACACACATACCCAATATAGAAAATTTACACAAACAGAAGCACCCAGAGGAGAAATATTTTATGAAGCCTAGAGTATAATGAGTCCTCAAACTTGGCAAAAAACAGTAGAAATTAGATCCAGAAAATCTTCAGGACTCTCCTACATTTAGGCAGGACTGCATCTTCTCTAGCACCTCCTCCTTGTTAAAATTTCTTTCCATATTTAAACAAATATTTTGAGAAGAAATATTATAACTTCCCTTGCAACTATGTTCTCTAACACTCCAACACTGTCTCAAACATTAGAATGTTTCCCTATCGGTACCCATTTCATCCTCTTTCTCTCACTTTTCATTTAATCTCAAATGAATTTTTTGGTATTTATTGGTACAAAACCAAATTTTCCTATAGCTAAAGTGTACTGGGGCCTACACTAAAACAAGAACTGAGAAGAGTTGGGGATAAGGTTATATTGATCAGGACTCTTTCAGAAGCTCAATATAAAATAAGACCCCCCAAAAAGGAGATTTATTGGCTCAGGTGGCAGGAGCCTTCTCACCACCTCCAGTTAGAAAGGTCTCAGAGAAGGACTTTGACCAAAATGAATCATGTGCCCAAGTCTGGACTAATCCCTGTGGCAGGACCTGGGTGGTACGCCAAAGTGGCATGTGCTCATAGAAAGTGGATTTATTTCCAGGAGAAACAGGGATTATAGATGATCACTTAGGGACAATTATAAACTGACAAATTTGAAAGAAGCAAAAAGAAATGTTTTCATAGTGTATCAGAGCTAGTACATTAGGATTTTGGAGAAAGCGTCATTTCTTAAAGAAAGACAAAGGTGTTAACAAAAGAGCACTGATTCCCCTTGAGACCTGCTCTAAAATGTATAGCTACTTTCACTGTGGACGTCTTATGGGCATCAAGAAGGCAGAATAGCATAGTGGCTAAGAACATGAACTTTGGATACTGACTCAAATTCGATCCTTGCAGTGCCAATGGCTAGCTTTGGTATTTGGGCAAGTTACTCATCCTCTTGAATGAGTAATAATAAAATTTACCTCTTGGGTTATTGTGAGGATTAAATGAAATAATACCCATCAAATGTTTGGTACAGTGTCCATCACTTAGCGATCACTAAATGTTTGGTCCAGCTATTATTTTTTCATTATAAGCAACATAATTATTATTAATAATTATCAATTATTATACACAATATATTATATATTATAATACAATAATATAATATAATTATATTAAATAGAATAATATTTAAGTATTTAAGTATTAATTATTATAAGTATAATTATTATTAATAATTAGTTGTTGTTATTAATTATTATAAGAGTACCCAGGAATTTCAAGGCTAGAGAGTTCGAGGATGGGTGATAGTGATAATGTTCCATCTTTCTGGAATAAGAAACATCTCTCTATACATCCTCTCTATTTATATCCAACCCTATCCTTTGCCTTAAAGTTATTTAAAATCTCTTTCTTCTACCTTCCATAATTTTTCTTTTTATCCACTGAGGCATGAAACACTAATGGACCTGGGTAGGAAAAGCAAGATGATGGTGCCCCTGATACTTGTTTTAATCTTTCCAAGAGAGACTTCACAGGTAATTGAAGTCCAAGAAATTACAGTCTTAGGAAGTGCCCATGCCTTGAACAACAAAAGATAACTCCTCAGAGAGATATCAAAACAGTTGACCAACTTCTGGAACCAACTGGCAAAGTTATGTGTGGCTGCACAAGATTGCATTGCAGGGCGCCTGGGTGGCTCAGTCATTAAGTGTCTGCCTTCAGCTCAGGTCATGATCCCAGGGTCCTGGGATCGAGTCCCACATCTGGCTCCCTGCTCAGCAGGAAGCCTGCTTCTCCCTCTCCCGCTCCCCCTGTTTGTGTTCCTGCTCTCGCTATCTCTCTCTGTCAAATAAATAAATAAAATCTTTAAAAAAAAAAAAAAAAAGATTGCATTGCAAAGGAAAAGCTGTGAGGTCCTCTAGGAAAAATTGGAGTCTTCAAGACTGCACTTCCACCTTCTCATTAACTCTGTTATATCTTACTTTTCATAAAACTTTCCATTGAAAGCTCTAGAAATGGAGATGTCTCAAGAGAAACGGGTTCTTTTACTTCTACTGCAGCTGTCAGGGATCCCTGTTGCCTGTAGATTTAGGACTTAGAATTTTTTTTAATCAGGGAAAAGAGTGTGAGACAGGAAAATACGTTACCATATGAGTTTGACTTCCATGCTCTATTGAATGTCCATGGTAGCAATAACTCAGGACTCAGTCTTATTTTTTTTTTTAAGAAAACGTTTCATAATGTTTTTTTCTTTCTAATTATGAAAGGCAGATAGAATAACACCTTATATTTATATAGAACTGGTCCTTGGAAAGTGCTATAAATAATGTAATTCTTTCTCTCTCCAGAATTCCTTGTGGAAGCAACATATTTTCCTCACACCACTTTTATAGATTATATAGTCTGTCAGAAGCATTGTGGGGGCCAGAACCTAAGTTTTCTTTGGATTTGTAATGAAGTATTAGGTTTCCTTTCTATTAGAAAAACAACATTTCTCCTCAAAAAAATAAAAATGGGCTTTTATGCATAGTGCTCAAGGTAATTGCCATGGGAAAGAGCTCAGTTAAAACTTCTTGCTTTTCAACATAATCAAATCATCATTTTCCCATTTTCTTACAAACTTTTTATAGTCATAACGTTAATGGCATAGATAGTATACAGATATACTATCTATATCAGAGTCATGTGCTCATAGTAATGTTAAGTCTTGTTCTGTGAAACTCATGTGTGTCCAAAGTCACAATATATTTCTTCCTGTGAGTTTCAGTGGTTTTTAATTTTTTTCTAATTGAAGTGTAATTGACATATAACATTTTATTGGTTTCAGGTGTACAACATAATGATTCGGTATTTGTATACATTGAGAAATGATGGCCACAGTGTCTAGTTAACCTCTGTCACCTTACATAGTTATAAAATTACTTTTTCTTGTGATGAGAATATTTAAGATCTACTTACTGTGTCTTAATACAGTAAACATTTTTTTATCATTCATGTGACAGTACAATGTGGGTTCTCCTACTCAGCAGATGATGGCTGTCCTCCATGTAGTGATTCAGGGACACGGATCTCTTCCCATTTTGTGGCTTCACTATCCTCTAAGGTAGCGGTTCTCAACAAGTTCTAAGTAGAGGCCAGGAATACGCAACACCCAGGACAGATCCTGCAACAAAGGATTTTCTGGCCCAAAATGTCAGTAGTGCCAAGGTTGAGAAATACTGCCCAAGGGACATATTATCTTCTGCATCCAGCAAGCTCAACAAGGAAGTGGAGGAACTGATTAAGCTATAACCGCTTTGTGAATGCCTTGACCTAGAAACACTAGTCACATGATTCCCACCTAAACGTAAGAGGGTCTAAGAAATGAGTTCTGGTGGGCAGCTGCTTCCAGCAACAGCTCTTTTTTGGAGGAGCAGGAATTTTTAGTGAACAACAAGCTAACTTGTCACAGGAGTCAATGGCAAGATTTGAATTGTATATTTGCCTGGCTACTCACAACACTGTCAAAGCATCAATATGAGCTAATAAAACCAGTAATATATAAATGCAACCCTGACTTCCTCCTTGGCTCCAGATCTTCTGTCTAATGTCCTGTTTAATATATTATTAGGTGTTAACAAGCAACACAGTCAGAGAATTTTTTATCTTCCCACCAAAATTTTATTTCTTTCTCATCTTTCCTATCTTAGTGAATGATGACACCATGCTCCTCCCCTCTCTCCTACATCCTCTTCCAGTTGTTCTGCAAGTCTTTGCAACTCTATCCCCAAGTTATGTGCCCGCAGGTATTACCATGGAGTGCCATTTCTAGCCTGAACAACTACAATAACCTTCTAACTGGCCTCTCTGTAACCTCTCTTTTCCCACTACAGCCTGTTCATTCATATAACCAAAGTGTTCTTTATAAACTATAAAGATTATTTCTGTACACCTGGTGCCCGATTACATTCTTGAGTGCCTTGGAACATGTCCAGCAAGGACCATGTGAGTCCCATTTACTTCACTCCATTATTCCTCTGGGGTCTGTACCCCCTCACAGTTCCCTGAACTTGCTACTGGCACTGGTTTGGTGGTTTCTAGATTCACCATGGTCACCTTCTTTGTACCTTTCTAAGGAACATGGCATAGTATTGTAAAATGGAGGGTCAACTTGTCAACCGGGGGAAGCTAATCTGTCCAAATCCATGAACCTCACTATAGCCCACAAGACTCATCAGCATCTGGCCCCATTTCCTCTCATCTCCTCTCCTGCTGTTCTCCACCTCTTCACTTCACCGCAGACCCTAATGTGCCAGCAACACTTGGCCTCAGAGCCTTCATGTGCCCTTTCCCCTGGGGGCACGCTTGCCCAGATGCTTGCACACCTGCCCCCTTCTCATCATTCCAGTCCCAGGTGTTATCTCCTCAAAAGTGAAACACTCCTGAAATTGCTGATACCACCCCTCTCCACCTCTCCAAACCCATACCCCAACCCCCTGTTTCAGCATCTCCAGAACACTTATCACAGTCTGGAGCTGATACATATCACTCATGTGCTTGTATACTATTTGTCTCCCCCACGGCCCCAGAATGGAAGCTCCATGAGGGCAAGGGCTTTGCCAGTCTTGTTCATCACTGTACCCCCAGTCCTAGAACAGTACCTGGCGTGTAGGAGGGATCAATTATACTTAATACATAGTCATGAATCATGAGCCAACAGGAACCCTGGAAGAGTAGGAAGTGGTGAATATCAGGTCTTGCTCCAGCTCTGCAACGGATCTCATAGGTTCACAGATAAGTCTCACACTCCCTCCCCTATAAACCTACTTGTCTTACCCAGGAAAAGAGCTAACCACAAAGGCCTCCTAGAAACACAGACAGGAATATCCTCAGACTTAACAAAGAATTCTCTCCAGGGCCCTCAGACTGGCTGGGTCACTTCAGAAACCTTTGTGTACTTGCCCATAAGTGACTTCTGACCTGCTGTCCTTCCTGGCCACACACGGAATTGCCATTACTGGGGGAGAGTTGGAGGCCTAGTGGGGAAAATCATTATAATTATTATTGTCCTTCCCTCTCCACACTCGACCTAACCTTTTTTTTAATCTTTTTTCTCTGGCATGTTCGGGCTGCCCTCCCACCTTTCCTAACAGCCAAGACTGTTCTGTGCTTTTGAAAAATGTCATGGTCCAAAAATGAGATCCTCAGCCTGATACATCCCTGGAAGATTCCCTTGGCTGGCCACCTGGCTGCTTCCTGGGGCCCACGTCAGGCTGAGACGCTGCTTAGGGTGCACACATGGGTAGCAGCAACTTCACCTTTGATGTCCTCTTTCATCCCTCTGCATTGTCCTTTACAGACTAAGTTCCCCATTCCTTCCATTAACAGCTATTTACTGAGCACTGAACTAGGCTTTATTTTTATTTTTATTTTTTTAAAGATTTATTTATTTGACAGAGAGAGACACAGCAAGAGAACACAAGCAGGGGGAGTGGGAGAGGGAGAAGCAGGCTTCCCGCCGAGCAGGGAGCCCGATGCGGGACTCGATCCCAGGACCCTGGGATCATGACCTGAGCCGAAGGCAGACGCTTAACCAACTGAGCCACCCAGGCACCCTGAACTAGGCTTTAAAATGGATACAAGCAGAGGCACATTTACTGTGAGGTTAATAAAACTTAAGCTACAACACCCATGGTCACATGGGTTTTGCAAAATTTGCAAAAGTGAAATATTTTAATTGAAATCAGTTAAAACTATCCTTCTGCTCTGACTTCCCCTTCACCACACTAACCCCTGTGTAGGGTTGCCATAGCATTTTTGGAATTCTGCTGAAGTAGGTGAGTTGGAGATGCATTTGGTTTGGATTTAATGGGTTATATTTATATGGTTCACAGTCATGTCTGCATACAATAGTTATGTTATTGCTATTCAACTTGGTGTAGGATTGCTTTTAAGAAATACTCCGGGAACCCACTGCGCCAACTCATCCAGTGTCATGATAGGAAGACACACAGCCAGATGTCATACCGTGATATAAATATGTTATACAGAATCTGGGAATACATGGGAAATGAAGGATCACCCAGGTTTGAGATTATGAAGGCAGAGGCTGGTCTGTGGGAATTCCTCCAGTTATCAGACATGTAAAATCGCATTCAGAGATTTCAATTCTCATGGACATTTAGTAAAAAAGGAAGTTCTCTCTGTAGGGCACAAACTCTTATAAGAGTAGTACTATAAATAGCAAATATGTCCTTGTTGTTTACGCATCCCAACTATTTAATTTAAAATTTAAAAGAAATTGGTTTTGCTCAATCATGTTAGAGGAAAGACCTCATTATCCTTCTATTGTTTTTTCTATAAAATTATTGTCATATAAAGAGGTGATCAAAGAGTATGTAGTTAAAAAGGTGTGGGAAAACTGTTATAGAGGTACGTCAGGCAGTTAACAGAAACAGTATGCTATTGAGGGGGATTGAGATGTTTGTAGTGTTTGTCAGCATTTAAAATTTTTAAATTTATTTCTATTTCTATCCTTAATCTGAATAAATATTTAATTTTCTTAAATGCTCCCACAGTTGTTAAGCTAACTGGGTTGTCCTGTCCTGTCCTGGATACAGGACCAGATGATGTACTTCTGGTTATTAAGGAGCTTCCAATAGACCTTAAATGAGTCTTGGGTAAGAAAGGGGGTGAAGAAATGATCAGAATGCATTTGACACTCCCTCCATCTACCAATCCGTCATTCCCCTCATCTCCTAAAAATAATCCCCAACAAATTGGACTCTTAACAATCATGCTCTTGAGGGAAATGAAGGGGCTAAATTGTGGTGTGTGTTATAGGTCAAATTTGGCAACTCTCCTCTTTCCCTTTGGCCATCGCCATCAAGAGGAAAACCAGCAAGTGTGACAGGGCTAAACGTTACTTTTGACTCAAGTGTCCTAAGAAGGGACCTTCTGGGCTTCCTGGGTCAGTCACTGTGAGGGCTGAGGCTAGCAAGTTGGTCCCTAGAAGACCCCGAATATAGTCACATCATGGTGTCAATGAATGTTCTCTCTAGAAGCCTGCAAATTTTCTTCCTCCGTGTTTAGACCACAGTGATTATTCAACTGATTTCCAATCATTCAGTGAATGTTTGACTTGGGTGAGCCACTTATAGCAGAATTGGAACTACAAATTGGGTACGATGCTGCCCAACCTACCCTTCAAGCCTACACAGAGCTGTTTGCAAAAGATCCGTGAAATGGAG
Organism: Mirounga angustirostris; assembly: GCF_029215605.1. Classification (NCBI taxonomy): domain Eukaryota; kingdom Metazoa; phylum Chordata; class Mammalia; order Carnivora; family Phocidae; genus Mirounga; species Mirounga angustirostris. Next base: position 54,155,957 of record NW_026991711.1, read on the forward strand.
CCAGCTCACCAATTGACTGGTGACTGCGGTTACCATGTCATAAAAGAAAACGAAGCACATCACGGTTTTCCTACAAAAATTAACCAGAAATGTAAAGGGATTAGAATCGGAACAGTATGTGAGGCAGCCAACAATTAATCATTTACTACAGGGTGGGTGAACTTTTCATTGAAGGTAACATGTATAATTAAACAGCCTCTTGCTGAGTGGGTGTTGAAACTGAAATTCTCTAGGCCTGACTCATGGCTTTTCCACCTGGTTCCTGGCTCCTTCGGACTTGGTTGGGAGGCAGGTTGCCTCTCAGAACAAACTCTGGGAAATCCCTGCCTCAGGCCTGCCGTGGAAAACACTATTGGTGTTTTCCTTTGTCATTTAAAGTTTGTTTGTGCGCTTGGCCAGGAGAAGCCTGCAAGCAGGTACTTGAACTGGGTGGAATGAAAGCCTAGGGATCAAATAGCACCCTAGACCATTGTCAAGGCCAAGGGAGGGACACAGGTCTCATCACAGAAAGTGGCTACAGCTGCACTCCAAAGCTGTCATTATTGTCTTGCCATAACCCCTGAAATCTTGTTTATTTCCTGTTTCAGACTTCCGGAGGTGTACCACACAGGACAGTTACGAAGGGCAATAACACCCACAGCCCAGAGAGGTGGGCTAGCGTTTTGTGTTTCATTTGGGTGGTACCATCTTCAGTATTAGAAAGTCCAAAGCCGGTTTGGTGTGGCAAGCTCCTTTCGATCTGTAGATATCTTCTGATCCCTGCCTCGGGGACCCCCTGCCCCCACATCTCCCCACTCCTGGGTTTCCCCCGTGAAACCAGAGACTTAGAGATGGTCAAGCTGATGACGCGTAGTTCAGATTCAATGTTTCTCTTAAGTCTGAAATCCTCTGAATCTGATGGGAGAGGAGAAGGAAGTGAAACAGGATAGTCTAAATAATTTGTAGTTAAAGCCAAGATTTATGAGGGGAATTACTGCACAGAGCTTGGTTTTGCGTGTCTTTGGACCTGGGAGCCAGATTCTCCCGTGTGACTGCCCACATGTGTCTCTCACGGCTCTGTGGCACGACCCTTCCAGGGTGGGGGAAAGCCACAAGTGTCCCACAAGCCGGGAGCCTTGGTCCTGAAAGTCCGAGGAGAGTGGCGACGCTGGTGTGTCTGGTAATTAGCATGTGGCTCTTCAAGATGAAAAAGAAAGATTTTGTGGTGGCAGGGGAGGAAGCAAAAGGACGGAAAGAAGGAACCACAGACTGTGAGAAACACTCCCATGGAGACCAGGCCTGGGTGAATGCAGGATGCACCTTAGACCTTTGAGTCTTGTCTGCCCTACCCCCCTTTGTCCAAGAGGGAGGCATTCGAGTGGGACCATTTTCGGAGCCACAGGTTAGAATCAGATTCTATTTAGGTCAGGCCCTGCTAAAATTCATTTTGAGAAGTTCGAAGACTAGAGCAGAAGAAAACTGAAATTCTACCATCCTTACACAAACACACACACACACACACTACTTTATGAAGATACAGGGCAAAGTGAATTAATATAACACACTTAAAACAGTACCTAACATAGTGGATGCTATAGAAGTATTATTTGATTTCCTGCTTTAACTATGAACAACTATTATTATTACTATTACTGTATTTTGACATTGCTTTCAAAGAACTGATTTTGGACATAGACATGTAGGTAGGAAATCCCAGCCATATTCTTGCTTTTCTCAGTAAGCACACATGAGTAGGCAAAGGAGATGGTGTACCTAGTGTAGAGCCCAGGGGCAGCTATGCGAAGGCCTGGCAGTGGGAGGCACACTGAACATGGGATTAAGCCTGGAGTACTGCCTGTGTAAAGTGTGGCTGTTGGCCTGACTCCCCACTGTAGGGGAAAGAGCCAGAGAGAGAGAGAGAGGCCAGGATCTGAACCCTCACCTGTGAATTACCTAGCTGTGAAAATTATGGAGTACCTCTGAGCCTCTGGTTCCTCTTTTACAAATGGATATGATTAAACCACCTCCCGGGGAGGAGCAGAAGACAAAGTGACTACGTGGGGATCAGCTGGCTTCCGCCTCTCACAGTATTGAGAGGGTTTTATTACCTGGAGTTTATAATAGAGCAAGAGTAATTAGGAAAGAAAGGCAAAAATCCACACTTTGGAATGACATCTAACCAATCTACTCAACAGGTAATCAGAGCATAAATGAACACATACAATCTCTTACAATTCATATCCACACCTAACTGGAGAGTAAATTATCCTGGTGGGCTTTTTTTTTTTTTTTTTTTTTAAGATTTTATTTATTTGACAGAGAGAAAGAGAGAGAGTACAAGTAGGCAGAGCGGTAGGCAGAGGGAGAGGGAGAAGCAGGCTTCCCGCCGAGCAGGGAGCCCGACACAGGGCTCGATCCCAGGGCCCTGGGATCATGACCTGAGCCGCAGGCAGACGCTTAACTGACTGAGCCACCCAGGTGCCCCCCTGGTGGGCTTTTTAATCCTCTCTCTATAAAGGATCTCAGGACTTATCCAGGTGGGTCTAACTTAAAGGAACGCCTGACCTGGTCCTTTTCCTGCCCAGATCCTTTTAGGACCTTCCTCCATGTGTATTGCTTGGCTAGTTGTGGTCTCTGGTCTCCCCCCCACCCCACATGTGCCCCACCAGTATCCAGCCCATGTTGTTCTGCCTGGAACCATCTCTTCCATCTAGGACAAGTTTCCAACTGCTGCCAATTCTTACTGCTTTTAGTTCAAGATTTAAGAATCATCACCTTTATCGTTAGAACCATTGCTAGTCCCAAACTCATTTTTTCTCAGTAAAATGGGAATAATCTCATAGAGTTGTTAAAAATAATATTTTTTATTCAGTTAACACAATGCTTGCCACCTGTATGTAAAAATATTTTTAATGTTATTGACAATCATCACCATCACCGTCTTCATAACTCAGTCATGCTACTCTTTAAATTGGCTCCCAGAGATGCCCTTCAAAATCACCTCTAGCAGTTTCTCTTTACATCAGAAGTTGATTTTATGAATCACCCCGATGTCTGGCAAGGAGAAGACAACTTTCAAGTGGAGAGTTACAAACAAAACGAAATAAAAAACGAATTCCCGAATGATGCAAAAGTCATTTACTTTACGACTACTTCCTCTGTTCCACTTGAAACCTACTCGAGTGTAGTCTCATTGCTGAATTATTTAATGACACTCAGGTAGGAGCCGCTAGGGAGTTAACTTACCTCCCAGGGGCCAGCCTGGCATATTTATCTTAAATTCGTGATGGAACTAACATAGTCTCATTTTAGCATGTTACCATTCTAGTCCTCTTTAGAGCTATATAAATCCAAGTTTAGGCAGTGCAGAAAGGCCCAGATTCAGTTCACCCAAGGAAGTGGAAACTGGTAGAAATCAACGGGCCTTCGGTGGATTGGGCATCCTCAGAATTGGTTTGTAAATAAGTTACTGCTGGGATCATGACACTTGGGATCAAATCCCAGACCAGAACACAAGACAAAGAAAGGGACAAGCCATTCAGTTGCAATGTAACTGGCCAGGCATGAGGTGGCCCGGATGGCACCTTGCGCCAGAGGGAGACCCTTTGCTCAGCAGACAGAACTCCGTCCACTGGGAAGAAGGGCATTAAGCCCAAGGAGGATGATTTCCCAGATGTTGCGTTAGTCTGCTCGACATCTCCCATGAGATTAGGCAGTTAGCTTTGTTTTGATTCTGCGCTCACTGAGAAGCCTTCTAATTCTTTCTTCGGTCACCCCAGGCACCTAAATTCCCAAAGGGGTGCCCTGGATTATGGGAATGAAGATTTCAGTTACGGGAATGGTAGCACCCATCTTTGGGGAGGAATACATTTGTTTTGTGGCATAGATACCCATTGTCCGTGAGTTTAGCATCATGCAGCCCCTCCAGGACTAGTCAGCTCCAGGTAGACTTGCAAAATAGAGATTCAGCATCAGAAAGCTGAGAATCGAACCCTCAGTCATCGCTTTCTTAGGTTCTGTTGTGCCTCAGCGTCCTCATCTATAAAGCAGGGGAAAACAATAGTGCCTGTTTTGTATGGTTGTTGTGAGGATTTATGATTTAGTAGATGAAGATGTAGATTATTTATATGGATATGTGTATATGAGATGATTTTACATATGGAAGAACTTAGAATGGTGTCTGTTTTTCATAGCGACCCATTGAGACACTCCCCACTCCGAGTACCCTATTAGAAGCAGCCACCTGATGTCACCCTGCCTCAGACTTTCTTACATGGCCCTCAAAGCATTACCTCCTCCAGCTATTTCTCTCTGAAAACCAGAGGCTTCAAACCAAAGCTACACACAATGCTCCCTCATTGGCATGTGACCTGTGCAGTTGCATGGGGCCTGAACTTAGTTTAATGCTGGGCTCTTGCCACCTGGAAGTTCTTAATTTTTCACAAAGGGACCCCACATTTTTATTTTTCACCAGTCCCTGCAAGTTATATAGCCAGTCTTATCTCCGGGTGACCAAGGACTAGCCAAGTGGCCTTGGGAAGGCTACTCCCTTTCCAGATGGCTCTACTTTGGTTCTATGGATGTTGTGGAGACAATGAGGAGAAAAGGAGAGGAATCTGGCCACAGACCTCGGCTTGCCAATGAGTGGAGTGAAGCCTTCTTGAATGTGTAGCCATGTGTCCAGGCTACCGGTGATAAATTCTCTCTCAGGGGTCTCTGTAGACTCAAAGAAAACTGAAAGAAACTCTGGATGTGCTTCCCATCCCTACCAGTTCCCCCAAATAACAAACATACTTGGCAATGCAGAGTGAAATGATCTGAGTTACTCAGAGATAGCACAGAGAGCACCCAGAAGAGAATTTGGTCACAGCTGGGAAACTAAGAGCACAGTCATCTAGGCTGGGGTCTCCCAGGGGAGACTCCTGCAGGGGAGGGGGCAACATGACCGCTCAGACAAGCAGCTGAAGCCAGGTAACCTACCAGGTGGCATCCATGTCAAGCACAGGAGCAATAGTTTTGGCCTTCAGCAGTGTACCCCCATGGGCGGGGAACCCGTCTTGGTGTTCATGCAAGACATTGCCTACTTGGGTGGGATTCCCACTAAATTCAGGAATGGGAGTTAGAGGCAGAGTGGTTTGAGGCCACTGTTACAAACTGCTCCTTCCTTGAGTTTCTAAGTTGGAGTGGCCCAAGGAAAAAGGATTCTACAAATTCTCGGTCTCACTGTTCTGGTTATGTATGTACTTTGTTCATGCAGTAGGTCTGACTTTGACCCTGGAAGACAGGACTTGGTAGCCTTGAAATCACTTTTCCATGACCAGGTTCGTTCCTATCATCTTCTCACTCCGCATCTGTGGCCCTGAAGTGACGATGTAATTTACCAGTAGTTACTGGAAGCACAGATGGATGGATGAGCTTTCTGAAATGCTGCCTCCAATCTCCTTGTAGAGAAATCCATCTAAATAGCCCATTCCCAATAATTCCTTTTCTTTGAACACTTCAGTTCACTCTGTTCTGATTTTAGAATCTAGAAATGCAGCGCAAGATATTTCTAAGCTGGCAATTTGCTATCCTGTTGCAGGAGTGCAGCAGTAACCCCGGAGGGAAATTTTTCAAGGCTGCAGAGAAAACAAGGCTGGAAAAATGTTTGTTTATTGCCAGCTGTCCCCACAGCCACTTACATAAGAGCTCGTGCTGAGACAGGCTGCCCTGCCCAGACCTAGGATCAAGAGTTAGGCTCCTTGGGACCATGACAGAAACAATGTGGGAACCACACAGCCACGGCCCATGACGCAGTCCCGGAAGGAAAACCAAGTGTTGTGTGGCGATTAGTCCTTTCACAATGGCGTGATGGTTTCCTGGGGTGTGTTCAAGCTGGCGGGTGGTGGCACAGTCTGCAGGAGGGGAAAGGCTCTGCGAGCGAGATATGGCTGAAGAATGGTTCCTCGCTTTCCCATTTCTAAGATAAAACAATGCACAAAACTGTGAGCTGAAGGGCAGAGTCGAAAGTTCAGCTATCTTCCGACCTCCCAGATCCATTCTGACTTTCAAGCTACGTAAATAAACACTACATCCAAATCTGGGAGCATTTCAAAAGTGTGGACAAAATTGTGTAGATTTTGTTCAGCTGTTTACTGCAATATATATGTGTGTGTGTGTGTGTATATATATATATATATATATATATATATGTTTTTCTTCACAAAACAAACATGAAAAAACGAAGTCTACCAGGAAAAAAAAAATGCAAAAGCCTTTTACAGCTTGCCTTCCCCCATGCTGTTACTGAAAAGCAGATGTGAAGGGCAGAGATGCAGGCTTGTAATCAAGCTTGTGAGGCAGCCATGAGGCAGTCTAAACTATTCTCAACAGCCTCCCTCTACCGGAGACGCCACAGCCTCTTTGTGTAGACTGTTCCAGGCTTTACGTGAATATCAGAAAAACATTTTCCATATGTTTTAACTTAACTTCTGGTTTAAACATGGGCCCATTCATCCTGTTCCTTCCTTAACAGCCTTCATGAGTAATTGTCCACTTACTTTGCTGCTTGCCGTTCATACCTGGGTGTGCGTTTTTCTTACACCAGACACACCTAACTCTTAGCGTCTGTCGTCACAAATAAGGTTGCTGCTTGTTGCTTTGGAATGACAGGTTGAAACTAGCACAACCCTACACACGTAGGAGATATGCAGTCAGCATATTGCTGATGGAGTCATCTCTCTCTCTCTCTCTCTCTCTCTCTCCTTACGTCTCCTGCTACTTTTTTCGCTTTCCTCCCCTCCCCCTATTTTTCTTTTTTTCTTTCTCCCTCTGCTGCCAAAACATTATGCTTACCAGTGAATCTGCTGAGTACTCTCTAAATCTCTGATTTACACCAAGCAAGTAACACCATGTCCACAAAATAGAAAAACACTCACTTTGGGACTCCAACTTTGGCCTGAAACTATGTGAGTTTGGAGTCATAATTTATTTTAACCAAGTTGAGGTCCAAAAGGAGCAAAGGTAGCGGGACCCCATGCATCACCTGTGGATTCCATCTCACTGGACCTCACACATAAGAATCTTTCTCACCTGCATGATTTCCTGTCCTTTCTTTCTCCTGACTCTTCCCCAAATCATTATGGACAGGCTCAACTCTGAAACGAATAGTTTCTGATTTGTAGTCCACTTTTCAGCATCTCTAGGAAAGAGGAAAGCTGAGAAAGGTCCTAAATTATTCAGGACTCATGGGTTACAAATGGAAGAAACACATCTTAAACCAGCTTAAGCCTAAGAGGGAAATTTATTTGTTCATATAACGAAAACATTAAAAAAAAAGAGAGAGATGATAGGATTGAGGGTTCTCCTCAGGACTCCCTCATTCTCTCTCCTTCTTGCTCTTGCTTAATGCCATTTTCCCAGACCAGATCCTCCATGGACGTGGGGACCTGGCCATGGGCAAAGCTCACCTCCTCATAGCCTATGACCTGAGCACATAGGAGTTTCCTCCCTTTCCCCCGTGGGCTGGGAAAAAATCCAAGATTAGATGCTGATTGGCCCATTCACTAAAGCTAAACACATGAGGTACGTGAGTGGCTGTCCTAAGTCATGTCTCCCACGTGGCCAGGAAGACAGGCTATGTCTTATCAGAAGAAGGGGGTTGGAAAGTTCTAGGCAGGTTAAACAGCAGGTAATATAGCATCCGAGGAAAAGAGAGCTCCGTGAAGCCACCAGGTCTATCGGCAGATGACTCCTCCCTATTCTCACAGCCTCATACGTGAGAGTTAAATACTACATGTGGTCTAGGGGTTCTTGGACCCTTTATATGAAGATATAACAACAGTTAACATCCTACCATCCTGGAAGGGAAAAGATGGGGACACTTTGTCTGATTTTCCTACCAACACCAAGAAGTAGAGATGAAATTTGGGTTTCACAAAAAATTATAGACTCAGAGAACTGGAGAAGATCTAAGAGAATCGAGGTGATTTCCCATCTCTGGCCAGAGCTTTACAAAGAAGGGTGATGATAGGTAGTAAAAGATCTTGTAGAGGGTCTTGCATTAGGTGGGAGGCTGGACAAAGAAACTCCTAAAGGTCCTTTAGTCTGTGAGAGGCTGTGAGTCTGTGAAGCCATCCCAACTTGAAATTGGTTGATTCTTTCCTTAAATCATTCAGGACATTTTCTCATACCTCCACTCTTACTGATTTGAATGATCAGCAAGCCTTGTTGTAGGGGATTCCATCCAGATGTCTCATATAAACACCCCTCTCTGGAAAAGTAAGCCCACACCCTTTAAGCCTGGGAATTCTCAGTTCCTTAGAAACCAGCAAGTCTTGGGGTGCCTGGGTGGCTCAGTCATTAAGCGTCTGCCTTTGGCTCAGGTCATGATCCTGGGGTCCTGGGATAGAGCCCTACATCGGGCTCCCTGCTCAGCGGGCAGCCTGCTTCTCCCTCTCCCACTCCCCCTGCTTGTGTTCCCTCTCTTGCTGTGTCTCTCTCTGTCAAAGAAATAAAATCTTAAAAAAAAATAATTTAAAAAAAATTCCTTTTCTTTGTGTCTTGACTATATTAACCAGATCACAGCTGAGAAGAGAAGCCTGAGGTTGAATACAGAGATCTAGAATATCTTCAAACTAACTTTTTCTGGCTATAGAGAATTAGAGAAGTCAAGAAAGCAAGAGAAAGAGTTGATCTTTGTTCCCATTTTCCTACTCCCTTCCTCTGATAGGTAGAAAAATAACCCCCAAAGATGTTCATATCCTAATCCCTGAAAACAGTGAATATGTTATGTTATGTGACAAAGAGGAATTCTGGCTGCTTTTAAACTGACTTGAAGATAGGAAGATTACCCAGGGGAGCCCAGTGTAATCCCAAGGGTCCTTCAAAGTAGAAGAAGGAGGCAGGAGAGGAAATGGAGTGATGCAGTGTGAGGAGGACTCCACATACCATTGCTGACTTGGAAGACAGGACAAGGGAGCTATGAGCCAAAGAATAGAGCCAGCTTCTAGCAACTGCAAAGGCAAGGAAGCAGATTCTTCTCTGGAACCTCCAGAGAGGAAGGAAGCCCTGCAAACATTTAGATTTTAGCCCCATTAGAGCCATGTTGGACTTCTGACCTATAGAACTGCAAGATAATAAATTTGGGCTGTCTAAGCCACTAAATTTGTGCTTATTTGTTACAGCCACAGTAAGGAACTAACACATTTCCTATTTCTTTCATGTGTGTCCTGTAATGTTAGGTTCTTTAGGATTCCAAGTGCCGGACTATAGCAAGACAAGATAGTTTAGCAGACAAGGAAAACAGACTTGACTCGGCTATGACTTTACTTTGTGACTTTGGGTAAATCGGTTTCTCTAGTCCTCAGTTTCCACATCTGTAAAATGAGGTAGTTTTATTAAACAGTCTCAAGAGCCGCTCTCCCTTTAAGTTCAGAGATTTCGATATCCTTGACCTTTTCTTAATGGTGTAGAATGCTCTGCAAGCCTGGGCCAACCACTCCCCTCACCCTCCTCACTTCCCTCCCACCTTCCCCACCCTCCCACCCCCATCACATCTCACAGCAGAGCATTCAATAGAGAGAGAAGGTCCATGGCTCTTTTGGGTCCTACCCCACAGTGAATGAAGGCAGAAGTGGTAATAGTAGGTGCAGCAGCTGCCCAGTTTGTGATCTGTACTCAGGTAGAAAATATCTAGTGCTGAGTAAGCACTGTGGGGGCCGATGTGCTGGAGAATTCCTAAACCCAGGTGATGACAGAGGTCCACCTGAAGGAGGGGAGACTGTTAGCTTCGAAGGAGACATGGGCTTTGAGTAAGGACATTCAGTGCATCAGTAGTGGAAAGAGGCAAGGCCCAGGGTGAGCTGGCCATGATAAATAGACCAAGCTGAGAGAAGAGAAGTTTTTGTAGTGGACCTAAAGTCAGAAGGACATATTAAAGCCAGATGGTGGGGACCTTGAAAAATTCTAGGACCAGGACATGAGGACCGAGTGACCTCCTTAAGACTACTGCAACTTGGGCCATGTCGTATGCACAGAGCTTAGGACAGTGCCAGACATAAGATAGGTGCTCAACACAACAGGTGCTCAGTATTTGTTGAACGAATAAATGAAGCATAAATATTTTTTTGAACAGGACATTGCCATAAACCAAGATGAACTTAAGGAAAGTACGTGGGACCTCTGTGTGCAAAACGGATTAGAGGGGTCAGGGATGTTATGTCTGGATACCAATCAGGAGTCTGCCAAACTGAGGCATAAGGGTCAAGCCGGGCCATTGGGCAGTGTGAACTGAAGGGAAGAGACCCATGTGTCATTAAAACTTTCTCTAAACCAATCCAGCTGGAAGGATGTCATTTTCATTCATGCAAATCTCCAAGGAAGGAGCCCCCCTCCACCAAACCTCATGAATAAGAACAATGCAATAACCCAGACAGGCCAGCACACACTGAACAACATCCTCAGGCAGCAATTTAAGCATCTGTAACCCACATCATATTTTCGGTGGAAATGACCACTAATCTCTGCACAATTATTCTCTGTATAATCAAAGCTGGTTCTTAGTTCACCCTTTCCTTCCCGCGGCTCAACCACTCTGATTTCCCTAACCACTTTCAGAGGCCCGTTCACCAAGTCTTCTGGTTACTTGCTTTCTTCTCCTCTGACTCCTTTCCAACTTCCTTCTCCCTGAAGTCATTTACCTGAATCAGAAGACCAGTTTTGCTCCAGCCACATTCATCTTATAGGCCTGCTTTTCCTATAAGTAGTTGGCAAGGAGCACAGCTCTATTCCAGGAGGGAAACCTGGCCTCACGGGAGCATTGCAGTTATGTTTCAAGCCCAGCCAGCCAAGGATGCAGACTGTCTTGGCCTAGGGGAGCCCCCACAGAAATCAGCAAGAAGCCCACCTCCAGACAGTGTCTGGCCTGAGATCCCAGAGGAACTCACCATCATCTTCCTCTTCGTCATCCTTTTTAAGCTTTCCTATCTTTATATCAGCCAAAGCCCATGTCGGCAAGGACAGAAGAGTAATTGATGGCCTTAAGGGATATCAAAGTGCTATTGAGCAAAACCACAACTCAACAGGCTTACAGGTGCTTCCTGCCACAGGGAGGGAAAAAAGTGTCTTTAGAAAGACCTAAATAACTCTAGGCAGGGATGTCAACTTGACAAATGGCTCTCAAGAAATAGCCCTGTTGTTCTCTGGTGTGTGATTCATCCCAGGCCATGCTGGTGTTGGGGACAAGGCCCAGCTGTGAGTCCCACAGTTGTCACTTGGGGCTGCTCTTCAGCTCGCCTCTCAGGAGGGATAAGAAGGCACTGTGTTGGTTCCCTTGGCCCAGGTCCTTCTGACCTTGTTCTCCAGTGGTTTTATTCCATGAATCCTGGATTTGTGTTGATTTGGAGTAAGCTGCTTTAAGTGGAGGATGGGCACCATGGAGAGACTCTCTCTCTGAGCATCAGGAGGTCTCCCTTTGATGTTAGCTCCCAGTGCTTCTTGCAGTCATAGCAACAAAGACTGTGGCCTCCTCAGGACAGAGACCCCCTTTCATCTCCCTGTTCTCAGTTCCTTAAAGAATTGGCTTAAGTGCTTACCAAATGGTGGACTGAATAAGTGAAAAGATCCCATGACCAAGAGTCACAATAGCTAGTTTCTGGTCTTGACTCTGACAACAAGTAGCTGGGACCTTGGCCATGTGCTCAAGTTCTCTGTTCCTTCTTATCCTTGTGCGTGGACTGAGAAGGCAAGCTCTCAAATCCCCTCAATCTCAGACCATGAGGTTCAGAGAGGCCTGCAGGGGCTGACTAGAGTTTACACTGGGCTCAGGGGAACCAAGGGGAGATACCAACAATTGTTTTGCACACCCAGCAGCGATGGTAAACAAAAGCACATTGAAAACCCAGGAAAAAGGTGCATAATAATTTCAATTAGTAGGTAGGCCTGGTGGTCCTCTCTAGTGATGACAGACGTAGGTATTGTGAATAGCAAGCAGGCTGGTGTGGAGCCTTGGGCCCGCACCTGACATAAATACAGCCCTATCAGTTCCCCCGAGTTTATTAGGGGCTGTTCACCAAGGTGTCCCAGCCACCAGACTATAATGCGTACATTCTTTGGCTTGGGGTGTTTCTTCTGAGAAACAGCACAGCAAATACATTGCCCAAGGAAGGCTGTCCTACCAGCAGAGGCAATTTTGAATGTGTGAGTTAGCAAGAGAAGTCTACACAAGATGGGATGAGTGGTTTGTAATGAAATCATGGGCATGTTCTAAGGAGACTGGCCCATGTGTCCCAATAGGGGGCCCATATCTCAAAGTGATCATATGATTAATCCCCCCATGATGGTGGATGTGCTCGGGGTTTTAATGCCCTTGGTTTTCATCAATGGCAACTTTGTTAGTGTTAACAGAAAGCAAGACAAATGCTTTTGAAATTAAGGTCTGGTGGGTGGGTGCCTGAATATATGCCCTCCTCCGAAGACGGTTATAATCTTGAGACTGAAGAATTGAGTGAAATTGTCTTTTTTATGGAAGGACATTTTAGCAACTGGAATTAAGGGTCACAAAAGTTTTCAGAAGTTTTAATCACCCCAGTTTCCCCTCTGGGAATCATTTCAGGTTCTTTTTGATAGATCACTGATGCCCCTGATCACTGAGGCTCTTCATGCTAGAGAAGTTGTTAGTGAGTATTTGGACTTGCCCTTTATCTTTCCTTGCCTTTGTGGAAAGTGTCTAGCTACTCTCACACCTTGGCTTGGCTTGGCTTAGGCAGGTGCTATGTATATGATCCCCACCACCACCCTGCAAATTCATATGTTGAAATCCTGACTTCCAAAGATGCTGATATTAAAAGGTATGGCCTTTGGGGGTACTTAAGTCATGAAAGGGGAGGCTTCATGAATGAGATTAGTGTTCTTATGAAAGAAACCCAGCACTCCCTAGCCCCTTCCACCAAGTGAGGATACAATGAGAAGTCTGTGACCCAGAAGAAGGCCTTCACTAGAACCTAACCATGTGGGCACCCTGATCTCAGACTTCCAGACTCCAGAACTGTGAGCAATAAATGTTTGTTGTTTATAAGCCACCCAGTCTGTGGTATTTTTCATAACAGTCCAAACGGACTAAGATAGCGGGTCTGCCAGGAAGGGACTTTGTTTAAGCTGTGGATCTTTGCCAGAGTCTGGTATCCTCTGGGGGATGGACAGACCTTCCCACTGCAGAGTTAGACAAATAAAAGGAAAAAGAGATACTCTTGCTCCAAGATATCAACACCTGCACACATACATACACACATACACATGCATGCACACGTGCGTGTCTATCACTTGTTAGCTTGTGAGCCTGCTTGAGTTCATTAACCTTCCTGAGCCTTGGTTGTCTTGTTTATAAAATGAGGAAAATAAAAGGACCAAATCATAGTTCTGTTTCAAGGATTAATGGGAAAAAAATATAAAGCACTTACTTAGCACAATGCCTGGAGTATTGTAAGTGCTCAATAAATGATAGATAATTGTAATAATAACAATAATGAAATTTCCTCCTTCCTAACAGAGAACCTTCAGCCCCTTGGCACTCTACAGAAAGTCAGAGCTGACTCCACTTGGAGTTTTCATAGGATTCACCCTGAGGCAGAGGTACAAGGTAAGTTAGGTAAGAAAGGTAAGCTTTCCATATCTATTGTTACAAATAAGAATTCCTGGAAGAAAGACCATCTGCACTTGTCTGAGTTTGAGGGGACTTGTCTTCTCACTTTATAGATGAGGATACAGAGGCCCAGAGACCTTCAGAAACTGGCCTGGGTTACTAAGGCCCAAAACTAGCTATCATGACTCTTGGTCCTGGGATCTTTTCACTTACCCATTCAACATTTGGCAAGTACTTAAACAAGCCAGTTCTTTGAGGAACTGGGGAAGGAAGAGGACTAGAGTCTCTGCTCTCAGAGATCTTTGTTGCTAAGATAGCAAGAAGCATTGGGAGCTAAAATCAAAGGGAGAAAGGCCTCCAGATGCTCAGAGACCATGTTTCCCCACGGTTCCCATCCTTGACGGAATGCAGCTCAAACCAAACCAGCACAAATCCAGAAAGCATTCTGCTGTGTGCACAGAACCGAACCAGGGCATCCACACTGAGAACTCTGCTTCAGGTCCTCATCCCTTCTGAGTCCCCCTCTGTCTCTCTGGTTGAAACTTGAACAGTTTTTTCTCCATCCAGTAGTCAAAAAGCCTTAATTTGCAAGGGACCAATAGTTTCCTAATCTTACAAAAGAGCCAGTATTTACCAAACACCCTCTCACTCATGTCCATATGAGGTGAAACAAAAGAAAGGCTCCAACATCTGTTACTCTGGAACTCACAGCGTACAATCAATTTACTAAAACCAACACCTGCTGCAAAGACACAGCATTCACCACATCAGAAGTGTGACTTTTCACACCCAGAGCTGCAGAAGGCATGGATGTCATGCTAAAGGTGACACGTGCGGGTTGGGGGTCACCCCAGACTCAAACATGAGCACTCGGGGCACAGGGATCTCCTTTGGGCCCGTTCACTGCTGCACCTCCAGTACCTAGACTAGCACCCAGACATCATGGCCAATAAATGAATTAATAAATGAACCAAGTATGAACAATGGAGTCCAAGAACCATCTAGTGAGTTTGGACAAGTTACTTGCCTTCTCTGTCTGCACCCAGAATTCTCATCTGGAAAAGGATTATAATTGTTGTGAGGATTATTGGTTTCATTGTATAAATCTCCTTAAAACAGTGCTGAATATGGGTGCCTGGGTGGCTCAGTCGGTTAAGTGTCCACCTTCAGCCCAGGTCATAATCCCAGGGTCCTGGGATCAAGCCCCGTGTCGGGCTCCCTGATCAGCAGGGAGTCTGCTTCTCCCTCACCCTCTGCCCCTCCCCATGCTTGTGCACACACACTCACTCTCTGTCAAATAAATAAATAAAATCTTTTTTTAAAAAGTGCTGGAAAATGTTAAATATTTTTGAGTATAGATCCTCCCATTGATTGTACTTTTTCTTTGTCCTCACAGGAGATTGACACATATTCAGCAATTTAACAGATATATCTAAAATTTATTTTGGTCAAGTAATCATGTTAGAAAAGTTCTGAAAGTTTTCTTGGTTGTTGTCATTTGATTTTGTTTTGTTAAAAGGTCAGATGTCTCATCCGTGCTTGGTTTTATTCCCACTATTTTATATGAAGTGTGACTTTTACGTTCAAACTTATCTGTGCTACCAGAAGAGCCAAGTCACATTTCCACACTTTTCTTGGGTTGACCCTCTTTGACAAAACTGGGACAAGCAGCCTCCTAGACCCACTGATGACTCCTTAGTAGTGAGCCCTTCGCGGGAGGAAGACCTCAAAGAGCTTTCCAGATGGTGAGCTGACCATGCCAATCTCCTCGTGCCACCCACTTAGACCCCTCCAAAAACTTCCGCTCAGTTAATAACGAAGTGTATATGGTCTGACCTTATTCAAAAAACAAAGAAAACAACTAGCAAAATGTGTAAATACGTAGTGGCTAAGATATGAGGAGTAACTTGCAGGCATGAATTCATCGAATCTTGTGAGATAGGGGTAAAGGCAAGTGGCATCATACTTAGTTTATTAAAGAGAAGAATGGAAAAAGTCCTTCAGGACCAGAAATGGAATCCAGCCCCTGCCTCCTGGGTCCACGCTTAGGTAACAGCACACCCACCCGAAGTTCTCTACAAAAAGCCAGTACATTGAGAAAACAGTCATTCCCATATCCAGCTGCTGAATATTGATCTGGCCTAGGACATTGTATTAGTAATAACAAATATTTGCACACAAAGAAGTATGGTAGAAGGAGCATGAATTTTGGATTCTGAAAGACTTGAATTTAAATACCAACAGCATGATCTTGAACAAAGTGCCTATCTGAACATCAATTTGTCCTGTATAAAATGGAGTCAAGGATGGCACCCCAGCAGTGTTGTTATAGAAATGATGGATAATATCTGTAAGCTTCCAGAAGATTGCCTAGTTCATAAACTGTGCTTAATAAAGGACGATGATAATGATGATGATGATGATGTTGATGATGAGCTTCCCTATTCAGGAAACACATTTTCAGGTTAAGCAAACACTTTGCCTTTCCCCCAGAAATGTTAGTACTTATGAAAATGTGAGGCGCTAAGATTATACAGCTTATCAGAGCAGCTTTTTTGGGAGGACCAATTTGTCAAAATTAAATTGGCTATATTCATTTGACCATAACTTTAAATGGCCCAAACTGACTATTCCCATCTAAAACAATTTTCCTTTCCCATCAGTTTAAGACAAACACACACACACACACACACGCTTACCCCAGCAATTCATTTCTCATTTTGGTTTGGGATGGAGCCAGTTGGTAAAAGGGTTCAGAGTGTGTTTATTGCCTCTTTGTTCTCAAGCATTTTCTGGGGCCTCCTGGCAGCTCTTGGGTCTGCAGCAAGCAGCAAAGCCCTCCAGGTTTGCAAAGCGCAGACAAATCCCAGGCTCTGACCATTGCCTAGGGTTGGCATAGAATGGCGGGAAGCCTCTCCCCTCCCACCCCAAACTCCTGCTCAGAACTCTGAGCAAACACAGGGCAGGAACTGAGCATTTGGCCCCCTGGGGCTTGTTCTTACTGGTGTTATTTTGGAGTCTGCCACGCTGCCTCTTGCCAGGCCCCACACAGGACCTTTCCCCTTGATACTGACTGTGAAAGACTCTGGAGTCTCTGTTGCTTGGTCTCAATAAGCAGTTATTTGGTGGAATGAGCGTCTGTGTGCATGCATGTGTGCGTGTGCGTGCGTGTGTGTGTGTGTGAGAAGCCCATCATACCTGGTCTTCATTAATGACACTGTGGTCGTAGATGCTGCAGATGCCCTGATTCTGGGAGGCCCATGGGTGCCTTTCCAAAGAAATTACCCAAACTGGACCAGTGCAAGCCCCCAGGCCTGAGCCCACGCAGGAGTCTTACTCTAAGACTGGAGGTGAAAACACTGCTCAGCCCAGGCTGAGCCACCGCATTCCAGGGCCCTCCACCCCTGCCGTCATTGTCCCACTTGAACACGTGCTCTGGTGGATGTGTTAAAAGGTAAGACAGCTCAGTGGTCAAGAGCACCACCGTTAGCCTTCCCCCAACTAAGGTCCAAACCTGGCTTTGCCATTTTGGGGAGTTCCGTGACCTTGAGCCAAGTATATACTCTCTCTTTGCCCCAGTTTCCTCAAAGTAAAGTAAGCATAAGGACAGTAACACCTACTACGTAGTGCTGTTGTCAAGATTAAATGAGATGGTGGGGGGAAAGGGCCTGACACATACTGATAGTAAAAAGTAGAACCAGAATGTAAATTGCTGGCAGAGTCAGCTCTCCTTAGTGTTTGGGCTTTGTTCCAGTGAGTTCCCAGCAACTCCCTCAAGAGGTTAGACATAATGAGCATGAATTAATACGGGTTTCTGTGGGAGTTGTTATGCCGCTGGTACTTTTGCAGCCTTGAGAATGGTGGGATTGATCAAATAACCAATTTAAAAACATATTTTAAGTGTCAGGCATTGTTAAGGTGTGAGTCTACAGAAATAAAAAGGCCCAGGCCCAGGTCACTGTCCTCAAGTTGTACACACAGGGTAGGGAGAGCTGGAGGCACCTGTTCAGATACTGACAAGGTCCAGGGTGATGGGCTGGGGCAGGGGTGTTACAAGGTGGCGGAGGCATCAGTGGTTTCCTAGTGGGGTCAGCCACAGAGAATGGGCTTGAAGAATGAATAGGAACTTACCCAGAAGAGAAAATGAGGATGGGGATTCTAGACAGAGTGAATATGCAAGGGCACAAAAACAGCAGAGAAAATGCCGTATTTGGAGAAGGATCAATAGTTCTCTGCAGTTGGAACTCAACGGGAGGCAGATGTCTGACAAGATAGACTGTAGGTTAATCTATCCTGCTGTAACACTTTGGCTTAGGCCACTTGATGAAATAAAACACCGATGAGATGTCATCCTGGCATGTCACCCACGCTCAGTGGCCCCTCAACCCCAGCCGCAGAGGCAGGAAGACAGGAATAGGATCAAGAGTCAAGGCTTAACTTGATTTAAAGGGTTCTCTCAGCTCTTTCTCTGCTATGTAAACAAATGTCTCCTCTAAGTGCAGTTTCTTCATCTGTAAAATGGGATTGGGTGGTGACTCTTCTTCCATAAAGGAACTTCAAGCAAACCTCAGTTTCTCATCACCCACTGATGAAAATATTAGGGACATTATTTGAATAGAGCAGCTGTTCAACATACCCTTCCAGAAGATCATATAAAGTGACTTTGCAGAAATCAGCTTGACTCTTCGCACATGGTAATGGACATCTTGAATGAACTTTCCCACTCTCCTCATGGCCCTGTGTGATTTTTCTATGTCACCCTCTGCTCCCACCTGCAGAATGATGAACTATCAAACCTGAACTCTTGCTTCCACTTCTGATTCCTCTGAGAAGGGATCTCACATTACAGCTCAGAGGGAGGAAACATTAGCCCAGGTGAAAGTACTTAACTTCCTCCAGCCAGCCATCCTCCCCCACCCTTCTCTCCCACCCCCACCGGGGAAAAAAAAAAGAAAGCAGCTGAAATCTATCAGCGCCTTAAGTGAAGAGCCCATGGACCTATTAAGTAATCCGGCCCATTAATGAGAGTGGACTGACACAGGAGGCTCCTTTTCCACGCTGGTCCTGAAAAGACCTTTTCTTGATTCTGTCAGCAGTGAAATTCTCTCAGTGCCAATTCTGATCTCTGCACCTCCCGAAATCACATCTTGACTTCCTGAAACTGTAGCCAACCTGTGCTTCCTAAACACACTGCCTGAAAATCACCCATCAGAACGCCTTCAGGGCATTGTGGAATCTGTGTAATGGCAATTCCACTCTTCACATAAGGAGCCACTGCAAATACACGGGCATGTTTCATGCCCAAAGACGTTCCCCAGCAGAAAAGAAAAAACATTCAGTGCCCCTATTTATGGCTCCTCTCTCTAAGGCAACTTCAAGAATGCAGCCCATGTAGTTTGAAGAGTGGGTAAGTGGAGGGACAGATAACCTCAGTTGCAGGCAAATACTTAAATAAATATATATATTTATATTTTCTATATGTGAATATACTTATAAATTTTATGAATTTATGCATTATATAATATAAACATAAATAATATAAACATAATGCAAATATATTTTATATATTTATAAATATATTTATACATATTTTATTTATTTATTTATTTATCAACAGAGTCCCACTGACCCAATGGGAAGTGACCAGAGTTTCACACTGAAACCTATTCCCTCCACCAAAAAAACAATAAAATTTTTCACACGAGAAAGTGAAAGATTCAAGAAGAACATGTTTTTTTTAAACCCTAGTTAACCAAAAGAGCTTGTTCTTCCTTTTTAGTCCAAACTTGCACAAAAGCTCTTGGCTATTTGAGTGGTTGCTTCATGATTCATGTTTGTCCCTCCCTTTTACTCCACTAATTTATTAAATGCCCACTTTGCTCTGGGAACCCAGCATCACACAAACAATGGCATGGAGAGGTCTTTAAGAAAAGACTCAGCCGGCCCAAAAAGGCAAAACACAATTAAAAGAATCCATTCTGACGAAACTATTGTAGAAACAATGGTGCAACCAGTTTGTTTTCTTCCATTGACTTTTCCTTGACTCTGATGCTGGCCCTAAACTCACTTCGTAGTAAAAGCACGTGCCCGGACTGGAGCTTGAGGAATGGTGTGGAAAGAGAAAACAGCCTCTAAGGTCAATGTCCTCGGTCAGTTGCGGGAAAACAGGAATAGTGCCCACAGGCAGTGGTGTGGTCTTCGAGTGGAACAGAGACCGCTGACGCAGAGTGGCGTGCCCAACATGACAATGAGCCCATAAACCTCCTTCTTAAATGAAGACATCCTGGAGACAACTTTGGGAATGCTAAGCAATGAAGTCCTGGACCAATAATACCTGGTTCTTAAGGAGTAGGGAAACTGCTTCCCTGGGTTACCCATGAGGCTGAGCCATAGACTGCGTGCCATCTCCCTGCTTCCTGAAGTTGGGGATGTGATCTCACTGTTGACTGACCCCTGTACACCATGTCCGATCCCCTTCTCCTTCACTACCTCCCACTATAGAGACCAGAGCTTAATGTTCTCTTTCTCTTGCGACTAGACAGAGCCAGATCATCCCATTTTGCCCATAGAATGTAAATAGAAGGGGGCACCTGGGTGGCTCAGTCGTTAAGCGTCTGCCTTCGGCTCGGGTCATGATCTCAGGGTCCTGGGATCGAGCCCCGCATCGGGTTCCCTGCTCCAGTGGGAAGCCTGCTTCTCCCTCTCCCACTCCCCCTGCTTGTGTTCCCTCTCTCGCTGTGTCTCTCTGTGTCAAATAAATAAATAAAATCTTTAAAAAAAAAAAAAAGAATGCAAATACAAGATTCCCAGACGCTGCTTCCAGAATAAATTTTTCTGAGAAAAAGGAACAGTCTTGGTCAGTACAACCCTGCTATTCCCCCTTCGTGCTGCGGTGAATGTGCCACTCACAGGGACACAGCCACCTGACAACTGAGGTGGAATTCAAACCTGGGTCTCAGCCACCCCCAGAGCTGTTCTCCTCGCCACCATGTCCTACTGTCTCCTTTTAATCACTTCTTTGGTCCACAAATTATAGCCCACTGAAGGAAACCAAAATGCTAGGCAGTGAGGGACAGAGAAAAGTGCACAGGGCAGGGCACCTTTGGAGAGATCTGAGCTCAAGCGCATGCTCTGTTCTGACTGTGTGGCTTTAGGTTAGTCAGTTCACCTCTGTGAGTCTCTGTGATATTGTGATTTATAATAACTGGGTGTTATACGCAAACAATGAATCGTGGAACACTACATCAAAAAGTAATGATGTAATGTATGGTGATTAACATAACATAATAAAATAAAATTTAAAAATAAATAAATAAATAATTTGGGTTTTGTCCCATTCCTTGTATACAGAGCTCTGAAAAACTCTTATAGTGATGGGAGTCCTAAAGGTATCTTTTTTTATGTTAATGAGATGACTTTCAGAAAGGCCCTAGGTAATCTAAGGATGGCTGGTTGCTAGGGAAGCCAATCCGGTGATTACAGGGTTGGAACTTTCAGTTCCCACCCCCTCTGACCTCCAGGAGGGGAGAGAGGCTAAAGATTGAGTTCAGTCACAAATGGCCAACAATTTAATCAGTCATGCCTATGTAATGAAGCTTCCATAAAAACTCAAAATTACGGGATTCAGAGAGCTTCCGGGTTGGTGCTTGGGTGGAGGTGCAGGGAGAGTGCCAACCTGGAGAGGGCGGGGGTGAAGCTCTACGCCCTTGCCCCATGCTCGCCCTATGCATCTCTTCTGTCTGGCTGTTCCTGAATTATATCCTTTTATAATGAACCAGTAATCTAGTAAGTAAGTGTTTTCCTGAGCTCTGTGAGCCACTCTAGCAAATTAATTGAACGTTAGAAGGGAGTCATTGGAACCTCCAATTTATAGCAGTTGGTCAGAAGCACAGTTGACACAATCTAGACTTATGATTGGCAACTGAAGAAGGGGGCACTCTTGTAGAACTGAGTCTTTAACTTACCTGTGGGATCTGACACTGTTTCCAGGTAGATAGTATTAGAATTGAATTGAATTGTAGGACACCCAACTGGTTGGTAGGGAGGAAACCCCCATTTCTCCTAATAAGCCACCATATTCTCAAAGTCCCGCTGAACCTACCTGCAACTCTGACCCTGTGGAGGCAGCAAGCTGATGACCTGAAACATCCATGGCTCCATTCGAGTTTTTGCTGGACACTAACCTCCTGATGAATTGTGAATGCGAGTCCCAAGGGTGACCTGGGGAGAACTCCCAACCACTAAAGGAAGGGCTGGATGGTGTGGTGGGATTTGTTTCCAAAGATGGGAAGTCAGAGTCCTTTCCCCACTACAAGTCAGTTCGCAGCTCTGAGCCCAGGTCTTCTTTGTAAAATCAGGATAGCACTAAAATCTCCCTTATTCTAGTTCCAGCCGTGGTTACTGTGAAATCATGTGACATAAAGCACCGGGAATTCACTTCTAAAATGATAAATCCACCAAAAAAAAAAAAAAAGATAAATTTGTCATTATCTAGGGTTCAGCAATGCTCAGATAGGCCTAAGTAAGGAAATGACTCTATGCCTGGCATGTGAAAACTTCACACATCTCATCCCTGCAATGCAGAGGCTCGTTTCAAGACAGGCCGATGCTGCTCAGCTGCATTGACTTTCTGGTCCGTGATAGCAGGGTCTCATCCTGGACTCAAACAAACAAACCAAATCCAAAGGCAACAAAACAACAACAAAGGGGCGAGGGAATGTGCAGATGAATCTCTCTCTTCAGAGGGCAGTTGTTAAACACCTCCACATCCCCATCCCACCACCCTCCATCTGACCTCGTGGACTGTGCTGTAATCCCATTTAAAAAAAAAAAATGCTCTGTCCTTATCAAACCACCTTTCCAGCATGGGTTGTGATTCATCTGTTTCTTTTAATAGAATGTGTATTAATGCAGGCACTCTTGCTCGGCTCCATGGTTCCCTTACAGGAAAAAAAAATGTCACCATCCAAAAATCAAATTGAAATTACTTCAACTTAGGATAGCCAGCAGAGCAGGGATTCAGTTTCCCATTCAGATCTTTTCTCTCCTTTGGTTTTCTGGGATCTCAGAGCAAAAGGTGCAAAAGGAGCTCCAGAGCTCCATGGGGCACCTAAAGTTTTCATGCGACGTCCTATGTCCATGGCTTGGCATCATTCAATGAGACTGAGGAGGCTTTTCAGAAGCCAAAGGAAAGGTGGCCATTTTCCTCCAACAAACACTGCTCTGTCTTATTTCCATTAGAAAAACCATGCCCGAGGAGAATATCAAAGTGATTTTGTGTTGCTGGATTCCAATATTGATCTTTTCACTCTCTCAAAGGTTCCCATCTGGAAAATAATCTGAGACTGCTCAGAGTGTGTTGTTTGGTGGAAGCCGGAGACTTCCAAGCTCTGCTTCTCCGAGGGCCATCTCCTTGCACAGGGAGCTTTCTGCTCTAACAGCACAATGAGATTCACTAGACTAACAACAGGTGCAAGGAATCCCGCAGCGGGGTCCGGCCTGATGTGTGGTGCTGACCATTACTCCTCCTCACACCCTCATGTGACTCTGCTTTCCCGCCGTGTGCCTCCTCAGATAGTACATAGTCTTGGAAGAGCCCACCATTCTCCATGGCCACACAACTGTGGTTATTCAGGCTGCCCTGCCCCCTGTCCAGTGTCTGCCGCCTAATAGGAAGCTTTGGTCCTAACGTGAACCCATTTTCAGGAGAGACACATTGTGTGCGAGAGGAAGTACACACAGTGGTTAGTGCCCGGGTTCAAGACCAACTGCCTGGATTCAATCTTTTTTTCTGCCTCTTACTATCTCTGCAATTGTAGACAAATTTGCTTTTCTCTCTCTTTCCCTTAGCTGTTAAAGGATATAAGACTAGCACAGCCCCCCCTGAGTTGCTGTGGGGGTTGAATGAGTTAATTGGCATGAAGCACTAAGAACTTTGCTGGACAAGGACGCCTAGGTGGTTCAGTTGGTTAGGTGTCTGACTGAGTTTCGACTCAGGTCATGATCTCGGGGTCATGGGATCGAGTCCCACATTGGGCTCTGCACTCAACGGGGAGTCTGCTTGAGATTCTCTCCCTCTGCCCCTCTCCCCACCTCTCTGCCCACACATGCGCAGTCTCTCTCTCTCAATTAAATAAATCTTAAAAAAAAAAAAGAACTATGCTGGGCATATAGTAAACACTCAGTAAGTGCTAACCATTATTATTTTTTTAATGTGGAGAAAAGAAGAAACTACCATTTATTGAGCATTGCTCCAGGCACAGTGCTAAGCATTTTACATTCATTATTTAATACTCATAGCCACTCAAGGAGATACAAGTCACTATGGGCATTTTTACTGAGTGAAGAGGTTAGGCAACTTGCCCAAAGCCACGATGCTAGTGAGCTGTACATCTGGAATAGGATCTGAACCCAGGGCTGTCTGATCTGAAATCCTATGTGGAGGCCTGTGTAGAAGAAGCAATATTATTTCAAGGGAACTGTCATTGGAAGAATTATGGTGGTGACTAACAGCAAAGTAAATGGCAGAGAAGGGTATTCATGTGAGGAGCGTCTGCTGGTGGAGTGCAGGGCTCAGTTCAGTAACTGTAGTAAGACAAATATCCTTTTTCTCAAATATACTAAAGGAAAGTGTGACAGATGCTGCAGGTTGACCAACCCAGCTGTCATTCCTGGTCCCGTTTCCCCCTTTCTCACAGAATCTCAATTTTAATAGAGTAACAATGCATCCACTCCTGGAAAATGATTCATGATCCTCTCACTCCCCTTTGCTACTACTCACATTCCTGTCCTTCCTTACAGCTAGCCACCCAGGTCAGACCATGGGGCATATAAGGAAAATTTTCCTGAAGTCTTCAGAAAAGTCTTCTTTCTTAAAGACCAAAAATCTAGAGCCTAATAAAAAGAAGGTCTTTTGCCCTTGCTCCTTTCTTTAAGCTTGGGATGTGCATGCAATGTCTGGAACTACAGCCACTATCTTAAGATCATGAAGCATGAGAACCAAAAGCCATTAACACTGAGTATGGCAAAGAAGGATGGAAAAAGCATGGAAGGCTCATCAAGTGACTGAACAAACTCTGAGACCACTTAGCTCCAGACTTCTTAAGTAAGTAATAAATGTAATTATGATAGTTACATAATTCACTCATAATAGTTAGTTGAGTGTTCTCTTCCTGACCGACAGAAAGAAGTGAAAGCTTAGCCTTGTAAGAATCAAACTCCTCCATCTGCAGTCTCATGATCCATGGCTTGTACCTCATTCTGCCTGATGTTTCCAAGGCTAGCTGTTTACACAACTTTCCTCTTCCCCCTTTTATACCCATCACAACCACCCCCAGTATCACCCATGGCAAGTTATTTGGTGGAAGGAAGCTTGAATCATTTTTTTAGCCACTGCCCCCACTCCCCAACCCCACCTGCCATATTGACTTACTATACTCTTCCATCCTGAATCGTCCCGTCCCTTGCAGACAGAAAGGCCAGCACGCACACACATGCATGCACATGTGTGCACTCACATATTACATACACAGAACCACATATGGTCATGGACCTGAAGCAGAAATCACGGGGCTACTGAGCCCCTGTTCAAGGTCTCAACATGTTGGAAAGAAGAGGGAGGGATAAGCATAAGTGTAAAGAGACTGAATGGAGAAAAAAACAAACAAACAAAAACTAGGAAGCATGGGAAGAGGGAGAAAAAGAGAAAATAAACCAACATGGCAACAGCTCAAGGGCTTGACATCAGCGAGATTTATGGCACTAATATGCCAGGCTGCCTGCCATAATTAGTTTCTGTAAAAACCGTATCTCCTAGCTCAGATTCAATTAAATCATACGGTGTTTATTTGAGAGCTTTCTTATTACATGATGGGAGGGCTGGCAGGGCCCCAAGCTCGGCTAACCCACCTGTCCCTTGCCTGGCACAATTTATGTGTCAGTCTCACTGTTTTAGGGTGGTTGGGCCGTGAGGAGATGAATGGGTGAGTGTGTGTCCTGACAGAGACACAGGAAGATGCCACGTGACACAAGCCTGGCACCAAATGATGTCGTTTTCTTCAAAACTTGAAAAGAAAGCCCACACCAGAAATAGTTAACCCAGTGTTTGATCCAGACATGGTTATCTTACCACCCCTTCATGTGAAGGAGGCAAAACCAGAGTGAATTCTTAAAGATCATTTAAGAACAAGCGAGAAGTCTGTTAGAGAAGATCCTGATGAGGTGGGAAAGAAAAGCATCTTATTCAGGAAATGCATCTGTCTGAGATTTCCTGGTCACTGCACAGAGGTGCTTTTGACTGAACGCACTTTCTATGCCACTCTTCATCGCCTTCGAATGAATAAACAGCCCCTCAAAATGCCCTCAGTATGAGACATGTGCGTGTGGGGAGGGACGGGGAGGCGAGCAGAGTCCTGATCAGAATGAGAAAACAGAGCTTGCTGAATGACACCATGCTCAACCACAAGCTCTTCCTCCTGAAACTGAAATCAATATTAAATTAAATCTGTGTGCTTCATCTCCACGGGTAACTTCCCAGCCTTCCTTCATGGCCAATCACGATTCCTTCACCCTCATCCATTCACTTGCATGGCTTGTATGTGTGTGTGGGGGTGTGTGTGTGTGTGTTTCTCCACCAGCAAAGTACATGTTCCCCTAGGAGAGAAACAGCATAACACATCAGCTGCTCCCTGTTACTAAAGAGTTAGCAAGAAAATCATTTTTGAAAACTAAGATCTGCAGGAAAGAAGTCAGAGATAATTCTTTAATTCTGAGACTATCCATCTCCTGCTTTCCAGCTCTGTCACCGGGGACGGGTCTGGTAAGGGAATATTGACTTCGGGCAGAATCTGTTCTGAAATATTATTCTGAGTATCTAAGGATGCTTCTCTCTCCTTGTTCTTGTTCTGGTGAGTGATTATTTGCTATTGTCTTGATCTTCTAATTCCCTCATTTCACTTGTTCAAATCTTTCTAGGAGACAGTGATTTTTTTGTTGAGGTTGTACTTGAGACCACAACATAAAATAATAACTTTAAAAGCTTTCCAAGGCTTGAGACAATAGAATGAACTTCAATGCAATTTTCCCCGAGGATATTCTTTTTTTTTTTTTTTCTTTTTAAATCTTTGTGATTCTTTTCTGCCGATGGGTGGTCCTCACTGTTCTGTGACTATCCTTAAACCCAGCTTTGCTTCTTCTTTGGCTTAATTTCTGCTCTTTACCCAGAAGCATAAAAGCATCTCAGTTATGAAAAGATTCATGGTCAAAGACAAACAACCGACTGAAGAAATATGATATCAATTAAACTGTAACAGAAGCATTGCATTTCCTTAAGTAAAAGCACACAATCTGCAGCCTCTGAGGGAAAAAAAAACTAACATTACTGAGCCCTGAGCAGATGCTGGACACCTTGAATAAATTCAAACAACAACCTGCCATGCGGTTATTATATTTTGTAAGTGAGGAAGCTGGAGTTTGGGAAGATGAAGTCATTTGCCCATTAACGCAATGACAAGCCAAGACTGAACTCTTAGCAGAACTCCCAAATCTGGCATCCTACTTACATATTGGCAGCAAAACGTATTCCCCACTACCCTCTCATACCTTCACCCTTCCACACGCCCATCCCCTCCTGTGGTGCTGAGAGCAGTGCGTGGGC
This sequence comes from Mirounga angustirostris, assembly GCF_029215605.1. Lineage (NCBI taxonomy): Eukaryota > Metazoa > Chordata > Mammalia > Carnivora > Phocidae > Mirounga > Mirounga angustirostris. The sequence goes on from NW_026991711.1 coordinate 54,183,208, forward strand.
AGTCCGACCAGAAGCCACAGCTGATGATAAGGGCCCCAGGAGTGAGTGCCATCAGTCATTGTCTGTGGCACAGCCCATGTGCCTAGGCTGTAGGACAGCCAGCACGCTGAATGTCCTTGGCGACTACTGAATATCATCAAGAGGAAGGGGAGATCATCATCCCTAAAGGATAGACCAGCAGTTACTATTTCATTTCAGAATGATGTCCTATTCCACGTGGTTCTGTGCAGTGGCCTTGCTTAGTCCCTTGATGCTGTGATCCTAGAAAAGAGATCTATGACCTCTATCCAAATAGAAAAAAGGAAGGGGATTATGACTAGAGTAAGGCTGTCGGCTTCATTGCCTGGCATGGGAAGAAGCAGAGGGCTGTAGTCTGTGCTTGTGTTCTCAGCTTGGGAAACACCCATATGTCAATCATACTTACAGCTTTTCACAAAATCAGCCTCAGATGCTGGCCCCAGCCTTGACCAGGGGACAGACGGTGTACTCCAGCACACTCAGCCCCAGGAAAGAGTTACTCCTGCCTCTCTCCTAACTATGGTATTGTCCATTGCATCCCTGTGCTAATTAGGAGCACAGACTCCAGAGACAGACGGCCTGGGTTCAGCCCCCAGCTATGCCGCTCACTGGCTGTGTGACCTTGCATAATCGCGTAGTGTCTCTGTATTCTCTCTACGAAATGGAGAAGGGTAACAGGACCTTACCGTAGGTAATGGTGAAGGTTAAATGAGATATTATATGTGAACTTCTTAGAACAATGCTGACTTAAGTCAAGGCTCTCTATATAATAGCTATTTCTAATATAATTATTAATATGGCTCCTGATGAGTTTTAGGAAAGGCAGCCTCCAGAAATCCTCCCTTAAACCCATTCAGTTCTCAAAAGTACGGAAGAGACTGAGGAGCCAAAATCCTACGGCAGATGCTCAGAATGCGAAGCTGTGTGGCAGAAGGCAAAGGGCCCTGAATTAGCCATCGCCACCTGGGAGTAAGTCCCCCGTCTGCCTACATGAGCCACAGCACCTCACACGCATCACAGGACCTCCTTAGACCTCCTCATTCCCACCTGCTATGGATAGAATTACGTCAAACCAAAATTCATATGTTGAACCCCCAATGTGATAGCATCTGGAGATGGGGACTTTGGGACATAACTAGGGCTAGTTGTGGTCACAAGAGTGGGGCCCTCATGATAGGATTAATGTGCTTGTAAGAAGAGACACCAGAGAGCTCTCTGTCTCCCTCCGTTTTATGTGAGGACGCAGCCAGAAGGCGGCTGTCTACAAGCCAGGAAGATGACCATGCTGGCACCTTGATATCGGACTTCTAGCCTCCAGAGCTGTGAGAAAGTAACCGTCTGTTGCTTAAGGCACACGGTCTGTGGCATTTTGTTATGGCAGCCCAAGCCGACTGAGACACCGCCCGCACCTGAAACCAGCCATCCTTACAGCTCTTTCCCCACGTGCGAGCACAGACAGGGGTTTGCACAGAAAGGTGAGGCTCCTGCCTAAGATCCCACTGCAGAAAGGGTTTCAAGGTTTCAAAAAAAATGTCATTTAAAGACCACTGCAATATGTGATTGCAAGGATCCCTCGTGCTCTGGCAGAGCCTCTGCAGAATCCATGCATCCGAACTCTTAGTTCCACTGGCTTGGAACTCCTACTTGAAAGTAGTTCTGGTCGCATAGAATACACATAGTAGTAGTTCACAGAACTTAAGTTCCCATAAAACTAACATTTTCCCTTTCTTATTTTGTCAGTTTGGTAGGAAATCTTCCTGACGTATAATACATACTTGACCTCCTTATATGCATATATATTTAGCTTTCCTTGATGACATGTTGGTGTCATCCTGAACACGAATAAAACAAGACCTTCAGTTGCTTTTGGGATATGCAATACTCTTTGCCTCCAGTATCATTTGGGGTTGCTACATGACCCCCAACTCCTGTCATATTCAATGTTATTTTCTGTGTTGGATGTGATCCGTTGCCTGCACAGCTCTGCATAATTCATTACTTCACAGAGTTTTCAGTGAGGAGGTCCTCATGGTGACTTCACATCACCGACATGGAATTAAATGCACCGCCCTTTGTGGGGAGCTATGTTTCCCAATGGCTCTTAGGTCTTTCCCTAACTAGGCTTACACCCTGGGGTTCCCCTCCCTGCTACAACGCGGGGTGCTGGTCATCTAAGTGCCAGGCTGTGGGCACCACTGCCGATGGAACTGCTTTGAGGGGCCAAGAACTTAGAGATCTCACAACAGATGCCATAGACAGTGAGTAAGAAGCAGCTCATCATCCACATTCTGAACACCAAGGGCTGGAGATGGAGATGACCGCTGCTGATTGTTATGGGCAATTTGATGACCAAATGTGGGAGCCAGATACTGTGGGAGGGTCCTGACGTCGGAGAAGTCAGAAACATTCCTGTTGAAGGCACACGTTGAGGGCCCTGACGAAGCAATAAAAAAATGTATTGTGAGTACATGGAGAAATGGAAGGATGAACCGAGAAGGTCCCAGAAAGCCTAGCGACCAGGCGCCTTGGCTGCTCCCGGATCCATGACTGGGTTCCTGACTGGGAGCTTTCTTGCACCCAAGTGATTTGAGTCCTGTTCGCCCTTTTAACAAGGCCCTGTTCAGATGAATTGTCTAAATGGTTGTTTCCATGACAACGACTGATTCTCAGAGTGCCAGAAACAGGAGGCAACAACGATGCCGGAAACAGACCTGAAATTTGCTCCTGTGGAGCCAAACTGAGAGCGCTTGGGGAGGCGAGGAAAGCAAGAGGGGGGGCAATCCATCAGAGCAGCTCTGTTCCCCTGCCAGCCCTTTTCAGGGAAATCCTGTCACTGTATTCCCTCACACACCTCGCCGGGCTGATCGTGTTTCTCAGCTGGCTTTGGGAAATGGCTTATGTATACGGCTCCGACTTGATATTTCTCACCCGCCGTAAGCCTCGGAAAGGCTGCGTTGCCGTCTCTCAATCGAGTTGAACAGTCATAAAATTTCCATTGTTTCGCCACCTCTTTCTCAACCTCTACCAAGAGATTATGTATCTACCTCATTTCCTTTTATTTTGGTTTTGATTCCATTCCTTCTGTTTGGGAAAAGTCTTTGTTTCTTTTCAAATGACTTTTGGTTGGCACAGTGAATTGGCTTTGTGAGACTCTGTCTCAATTTCTCCCTGTCTCTCTCTAACGTTACTCACTTTGTTGCCCGGGAGACAAGATAAAATTCACAGCTCTCTCTCTTCTCTCTCTCTCTCTCTCTGTGGGCAAAACTGCATGAGATTTTTACAACTTGAAACATAGAGAAAATGACCATTTCTTAATTCCAATATTTTGTCTTTCATCTTCTGTTTATTCAGCTTAGAGCCTCAAGGTCAGGTTAAAATTAAAGTCACACTAAATGGCTCTGGTTTGTTTTCCCAGTTCCAGGAATATTTTCTTAGTCAATCCTTCACCAGGATGTGATTTCGAAAATACATTAAAAACAACAATTTATTTATCCATACACTCAGTAAATTCCGTTGAGGGCCTTCTATGTGCAGATAGTATGCTAGATGAGCAAGACTCTATCTTTGCCCTTTAGGAACTAATTAGGCCCAAATAGGGGATGGCAGAGAAAGCAATTAGAATACATGATAAATGCTGTGACAGGAGTGTGTGACGGGTTCTCAGGGGGCAGAGGAGGAACCCCTGATTCAGGGCTGAGAGGAAAGGGGGAAAGGGAGGTAGAGGGGAGAGGGAGTAATCACGCAGTCCCCGAAGAGACGGAATCGATGCTGAGCAAAGACCTATAGGACAGTGGCACTTGGACCAGTTTGGTACCCAGGGAAGTCCCCAGAGAGGTGCCCAGCTAGTTCAGGGAATGTTTATTGAATTGAGGAGTACGAGTGGAAAGTATTCTAGGAAAGAAGAAAATATGTAAAGGCACAAAGGCAAAACAGAGCATGGGTGGTTTGAGTCCTCGGGCCATAATGCTGAGAAACTTAGGAAGCGCTGCCCACATGGCATGGTTAGACCCCTCCCTCTAAGATGACAGAGAAGAGCACCAGAACATCAGACAGAAGGAGCAGGTCAGGGCCACAGCGAGGGCCAAGCATTGTCCTTGAAAAGCAATCTTCAAGCTGCCTACATTTTGAGAGGGTGCTTGCATTTGACACCAAAGTCCAGGGAGGAAACGTTGAAGGATGCCCCGGAGAAGCTTCCGTACGTAGTTCACTGGTCTGACAGATGGCGACACCCCAGAGCTGCTGCTTCTGGACCTAGGGCCAAATTGCCCAGGGGTAGTGGGACAGAGATGATGCGGTGTGACAGCTGAGTCCAGCACAGAGGCCTCCCATGCACACTGGCAGGCTTTCCCAGCTCAGGGGCTTCAAATCAGCCACGTAAATCAGAACCCCACATTAGGGGGAAGGCAGTTTCTCCGTGTCACGTGAAAGGGCACCATTCAGGGCAACGTCAATAGAAGATGAAGCCACTTGAAGGTGGGGCTCACACGGGATCCCACGCATCCCGGATGCTTCCAACTACTGCCACTCTCTTTTCCCGGTGCTTACTTGTTGCCCCCTCCTCCACAACCCATCCGCCATTAAAACTGGACCGGCTACTGAGACATCCAGCCCCAAGACAGGGATCTACTAACTGTTGAGAAAAACCCATTGTTCATGCTGTGAATTCCAATTCTCACTCTAAAGGCAATAGACTTTGTAAGACTGTTAAGAGAAAGCATTTTATCAGGACTCTCAAAGCTTTTTTTTTTTTTTTTTAAACATAAAAAGATCCAAAAGCTCTTTCAGCTGGCCATACATATCAAGGCATGAGAAAAGGAGGGAGTGATACGAGAGTGATTCCCCACAGGGAGAAGAGGAACCAAGTTAGGACTGTGGCCTCCCTCCCCCAGAGGCTCCCCTCCCCCTCCTCCCACTCCAGCCCTGTGGGCTCAGAACTGCGTCTGGAGGTGCCAGACAGGAACTGCAGACCAGTCAACCTGGCACTACAATGGACTCCTATGGAGATGGGAGGGGTCTGGGAAAATGAGCCTGAATGGCCTCACAGAGCCTTGCATTCCCCTGCATGCTGGGGGAGAAAAGGGGCCACCAAGAGCCCCCAGGTGCCCTGGGGAGAGCAGACTCATCTGGGCCACTGAGGAAGACCTGTCACAGAGAAGGCAGGTAATGGATAAAACGTGAAAAGTAGAATGAGTGGACAAATGGACGGCTGGATGGATAGATGGATAGACAGACAGATGGCTTTGCAGCAAGAAGTCAGAAACCCAAGTCCAAAGGAAAAGCTGGGTGAGAAATGAAAGGCCATAGCGAGGGACTGAGGATGAAGGGCTGTCAGAGGATACCCACAGGATTTCTTTCAGTGACTTGCTCCTTGCTGAGACCTGTTGTTACTGAGGCAGACAGCCCTGTGGCAGCCCCCCTGGGCGAGGCCCGGAGACGGAGGGGGCAGGATGTGGTGGTCTTAGGCTTCTAACAAAGGAAGCTCCTAGTCACTTGGCTGTTACTCCCTTAGGATAAAATTAAAACCCACGAAGACTATAAGAGTAGTTATTTTTATATGACCCTTCTGCCATATAACCGTGGGTTGAAAGTACCATGAGAAATGTCATCTTTAAATTCAGAAAGTAGGGTTACATGGAAAGTACCCAAACATAATATAAAATCCTTGTTTAAAAAAAAAAAAGCTATTTTTGCTATATCCTCTAAGCCCTCACCTATTACAACCTTTTGAGTATTTACCTATAAACAAATACTAAGCTCTATTTACATCCACACAGGAACTCCCCAAGGTAGTAATGATGCTCCCTAAATCCCTAGTCAAATTTCATTTAAATGGAATGGTCCAGACGAAACCATGCACTCTGTGTTTGGCCCTGACACTCTGCTGGAATTCAGTGTTCTTGCCAGAAAGCAAATATACTGTTTTTATGATTTCATCCTGAGATTCTTGTGCCACTTTTCATATTGCAATGTTTCTGAGAAGAGCCACACAGACCAGACCAGATTTGGTTTAGTTATAGACTGGCCCAGGAGGAATTTGCCAGTCTTGCCAAGATTGCCTCAGTTACTGAAAATTCCTTGTTGTAGTAAAATCCAGATTACCCAAAATGTGCAAGGAAGAGAATTGTTTTGTATTTACGAAGTGAACCAATCAAAGGTTACCCAGCAATCCCTTTTGTTTCGGTATTATGAAAATCTGTCCTAAAAAATAGAAATACAAAAACAAAAATATTTCACCTCTGAGTAACCATAAAGAAAATGCACATTCGACCTTTTCTTGATGATTTAGAGTCTTGCTTGGAGTAGCATCCTGAGCATCCATGACCACAGTCCAGTAACAACATCCCAGCCCATCCATCATAAGTCAGGAATAACTGGCAGGAGCGTATAGTTGCTAAGAGCATGAAATCTGAAGCCAGATTGCTTGATTCACTCCTGGCTTTGCCCCTTCGTAGCTACATGATCTTGAGCATCTCTGGGCCTCAGTTTCTTTATCTGTAAACTAGGAGACTAATAACAGTATAGACCTCTGAAGGCTGTTATGGGCACTAAATGAGTTGGTGTGTGTAATGTGCTCACACCATACCAGGTTGCCTGGTTGGCCACGGTCACAACCTAGGGATTTCAGGGACTCCCAGTGGGAAAAGAGGTGAGAGACACTGCCAGTGCCTGGTTCAGGGGAACCATAGTCTCCTCCGTATCCCACTACCCTGAGATCTGAAACTTGGCTGTCAGCTCTTCTCTTTCTCCACCCCCACCTATCCAAGTCCCTATCGTCCTAAAGATGGAGATGCTGGAAACAGGAGGATACCAATTGACCTCATAGAGCCCCCTGGAAATTGCATCTCTAAAATAAATACTGCTAACCAAGTGAGTGTAAATTTGCAAACTTAAATTCAGCTTTCCAAGAAATATCACATTTATTTATTTTTATTCACTCCAACTCTACACAGGATTCCAAAATTCAATCTTAGTACCTCTCGAGGCTTTCTGACCTAACAGGGTCATACAAGGAGCCAACACGTTCTTTTGAAGTGCTCGTGCCTGGTATTTCTTAGCCCATGCCAGGGGCGGAAGAAGCCAGTTATTACAGGGGCCAAAGTCCCCATTTCCTGGACTCAAGCTCCCTGAGATCTCTCTACAACCGTTTCTGCCCAAGGCCTCATTGCTAATGTGGGGTGGGGAAAGAGAGGAGGGGAGGGCGCCATGACTCAGCAGACCCACCCATCTCCACCAGCTCCCCAGTCTGGGGACAGCTTCCCCTCCTCTTAGCTTTCACTTGCACACCCCAAAGATCCTCATCTCTCTCTGCTGCCTCAGGAGTTCATAGTCAAGCGTCCCTAAATGACCTGTCTACTTTCTTAGAACGAGAAAACTGGGCTAAAATAAGTGAGGCACAAGTGTCTCGTTCAAGTGCATTCTTCTATCGCAGCACAAACAAAGCATAAATATTATCTTGATACATTATCTTGAAATACAAGCTTTGTGTGTTGCTTACTAATCATTCTCATGAATACTAAATGCAGCAACATAATTCTGGTGAACTGAGGGTCCTGGTTCTTAAGGCTCTACTGAATCATGCTTTGAAGGGTTTTATTTTCAGTGCACAGCTAAGAACCCTAACTGCTTATATTATCCAGCCAGCAGAAAAAGCTGATCTTGTTCATGAAAGAGTGACAAACGTTACCGATGTCTAATTTGGGGGCAGATATATCAGAAATGTATGTGTCTCTTTGTACACCTGGGTGCCTCTCCCCAAAATGTGGGATTTCACCGAAGCAGCTTCGGCGGTCCTCCGCATCCTGTCCTCACGGCAGACTGCCGAGAATCCCACCCATCGGGGTTACTGCACAGCGAGGACGGGGCCACAGCTGCCGGCTCTCGGAGTTGGAAGGGCTCTAGCCTCCTGGCACCACACTAAGTACATGCACGTGCATGCACCCAGAACTGGTGGTGGGAAGACAGGGACGGGGAGGAGGACAGCCAAAGTGAGGCCTTGGTGCGCTCATCCCACCTTATCGAACAATATCATGGCTCCGGTTCATAGACTTTAATCATCTCCAAACCAGATGCATATGCATTATCTCTTTTGATCCTCACAATGACCCAGGAAAACAAAACTGACAACTTCCTTACCGAGGAAGCATCCATGACAGTGAGAAGTTACCTGCCCCAGGTCACTCAGATAGAATGTGAGGGAACTACACAAAAAAGTGGCTGTCCCAATTTGTAGGGAGAAAGATGCTTCTTCTTCCTCTTCTTTTTTTTTTTTTTTTTTTGAGAAAGAATTTTCGTATCTCTTACATCATTTATTTACTCCTCTCCCCTAAGTCTAGGAAAGCAGGAGTATCACTTCATGGGTAACAAAATGTCAAAGTGATGATTTGCCTAGGGTGACAGAAACAACTAGTAAACAAAAGAAGGCTCTTTGGTCTTCAAATCCTTTGCTCCTTCCCCCACCTCCTAGCTGCCTTTCCGTGAGCCTTTTGCTCTATTCCTTTGGCAGTTGGCAGCCAAAAACATCATTCCCCAGAATCAGGATGCGTGCTTGTCATCAGGTACGTATCTACTCTGCACCAGGCCCTGTGCTCGTTTTGAGAACACAAGAGCCAGTGAGAGATGATCCTTGACGGGGTTCCAGGACCAGCGGGGGAGACAGCCTGGCGAACATTAGTATGCTATCCGCAATGTGGGCATGCACAGGGGTCTCTGCGTATTCCAGGCGGCAGGGATGCCTTCTTCCCGCCCAGGAAGAGGGTGGAGGTGATCCTGAAGCTCTCCACAGTATCACCCAAATATACAACATAAAAGCTGAAAGGACAAACACTTACCTCCGGCAGTTTATTGAGACTAATGAAAATTATGGGGTAAAAAAGTGATCAGCTAGACTACCGATCTTTTCTATTCTGAACACTTTAATTGAAATTGTCCTGAGTCATGCTTAATAACGCTGGATGTTTCTTGGAGCCGTAACAGGTAAAAATCCTCAGCAGCCAAGTTGTTTGTCTAAATTCATCCCAGAATGTGTGCCATGCCTGCCATGATATCCTGTGCAAAGAAAATGAAAAGGCCAAATTTAGTAGCAAATGACAAGCGTTGGGTCCAGGCGTTTCCGAGAAGCTTATGAAATCCTGTCCTGTTTACTCAAAGTCTAAAGCTCCCTTCCCAAAGCCTGTCCTTCTCACAAGGATGAGGGGCGTGCTCACCCTGGGGCTGTTACTTCCTGCAGCTTTCGGAGGAGGAAATCAGACCAGCCTGCCTCCGGGGTGCCGTGGGGATGCAGGGCAGCCCAGGGCCCTCGGAGAGGCTGCTGGCTTCACCCGTGCCCTGAATGAGCCCTTCAAGCAGTGACGAGAAGGCCAAACGGTATATGTGGTACACGTTTACCCAGCTCCCTGGCCCTCTCCTCTTAAGCAGATGGCTTTACAGGAAAAGACCCGAGACAGTGGCAGAAGAAAGAGACAGCAGACCAGCCACTTCCTAAGGCGGGGCGTCCTTTCCTAATGGGACACCACACGCTTAGTGACAGCAACCCAAGGACAATGGCTGAATTCTTCCCAGCGCAGGGAGCAAGAGTAGAAAGCTGCCTCCGGATTGTTGCTGCCCAAACGAGTGCAGGTGTTCATACTTTAAACAGCGGGGTCAGTGATCTTTTGGGGACTCATTTATTAATAAAGTCAGTTTTTTTCCTGCTGACACTCAAAATCCTTGGCATTTTGAATCTTTTTTAAAGTTGTGGCTTCATTCAGTAATGTTGTTTTGTAACGTTTGTGGAGCTCGGACCCAGGCCGCAGCGTTTTCTCCTACACTCTCGAGAGGGGATCATTCACTTCTCACCGTGTGGCCTCCCCAGGGCTACAGCCACACAGGCCACCAGCTCAGTTCCATCTGGTCAACCCCCAGGAGCTATTTTGGGTTTGGCCTGCTTTTAATCCACTTTTCCTGCCAGTGCAGACTCAGCCCCTCTACTCTCCTGGGACTCTTTCCTCTAAGGAAACATTTGAAAAATACAGACTTCCCATAGGGCAAAAGTCAGCGCCCATCTCAGCTCAGAGTGCTGCCAGGAGGTGCTAAGTACCACCCTACGTGCCTCTGGGGAGAGACCGAAGAGGAGCTGACCTCCCCATCCTCAGCTCTCACGGCTCTGCACTCCCTCCTCCGTTCTGCCCCCAGCCTTTGGCTCCCTCCTGCAGTCTCTCCTTAGTGTGCCATGCTATGTGTCTGACCTTGGCTCATGTTTTATTTACTCTGTGCCTGGAGCCCCGGCACATTTGTATAGCTAATTCCTGCTGGTCCATCAGGACTCTTCCGGTCTCCAAGGTGACTCGGGTGCTCCTCCCCCACACTCTTGCAGACTCCGCCCCAGGAGGGCTATGACCCCAACCTTGTAGAGCTGGACCTTTTACTTGTCTGTCCTCGACCCCCTCATGCCAAATCGCAAACTCCTTGAGGGTAACCACTGTGATTCGTTTACCCCTGCCTGCTAAGTGCCAGGCACGTAGTCCATGTTCCATATGCCTTTGCTGAATTGAATTTAACTGAGCTAGGAAAGTGTTGGCAGGACAAGATGAGAGACAGGAAGAAGACAGGACTGGAGGAAGAGAAAAGAAAAAGGGGCATTTGGTGCAAAGTGAGAAGGCACCTCCAAACTCTGCCTCCACTATCATGCTTGACCTTGTACATGGACTAACGCCAAGCCGATGATGAATCAGACAGGAACGATGATTCTATCTCTCACCTCCGCTGCCTAGAGAAAGGCTCCCCAAGTTCATTGTCTCTAGGGGCCAAGTTAGGTAAGATCAGTGTGAAGAAGTGGGCCAGATGTTAACCAGCAGGGGAATATTGAAGCACTGTGGAGAGACTCTTACTGGCCCAGACATTTCAAATCCAAACGGCATGGGACAAGAACAGCCAGCCCGTGGATCCAGTGTGGGCTCAGATGACCATTTCCCCTTGTTTTTCTATATTTTACTGGTTTAAAATGCACTCGAAGGTGTTCTTCATAACACGATTCTATCTACATGGAACTACCATTCAGCATGCTGTTTCTATGGGGAAATGGAGTTCAAGGTCTAACTCTAAATGTGAGGATTGCCCTAGTACCCTATCTTTGGTGATGACAGCATCCATTGCATCAATATCTGAGGGACAGTACTCCAACAGGGAGGCAATCCCGGGCACAGGAAGCTTGGGTTCTCTCCATACCTCTGTATCTATCTCTTTATTTCCCCTCATACTTGGTGCTGCAGACATACCAAAATATGGCTCTCTTCTTTTCATCCTTGGGAGTCTCTGGCTCTCTTCTTTTCATCCTTGGGAGTCTCTGGCTCTCTTCTTTTCATCCTTGGGAGTCTCTGGCTCTCTTCTTTTCATCCTTGGGAGTCTCTGGCTCTCTTCTTTTCATCCTTGGGAGTCTCTGCTTTCCTGGACCCTCCCCCAACAAAGTTAACTGACTCTCCAGATGCTTCCAGAGCACTACAGACCTCCCCCAGCATAGTGCTTATCCACACTGGGGTGTAATTGTCATTTGTGGTTGGCATCTCCACTACACTGGCAGGTGGAGGGCATGGTTGTATCCCCAACACCTGGCCAGTGTCACACACTTTGTGGTCAGCATTGAGTGAAGGAGCAAATGAATCAACGAAAGAGTAAATGAACAGGTGGATAAAGCAAACTTTCCAGCTTAATCTCTGACCAGGTGTTCTCAAACAGATCACCTAACACACTGTCCTATCAAAGGTCAGGAACAAATCTTGAATCTGAAATTCCCCATACCTTCAAGTTTCAATGCATATTTTGTCTTCATAATAATCTCTATGAGATAGGTATTATCATTTTTCTTTTACCAAAAAAAAAAAAAATGTAAATTGAAGATCAGAAATACTGAATAACTTGCCAAACATCACACAGCTAGTAAATGGCCGAGTCCCAAACTCCAGCACGGATCTACTGACTATAAAAACCTGTGTTTTCCCACCACACCAGACTGGTCAGAGGCTGGGGAGATCATTAATATAGAGGATAACCATGCTGCTGCCTCCACTCGGAGCCTTAATATTCTAGGTTGAATCAACTTTGGAAGATGTCAACTCCCAGATCAGATTCTGAATCACAGCTGTTTGGTCTTTAACTTCGGGTAGAAGCTTCATTTCACTAGCCTGGGATTTCTATGAGCACTGAGCGTTCCCTCCACCTGCTGTCCTAGACCTGCCTCTCCCATTTCCCATTCTCTTAGCACATTTTAAAAACCATTAACAGACAGCCTCAAGCCACATCCCCAAATCTTCCTAATTAAAATATTAGGGCAATATTTATCATCATATTTTGGTAAATATGAGTAAGAGAGAGACAAAGAGAGGCAGAAAGAGAGAGAGAGAGGGAGAAACTGAAAGAAAAAAGCAGAGTCATAAACAATAGGCTCTTAAAATAACACTACTTGGTAGAGGTGTAATAATGACGCACATCACTAGAGAAGAGAACAAAATGGAGGAAGTTCTCTGGCATCTTTATACCTTATAAAACTACTGATTAAAACAATTCTTAAAGTCGTGTCATATTAAGTGACAAGTAGTTTAACTACGATAGTATGAGTCAACTACTGCATATTCCGTTCTATTTTAGCCTTGAATCCTCAGATGATTCAGGCTAACCATGTTGTTTCCTGAATGGATTTAAAATCAAATCTGCCTGTAGGAGAAGAGGTAGAATCACTGGACTGCAACCCAAGTGGCAGCCAGTCTTCACAAGATTCCAGTTCAGGGTCTATAAAACCCCGAGACAGCTGCATGGAAAGGACGCAGGGCTCTTCACACTGGCTGATGTGGTCTTTGAAAATGGGCCAGCAAGGCTGACAGAGAAAGAAAGCAGACCTTTTCAGAACTCAGCAACTCTGCACCGTGACATAGGAAATGGACAAGGGCTGCCCTGTTGAATTTGCTAATGTGAATGTTACCACACTTATGAAAACAGTTCCGGGTACAGCCCATGCCACCTACCAGCTCATCAAGTTTGTTTAGGGTGAGAGGCGATTTTATGTCTACCCTCTATCAGGCAGAAGGCTCATAAAAAACAAGTAGCATCAATGGCAAATCCAGTGGTGTTTTCAAGGGGCCAATGGCAACACACAGTAGGAAAGACAGGGGTTGTCTCTACCAACCAGCATACAAAGATGAACTTAGGCCACAGGGCTCCAGATAAACTACCCATTGCTCAAAACAAGAGGTAGTCTTTTGTAAGAGAAATATTTACAGCCGGAGAACCATAGTTCCAGAAAGAAAATATCTTAAATGAAACTTTATGCCTTTGTAGCTTTGCACTTTCAGATCCCCAAATACTCCATCACTGTTTCTTTTTTCCTTTTTCTATCCCATGAACTCACTATCCCTCTGCAAGTTTAGGGGAAATCAAATTTCTGCCCATTCTGCAGCTGCTAAAGAAAATATACCATGCTAAGTGAAAGAAGCCAGTCACAAGAGGTCCCACACTGTATGGTTCCATCTATACAAAATGTCCAGAGTAGGCAAATCCATACAGCAGAAAGTAGATTATTGGTGTTTAGGGCTGAGGTGTGGGGGGGGGTGGGGGGCTGGGGCATGATAACTAAAGAGTATGGGGTTTCTTTTTGAGGTGGTGAAAATGTGCTAAAATTAATTGTGGTGATGGTTATACAACTCTGTAAATATACTAAAAAATCATATATTTCAAATAGATGAGGTATATGGTATGTGAAATATAAAGCTGTTGGAAAGAAAGAAGGAAGGAAAGGAAAAACACAGCAGCCCAAAGGCAGGAGAAGTGGTATACAATTGCCTCTGCTCAGCCTGGAGTCTAAATTCTCTGCTTCCTTCAAGTGTGAGCATCCCCCACCCTCTCCCTCCCACTATACACATTTACACACACCAAAGCCTATATCCAACCATCTCAAAGAATTTACATTTCCACCCATACTCCTTGCAGTTCTATTCCTTTGAGCTTTCACACAAGCTCCTCTCTTCCTTAAATGTCTCCCCACCCCATTTCCCACCAAAGGAGCTCCTAGTCATCCTTCAAGAAGGCTTCAAATGTCGCACCCTTCAGGATATCTCTGCTGACCTCCCCTAGCAGTTAACGGGCTCCTCCTCTTCACCTCTGGAGGACTGTTCTGCCCATGGCATCTGTATTATATGGTAGGGCATTTGTCACAAGGCGATACAACCTATTTCAATGCGCATGGCATCCCCAATGAGACCACAAGCTCATGGAGGATAGATACTATATTTTTATTCATCTTGATATTAACAAAACCTGGAACAGGGGGTGTCATACAGAAGGCATCTGGTCAGTATTTGCCAAATGACCCAATAGGATGAAGATGTGATACCTCCAGACGCAGGTCATGGAAAGATAACCAGAAGTAACTCCTAACTCCCGTTGACAGCGGAAACATTAATGGTTTCTCAAAGAAAGTGCCTGGGTGCCCAAGTGCACCCCAAGTGGGAATCCTGCCCACAGAGCTCCAGGGACCCTTCTGATGCTTGGGCAGGACCCACATCGGGAGGGAGAACGTAAATGGAAGGCAGAGTGTGTGGTTAGGGAGAGACAAAAAGAGCTGTGAACACAAGTAGAACCACAAAGCAACCCTTGGGGGTAACAAGCCAAATAACAAAGCAGTTTGCAGAATCTTTTCTAGGGAAACCAAACTCCATAGAGACTGCTTGATCAGAATTGTGTTTAAAATGAAATCTGAGCACTTGCTGATGTCAAGTCTAGAAGTTTCTGTACATAAAACAAGCATCCTGAACAAAAGAAGCAGCCAAACTAGCACTGACAAGAAAGGACAAGAGGGTATGAAACATAGAGGAGGTCAAGTGAGCCTGAGAGAAGAGGCTAAGAAGTCAGAGGGCCAGTTTCTACATAAACAAAGCCAGAAAGCTATTAATTATATCTGTGGATTTTTATGTATTTATGTTAATGGTAATGGGTAGACTTCCTAAATGTAAATTCATTCATTCTCAAAAGTCATTATATTGGCCTCATAGAGTCCTGAGTTAAAGATGTCCCTCTAGATCTGATCAAATATGGACAGAACTTGTTGACTCCTATGCAGCAATAGGAGCTGTAGGAGCTTCTAAAAAAAGAAGGCATTCTAGACCCTAAGTGTTAACTTGACCTTATTATAAATTAACCTTATTATATTGCCATCTAAAAATAAACCAATAATAATGTAGATATGAACTCTTTATGCTTGTAGCTTTAACACAATTGAAAAGCAACACAAGTTTACAAATTAAATGGAAACAATACCTCAAAGGTCAATAAAATTCAAATTAACCACATTAAACTAATGGCACCAGTATGTTGGGAAAATTGGACAGCCACATGCAGAAGAATGAAACTGGACCATTTCCTTACACCACACACAAAAATAGACTCCAAATGGATGAAAGACCTAAATGTGAGACAGGAATCCATCAAAATCCTTGAGAACACAGGCAGCAATCTCTTTGACCTCAGCCACAGCAACTTCTTCCTAGAAACATCGCCAAAGGTAAGGGAAGCAAGGGCAAAAATGAACTATTGGGACCTCATCAAGATAAAAAGCTGTTGCACAGCAAAGGAAACAGTTGACAAAACCAAAAGACAACAGAGAGACGTTATTTGCAAATGAAATATCAGATAAAGGGCTAGTATCCAAAATTATAAAGAACTTATCAAGCTCAACACCCAAAGAACAAATAATCCAATTAAGAAATGGGCAGAAGACATGAACAGACATTTCTACAAAGAAGACATCCAAATGGCCAACAGACACATGAAAAAATGCTCAACGTCACTCGGCATCAGGGAAATACAAATCAAAATGACAATGAGATACCACCTCACACCAGTCAGAATGGCTAAAATTAACAAGTCAGGAAACGACAGATGTTGGTGAGGATGCGGAGAAAGGGGAACCCTCCTACGCTGTTGGTGGGAATGCAAGCTGGTGCAGCCACTGTGGAAAACAGTATGGAGGTTCCTCAAAAAGTTAAAAATAGAGCTACACTATGACCCAGCAATTGCACTCCTGGGTATTTACCCCAAAGATACAAATGTAGGGATCCGAAGCGGCACATGCACCCAATGTTTATAGCAGCAATGTCCACAATAGCCAAACTATGGAAAGAGCCAAGATGTCCATCAACAGATGGATAAAGAAGAAGTGGTATATATATACAATGGAATATTATGCAGCCATCAAAAAATGAAATCTTGCCATTTGCAATGACATGGATGGAACTAGAGGGTATTATGCTAAGTGAAATAAGTCAATCAGAGAAAGACAAATATCTTATGATCTCACCGATATGAGGAATTTGAGAAACAAGACAGAGGATCATAGGGGAAGGGAGGGAAAAATGAAACAAGACGAAACCAGAGAGGGAGACAAACCATAAGAGACTCTTAATCTCAGGAAACAAACTGAGGGTTGCTGGAGTGGTGGGGGGGTGGGAGGGATGGGGTGGCTGGGTGATGGACATCGGGGAGGGTATGTGCTATGGTGAGCACTGTGAATTGTGTAAGACTCATGAATCACAGACTGTACCCCTGAAACAAATAATACATTATATGTTAATAAAAAAAATTGTGTGTAAAAAAAAAAATTAATGGCACCAACAACATGGTTTGGTTGAAATTACTTCACAGCACAAATGTGATGCTGGCATTGTTCTGATGCTGGCATCTTTGAGTGTGGCATGACTGTGCCACCTTGTGCCGTGGGATGACTCAATTCTCCCACCACTTTCCTCCGTTTAATTTGATGCTACACCTCCATTCATGCAAAGCTTCGAGATGGCATTTGCCCTTCACTGGAGTGAATACAGTCATAACTGTGGGCGCTCCAATTATATCAGCATGCTAGTGATAAGTTCATCATCCAGTTGCTCCAACCATTCAATTAAATGTACAATTTTAAATTATTTTCATATTATAAAGGTTAGGCTACTATAAATTATTTTTGCCTAGAGAGCCTGTGGATTCCTCCTGAGAAACATTCTGTTAGATGAACCACCAACCGGGCCACGTTCTCCTATCTGTCGAAACAGTCTGATCACCCTTTGTGCCCAGTGACAGATGGCTCCAGTCACCAGGAATCTTGAAGTGACAGTAGTTCCCCACCCAAGACAGGGTCAGTATTTAGAGTAAAACACAGAGATGGATATTTTCACAATGCATTTTCCTCCGGAAGTTACCAATGGAGGAAAGAATTCCCAGGAAGGCAAAGGGCGGAGAGGAGGACCCACCTCCCTCCTCAACAGATCATCCCCAGGGTAGCTTCTCTCCCAGCTGAGATCACCTCCTCTGACCCCCATTCCCCACTGGCCACATGTGGCTGTGTCTCCCAGAAGTTAAGTGACCAGCTAACAAAGCTCTGTCAACCCATTAATTGTTTTACAACTGGCTTGTCTTGCTTTGTTTTTGTTCGTTGTTGTTGTTCAGCTGTGGTAAAATACACATAATATGTGATTGATCCTCTTAAATATTTTTAAGTGTACAGTTAGGTAGTTAAATATCTTCAGATTGTTGTGCAGCCACTTTCTAGAACTTTCTCATCTTGAAAAACAAACTTTATACTCATTTAACAATAACATCCCATTCCCCCTTCTCCCTAAGCCATGGACACCACCATTCTACTTTCTGTCTCTGTGAATTTGACTACTGTAGGTACCTCATAAAGTGGATTCATACAATATTTGTCCTTTTGAGATTGGCTTATTTCATTTAACATAATATCCTCAAAGTTCATCTATGCTGTGTATAGACCTGAATTTCTTTCCTTTCTATAGCTGAATAATCCATTATATATATATCTTACATGTTGTTTATCAGTATATCCATGGATGGGCATTTAGGCTGCTTCCACCTTTTGGCTATTGTGAATAGTGCTGCCATGAACATGGGTGTACCTTATTGTATTTTTTTACTGAATTGGCTGGTTATTTGGGTTCTATCATATTAACCTCTGAGTTTTCTAGATTTCTCAATCTCCTTTTAAACCTGAGAAGAGCTTGCCTCTGAGGCTTGGTGCCTTTTTTTTTTTCTTCAGTGTACGATTTCATGCACTTTCTGCCTCCAGGCATGGGCACAAACTTCATGGATGATAGCTTGCAATGGCTAGACTCCAGAACATCCTGCAGGAACCTGTAAACATGTGCGGAGACAATGATGTTTGAATCAGCTTCCCAGAAGAGGAGAACAAAGAGGGGTGTCATTCTCAGCCGTCAGCCACAGGGCTTCCCCTCAATGTGGTAGGATCCTGGTGTATCTTCAGAAGGACCCTGCCATGGAGCTCTGGGAAGCCTCCTCTCTCACCAGCCTTCCATTTCTGGGATTTCACAAATGCTTCAGTGGAAGCTACTCCTCTCACAAGTGATGAAGGCAATCCAAAGTTAGCTGAAATTATAGGTGGAGGCTATCATTCATCATGACGCCTTTCCTGGGAGGGACACATGAGATGTGCTATGACTTATGGAGGATCACTTAGAATGCCACCATCTAACAGCTGCCACACGTACACGTGCGTACACACACACACACACACACACACACTCCACAGAAATTGGGCAGCTAATGTCTACAATCTGCTAACCTGAAATCCATCCTCCCAGACTCAGGAGCCATGCAAAAGTGCATCTTAACACAGATCTCTTTTCTCCTGGTCAAAAAAATAACTCCCACAGGGCATATTTGTTCCTGGTCTCATGAGAAGACATCTTCCCCACACCACATGAGAACTTGTGTTTTCACAAAAGGGGAGAATTCAGAGGTGCCTTCCCTCTCTGGGTCAACAGCCACATGAGGAGCCCCAGGCCTTTCCCGATTACCAGCTGGTCTTCTCTCCGTGTACACCTGGCACCAGATGGAAGAAAGAACTCATAGGAGGCTGAGAGGTAAAAGGTGGGAGAGTCAGCTTCTTAGCATACTTCTTAGATGGCACTCACCTGCTGAGAGGAGGAAGCAAGGGGCAGAGGATTGAGCCCTGGGCTGAGAACCCTAATAGAAGTCTTGGATACCAGGGAGGGCCGCTTCCTCCTTTTGCGCATGTTGTGAAGCTGGTGTGAGGGCCACACATAATCTGTGACAATATTTTGTAAAGGCTAATATGCTTTACAAGTGGAAGGTATTGTTGCTTTATAAAAAATAAATAAATAAATTTAATACAAATAATTTCCTGCTTTGAAACATTTTGTTCACAATTTTAATGGCTGCAAGGTAGGATTTGGTTTTAGGAATGAGCAAACGATTGTACAAGCCACCAGCTACATTCCCCCAGCCCTGAATCATGTCCAGGATCAAAGGGCTGCTTTAAGATCAAAAGGCTCTGCAATCCAGAAACCAAGCCTGGATCTGCCTCACCCTAGTGCTCCTAGAGGGGACCAGCTCCACAAAACAGTAAATATTCCCTCCTCTTTGTTCCCAAGCGAGCTTAGTTTCCACTTTTTTTTTTTTCATCTGCATGGCTTACTTATTTTATAACTGTAGGTTTGTACCTCTTAATCCCCATTACCTATTTCACTCATCCCCTCACTTTCCTTCCCCTCTGGTAACCACCAGTCTGTTCTTTATATTTATGAGTCTGTTTCTGTTATTTTATTTGTTTGTTCATTTGTTTTGTCATTTAGATGGCACATATAAATGAGATCATATGGTATTTGTCTTTCTCTGTCTGACTTATTTCAGTTAGTATAATACCCTCTAGATCCATCCACGTTGTATGCAAATAGCAAGAGCTCATTCCTTTTTATGGCTAATATGATTATATTGTGTGTGTGTGTGTGTGTGTGTGTATATATATATATATATATATATATATATATATATATACCACCTCTTCTTTATTCATTCATCTATTTGATGGACACTTGGGTTACTTCCATATCTTGGCTATTGTCAATGATGCTGCAATAAACAAGGGTGTATATATCTTTTCGAATTAGTGTTTTTGTTTTCTTTGGGCAAATAATAGTGGAATTACTGGATCATATGGTATTTCTATCTTTAATTTTTTGAGGCATCACCATACTGTTTTCCACAGTGGTTACATCAATTTACATTCTCACCAACAGTACATAAGAGTTTCCTTTTTATCACACCCTTGCCAACAGTTGGTATTTCTTATCTTTTTGATACTAGCCATTCTGACTGGTATAAGATGATATCTCACTGTGGTTTTGATTTGCATTGCCCTGATGATTAGTGATGTTGAGCATCTTTTCATGTGTCCGTTGGATCTGTATGTCTTTGGCAAAATGTCTATTCAGGTCCTCTGCCTATTTTTAATTGGATTATTTGGGGGGGGGTTGGTGTTGAATTGTGTAAGTTTTTCATATTTATTTGATATTAACCCCTTAACTGATACATTATTTGCAAAATATCTTCTCCCATTCAGTAGGTTGCCTTTTTTGTGTGTGTCACAAAAGACTCTGAATAGCCAAAACAATCTTGAAAAAGAACAAAGTTGGGGGTATCACCATCCCAGATTTCAAGATATACTCTCAAGCTATAGTAATCAAAACAGTATGGTACTGGCCCACAAACAGACACATATATCAATGGAACAGGATAGAAAGCCTAGAAATAAACCCACACTAATATGGTATTAATTTGCGATAAAGGAGGCAAGAATATACAATGGGGAAAAGATAGTCATGTCTATAAATGGTGTTGGAAAAACTGGACAGCTACATGCAAAAGAATAAAACTGGACCACTTTCTTATATCATACACAAAAATTAACTCAAAATGAATTAAAGACCTAAATGTGAGACCTGAAACCATCAAACTTCTGAAAGAAAACTTAAGTAGCAATCCTGTGGATACGGGCCTTAGCAACGCATTTATGGATGTCTCCTTACGCAAGGGAAACAAAAGCAAAAATAAACTATTGAGACTACACCAAAACAAAAAGCTTTTGCACGGCAAAGGAAACCATAAAACAATACCAAAAAACAATAGTTGCTACTTTTATCTCCTTCCATACCCAGGAAGCAATGAATGCTCACAGTGCTTGTTCAGGACAAAGTCAGAAGGGAGCAGGGCAGACAGATGACCAGACAGATGACCTAGACAGATGACCTAGCCCACTCATTGGTGGGCACAGAAGGAAATACTCTTTGCCTTATACAGATTTCTCAAAATGATCAATGGAAATATCAACGGAAATGATCAACGGAACAGGAAATATCACCATTAGAAGGAAATACAAGTGTGCCTTCCCTATTTTATCATGAACCTCTAATGATAAAAATTCTATTAAAAGTAAGTTTGCATAAGATCTCTGATTAGAATACATTTCCATCCCTCTCCTTCACCCCCCATTGCAATGGCCTCTACTTCTCTTGGAAAAATAAAAATCTTAGTAGTTTCTTCCAGTTACTCATTATTCATTCCCCATCTGCTAAGCAGTACCTTCTCCTCGTCTCCAAATTGTAAACCCCAACATTCACCTGACTATTGGAATTCTACCCCGCTAGTTAATTAGGAAGAATATCAACAAGACAGAAACTTCCACCCTGAAGGACACCAGTCTCAAATATTTCTAGAACCGCAGGGGAGATGGGTTCACTTCAGGGGTGCTGCTGTTCTCTGGCCAGGCCCCTGCTGCCCTTCTTAGCTTCTTATAAGCCCACCACAGCTGGTCCAAGCTACTCTCCCTGTGTCTGCTTTGTGTCACTGACCCTGGTCACATCCGCTCTGCAAAGCTCTGCACTGGCAATCACATGAGGCCACCTGGCCCTCACTGCCCTGGTCAGGAAACACCCTCCTGCCTGGGCCACGTTGCCAATCCCACGGCTCTTCTGGTTCTGCCCCTAACCCTCTCTCAGGAGCTCGAAAACCCGAATGTCTAACTGGAATCTAACTGTGAGGAAACAATCAGAAAAAACCCAAATGGAGGATTGGTAAAGCAACTGGCCTAGACCCTTCAAAAATCTCCATGTCATGGAAAACTACAAAAGATCAAGGGGTCTGTTCTCTAGACTAAAGGAGACCAAACACACATGACAACTAAAGACAATGGATGGTCTTGCATTCGGTTCTGGAATTTGAAAATATAATTTTTTTTTTTAAAAAAGGCAGTGAAAGACCTTAGTGGTTGAGGAAATTGAGGAAATTTGAATGGGAGCTGCATATTAGATAATAGTGTTGTATAAATATGACATTACTGAGTGTGAAGGTAGTATTGCAGTTACATTATATGGAATAGTGCCCCTTTTCTTAGGATATAAACGATGAGTCATTTGGGGTTGAAATCTCAGGCTGCCTATAACTAACTCTCAAGTGGTTCGGCAAAAATAAAACACCTGAGTATGCTACACAGACAGAGAGAGATGGAGAGGAAGCAAATATTATAAAATGTTAATGCTGGTAAAGCCAAGTAAAAGGTATATGGTGGACCCTCCTTGAAACCTTTGCAAGAGTTCACATTTTTTATACTAAAATATTGAGGTTCATAATACCAAGTAGACGAGACAGACATTTTGCATTTCTCTACTACCCATATTTCTCTCCTCTCTCTCTAAGATGCTCATGCACTAAACTTGGGGGAAACAAAATAAAACAAAACAACGCACACAAACAATTCCTGAGGCAGATATGAGGGGTGGGTGTTAGCTGGTCAATAGCCCATTTATCCTTCAGATAAACATACTCTGAATTCCAGTTTGAACATAACTAAGATGCCACTGCCTTTGTAAATAATGGAATTCATTAATTGTATCCATTTAGGTTTATCTCTACTGGCTGACACAGGATGGGAAATGATGATGCTGTGTACAAATGCCCAGAATTCCGAAAGAGAACATGGAGCCCAAAAACATGTCTTCTCTAAAGTCTTCTAGCCGGTCTGTGCCTGCTGCGGGATTCAATTTCTTTTTCACAGGACCAACCCCTTATTCTTGATGGCTCTAGGATGATACAATATTCAATGAACACAGCATTAAATATAGGTAGAATTGAGTTTTCATGAGTCCACTTTCAGGGATTAACTCAAATTCCTCTTTCTCCGTGAATTTCTTCTTACTCTGCACTTTAAAAGCACTTCTCAGTGTACCTCTATTACAGCTAAGGCAATCGGGTTTCTGATACAGCTCTCCTTCAAAAACTGTCTGTGGCTGGATGTTGTTGAGACCACGTGATCCAATATCAGACCTGGAAAATGCAGGAATTATTACATGGTCCCTTGTGTTATAGTTGTTTGTGTTCAAGCCTTTCTCCCCCGGTTGACTATCCATTCCCTCAAAGGAAAGGATAATGTGTTCCTCTTCTTTCTATCTCTTGTTCCCATCATGAGTGATTCCAGCCACTGCTTGCTGCATTTTCCACCCATAGGCTGAGCATGCTTACAAGTTGCTTTGGCCGTCTTAGGAGTTTCAGGTTGTATGTCCAGCTCCCTGCTGAGCAAACCCTTTTACAGGCCCTCCAAGTACTTCATATCCATGCCTTCCCCCACTTCCTCAAAATTCTGTTCTCCCTCTGTACTCCCAGTCTCAGCTCACGAAACCTCCGTGCATCCGTTCAGCCAAGGCACAGTCTAATTCATCCTGCTTTTTCTCCTTTATCTTCTCTCAGTTGGCCAGTCTATCACGAAATCCAATTGCTTCTTTGTTTCCTAAATAGCCTTTAGACTCCTCTCCTTCTCCCTACTCCACCCTCCCATCCCTCTCTCAGCTCAGGAGCTCAGCTCTTACCTGGACTATTATGCAAGACTTGGACAGCCATGCCACTCATCTATTCTATTTGGCAGTTAGATGACATCAAAGCATGTCACCCTCAACATAAAACCATTCCATGACTTTCCAACATGACAGAACAGAGTTAAGCTCCTTGCTTGGCCTACTAGCCCTGCACAAACTGGCCTCTACCCTTCTAATTTCCTCTTCTGCCTCTCCCTGCCTCACTAGTCATGCTCTAATCTTGCTAAAGCACTTACAGTTCCTAACAAGCATTCTGTGGTTTCAGGTTTCCTTGCCGTTGCTCACACTCTTTCCTCAGCCTGGAGTTTCTGTCCATCTTTTGTTGACATAGCTATCCTTTACTCACCTTTCAACATGCAGCTCAGCCTCCATCACTTCTTGAAGCCTTCCCAGAAGCTCCAGGTTAGGGTGAGTGCTCTCCTCCGTACCTCTAAAGCATCCTCTGCATACCTCCTCTGGCCATAACCATATTATAAGCCATGTATAAGTCTGGCTCCCCAACAAAAAGCATAAGCTTTTAATGGGAGGGACTGTGCCCTATTTTTATTTGCCACCAAAGCAACTAAGCACAGTGCTTAGAAAATAGTACATGTTTGTTAAAAAGCACTAGTTACTTCCCATTGTGACTAGCACGGAACCATGTTGCAGTGGATGCCCAATGGATGTCTCTAGAACTTGTTTCCTGGGATGGAAGGCAGGGAGGAGCACAGTAGACTTTTCATCAGAATCCCAGCTGATGGGAGGGGTGGGGCTCCGTTGCTTTTCCTAAACACTTTCTCCAAGTATGGCACCTTTTCAACAATCATGACATGATCATTGAGAAGCTTGTGGTAAACAGACATTAGAAGAAGCAGTGCAAAATACCTGGTCAAAACACCAAGGACCTGGCTATGAGGTATGAAACAAAGATGGTTTAAAGCAAGGACCCTTTTTCCTGTGTTCTGTGCCAGACCAACCTTTTGACCCCAGCCTGTCACCTCTTCTTCTCTCTGTCCTCAGGAGTTAAAACCTGCCACACATCTGTATTTTGAGTTTCAAGATTCTGTTTGCCCATATTCTATTCTGCCATAGTGCCTGGAATCCCCATTTCCGCACCCTCCAAATCCATATTCCCTAAAACTCACCACACAGCACTACTACCCATTTTGAAGTGTCTATGAAAGCTTTTCCCATCATGTCTTTGTCATAATGGCCATTCCCTCTTTGTGTTTCATCATCCTAGAAGCCAAAATCATTGCTCGTTTGATATATACCCATTGTTCACCTGTTTGTCTCCCCTACTAGGACTATAAATTCCTTGAGGCCAAGATATATGTACCTTCGGGTCAATAGGCCTAGCCCAGTGTTCGGTGCTATCCATGGCGCCTACAGCTGACTGACTGAACGTTCCCGTATAAAGAAAGCAGAGTCCTGGAAGAGTAGGGATGATACACTTTGATGATGGAGAAGGGGAAGTAATTGGGAGCTAAGTGGATGGATCAAGCCTTCTGTGATGTGATGCCTGGCAGGGGTATTAGGGCATTAGGGCCACTCGGGAGTGGGAAGAGAGAATGGGGGAGAAAATTCCCAACAGACTGAAAAATACTTTACCAAGGTGGTACTTATACCCCAGGACCTTTACCTGCCAGTTCAGGAATCTTCTGGGAGTTCCAGAAAATTTCAGAATCTAGAGGAATTATATATGCAGTTACTATATTTGTGTTTGGGTCTGTCAGTTTGGTCTCCCATTATAATGGAAAACCTACACCAGCTAAGACCACAGCTTTTGTGTGATTTTAATTCTGGCCGCCCCTACAGAATGCTTCCTTAGGTGCCCAGAGAATGTTTGATGACTTGTAGATCATGTTCTTTGACATTGAAATAGTCTGTAAACATGGGAGTGACTTCAAATGAGTTTTGACTAAGTCTTAGTTTGAAAACAGTTTCAGTCAGATTGTATTCATTTAGTTTTTCGTTCACATTCCACCACCTCCAAGATCTCACAGCCTCTTCCTGGATATGCTTCTAGAAGTTGGGAGCACATTTACATGGGAAAGAGTGTTGAGTGAATGAGGCTGAGCACCAGGCTAGCAAAAACCTCCCAATGGCGCTTCCCAATGGGGGTCTTGTTGTCATCCTAATATGTTGTGCATTTTAAAGTCAGCTCTGTCACACATACAACTATCACTTCCTGTGTCTTTAAGTCAGTTGGGGTCAAGCTAATTCATACAAGAAAACTGTAGTCTTCTCATTTAAAACAAACACTTCAAATGAACCAAGGAAGCCACAGTAAGAGTCCAGACTTGCCAGAAGAGCTCATATGCTCAACAGTAAAAAGTAGAGGAACTGTAAGAGGTATAAAGATGCAAAGACGTATTTATAACACACATAAAATGATAGCCAATGTCCCTTGAACATCTGTTAGGTGCCAGGCACTTTTTAGACATTATCTCACTCAACTACACATAACCCTACAAGATAAACATTATTAATCCCATTTCACAAATAAGAAAATTGGACTCTCAAGGAAGCCAAGTATTTTGGCCAAGATTTCTCAGTTGGAAAGTAAGGGAGCCAAGAAACACACTCAAGTCTTACTGATTTCAATTCAGTGTCCATTAGGCTGTACCAACTGTTTCCCACACACATAAGAAACCAAGATACCCACACAGAGTGTCATCTCCACCAGGGCACAGCCAGAAAACAGGAACTTCACTAGTATTTTAACAGAGAGAATTTACTACAGAGAATTGTTTAAACAGGTATTGGGGGACTGAAAACACAAACAGGGAACCCTGAAGTCACAAAAGCTAGTAACTGCAGGAAGGAGCCAACAAGCATCTCTAGGGCTGTAGGAACACAGAGAGGGGACTGGGGGTGGCAGATCCTAGAAGCTTGGAGAGACACCTGGGGAGCTGGGCCAGAGACTTCTGAGGACGGGGCACTGCCTGGCTGGGGCTGGTCCCTCAGAACACGCACGTGCCATGGGGCTGCTTTGGGGAATTCTGAAAGAGGCTGGAAACTGCAACTACCTAGAACCTGGCTGTTTCCAAGGTGAAAAGTCACTGATGGGGATTTTGACAGGAAAAGCAAGCAAACAGGGCAAGTAACTTCTCCCCTCCTTGTGTCACCCTATCTCCCTGCCATGTCACTAACTGGCAAAGGGAACACATCATTAAGAAAGCCCCAGCCCCAGCCAAGGGAACAGAGTACAGGAAGCGGGTTTGGAGCTGAGAGAATGGGCTGTTAACCAGCACAAGTGGGTTGTGTGGAAGCACCAGTGCAAGTGATTGGGGGTAAGGGAGATGATAATGATCACTATAATAATACAAGCTGCCATTAGTGGGCATCTACTATGTGACATTCACTCTGTTCCATCCTTTCCACACATTGACTCCTTTGGGCCCTGCAAACTAGGAAGAAGGTACTATTTGTCTTACCAATCTCACTGATGCAGAAACTAATATTTAGAGATGCTAAGAGCCTTACAAAAGGTTAGGAAGCAGAGGGGCCACAGCTCAAAACCAGTCTATTTGGAAGCTAAAACCCTGCTATAATCACCCATATTTGTTTGTTAGGGCTCCATAACAAATTTCCACACACTGGGTGACTTAAAACAGGAAAATTTTATTCTCTTATAGTTGGAGGCCAAAAGTCCAAAGTCGAGGTGTTTGTAGAACATGCTCCCTCTGAAATCTGTAGGAGAGAATCCTTCCTTGCCTCTTCCAGCTTCTGGTGGCCCCAGGTGCTCACTGGCTTGTGGCCGCATCGCTATGATTTCTGCTTCTTTCTTGACAAGGCTTTCTTCCCTCTGTGTCCCTCTGTGTGCCCGTGTCTTCCCTATCATCTCTTATAAGGACACTTGTCACTGGATTTAGGGCCTACCCAGGTAATCTAAAATAATCTCATCTAAAGTTCTTTAATTATATCTGCAAAGATGCTTTTTCCAAATAAGGTCACATCTGCAGGTTAGGATGTAGACTTATTATTTTGGGGGTCACAATTCAACCACTATACCACCATACCATGTAAAATTACTCCTTTACTTTTGAAAATCATGTTTGCAAAACAATTTAAAATGAAATCTGTATTCTTGTAGCATTTTCAGATTTTAAAACAACATTTTGTGCTGTATGTAGTACTTTTAATATTTGGTGTTCCTGTTCCTTTAAGCTTTTCTCTCTTCCTAAAGATATCTTCTGCAGCTCCTATCATCCAGAACAGCCACCCTGTATATCTTCACCTCATCAACTCTTGATCTCATTTCAAATCTCATCTGGAAATTTCCTCCCTCCTCTCTTTTCCATCCTTGACTGCTTTCTTTGACTTGACTTTTGTTCACACTGGCTTGGCAATCCCAGAATTCAGTGGACATACCTGGCCAAAGGAGTATTATTTTAGATGAGAGTATTTCCTCAACCACAGGGTGGAACGTTCCCAAACTTTTCATCCCTGGATCCAACAGAAGCCCACCCTCCTTCCCCAAGCCTCCACTCCACATCCCAGCCTTGGGAAGGGAAACGTCCCATGACAGTATCTCTTCTTGATTGGAAAGATTGAATGATCCATTTTGCAATTCACCTGGTTGAGGACATAGTTTAAAAATTTATGTACCTTGGAGATATGCTTCTAATGTGTGCGTGAAGGGCAAAAACATTTCTCAAAGCAAGCAGATATTGGGAAAGAAAGGTGTATTATGCCCTTTTGCTAAATAAAATATGTGAGCTGAGGCCCCCTTATTGCATCAAAATTAATGAAATGTATTTCATATGCCTGGTTTAAAAGAATAAGAAGACAAGATGCCTTTCCCTCTCATGGAAATATGTCAGACTCACCTTATTGAAGTCTGGCATATTTGCTAGTGAATATTTCCAGCATACCAAGCCACTATATCTTTTAAATTTAATTCTGAAGTTCATAAATTTTGCTCCCTAGAAGGAAAGAAGGTGAATATTAGAAAGCAAAATCTTGAAACTCATCGTGTCTCAATATCGAAATCATCACTATCTGTTTAAAATTTAATTTTCAAAAAGTATTTCCTGCCTCCACAGATACGGATATTGATATGACTACACTGTTTCTTCCTCTTTCCCCACAACATTCTTGGAAACATTTCTTCTGCAGGTGGGGTATGTTTTTGGCATTCACCAAGATAATTTCTCACATTTCAATGATTTTCCTCAAGTTCTTCCTTTTCTGTAGGTTCATATTTTGCTTTTTTTTTTTTTAAGGCAGTATATGGAAAAACAAATGGATTACTTAAGACATGCCACCTCTCTCCTTCTTTATGACCAGGAAAGGACCAAGCTCTGCCCCTTCCCTCATTCTTCTTGGATGGAAAAGTCATTATGCGTTTGATTCCTCTTCTCGAGTATTTGGGGTAATAAGAGTAATACCCCAGGTTTGTCTGCCTCGTGGTATTCCTCTACAACTATGTCTCTTTGGGGCTTAGAGGGGGAAGGGTGCAAGTATGCAAGAGAGTCACGAAGAGGAGGACTTCACGGGAAACTCTTGCCCAGCAGATGACCATGGCTCCAAGTATTTTTCAGATTCATCCCTCAAACCTAGAACACCTCCCAAGCCCCATCAATATATTCACCTAAGATGTTAATTGATAGAGTAAACTACGAACGCTATGGTTTGTTGAAAGTAGGGCCAGAACATTCTTCTAGTTCCATTTCCCAGAGATCATGGACCATGTGGGCCTCTGGTTCCCTTACAAGGACCTCAGGTCCCATAGGAATTAGCAGTTGGCCAGTCTACAGCGAAACAAAAGCTCCCAACAACCAAGTTTATATTCAGCCTTATATCCTTCAGTGCCTGCAGCTGTCAGAGATTTCACAGTCCTTATATAGCTCCTCCATGAGGCAAAGGGGAAGGTGGAAATCTTAGTTCTCCTTTGGTGAACTACTGAGTTTTCTGTTCACAGCCTGGCTTCTCCTTCCACAGCAAGTGTCTTGTCTATAGCTCCAGTCAAACCAACCTGATGCTGCCATAGCTGAGAACAAAGGTATGAATGGGTAGTTTGTGAATTCTGTAGATGGTTGTAAGGTGAAAATGGGAAAGAGAGAGAGAGAGAGAAAATATTCTCTGTTCCTCACCTGGACCAAAATTTTAGTCCTTATGGTTTCGCCACCTGAAATGCCTCCCTGTCTTCTCCACCTGGGATATCTTACCACCCTTCAAGGATGTTTGATAAATGTCTGTTGGCAGAATTAATGATAGTAGGATGTATAAGCCTTTAGTTTTTAAGGAACACCACAGGCTTCTGAGAAAAGGCAGGAAGATGTGGGTGTATAACCGTTGGCAGGAAAGTGGGACAGGGTGGTGAGGCCACAGGTTTTATTTAGGCTTTTGTTATGTTTGAGGGATTCCAGAGTTTCATCTAGGCATCTCTGGTCAGACACACAGAGAAGAGAAGGCCATGTAAAGATGGAGGCAGAGGTTGGGGTGATGCAGCTACTGAGACAAGGAGCACCAGGAACCACCAGAAGCTAGGAGAGAGCATGGAACAAATTATCCCTCAGAGCCTTCGGGAAGAAGCAACCTTGCCGACACCTTAATTTCAGACTTGTAGCCTCCAGAACTGTGAGAGAGTACATTTCTGTTGTTTTAAGCCACCAACACTGTGGTTATTTGTTATGGTAGCCCTAGCAAACCAATATAGAGTCTTGCCTAGAGGGTGAGAAAGTGTCTGGTTTAAAGAGTACCAAGGGATGTGGACTTATTATGACTTCTAATGGATTTAATACAATTTCTGGAAAAAAATTTAATGAACACCAATTACGTGCCAGTCCCTTTTCTCTGCTTTTAGTCCAGTGGAAGCCATAAACCAATAATCATGCTAGTGAATGCCTAATTACAAAGGAGATGAGTGCTCTGGAGGGGAGGAGCAGGTCTTATGAGTGAACGCAA
Source organism: Mirounga angustirostris (assembly GCF_029215605.1). Taxonomy (NCBI): domain Eukaryota; kingdom Metazoa; phylum Chordata; class Mammalia; order Carnivora; family Phocidae; genus Mirounga; species Mirounga angustirostris. Next base: position 54,213,831 of record NW_026991711.1, read on the forward strand.
TGAAGGAAACCAAGCTCAGCTGACGAGTCAATGGGAGCTCTCTGAGGATGTGAATGGGAAGGCACAGGACTCAGGCAGGGTGGGGTTGTGGCCTTCTGCTTCCCGTTCAACATTGAGTGGACAGTGGGTGCTTTTCTGGTCAAAGCAAATGCACGTTTCCATGCTTTAAGTGATGTTTTGTGAGCTTCCTGATACCTTGGGGGCTTACTAAAGAGAGTTTGGGATTCCTGATTTGAGTAACAGACTGTGGAAAAAGGGTTCACATCTTTTTTTTTAGCCAGTAGATTCAGTCCCCTCCTGCATCTTCATCGTCATCTGTCCTCAATGCTAAGTGTTTTCCTTGGTTATTAAGACATGTGATGGGGGTTGGGGGAGATGGGGTTCCACAGTCAAGCAAATTTTAGAAGTTTATTAAACAAAAAAAAAAGATGGTTTTTTTTCTGTAAGGCTTCTTACAACCTTTCATATGCCAACTTGCACTGTGCAGCTCCACATGAGTGATATGATATGCAACATCCCCTAAATCTTTGGACCCAGAATCCTTTCATCGCAGAGCAGCTCATGGGATTAGTGTTCCATGGAACCCATTTTGAGGAACACTGCCTCAGGGCAACTGTTGAGTTCCACAAATGGTTGATCTCTACTTTCCTTCTCTTCTCTTTCTTTCAAGGTGCCTTTCAACAGCCCCAGAAGAGAGCTGAGGATCCCATCCCCAGGAGACCCTGTCCAGGACAGCTAGACCCCCAGGTTGGTCCTCACTGGAACACAAGGAGGTGTGGCCACATCCACAAATGAAAGACATTTTCTAGGTGGTAAGTGTAAAAGGAAAAATCCAGGCAGGATGCTTCTGCCTTTCTGACTGCTTGTTCCTCCACACACCCTTGACCATGTACTCTTGTCTACTATTCTTATGAGTAGAAGGTCCACAAAGGTGTTAGTAGAAATATGGGTAAAAAATAGGATCTGGTGACCAGACATTCCCTTTGCATAAGACAAATCAGTCTCCAGGCAGAATGGCCTGCGATTGTCACCTATGTTCTGTGTGATCTAAAATCTCATAGCGTTGTCCTGTTGCATCCTGGGAGATACAATTACAAGCATTGAAGTCGAAGAAGCAAAAAGCATTAAACAATTCCATAACCATAGCAATAGATACACACTATTATATGTCCTGGATCCATTTCAGTTCCCCTAGCAGCCTCTCAAATGTCCTCATTTCCATGCACACGCCATCAGTGACTCATCACTCTTTTGCACTAACAAGGCATAGGACTTCCTTGTGCTGCAGTCCCTCCATTTGCAACTGGGACAAACAGCTTTATTGCTGTTGTATGTTCAAGGCACCTGACGATAAAGTGCAGTGGAATCCTCGTGGGTGCGTGTGTATATATTTAAATAGTGCTATGCAGGAGCAGCCTAGTCTAACAACAAAAGTAAATTACAAGGAGCATCAGCCAAGTCAGGAGTCCATCTGAAGATTAGAGATCGTTGCAACTTCTTGCATTAAAACCTGAGTAACACAGGCTTCCTCAGAGAGAACGTGCTGCTTGTTTAAGGGTAGCTTGGCATTGACAGGAAAGATGGGGACGGCAGGTTTGAATTTTGGATGTGCAGCTGATGGTTGCACATAGCCAGGTGTCACTGGGCATCTCACTCTTCTGTAAAATAGAGATAAAGACACCTTCCTGGCAGGATATTTGTCAGGAGTAAAGATAAACATGCAGAATCCTTGGAACATAATAGATACTCAATACACAGAAGCTATTAAACCTCCCCTATATTTATTGCATCCTATTTGCAAGCTAATCCTACCCCCCACCACACACACCTCCCCTGCCTCCATTAACTCAAGGCTTTTTACAAATGGGGAAAGGTTCACCAGAAGCTGCCTACTGGGCTTTACCCTCTGCATGGTTCATTCATTCATTCATTTAGGCAGTATTTCTTGAGCACCTCCACATGCCATGCACTAGATCTGGTTGCTTTCCAGCATTACCAATGTCCACTGTTAACCAGACCCACCTGCCCCCTCACATCCTCCTCTCTTCACTGTTCCCAGGTGCATCCTCAACCCTGAACCTCCCGTAGGTCGCCTGAGACAGTTGTGCGGACTGGGCACTGCACAGCATTTGGGGCAGCATCCAGATCATACTTCTGCCTTCTTGCTTGTCCTCCCTGCCTACATACACCTAGGGAACCTGTCTGATGTTATGCTAACAAGCATAATTAGCACAGTAAAATTTAAGAACCAGACCAGGGACCATAGGGAGGAGAGCAAAGGCTCCTTCTGAGTGTGAGACCTAGCTCCTCCCATCATGGAGATCAGCATGGTTCCAATCCCAAGCATTTCCTTTAATGTTCAAGGGAATCTTATGGAAAATGCTATCATTTCCATTTTACTAGTGAAGAAATAAGATCCAAAGAAATTAGATAATTTGCCCAAGGTTTCAAAGCCAGTGAGTAGCTGGGCTAGGACCAAAATTCAGTTCTTCTGACTCCCATGCCTGTTTCTTCATGAGGTTGGTGGTCCAGCAATGCTGTCCAATAGGATTTTGTGTGATAATAGAAATGTTTCATATCTAACGTTACTGGATTATTATTGCTGCAGCAAAACGGTACAGCCTGGTGTCCATCAGGATAGGAATGGTTGAAAAACTGTGAAATACTAAAGGGTAAAGAAAATAAGGTAGATATTGATTTGGAAAGTCTGGAACAACAATGTATCAAGCTGTGAATAGCGAAGACATTTGGTGAATAAGGTTGGAAAGAGATTCTTTCATTTTTACTTTAATATGTTTTTTGCATAGTTTGACATTTTTGCAGTAAAAATGTACTTTCTGTTATAACAACAACAACAACAACAAATGTTTCGTATCTGTATTGTTTAATGTGGCAGCCACCAGCCCAATGTGGTTATTAAACACTTGTGGCTAGTGCCACCAAGGACCTAAACATTTTTCTTTGACTTGATTTTAATTAATTTAAAGGCAAATAAGCCATATGTGACCAGTGGCTACCATATTGGACAAGGCAGGTAGGGCTATGTGCTAAGCCTGAGCTACACAGAGAAGGTTTCCGGGTCGGTCACCTTGTCTTTCCATAGGCACCATCCCCCAGAGCCATCCCTTCCCCATTCCAAGTCCCAGGCCCAAATGCACTCATTCAGGAATAATCATCAATATCCCCAGAACCTTCGAAGAGGGAACTGACCCTAGCGATGGTCAGAACCCACAGGCTACCCAAATGGTTTGATAAGGGCTGGGCCCAAAAGGGCCAGCCCACCCAATAATCACTTGCACCCCCCTTAGGGCCTTACTTTTCCCCATCAGTCCCTTACCTCCAGGTCATAGCTTTGAAGTCAAAGGCAAATTCCTCACTGTTCAGCCATTATCACCGTTGGAAATAAATTAGCCTACCAGCTCCCTCCCTGGGTCCTAATGGGAGCAGATCCCAGGAATGAGAGAGAGGCTCTGAGAGAGAAAGAAAAAGCAAAGTGGCATTGCCTAGGACAGAAGCACAGATGAGAAGTCCCCGGTGGAATCCAGTCCAGTCTTATTTTCTTTGGCCTATACAAACTATTAGAAAAAATGTTGACATTAATCGGATTTCCAATATTTAAACACAGTGAGATTTCAAATCAAAACGCGTTTTCCTACTCCTCCCAGAACCTCAGGTCCCCTTGTAACGCCCCGTTTCATTAGCATCGGTCACCCAGAGCATTGGCAGCTATTCTACTGGGATGGACCAGAAGCTGTCCAGTTCTCTGCAGCCCCCGCCGCTGGGTCCCCACCCACACTCTGTACTCACCTGGATGACCCGGCTGCTATCTGCAGCCATTTGTGGTTGGGATCCCAAAGCAGGGTGCAGGCCTGGGCAAGGTGCCTGGGAGAACATGACAGGGCATCCTGGTATCTGGAGGCCTGGGGGTGCCGTGGGGGAGAGGATGGACAAAGGGCCCTCAGGAGGAGGGCAGGAGGGAATGAGGGAGGGAGGGAGGGAGCTGGAGCACCCTAAAATGAAATGCCACAATGTCCACACTCCGCCTCCCCCCTCCCCTGCATTGATATGTGCCAGACGGTTCTTGGTTTCTTTGGTTTCTTGGCACGGCTTGATCTCCAGCCCCCAAAGCTTTTTTCCTCTACTTTTTTACAGCACCTGGAACAATGCCAACCACACAGAAAGAACTCGAGAAACTTAAGTTCCTCCCAACAAAATGCACTCAATTCAGAATGCCTCCATCAGACCCCACCCACCCCCCACGCCCCCACTCCCGTTGTTGCTCCCAACTGTCATTGTCCCTGCTGAGCCCTTCTGTAGACTCTGTCCTGCTTAAGCTCACACTGAAGCTCTATAGTCACTCCCCACTGAGCTGGGGGTCCTATCTCAGGCTGCTGTCCGAGGTGGCTCACCCACCCACGTTCCAGCACAACAGAAGAAGCCATTCCCTCAGTGTGGTCCGAAAGCTGGGCCAGAAATTGGTATCCAAGTTGTGACCCACTCCATGATTCTAACACTTTTCCTCTCCTTCTTTTTGTAGTTCAGCCTGCTCACTTGAGATTTTCTCCAGATGGAGGAGAGAGGAGGGAATCTGGGAAGGCCGCTAGACTATAAGCTCTTTGGAAACAGGAATTTCGCATCTTCATTTGTGTGTCCCTTGCTTTGGCAGAGTCTCTGGCACAGGGTAGGGTTTCTCCAAGCTCTGAGTGAGGAAAAGTGTGAGTAGAAGGAGGAAGAACGCCTAGCCTAAAGAGGGGATCAAGGACACAGGTTCAAACACTGCTGTACCTTTTTCTACCTACATTAGGTAATTCACATAATCAGAGCTTCTCCTTCCTGATCTGTGAAAAATAAACAATAATATGTACCTGTTGTTGATTGGTGCAATCCTAGGTAGCCAGAATGTCACCTGCCAGATAAACATTTTTAAGAATATTAGCTCAGTGATCCTGATCCTAGGATCTCATCTTAAGGAACTAATTCAGCAGAAACAACACTGTTCTATGCATCAAGAAGTTTATTTGGAATTACAGTCAATAATGCAATATTTAATGTTATCTAGCTATTCACAACAGGGGAATAATTATCCCTGTATGGCAGTAAAGCATGATAGATTATTTTTCATTAATAAAAATTGATATATATATGAAGATGATCTAAATACACAGAATCTATCATCCTCAATGCTACTATTCTTTTAAAAACAAAATCTGTCCATATTGCTGCTCTACTTAAAATTATTCAATGGCCAAAAATTCAAGAGGTGGCTTGCTGAGTTCATGTTTATGTAATATGAGAAACTGCCAAGCCATTTCCCAAAGCGGATGTACATTTTGGGTTTCCCATCAGCAGTGTCTGAGAGTTCCAGTTTCTCCACATCCTTGCCAGTATTTATCATGGTCAGTCTCTTTAATTTTAGGAATGCCAATAGGTGTTTACTGGTATTTTATCGTGGTTTTAATTCACATTTCTTGATGACCAATGATGCTAAACGACTTTTCATGTTTAGCTTCATAGTTATTTACCCAAGAGAAATAAAAACACATGTTGACAGAAAGACATATGTACATGAATGATCATAACAACTTTATTATAGTCCCAAGCTGGAAACCCAAATACACATTAACAGATAAATGAATATACAAAGTGTTGTATATTCATACAATGGAATACTACTCAGCAATAAAAAGGAATAACGTTCTGATCCACCCAACAAGGGATGAATCTCAACGACATTCTGTGGTTACCTGGTGCTGGGATTGAAGGGGGTTGTTGACCGAAAAGAGGCACAAGGAAATTTTGGGAGCGACGGAAATGTTCTATATCTTAATTGGGGCAGTGGTTACACAGGTATGTCTGCCCAAACTCATCAAACCGCACACTTAAAATGGGTGCATTTTATTGTATTTAAAATACCTCAATAAAGATTTATAAAGAAAAAAATATTCCATTGCTCCTCACTATGTCAGAATAAAGGAAAAAATACTACTATTACACACAAGGTCCTTGATGATGAGCCCTCTCTATCCTACCAACTTGGTTTCCTGCTAGAATTCCAGGCGTCTTGCTCCAGCACTGAAATACCTACTGCTTCTCAGCCACCATATTTTTTTCATGTCTCTGTAGCTTTCTAAGTGCTGCCCCCACTTCCTCACCCCCTGCCTCCTTGTAAGTTGACTCGTTCCGACTCATCTTGCAAGATCAACTCAAGCCTGCTTGAACTTCTCTCCAAGGCTGGGTGCCGTACCCCTCTGATACCCTCTCACAGCATCCTGTATAGACCTCTAGTCTGCTGCTCTCACTGCGGTATCCTAGCTAACATTTTTCTGTCTTCCTTACTGAGCTCCAAGCATCTTAAATCTGGGCTCTGTCTTATTACATTCTGAAGCCCTAGCACAGAGCTTGCCACAAGTGGCTGGTGAATGTTGAATGGCTGAATGGATGAACAAGTGCCCTGGCTACCATCAGAAGGACCCAGTAAGGATAGAGTAAAATAAGAGGTGAATCCTTGCACTCTATTATTTGGGCATTTGGCTTGACCCCATAATCGAGTTGTGCAGCTAAGTCTATACCCCCTGAGAACCTCCACCAGGGTATAGCCAGTAAAGAGAAATTTGCCAGTTGCTATCTTGGGATCAGGGTGACAGACGTTCCAAGATGAGAAAAGCTCCCGAGCTCCTTGAGAGGTAATCAAAAGAAGCTTGACTCTAGGAACTCATGGAGCGGACAGGTGGTGGCTGCATTCCCTCCATGGGGTAGCACCCCTCAGACCACAGCTATTCATTTCTATAACATTTTCCACTATTCCACACAACATTTGTTCACTGATATATGTAACCTAATTATATTTGCACTTCTAAGAACATCTGTTTTAGTTTAATGTACACTCTTTCATTCCTGAACATTCTGAGCAATAAGCGTCACCAAGACGGCCAAGCAGACACAAGGCAGCATTGGCCTCATTGAGAGAGACCCCCTTGGCCATTTCCTTGATGACGTAGTGTTGGTGCAGGCTGCTTTGCATGACTGGGATCCATTTTCTTCACCTTCACTGGAGCTCTAACAAGAAACAGCGGGAATTCCGCCAAACCCTCCCCCCTCTCATCACCTTGCTGCTTCACCAACATCCCCTCAGCACCCAGTTCCATTCTGTCAACCCTGCTTCCAGCTTAATGAAGAGTGACAACCAACCTAGGTGTCATTTTCTTGAATGAAGGGAACGGAGGCCTTTTATACCCTACCATCATTCCTTGACCTCCTACTTTTGTTTCACGAGTGCTTTTCCTTCTGTTTTGGCCAGAATTCATCAGAGAGCCATCCGGCCTCTCCTGCACAGCAGTCACTCATGGTCTTTTTTACTGCCTGACACTGAGGTTAATGCGGCAAGGTAAAGGTCAGTGAGGTCTCTCCACCAAGTCCGTGCTCAAAGGCAAGGAGGTGAACCTCTGGGACGGAGAGTCCGGGAAGGCCAGTGAGAGGGGAGAACTGTCAAATGCAGAGTTGGGTCCCCCTATCCTTTTTTCAAGTCACAAGGAAAGATTCCTTTGTTCATTTATTTATTCATTCTTTCAAGCTGGCTAGATGTCGCAGAAGTGGCCTCGTCTCCAGTGTGGGCCCAGAGCTCTGGCTCTGTCAGGGACTCCAAAGCTCCCCAACACTGCCCCGAGCTTGCCCTGGAGAGGAATGTTTTGTGGACATCCGAATCCACCGAGAGCTTAAAAATGGTGCTTTTGGGAGAGGGCCAAGCGACGGAATGACCATTATCAGCAATCTCTTCTCTGAAAACATCTGAGCCATGGGAACAAACAACCTAAGTCTCTCATACCACAAGAGAAGGAAAGCGGGGATTGGAATGTTTGTTCATATTTTCCTAAAATATCCAGTGAACCATGACCTAAACTTTACACCTGAGGCAAACTGGGAATTGCTATTTTAACAAAGCACAGCTTAGAAAACAACCCGCACACGTTTTGTGTCTTGGGCCAGCCCCAGAGAGATTTCTGGCAGTGTTTTATGGGTGACTAATACTCAAGTTAAAATCAACACAGGTTTTCCAAACACAGTGTCTCTGAGGGCAAAGGGTGGACTTTTCACCTGTCTGCCACGGCTCTGCTTTGCCACATGGGATCTGGGAATAAGTTTTTTTTCTGGGCATACAACAGAGCTTTGAAGCTGCTTGCGAGTATTATGGTCTGATCTAGGCTCTCTCCACTTGGTCTGTTGGTGTATCTCTCATAGAGGAGGACCAGAGAGAGCATGTGCAACATGAGACAGGAAGTGCACTCGTTTATTCCACAAACACCTGTGGATCTCCTCCCTCCCCGTGGGGCCACTGGGGAATACCAAGATGACTAAGCCACAGTTGAATGAGGGCAGATAGGAAAACAAATAATTAATGCAGCCAAGCACTGAATAAGGTTTGTACCAAGGGCCGTGGGGACACAAAGAGAGAATTAATTCTGTCAGAGGGAGTCAAGGAAGGTTGTGGAGAAGGTCACCTCTGAGCTGTCCGGTAACTGATGTGTTGGAATGTTCAGGTGAGAAAGGAGAAGGCAGGCATGAAAGCCCCGTGACGAGGGCAGTGTGTCTGAGGAACAGGGTAGGTGAGAGTAAGCGGAAAGGGCATGGGGCTGATACACGGGTTGGGATCAGGTGTGTAGGCATGGATGCCACACTACAGGATCCAGACTGAATTCTTTGGGTGACAAGGAAGATTTTCAGCATGAGTATGGTTTATCAGATTTTGCAAAGATATCTCAGTCAGCTAGTAAAGGGGCACATGGAGCAGGAAGGTCAGAGGCTCGTACCATAGACCAACTAAGAGAAAATAAAAGCTAAAATAAGTTCATTGTCATGGAAATGGAAAGAGGAGCCAGGCATGTGGCCCTGGAAAAAATGGAGTCAATGGCATTTTGTGGCTAATGAGATTTGGAGGGTGAGGCAGGAAGGGGGGTCCAGGGGTATTCTGAGGTTTCCAACTTGGCCAACTGAGTCCATGATGATGGTGGTAACTGACCTAGGAAACTGAACACAAGAGGTGGAGAAATTAGTCCCTGCTCGTCCAAATGTTTAGTGTATAATAGTAAGATATGGAACGGCCTACGTAAAGGTGGTTGCTTTCGTAGAGACACAATTTTTAAATCAACACTTTCCTTTTAATTAACACTTTCCTTGTATTGTGGGTTGGTGTTAGACACGCGTTCTTCAGGGAGACAAGTGAATAGAGTGCTGATGTCAGGCCTCTCCCTGTTCTAGGCAGTGCTCCCCGGGGTAACAGGCTGTGAAGAGCAAGAGCCAGGCATTCACTGTCTTCCTCACCATTGCTGTGTTTGTTGAGTGCCTAGGGCACGGAGGGCACTGGGGAGAGTGCTGAGCTGAGAGGCCAGGCCCTGGGGGGACTGCTTGGGATGCCCAGGAGCAACTGGGGTGCAATTAGGTGCAGTATTTGCACCAGAGCAGATGGCAAGGGCAGGAATGGGGGAGAAGCACTGCAGGAGTGGCCGTGGGACCTCAGAAATACGTCCCTTCCTTCTCCCTCCAGTCAGAGCAGCTCCAGAAAATGGCGGCTCTGAGCCAGGAGGCTGATTGTCACTCTGTGTGATTAGCCGCCCTGGTTGACCATGTGCTGGGCACAGCCTGGGCTACAGGTAAAGAGCAGTCGCTGTCACATAGGAAGCTTCAGTCTGAGGATGGGGAATGCAAATATCTACGTCGAATGAGGGGAACACAGAGATTAGGAGAGGCTAAGGAAATGTCCGTCAGAGTCCTCCTGAAAAGAGAGGCTTCCTGAAAGCTGTGAGCTGCTTCCTGCGTGAGGAGCAGGGGTGAAGGTGCTAGGCTGGTGCAGACCTGAGAGAGATGCTCCACCCTCCTGGCGGAAGGTGAGGCTGGCATGGTGCGGGGCAGGGAGGTCCCCGAGGGCCTGGGGCAGGAAGTGGAGTCGGCACTGGGGAGCCATTCAAGGTTTTTGAACAGAGGTTCGACTTTTGGGAATGATCATTTCAGCAGTCGTGTCTGAGATACGCAGGCTGGGGAGAAATGAGAGATGAGATAGGTTAGGAGACCACTGGAATACGAAGTAGGAATCTGACTTTTATTAAGGCAAGTACTGAGCTAAAACATGTTTACCTAATTGTATAGGATCAGGATTATCGCTCCCACTCTACGGTTTGGTGAAAGTGAAGCTCAGAGAGTTAAGAAACAGGCCTTTGTAGGTGGCAAAGCTGATTCGCAGCCAAGTCTGTTGGACTTCCAAGCCCAACTTCGGTCCTGTGTTGGAGGCAGGACCTGGCAAGAATGGAAAGGACAGTGATTTTCAGCCCTGGCTGAGCATTAGATTCACCTGGGGAGCTTTTTGAAATCATGATGCCCAGGCTGCACCCCAGACCAATTAAATCAGGTCCTCCAAGAGTGGAACCCAGACATCAGTATTTATTTAAAGCTCCCAGGTGATTCCTGTGTGCCCCTGACTTTAAGAACCCCTGCTGCACTCTTGCTGCAAAGGGAATAATTGATCAGAGTTGCTAGCCAATGTAAAGGCTGGAAGAGGAGGAGGAAAGAAGGTGACTTTGAGATTTTTTACTTGGATAAAGTCTGAAAGAGATGCTAGTGGGGAAACAAGGAATTTATGTTTATAGTCCTTTACTTTTTACCCTTATAGCGTGATGTCCAGTGGAAATGCCCAACCGATGCTTGCCTTCAGGGGCTTCAGAGGTGAGACCGTATCAAGCTCAGCACCTCAGCAAGGTGGTGTGTGGGGCCGGCTCACACCAGCCTGGGAGAGCCAACTGCGACATTTTCCGACATTGTGCAAGCAGTTACTAATGCGGCCATCATTAAAAATCAAATCATAAAAAGTTACAATTAGATAATCTTAAAAACAAACATAATAGCTTCTCAAAACTCATCCTTTTCTAATGACTTTACCACACTTTACTTTTTTTTCTTTTAATCTGTGCTCTTGAGGTTATTGACATTTATTTAAATACATCTGTATGGTGAGAAAATTCTATAACGGTGTCTTATGTGCATCTCTCCCCAACTCCACATCAGCTGTGTGGATAGCTTGAAATTGGCCATGATGAGGAGTATTTACATCGTGAAAATTGGCAAAAACTATAAATTAGGACTGCCCCCCTTCCCCAAAGAGCCAGTTGTTAAACATTTCCCGGCACACCACGACCTGAAACTATATGATGGTCTATTTAGAAAGGCCTCTGTGGAAGCGTGCTCCAGGAGCCCCATGAAGGCGAAACAAAGAGAATAAGGTAGAAACTAAGACCCCACAGATGAGGGGGAGAAATCAAAGCCAGAAACACTTTCTAATGCTGACTGATATTTCCCCACACACAAGCTCTTTGCACTACTCAGGTCCTTTGAGATTGCTGCTATTCCAAATAAACCTGTTTCATTTAGCTCCATGAATAAGAAACTTCTGGTCAGAGAAGATATATTTTATATGCACACATAAAAATACCCTGTTTATATAGCACTTTCCTTTTAAGGAGCTCACAGCAATTACACATGTTCTCATTACTCCTATGAACGCCCTGGGGAAGTGGCTAGGTGGTGGAGGAAATAGGAAGGAATGAAAAAACTGTTAAATTAGAAATCAGGGCATTACCTAGCCTGAGTACTATAAACAATCTTTCTTCTCCCGGTGCAGGAAACCCTGACTTCAGATCTTTAAAGCATCCTGCTTAAGAAGGTTCTAGAATTGGACTCGTATCCCTGGCATTTCCCCACGGGCATGGCTATGGAGACCTCCCACTCTCTCCCTTCTCTCTTCCTCGTTCTTCTGCTATTTTGGCCCTACCTCCTAACTTGGGCCAGACCGGAGTTTAGAGTCCAAGCCTGGCAGCCCCAGGACCCCAGGCAGTTCACCAGGGCCAGCCACAGGAAGGGCGATGGGCTCCGGGCAGGAGCAGCGATGGGCACTGTATCAGGAGACCTTCCCGCGTGACTCGCTGTCTCTGTGATGCCTGTTCCTGGGCTCGATGCCAGTGACACGGCTGTCCCCTCTGCACCAGCTGCTCTGTCCCACCGGGGATCCTCACGGCTCCTCTGCCTTTCCTCCGCACGTCCCTGTGAGGCGCTGGATGATTCCCAATCGGTCCTTTGGAACCCAGGTCAGGGTAACTCTAGTGCCAGCATCTTGCTCTGCCACAGAGCAACGCTGACGAGGTTGCTGCTGATGAAAACTGGAGGAAAGAATGAATCGAAATGCATGGGTGTCCAACACAGAGACAAACCGAGAAAGGCAAACCAACGGAAATGGAAACAGAGACAGAGAACGGAGAGGGGCAGAGAGTTATAGAGAATTCCTCAACGGAGATACTATTTTCTTATGAGTAGCTCTGTTTTGACTAAGAATTTCACTATTTGTAACTGGTAGATCTTTCTGATGGGTAATCTTGGGCTCCGCCCAAGCCGGACCCACATGTGGCAGTGTCCCCTTCACAACTCCTCTGGAGGCAACCCTGAAGGAGGAGGTATGGGCCAAGAGCACTGCTTTTGGGATCATGGGTCTTTGGCCAAGTATCACTGGCTGTTCAGATTGTGGACACCCAGTCAAGTCCGAAGGAGACACCCAAGATTCCCAACAAAGACTTCCTAATGGCCACAAAAATGGCAGCCAGTCTCCCGCTGGTGCACTCCCGGCCTCTCCTTCGCACCAAGTTGTGAGGTGCTGAGGAGTTCCCTGAGACCTGAGGGCCCTCAGCCCCAGCTGCAGTGGCCTCGGAAGCAGCCAGTGGTCCACACCAGCCACACAACACCAACAAGTCAGTGAAGTGGAAGCAGCACTAGCTCGGGGGGCAGGGGACACGCTTTCATCCGCCTAGCTCCTCAAGGCTTCCGGGGAGCTCAGGCCGCTCATCTGTGAGACGCCAGGGTGAAAGTGGTCATTCATTCCACAGTCATGTTCCGAGCACCTCCTGGGTGTCAAGGCCTGTGTTGGGCTATAGAAACAAAAAGCCAGACTGCCCACATGGACCCAGGAGACACCAAGGAGCCTTTGGGCCATGGTCTCTGAGGGCCCTTCCATCAAATGTTCTCTAAATAATTTCACAGTGGCCAAAGGGCTTCCCCGAAGTCTCCTGAACTGATGAGTTCAGCCCCTCCTGAGTGAGAAGAATCATGTTTTGTTTGTTTGTTTACGTTTGGGTTCCCAAACTGAGCTACTTCACACTTGCAGTGTGGGTGTCTGAGATGTTAATCAAGCCTCACCACAGCCCCTAGAGAGGTAGGTGCCACACCATCTGCTTCAATCAGAAACCTGCTTTAGGCTCCTATCTGCTCAGGGCACCAGATGCACTACGTCAAAGAGGCACAGCCCAGCTGTCCAGAAGCTTCTAGAAACCCTGGAGCTCACCCACATAAAGAACAAACAAACAACTGAACAAACTCCACTAAAATGGTGCTGTCAGACCAACAAAGGGAATGCAAACGAAGAGCCAGCGAAGAAGGAAGTTGGGGGAGGGGGGCAGCCGGAGAGGGATCGATGAGTTTGCACAGGCCAGACAACGGGGTTGGGGGTGCGGGGTCACTCCTTCTGTCTCACTGGTCCAGGGTTGCCAGGGTCTTTTGAATGGTGGACAAAAGAGGATAGAGAGAAATGGGGTGGGGACCTAGGATAAGGCCCCGCGGTGACACTGTGTCCCAAAGGCTTGGGGACATGGGTGCAAAGTCACAAAGCCAGGGCAAAACCTCTCCAGCACTTCACTCTGGCTCCTTCCACAATCCCTCGCCGCTCCCCCCTCCACCACTCCCTTCCCCCCTGAATATCTTACACAAGAGCCTCCTATTGTGTTAATATCGGGGGGAAAGTGACTAAGGCTGGGGTATGACTAAGGAAAATAAAACTAGGAAGGGAGTCTCAAAAGCTTGCCCCCCCCCCCAAGGTTACTTGGCTCATTCCCTGATTCCGTCAGTTCACAGACTCTGACATAAAAGGCAGGAAGTTACATACACTAAACAAAGCTCCTTAGATGTCAGGAAATTAACCTGGGAAATCAGAGCCAAGAGAGATTAAAGGCGCTGCACTTGGAGTTCAAAAACCACGATGGCGTTCGATCAAAAGCTGTTTGCTGGGCACCCCAGGCTCAGCCCTCCCAACTGCACATGCCGGAAAACCTGGCCACAGGGCCTGCACGCCTGTGTGCTGGGCATTTTCTAGGCCCCGTGACTTAATCCTCACTCAGATCTACGGCTTGTGACTCTTCTTGCTGTAGGAGTTTGGATGCCTGCCCTTGGCGCTCAGTCCCAGAAGAGCGGCTGGCCTGCCTGGCTTCCCCGGGAGGGAAGATCACACACCTCACCTCAGAGGGGGTCCAGCATGCGGTCCCCTGAGGAAACAAAGAAAGTCCTTAAAAGGAGAGGGATGGGAGGTAAACTGGGGAACCTGACCCTCCCAGCTAAGAAAACAAAGGCCTCGTGGAGGGTGGAAAGGTCAGACCAGAACAAACCACAGAATTGTGAGAACCATTACTATGTCCACAGCAATAATAATATCCTTTTGAGTCTCATCGGCTTCATAATCTTTACAATTAAGGGGTTGGACTAGGTGTTACCATACCTTCTAGTTACCATATTCTGAAATTCTTAAACAGCTTTAACATTTTACATCACAGTGAAGTCGTCAAGGGATTTGCACACCATTTCATTTGTACCTCCAGCACCGGGCATTAACCTCTTGTACAGAGGAGCAAACTGAGGCCCCATAAGGCCCAGGGGCTTGCCTGACGTCACCTAGCTGACAGAGAGCAGAGCCGGTAACAAACCCTCATTCTGGTGGCTCCTGGTCCATTGCCCTAGAAGGGCCTTGATGGAAAATGACACTGTCCCCAAAATGACTGAAAGTATGTTTGTAATCACAAGCTCAGTGAGGGTATGAGAGGAGTCCTTTTTTATTTTTGTTTTTTTTTTATTGGAGTGTAGTTGACACACCATATTCAATTCGTTTAGGGTGTGCAACTGAGTGATTCAGCAAGTGCATAAATTATGAAATGTTCACCATGATTAGTGTGGTTACCCTCTGTCACCACACGATGATGTTAATATGTTATTGACTATATTCTCTATGGAGGGGGGAGCCATTTAGTGTGCCATGCTTCTGGGACATGGAACACTCAGAAACGTCCCACCCCATGATGGCCTCATCATAGTGTAAAAACCTCCTTTTGAGTCTACCGAGTTAGATTAGTCGGATTAGCTGGAAAGGAAACTCTAAGAGAAGTGTAATTTGTTTGTTCCTCACTCATGACAACTTCAAGAACCGGCCCTGTCCCCCCTCTGAATGGGGTGACCCCACACCACCCTCGTCCAGAGCTGGCTGGACCAGGGAGAATAAGTCAGAGCTGCTCTCCCACAGGACTGGCATGGACACCTAGAAAGGGCTCTTAAAGCATCTGTGAATCTGAAGCTATTCAATCACTGTATTAATCAGCATTCTCCAGAGAAGCAGAAACAATTGGATGTATGTAGATCTAGAAAGAGATTTATTATAAGGAATTGGCTCATGCAATTATGGGTGCCAGCAAGTCCCAGGATCTGCAGGGTGAGTCAGCAAGCTGGAGCCCCAGGAGTGCTGATGGTTTAGGCCCAGGCCACAGGCTGGCAGGCTCAAGACCCAGGAAGAGCCAGTGTCCCAGGTTGAAGGCTATCAGGAACGAGGAATTCTGTTACTTAGGGGAGGGTCAGGGTTTTTTGGTCTATGCAGCCTTCACCTGATGGGATGAGGCCCACCCACATTGAGGAACACAATTTGCTTTACTGAGTCTAATTAAGATTAAATCTTTTTTTTTTTTAAAGATTTTATTTATTTATTCATGAGAGACAGAGAGAAACAGAAGGAGAAGCAGGCTCCCAAGGAGTGGGAAGCCCGATGCGGGACTCGATCCCAGGACCCTGGGATCATGACCTGAGCCGAAGGCAGACGCTTAACCATCTGAGCCACCCAGGCGCCCTAATTAAGATTAAATCTTAATCTCGTCCAAAAACACCTTCACAGAATAATGTCTGACCAAATATCATAGTACTCCATGGCCCAGTCAAGTTGACACATAAAGTCAACCATCACAATCACATAGAGAAGGGCCACGTGGGCAGTGGGAAGCCAGAACCCAGGCGAGGCCAAGAGAGGAAGCCCAGGGTTACAGGGAAAGCCAGCTTAAAGAGAGGAAAGTGGTCATTCTCAGTGAGGAATTGGGTTGAGGGATGGAGAAGATACAGCCTGGAGGCCTTCCAGATCCCATGAGAGTCCCCTGTGTCCGTCCAGTCCCCCCTCCTTAACTGAACTGGTTTGAGTGGGTTTCTCTTTCTGACAACAAAACCACCTGCAATTAGAACGAGCACACTGTGGATGTCTTTGAGTTTTACTAGGTCGTCCCATTCTCCCTGGCTTTAGACCCGCCATTAATCAAGCGATAAACCATCCTGCGTGTCCTGTATTGCCACGTTACACAACCCTGTACCCTTGGTTCATGGATAATTTACATTCGTGGTTTTGATCGCGTACAAGCCCCCACAAGCAGGTGAAATAAAATGTTTTATGCGATTCAGGTTTGAACGAGGTACTTTGACCTGTAAGGGTTAGGGACAAAGAGAGTTACTAGCTCGTGAGAGATCTCATACAGCTGCTCAGCATCCATGTCACAACACAGTGTTACTGTTCTCGATTCCCTTTTCTTCAAGAATTTTCTGAGGAAAATCATATATTAGAGAGTTTCCTGAATTTGGGAATGTGTGGGGGCCCAGGCTGAGTCCCTTCCAAATGTCATAGGTCGACTGTACATTGTCATGAACATCATTTTTTAGACATCTCTGTCAATTCTACTATTAGCTCTTCGGAAGTTGGGCCCCATGCCTTACACAACTTTGTGGTTCTTCTACCTAGAACGCAGTACCTCAAGACCTCATAAGTGCACATCCCATTTTTAAGTGAATTCTCTCATTTAATTCTCGCAAGATCGTGTTATTCTCAGTTGTGTTAATCAGCTTCAGCTAAGTTATGCAGCAATAACAGAGACCCCACAAATCTCAGTGTTTACTGCAGCCAAGTTTCACTTCTCATTCATGTTATGCACGCACTCGGATCATCTGCAACCCTTCCCCGTCCTCTTCCTTCCAGAACCCGACGACAGAGAGAAACAGAGTGGCAGACCACACAGTGTCTCCTAAGGTGTCTCGACAGCAGTGGCACGATTCACTTTTGCCAGCCAAAGCAATCTCCCAGCCAAGCCTGGAGTCAACGGGGCAGGGATGGACAGCTCTTCCACAGGAGGGCGGGGATGCCAAAAATCACCTGGCCATGCCTGGCACTGTGGGGCCAGGATGCATAAGCCTTCCCCAGAAAGACAGCAAAATTATCAACACTGATACCGCAGAGCACCCTGCTTTCCAAACAAACAAACAAAAACTGAGGCGAGGCAATTGCCTGATCAACCATCTTACTAGTGGCAGACTGAGTATTTGAAGGAAATCTTAAGCTTCCAGGTGGCAGTTTCCTTCCATGACATCACAGCTGTTTCCGGGTCTTCCTCTGGACAGATGCACCTCCAAGGACCCGATCTGTATCTTGTGCCACTCTCCAGGACTGTTCGCATCATGTTGTCACACTAAAACATGTGGCCCTTGAATATTTTATTCATAAGGATCATATGTCCAGTGGAATCCAAGGGAGCCAAGGCAGACAAAACTAGCAAGCACCAATGGAGAACCAACACTTGAATTCTCCATAAATGGAAACATTTAAAATTTCTCTTAGTTTAACCAAGGCAAAGATAGAAAGGCAGTGGTGGCACCTGAGAAGGACAAGATGTGGTCACCCTCTAGGGTGCAAATGAGAAGAACAACGGGGCGGTGTCCGCTGGGTCCCTCTGGCCGTTGGTGGATTCCATCCTGCAGTCGCTGGAATGAAGGGTCTGGGAAGCACGGGGCCTGGTGCCAGGGAAGAGCCAGGCTCCAATCATTTAGAAAGGGCCTTAACCATGGCCAGACTTACTGATTCCCATCACCACTAGCAGCACCCATCCCAAATGGCACCCTGGCAGCTGTGCTTAATGATCTCTTTGGCCAGTGAGTAGTTTTGCTCAAGGAAAAGGTCTGACTGCACACAGGTTCCCAACTCTAGGAAATAAGTCAGAATTCACTGTTTTCTTTGTGTTTTTGGGTTTTTTCTGAATCATTTCATTCCCTTTTAAGTTGCACAGGTGACACGTTTGGTCTTCTGATGGTACTGGTTACACAAAGTTCAGGGCTGTAACACTTAGCAACCGAATCTACACGGAATACCTGTTCCCTAGCTCTGCCAACATTTGTACGAATCTTGGCTTTGATTCCAAGACATGGTAAGTCGTGAATCCAACCTGCCCAGGATGCATCGGGCCGCACAAGTGTTAAGAAACAACTACCATCCTGGGTGTTCTTCCAAAAGGATGTGCAGCTAATGCTGCCCTTCTGCCAAAGTAAAGCCTCCTTTGCAACCCGTACCCCTCTCTGCCCTCAGTCCAAACACCCAGCAAGCTCGAGTGTGCAGGGTGCTGTGGCTGGCTCCGTGCTGCCCTGGGACACCCATGCCACCTCCTCCGGGTTCTCCTCCCATGTGCCACTGCACAGGAGACCCTGGGGGACTCTGAAGGCAAGAAGGCTCAGTGGTAAGAAGGCTCATCACCACAGCATCTTACAACTCTGCACTGCTGCTAAGCAATTGGCAAGCCTTCCTTTCGAGAAAGACGTCTCAAAAGACAATCCAGAAAGCAGGCTCAGAATTGCAGCCCAGCTGCGGGCCACAGTGTGGCCGACATAGGGACTCAGGGGCATATCAAATACAGCACTTCAATATGCAATTAATTCATAGCCTAACTTGCATCTGTGAACCTGGGCACAGGATAATGCAGAAGGAAGTCCCTGAAAGCATCCTCCAAAACACCCAAAGTTGCCATCCCAGGGTTACTATAATTTCACGACTGCGCAGGCATGCTGATGACACGCAGGCCAAAGGACATTAAGAAGATGAATGTTAATATAATGATAGTGTTAATGATAATGTTAATGATAAATATTAATGTTCAAAGGGGTGAAAAAAGATTACAAAGGACTTTGCAGAGCTATGGCCTGATAATAAACCAAGAGCATTTAGCAGTCAACACAGAAACACGGATTGACAGCTGTAGGTCCACTGAGGTGCTGGGGTCTCGCTCAGAACCCCTCCGCCTGTGGGTTCGCATCGCCTAGCTGCTGGGGCTTTGGCTCCTCGCGGCTGCTCCCATCTGCTCCTTTCTCTGGAAGCTTGTCCCTGGCTGACCAGAGCACCTCATCAGAGAGATAAGTACACCCTGCCTCTGGGGGTGGCTGATAGCCAGTGAATGATGGAGACAGGGACCCAAAAGGCCAGGCCCCTTGCTTCAAGGTGGGGGGACAGCTGTGCGGTGTAGGAAGACACCACCCCACCCCCCGTGACTCACACCGAGGCTAATCTCTTCGTTGGTTTCTCTCCCCACTCCTATCTTGCTTGCCCCACTCCCTGGCGTATTCTTCCTAAAAACGTCTCGTCAGTGAATCGCAGGCACCCAAGCCCTATCTCAGGCTTTGCTCAGGCTTTCCCTCCTGCCGGGCACAGCTGCGCAACCAGGGCCTTCCTGGGGTAGCCCGCGAGCTCCTCCACCGGCCACCTGTTCGCCCCCCAGCCCCTGCTAACTGCCTCCGCTCCACCCACAACTGTCCCCTCGCTGCCTCCTCACTTCTGTTCTTCCTCCGCTGTGGAAGTTACTCTCCGCGTAGCCATCGCTTTCAAGATCTAACTCGAGATTTACTTTATTCCACCACCTGTACCCCTTCATGTGCATTTGTAAGCACTTGAGACAGTTGCCAAAACGTGTACCTATTTTTCCATCTTTGGGACAATTAGATCAGAACTTCATCAAATAGATGTTGCCACTTTCAGAGTACTCATCTCGTGGGATTAATCACTTCCTCCAATACAGCCACGGCCGGCCTAATTTAGGGACGCCACTTCTGAGTTTGCCTTCAGAGTATGTGTCATACTCTAGTGAACACAATAGCCTACAGCAATTCTCTGTCCTTTGAATTTTTAGGGAATCGTTCAGACCCATGACCTGTGGTTGCGGGTTAGTGAGAGTATGTATATATTTTGTAATTCCACAATTTACACACCGAGGGCTGTCCCTTGGAAAAGAATACCCTTTCTCCCACAACGCCACCCTACACCCAGCCAATCCCAGTGATAGCAAATATTTGCCTTGTGAAAGTGATTTTTCTTTCCTTTATGAGACATTTGGATTCACACCTGATGAGTAAGGTAGGTATTGATTCATTCATTCAGCAAATATTTGTGAAGCACTTTCCACATGCAAGCACAAGGCTTCCACATCAAAGGAGATGGTTTTGACTCACGTGGGGCCTAGAGTCTACTTGAGGAAAATACAAGTAAATGGACAATATTTTGAAGGATGATTAGGAGTTTGCTAGATGCAGAAGTTGGCGGGGCATGAGGGAAGGAACTAGTTGTAGGAAGGCATAGATAGAATTCTTGATCTGCAAGACCCCTCCTGTGAAGGGAGGATTGGAGAATGAACACAGAGGTGAGAGGCACTCAAGTTGCTGAGCGGCCAACAAGGGCTTATCTTGAGAGTGATGGGGAGCCACTGAGGGTTAAGGCTGTGATAAAAACCAACAACCAACAAAGCAAAACCATATCGTGTGACTCAAAACTCATGAAACAGTTGTAATGTGTGTGCTCAGTACTTCTTCCTGGGCGCTAGCCTGGTTAATCCCCTTAACTTCGAGAGAGACACGTTCTTGAGCCCATTCCACAGGAAACCGAGACCAGGGAAGTTTGGTAACTTGCCCAAGATCACACAGCTGGTAAGTAGCAGAATTGGGATTCAAACTCTGTCTCTCTACACCTCTCAAGTCCAAAGCCCAGAATGAGCCCCTAAAAGAAATTCAGCAAAAAATATGAAGATACATCATTTCAAAGGAAACTTTGATTTCTGAATAAATGTACTATGTTCAAGCACAAATCAAAGCATTGGAAAGTTAGACAATAATATTAAACCACTTGATACCCATTTAACTGCAGGAAACATTAATAATCATGCATGATGCCATCTAATTTGTGTCACTCAACTGTCATTAATATATTGATGGTCATTTGTAGATTTACATAAATCTTTTAGAAAGCAATTTAATAATATATATTAAGTCATAAACATGTCCATCTTGCAGGCGCCTGGGTGATTCAGTCGGTTAAGTGTCTGCCTTTGGCTCAGGTCAAGATCTCAGGGTCCTGGGACTGAGCCCCACATTGGGCTCCCGGCTCAGCGGGGAGTCTGCTTGTCTCTCTCCTTCTCTTTCTTCCTCTGCCCCTTGCCCCGCTTGTGCTTTCTCTCTCAAATAAGTAAAATCTTTAAAAAAAAAAATGTCCATCTTCCTTTACCACCTCAGGAATTTAAGAAAATAATTCGAAAGTAGACCCAAAGTTTATCATTGAAACTATCTTTAATAGTGCAAAATGGAAAACACCTTAAATGTGGAATAATAGGACAATAGTTTGGTAAACCATTATACAACACTTCAATGGAATATTCCATAGTCATTTAACATGATCTTTATGGGAATTACATTAACACCATGTGACTGTCACCTAAAAAGGTAGAATAAAGTACACTATTGACATTTATGAAGAATATGGCCTAATATCTTTGCAAATTCCCAGATAAGTGAAAACCATTGTAGCATACAATTTCCTCCTTTAAAATGCAGTACCTAAAAATGTTAAGTAACCCCTTAAGACCCTTAATGTATCCATGAGCTCAGAATTTGCTTATAAAACTATAAATATAAATTCTGCCAATAAAATAAACTCTAGACTGCATTATATCATATTATTAGTGTACTTACCCAAATTTACTGAAATCTGCAAAGAAACAACATCTTTATCATTTCAGGAGAGTTCCTTGCAGGCTTCATATGCAACACAAAAGCTTTATTGAAAGGCTGTCCCAACAATGGTGGGCTGGGCTTGTTCCATCCCTGTGGATTCCTACCTTCTCAGACGACAGTTTAGAAACCCAGCCATTTCAAAATCAAACCCCGGAAAAATGACAAATCATTGCAATCTTGGGAGTTCTAGGCAAATAATTGAAATTAAGAATGTCAAATTCAAGAATGTCAACAGTCTACTACCATTCATAATCACAAATGCGTTATGATTACAACTATTT
The DNA here is from genome assembly GCF_029215605.1 of Mirounga angustirostris. Classification (NCBI taxonomy): domain Eukaryota; kingdom Metazoa; phylum Chordata; class Mammalia; order Carnivora; family Phocidae; genus Mirounga; species Mirounga angustirostris. The sequence continues at coordinate 54,236,072 of NW_026991711.1, forward strand.
GAAAATGTAGACATATAGCCAATGCTGCTTGGAAACGCAAAAAAGACAGTTTCATTTAGGTGAAAGAATTCTAAGTAATATTTTCCTTTTAAAGCATTTATTAAGCATTATATTGTTGCTTTACAAAAAGTAAAGTTCACACAACGCTTTATTACTCTACAGCCAAGTTCTTCTAGGTTGCACTCCATTGCTTTTAGCTCGTCGGTATTTTACAGTTTTTAATGTGTTTGCAGGGCTTTAGGGTTACACTAAGTAGGTCAAGACTGGAGAATTAGCAGGAACTCGCCACAGAACTAACCACATCATGCTTCCTATGGCATTTAACTCGTGTCAAAGGCAAGAGTGTCTGTACCCATGAGCAGTACAACAAAACCCCACACTTGGGCTTCAAAGCTCACTCTGGGTCACTCAAATAAAGGAACGTGCTTATGATTCCTGAACCCCCACTGATTGATTTGACGGGAGCTACACGTTACATCTGGGGCTCTGTCTACATGACTCGGGGAGAAAGAGAGGAAGGGAGGTAAACAGAAAGTGGGAGGGAATCCTGCTGTATCCAGGCTAACAAGCATTGCAAACCAGTTTTCTTTTTCTTGTTTTCACAGCTCCTTGTGTCGATCTCTAGGGGTCATTCTGTCTGTCGCATGCAAGTCACCAGAGACGGAAGGGGAGGGGCAGGTGGGGCAGGGGAGAGAGGCTCAGCCTACACATCAGTACGTGAAACCACCAGAAGCCTGACCTGATGTTCCTCCTGGGGACTCGGCCAGACAGGAGCGTCTAGCTGCAAAAGCAGATGCTTTCTGCTTTTGCAGGAGGGGACAGAGAAGGGAAAGCCACAAATGTTCAGGTGCATAAACTTTGCAATTTGTAAAAACTCATAGTTTTTTCACCTAGTATAAAGAAAAATTAATAATGCAGAAAAAGAAATTCTGGTGTCCAAGGATAAACTGAAAATAGCCTAAGAGAAACACCAGTAACAAAGATTAGTGGGGATGGGGATCAGCAGAAATTAGCGTATTTAGCTTGGATCTTGAAAATTGTGAATTCTCTGTGAAATCCGATATCCACTTTTTAAAGTAAAGGAACTTCATAACATCTTTAAGCCTTGCGTTTATGCATTTTTCTTATTGACCAAATAAATCCAATAGAGAAATGGGGTGAAGGCTTAGGACAAGAAGAGGGGAGAAAATTTAGTTATGCAAGACGAATGAGTTCTGGAGATCTAACGCACAGTATGTGATGATAGTTAACACCATATCGTATGCTTGAATCTTCTAAGAGGATAAATCTCAAATTAAATCGTCTCACACACATACAAATGGTCACCATGTAGAGGTAACTGTCACCTACGTTAATTAGCTGCATTGCGGTGCTCATTTCACAATGTATATGTATATCAAAGGATCAAGTTGTACCCCTTAAATATATACAATTTTATATATCAGTAATACCTCAATCAAGTTGATTTAAAAAAAAGAAGAAGAAGAGAGGAGAAAAGAACATTTAAAACATTTTAGGAGTATTAACACCTCATTCTTGACCAAACTCTCTATCACTGCTGGAGTGTATGGCAGTGAAGGAAAAGAATGAAGCAGGGAAGTTCGCAGCTCAGAGACCTCAGGCTTCTAGAGCCAGTATGCCCCCCTCCCTCTCCCCCTCCCTCACTGACAAACTCAACCAGTAGTGACTGTCCCCACTGATCAGGCACAGCCAATCTTCATCCCACTGACTCCTCGGATCCACCGTCTTACAGATGAAGACCTGGGAATGCCATTAGGTTAGGTGACCAACTGCAGAGTGCAGCAAGCGCTGTCGTCGACTTCCTGGCAGCCCCTCCACACTAGTGTAAAGCAGTCAGGCTCCCATGATCCCCAGCCAGGAGCCACTTCAGGAATGTTCCTGAGGCATATTTCTGCTGGCAATCTCCAGGGGGAAGCTGCTCTCTCTTGAGAGACCATCCCGGGCAGAGGAACTCTATCTTCATCCTTGGGCAAGGTTGTGATGCCTCTTCTCCCCAGCAAGCATCACTCTCGGGGTGAGGGGAAAGACAGCAAAGATCCTGGGTGGCATCACTAAGATGCTGGCTGCCCCCCCCCCAGCCAGCCCCACTTCTGCAGTTCATGGGAAGGAGATGATAAATTTCCTGAGTGTCTACACCAGCATGAGTCACATTCGATATCCTTTTCATCAAAAGCATCCTGGCAGATGCAAAAAGCCAGAATCCCAAATCAGGTCTGTCTAGTGACCAAGGACCTACTCATTCTAAAAGTTTTCTAGTCCAAGACACTGTTTCTGGGTGTCAAGTCTTAAAGGGTCTCCAGCCCAACAACTGTGGTGTCACTGGAGTCAGTTTAAATCCCAGCTCTGCCGCTGATTATCTGTGCAATCAGAGGCAAGTTTCCTCTCTTCCTTATGTCTTCTCCCTCGTCTGAAAAGTGGCGATAATATTAGTGCTTCCGTAAAGGAAGTTTAAAGACTAAAGGACACGGGGCACCTGGGTGGCTCAGTTGGTTAGGCGGCTGCCTTCGGCTCAGGTCATGATTCAGGGTCCTGGGATCGAGCCCCGCATCGGGAAGCCTGCTTCTCCCTCTCCTGCTCCCCCTGCCTCTGCTCTCTCTTTGTCAAATAAACAAATAAAATCTTAAAATAATAAAAAAAAAGACTAAAGGACATTTCCATACAGTAAGTACCCCATGCCCACTAGCTGTCATGAGAAAGGGGGCTTCATGACTTTTGGCACCTAGGTTCTTTATAGAACTTTTATGTTTTATTTTATTTTCCCCGATATATGAAATCGGTGTCATAATTAAAATAGTGTTTCCTTAATGTCTGTCCCTCTCTGAGCTTTCAGCTTCTTAATTAGTGACTATCTTCATTCTTTTTCAAGAAAACACAACATCATTAAACAAAACATTTAAAATGTCATCCATAGTATCACACCACCTAATTAAACTATTTTTGCTCCTTGCTATCACCTCTGGCGTGTAGTATTTACATATCCACAATTTATAGCGAACATTCTACTTTGCTTGCTGTTATTTTTACTTAAGTCACAGCACGTTTCTCTGTATTTCTATACATTCTTTATAAATATTCGTTTTAATAGTTTTATGATATTGATATAGCGTATTTCACTGAACACTCTCCTAACATTGGTATTTTGTACACAAATTGCTTCCTTATTTTTTTATCTTAAAGATAATGCAGCAGTAAACATTTTTGTGTATATATTCTTTGATTTCTGTGAATTTTTCCTTAAGAAAAATTCCAAGGGGTAGAATTACTGTGTCTTGGGTATGCATTGTCTTTATGCCTCCTGAGTATAAATCCTTCCAAAAAGACTGTTCCAGTTTGCAACTGTAAACTTTATCTTAACTAGTCAAGACTGAAATTGAGTTCCTTTAAGCAGTTACTTGGTTTGAAACATCAGAGAAGTCTTTGTACTTTGGTGAAATTGGTATTTTGATTGCCTTGCCATGGTTTCAAGCTTTATAAGTCAAGTTCTGCTTTCTTGCTTTGAAAGTTCCCCCTCGAACCAATCAGTCTTTTTTTTCCCTCATAGGCCATGAACTTTTAAAAGCTTGTCTGCTTTTATCTCCCTGTCTCCCTTCATGAAGCTAATTAAATTGATATAGACCCCCAAGGATTTGTAAATGGCTCAAGGACACCATTTTAAATGGATAATCTAACCCAACTTCATACTTCCTGTAAAAGGCACATTTCTAGTGTGGGAGTGAAATGGTACAATCACTTCACCCAGATGGGGTAACACTGATTTCCCCAGGTCCTTGGAAACCCACTGACAACTTCGTGAATACCTAGGACATTAATTGGTGAAGTAACTAAGAAAAATGCTCCCCACGCAAAGTTTAATGTGGATCCTTCCTCACTCCTCCATATAGCAAAAATAACTACCCTCCTTTTCCTTTGGAGCATGGAAAGTGGTTTTGACTACGCCGGGATGAGTCTCTTAGGGGTGTGTATTTTTCTCTGGTTTGGAGTTTACCTGACTCGTGGGCAGACACCTCTCACTCATAGGCAAGGCAGTTAACACAGCCCTCAATGCTCCTAAAGGGGCTTTGTCTACTTTGCTGTGAGGTCTTTCCATTTTCTCATGTTTCTAATGATGATCAACCCTAATCTAAATGCAGACACTCCACACAGGACACTGTGACTGGTTCTAGAGGAGTCGTTCAGATGAGGCAGAGTGTGCTTGTGTTCATTTCTCCCCCTCCAGACTATCAGACACATGAAAACACATCATTTAAAAGTTCTGGTAGAGGGACGCCTGGGTGGCTCAGTCGGTTAAGCGTCTGCCTTCGGCTCGGGTCATGATCCCAGGGTCCTGGGATCAAGCCCCGCATCGGGCTCCCTGCTCCGCGGGGAGCCTGCTTCTCCCTCTGCCTCTGTCTCTCTCTCTGTCTCTCATGAATAAATAAATAAAATCTTCAAAAAATAAAAATTAAAAAAATAAAAATAAAAAAAAATAAAAGTTCTGGTAGAATTCCCGAAGTATGTCTAGAGACCTACTGGAGTTACAAACGCCAGGTTAAGAAACACTTCAGGTTCAAGGATCTAGACATTGTTTTTCTGTAAAAGGTCAGATGGTAAATATTTTAGATTTTGAAGCCCATGTGGTCTTTGTAGCAACTATTCAAATCTACCAGTACAAAAACAGCCATAAATGATTATAAACAATAGGCACTGCCATGTCCCGTGAGACTTTATTAACAAAAAGAAGTCCTGGATTTGGCCCCAGGGCCAGAGTTTGTCAAGTTTGATCTAGTATGTAAATGGTGAAGTGGGAAGACCACCTACCCAGCATCTCTGTACCCTTGCTTTCTGCAATATGTGTTTGCAAGCCCATTGGTTCATTTCATCGGTGTCTGTAATCGTATGTCATGGGATTTAGGATGTAGATATTGATTCATTCATTCAAACCATGTGCATTTTTTTGCTACCTACTATATGCTGTCACGCTATAGTGTGGTCCTTAATTTAGTCCTATCTTTGTCTGTTAAATATAACCCAAGACTGCATTTTTTGGTGATGTAGGTAGAATTAGTTAAGAAAATTAAAAGCTGAACAGTAGCGGGCAGTATGAATCAATTTTCAAGAACTTCTGATGAATAATTAGATCCAGTCTCTTCTTTGAGATCTGAGCAGATGGATCGGAATGGCTTCTCGAGGGATCAATGAGGAGTTGAAGGCAGGGAAGTTATCGGATGTAGGAGAGCATACTGAGCTCGGAGCTAGTGACTGGCACTACGAATATTTAACTGTGTGACCTTTCCTTGGGCAAGTTGTTTAATTTCTCTGGGACTCAGTTTCCCCTTCAATAAAGCAAGGGATTGGGATTAGGTTCACTGGATTAGATGAGTCCCAAATCTGCTCAAGCTTTGAACCTTTAAAGTTTTGTGCCAACCAGCCTATGCTGAGAGGCTTCCATTATGCCAGAAAACAAGCAATTTAGAGAGATTTCTTCCTTTAGTAGAGCTCAAATACACATCCTGTGAAGGCCCCTCATTTGACTGTCACCTAAAACTATGACATTGCATTCATCTCGGGAACCACAATGATCATGAAAATGGACCTGGCTTAAAAGTCTTTCACCCACTGTGGAAAGCAAGCATGCCCCCGCCAACTGCAACCCAAGGCAGAGAGGGGAAATGGAGGCACATGCCGTGGGAGTGGGGAGAGGAGGCACAGGACCAGCCCAGAAGCAGAAGCATAAGAATTGGGCTCTGTGGGGTGAGCAAACTTTAATAAACCTGGAAGGGGGTCAGTGTTAGAAGGTTTGGCTAACAGAGGGTAATTCAAACGGAGAAATATGGTGGGAGAATGGAGGCACCATCCCGAGCCAAGTTCAGAGTCCAGTCTCCTTGTGAGTGGGTGTGTTCACTGAACCCCACTCCTGTTCCTACTCATCTCCAATGCTTCAGCAACAATAACTATCACAGCAAACGGGCACGGAGGAATTTTTCATTACACACCAATTTTTTTTGTTTTTGAGTATGACTTTTTGGTTTACACCTTTTAGTTGGCTGATTCTTCATGATCATGGATCCATAGTTTCAAATAAAGTCAGGTTAAAGTGGAAGTATAGTGACTACGGTAAATTCAATGACTCCAACAGAGACAAGGAATCATGTGGACAAGTAAAGTATCAGAAATGTAGATACACGAATCTACTAATAAGCCCAATATTGGCAATTTAGTTTCAGTAAAACATCACCTAACATATGAAATAATGTTATTAATTTGAATGCTTTGATATGTTTGTCTTATTTGTATTAATTAGATTTTTAGTGGTTGTGTAACAAAAGCATACAGAATATATGTCTACTTTCATATTTTTGCATTTTTATACAACCCCCTATAAAAAAGAATTTGAGTCAACACTTGGAGTCTTTTAAAAGAATTTTTTAAAGGTATTTATTACTCAGTTTTTCTGGATATCACATTATATGAACTTAAAGTTTATTTCTTCATATATCAAAGGAGATGGTAATTGTTTATTTTGCGGGGCTATTAAGAGGATGAAAAGAGGTCTGGAAAGTTTAAAATGCTACGTAACATCAAGGAGATAAACAGTACTTATTATAAAACAAGCACGAGTGAAAAACCAAAACAGCTGCCCGGTATCTACTTCTCAGCTTACATAATCAGGACTCTTGGCAAAATGGTTTTTATGGGTAAAGAGTAATGGCTTACAATTTGGATGTGTTCCTTGGGGAGTCCTAGACATGCGGCAAAACTCTACGTGCCTGACTGCATCATTATCCCTGTAAGTTCGCAGACACTCATGAGTTAATTCAAGGCTCCTTTCAGCCCTTTGAAACAAAACCCAGCCCAGGGTAAACGCAGAGGCCAGCTCATGAAGCTGAAACTTCGCAGAACGGTTTGCAAACAACCGGATGACAGAATGCATCTTGAAATCGATGCTGGAAAGTCTTTTGAGCGAGGCAGGTGGGCAAGATTTTCTATAGAACATTCTTTTGCATCAAGGAATCCAAATAGGAGGCATGTCATCAAACCCTCAATTCAAGCTGGGCTCAGGGAGATGGGTGCATACAGGAATCACAAGGCAGGCGTGTGTCCAGCTGAAACCGTGGAAGACAGTGATGGGGCTGCAGGATTTCCGCATGAAATTGCTCATTGATACCCACGCACTAGTATTTACTGAAGAGAGGTGGGTCACTGCCACTAGTGGAAATGAAATTTGGATAAGTCAAGAATTAGCTAGTAATTTCGGGAGTTTAAAATTTTATCTCTAGCACCAATGTGGCAATTCTTTATTCAAGGTGAGTCAATCCCCATTTCTCGGGTGTCCAGGGAATGGACTGGTACTGAAGTTTTTGACTTCCAGTTGCCCTATTTCAATGACAGAGACATTTTCCTGGTAGACAAAAGTTTTTAGAGTCTCCAAGAATTTTTTCGAACTTCACAATAAGGTGGAATTATGATTTTTAACTTGAGATAGATACCTCTGAACTATTATGCTGGGGATTTTGTTCCAAGTCACTGAGCAACATCAGTCCTTATAATTACTTTCTTTCATTCTTCTCACATGCCTGACAGCTTGCTCTAAAACATTCCTCAACCAATGTGTTCTCCCCGCTTACCGCTGGGGAAAGTCTGAGCACCTGGACCTGAGTTTGTCAGGAGCTGTCTATTCTCCACCTCTCACTAGGGCCAGGTTCCTCTTGCCCAGGTGGGTGGGAAGTGATCGGGTTTCAAAGCCCCTTCTTAAGGCCTGCTTTCCTGGACCACTCCTGGTACCAATTCTTGCGGGTTGGTAGTAATACCGGATTCTTCCAAAGCAGACTTGGAAATGGGGTTTGATATACAGGGTATTTATTAGGGATCAAGAGCTGTGGAAGTGAGAGGGGAGGGGGGTAGGATTGGTCAGAGGGAGAAGTCAAACCAATAGATGCACAACGAAACCTTGGCCACACCGCAAGGAGCTCAAGAGTGTATATGACCCATCAGGGCTATCCCACATGGGGCTGAAATGGCTGGGCCCCCATACCCCCCACAACCAGTCAGTGGCTAGGCTGCCATTGGATGAGGCCGATCTGCAGTGATGGAGGCCTGAAGACACGGAGAGCTGGGGAACGAGTCGCTCCTATTAGGGACACAGTGGATCCTCAGCATCTCTCTCTTTAGCTATCCCTACCTAACTCCTCCTACCCACAGTCACCACATCTGTGGGCCCCTGTGGCTCACCTAGGGTCATGACCCAGACGCTCCTCCCTGAGGACTATGAGTCCCCACTGTGGACACTCTCTCCTCTTGGGCCTCTACTCCAAGCATTAAAATTTTGCTGTCAGGTCATCCTTTTCTAAAGTGAGATTTCAGTTTTTAAAATCCAGTTTGAAAAAAGTCAACCCTTAAGGTAGCATCCTGCCCCTGAGCCCCTTCCAACTCCTGCAACCATCCATAGGTGTGACTCTGCACTCCCCTCTAACTGTTTATTCCCAGGCGAGCCCGGCCCTTTCCACCACAGGCTCAAAGGAGGCAAAAGGAGACCCAGCAGGATATGAGAAGAACTATTTTCACTCCTGAGAACTGGAGAAACAAAAATGCTACCTATATAGAAACTCACAAGAAATCTTGTAGAAGCTCTCTCATCATGAAAAATGTCTCATTCATTTTAGCCTTAAAATAATATTCCATCAGAATAGTTTATGGGAACAGTCCTTTATTATCTCTGAAATGCCTTTCTAGAGCACTGTTATATCTCAGAGTCCTCCCATCAGCGCTTTGAGGGAGATATCATTATTTTGCCAGCTTTTCAGAAAAAGAAACAGATTCCGAGTGGTTCAGTCACTTTTTAACAGCCCATGTGTGGAGGGAGTCTGAATACAGAGGCCTTACAATCTTCTGGGGATAGGGCCTTATAGAGAAGTCTCCTTCTGTGCCCTCCTGCTGCCACTGCCTTGCAGGGCCCGGGTCTCACCAGTGGCCTCTCCAGGAGAGGAGAGGGTGTAGCGCCCCTCTTACCTCCCTCAGTGCCCTCCAAGGGCCCCCAGCGAGTGCAAAATAACATACTTGCTTTGGGAACCCAGCTTTGCCCAGAACTGACCTCTATGCCCCTCCTGTGCATTGACAGGCCCTCTCTTGGGGTTTCACAGCCAGGATTTACAGGCCCGTGTGATAGTCCCCGCCCGGGTGAAGGCTTGCGGAGCTGAGACCCAGAACTCTCTCGATCTCACTCTTCAGCCACAGCCACTGCCATGGAGCTGAGAATTTTCTCAGGAGACAGAACTGTTCTTACCTTGCTTCTGTCCTTCCCACCTTCTTCCTCTGCAGCTCAATAAGCCCCGATGGCTCTCAGAGGCTCCCCACAGTTCTGGAGAAGTCTCAGCTGGGGGTCCAACCTGCGCTGCTCAGGGCACAGGCACAGAAAGGCCTGGAAGGAAGATGACCGCCTTTTTCAAGGAGACCTCTACGCCTCCCGCGGGCCTCCTTCCCTCCGTTGCAGCCCAGGTCCCTGCCTTTGCACCTTCCCACTGCTCTGACAAACTGCGAGCTCCCCTGGGACGAGGTCTGTGTCGCAGTTTTATCCGCCCTTTGATTTTAAGGTGACGACGTTCCAGAGCCTGTCCTGGGGATAGTTTTGACAGGAAAATGCCTCGTGTGTGGAACTGCACACTCCGCACAGAGCAAGAAACGCGTGGTGGGGAAAGGCGGAGCCGAGGGCTGTCAGAGGCGTGGGGTCTCCCCGTCGGGGGGACGGCCCCTCCGTCCCGTTTGCGGCCGGTGTGGAGTTAGCCTGGGAGGGCCGAGCTGCCAGGGCTCCGGCTTTGCAAGCGACAGAAAGCTGGGTGGGCTGAGCTCAGCGGGAAGGAGTTGATGGGGAGGGTGCTGGGGAGAAGACCGAGAAGAGTGGGTGTGAGAAGCTGAGCACACGCCAACAACCCACCAGGGGGACGACAGATTTAGGAGCGCACTCTGCAAAGTCATGTGAGGTCCCCAGACTTCTGCACGCATCCCTCCCCGGCTGCTGCCACCTCCATCCAGAACATAGTGCAGGAGAGAAAGCCCCCCAGAGCGCCGGGCAGTGTCCTGGTGGCAAGTGTCCCCCAGAGAGGGGAAGCTCTCTGTTCCTTACCTCGATTTAAGAAGAGGAGCTTCACTGAAGAAAAGCTTCACCCTTCTACCAGACCAGATGGATTTTAATCTCCAGCACAAGCCGATTCCAGTATAAAGCAGCAGAGATGGTGCAGATTTAAAATCAGACAGAGGGGCTCAAATCCTGACTCAGCCACTTACTGGCTGCATGACCTCAGGCAACTGATTTAACCAGTGAGGGCCTCAGTTTGCTCATCCATTAGATGAGGGTAACATTTTGTACCTCACAAAGTGGCTGGGGAGAGTTAAGAAAACAAAAATACAAAGCAGCTGACCCAAAGCATGCATTTGATAAATGCTCTTTCTTCTTTCCTCCCTCCATATCCCAGTTCTCTGTGTGTCGTTGGCCCATCACAAGTCCAGCCTGGGGCGCAGTGAGAACCGTTCTCCACAGTGATACTCTGTCTTGCTAGGCGGAGGGAGCGGGGCGGAGCGCACATCAGCATTTCTGCCGCAGCCGAGGACTAGAATCTAGGACTTGGACCCCAGGGGTGCACAGGGGCGCTGTATGACAGCCTGACACACACCACCCCGGGGCCTTCCGGAGCCAAGAACACCGAGAACACCCACCCCAGCAGCCCCAACAGCAAAGGGCACTCCAGTCCAAGTCATGTGGCTCTGTGGAGTTGCTCATGTGAAACTCGCCTTACGAAAGCACAAAAACAGAATCAAGGGGGGCGCCGGGGGGCTCAGTCGGTTAAGCATCTGCCTTCGGCTCAAGTCATGGTCCCAGGGTCCTGGGATCGAGCCCCGCATCGGGCTCCCTGCTTAGCAGGGAGCCTGCTTCTCCCTCTCCCACTCCCCACTCATGCTTCTCTCTCTCTCTCAAATAAATAAATAAAATTAAAAAAACAAAAAAAACCAGAATCAAGGAAGGGCAGTCTTTTCCCAGTCCAGCATTCCTAACTATTTAAACCAAACAAAAGATCTACTTCTTAATTTTATAACCTGGAAAATGTATTCTCTTCCCACTGGAAAGAAAAAAGCATTAGAGAAAAAAGACCCCCTTTCACATTTTCTTTATGGGATGAAAGTCTGAACATTAGTACAAGCAAACATAACGCTGAAAAAGCCCCTCAAAGGCCTCCCCAGGCAGAACATGTCTGGGGAAAAAACCGTGTCCAAGACAATCTACGTGCCTCAGGTTTGAGAGCGTCATGGTCACACCCCAGCCCTGAAGTTAGACGAAATATTTATATGTCTGCAGGTTTTAACTACAGTCCTGATCTCAAATAGTCCATGCCATTGCCCCACAAACAAATATTTGCCCAGGTGATAAATTTGAATTTAGAAAATGAGGCTGGGCAAACATAGGCTTAGAGGCCCCCTCAGTCCCGGCTTTAACTGTTAGGCCTGCAAAGCTCCTTGCTGAGTCTCTTAGTGTGTCCTCCAGGTGCTAACAGGACGCCGGCCCCTCACCTTCGAGGGTGCTGCTTTCTCCAGAGAGCTGGAGGCCTAGGCCTTTTTTAAAAAAACATACCCATGCTTGTCTATGGGAATGTTAGTAGTTACTGGGCCCCTGAAAAAATTTCCAACAGGCTAAACCCCTGGGAACATTTAGTAGCAGTTTTTCTCTTGGGTTTGCTGTTTTGTTAATTCTCATACCCAGCCTGTCGGGTCCTGTCATGGGCATAAAAGACGGGGAGGGGGCCTGCAAAGCCTTCTCCACTCTGAGGTTCAAATGCCACCAGGCCCACCGGCCACTGGGCCCCCACAGCCTGGATCGGCATTAGCTGTTCAGCTTCTAATGGCTGAATGGCTCCCCTTGCAAGATTCAGTTCTCTTACCTTAAGGCTATATTGGTGCCCATTTCTTTGAGAAAACTGTCCTTTGCCAAACCTTCACACACAAGTACAAATTAGTTTACAAGTGCCTGGGTGGCTCAGTCAGTTAAGCATCTGTCTTCGGCTCAGGTCATGATCCCAGCGTCCTGGGATTGAGTCCTTCATTGGGCTCCCTGCTCAGCGGGGAGTCTGCTTCTCCCCCTCTCCCCCACCGTTAGTGATCTCTCTCTCTCTCAAATAAGTAAATAAAATATTTTTTAAAAATTAGTTTACCCAGTTACCCTTCATCAAGAACTATTTGCTTCAGTCTTCTGTTTTATCCTCTTGTATAAATGATTTAGCTTTCATTTGAAATATCATTTACAATTTCTTTACCAATTTGATGAGGATGCTGTCTTCGGAATGTTTACCAGCAGTAAAAATAGAAGCAAAATAAAGTGAAGTGGGGCCTAAAGCTCTCTCTCCCTCGGCCTAGAAGTTTTCATTTGAAGTACCTTTATCATCCTAGCCAGACAAGTGGTTGCTTAGTAACTCCCCTTATCAATGATTTAGGTTTTCTCCTGATTGCCTTGTAAGAAGATAGCACCTGGGGTACTTCCTAGTTCTTCCTTTCCAGCTGTAATGAGAAACGATTTTATAAAAGGTCACCGTCCAGAAATACATTCTCATTTATCAGCACAGCCTCTCACTAGCATGCAACTGGATTGGCGGTTGTATAATAATTACTTTTATGCTCCCAACGGTGGTTCTCAAACATTAGAACACATCAGAATCTTCTGGGGAACTTTTTCAAAGTACAAAGGCCCAGGCGCTATCCTATTTCAAAGCGCCCCAGGCTCTGTGTTCTCCCCTCACCCACCAGCGTTGGAGAGATCCACTAGCAGAGTCCATGCACTTGCTGCAGGACACACTGCGGCTCTCAGGCTTGCTGATGCCCATCAAAATCACATCATGCCCGAGCTCTAGAGGAGACTTCTCCAATGCTTCAGCACCATCCCGGACCCAGGCACAAGCAGACCCCCGGAGACCCGCATCTGCAAGCCGCGGCCACAGATGGGCTCCGATGACAGTGTTTGGGCCGTGGCTCCCAGGAGACACATTCTACAGGAGAGGGACATCACAGAGAGCAAGCGAAGCCGCACCGAGGAGAAAACAAGGTCCGAGGCTCACTTTCTCCAAAGCTGAGATTTCAGCTACCTAATGAAACTCATTTTGCAGCCGGGCTGGGAGACCCTGAAATTCACTGCGAAAACAAAACCGCCCGGGCATTGTCTTCTCAGCGGACTCTAGGAGCTCGGAGGGCCATCTCTGGAGTAGGTTAAAGCACAGATCTGGGGGGCAGAGACGTGACTTGAAATTCTGTGACCTTGAGAGAGAATTGGGCTGCTTCCTGGAATGGTGTGGAACATTTTCTCCCTCCTATTGCACTGGATCAAACAGGCCAGTACAACAGAAATGCAACTTCTCTGGATACATGCAAGAAATTGAAAATCTAGAGAAAGATGATGGAAGCAGAACATACTCTAGACCCTGACAGAATGTCTGCCTCCACGTTAATCTCCCACCACAAAAAGAGCAAACTGATCCATTTTTTTTGCTTTTTTTTTTTAAAGGAAAAAAGTTCACTATAGTTTTTTTTTGTTTATTTATTTATTTTTAAGATTTTGTTTATTTATTTTGACAGAGAGAGAGAGACAGCGAGAGAGGGAACACAAGCAGGGGGAGTGGGGGAGGGAGAAGCAGGCTTCCCGCGGAGCAGGTAGCCTGATGTGGGGCTTGATCCCAGGACTCCAGGATCATGACCTGAGCCGAAGGCAGACACTTAACAACTGAGCCACCCAGGCGCCCCACTAAACTATAGTTTTAAGATGAGGTGCCTAGGGGCACTTGGGTGGCTCAGTCGGTTGAGCATCTGCCTTCAGCTCAGGTCATGATCCTGGGGTCCTGGGATCGAGCCTCGCATCGGGCTACTTACTCAGTAGGGAGCCTACTTCTCCCTCTCCCTCTGCCGCTCCGCCTGCTTGTGTGCTCTCTCTCTCTGTCAAATAAGTGGATAAAATCTTTTTTAAAAATAAATAAATAAAAAATAAAATGAGGTGCCTAGAAAACAGGTGTCGTCCTTCCCTCAGCTGGAAAGACCCATGGAGCAGACACTGGCCACAGGGCTCTTGTCCCAAGTAGAAGCACCTCTTGACCTCCTTGGCATCTTCACAAATCACAGGAAATAGAGCTTTGTAGAATAGACAAAAAAAAAAAAACCTGGAGTTACTGGCAGCTCTGTTCAGAAACGACCAAGACTCTAGACTTCATTTCCACACGTTCAGGAACCCCTGGGGTAAAAACTCATACTGATATCATAGCAAGAACCTGGACTCCGGAGGTTTCAACTTGGCACAATGGAAATAAAGCTTTACGACAAAGTCTAGAAGTGGTCGTCCTGTATGAGCAACGCTTATATAAGCATTATCATTTGCTGTTTCACAACTAGAGAAGGAAGGAAGACTGACAAATGGAAGGTTGCCCATCAAAATATAGAAGGAATGGGCTTTAGATTCACACAGAACTGAGTTTGAAACCTGGTTTTGCCACCTTCCAACTGTGTGACCTCAGGAAAAGTTATTTGGCTTGTCCAGACCTCAGTTTGCTCATCTGTAAAATGAGGCAGGGAAACTATCTGCCTCATTGGTTGTTGGGAGGATTAAATTCAGTGACATGATGCTTGAAACATGGCATCCACACAAAGAAAGTGCTCAGTAAGTGTCAGTAGCCATTTTGGGTCTATGAGGAAACAAGATCACTTTATACTTTAAGCAAAATTCTCAAGTCATTGGAAAGTTGGTAATTGTAAGAAAGAAAATAGAATCATGGAAGGTGGTGAAAGTATCCAAGCTGTTATCCTGTCTAAAAATAAAATGTATAGGGAACTTAATCAATTATTTACTGAGTATCTGAACTACATGCCCAGGACTATGCTTGGCATTACTGGGGAATCAAATATGGTCCCTGCCCTAGAAGAGGTTACACTCCAATTGTGTGGACAAACCATACAAGCCTCTGATGGTACAAAGAAAAATTAAGTACAAAACCAAATGATATGTTCAGTGAAGAAAGAATGAGAAAAATGAGATCAGTGCCAGCTTGGGATGCTTTTTGAAGGTCGTGGGTTTGGCGGAGGGCTTGAGTAGTAATTAAGATGCCTCACATCTCTGTTCTCATCAGTCACCATGGGACATCCAAGTCTCTAGGCCATGCCTATCTCCTGGACAGGTCTGTACACCCCCACGCTGGCTCAGTCTCACCGTCCTCCTACCCTACCAAACCCTTGCCTTGTGCGCTCGGATCTCATGATGTGGAACACTGACATCTAAACCTCCTATCTGAGAGACCTTGTCACTTTCTTGCCCTAACTCTGCCTAGCTCCCTCCTAAGGAGGCCAATTCTCCAGCAGCCCCCTCAAGGAGCAACCCTTTCTTGCACACACATCCCCACCAAGTTCCCTGCCGGGCTGGGGTCCTCGGAGCCTCCTTCTGGCTTCTCCTCCCAAAACTGCAGCGAGTCTAATGCACATACTCTCAGACCAGACTCCCTTGTTGGGTCACCTAAACACAACCTGGGCTCATCCCCACTCATTGAAGATTCTAGCACCAGGAGGATGGTTATTCTCCTCTTTATTCTCCTGTGGTAGAACAATGCCCCTCGTACACACACACACACACACACACACACATACACACATACACAAAGATGTCCATGTCCTAATCCTTGGAACCTGTAAATATGTTAACTGGTGATATGGCCTGAATCGCATCTTCCCCAAATTCCTATGTTGAGACACTAACCTCTACTCCTCAGAATGTGACTATATTTGGAGATAGGGCCTTTCAAGAGGTGCCTCCATTAAAATGAGGCTCTCAGGGTGGGCTGTAATCCAATCTAACTGGCATCCTTAAAAGAAGAGGAAATTTGGACACTCAGAGAGACATCAGGGATGTGCACACTAAGGAAAGACCATAGGAGGGCACAGCCATCTGCAAGACAAGAAGAGAGTCCTCAGGAGAAACCAAACCTGCCAACATCTCGATCTTGGACGTCTAGCCTCCAGGACTGTGAGAAATAAATTTCTGTTGTATAAGCCCCCAAGTCTGTGGGATTTTGTTATGGGATCCCGAGCAGGCTAACCCACATGGCAAAGGAGAATTACGGTTGTAGATGAAACTAAGATTGCTAATGAGCTGACCTTAAAACAGGGAGATTATCCTGGATTATCCAGATGGGCCCAATCATAACGGTCCTTAAAAATGGGAAAGGGAAACAGAGGTCAGAGTGGTACCATGAGAGGACACAGCCCACCGTGGCCAGCTTTGAAGTGGAAGAGAGGCCACAGGCCGAGGGCTGTGCAGGCGGCCTCTAGAAGCTGAAAAGGGCAAGGAAACAGAGTTTCCTCTGGAAACCCCAGAAAGGAGCACAGACCTGCCAACACCTTGATTTTAGCCCATGAGACTTGTGTTGGCCTTCTACAGAAAAGTGAGATAATCAATTTGCGCTGCTCTAACCACTACATTTATGGCAATTTGTTACAGCAGCAAAAGGAAGCTGATACAAGTCTGGTCATAAGCCCTGGTGATTCTAACATCTGGGCTAGAGTAGACAATCCATCCAATATGGTCCAGTCCCTCTGTCCCTTGGGCTCCTCTCCTCCATAGGCCCCGTTCCCGCCATCTTCTCACTGCCTGTAACAGTAGGTTGCCCACATCTCACTTTCAAGCACCACACTCTCCAACCTCCACCTGTTGTCTTTCAGCCTCACTCCCTCAGGTCCTGACCCAGACTCCAAACATCCTCTAGCAGCACTCTCTCTCTCTCCCGCTCTTCCCAGCTGAGGGGCATTGGCCATAAACACAGCCATCCCTTACATGCACACAGCCTTGCCATCTTTACTTGTTTTTCCCTCTTTTGTACTCATATGGAAGCATCAAGCTCCAGAAAGATCCCACCCTCCACTTACTCCCAACCTGTATCCACACATCCCGACATGGCTAGAGGACAACATTCCACCAGGCTCCCTGGTTTCGGTCTCGATCCATGACTGATAATCTCAAAGGGACCTTCAGTGCTGTGAGGCAGTCGGACCACATTCCCCTCCATTCACTCTTGCATTCTCCAGGATGCCTATCTCATACCTGAATACTGACCCTGAACCATCACCTCTTCTGGGAATTCCTTCTGACCTCTTCCCTGGCCACCCCAAGGCTGCCTGAGGTACCTCTCGGCAGGGGTCTTAAAATATTCTGTGCCTATTATTGTACTTACTGTCTTGGATTATAATTCCCTGTATACTCACTGAATAGTGAGATCCCTGAGGACAGAGACCAGGTGATTTTCCAGGCCCTGCAGGAAGCCCAGTGTCCAGAACAAGGCAGGTACCCAGTAAATGCTTGGTGAATGGATGAAGAAATGAATGAATGAACCAACAAATAAAGTGGAAAGAAAAAGGCATGGAGCGAGCCAGGTGACTTGCTACATTACATAGTAGTTTTTTAAACTCTGAACCACTTTTTTCCAAAAGAACAGAAGCCAGAGTGGCTGGCTGACCTCCCAAGGCCATTAGCGCACTGGGCAAACATCCTGAGACAGCCGTTGGAAAGTCAGTTGGATATATTTGTTTAAGTCAGGATAGATTTCATTTGGAGATGTTCTCAAGTCTGGAGTCATGAAATCTTAGAAGAGGATGGGGCCTTTGAGGTCATTTAATTTCATGCTCTGAGCTTGTCCGGCCTGACCTGAGGGGTGACCTTGGCTTCGGAGCAATATTGTTTGCTATTTTGGTGGATTTGTTTTTATATCAACTATTTTGAACCCAAGTTGTTTAAAGCATGAAAAAGACGCTGGAAAAGAAAAATATTCACCTTAAAAGAGGCCAACTGGCCACTTTCACACATTTTTCGGATTTGAAAAATTAACACAGAACCAGAGGGAATGGAGAGATGTGTGAACCAAAGTCAGGAAATCAAGGCCTATAGGCTCATGTGTGTACTTGTGCAAACCACTGAACCTTACCGAGGCTTCATTCCAGACAATGGAGGTTACTGTACCTCCATTCTGCCCCCCAGCCCTGACTGCATTAGGTCATCCCTGTGACCACACTGCGCTCCCGGGAGAGCGGGTGTGAGCAAAAGTTATACTGTTGTAAATATTCCAACAACAGTGAGAAACAAATGGTCCCTTCTTGTAATTTTTCAAAAATCATAAACCACATGATTTGACCCAGCCAAGTTGTGAGAAATGCAGCTAACCATCCTCAGACTTACAGGATAACAAATGGAAACTTCAGGATTTTGGCTGCTTTTTACTAGAAAGAAAGTCAAATGCAAAAATACAGAACACACAATTTCTCTAAGCCAGGGCTTCGGGCTTTCCTTGGTGAACATCTATTTGTTGGGGGGGTGGGGAACAAAGCAAAACAGAAAGAGCAATGTGTATTCGGCACCTACTAAGTGCCAGGCACAGTGCTGGGCCAGGCGGAGGTAGGTGAGGAAGACGAGTTACAGCTTCTTCTCTGGAGACACTCACAGCGTGATGGGTGGGGGGAGACACGCATGTAAACAAGTCACAAGGATGACAAGTGCTCCCAAAGAGCCACTGTGGGAACGTGGATGCCATCTGTTAACATTTCTGGTCCCCCTTCCAGGCAGGGGCGGGTTGGTTTGGTCAATAAATGCTAGAGAAAATGATACAGGCAGAAGCATTTAACTGCAGTGACTGGGGACAGTATGAGCTGAAATTCAGTGCCACACTGAGCCAACGCATGAGGTCATCCCCTGACGAGGGGCCCCCGGACCCACAGCTAACTGCCTCAACCAGAGCTCCACCGTTGCTGTCTGGGACCTGTGAGGCATAGGGGGTGTTTGCTGTCCCCCCTCCTGACTGCAGAGGGGGCACCGCAAAGGAGGGTGTTGAGCGAAGCTCCTCCACGCTGGGGAGCAGAAAGGGATGGGAAGCAGAACCCTAGCGGAAGCACCAGCACCTCAGCAACTCGTGCTGCCTTTTTTGTCTCGTTCCTGTGGTTCAAGGACTTACTAGTTTCTTCATAATCCGCCTGCATCATGGACACTCCGCATTCCTGGGGAGCTGCTTCTGTAACATTTGGTGGGAAATAGGTCTTCACGTCCTGAATCAGAGGTATAAAGAACAGTCTTCTCTTCTTGTGTCCAAAGTCCCTTATAAATTCAAAGGGCAGTGACTCCATCCATGGCAAATTTGAACCTAATGGCATTCTTTTCAGTTATAAAGATAAGAGGATGTAAGAGTTCAGTGGCTTCCTTGAGAGATTTCTCCTCCACTTACCCAAATATGGTATCTTCAGAAATCATTGTCTGGAGAAGTCTGGAACACTATGTATATCCCTTTCCTTCAGGAGTTCAGAACATCCCTAAGGACAATTGGAAGACATGCAACAAGCAGGCTGATCCATTTGCAAAGATGTCTCCACTGGACCACTAAACCAAAGTGTTGGAAGTCCCCGGCGTGTTACATATAGGGCACAAAGCTGTATCTGACAAAGTAAGATGACTGGTTAAATACAACACATATTTTTTAAAGGTTTATTGAATTACAATTTAGATATTGTAAAATTGACCCATGTATAGTT